>NC_092872.1:450143330-451570619 GCF_028372415.1 Notamacropus eugenii | reverse complement strand
AGATGGCAAAGAATTGGAAATTAAGGGGATGTTCATCAGTTGGAGAATGACTGAACAAGGTGTGGTGTATGATTGTGATGGAATTTTTATTGTTTGTCCTTTGTTTTCAAAGAGGACTGATGATATCACAGGGTGATATCTTGACTCGGAGTATGACTTGGATTTAAGAGAGGCAGAGTTACACAAAGTCATCAGTCTCACTCTCCCACAGTCATCGAATTCTAGTGGCAAGACAAAAGTCACAATGACCAGCAAATGGAGTAGATTACCTTGGCATCTTCGATGTCTGACCAAGCTCTAATCACTCCACAGTGCCTGCTTCAGCTGCCTTCATGGCCAACAAAACAAACTGTTCTCATCTGCCATTCAATCAGAGGAAATCTTCACATATCCAGGATAGATCCCTACTAACTCACTGGTGAGTTAGTCTGTGGTTTGTAGTCTATTGGTTACCCTCAACCTGGTTTAGGCCATTTGCTGAGAAAGTTTACTGAGGTGTGACTGATGGGTATGCTACAGCTTCTTAGAGCACAGGTGAGAGTTGAGTGCCAGATGGATACCAGAGGTAGATGAGCAGTCCCAAAAAGAACTTGACAAACTCTTACACCAGAAGTGCTGGTGCTCCTTGAACACCTATACATTGCTGCAATGGAATACTATTGTGCTATAAGAAATGACAAGAAGGATGATTTCCCAGAAAAATCTGGGAAGACTTATATGAACTGATGAAAACTGAAGTGCACAGAAGCAATAGAACATTTACACATTAACAGCAACATTGTACATCAACTGTGAATGACTTAGCTGTTCTAAGCAATACAGTTATCCAAGACAATTCCAAAGGACTTATGATAAAAAATTCTGTCTCCCTCCAGAGAAAGAATAAATGGAGTCTGAATGCAGATTGAAGCATACTTTTTAAACTTTACTTTTCTGCTTTTTTTGTATAATGGCTAATATGGAAACATGTTTTGGATGATTTCACTTGTGTAATTGACATCATATTTCTTGATTTTGCCTTCTCAATAGGTAGAGAGATAGTAGGAAGAGAATTCAGAACTCATTTTTTTTTAAAAAAAGAATTTTTTAAAACAAATAATATTTTTTTTAAAAAGTATCATCATTGTGAGTTGCTAGTTTTGTGTAAGTAGAATCATATCTTTAGGGGCATGAGAGGCATAGTGGTTAGTACGGGAAATGTATCAAGTCTCCCAACAGGGATGTAGAACCCTAAGTCTACATAGTGATAGTCTTTCTCTGGGAATATAGACCTGCCATTGTAAATAAATACTAGCCCAAATAATGATTATCTGTCTACATGCCCTGGGTAAAAGGTATCAGGTACTATATGGTATGTGTGGTGACCCTGTATACCCATTATATAAAGACTAATTCTGCTGCTTCACAGCACTAGTTTATCAGTTCTTGGTGCTTTTTTTGTTTGTTTTTATTCATACTTTCTTTTGCATTCTGTTGCAATTAATCCTGTCTTGTGTGCTTGGATGATTCTTGGAATATTTGGCTTTCTCAGACTAATAGCTGATGCAGTATCTCTGATATTCATTGAAGTTTGCTCTTTGAGAGCTACTTTTGTACCTTTCCTTAGAATAATAATAATTCTTTAAAAGCCATAAAATAAAATACAGCAAAAGTGCAATGAAAAAATTTCGTACAGCAGGAAATCCAACATTCATGTTGGAACTAAATAAAGGGATACCTATTCAATGTCTTTCTCTTTCTGATCCAATATCAATAGAAACATACACATGGTATCATTGCTGTGACAAATGAGACAATACTATGGCAGGAGAATTTCTGGCTCAGACTTTCTGCTGCCACTGGAATAAAAGAAAGACTATGATGTAAAAGAAACCCTGGCTCAGACTTCTTGCTGTCACTATAATAAAAAGAGGACACTGCCTCAATCACAGCAATTGCATGTGCAATGGTTGGGAAACAAATCACAGGTCCTGTACTAGACAGAAGGTCCTTTTCCTTTCTGAAATGTTGACTCTTATCTTCCCCTCTTGATTTCTGTAAAATTCCATTTTTTCTGTGTTACTTATAAATTTGTAGTCTTTATAAAGGTTACTGAAGCTGATGCTCTGAACTCTGACTTTTTTTTATACCAATAAGCCTGTGCTCTAAGCATAAAAAAAAAAATCTGCAGGTTTTTTTTTGTCTCTGTGTTGCTGAGTCAGTGATTGACATCAGAACCCAATCAATGAACCCTCAGATAATTTTTGACACAATATCTAAAATACTGCATGTCCAAAGTAATTTTTATACCACTGTAGATCACTCAAAACAGATAGAACTAAAAACTTATGGAAATATTAAAGAGGCAAGAGAAGGGAAGAAAGAGTAGCTAAACTGACATTTCATTGATTAAATTCCACACTTCCCTATGAGTAATCAATTTTGTGGGAAGAATAACAGTGAAAAGTCACTTGAGGGGAGACAAAAAAAGTTTTGGTATGTTGTCTCACTATTGTCATTCTCTTGAATGAAGTTGTTGATTGTTTCTATGATTTCTTCTTTAACCCATTCCTTCTTTAGGATTTGATTATTTAGTTTCCAATTGATTTTTGGTTTATCTTTCCATGGCCTTTTATTACATGTAATTTTTATTGCATTATGATCTGAGAAGAATGCATTGATTATCTCTACCTTTCTGCACTGGATTATGAGATTTTTATGTCCTAGTACATGGTCAGTTTTTGTAAATGTTCCATGTACCACTGAGAAAAAGGTATATTCCTTTCTATTCCCATTCAATTTTCTCCAAAGATCTATCATATCTACCTTATCCAGAGTTTTATTTACCTCTTTAACCTCTTTCTTGTTTATTTTGAGGTTAGATTTTCGAGTTCAGAGAGGGGGAGGTTGAGGTCCCCCACTACTATAGTTTTGCTGTCAATTTCTTCCTTCAACTCCCCCAACCTCTCCCCTAAGAATCTGGATGCTATACCACTTGGAGCATACATGTTTAGTAATGATATTGCTTCATTGTCTGTGGTGCCTTTTAGTAGGATATAGTTTCCCTCCTTATCCCTTTTGATTAGATCTCTTTCTGCTTTTGCTTTGTCTGAGATTAGGATTGCTACTCCTGCCTTTCTTACATCAGCTGAAGCACAATATATTCTGCTCCATCCTTTGACCTTTATCCTATGTGTATCCCCCCATTTCAGATGTGTTGCTTGTAAGCAGCATATTTTTGGATTATGGCTTTTAATCCATTCTGCTATCCATCTCCATTTTATGGGAGAATTCATTCCATTCACATTCACAGTTATGATTACAATCAGTGCATTTCCCTCCATCCTCTTTCCCACCATTTGTGCTTTTAGCTCTCCCGTCTCCCTTCCCCTCTTCAATAGTATTCACTTTTCACCACCTCCTCCTGCAGCCTTCCCCTCCTTCTTTCAGCCCCCCTCCCTTTTACTCCCCTGTACTCTTATTGCTTCTTCCCTCCCTTTTAGCCTCCCTCCCCTTTCTTCCCCCTTCCCCTCCTACTGCCTACAGAGCAAGTTAGGATTATCTACTTAAGTTTATTGTTCCCTCCTTTAAACAAATCGTATGAGAGTACCTCTCAAACAATGCTTATCTCCCTCCCTTCTTTCCCTCTACTATAATTTTGTACTTCTTCCTGTGATGTAATTTGCCATTTTCTGCTTTCTCCTTTTCACACCTCCTATTAAAATCTCTTCTCATACTTAAATCATATTTTTGACATGACATCATTTACTTTATACCCGTTCCCTCTATGTATATCCCTTTTATCATAATAGCTGCACAGTTCTCAAGATTAACAGGTATCATCTTCCCTTATAGGGATGTAAACAGTTTGCCCTAATTGAGTAACAAGTTTTTGTTTTTGTTCCCCCCCCCCCCCCCCCCCCCGTTTACCTTTTTATGATTCTCTTGAGACCTGCATTTGAAGATCGAATTGTCTATTGAGTTCTGGCGTTTTGGTTAGGAAGCTCTGGAAATCCCTTATTTTGTTGAATGACTTTCTCCTTGCCTGAAATGTTATGCTGAACTTTGCTGGGTAGTTGATCCTTGGTTGTAGTCCCAACTCTTTTGCCTTACAGAATATTGGGTTCCAATTCTTTTGATCTTTTAATGTAGAAGCTGCAAGGTCCTGTGTCATCCTGACTGTGTCTCCTTGACATTTGAATTGTTTCTTTCTGGCTGCTTGTAGTATTTTCTCCTTCACTTGATAGCTCTGGAATTTGGCAACGATATTTCTTGGGGTTTTGAGTTTGGGGATCACTTTTGGGAGGGGAACGGTGGATTCTTTCGATGACTATTTTGCCCTCTGAATGTAGCACTTCTGGGCAGTTTTCCTTGATGATTTCCTGGAAGATATTGTCCAGACTCTTTTCTTCATCATGGGTTTCTGGCAGGCCAATAATTCTTAAATTTTCTCTCCTGGATCTATGTTCCAGGTCAGTTGTTTTTCCAATTAAATATTTTACATTTTCTTCTATCTTTTCATTCTTTAGATTTTGTTTGACTGATTCTTGCTGTCTCATTAAGTCATTAGTTTCTACTTGCCCAATTCTAATCTTTATCATATTGTTTTCTTCAGTTAACTTTTGCATCTCCTTTTCCATCTGACCAATTTTTCCCTTTAAGGAGCTATTTTCTCCAGTTAATTTTTGTACTTCCTTTTCCATTCGACCAATTTTCCCAGTTAGGTTTTGTGCTTCCTTTTCCATTTGACCAATTTTCCCAATTAGATTTTGGGTTTCCTTTTCTGTTTGATCAACTGTTCCTTTTAGGGAATTATTTTCTCCAGTTAATTTTTGAACTTCCTTTTCCATTTGTTTCCTTTTCCTTTTCAAAGTGACGTTCTCATCAGTGAATTCTTTTTTTATAATTTTAAAATCATTTGCCAGTTTTTCTTCTATTTCCTTCTTCAGCTGTTCCAGGAGAGCTGTTTGTGCTTGCGAGAAGTTCATAGTCCCTTCTGAAGTTTCAGATGGGAGTACAGTCTCAGCCCTGACCTCTTTGGTGTTTGTGTTTTGGTCCTTATCCAAGAAAGATTCTATGGTTTTTTTCTCCCTTCATCTGCCTTTTCTTGTTCATGATGTTGACTGAGTATTGTAGCTTCTGGTTCTTTCAGTCAGAAGCTACACAACTTTGTGTTGAGCTGATGTGTGAAAAAGCTAAAAGCAGGTTTTTGTTTTTTGTTTCCCTGATCAACCCTGGGGTTAGCTTGTTAAGTATGTGGGAGGGGTGGTCTTCTTACAGGAGACATCCTCAGCTGAACTGAGGCAAAGGCAAGCTTAGGGGATGGTGATCCCACTTCCCTATTGTCTTCCTGTTTCCCCTGGAGTGCTGAGGCACGCCTAGATGCTAATGCATGTTCCCACCCCTCCTGGGGCTCCTCTTCTGGTGCTGAGTCTTGCCTGGGTCCTAGTGTGAGTTTTCGCTGCCCTGGATCCTCTGTCCTTCCCGTTTGCCTTCGCCACAGTAGGAGGAATCCCCCTTAGCTATTTTCCTAGCCTCAGGTGTTATGAGACTATTTGCCCCCTTCTGCTGTTCCCGCTGATCCAGCATTTTTCTGGGGAAATATTTTATGGTTCTTTCATGGTCATCAAGGGGGCGGGGGGGAGGAGAGAGCATTTACTGATCACTCCACCATCCTGGCTCCCGGAAGTTCAAGTAGGTGACTTACCCGAAGTTTAATCTACGGGCTGAAGGTCTCAGGAGCTGCTGCGCTGATATCTGGCAATCAGCGGCTCTCACTGGTTCAGGTTCGGCTTGTCTCCCACTCCGCCAGTTCTGCCCGCTGCTCTCAGGTTTCTTGGGTCCCTTCCACTCTGCTGCGCTGACCATGCTGTGCTGTGCTGTGGGGACTCACCCCCGTGGAGCAGATCCTTCCCATGGACCTTCCAGTGCAACCTGGGCTCCAAATCCATCACAGTCTGTCTCCCACTGGATTCCGCACCTCCAAAATTTAGTCAGATTCTCCTTTCAGAGGTATCCGAAGGAGTTTGTCCAAGAGCTTGGGTGAGTCGTTGCTCTCACTCCACCATCTTGGCTCCGCCTCCAGGAATGGTTAGTTCTTAAAGGAACATTCACTTTTGGTATCTACTGGGCAGGTATTTTACCCAGAGTTCATCAGGAAATAGCCTGGAGGGGGAGGAGTGGCTACATGGAGGTGTGGTTTTAGGCCTAAAATGTCACTGAGTCAACTAATGGTCAGGGCTGGCTCAGAAATACCAGGTTGCTCTCATCAATGTCTTGTTAGACAAGACAAATGTAAGGGAGTATACATATGTCTAAGTCTAGGATACATATGATTGGTCAGTGAGTAGTGAATGTAGTTATGATTCAGTGCACAGCCAGTTCAGCCAGTACACAGCTGGTTCAGACTAATAAGTTCTATAGGTGCAGCTGGCTGCTGTATCAGGAAAGGAGATAATGGTTGTTGCTGGGCAGGCTGTGTCCTTGGGTTAGGGAGAAACTTCCTGGGATAGTATTTTGAGGCTAGGGAAAAATGTGACTTTTAAAGAAACATGTGATTTTAGAATTGGGGCCCAAGCACATGTACCCAAGCACCCCATCAGAAGCACTGGCTGTTGTTGTTCAGTCTATCTGATTCTTCATGACCGCATTTGGGGGATTTCTTGACAAAAATACTGGAGTAGTTTGATATTTGACATTTCCTTCTCCAACTCATTTTTCAGATGAGAAACTGAGGCAAACTAGGGTTAAGTGCCCTGCCCAGTTAATAAGTGTGAGATCATTCCCTCTGACTCCAGGGCCAGCACTCTATTCATTGTACCACCTACCTGACCCACTGGCAATATTCCATCAGGTTACTAAAATCATTACCTGGGGAACTGAGTTTGGAAATGTGGAAGAACAACCCCAGAAGGCTCATCCAGAATAGTGATGGTACATATCCAAGTTGGTTGTCCTATCTGGTGGTTTTATTAGTCACTGTGCAGGTATTTGTCCATCTCAAGGAGCAGCCAATAGACTGAGAGAAAATGACTGAGTTATACAAAAAGGCTCTTACCGTAAGTAACCAGAAATACCCTTGGGCCCAGAAGCCCAATAGCTAAAGTATCGCTTGCATCATTTGGCCTCATTCTCAGACTTGAGTTCTCAGACTGCCAGGTACCTTAGGTTAAATTCTTAAGAGACTAGAAGTCCTCTGGAAATATTATCAATAAAGAGGAACAAATCTCCTTATTACATGAAGAAGCATCAGTAGTGATAGAAACCAGGGCTTCCTTCTTTTGATGGGGCAGTCATTCGGGATCTACAGGAAATGAATCCAAACCCAAGTATGGGAGTATCACAAGTTCCTTACACATATATCAGTTGACCCTCACTATTTCATCCCAACCTAAGTTTCAAATGGCAATTAGACATAATCCAGAAAATGCATGGGGCTTAGAGTTAAATTGCCTTTTCTTCTCCATGTTGCTGTTAGAACTGGCAGTCACAGGATCTGCTTCCACCAATTCTCACTTCCAGTCAGAGGCAAGTAGGTCTGGTATTAGCAAGTTCTGAGGTATCTTTGGCAAAGTGGAGGTGCAAATTTACCCCACTTCTACTGACTATCTGTATTCACAGACAATAACCAAAATAGTGTGTGAAGATGACTTGTTGCACTGAGTGGAATAGGGCCTGTGCACCTTTTCCAGATGTACTCAATGGGAGGTCTCAAACCCTAGACTGCAAAAGATGAGGTTTGCTGAGAAAGAGGCGTTTCTAGCCCTTAGCACCGTGTGGGCCACTTAACAGGCCATTAACAAATGTTTGTGGATTTGATATTGATTTCCAGAGTGTGGCAGCAATGAGAAATGAAAGCCAACATCTGAGCAAAAATAGGAGTTTCTCAGCCAGCTGCAGGGCGAGAGCATTGTTTAGGACTGCCTCTGAGTTTTAGAGGTGCTGCTGGTCAGACCCAGGAACGCAGGAAGGAGTCAAGGACTCAAGTCGAGATGAAGGCACGAGGCCTCCAAGCCACAACCCTACTCTCGCTGCTAAGACGTCCCGGGTCGGGACCGAGAATTTTTTCCGAGGCACTAATTGCGAGGGAGGAAGGAAGTGGTCCTTGGACCTTGCAAACGGTATACCGTGACTGCTTTGCTAAAGCCACTGCTGGCTACTCGTGCGTCCTTTATTATTTGCATGCATTTTTTGCCTTGTCACCCAACGGTCTTTAAAAAGTAGCTTTCAACAATGACTGCCCCTCTAGATCCCCAGCTGAGCCTGGACAGCAGCGCCTCCTCAGCTTCCCTCACTCTCTCCAACAGGGAGCGCAGCCGAGGGCCCCCTCGCCCTTTGCCGCCCCGCCCACCGCTGCCGGAGGAGCGGCTCCCCGATAGACCTATAGGAAATGAGCCCTCGCAAGGCTCTAGGAATGGTAACCGAGCCTTCTCAAGGCGCGTGCGCAAGTGCGCGCGCAGTGCCCCCGCCATCCTGGAAAGGGATTGTCGGCTTCAAGACAAGTTTTTTGTGTGAGGCCAGTGTGGACCCAGCCCAGGTACTCAGCGACCCTGGCGTTTTGCCTTTATGTCTCTGTGGCTGGAGCAGCCGGAGCCCGGGGCGGAGGTGGTGGGGAATGGAGATGTGAGTGGCAGGAGCGCGGGGCGGGCGCAGGGGCGGGGGGAGGGCGGTGTTCCCCTCTGCGCATGTCCGGAACCTGACCGTAGGCTTGGGGCTGTCCCGGCTTCCTTTCTCTCCCAAACGGAGTGCGTGTGGCCCTCGGACTGACGGGCTGCAGGCCGCTGGCGCTGGATGCTCACCCGGCCCGGAGTGGCGGTGGGCGGGGCCAGTCGTTCGAATCTCCGCACTGAGACCCTGAGGAGGAAAGGAGCACTTGAATCGGTCCTCTCCCGACCGAAGACATCGTCAGTTTTTCGATGTATTCAGTAGGAAGGACTAGTGTAGATCCGCCCTGAACGTGCAGCCGACCCATTTGCGTCGTTGTAGCTCCTCCATCCTTCAAAGCAGCTAATGGTTCTCTGGGTTGATCGAATAGAACCTCAGACACCCCCCACCCCACCCCTGCCTCCGGTATAATGCATAATTTAAAAATGACTTATTTGGGGAAGCATTTTTTTAAAACTTTAAGTCTATCAAATATGTGCACTTAACTCCAGTTTGGAGTACTTGAGTGCTCAGCTTGAGGAGCTGAGAAGGCTGCGGAATTCTTCCTGTGGATCTGTGTGTCAAACTGTCCACGATGCTCAATGAATGAAGTGCATCTTGTGCCGTTTGTATGTGCAGGACCACTTGCCATCTCTGCAAGACTCTGGAATTGAAGCTCCTGGGGCCCCTCTTGCTGCTTCTTCTTGTCTCCACCCACAACACAGCCTGGGGAAAATCAGGACTCAGCCTGAGGTACCAGAGGGAGGGTTGTCTGCTGGGGAGACCGAGCCTGAGTATCAGAATGCTGGTCTGGACTCTAGTGACCTTGCCCCAGGGCCTTTAGCTCCATATGAAGATGGAGGAAGAATCCATTCTATGAGGGGGTCTCTGATCTTTGGGCTGAGCCTAGAGACTGAGAGGAAGGTCCTACTTCTGTTCAACAATTTCTAAGTATGCTGCCTGGGAAGATGAGGAGTTGTCACAACTAAATGTGAATGTTACAATATTCTGAAAATATATGGGAGGGCGTAACTGAAAGATCTGGCACAAATTCTTAAGGAAAGAAATTAAAATTACCAAGGAAGAGGGAGGACTGGGAGCTTCTGATCTAAGGGCTGAGAGGTGAGATTTCCTTACTGTAGGAAAGAGGAAAAAGGATACCTAAGGTGAGGTGTATGGAAAATTGACCTGGTGATTAGCTAATCTAGTCTGTTTCCTTTCTTTCACCAACTAGTGTCCTTTACTTTCCACATACACACTATTATTTCCTAATTGGTTTCCCTGCCTCCTTTCTTTGACATTTGTAATTTAATTTGTTTCCTGATGAGAGACCTTTGGGCAAACGTTATCCATCCCATCTTAAAGGGGTGAAAAAATAGTTGCAGAGAGATAAATTGCTAAGAAAATTTTCATTATTAATAGAGAAACCAAGACTAGAATCTAGGAATATGAAATTAAGTTATCTTTTCCTTGCAGTAGGCCATACCTATGATCTGATATAAACAATTTTATTCTTTATAAAGCTGTTTCCTCCAAAGAACTAAGTAATCTGCATGTGAATTTTATGAGTAGGCCTTGGGAAATTGGAGTATTACCGTTCAATAAAGAAGTTAATGAGATGCAAAAAATAAGAAGTACACTTCAAACTTCACAGTATATTGAGGACAGATCAGAAGCTGTAAGAAGTATTACACACAGAGGACAGTGTTTGGCTTGGCATAGAAAAAAATGAAAAATAGTGTAGGCATTAGGCAAATTTACAACCAGGTGATGGGTTTAAATCTCAACTTTGTCACTTATTATTACCTTTGATCTTAAATTGTTTAACCTCACTGAGCTTTTTCCTCATCTTGAAAATGACAGGTTTTGACTAAATAAATGGTCCTAAAGGGGGATATGATATATACTCAAATAATTGCAATATGAGGTAGTATATGATGGGGGCAAATTAGGGATCAATAGGAAATCATCCTGTGACAAATATTATAGGGAGATTAATAGGAATAAACATAAAATAACATACATGAGTATGACTAGAGAGCATGCGATATGAGGACTGATTGATAGTTATTGATGTTTTAGACATGAATCTTGGTCAGTCGTTGAGATTCCTTCCACTCTACATTCAATTCTGTATGGAATTTAAACAGTGACCTAGGAAATTTTGAGGAAGGAGAGAGTATTCTGAGGGACACTGGGTAAAGCTTCACAAAGAATCAGTGAGCAAGATTTTATTAAATGTCTGCTGTTTGCCAGTTCCTATAAAGGCAACACATGAGTGGGACCTTGGAGAGGAAAAAAACAATTTTTTAGTAGTTAAAGAGAGATGCATGAGAACAAGAAACAGTGGATATCTAATTTGGCTGGAATTTAGAATAAATGAAGAATAAAATGAAATAAGGCTGGGAAAGTAAGTTGAAGCCAAGATAATCACACTTCTCTAGCACGATATAGCTTACAGAGCATTTTCACAAGAATTCTGTGAAGTTGCTATTATTGTAAGCATTTTGTAGAAACAATCAGAGAAAGATTACTTGCCCAGAAGCAATAACCAAAGTCTGCCAGGATTGGGATTTGAATCCAGGTCACTTCTAACAAAATGTACACCACTTTTTCCACTTCTCTATTATGTCTCGATGTAGATGCCACACAAAAGAGTTTCTATTTTATCCTTAACCTAATATGGAGCCTCTGAAAATATGGAGCAGGGTAGCAGATTATTTGTCTTCATTAGGTTATTTTGTCAGCTTTGTAAAGAATGGGTAGGAGAGGGGGAGGTGCTAGAATCAGGAAGACCAGTTAAGAGTCTATTATAGTAGTCTAAGCAAGAGGTGATGTGAATCTTTAAAAAAAAAAAAAAAGTTGCACAATGAATGGAAGGGCAGGATAGATTTGAGAGAAAAGGTGACAGCAGGTTGGTGAAAGGAGAGTCAAAGGTGACTTCAGAATCTGGCCCTTGGATGATCAGGAGGATGATCAAACAAAAATTTGAAATGTTAAAGGCAAAGACAGTTTTTATGAGACTGTGGTAATTGAAGTGATAGGGGAAAGTATCAGATCACCAGAGGATAGAGTATATTAGAGAGAATTGAGGCCAGTACAGAATCTTTGGTAAAAAATGGATGATTGAGCAAAGGAGAATAAGAAGGAGCAATCAGATAGAAAACCAAAACAAGAGAACAGTGACAAGTCAAGAAAAGAGCATCTAAGATAAGGAGATGGTTGAGAGATGTCAGGTAGAAAATACTGAGAAAAGGACTCTAATAATCTTGGAGAGTGCAGTTTCAGTAGACTGGGTTGGTTCTAGAAATTGCTTTGACTTACTTGTTAGCGTGTAACATTGAAATTGCCTCCAACTAGTTATGTGCAAGTTTCAAGACTGGTGAACTGGTATAAGTCAGGATAGTTTCCCATATGTTCCTTTCTTATCTCCAATTCTCCCTTTTCAGGATTTTCTCTCTCCTAAAAGGGGAGCGTTAAAGAGGAAGGAATGTCCTCTGTGTTCCTGACAGCTGGTCCCCAGGTGAGTTAGGATTTCATTTTTCTGCCACTTCAGGTCTCGGGGAGTGAAAAATTTCCTTCTTTTGTACTTGAATTTTTTTTTTTTTTTAACAAGGACCTGTCTCAGAACCTGAATAGCAAGTGTTTTCCTTCAAGTGACTAAACTTCATTAATAGGCTTGTGGAAGAAATGGACATATATCAGTGAAAGAAGTCATGTTAGAAAGTAGTGACAAGTTGACTATGTTGAGTAAGACCAGATTTTTAAGAGTCTTCATTAGCAGCTAGTTTAGAACTCATCCTACAAAAAATTTAAAAGTTATTTTGTGTTTTTGAGAAGGAAGGCAGTCAAAGGATATAATTAAGCTTTGTTTAAGGAAAAAACTGCTTGGGAAGAAGAGACAAAAAGAGAGTGAAGAAAATGGCTGAAGGATTCCAAATGGCATAATAGTGATCTTAGTGGCAAACATTGATGTGACTTATCTAGAGTGAGTCCCAAAGTATATAAAAGTAATAGAAACTACAGCAGTAAAAAATTTAAAGTTTATGATTTATTTCCCCACAACAGCTTAATGAGGCATAGATTATATTAGCATTTTTTAGACAGGAGATTTAAGTGAGTTAGCCAGGGCCACATACCTAGTTGTGTTGCAGCTGGGACTTAAGACCATATCTTCCAATCCTAAAACCAGTATTCCTTTCACCATACCATACTGTCTCTAAATAAGCCTTTGTCCACTGTAAAAAGGCTTTCATACTTTAAAATGTCTAAATGCTGTCCTCTTTTTGGAGTGCCATGGGGTGACTATGATTCCTGTCAGAATGATGTGTCCCATTGTCCATGACTGACATGGCCTTAAAAAAAATTGTCCTGGAAGCCTAAGGTGAGAATTTGTTGCTATTTTTCTGAAAACTGGATATTTATATATCCCTGACAAGGAAACCAGATTCTAGGTTATCTCCTCCCAATCATAGTTAAATGCATAGTTTGTTTTATAGTCTTACACAATAAAACAGGCATGATGGTACTTATTTAGTTTTATTGCTTGGCTTTCACACTGAAGTGTCACTACCTAAAAGGACCCAAGTTTTCAGGGCTTTGATATAAAATAGGATTCATATTTCATTACATTTTCTCACAATTGGAAGGAGGATTCTCAAAGGACAGGTCTAATTAATATCTGAATGGAAATCATCTTTACAATATCCCCCAATCCATGATCATAAAACCTCAGCTGGAAGAAACTTTGAAGGTGAACCCAGTAACCCAGTACCTCCTGATAAATAGCCTATTCCACTTCTAGACACTTTTTTCTTTCATTGATACCAAATCCTCAGCTCCCCCTCATTTTTTCTAATTCTGCCTTCTATTGCCCCCAAAGCAAATCTAATTTTTGTACCATATGGCAGTCATTCAGATACTTGAAAACAACTATAATATTCTCCTCCCCACTTAAGACTTCTTTTTTCTAGACTAAGTATTTCTAGTTTCTTCAACTGACCTCTCCTGACATCGTGTTGAAGAAAAAATATTATTACTAGTACTGTACTCTACATTTAGGTACCAGTCCTCCAGAAACAGTTTGGTATAACTTTAATCTATTTCTGAGCCAGTTCTAGCTTGGAGACTGAGATGTCTAAAGTGACATAGCTCCTTCATGCTTTAAGGAGAGCAGTGACCACTCTTAAGACTTTGGGTAACATAAGAATCTTGAACAAGAAAAGATATCTTGAAATACAGTTGGATAATATTCCAGAATTGAAAACCCTTTCCAGTACTGGCTACACATTCTGTCATTCCCCTCAGCTCACTGATCAAGGCAGGGGAGTCAGAATACTCTGTTCCTCATTGCCACTTCCAGGTTTTCCTCCTACCTCCATCATTCAGTAACTTGTCTTCTTTGAGGTTCATATCTACCACCCAATTAAAATTCCTGGTAGCATGCAGATCTGGTAGCATGCAGGTCACTTCCTACCTTCTTCACTGAGTTCAATACCTGGCTGACAATTTTTCTTTCCTCCCCAACTCCTGCCCTCATACTTATGAACTTCAGCATAATTACTTTCCCTTAAACACCCTAACCACTCAATTCCTCTACTTACTCATGTACCATCACCTACTTCTATACCCTGTCTCAGCTATACATAAGAATGGTCATACCCTTGATCTTGCTATCACTTACAAATGCACCACCTCCGTATTCAAGAATTCTGAAATCCCATAATGGACAATAATCTGTTTTCTTTCCACTTTTCCCTCTTCCTTCCCTTATTAAACAAAACCTGTTTTTCATCCAAACACTGTCCTTCAGTCCCTTGACTCCTCTGTTCTCTCCCAGGCCACCATTCCTGCCCTAACCACTCTCTTTTTTTCCCTATCTTGACCCCTAAGTGAACCAATTTACCCTACAGTGGCCTCCTTTCTTGAATCCTCTTATCATATCACAAACATCTGGGAAATATGTATATAAAAATAGAATGATAGTGTTATATTGTACATCCCAGTTCTCTGTATTATCATTTTTTTTGGATGATTCTTTATACCTAACCAATTAAATTTACCCAAACCAAAACCCAAATATATTTTAAAATCTTGATCATATTCATTTTAACTTGGTTTGTTTCGCTGGCATTAGGATTTTTATGTCCAAATGTTGTATCCTTTTTGTCAAGTGTTTTCAGTATATTTTCATTTTCATACATTTCCTTCACAATGAACTTTGTGATAACTCTTTAGTCATATATTGGAGGATTTTTTTCCTAAAATTTTGGTTAAAAACATTGTATGTCTGCTTATTAAATATCAGATTATACAGTGAGAACAGAGCAGATAACATTATTTCATAGGATTTAGAACTGGAACGGGATCTTGGAGATTATTTAATCCAGGCTTTTCATTTTAAACATAAGGAAACTAAAGACCAGAGAGGTGAAGTGAATTAATAGTAAATACAGAAATTCAGACTTGTCTTCTCAAAATTAGTGTACTTTTTGCTATACTGTGGAATCAAGGTTCACAAAATTTGATAGGATAGAATGATAGACCAGCTAACTGGGGGAAAATATACAATTCTGCATAGAGGTTCAAAAAATTAGCTATTCAAGTAACATCACAAGACAGTAGACATAATGACAAATTCAGTTGTCTAGAATTTTTAAGCACTTGCCTATACTCTTTAAAATTATGCCATGTTTCTAAATTTTCTTTTTTTGTAACATGCTGTTCCTTAAGGGCAGGAAATATACTTTTCTTTTTGGGGGGGGGGGGTGCCATAGTCTTGTACAGTAATAATAAATGAATACCTGATTTGGAAGATTCAGAATTCTAAACATAATCAGAACTATTTCCTATGAATCTTATCTACATCCTGTGATGCTTCTAACTTCCCCCAGTGTTCAGGAGTGGAGGTGGGGGGGAATGATCTCAGACTGAATAACTGGATTTTACTATTTCAGGAATCAGTGACATTCAAGGATGTGGCTGTGGACTTCACCTGGGAGGAATGGGAGGAACTAGATATTGCTCAAAGAGACCTCTACAGGGATGTGATGCTGGAAAACTATAGGAATATAATCTCACTCGGTAAGGAAAGGACCACATTTTTATGTCACTTGTAATATCTCTTTTTCTCAATTTTTAAAAAGCAATGTGGCCTTATGAAAAGTTTCAGTTGAGCCTGAATCTTAGAGATCTGAAATTCCCTAACACCTTGTAGTCCCCAAAACAATGGAAATTGTGAAAAATGCTATATGTTACAGTTAAAATGGGGAGCTGCGTTGATTTCATGAAGCTGCAGTTTTTTTCATCCTTCAGAAATCCTGAAGATTAATCAGTGGGATTTCATCCTGTGATAGTTCTATATCCTATGACAAAATATCCAAGTCTCTGTCTTTTCCCTGTGAGTAGGGACTCAGGTTTCTAAACCAGAGGTGATCTTCTTGTTGGAACAAGGGAAAGAGCCCTGGATGGTGAAGAGAGAAATTCCAACAGTCATTTGTCCAGGTGAGTAAGTGAGAATTAGGTAGGAAAGGAATCACTTACCTTCATAAGGGGGTAGCATCTTGTGTTACTTGGGTAGCTCTTAGAGCTTTTCAGTTCTATTAAAGATCTAAGCCATTTGCTATGTTTTTATTGCATACTTTAATTGTCTAATCTCTTAGAAATGGAAGGGATCTTAGATGTTATCTAGTTCAGTTTGCCACATACAGGCAAGTATTCTAAGTATTTTCTAGATACTTAGCAGATACTTATCCAACCATTGCTTGAATCATGATTTTATTGAATATTGATGTAGTACTTAATTTATTTGTGAAGTAGCATGTCTTCATTTTTGGACAGTTTTGTTAGATAGTTTTTTTCTTATATTCAGTGGATCCTAATTTTCCCATTGGAATAAAGCAAAGTGAGACTAAATCCCCCTTCCATAAAACTGCCTTTCATTTATTTGAGGACCAGTATCATATTCTTCTTAAATGTTTTTTTTCCCTTGTCTTTCAGTGCATCTCTCCAGTTTCAGAGGTGTCCCTTCCTTCTAAATCTGACTCCTTTCCTATGTTCGAGGTTTTTATCTTTTATTCATTTTCCAAGGACCTTGACTTGATTATTTCTTCTAATCTTTAGTTTCTCCTTATTCATTGGTTCCTACTGTTTTCTTTTATTCCTTTTGCTGCCAAATTCCTCTCCCAAAAGGCTACATGAATTGCCTTATTTCATTTTTGTGTAATCTTTACAATCTGATTTTGCAGTTCAACCTCTTCTAGCTATGTGTCATGGTCAGCTCACTTTAACCTGTTTGAACCTTACTTTCCTCATCTGTAAAAAGAAAAATATGACAAGAAAGAATAATTTCACTATCTGTCTCAATCAGTCAATGTTTATTAAGCACCTACTATATACCAGATACTGCTAAGTTAATGGGATACAAATTTTAAAAAAAGAAAGATAGCTTCTGCCCTAAAGGAATTTCACTCTAATGGGGGAAGACAACACACAGAAGGGAGCTGAAAGCAGGGAGGGCAAGGATGGGAAAGGTACCTAACATGAAGGCATGGTGGAAGAGTCAGAGAAGTCTTAAAGAAATATAGCCAGATAAGGAATGAGGAAATGTTTTGAGTTGAACTGTATCCTTAAATGGAGGTTTTGGAATTCATTGTTACACCCTCCAATCTATTTCTCAGCATTGTAAGGAAAATACCTTAGAGTATTTAGAATATATATTATATATGATATATATATATAATATATATATATATTATATATATATTATATATATATATAATATGTATTCTAAATTAGGAGAAACTTGAAAATGTGATGAAACAGGGTAGGAAGTAAGCAGAGAATATAAGAAAGAAATTTGAGGTCAGTAGTATCAACCCACAAGAAAATATACAATGGGAAGAAGGGCCCTGAATGTATTGGAATTTGTAAATGCTTTAATCTAAATTCATTCCTTATTCTTACAGGAGAGAGATATCATAAATGTGATACATGTGAGAAGAATTTCAAACATATTTCACGTCTAGTTAAACATCAGAGAATTTGTACAGAGAAGAAATACTCTGACCTTAATGACAATGAAAAATCATTTTTACAGCAGAACCAGCATGCTCAAAATCAGAACATTAGTACTGGAGAGAAACCTCATAAATGTAATGAATGTGGGAAAGCCTTTAATAGAACTGCACACCTTAAGTTGCATCAGAGAATTCATACTGGAGAGAAACCCTATCAGTGTAATGAATGTGGGAAGACCTTCAACCAGAACGCACACCTTACTCAGCATCGGAAAGTTCATATTAGAGGTGATCCCTATACATGTAGTGAATGTAAAAAGACTTTCCGTCACCCTTCATCCCTTGTTCAACATCAGAGAATTCATACTGGAGAGAGACCTTATAAATGTTATGAATGTGGATTAACTTTCAGGCTATATGTGTATCTTACTCTACACCAGAGAATCCATACTGGAGAAAAACCCTATAAATGTAATGAATGTGGGAGAACTTTCAGATTGCGTTCAATCCTCAATCAGCATCAGAAAATTCATACTGGAGAAAAACCCCATAAATGTAACGAATGTGGAAAAGCCTTCAGTCGAATATCATTCCTCACTGGACATCAGAGAATTCATACTGGAGAGAATCCCTATGTCTGTAAAGAGTGTGGGAAGGCCTTCAAACAGAGATCATCCCTTAACCAACATCGGAGGATCCATACTGGAGAGAGACCCTATAAATGTAATGTCTGTGGAAGAGCCTTCACTGGTCGGACACAATTTAAGCAGCATTACAGAAGGCATACTGGAGAGCGACCCTATAAATGCAATGAATGTGGAAAAGCCTTCAGTGGGACACCATTCCTTAAAAGACATCAGAAGCTTCATACTGGAGAGAGACCTTATAAATGTGATAAATGTGAAAAGACTTACAGGCTGGAAGAAAATCTTGTGCAACATCAGAGAATTCATTCTAAAGTGAAACCTTACAAATGTATTGAGTGTGGGAAAGCCTTTGCCTATAGAACATGCCTTACTCGACATGAAAGAATACATAATAAAGAGAAATCCTATGAATCTGGAAAAACTTCCAATCAGATTTTATATCTTACCCAACATCAGAGAAGTACTAGAAAGAAATCCTATGAATGTACTAATTGTGGGAAAACTTTCAGTTACAGTGCAGCCTACATTAGACATCAGAAACTTCACAGTGGAGAATAGCCATGTGAACAAAGGAAAAACTGCTTTCAGTTCCTGCAATTTCATCTGAAGTTGAAAGACAAAAGTCCCTTTTACTGTTTCATTTCTCTCTACCTTATGCATTTTGGCTACTACCTGGAAGCTGCCAAGTTGAGTACATCTGATTGGGAAGTGTGCTATTATTCTGCAGAGGAAAATGATCAACATTTACTTGAGACATTGTAAGAAAAACTTTTATTAAAACGATTAAACCTCATTCCTTAAGGAAACTTAATAGGAACTTTTTAGAACAGTGGAAATTAGCAAATATGTCACACTTAAGTTATGTTATTGAAAAACTGATATAAACAAAAATATAACCAAATGTTTTGTTCACGTATGCATAATTGTACTTGGAAGCCACATTCCTGATAGAACTGATGCTAAATGTTTCATGAAAGTATCTGATTTTATTTAATGAACTACATGTGGTTGAGCTTTACAAACCCAAGCTAAACTGTATGTAAATCATAGTATAACACACTAGCAAATTATAAAGAAAATTAAGAATTTAGGGAGTGAATTGAATATTGGATCAAATTTTCCCTCTTTTGTGGTGAAAGGAAAAACTTGAATTTTATGTGGTAATTCATTTATAATCTCTTATTTGAGGTAGGGGCAGTATTTTTTTTAATCAAAGTTTTTACATAAGAGTGGGGTGGATCACTAAAGTCTTCTACCAGTTAGAAGGCATGCTTTATTGTCTGAGAATGAATTGCAAATTGTAAGCCAATGAGTGAAGCTTGAGTCATTTTATTCATAATGGTGAAACTCAAATTAAGTGGTAGCTTTCTTCAATGATTTCATTCTCTTCTGTAAACAATGAAGGAAGCAGTTTCTTAGGAAATATCCAGACCTAACAAGATCATGGGCTAAGCTAGGCATAGGAGCTTTTATTTAAAGTCTAGATAATATTTCATACCTAGCTAATCTAGTATGACTAAGTAGTTCTCTGTCATAAATAGCTTTATTCTTCTATATTCTTTCCGAACGTGTATATTCATGTTTCAGCAAGCACAAAACATGGAAAAGATGGTGTTGTGAAAGGACTGAGACATATGCCGTCTTTTCAATATACTCAGGAATTTAGCTTGCTTAATTTTAGTAGTGGAAGTAGATATTGCAGAACAAAATAGATTTCATTCCCTTTGGATGATATTAACAGCAAAAAGAAAATTTTAAATATCAGGATAAATTCAGTATAAGTTTTAATAAGGAGCAGTCACAGCAACAGTGCTTTCTAAGGGCTAACCTAACTAAACGTAGCAGTCACTGATAGATGGGCTACTTGGTGGTGCATTGTCTGGCCGTGGCAACCCATGAAACAAAAATTCAAAATGGCCCCTCGACCTATTTGGCATTCTTGTCATGAAAGTGTGGAAAAGGGGCAAAGTAGGTACTAAAAATCACGAATTTTAAACCATCAATAAAATTTAACTTGGCCATTGTCATTTCAGAAGTGAGGTACTTCTGTAATGATTAACGAATGGACATACTACAGAAGGAACTGAATTCTATTGTTGACATTCTATATAAGGTCTCAATTAAATAAAAGGATGGTTTTCAAGTTTTGCTTGGAGAGGCAAAGAAATTGATGCAGAGTTGGTTTTACTGTGTTCCCAAAGGCAACAAGATGTTTTCTGGAATATTTGGTTATTTCATACAGTAATGTTTATGGAAAGTGCCAGGAGACCATTAGGCACCAACATCTATTACAGAAGGTGGGAGAGGTAGAGATGACATATAGGTATATATACATACTAGATCCTCTGAGTCAAGAGTTCGTAATTTGTGTGTGTGTGTGAGATGAACCCCTTTGATTATCAGCTGAACTCAAGGCCACAGAGTATGGTTTTTAAGTGCATAAAATAAAATGGCTAGGATTATACATATATGCTATATGTATATATATGTATATATGTACACACATATCTATATATAACCTATATATAGGTTCATGGACCTGGGTAAGAATCACTGGCTCTAAATTAAATAAAAATATAATTTGATACATCAATATGAATGGATAGAGGTGAGGATGGCAAAAAAAAAAGTTGGTACATATGGTCTAGCAATAAAGAGGTCAAAGACATTGCACTGAAGCCTCACATTTATGAAAAACAATCTAAAAGTAATAGATTTGATGAACACTAACAATTTTAATAGAATTGTTTTGGCAGGAAATGACTCACTGATGTGGGAGTCATTTTTAAATTATCTGTATACTCAGACTATTGGATTATTAGAGCAAAGATCAAAATTAATACAAGACTGGAGAAAAGAATAAAAATAGAAAAAATACTATTAAGCCTGCCCAGTTTAAATACATTAATTTATGTCCAAAAAGAAATAGTATAGAAGAAAAGACATTGACACCAATTATGTAATTTAATGTAGATATTTAATTAATGCAAATCAGATGTCATAATTGGACCAAAAGGGCCTGCAAACCATTTAATCAACATAACACATGCCTTGCCAAGCAGAGAGTTATAATAGCCAGGGTAGCACTTATTTAGAATGCCAATTCATTTTTAAAATTCTGGAGAGAAAGCTGATGGAAGATTGAGCAGCATCAACTCAAACAGAAGCAATTGAAGTATAAAGTTTAAAGATGCTTGGCAAGAGGCCCAAGTAAACAAAGGTATCCAATGGGCATTTAAAGATACAGCTTGAAGAAAACAAATAGAAGAAAGCTGAAACAGGTTGATATAAATGTACTTACAGAAAGCAAAATTGGAAGGGGGCAAAGTTGTAGATAGCAAGTCTACCTAAAGAATCCTAGATATTCAGTCAAAAATAATCAAAACAACTTTAGCAAAATAGGATATTAAACCCTTGTGACTCCATATTTTTTGTAAACTCAACAAAATGTATCCAGAAGATGTTTTTTCTTCTGTTCAAAATTAATAGATTATATAAGGTATTTGGGAGTCCACTGATCAAAACACATGGGCACTATATGAATCTAACTACAAAACACTACAGGGAAAAAAATTGGAGATACTTTTCATGCTTGGAATGTATCAATTTTAAAACCATTTACCTGTTAGGTAATATTTAATGCTAGTAACATTTATGTAATGCTATCCCAAACTAAGGATTATGTTATAGACCTAGGGGGAAGAAAAAGAAATGACATCTGGAGAAACAAATGGTCAGGAATCTCAAGGGCCGTAATAAGTAGGAAGGAAGGGAGGCTTGTACCAGATATGAAACTACCATAATGTCATCAGAATTATTTATTATTCATTAAAAAGTAGAAGAGTTGATCAGTGGAACATAATAGGTACACAGTTACATAAGTGCAAGTGAGCATAGTGCCACAGTTTTCAGTAAATCCAAAAACTTCCAATTACTAGGGTAAAGGAATCGTTATTTGACAAAAACTGCTGGGAAAACAGTTCATTCTGGGAGAAATTATATTTAGTCTAGTATCTCACCATATACAAGAAAAGTTCCAAATGGACACAACCTAGACATAAAAGTTTGTATCATAAATTGAGGAGCAAGGAAGAAAATGGTCTTCTCAACTACGGATAAGGAAAGAGTTCTGACTATACAATGAGTAGAATCACAGAAAATAAACAGTCATGAAGGGAGAGTACCCCCAACTCCGAAGAAAGGAAGTAATCATTGTAGTAAGTTTTTCAGATGAAGGTGGAGTGAGAGCCAGGTTTTTTTAATGGTCAATAGATAAGGCCAGTCAATTTTCAAAGAAAAGTCATGCTATCAACATTTATGTGAAAAAAGTATTTCAAAGCACTAATGAAAAGTCATGGAAATTAAAACATCTCTGATGTTCTACCTCACATGGATTAGATTGGCAGGCATGACAAGAATAGAAAATAGAGGAGAAATAATTTTTTTCAAACTCTCACAACCCATGCTTCTAAACTTTTTTAAAGCACATCAAATAATTCTGAGTAGGATAACCAACAAAAACATAGTGAGTCATATTTTCAGCGCTGAGTAACAGGAAGAGAGAAATTCAGGTCTGCAGACATTGAAATAGGGCTTGCTTGCAGCATGACAGGGCAGAAATACCACTGGCTATGGGCCAATAGAGGTGTGATGGCAGTGGCAGCACCTAGAGCACCCAATGCTCAGTTAGTAAGGAGACTGAAATCTTGGTAAGAAAGAAAATCAAGAAGGACCTCTGTGCTAGCACTGGATTTAGGATTGAGATATTATTAGGCAATAATATTTGACGGTTCCATTGTCCAGTAAGTACCCAGTTCCCAGGTTATAGTTCCAGGGTGGAGAGGAGCAGTTATAGTAACAAGGGAGCAGAGACCCTCCTTGGATATGGGTCACAGGTCTCCCTGGAAGAGAAGAAAGGCTGTGGTCACAAAGGACCAGGAGCCCTTTAAAGGCCAGAGTGCAGACCAGAAGAATGACTAGACCAAAGCCCAAATCATACCACTTTGGAAGTGTGAAAACCTAAAAGCCTCCAGACTTAGCTGAAATAGGACATAAAAGCCTGAAGCTCAAGTTAGTAACCCCCTTTTCCCCAGAAGAAAGCAGAGCCCAACTCAAACATAAGGTCAAAAGTCATAAATAGGCTGGAAAATGAGCAACTTTCCTCCAATACACAACAAAAAGAAAAAAGAACCTAAGCATAAAAAATCACTTATAGTGAAAGGGAAGCTCAAGAAACAAATTCAGAAGACAATGACTTTAAATCATCCATAAGTAAAGCCTCACAAAAAAAAAAATAAAATTGCAGTTTGGACACAAATCCAACAGGAATTCCTAGAAGAGAAAAAGTTTTGTTTGTTTTTTGTTTGTTTTTTTGAGGCAAAAACAGTTTTAAAATCAAATAAAAGTGATAGTGGAAAAATTAGAAAAATAAATGAAAACAAGGCACAAAAATTATGAAGAGAATTAACACCTTGGCAAAGAAAAAAGGCACAAAAATACTCAAGAAATATGGGTACCAAAAGGTACTAAAAAGCTCCTTGGAAGTCAGTTGGCCAGTTGATAAAAGGGTACAAGATACTAGAGAAAAGAACACCTTAAAATTCAGAGTTGGCCAAATAGTACAACTTCAGTGAAGAAAATAACTCCTTAAAAATTAGAATTGATCAAGCAGAAGCTAAAGACTTCATGAAACATTAAGAAACAAAAAATAAAAAGTCAAAAGATTGCTTATTGAATATACTAGTAATTGCTATTGTAATTTTGCTTTATTATAGTGTTCAATACTTCTCAATACTTGTATCTATCTATGGGAATACCTGCCAGAAAACATAAAAATGTTCTGAGAAGAAAATGATATGATACATGAGAATGTAATTATAGAGGCACAAATGTGGTTTTGACCGCAGGGGTGATGGTGGAAAGAGATTTTCTGGCTCAGGACTCTTGCTGACACTGTGATAAGAGAACTGTGATGGAAAAGAAACTCTGCCTCAGAGTTCTTGACTTCACTATAATAAGAAGACACTGGGGGCAGCTAGGTGGTGCAGTGGATAGAGCACCAGTGCAGGAGTCAGGAGGATCTGAGTTCAAATCTCATCTCAGACACTTGACATTCACTAGCTGGGTGACCTTGGGCAAGTCACTTAACCCCAATTGCCTCATCCTGAGTCATCTCCAGTCATCCTGATAAATATGTGGTCACTGGATTCAGATGGCTCTGGAGGAGAAGTGAGGCTGGTGACCTTGCACAGCCCTTCCCTCACCCAAAACAAAGTCAAGTGCAAGTCATGTCATTATTTCTCTGATGGCATGGTCTTCTTTGGCAACGAAGGACAAACACACAGAAAGAAGACACTGACTCTGTTACACCAACTTGGCAATCAAAGTTGAGAAACAAACTTCAGCTCCTATTCTGACCTTTCTGAGGCAGAAAAAATCCTCATATTCCCCCTTCTGATGTGTATATACTTATCTTCCCCCTCCTACTTCCAATAAACTCCATTGTACCTATTCTGCTTATGTATTGACATTCTATATAAAACTGCTAAAGCTGACACTCTAGTAGAGCTAGAACTAGATGGTCTAGGCCAAGGATGGGGAACCTGCAGCATTGAGGCCATCCAGGTCCTTGGGTGCAGTGTTTTGACTGAGTTCAAGTTCAACAGAACAAATCCTTTTCTTAAGGGGATTTGTTGTACGGAGTTTGAATTCGGTCAGAGGGCCACACTTGAGGGGCTATATGAGGCCTCTAGGTCAGGTTCCTCACCCCTGGTGGGCTCTCAGACATTTTTTTCCTACAGGTGAGCTTGTACTCTAAGCATAAATAAAAAGTGCAGATAACTATCTCTGTATCACTGATTTGGTGGTTGGTACCTACTACCAATTAATGAACCTCTTGGATAATTTTATTATACACTACACTAGAAATTTTGGGGAATTTCTCCTTGGGACTCTTGGTTGAGCTAACTTAACACACTCCCAAGGGAAGATCTTCTTTACAATATACTGTCAGATTTCTCATTTTCTATCAACTTGTATGAATGGTTTTCTTTGCTATTTGCTATGTATGTATTCACTATGAAACTAGTGTTTGATTGGAAGTGATTCAAGACTTGGATACAGAGCTTGAGGTTCCCCTTTTTCCATTATAAACAGTGACCCAGAGTTTGGCTTGAACCTGAAAACTACATCGCCTAATAATTTGTAGGGGAGCAGAAATCAAATTCTACCCTTGTCCCACTTCTCTGAGGAGAGCAGAGTGCCCAGTTGCTCTTGGTGCTGCTTGGGGCCACTGGAGAAAGGTGGGAGGATAAGAAGCTGGACATGTCTGTTATGCCTCCTTTAGAGCCACACAATGATATCCCCATGCTACATGTGGAGGATCGCTTTGTTTGTATAAAATTTAGAAAGAACTTCACATATATTATCACATTTAATCCTCAAAGTGATCCTGAAAGTGAAAACAGAACCAAAAGAATAATATACACGATGTCTATAAGGTAAACAAAATCAGTACTGAAAGGGAACAAAACTGCCCAAATACAATGATCAATGTTAATTCTTTATTGTAAAGTTAAAAGTCATCATTTTTTTCTCTTAGTCATCAAGAAAGTAATTGCTTTTTGAAGGGATGTACTCTCTAGGAGTGTTTGTTTGGGTTCAAAATAAAAATGTATCAATACATTTAAAGAAAATCTTTTTATTCTGAATTTAACACCAAAAAAAAATTTTTATATATATAAAGTAGAACAGAAAATGAGAATTATATGTGAAACCACACTTCTCTTAACATGTATCTTGATTTTTAAAGTGTATAATAAATTCAGCATTTACTTTCAAATATGTCTTCCTTGTGTGTTTCCTTCTGAACTTTATTCTGTTCTTTTCTGTGCATTTTTTTAAAATGCTTTAATGGTCCCCAGCTCTACTACCCAAAAAAACCTAAAGCATAGATCTGGTAATAACACCCTCCTATTCAGTAAGCTCCATGTAAAAGCAAGCACCCCAACATACACAGAAGGGCCTGCTATTCCAGGTTCTTAGATTGATTTTTAAAAGGAAAGAAACTTTTGAGGGGTCCACAGTCACTTTAATCAAGCACATATTTCATTCACTTAGTTCAGGGGAAAAATCAGCACCCTGAGTTTCAGAAAAAATACAAAGAAATAATAATCAACAGACAAGGCTTCCAAGTGCCTGACTGTAAGCAATATACACGACAGATCAGGAGACAGATAACTGTCTGACCATACATACATACTTACCAGAGAGAGAAGCACAACATCTGGATTTTCAAAGCCAGGGGGATCCTTAGCAGCTGCCTCAGAGTCTCATCTGGCCAAACAAACGTTTCCAATGAGTAAACCCCAAAATGAAACCTCACCTAAGACTCTATACGCTTTTCAGAGCCAGATGGCATCACAACTCTTGAGAACCAGTGGCACTTTGGAAAATTAACAAAAGGTGTAGGCCTCTCCTAATCAAGCTTTCCTTAATGGGCAGGCCCATTAATGGGTGGAGAGTATATTTAATCTCATTAGCATTACACCTATTACCTCCTAGATCAAATAAGAATTCTTTTTTTGGCATTCAAAGCCCTTTACAACTTGGTTCCCTCCTACTTTTCCAGTCTTCATAGACCTTATTCCCTGCCTCATATTCTATGATCCAGGGACACTGGCCTCTTTGCTATTCTTCGCACAAAATATTCCATCTCTTGACTCCAGGCATTTTCACTGAATGGTCTCCTTACCTGGAATCCTCTCCCTTCATCTCCCCCTTCTGCCTTCCCTGGCTCCTTTAAATCCTAGCTAAACTCTTACTTTCTATGAAAAGTTTTTCCTGATCCTTAATGCCTTCTCTCTATTGATTAACTCCAATTTATTTTGTGTGTGTCAAGCAAAACAAATATGTTGAGCATATACATTGACCATATCCAAAAACATATGTCTCATTTTGCATATTGAGACCATCACCTCTTGGAAAGCATAATTCATTTTTATCCTCTGGAGTTGTGGTTGGTCATCGATTAGAGTTCTTGTCTTTCAACATCATTTCTCCTCGTTACGTTATTCATACACACACACACACACACACACACACACACAAACACACCTATAGTTCTCTAGTTCTGTTTTATTGTTCTATATCCATTCATACAACTCTTCCCAGGTTTTCTGAAACCATATAATCATTTTGTACATCAAAAAATAATATTTCATTACATGCGTATGTTGTAAGTTGTTCAATCATTTCTCAATTGATAGGCACCCCATTTTCTAGTATTTTGCTAGAACAAAATATGTTGTTATAAATATTTTTTATATATATGGGTCCTTTTGCTCTTTTACTCTTTCCTTGATCTCTTTGGAGTATAGGCCTAGTAATTGTATAGCCCAGTGAGGGGGTATGCACAGTTCAGATGATTTATGGGTATTGTTCCAAATTGCTTTCTAGAATGGCCCCATTTCATAGCTGTATCAACAGTATATTGGATTGCCTCTCTTTCCTTATCCCCTCCAACAATTGTCATTTTCATTTCTGTCATTTTTTTTGCCAATGAGGTATAAAGTAGAACTTCACAGTTGTTTTAATTTGCATTTCTCGTAAAAATTTGGAGCATTTTAAAAAATATGGATATAGATAGCTTAGATTTCTTCCTTTGAGATCTCCCTGTTCATATTATTTGATCTTTTACCTTTTGAGGAAAGACTGACATTTTTGAAATATATTTGAGTCAATTCCATATTTTGGGTATTAATCCTTTATCAAAGAAACGTACTGCAAAGATTTTTCACAGTTAACTATTTCACTTGTAACTTGATATTGTTTATGTAAATATGCTTTAACTTCATATAATAAAAATTTTCCATTTCCTTTTCTATGATCCTCTCTATCCTTTGTCTATTCATGAACACTTTCCTTATTCATAGTTGTGAAAGTGAGAACTAGGAGATTATAGTCCATAGTAACAGCAATGTTATAATGATGATCTTCTATAAAAGACTTGTTTACTCTGATTAATACAAATAATTCCAAAGGACTCATGACAAAAAAAATGCTATTCTTCTCCAGAGAGAAAACTGAGGTACAGTGCAAATTGAAGTATAATTCATTTTTTTCTTTCATTATGGAAATATACTTTGCATGATTTCACATGTTTAATTGATATCACACTGTTTTCCTTCTCAGTAGGTAGGAGAGGGGTGGGAGGGAGGGAAAGAATCTGGAAACCAAAATTTAAAAAGAAAAATGTTAAAAATAAATATTAAATATTTAAATTTAAGATGGTCTTCTATGGAAACTCATCACAACCCTACTCTTGTGTACATAGATCATTTTCATAAAAAATTGTGGATATGAGAAATAAGGTACATGTGTAAGTGGTAGCTGAGATCTTATTTTTTCCTCTTAAAAATAGTTTTCAATCTAATCTATGGAATTTTTGCTCTTTGACATATCTTGAAAATAGTCTTCAAGTTCATGTAATGTGTTCCCTTTGTAGAACCTATATTAGATTGCACATCATCTTGGGGAGGGGGGAGAAGAGGAGAAAATTTAAAACAAAATCTTGTGGAAGTGAATATTGAAAGTTAAAAATAAATGAATTAATTATTTTAAATGTGTTGCCTTTGGCATGTTTTTTAGTTTTTCTTTGCTCAAATATAGCAAATCTTTCCTACTTCATATTCTTTGAAGTGCCATTACTATTTATTTGTTTTACATGATTTAGAAGGAAAAATTCCATAAATGTGAGAACTGGAAAACAGTATCTAAAGAGAACAGGGATCTTTCATCATAAGGAGTATAAATCCTAGGAAATTATTCAGTGAAGGACACTGGATTTGGATTTGGTATACTGATGTTAGAGACATTTTTTTCTAACCACACTGAAAAAAGACAATCAGCAAAAAAAAGTCAGCATTGATTCTGGGACATTAAATTGAAGGCCAAGGAATAAGAAAAGTTACACCCCTTCTGTTCAAGTGGATTATCAGCTGTTCCCCAAACTTGGTATTCTCCCTTTCTTATCTATGCTTTTGTAGAAGCTGCTTTTTATGTTTGGAGTTTACTCTCTCCTCCCTTCTATCATTTAGAATCTTTAGATTCCTTCAAAATTGACCTTACCTTTCCTGGTGCACACAAGGGATCTCACCCACAGTTCTCTTCTCAATATAATGTAAACATAACAATTAGCAGCCTGCCAGGTTGCAGGCAGGCAGTACTCCTCTGTTGTAGAGACAGACAATTCCTTTCTAATTCAATTCAACAAATATTTGAGCCCTTGCAAGGCAATGGAAACACAAAGACAAAAATAAAATAGTCCCTGCCCTCAAGAATTTTTACATTCCACTGAGTAGACAAAATGGAATGGAAAAATAATTTTTTAAGAGCTCATTATATGCCAAGCAATATACTAAGTGCTAGGGATGTAAGGGGATGACTAGGACCATCATCCCATCATAGGAAACTATAGACCTTTCCTTTTCCCAACCCAGTCCCTACTGTCCCATTACCCAGTTCCCACAAAATGCTGGATCCTCAATCTCAACTAAAATGTTGAAAGCCCCTCCCTAATTCCGCATCCACTCTGTCCCTCATATTCACTGTCCTCTTGGTCAAGGAATGTCTGTCTTGTCATTACTTACCAAAGCCCTTGGGGTCCTGTCATCTTCCCTGAGGCTTTCTCTACCATTTACTTTGCCTTTCCATTTGCTTTGAACTGAACCCTCTTTTAAGTTCTGTCTTTCCCCAATTAGAGCATGTTCTTCTTGGGAGGAAGGATTCACTTTTCTTGCTTCTCTATCACTTAACATAGTGCTTGGCACATAATAAAAACCTATTAAATTATTCTTCATTCCATTCTATCCCATAAGTGAAATATAAACTTCTTAAGGGGAGAGACTATTTTGTTTTTTTCTTTGTATTTCCTTTGCTTAGCAAGGGTTCAAATATTTATTGAATGAGAAAGGAATTGGCTGTGTCTGCTATAGAGGAACAGTCATCGTTGGAAGCAGCAGGACTAATAAGTTGAACTTCAAAGAGTCTGGTTGTCCTTCCACTTCCATAAGTTCATACTACAAAGAAATTATAAATTGGCCATAATGCATGTCATTCTGGCAAATGTAGAAATGTGTATGCATAGAGTCTTTGGACAGAATTGTGCCATAATTCCACTGGCCTTGGTGAGAACTGTGGATCAAGATGTCAGAGGAAAGGGAGTTTCCCCATCAGCTCCTGGGCTGCTTCATAGAATTACCTCCTGCTTTCTTCTCTCCGCTGTATATGTTGTAGAGAGATCTCAGAAGGGTTTTCTTTTTCTTGATCCTCTCACTGAGTGGAGCAGAGAGGAAAGGAATCCCCCAAGCCAGAATTATTATCCTTTCATCAAGCTTACCTTCCCTCTCACCTTGACCCATAAGGTCCTTCACAGTCCTAAATCTGTGATCCTTTAATTGCAATGTCAAAGGTGGAGTAACGCTTGGAGCTTCAGATCAAAATTTCCAGGATCCCAGGGCTCTGTGTAGAATATGATAGAGTGTGCTTTTCACCTCTTTATTCCTCAGGCTATAGATAATAGGGTTCAACATTGGGGTTACTACAGTGTAGGATAGTGACAACAACTTTTTGCTCTCTGGAGAATTATTAGACTTGGGTCGGAAATAGGTAAGGCTCGCAGATCCATAGAAAAGGGAGACAACAAGGAGATGGGAGGAACAGGTGGAAAAGGCCTTACGCTTTCCCTCAGCTGAAGGCATCCTGATGATGGTAGAACCAATGCAAACATAAGAGCCCAAAATCAATAAGCAGGGGGCCATGACAACCAGAATAGTTCCTACAATGGCATAGACCTCAAAAAGTGCTGTATCTGCACAAACCAACTTCAGCACAGGTGGACTATCACAGAAAAAGTGGTTCACTTGGTTAGAGCCACAGAATGGGAAACTGAAGAGCCATGTTGTCTGTACTGTGGCCACAGGAAGTCCTGATAACCAGGAGGCAGCAGCCAGCCATGCACAAATCTTGTGACTCATGATGATTGGATAGCGTAGGGGGTCACAGATGGCCAAATAACGGTCATATGCCATGGTTGCCAGAAGAAAACACTCAGAAGCCCCAAAGAAGAAGAAGAAATACATCTGAACAGCACAGTTGAGGAAAGAGATGCTTGTATCATGGGCAAGCAAGGTTCCTAGCATTTTGGGAACAATGACCAGGTTGAAGCCAATCTCTAGGAGAGATAGGTTCCTGAGGAAGAAGTACATTGGACTGTGCAAGCCAGAGTCACCTGTAGTGACCAGTATGATAAGGGCATTGCCAATCAAGGTGATAAGTTCAATGGTCAGAAACACAAGAAACAGCAATGTCTGAAGCTTGGGTTGCAGGGCAGAGAAGCTAAGGAGGACAAACCCACTCACTGTTGTCCAGTTTCCCCCAGCCATGGGCACAGAAATTGGTCTCCAGCTGCAGAGACAGAGACATGCTTTTAACTAGGAGTGACAGATTCTAATTTCTCAGTTTACATTTCTTTTTATCCAAAAGTAGAGACATGGACACAGAAAAATATTAGTGGGAGAAGGAAGGTTCCTAATATGGCATAATCCTAAGGCTACAATGCAGAAACTCACAGCTTATATTTGGGGAAGAGGGATGTGGGTCAGTTTTATAAATGGAATAAATCTCTTCTAGGTAAGAGTTAACATTCTTGGTCAGGCCTATGGTCTGTCCAGTCTGGAAATTGGTTTCTGATTGTATAACTTAAGAATGTGTTATAAAAGAGGTCAGGGTTGTTGTTGACAAAAGATTAGAGTGAGACCATCACATTCCCTAACCTAATCCCTCACCCTAAGCTAATACTTCATTTCCCTAACAACTTATACCTTTAAATTTGCTTAAACATCTAAAATTTGTGAATTAACTAAAATCATAAAATAACTGAGGTACAGAGAGGTAATGACTTACCAAAGTTTTCACAACTAGTTAGCAGATCTAAATCTAGATACCAGCTTTTCTATACTAAAGCAGATTGCCTCCCCAATAACAAACTACTTCATTTAGAAATTTCCCTGTAGTTTGTTTCTTAATTGGCTGGGGAACAGGGTTTTCTTATTGACTTGAGGGCTAAACCTGTGAATTTGTTCTGTGGAAATATGACCCATGACTAGAATTCAACCCCCTTGACCTCTTGAATTTCCTCTAAGTTGAGGACAGAAGTATTGGTTCATTTACCCAGGTGCTAATAGCTAATAATTGTATGTGTTTTCTATATACTTATATTTACATATTATCTCCCATGTTGGAATATAAACTCCTTAAGGGCAGCATCTGTTTGGTTTTGTCTTTTTGTTTACAGTACCTGACACACAGATGTTTGTTCATTGATTGATTGATTGACTCCTTGTTGAATATCAGCATGAAGTCTCTCTTCTCACAATTCAATTACCTGTGTATGTGCCTTTGAGTATGTCCATTGCCTAGAACAGCGTCCTGAATATAGCAGGTACTTACTTCATAAATATTTCCTGAATTGAACTGAGTTGCATGTGGGTCACTGGTTCAGATATATCTAATTAATCTATTGGGTAAAAGCCTCCAGAGACTTAATCATGGGTTTTTGACCTTCTGAAGGTAGCCCCTTACATTAATTATTAGATTAGATTGCATTAAATCTATATCAACTTGGTTAGGTCTTTAATTAAATTTAAAAAAAAAATGGAAAGGATTTGGAGTCAGAGGTCCTGGTGTTTAAATCCCAGCTTTGCCACTTACTACTACTACCTTTAGACTGAAGTTTTATCATCTTTAAAATGAGGGGGTTGGACTAGATGACGTCTAAGGTCCTTTCCAGCACTAAATCTTTGACCTAGATTCAAATAAGGAACTCCCTAAGAAGTTAGGGAAAAGGTCATGGAGTACCCCCAGAAATGGAAGCTAACAAGGATCTACATAAAACAAATGACATCTGTGACCTGTGGAAATTTTCCCAGAAAATAACTCCTCCCATGATGTGATTTGTAAATACTGTAGATGAGCTGTCAAAGAATACCATGCCATCAGAGAAATAATGACATGACTTGCACTTGACTTTGCTTTGAGTGAGGTAAGGCTGTGCAGGTCACCAGCCTCACTTCTGCTCCAGAGCCATCTGAATCCAGTGACCAGATATTCGTCAGGATGACTGAAGATGACCCAGAATGAGGCACAGTTGAGGTTGAGTGACTTGCCCAAGGTCACACAACTCGTGAGTGTCAAGTGTCTGAGGTGAGATTTGAACTCAGGTCCTCCTGACTCCAGCACTGGGGTTCTATCCCCTGCACCACCTAGTCATAAGGAAATGTTTTGGTGGTAGAAGTTTTGGGTGACTCATAAAGAATATTTAAAGAAGATTAGACAGTAAAGATGCTATCAGGGTTTAGCCAGCACTTTCCCTTGGATGTAAGACCATATCTGGTGGACATGAATGTTTCAATAATTAGAAACATGTGCTTTTTAGGGAAGCATTATTGGCTCTTTCATCAGCCTGTATGTCTGAGATGCAAGGCTCGTTTAAAAAAATCCAGGCTATTCCCTTTGCTTTGACACCAGATGTAGCAAGGAACCTTCTGATTATAAATTCAGTGTTATGAAACTGAAGTCAAGGAAGAGGACGTCCTGAAAAGTTTGCTCACTAGAAGGATAGTATCCTAATATAATTAAAACTAATGGATTAGGATATACTTCTAGTGTGATGGTATGGATTTTGTTGTTGTTTAATGGTTTTAATCAAACCCCATTTGGGATTTTCTTGGTAAAGATAATGGAGTGGTTTACCATTTCCTTCTCCAGTTCATTTTACAGATGAGGAAATTAAGGCAAACAAGGCTAAATAGCTTCCCCAGGGTCTCATAGCTTGTAAGTGTCTGAGGTCAGATTTGAAATCAGGCCTTCCAGACTGCAGGCCTGGTACTCTATCCACTATATCATCTGGCTGCCCCAATGGTAAAGGATCCTGGCTTAGAATTAGGACACCTAGGTTTGAATTTTGACTCTAGCTGTGTGACTATGGTTAAGTGACTTCACTTTCTTCCTCAGTTCACTCCTCAGTAAAATGGGAACAATGATATATGAACTGCCTACCTTATGAGGTTGTTTTCAGTAAAGCGCTTTGTAAAACTTAAAGGACTCTATACATAACTGTTACATTTTGGCAATATGAAATACTCTTGTGTCTATTTCCTTTATCCTCTTAAATACAATAAACTCTATTTTCCTTAGCAGCTAATTCTTCAGGAGAGATAATTTTGACTTGAGATTTATGAAATTTATGAGAATGACTGAGATGAAAATTTTTTAATGCTTTTGTTATTATTGCCTTCTCATTCCTGTGCACAGGTTTCCTGATTCCTTCCTTGCTTGTTTTGTATTCCTTTGCGAAGTACCCCTCAAATTCGGTTCTGACTAGCCTCATCTCTAGTTCGTACTAAACTCTCTATGGGCTTTTCTGATTGCATCACTTGGGCAATTGCTCTAGGTTTCCACACAATAGACTTGGGCAGTTGACCACATAACATTTTCTCCCAAATCTCTATTTCTTGAACATATTTTTCCGGGTCTTTCAGTACAATTCTTTCGTTCTCCAAACTTCCTTTGCCTCATTTACTTCGTTAAAATTTCCCAGCTATTGCCTGAATTTTATCAGCAGCTGCTTGCTATCATGTACCTTCATGCGCACTTACTGGAAGCTTTACAAAGTGTCGCATAGTGATTAGAGTACTGGACCAAATCCCGCCTGTGAGGGATGGATGGGTGACCATGGCAAATCATCTCACCTCCCTGAAGTCATTTCAGTTTTCTCATTGGCGAATGGGGTAATAATACCTTTAGTGCCTACCTCACAGAGTCCTTGAGGTTCAAATGAGGTAATAGTGAATTTTAAAGCATTGTTTCAATTATTATGAAGTCCCTTCAGAGCTTTCTCTTCTATTTTTGTTTCAGCACCAATTCTTTGGTGTATAAATAGTGTCCTGCCTCTCCACCATCCCTCCAAATCCATCCTTCATTCTTCAGTCACTCTTATCTTCCTAAAGCATAATTGGCATCCTGTTAGTTTCCTGCTCAAGAATCTGTGGAAACAAAATCCATAGTCCTTTCCCTGCTTTTTAAGTCTTCATAATTGAGTCATCCTAGCTCTTCAACTTTATTTTCCATCATTCCCCAACACGACTCTCTGCTCAGATCAGGACAGACATTTTGACAGTCTCTGCAACAAACATAATTGTTTACAGTTTTAGGCTCTTGTTATTCTTTTTCTCCCCACTTGGAATTCCTGTAGGAATCCATCTGCACCTTCTGTCTTTATTACTTAGCCTCCTGTTTCTGGTATGTCTTGTCTGCATTAATAGATTGCAGGCTCCCTTAGGGCAGCGATCATGTCTTATTTTTTCCAGCATCTTTCACAAAATTTAGAACAATACTGGGCACATGGTAAGTACTTAATAAATACTTGTTCATAACATAACTCACTCAGTTTTACGAAATTTTGATAGAATGTTTGGGTAAGAATAAATGTTATAACTGTGTTATGATCATTGTTGGTGTGCTGGCCAGTTCTTATCCACTCAGAGCTCAGGGATTAGTGACTTTTTCTTTCCTCTAGGATTTCAGTCTCTTTACTCTAGACATGACAGGAATACTCCTTCCCCTCTTAGGAGATCAGCCTCTTTCTCACATCCTCCAGACTGTTCAGTTAATTGTACTTTGCCAAGTCATGTTCAAGATGGATTTCCTCTCTGAAAGGAGAACCAGCCCTACCAAACCATGCCCCTGCTTTTAAATCAGCCTTGGAACAGAGCTAAGCTGCCAGGCTCTTGTTCTTAGCTTTTCTACTTCATTGAAAAGGTATGTCCTATAGGGAATTCCTCAACTCCCTGACCACTCATTCTACTGGTGCCCTGATATCCCCTTGGGAAATGAGGGAATACAGCAACATTCCTGCTTCGTCGAGATTTCCATTGTCTACCTCTTCCTAAAAATCAAACAACCTCTCAGTTACTGTCTGTCTCTGTCTCTCCATCTATGTCTCTGTGTCTTTGTCTCACTCTTATCTTTCTCCTCAAATCTTATGGATTAGAAGCTGCAAGACATACCAATCCCACAAATTCATCCTCTTTCCTGGTTTTATTCTTCAAAGATTTCAATGATCTTCTCAGGTGAAAGTGATATCTACCAACCCTCCAGGCACAATAAATTTTTCATAAATTTTTCATTTTAATATTTTAAATTTTTTATCATACTTGCATTACTCTCCTTTCCTCTCTTACATTCTACCTTGTATCATACTTCTTTGAGTATGACATATTCTTTACAGTTAATATACTGCAAAATCCTTGAAGGCAGTGACTTTGTCCTCAACTTTATATCTCCTGTGCTTAGAAGAGTTCCATGTTTATAGTAGATGATTAAGAAATGTTTGCTGGATTGCAATAGATTATTTTTGTATAACTATATTTTTAGAGCGCTTTCACATATATTATCTCATTTTATGTTTACAACCACCCAATGAGATTGGCAAAACTGCTATTATTCCCACTTTAAAAATGAGAAAGTAACCTCTGAAACCCCATGATATAGAGGATAGAGGAATGGTCTTAGAATGAGGGAGACTCAAGATACAACACCCACACATACTAGCTATGTGACCCCAGAGAGAGGAGAGACAAAGGAAAAACAGGAAATACAATTAATTCAGGAGGATAATTTTCTCAAGATCATACCATTAGTGAGAGATCCAGGATCAGAAATCATATCTACCAATTCATGGCACATTTTTTCTACCTACAACATATAGCACTGTCTCAATAACTTACCAGTGCAACAGATAAGTGCTTCATGCCCGTCATGTTCAAATTAGTGTGCTATGTTGCCTTGTATAGCTCCTATGTCTAAAGATCACCCCACTGATTCTCCGAGCATCATTGTCAGTCAGATGAAACAAATGTCTTCCTATCAAGTCTCAGTTCTGTTCCACCATTCTATAAATCATTCAAAGAAGAAAGTAGAAACCACCCTGTATTGCGTTTATTATATCTGTATATACATGTGCATATGTATTTCTTCTCCCTAACTAGATTGTAAATTCCTTGAAAACAAGAACTATGTTTTATTTATTTTTATATCTCCTTATCAATGCTACGAGCATTGCCCTGTATATAATAAATACTTAATAAAAGATGATGCTAAATGTTAATAGTATCTGTACTATAAGTATTTGGGCATAAGTTTCAGGGAGCATAATGGAAAGCAACATAAACTGAGAGATAAGTGATCAGGATTTTAGTCTTGGCACTTCTGTTAATTCACTATGTGCCTGTGACCAAGTAGCTTCCTGTATCTCAGTTTCTTCATTTACAAAATTAAGAAGTTCAACCAGCTGATTTCTAAGTTCCATTTTATCTAGACTATTCAATGATTTATAGGTGTACTTCACAGTCTCATATGTTTAATGAAAAAGACAGGACAAACAGCAGGAGAAAAACATAAATGCATGCTATTCAATCACTCCCTCCAGACCTTCCCGAAGGAAGCCTGCTAGGTATAAAACCAAAGGGTGTGTGTGTGTGTGTGTGTGTGTGTGTGTGTGTGTGTGTGTGTGTGTGTGTGTGTGTGTGTGTGTGTAGAGAGACAGAGACAGAAAGACAGAGACAGAGACAGAGAAAGACTGAGAGATAAGAGGAAGTATAGATAACTAAGCCTTCTTTAATCTGTTGAGGTTTCCGTTGCCTGTAGGTGTTCTCTCTCTGCAGTAATCAAATCCTCTTTTAGTCAATTACTCACCCCATCTCATCTTTCCACCCAATAAGCTATGGAAGTTCTCACTGTTACCCACACACACCCCAGTTGATTCCCTTTCCCTGATATCGCTAGAGATTCAAATGATAATGAGAGGAAGCATAAGATGGTGGATAAAGAGCTAGCATCCAAATAAAGGAGATCTATATTCAAGTTCCATTTCTGACATATACTATGACCCTAAGCAAGGCACTTGACTTCTCAGTACCCCAGGCCATAAAATTATGCTGTAGAGCAGTTGCTAATTTGCAACCAATTTACAATTGGTAAAAGGAGTTTACACTCTAGAAATATTTTATGCCAGTGAAATCACAAATCCAGTCAAAATAATGAAAATGATGACTGACATTTTTATAATCCTTTACCACTTACAAAGCACTATATGTCTCTATATATACATATATACATATAAATCTATATGTAATAAAATCTAATTAGAGCCTCACCACAGTGATATAAGGTAGACTGTTTATTTACATGAAGGGAAAATGAAACACTGGAGACTAAGTCTTGCCTTGAGGATTCAGGAGGGCCTTCCTGACTTGAGAACTTCCTGAAGAAGTATATTATGAAGGAAATCTGAGCCATCTTAGTGACCTCCATTTGTCAGATATCAGTTGTCCTCCTGACACAGGCAGGATAAACTGAGGCCAAGGAAAAGACTATTGAGGTCTTCCCAGCTGGATGAAAATGGGGATTAGAAAAAGGAATCTATGTGTCCTCCATTTTGTTGAGCACCCATTTAGACATTACTGGATTTGGGGAGAAGTACAGCCCAGGCTTTGTTCAAACCCTTACCTCTCTGCTGGAGGAAGACTTGCCTTATTTGACTGTAGAGGGATTTTATTGCATTTTCTCAATGTGCTCAGTAGACACAGAAGTATTGTGGAAGAAGGCTCACTCCCAGTTATAGAATTGACTTGAGATGACTGGGAACTAGAAATCCAAGCCTACCTAATCCCAGCCTCAGACAAACAAAATGAAGTAGCAGTTCTGGGAGCTGGCCAATATGAGGACCAACCCTGAACTCATCCTTTTCTGGAAACACCAAAGTGTTTATCCCTTTCAGTGAATCCTTTCCCTGTGTCCTCAGGGCCACATGAGAGACAGCTCCCTCCCTAGAGGATAAAGACTCTCCCAGGCCCCTTCCTCTCTCAGTGAGAACTGACCTTCCTTCAGCTCCCCTTCAGGGTCATGAAAAAGTCTCAGGAGTAAACACAATGATAGTTTTCAAGGAAATAGAAGCTGCACAAATATAGGAATCAAAGTGAGCATCTACAGCAGACTCAGGATAAGATAATATATTATAAGGGAAGAAAAATTAGAATTTGATTCAATTAACCAAACATATTAACTGCATTCTATGTACAGGGCATTCTGCTAGGGACCAGGGATACAAAGATGATATTGTGGACTGGAAATACTTGGGCTTTTTTTGGCTTAGTATTTCTCTGGTCAAAAGGCTATCCTAGCCTTGAGTCAAGTCTTTTCTCTCCTGGCACGCCTACATTGATGTCTTGTCCCTTCTCTGGAAACGCCTGTATCTTTGAAGCATTCTAGGCAGATTATGATTTCAAAGATATTGGCAACTCCTTTCCTGTGACATAAGGAGTTTAAAAACCAAACAAAATTCTGAGCAAAATCTCAAAAACATCTATGGAGCTCTGAGTCTTATTTGGTCATAACAACTGAGATGATCCAGAGGATGCCATGAATTATGGACCAAGGTGTCCTATACCTTACTAGATTTGTTCTCCCTGCCATGGACCATTATTTGCAAGGCTCCCTGGTGACATTCTTGGATCCCAGTCTTGTTTTGGAGGTATTTCTCCTAACCCCATTGTGATAACGGGTTAGAGAGCCTGCCCCAGTTTGGAGGTGTCACTCCCAGAGAGTCGATTGTTCAGTGGGTTCCTTTTGTAATCTTCCCTTGTTGTCCTATATCTTGTTTCTTTGGTTGTCATCCACTGAAACTCATGACCCTCCCTTTGACACATAAACACTTTCTTTAAGCACATAAAATCAAAGGGGCTATTTCTTCCATCATTGACTGGTTAATATAATTCTTCTCTGACCCTCTTTTAGTTCCAATAAAGGCTCTGAAAGATGAGAAGTGCAAACAAAGGGTTTACAATGTACCAAAAGGAGAAGATCTATTTCTATAGATTTGTTAATAATATAGTTATTATATAAGAGAGATGAGGATAATTTTGGGTTTTTATTTTTATTTTTTAAATTTTATTTATTTTCAGTGTTCTACAGTCACTACCATATAACTTACATTTTTTTCCCTCCCTCACCCTGTTTCCCCCCTACATCCCCCCTCCCTCCTTGAGAAGGCATACAATTTTATATAGGTTCTACACATGCATTCCTATTAAATACATTTTCCCCATAGTCATGTTGCATAGAATCAAAATGAATGGGAGAAATCATATACCCAAACAAAGCATAATACAAAAGAAAATGATCTGCTACATTCTGTGATTGAATTCCATCGATCTTTCTCTGGATGTGGAAGGCATTTTGCCTTAAAGGATCACTGGGAATTTTTTAAATCCTTGCATTGTAATCAAGTTCTAAGTTTACCAGGAAAAATCCTCGCACACTGTGGTTGTTGCTTTGTACAAAGTTCTCCTGGTTCTGCTCCTTTCACTCAGCATCAAATCATATAAATCTTTCCAGGTCTCTCTGAAATCTTCCTGTTTGTCATTTCTTATAGCAAAATAGTACTCCATCACATTCATATATCACAATTTATTCAGCCATTTCCCAATTCCAAAAAAAAGAAAAACAAACCAAAAAAACAGTTACCTAGTGTCACCTATGTTCAAGGCTCTGTGCTAGGGTGCAAAAGAAAAAAAAGGATTTCTCAATTGACATAAGAGGAAAGCATAAACTCTCCTGCTTCCCTAAAACCTGAGGGACAATCCAATCCCTTTTGTGGGATAAAAATTCCAGTTCCATATGGAATGTGAAAAGAAATAGGTGATGTCATGGCTTCTAATGAGGGGAGAAATGGACAAGAGATGAACCAAACACCACTCTTAAGGAATTTACATTCTACTGGTGAAATCTATTAATAAGACAATGGAGATTTTAAAAGAAAGACAATGGAAGTAACTGTCCAGGGAGGAGAAGGTTGGGATGAATAAAGATGAAGATATAAGGGGAAGTAATAGTACCCAGGATCTATGCAAAAATCAGTAGGCCTGGATGACAGGTAGGACATTAAGAGAATTGGATAGTCGTCAATGATTAGAGAAGAAGGAGTAATAAAGAAATAAAGATAGCTAATGAAAAAACTTGTAGAGTTTGACAGTCCCAAGATTCCACGTTTAATGCTGGTGAGAGTTCTTCCAGGCTATTTTCCATGAATGAGGAGTTCCTTTTGTTTTGATGGTGTTTTCACAGCAGCAGAGCTAGGGTAGGGGTGAGAGCAATGTGGAGTTTAACAGAGGCTTCCACCACCTGGTGCCCCATAGGTGAAGACTGCTACTGCACATGGTTTCTCCTAACACACTGATCTCCCTCCTCACAAAGTGTGGGGGAACCCATTTTCTTAGTTTAATCAAGATAAGGTTGCAGTTGTACAAAAGAAATGTTCGCAGTTGTCCAAGTCAGAACTTATGAGGGCCTGAACTAGGTATGAGTGGAGAGAAAGTAATAGATGCAAGACATGTGGTGCAGGTAGAATTAGCAAGTCCTGACAACTAATTGGTATGTTGAATGAGGGAAAGTACATAGCTAAGGATGACTCAGAGGTGGCAAATTTGGGAGACTGAAAAGATGATGGTATCCCCGACAAGACATAGAGAAAGTAAAAAAAGAAGTGAGTTTTCAGGGAAAGGATGAGTTTTGTCCTGGACATACAAATTTGAAATGTCTATGAGACATCCAGTGGAAGAATAACCCCTTCTGAGGTAAGAGAAAGTTCTCCCTGTTTTCAGAATGTGATGGAAACCATTTACAATTGGTTAGCTATTTAATAGAATGCAATTCAATCACTGCAACCCCTTATAAATCCTTCTTCACAAAAATTGCTGCTACTGTAGTTACGGGCAACTAGGTGTCACAGTAGATAAGAATGTTGGCCTGGAGTCAGGAAGACTCATCTTCCTGAGTTCAGATCTGGCCTCAGACACTTACTAGCTATGTGACCCTGGGCAAGTCATTTAACCTTGTTTGCCATAGTTTCCTCATCTGTAAAATGACCTGGAGGAGGAAATGGCCGCAAACCACTCTAGTATTTTTGCCAATAAAACTCCAAATGAGGTCACAAAGACTTGGACGCAGATGAAAAACGGCTGAACACCTGTAGCATACATCATTGGGCCTGTGCAGTTGACTTTTTTAATTTCAAAGTCTTTTCCATCTATACTCATTTTACCTTCATAAGAGAACCCCAAAGCAGATAGGTCTGACATTTTTATCCTTCCCATTTAAAAAGGTCAAGACTTAGATTCAGAATAGTCAAATGAATTACTAAAAATCTAACAGATATTGGGAGAACTGGGGCTTCGCTCAAGTTTTTTTTACTTTAGCTATGCTTTTCCCTCTAAACCACACTGCTTCTCTCATAGTAAAGACTTCTATGGGGTCTTTTCTCCCCTCCAGATAACTGTACAGATTAATTTCCTACACATTCATTGAGCTTAGGAGGAAAAACGTTGTTGTTTATTATTTTTAATATTCAGTTCAGAGGTTCTTATAACCAGATATTACATACTTCATGGGAACAGAGCTATGAAGTAAAGCCATGTATCCTGACTACCAAAATGTGGTTTTCCTCTGGAATCTACTTAAACCATATTGATAGAGCCAGGGAAACTGATGCAATGATCTTTTCTTTAATCCTGAAAGAGAGAAGTGGGACTGCTCAGATGCTACTTTTAGAGCAACGAGGTGGCACAGAGGAGAGTACCAGGTCTGGAGTCAGAAAGACTCATCTTTCTGAGGTCAAATCTGTCCTCAGATACTTCCCAGCTGTGTGACCCTGGCCAAGCCACTTAACCCCATTTGCCTCAGTTTCCTCACATATAAAATGAGTTGAAGAAGCAAATGGCAAACCACTTCAGTATTGCTGCCAAAAAAACCCCCAAAAATCCCCAAATGGGATCACAGAGAGTCAAACATAATTGAAAATGACTGAATAAAAATATAGGCTACTTCTGATTTCTTTCTTCTCAAGAAGTCTGGGGGTCATAACACAGCATAGCATGAACTAGGGTAGTGGCCACACCATGATCTAGTAGGACACTGGACTAAACACCAACATCAGAAGACTTGGGTTCAACTTTGCCCAAAGGGCAACCAAACTGTGCATACCCTTTGATCCAGCAATACTTCTGCTAGGTCTATATCCCAAAGAGATCTTAAAAAAGCGAAAAGGGCCTACATGTGCAACAATATTTATCAGAGCCCTATTTGTGGTGGCAAAACATTGGAAACTGAGGGGATGACCATCAATTGGGGAATGATTGAACAAGCTGTGGTATATGAATGTAAGGGAATACTATTGTGCAATAAGAAATGATGAACAGGCAGATTTTAGAAAAACTTGGAAAGACATATGAATTGATGCAAAGTGAAATGAGCAGACTCAGGAAAACACTGTACACAGTATCAGTAACCCTGAATGATGATCATCTATAAATGACTCAGCTCTTCTCAGTAACTCAATGATCCTAGAGAAGTACAAGACTCAGGAAGGATAATGCTATTCATAAACAGGTAAAGAACTGATGGTCTCTGAATATAGCACAAAGAATTTTTTTCACTTACTTTATTCTTTTCCATTTTTTTACCTTTTGATCTTTTTCTTCTACAACTGTGACAAAGCTAGAAATATGTTTTACATAATAGCACATGTATAAACTACATCAAACTGTCTACCATTTTCAGAAGAAGGGAAGGGGAGAAGGGCGAAAAATTTGGAATACAAAATGTAAAAATGAATGCTAAAATTTTTTCACAATATGTAATTAGCTTAAAAAATATGATTTAAATTTTTTAAAAAAAATTGTAAACAATTACTTAACTTTCTAGTTGTCAGCAGTTTAACAACTGTAGATAAAGCTTTTCCACTCTTAAAATATTAGTACCTACAAGACCCTGCTCTTCACATATCAGCCATATCTTAATTTCCTGACAGTCTGGAAGCTGTTAGTCGGTATGGGACCTGAAAAGCCTACTCAAAGGAAAGAGAAAGAGAATTTTGGCACTTTGTATTGAAGATACATACTCATCACAAAATTCAGTCCAAGCACCTTGGTCTGCAGAGAACAGAAAGGCAATGAGAAATGTTAACAGATGACAGAAATGAAGCAAATCCAGTAAACTGCTATTTTGTTTCCATCTTTTCTCTAAAGAATCATTTATTCCATAAACATTAATCTGATGTGTTCAGTGCTAAAAAAAAAAGATATAAAATAAATTAAGATTCAGACCCTGCCTTTGCAGAGTTTCTCATATGATAAGGGGGGCAGTTAGGTGGTGCAGTGAATAGAGCACCAGTTGCAGGAGTCAGGAGGATCTGAGTTCAGATCTCACCTCAGAGACTTGACACTCAGTAGCTGTGTGATCTTGGGCAAGTCACTTAACCCCAATTGCCTCATCCTGGGTCATCTCCAGTCATCCTGATGAATATCTGGTCACTGCATTCAGATGGGTCTGGAGGAGAAGTGAGGCTGGTGACCTGCATAGCCCTCCCTCACTCAAAACAAAGTCAAGTGCAAGTCATGTCATTACTTTTCTGATGTCATGGTCTTCTTCGGCAACAAAGGACCAGCACACACACATACACACACACACGCACAGTCACACACAATATAATAGAGATAATAAGTACATACAACTAGAAAACAAATTATATACTTATAATAATTTAGACTATGGAGTTCATAAGATAAGTATAGAATGCTATGAGATAAGATTAAGTAGAGAGTTTAGTAGATGACAAGGACTTCATTTTGGGATATTTAGAACAAGGATAGTTTAGAAGAAACAGATGCCCAAATTAGGGGAGGAGATAAGTAAGATTGCTGCTAGATATTTGGAAAACATTAAAATCTCTAGGCCCAGTCAAATTTTAGAGCCTGGGTCCTGAAGAAACCTTGCAAGCAGGAACATCCACTGTCCATAAGGTTGAGTAATCATTGAGAACAGAGAGGTATCAGAAGACAGAAGAGGTTCAAACTTCTACCCTCTTTTGAAAAAGGGAAGAGAAAAATTCTGGAATTCAACTTGATGTACGTCCCAGACAAAATTCTGCCATGGATGATTGAACAGATGATTTACAGACTCTTAGAAAAGGAATAAGTAATCTATCTGGAGCCAACCTAAGGTAACTTAGAATGACTGCAACCATACTACTTTTGTTTCTTTTTTGGTAGAATTACAAAATCAATATATTATCCAAAGGTCTGACTTATTTTTTCTGAATTTCCTTCTTGATAAATTTGTGGATGGTATTAGTTAAGTGGAACAATAAGAAAACATGGAGACTGAGTGAAAATCTTTTTATCAAACTTTATTAAAAGTCTGATATCAAAAGAACTAATGGAGTTTGAATGCTGATCAAAGCATTTCTTTTACGTTATTTTTCTTGAGTGTTTTTGCGCTGTTTTTTTTTGTAACATAGTTAATATGGAAGTATGTTTTGTATGACTAAACAAGTATAATCTAGATCAAATTGCTTGCCTTCTCAAGCAGGGGAGAGAGAAGGGAGGGAGAGAACTTGGAACTCAACATTTCAAAAAAAGAAAGATAAAAATTGTTTTACATGTAATTGAGAAAAAAAGGAAAAAATGAGGTGAGAAGAGCCTGATATCCAAATCTATAGGAAATTGACACGATTCTTTAAAATTATGAGCTGTTTCAAAATATGTCACTTAAGACACAAGATTCTTTGACTCAGAGATCCCATTACTAGGTATACACTAATATATAAAAACAGTAGGAGGCGCAGTGGATTGAGCTCTGGGAGTAGGATCAGGATGGTCTGAGTTCAAGTGTAGCTTCAGACACTTCCCAGTGAGGCAGCTAGATGGCAGCAGTCGATAAAGCTCTGACCTGGAGTCCAGAGGTTGTTCAATCACTTCAGTCATCTCCAACTTTTCCTGACCCCATTTCAGGTGTTCTTGATAAAAATCCTGGAGCGGTTTGCCATTTCCTTCTCCATCTTATTTTACAGATGAGGAAATTGAAGCAAACAGGGTTCTCATCCTCCCATTCCACCAGGGGAAATCTTCACATGCTTGAGGAAGACATCCCTCTAACTCATCAGTGGGTTTGAGATCCCTTGATTACCCTCATCCTGTTTTGGCCTGTCTGCAGAAACGATTTACCAGGGTATGGCCGCTGTGCAAACTGCAGCTTCTTGGAGTCACAGATGAGAGTTGGGCGGAACAGGTGGTCACAAAAGGTAGAAAACAGCCCTGAGAAGGGCTCAGCAACCATCAACCCCAGAGGTGCTACTCTTCCCTGAACACATCCTAAAACCCATAATGGCATGTTTGCTCCAGTTTTGGATAATGGACAATGCTCTCGTGCTTTCCCCGTCAACAATGGAGTGAAACATGATTCTGTGCTTGCTCCCATGCTTTTTAGCATAATGTTTTCAGCCATATTGTTAAATGCTTTCAGTGAGGATGGACATGGCATCAAGGTCAGCTACCACACTGCTGGTAAAGTCTTCAATTTGAAAAGGCTACAAGTCAAGATCAAAGTGGAGGGAGTGTTGGTGCATGGTTTTCTTTTTGCAGATGATTGTGCACTCAATGCAGCCTCTGAAACTAAGATGCAACAAAGTATGAATCCATTCTCTGCAGTTTGTGCTAATTTTGGCCTAATAATTAACACCAAGGAAACACAGGTGCTCCATTAGCCACCACCACACCAACCATACGTGGAACCATCAGTTACAACAAATGGAGAAGTTTTGAATGCTGTGGATAAGTTCACTTACCTTGCTAGTGTACTTTCCAGGGATGTACACATTGACAACGAGGTTGATGCATGTATTGCCAGAGCTAGCTCAGTCTTTGGGAAGCTGAGAAGAAAAATTGGGGAGAGAAGAGGTGTTAGACTGACTACCAAAATGAAGGTCTACAGAGCCATTGTGCTGACCACATTGTTGTATGCCTGTGAAACATGGACAGTCTACCAGCACCTTGACAGGAAACTGAATCGCTTCCATTTGAACTGTCTTAGAAAGATTCTGAGGATCACTTGGCAACATAAGGTATCAAACACTGAGGTCCTTGCTCAAACTAAACTGCCAAGTATTCAAACTATGCTTCAGAGAGTACAACTCTGATGGGCTGGTAACTTAATAACAACAGCAACACGCTGTGCGGGGTGTTAAGGAGCAATGATAAAATTTAAATAATCACCATCTTCAAAAAGCATTATTCCACTGGGGAAGACAACATTTATAGAGATGCATTGAAGCATACTTCTTGGCCATTAGTGGTACTTAATAAGTATTAGTTAAATGAATATATGATGAGTTACTACAATTCAATTTAAAGAGAGAGAGCACTTCAAACAGGAACATACAAAAGGTTATGAAACTGAGCTGAACCCTGAAGGAACCTAACAATGCTGGAATGTGAAGCTAAAAAGAATGGGGTATAGTCTGTACAAAGGTACAGAAGTGGGGAATGGAAAGTTGAGTTTGGGGAACAATGAACAGACAAGTTTGAGTTAAAGTGCAGTTTGCATAAAGGGGAGTGATTTGAAATAAGTCTGGAATGACAGACTGGATCCAGGTTGCAAAGAGATTTAAATGCCAAATTGAGGAATCTATGCTTCATCTTGAAGGCAATGGAAAGCTCCTGGAGATTTTTGAGCAGCGTAACAACATAGGATTTGCTTTAGGATTTGTTTGGCAGTGTTGTGGAGGATGGATTGGAAATTAAAGACCTGATGCAAGAAAAGGAGTTAGTAGCTATTTCAGTAACTCAGATAAAAGGTGATAATGGTGCAATCCTCACTTGACTAGGTACTCTTTTTAACATTTTGACTATGTAAACCTGGACAGTCACTTAACCCAGTTTGCCTCAGTTTCCTCATCCTTAAAAATCAGCTGGAGAAGGAAATGTCAAACTATTGTAGTATCTTTGTCGGGAAGAATCAGGACACACCTGAAACAAGTGAACAACTTCAACGCAGCGTGGCAAAGATTCTTTCGCAGATATGAGTTAGTCTAGATGGGCTCTACATTCTTTCCAACCCAAAGATTCCATAGATTTGTATCTGGTTAAACAATGCTATGCAGTGTCACCTTGAATGAAGGTCCACACTGGAATTCCTTACAGCTGTTGAAAAAGTTTCTGAGGGAGTAAGTTCATTGATAGTGTTCATTCAGAGGCTGTAGAAGGTGTTTTAGAGGATATTCATTTACTGAATAATAAATTGGACTAAATGACTTCAAAAATCTCTTCCAATTCTAAGTTTCTCTGATTCTTCTGAAAAGTCTCACCTAATATTCCCAATGTTTTTTAATTCTTGTGTCCTTACTTTATATATTGCAAAATATAACCTTTGGTCAATATTTCTTGCCTTCTATTGCTCTCTGATAGTTTCACGTGTATAAATTTCATCTTCTAGCAAAACTAAGGCTTGAAAAATGTCTTATGCTTCCTTTGTTCCTCCCACAAAATCTAAGAAATTGTTAGGTACAAAGTAATCAGCCAGTACTTGAAACACTCAGGATTCCGAGGATCACCAGAACTACGTCTTGTGAAACTTGTTCATCTTCACTGATGCTGCCAACTCTGTTTTCTTCCCAGGTCGAACCACACTATGTTTGGCATTGCAGGAATCATTGATGTTCAAGGATGTGTCTGTGAACTTCACCCAAGAGGAGTGGTGATTTCTGGGCTCTGTTCAAAGCTATGATGCAGGAGAACTCTAGGAACCTGATCTCCTTGAGTAAGGGAAGCTACCCTTGTGACCTAGTGATGGGTCATCTTTTGGCTCCTTGGTTGTTCAAAGGCATACATCTGTGGGGATGAGGAGGGGGATGTCTCTAAAAGGTTAAAATGAATTGGGACTTAAGGTTCAGGGATAATAATTATTTACATATTTATATACACATAAGTTTTCATAACAATTTACATTTTATTAAGAATAAAAATCACAATCATGGCACTTAAAGGGTTACAAACTGCTTTCCTTGCAATAATCCTGAGGTAGATGGTACAATATTGTTCCCAGCTTGGATACTGTTCTGACCCTCAGTGTCCTCATCTGTCAAATTAGGATCCTAATTGATTGGTCATCCCAGCTTTGATACTTCTCTGAGCTTTAGTCTCTTCATCTGTAAAATGTGCATAACATTACTTGCAGTACTAACTTCAAAACACTATGTAAATATTATTTTATTGTCTCCATGTTTCAAATGAAGGTATTAAATCTCAGAAAAATGGTAAGATGCTAAAAGTTAAATATACTGCTAGTAGATAATAGGGCTGGGCCTCCAAGTCCAGGGCTTTCCATTGTACTATTTTCTTTCATAAATGTTTAATGCTTTGGAGATACACAAACACTCATTCTTCCCAGATGAAAAGTTTGCATGCCATAGAAAGTTGGAAACAGGTAATTTCATTTGCTGTGCATAATACTATGCACATTTAGGTTTTTTTTTCCCCTCAGAAATCCTGAAGGAAAAAAAATCTGGGATTGAATCTTGGGATGATTATTTATGCTGAGCAAAAACACCCAAGTCTGCTGGTTTTCCCCATGAACAAGGTGTCAAGTTTCCAAACTAGGTGTGAGCTCTCAGTTGGAGCAAGGAAAAGAACCATGGTTGACAGAAAAATTCTAAGAGACCCAAATCCAAGTAACTGAACATAAGGGAGATAGGAATCATTGTAACAGTTATTATCAGATTGAAGCCTAGAAACAGTGGTTAAGTAGCTGTCCTCAAAAGTGCCCAGGGCTTTGGAAAAGACTTATTCCATGGGACATAAGCTCTCAAAGCATGACATTGGCTCTTCTAGTTGGAAAATATCTTAGAGATCATCTGTTCTAACCTCTGAAACAATGCAGAAATTCTTTCTACAACATTCCTGACAAATGATCATCCAAAACTCTGCTTGAACCTTTCCAGAAACAAAGGACTTAACAATTTTGCAATATAGCCTTTCATTTTTGGAAATTCTTTAAGGTTCTTCAAATAACTTCAATAAAATGTCTGCTTGTAGCCTTTGCCCATTTGCCCTATTTCTACCCTTTGAAAGGAAGCAAAACAAGTCTGCTCTCTATAATAGTCCTTCAGATATTTGACTGACAGCTTTCTCAACTATCCCCATCCATGTTTTCTCCAGTTCTCTACCTTCTCACATTTATCTTCATCCTCAAAGGAAAGGCAGTCTGTCAACCTTCCCTTCATAATCCAGATCTCTTCTCTTTTTGCCTACTCTAGGACCTTTATCTCTTAATTTTTATTATTCTTGTCTGAATTATTCAATCTTTTCCTATTTGTAGATGTTTTTCCTTGTTCTTTCATTCATGAAACTTACAGGTTTTTCCCACTCCCCTGTTTCTGTTGTTAGTACGACCATGTATTTACCCATTCACTGAGGTTGTTAACCCAAATTCACTTGGATTTTTCTTCTCTCCCCCACCTCCACTGCCAATCAATTTCAAACTCCTACTGATTCTATCCCTACACTATCTCTCACATCCATGAATCACAGAATTTCAAAGTTATAAAGGAAATTAAGTCATGGAGTCCAACCTGTACTTAAATAAGACTCTCCTCGATAGTATCTCAGATAAATGGTTTTCTAGATGCCTCTTGAAATCTTCCAGTGATGGGGAATAAACCTCTTTAGGAAGTCCATTCAATTAACTATTAGGAAGTTTTTCTTTATTATCTCTCTGAAACCTGACTGCAACTTCTACCCATTTGTTCTAGTTCTGTTCTTTGGAACCCCCCCCCCCAAAAAAAAAAACCAAAACAATTCTTATTCCTCCTCCATGTTTTAGCCCTTTAAATGTTTTCATTAGTCCTCCAAGTCTAAAACATCTTTAGTTCCTAAAACTTATTCTCAAGTGGCTTGTTTCTAGTCTCCTCACTATCCTAGTCACCCTCTCTTGCAACATGCTCCAGTTTACCAGTCAGTTCTTTCTAAATGTGGCACCTAACACTAAACACAAAACTCCAGATGTGCTCTAATGAGGGCTATCATTCTCCTGATGCTGGACACTATTGTCAAAAAAAAGGAAGACTTCTTTCTTCCATGCATTCAATATATTCTTCCATTGTTTCATTCTTCACCTTCCTCAGTCTCTTTATATTTGACACTGTTGATCATCCACTCTCATAAGTCTGCTTCCTTTATTTGTGTAAAACTGTATTATCCAGGGTGCTTTCTACCTCTCAAACTGTTTCTCTAGTTCTTTGGTTCTTTTTTCTACCCTTTTTTCCCAGCATTTTGCACATAGAAGGTACTTAATAAAAGCTTTTTGACTTGACTTTATCTCCTAAATGTAGGTGTTTCTAAAGACTCTGTATTTAACTCTCTATTCTCATTCAGCAGTCATTTGCTAATGGAGGTTATTCAAGGTGATGATTGAAAGTATAACTTCTATGCCCCAAGTATTCAAATTTACCTTTGTAGTCTCATCTTACCAATATGCCCATATCATATTTTTTTAATTTTCATCCATTTTTATTTGAGTTCACCTTTGTGCATGCTTTATTTGAAGGCTATATCTTGATTGAATGAGTATATCAAATCTTCTTATTGCCATGAAATAATACTGCCTTGAGTTGACCCTTTGATCATCATTCTGGAAGCTGAGCACTGTACTCATGTTTTTTTCCTATACCTATTTTTTCTATACCTATACCTAGTTCATCTTGACTTTACTTCTCCCTACAGCTCCTGACTTTCTATTGTACACTACTTATAAATTCAGAGACACTTTTGTGCATAGCCCATGGATCTTATTTCTTGATTTATTTTGGTTCCTGTTTATGGAAATCTGGGAAACAATTTTTATAGCATGTTTCTCTAATAAAGGTCTCATTTCTCAAATATATAGAAAACGGAGTCAAATTTATAAGAATGTAAGTCATTCCCTGCTTTGATAAATGGGCAAAGATTATAAACAGCAATTTTCAGAAAAAGGAATCAAAACTATCTATAGTTGTATGGAAAAATGGTGTAAATCACTATCATTAAAGAAATGAGAATTAAAACCCCACACCACCTCACAACTACCAGATTGACAAATATGACAGAAAAAAAAGTGATAAAAGTTGGAGGGGATGTGTGAAAATTGTGACACTAATGCATTGTAATCAAACTGTGCATACCCTTTGATCCAACCATACCACTGCTAGGTCCATATCCTAAAGAGATTTTCTTTTTAAAGGGAGACAGGACCTATTTCTACAAAAATATTTGTAGCAGCTCTTTTCTAAAAATATTACTTATTTATTTTTAGTTTTCAACACTCACTTCCACAAGATTTTGAGTTCCAAATTTTCTCCCCATCTCTCCCCTACCCTACCCTAAGACATCTTGCATTCTGATTACCCTTTCCCCCAATCTGCCCTCCCTTCCATCACATCTCTTTATTCTCCTATCCCCCTCCCCTCCATTTTCCCATAGGGCAAGATAGATTTCTATACCCCATTTCTTGACTGTCTTATTTTCCAATTACATGTAAAAATAATTTTTAACATTTGTCTTTAAAACCTTGAGTTCCAATTTCTCTCCCTTCCTCCCTCCCCACCCATCCCCACTGAGAAAGCAAGTAATTCAATATAGGTTATACATCTGTAGTCATGCAAAACACCTCCCTAACAGTCACGATGTGAAAGACTATATTTCCCTCCATCCTATCCCACCCCCATTTATTCTACTCTTTCTCCTGACCCTGTCCCTCCTTAAAAGGGTATATCCCTAATTACCCCCTCCTTCCATTTGTTCTCCCTTCCGTCATTCCCTTACCCTCCACTTATCCTCCTCTCCTCTACTTTTCTATAATGTGACAGATTTTCATACCAAATTGAGTGTGCATGTTATTCCCTCCTTAAGCCAAATTCAATGAGAGTAAGTTTTACTCTTTCCCTCTCAGCTCCCCTCTCCTCCCTTCCATTGAAAAAGCTTTTTCTTGCCTCTTTTATGAGAGAGATAATTTACCCCCTTCTGTTTCTCCCTTTCTCCTTCTCCTCACTCACCCCTTAACGTTATTTTTTTAGATATCATCCTTTCCTATTCAGCTCACCCTGTGCCCTCTGTCTATATGTATATAATCCCTCTAAGTACCCTAATACTGATAAAAGTCTTAAGAATTTCAAATATTATCTTTCTATGTAGGAATGTTAAACAGTTCAACTTTAGTAAGTCCCTTGTGATTTCTCTTTCCTGGTTACTTTTTCATGCTTCTCTTGATTTTTGTGTTTGAAAGTCAAATTTTCTATTCAGCTCTGATCTTTTAATCAAGAATGTTTGAAAGTCCTCTGTTTCACTGAATGACCATTTTTTTCCCTGATGTATTATAATCAGTTTTGCTGGGTAGGTTATTCTTGGTTTTACTCTTAGTTCCTTAGACCTCTGGAATATCATATTCCAGGCCCTCCAACCCCTTAATGTAGAAGCTGCCAGATCTTGTGTTATCCTGATTATATTTCCACAAGACTTGAATTGTCTCTTTCTGGCTGCTTGTAATACTTTCTTCTTGACCTGGGAGCTCTGGAATTTGGCAATATTCCTAGGAGTTTTCCTTTTGGTATTTCTTTCAGGAGGTGAGTGGTGGATCCTTTCAATACTTTTTTATCCACTAGTTCTAGAATATCAGGGCAATTTTCCTTGATAAATTCTTGAAAGATGATGTCTAGGATCTTTTCTTGATCATGACTTTAGTCCAGGTAGTCCATTAATAGTTAAATTGACTCTCCTGGGATCTATTTTCCTGGTGAGTTGTTTTTCCAACAAGATATTTCACATTGTCTACTATTTTTTCATTCCTTTGGTTTTGTTTTATCATTTCTTGATTTTTCATAAAGTCATTCTCTTCCATCTGCTCCATTCTAATCTTTAAGGAATTATTTTCTTCATTGAGCTTTTGGTACTCCTTTTCCATCAGGCCAATTTTGCTTTTTAAGGCATTCTCCTCCTCATTGACTTTTTACATCTCTTTTGCCATTTGGGAAAGTATATTTTTTAAGGTGTTACATTCGTCAATATTATTTTGGTCTCCTTTACCAAGCTGTTGACTTGTTTTTCATGATTTTCTTAAAACACTCTCATTTCTCTTCCCAATTTTTACTCTACTTCTCTTACTTGATTTTCAAAATCCTTTTTGAGCTCTACCATAGCCTGAGACCAATTCATATTTTTCTTGGCAGCTTTGGATGGAGAAGCTTTGACTTTGTTGTCTTCTGTTTGTATATTTTGCTCTTCCTTTTCACCAAAGTAAGATTCTATATCCTGATTCTTTTTCTCGGTTTTGTTCATTTCCTCCGTTATTTACTTGACTTTTGAGCTCTTTGTCAAGGTAGTTCTCTACTTACAATGGGGATGGGGGGTGTACTGTTAGCTGTTTGATCCCTCCATAATCTGTGGCTCTAGAGCTCCAGAAACAGCCTCTGCCATTCCCCCTGCTGCTGCTGTGGCTGCTGCAGGTTCCTCTGCCCCCTTCCCCCTCTGCCACGCTGGGGTTAGGGCCAGAACACTCTACTCTCTCACACATGTCTGACAGTTTTTTTCCACTGACCTTCCAACTTCTCCTTGGCATTTTGGGGTTGTGAAGTCTAGAAACTGCCACAGATGCCAGAGATCCAGCACCCCCTAGGTCTGCTCAGGTCCTGTCTTTCCTGGGTGGCCCACACTGGGCTGCACTCTGCTTCCAGTGTGAGGCACAATATATGCTTCTCGTCAACCCTCCAGGCTGTCTTGGCCTGGAGATTTTCTTCATTCCATCATTCTGTGGATTCTGCAGCTCCAGAATTTTAGAGTCATTTTTTACAGGTATTTGACTGGGCTGAGGGGGAAAGCTCTAGTAAATCTCTGCTTCTACTTCAACATCATGACTCCATTTCAGTTCAGATGATTTGTGGGTGTTGTTCCAAATTGCTTTCTAGAATGACTCCATTTCGCAGCTGTTTCAACAGTATATTGGTTTGCCTCTCTTTCTTCATCCCCTCCAACAACTGTCATTTTCATTTCTGTCATTTTTTCCCCAGTGAGTGTAAAGGAGAACTTCACAGTTGTTTTAATTTGCATTTTTTAAAAATATGGATATAGATAGCTTAGATTTCTCCCCTTGAGAACTCCCTGCTCATATTATTTGATCTTTTACCTTTTGAGGAAAGACTGCCATTTTTGAAATATATGTGAGTCAAATCCATATATATTTTAGGTATTAATCCTTTATCAGAGAAATGTACTGCAAAGATTTTTCCCAGTTTACTGTTTCTCTTGTAACTTTAACTATTGCTATTGTTTATGCAAATATGCTTTAACTTCATACAATAAAAATTTTCCATTTCATTTTCTTTCATCCTCTCTATCTCTTGTCTGTTCATGAACACTTTCCCTATTCATAGTTGTGAAAGGTATTTTCTTGTTCCTCTAATTTGTTTATTATTTGACCTTATGTAATGAGGGCAAGTATCCATTTAGTGATTACGGTATGAGATCTTGGTCTAGACCTAATTTCTCCTGGACTACCATTCATTTTTCCCAGCAATTTTTGTTGAATTATCCCAGTAGTTGAGATCTTTGGATTTATTGAACTCTATGCTATCATGTTCATTTACTTCTAAATGCTGTATACCTAATCTAATCTACTTATTAACTTTTCTGGGTTTTTTTAATCAATACTAAATAGTTTTGAAATTGCTATTTTGTAGTATAGTTTGAGATCTGATATTTCTAGGTTACTTTACTTTTTTTTTCTTTATTTCCTTTGAGAATCTTGACCTTTGGTTTCTCCACGTGAATTTTGTCACTTTTTTCTAGCTCTATAAAGTAATCATTCAGTAGTTTCAATAATATGGTACTGGGTAATAAATTATGTTAGATAGTACTGTTATTTATATTATATTGTATCACCCAACCATGAACAGTTAATATTTCCCCATTTATTTGTCTTTATACTTCATGAAAAAAAAAACACTGATCTTATGAGGTAGCTACAAAAGGTATTGCTATCCAAATTGTCCAGCTGAGGAAACTGAAGCACAGAGAATGATTTATTGGTGGTTATATATCTAGTAAGTATCAGAGGAATGATTCTAACCAACTTCCTTTTGACTCCAAGTCCAATACTCTTTCCACCACTCCTTAGTATCCAATTAGAATGTAGTAATCAAAGAAGCCAAGGATAAAACTTTGCTTAGGAAACACCCACTTTAACTGATCAGAAAGGCAATAAGGAAATAGAGAAACAAAAATTAGAGAGCAGTAGGAGGATTAGTGGAATGTAGAGAAGGGAAGTCAAAGGAAGAGAGGATATTCAGAAAAGAAGATGATTAATTGTGTTAAGAGCTGTAGAGTAATGGAAGATTATGAAGTCTGAAAACAATCTGAGATATCTGGAGACAAAGCAGTAAAAATACAGGAGGTAGATAACGTTTCAAAATGTTGGATTCCTGAAGGGGAGAATAGATATGGAACAGAGGCTGCATGCAGTAGGAAGGGTCAAAGGAAGGCTTTTATAGTACTGAGTATACTTGAGATTATCTGTAGGCAATAGGAAGGAGCCAGTAGAAAGGGAGAGGTTAAGGATATTTGAGAGACAGAAGACAATTGCTAGAGGAAGATCCTGAAGAGGCAGGAGGGAATAGGGTCAAGAAAAAGCAGGTAAATTGATAAGCCTTAACAATGAAAAGGGTTACTCATTCTACTGAGTTAGGAGGGAAAAAGAGAGAATGATGAAGGTGATGAATGTTAAGGTAGGAAAGAAAGAAAATGAAGAGATTACATCATTTGACATCAATTTCCACAGGGATGCTGGAGGCTAAATTATTGACTGAAAGTATGGTAGGTTATAGGGGTGTGATTCAGGAACTGAGAAAAAAAGATAAGATTTAGAATGTTCACTATGGGGAGTGGTAAGGAATCAATATAAATAAAGCATAACAATTGCAAATGAACTGAATTGATGGGTTGCCCATCTTACTTACTTGATGTAATATATGCATTAAATAGTTTTGATCAACTATTCCAGAAAATATGGCTATTTAACATTACTACGAAATTCACTGAGGAATCTTTGTAGTTCTAAGGTTCAATATTTTAGTATAAGGTCACCTTCAAAAAGGGACGTTCAGAAAACTTCACCGTTAAAGCAATATTCCTCTTTTGAGGTTCTCAACCACAATGTGAATGAACAGTTTTGGTGAACTTAATCTTCCTGTTTAACACTTCACTTGATGTCAGTCCCCTAAACATAATTCAGCCTGACCCAAAATCTTATATAACTTTGACAAACGAGTGAGAGACATTTTGTCTGAGAAGTGCCTACAAAGCCATGTTTTTCTCTACCATATCAAATACTTTTTCAAAATCAGTAAGCAATATACTCAGAGAAATGTTACAGTTCTACATCTCCCAGTCCATTGCATTACCTTAAAGAAGTGGTTTGTTAAGATGACAGAGTATACAAGCCAGGATCTAGCTGAACTCTCCCAATATTCCCCTCCGAACAACTTTAACAACATGACTAATGTGAAAATGTACTTACTAAGAATGTATGTATAAAAACCATACAAGATTGCATGCCATCTTGGCGATGGAGGGGAGAGGGAGGAGGAGAAAATCTAAGACTTATGGAAGTGATTGTAGAAAACTGAAAACAAATTAATTAAAAAAAAAAAACTTTAAAAAATGTCTCAGAGCCAACAAAAGGTCAGAGAGAGACATTTTCCCAGCCTAACACAATTTAAGAGGTCCTTAAGAGACCTATAGCACCAAGCTGGGGACAGGCCCAAAGTGCAGCAGTAGCACTAGCAGAGGGCCTTGAGGGGAGACAGACAGTAGCAGCACCATCTTTGGAAGCTCTCAGCCCAGAGATGGTAAAGGAGTCTGAAAACTGATCAGAAATAGATTATAGGGAACCCTTTGCTGGCATTGGGTACAACTGCTGCTTACTGGCAACTCCACTGCTTATAAACAGTTCTGGGTCACAGTAACAGTATACACAGGAGCACTAATACTTGGAAAAGAGATACAAAGGCTTGATGAAGAAAACAATGCCTTTTTTACAGTTTGCTCATTTTTCCTTCATGGGGGGGCGGGAAATGGATATTTAATGAAACAGAAGATTTCCAAGGATTCCTGATTAAAAGATCAGAACTGAATAGAAAATTTGACTTCCAAACAGAAGCCTCAAGAGAAGCATACAAAAGTAAACAAGAAAGAGTTATCATAAGGAACACAATGGAATTAAACTGTTTACATTCCTATATTGCAAGATGATACATGTAACTCCTAAGAACTTTATCATTATTGGGGCAGTTAGAAAGAGTCTTCATAAACAGAGGGTGTAGATATGAGGTGATTATGTTGGGATAATCTTCAAAAAAAGAATGTAGGGGTGAGAATGATGCATGCAAGAAAGTGGAGGAAAGGAAAGGTAGATGTGGGTAAATTTTTTCACATACAAAAGGCATGTAAGAAGAACTTTTATTAGTAAACAGGAAAATGGGGGGAGGGCAGAGCGTGGCAGGCAATACTTGAACCTCATTCTCATCAGAATTGGTGGAAACATGGAAGAACACACACACATATGTATGTATGTACTTAGTTGGGTTTAGAAATCAATCCTACATAATGGGGAGACAGGAGGTGAAGGAGATATGAAATATGGGGAAGTGGCTAAAAGCAAAGCAAATCTTTGAGGAGGAATAGCATAAAAAGAGAGAAGGATAAACAGAGGAAAATGAGATGGAGAGAAATGCATAGTTAGCAATCATAGCTGTGAATGTGATATGCTAATCCACAGAAGGAAAGCAGTAGCACAAGGGATTGGAAACCAGAATCCAACAATACGTTGTGTACCAGAGATACTCAGGACAGAAAAACAAACAAAGTTGAAATGAAGAACTAGAGTATAGTCTATTATGCTTCTACTAAAGTAAAGAGAGCAATGGTGGCAATCATGATCTCAGATAAAGCAAAAGCAAAATTAGACATAATTGAAAGAGATAATCAGGGAAACTACATTTTGCTGAAATGTACCATAGACAATGAAGGAATATCAAATTTTGTAGCAAATTTCTCTGACAGAGGCTTCATTTCTCAGATATATAAAGAACTGAATCCAATTCATAAAAATAAGAGCCATTCCCCAATTGATAAATAGTCAAAGGATATGAATGGGCCATTTTCAGAAGAGGAAATCAAAGCTATCTACATGATATCAAAAAGATGCTCTAAATCACTATTGATCGGAGAAAGGCAAACTAAACTCTGAAGGAGATGCCTTCAAAACGGACAAATGCTGTAGAGGAATGAGGGAAAATAGGTACATTATGAACTATTGGTGGAATAGTAAACTGGTGCAACCATTCTAAGGAACAATCTGGAACTATGCTCAAAGGGTTAATAAATTGCACAAAACCTTTGACCCAGCAATACCACTACTAGGTTTGTACCCAAAGAGATCAAAGAAAAAAGCTCTATGTACAAAAATATTTTTGTACATTTGATGGTGGCAAAGAATTGGACATTGAGGGTTTGCTCACCATTTGAAGAATGACTGAACAAGCTGTGGCATATGAGTGTGATTGTATACTGTTGTGCTATAAGAAATAATGGGGGAGAGGGGGGTCAGAATAAAGTAATAAACATGGCAAGATCTATACAAATACAGTATACAAATATAATACAAAATAAAGTGAGAAGAACCAGGAGATTTTTGTCCATAGTAACAGCAATGTTATAATGATGATCAACTCTAAAAGACTTGATTACTCTGATTAATACAGATAATTCCAAAGGACTCATGACAAAAAAATGCTAGCCTCCTCCAGAGAGAAAACTGACGTACAGTGCAAACTGAAGTATAATTTTTTCATTTGATATTTATCTTTCAGTATAGAAATACACTTTGCATGATTTCACATGTATAGTTGATATCACAGTGTTTTGCCTCTCAGTGGGTAGGAAAGGAGTGGAAGGGAAGGAAAGAATCTGGAAACCAAAATTTAAAAAGAAAAGTGTTAAAAATAAATATCAAATATTTAAGATGGTCTTCTATGGAAACTTATCACAACCATACTCTTGTGTACATAGATCATTTTCATAAAAAATTATAGATATGAGAAATAAAGTACATGTGTTAGTGGTAACTAACATCTTATTTTTTCCTCTTAAAATACTTTCCAATCTAATCTATAGAATTTTTGCTCTTTGACGTAACTTGGAAATCAGTCTTCAAGTTCATGTAATGTGTTGCCTTTGTAGAACCTATATTAGATGGCACATCATCTTGGGGAGGGGGGAGAAGAGGAGAAAATTTAAAACTCAAAATCTTATGGAAGTAAATGTTGAAAACTACAAATAAATGAATTAATTATTTTAAATGTGTTGGCTTTGGCATGCTTTTAAGTTTTTATTTGATCAAATATAGCAAGTCTTTCCTACTTCATATTCTTAATTAGAAGTGCCATTACGATTTATTTGTTTTACATGATTTAGGAGGAAAAATTCCATAAATGTGAGAACTGGAAAATAGTATCTAAAGAGAACAGGGATCTTTCATCATAAGGAGCATAAATCCCAGGAAATTATTCAGTGAAGGACATTGGATTTGGATTTGGTATATTGATGTTAGAGACTTATTTTTTCTAACCATACTGGAAAAAGACAATCAGAAAAAAAGTCAGCAGTGATTCTGGGACATTAAATTGAAGGCCAAGGAATAAGAAAAGTTACACCCCTTCTGTTCAACTGGATTATCAGCTGTTCCCCAAACTTGGTATTCTCCCTTTCTTATCTATGCTTTTGTAGAAGCTGTTTTTTGTGCCTGAAGTTTACTCTCTCCTCACTTCTATCATTTAGAATCTTTAGATTCCTTCAAAATTGTCCTTACCTTTCCTGGTGCACACAAGGGATCTCACCCACAGTTCTCTTCTCAATATAATGTAAACATAACAATTAGCAGCCTGCCAGGTTGCAGGCAGGCGGTACTCTTCTGTGGTAGAGACAGACAATTCCTTTCTAATTTAATTCAACAAATATTTAAGCCCTTGCAAGGCAATGAAAACACAAAGACAAAAATAAAATAGTCCCTGCCCTCAAGAATTTTTACATTCCATTGAGTAGACAAAATGGAATGGAAAAATAATTTTTTAAGAGCTTACTATATGCCAAGAAATATACTAAGTGCTAGGGATGTAAGGGAATGACTAGGACCATCATGCCTTCATAGGAAACTATACACCTCTCCTTTCCTCAACCCAGTCCCTACTGTCCCATTGCCCAGTTCCCACAAAATGCTGGATCCTCAATCTCAACTAAAATGTTGAAAGCCCTTCCCTAATTGGGCATCCACTCTGACCCTCATATTCACTGTCCTCTTGGTCAAGGACTGTCTGTCTTGTCATTACTTACCAAAGCCCTTGGGGTCCTGTCATCTTCCCTGAGGCTTTCTCCTCCAGAACCTAACCTTTCCATTTGCTTTGAACTAAACACTCTTTTAAGTGCTGTCTTTCACAAATTAGAGCATGTTCTTCTTGGGAGGAAGGATTCACTTTTCTTGCTTCTCTATCACTTAACATAGTGCTTGGCACATAATAAAAACCTATGAAATTATTTTTCATTCCATTCTGTCCCATAAGTGAAATATAAACACCTTGAGGGGAGGGATTATTTTGTTTTTTTCTTTCTATTTCCTTCGCTTAGCAAGTGTTCAATTATTTTTGAATTAGAAAGGAATTGGCTGTGTCTGCTACAGAGGAACAGTCATCAACAGCAGGACTAATAAGTTGAAATTCAAAGAGTCTAGCTGTCCTTCCACTTCCATAAATTCATATTACAAAGAAATTATTAGTTGGCCGTAATGCATGTCATTCTGGCACAATGTAGAAATGTGTATGCATAGTGTGCCATATTTCCATTCCTGGGTCCAACTATGGACCCAGGTTGTCAGGGGAAAGGGAGTTTCACCATCAGCTCCTAGGCTGCTTGATAGAATTACCTGCTGATGATTCATTCATCCCTTTGCTTTCTTCTCTCCACTGTATATGTTGTAGAGAGATCTCAGAAGTGTTTTGTTTTTCTTGATCCTCTCAATGAGTGGAGCAGAGAGGAAAGGAATCCCCCAAGCCAGAATTATTCTCTTTGCATCAAACTTACCTACCCTCTCAACTAGGCCTGTAAGGTCCTTCCCAGTCCTAAATCTGTGATCCTTTAATTGCATTGTCAAAGGTAGAGTAACTCTTGGAGCTTCAGATCAAACTTTCTGGGATCCCAGAGCTCTGTGGAGAATGTGATAGAGTGTGCTTTTCACCTCTTTATTCCTCAGGCTATAGATAATAGGGTTCAACATTGGTGTTACCACTGTGTAGGACAGTGACAACAACTTTTTGCTCTCTGGAGAATTATTAGACTTGGGTCGGAAATAGGTAAGGCTCCCTGATCCATAGAAAAGAGAGACAACAAGGAGATGGGAGGAGCAGGTGGAAAAGGCCTTATGTTTTCCCTCAGCTGAAGGCATCTTGAAGATGGTAGAACCAATGCGAACATAAGAGCCCAAGATCAATAAGCAGGGGACGATGATAACCAGAATAGTTCCTACAATGGCATAGATCTCAAAAAGTGCTGTGTCTGCACAAACCAACTTCAGCACAGGTGGACTATCACAGAAAAAGTGGTTCACTTGGTTAGAGCCACAGAATGGGAAACTGAAGAGCCATGTCGTCTGTACTGTGGCCACAGGAAGTCCTGATAACCAGGAGGCAGCAGCCAGCCATGCACAAATCTTGTGACTCATGATGATTGGATAGCGTAGGGGGTCACAGATGGCCAAATAACGGTCATATGCCATGGTTGCCAGAAGAAAACACTCAGAAGCCCCAAAGAAGAAGAAGAAATACATCTGAACAGCACAGTTGAGGAAAGAGATGCTTGTATCATGGGCAAGCAAGGTTCCTAGCATTTTGGGAACAATGACCAGATTGAAGCCAATCTCTAGGAGAGATAGGTTCCTGAGGAAGAAGTACATTGGACTGTGCAAGCCAGAGTCACCTGTTGTGACCAGTATGATAAGGGCATTGCCCATCAAGGTGATAAGTTCAATGGTCAGAAACACAAGAAACAGCAATGTCTGAAGCTTGGGTTGCAGGGCAGAGAAGCTAAGGAGGACAAACTCACTCACTGTTGTCCAGTTTCCCCCAGCCATGGGCACAGAAATTGGTCTCCAGCTGCAGAGACAGAGACATGCTTTTAACTGGGAGGGACAGATTCTAATTTCTCAGTTTACATTTCTTTTTATCCAAAAGTATAAACATGGACACAGAAAAATAGTGGTGGGATAAGGAAGGTTCCTAATATAGCATAATCCTAAGACTACAATGCAGAGAAACTCAGAGCTTATATTTGGGGAAGAGGGATGTGGGTCAGTTTTAAAAATGGAATAAAGCTCTTCCTACAAATATAAATAGGAAAGAATTAACATTCTAGGTCAGGCCTATGGTCTCTCCAGTCTGGAAATTGGTCTCTGATTGTATAACTTAAGAATGTGTTATAAAAGAGGTCAGGGTTGTTGTTGACAAAAGATTAGAGTGAGACCATCACATTCCCCAACCTAATCCCTCACCCTAAACTAATACTTCATTTCCCTAACAACTTTTACCTGTAAATTTGCTTCAGCATCTAAAATTTGTGAATTAACTAAAATCATAAAATAACTGAGGTACAGAGAGGTTATGACTTACCAAAGTTTTCACAGCTAGTTAGCAGATCCAAATCTAGATACCAGCTTTTCTATTCTATACCAGATTGCCTCCCCAATAACAAACTACTTCATTTAGAAATTTCCCTGTAGTTTGTTTCTTATTTGGCTGGGAACAGGGTTTTCTTATTGACCTGAGGGCTAAATCTGTGAATTTGTTCTGTGGAAATGTGGCCCATGGCTAGACTTCAACCCCCTTGACCTCTTGAATTTCCTCTAAGCTGAGGACAGAAGTATTGGTTCATTCACCCAGGTGCTAATGGCTTCTACACCAGAGTATTTTGTATGTGTTTTCTATATACTTATATTTACATATTATCTCCCATGTTGGAATATAAACTCCTTAAGGGTAGCATCTGTTTGGTTTTGTCTTTTTATTTACAGTACCTGACACATAGATGTCTGTTGATTGATTGGTTGTTGAATATCAGCATGAAGTCTATTGTCTCACAAGCCTCATCAGTCCCCTCCCCTCACATACACACACACGCATCTAACCTTGAATGTGCTTCTTTTTTCTGTGTGTGCAGTTTTAATAGCATTTGTTAAACAATATTATAAATAATTTAATAAATATATTAAATAAACTACAAGTGTATACTTACCTGTGAGGAAAAAATCAGAAATACTCTTTATTTAGAAGAAATAAGAAACCCAACTCATGACTAATCAGTAATAATATGGATGATATTAATGTTAAAGAAAAACCTAGTAAAGAATCTGGGAGTTTTTTACATTTGCTTTTTAAAATTCTTTCACTTTAAGAAGAAAATGAGTACAAATATGTAAAATTAATATTTTAATTTTAAAAATCAGTGTCTTCTTAATAGTCATGGGGATAGTTTTAAAGTTGTTAAATCATATATATCTTGCCTTTGGCCATGCCCAAAATGGGGAGTGAGGGAGTATGAAGACCAAAAAGAACTCGAAAGGGACAGACCTATTGTTAGAATGGTCACCCAGATCTCTAAATTCTACTCCTAATCCTGATTTTGAGATCAAAAGGTATCCAGGGCATAACTATCAGAAGCAGGAAATGCCGTGGAAAAAGAACAACAAACTGTTAGAATGTCTCTGTCATGTAAGCAGGCAATGATTCCTGAGACAGAGGGATGGGAGCAATCTGAGTATGAACTGGGCAAAATCTGTGCTGCTGATCAAGAATAAGGGAGTTGAGAAGAGAAAGAGAGACACCTCTTTACCTCCCTCTCTTTTTCTCCCCAGGGAACGAAGAGTTCCCATGGGCCATCTATTCACTCTAACTCCTTGTTCCATTTCCATCCCTGCCAGCCCATCTTGACAAACCTTCACAGAGCTTCAGGTTGCTTCAGTCTTTCTTTTAAATGTTCACTTTTATTCCCAAATTTTAAAAAAATCTGATTAAAAATATCGACCAACAGAAAAACTAATACGTTTGTTGCGTTGTACTTAATGCTTGGAGGGAACTGAAGAGAAGAGAAAAAATTTCCTTGCTTTAGGGATTAGATACTTTCCGTCCAGTACAGCTGAACAAGAGAGACTGAGTATGGGTAGGTGGCCAAGGAATGCTCTATAGTAACCCAGCCACGCTACCATGCCTAACCTTGTCACTGGTCTACTCCAAAAAGTTAGACAGAAGCTACTCATAATAAATTATAAATGACACTTTCAATGCCAAAGATCGCATTTAAAACTACATTTCCATGGGGTTTCAGAAAATTTATTTCTCATATCCCAGCAATGCAACTGACAAAGCCTGATTCAGGACTGGAAATGGGAGATGGGAGTAAGAAAAGGTGAGAACCTGGGAAAACCAATCAGCAAACATTCATTAAATGTGTATTCTATGCCAGAACTGAGACTGACACTGAGAAACAATACAAAACTGCAACATTCCATTTTTTCCTTAAGGCTCAGAAAATCTGCTAGAGTGGAGAGGAAAGGAGACAGATACAAAATATTCACAATATGTAAATACAGGATATTCCCAGTTGTGAGAGGCAGCACTAACAACTGGGAGAATCAAGACAGGCCTTTGGAAAGTCATTTAGCCTTTGGTAAAATTGGCAAAAAGGGGAATAGTAATAGCACCTACCTCCCAATTTCTTAGGATTAAGTGAGATAGTATTTGTAAAGTTCTTAACATAGTGCCAACTCATAGTAGGTGCTTAATAAAAGCTAATTCTCTCCCTTCTTTCCTTTCCTCTTTCCCTCCTTCCTTCTTTCTTTTCTTCTTCCTTCCTATGATGTCAGATGTTTTTAGTGTTGTCAGTGTTGGTTAGTTTTGATGAACAGTTTTCTCCCTCTTTTTAATTATTATTATAATTATTATTTTAATAAGGGATTATTTTCTGGAAGGATTCAAGAAGGAGGAACACAATGAGAAAAACAGGTGATACAAAACAAAAGAATTTTTAAAACATGATTTTTGAAAGTCTATATAAATAATAATTACAATATCCCTTTCCCACAGGTTCACACTCAACTAAAAATGTCTCAGAGGTTGGTGGAGCATAATATCTATCTCCTTACAGAAATCGTGTCACTTTTGCCTCAATAAAATTATACTTCAATTCAACAAACATTTAGGATCTACTCTGCAGGTCATTGCAAAGTGCTTGGGACTGGGAAATGATGTTGCGTTTAGGTAAAACAATCTCTGTCCTCCTGGAATAGAGAGCCAGAATAAAAATCACTTCATACCTGACATACAGCACTTGACACATGCACTTTCTGCATGTTTTGTATTCAATTACCTGTGTATGTGCCTTTGAGTATCTCCATTGCCTAGAACAGTGTCCTGAATGTAGCAGGTACTTCATAAATATTTCCTGAATTGAACTGAGTTGCATGTGGGTCACTAGTTTAGGTATATCTAATTAATCTACCGGGTAAGAGCCTCCAGAGATTTCATCATGGGTTTTTGACCTTCTGAAGGTAGCCCCTTACATTAATTATTAGACTGCATTAAATCTATATCAACTTGATTAGGTCTTTAATTAAATTTAAAACAAAATGGAAAGGATTTGGAGTCAGAGGTCCTGGTGTTTAAATCCCAGCTTTGCCACCTACTACTACTACCTTTAGACTGAAGTTTTATCGTCTTTAAAATGAGGGGGTTGGACTAGATGACCTCTAAGGTCCTTTCAAGCACTAAATCTTTGACCTAGACTCAAATAAGGAATTCCCTAAGAAGTTAGGGAAAAGGTCATGGAGTACCCCCAGAAAGGGAAGTCAACAAGGACTTAAAAACAAATACATAAAACAAATGACATCAGCCATTTGTGGAAAACTCCCCAGAAACTAACTCCTCCCATGATGTGATTTAGAAGTACTGTAGATGAGCCTAGGTGTCACCTAATCTTATCTAAAAATGCAGCTTATATAAACAAATTGCAATCTAACAGACTATAGACCCTTTCTGTCATAAGGAGTGTGTGTTCATCCTTCGTTGTTGAAGAATACCATGCCATCAGAGAAATAATGACATGACTTGCACTTGACTTTGTTTTAAGTGAGGTAAAGCTGTGCAGGTCACCAGCCTCACTTCTGCTCCAGAGCCATCTGAATCCAGTGACCAGATATTCGTCAGGATGACTGAAGATGACCCAGAATGAGGCACAGTTGAGGTTGAGTGACTTGCCCAAGGTCACACAACTAGTAAGTGTCAAGTGTCTGAGGTAAGATTTGAACTCAGGTCCTCCTGACTCCAGCACTGGTGTTCTATCCCCTGCACCACCTAGTCATAAGGAAATGTTTTAGTGGTAGAAGCTTTGGGTGACTCATAAAGAATATTTAAAGAAGATTAGACAGTAAAGATGCTTTCAGGGTTTAGCCAGCACTTTCCCTTGGATGTAAGACCATATCTGGTGGACATGAATGTTTCAGTAATTAGAAAAGTGTTCTTTTTAGGGAAGCATTATTGGCTATTTCATCAGCCTGTATGTCTGAGATGCAAGGTTATTTTTTTTAAAAATCCAGGCTATTCCCTTTGCTTTGACACCAAATGTAGCAAGGAACCTTCTGATTATAAATTCAATGTTATGAAACATTATCTTGAACGCAAGGAAGATGTCCTGAAAAGTTTGCTCACTGGAAGGACAGTATCCTAATATAATTAAAACTAATGGATTAGCATATACTTCTAGTGTGATGGTATGGATTTTGTTGTTGTTTAATGGTTTCAATCATGTTCAACCCCATTTGGGATTTTCTTGGTAAAGATAATGGAGTGGTTTACCCCTTCCTCCTCCAGTTCATTTTACAGATGAAGAAATTAAGGAAAAGAAGGTTAAATGCCTTCCCTAGGGTCTCATAGTTAGTAAGTCTCTGAGGTCAGATTTGAAATCAGGCTTTCCTGACTACAGCCCTGGTACTCTATCCACTATACCATCTGGCTGCCCCAATGGTAAAAGGATCCTGGCTTAGAATCAGGACACCTAGGTTTGAATTTTGACTGTAGCTGTGTGACTATGGTTAAGTAACTTGACTTTTTTCCTCAGTTCACTCCTCAGTAAAATGGGAACAATGATATTCGCACTGCCTACCTGATGAGGTTGTTTTCACTAAAGTGCTTTGTAAAACTTAAAGGACTCTATACATAACTTTTACATTTTGGCAATATGAAATACTCTTGTATCTATTTTCTTTATCCTCTTAAATGCAATAAACACTATTTTCCTTAGCTGCTAATTCTTCAGGAGAGATAATTTTGACTTGAGATTTATGCAATTTATGAGAATGACTGAGATGAAAATTTTTTTAATGCTTTTCTTATTACCATCTCATTCCTGTGCACGGGTTTTTAAATTTCCTGATTCCTTCCTTGCTTGTTTTGTATTCCTTTGCAAAGTACCCCTCAAATTCGGTTCTGACTAACCTCATCTCTAGTTCCTACCAAACTCTCTATGGGCTTTTCTCATTCCATCACTCGGGCAATTGCTCTAAGTTTCCACACAATAGACTTGGGCAGTTGACCACATAACACTTTCTCCCAAATCTCTATTTCTTGAACACCTTTATCCAGGACTTTCAGTACAATTCTTTCAGTCTCCAACCTTCCTTTGGCTCATTTACTTCTTTAAAATTTCCCAGCTATTGCGTGAATTTTATTAACAGCTGCTTGTAGTCATGTACCTTCATGCGCACTTACTGGAAGCTTACAAAGTGTGGCATACTGATTAGAATGCTGGACCAAATCCCGCCTGTGAGGGATGGGTGACCACGGCAAATCATCTCACCTCTCTGAAGTCATTTCAGTTTTCTCATTGGTGAATGGGGTAATAGTGCCTTTAGTGCCTGCCTCACAGAGTCGTTGAGGTTCAAATGAGGCAATAGTGAATTTTAAAGCATTGTTTAAATTAGTATGAAGTCGCTTGTGAGCTTTCTCTTCTACTTTTGTTTCAGCACCAATTCATTGGTGCATAAATAGTGTCCTGCCTCTCCACCATCCCACCAAATCCATCCTTCACTCTTCAGTCACTCTTATCTTACTAAATCATAATTTGCATCCTGTTAGTTTCCTGCTCAAGAATCTATGAAAACAAAATCCGTAGTCCTTTCCCTGCTTTTTAAGTCTTCATAATTGAGTCATCCTAGCTCTTCAACTTTATTTTCCATCATTCCCCAACACGACTCTCTGTTCAGATCAGGACAGGCATTTTGACAGTCTCTGCAACAAACATAATTGTTTACAGTTTTAGGCTTTTGTTATTCTTTTTCTTCCCACTTGGAATTCCTGTAGGAATCCATCACCACCTTCTGTCTTTACTACTTAGCCTTCTGTTTCTGGTATGTCTTGTCTGCATTAATAGATTGCAGGCTCCCTTAGGGCAGGGATCATGTCTGTTATTTTGTTCACCATCTTTCACAAAATTTAGCACAATGCTGGGCACATGGTAAGTGCTTAATAAATACTTATTCATAACATAACTCACTCAGTTTTACAAAATTTTGATAGAATGTTTGGGTAAGAATAAATGTTATAACTGTGTTATGATCATTGTTGGTGTGCTGGCCAGTTCTTATCCACTCAGAGCTCAGGGATTAGTGACTTTTTCTTTCCTCTAGGATCTCAGTCTCTTTACTATAGACATGACAGAAATACCTCTTCCCCTCTTAGCAGATCAGCCCCTTTCTCACATCCTCCAGACTGTTCAGTTAATTGTATTTTGCCAAGTCATGTTCAAGATGGATTTTCTCTTTGAAAGGAGAACCAGCCCTACCAAACCATGCCCCTGCTTTTAAATCAGCCTTGGAACAGAGCTAAGCTGCCAGGCTCTTGTTCTTTCCTTTTCTACTTCATCGAAAAGGTATATCCTATGGGGAATTCCTCAACTCCCTGACCACTCATTCTACTGTTGCCCTGATATCCCCTTGGGAAATGAGGGAATACAGAAACATTCTTGCTTTGTTGAGATTTCCATTGTCTACCTCTTCCTAATAATCAAACAATCTATCAGTTACTCTCTGTCTCTGTCTCCCCATCTGTGTCTCTGTGTCTATGTCTCACTCTTAGCTTTCTCCTCAAATCTTATGGATTAGAAGCTGCAAGACATACTAATCCCACAAATTCATCCTCTTTCCTGGTTTTATTCTTCAAGGATTTCAATGATCTTCTCAGGTGAAAGTGATATCTACCAACCCTCCAGGCACAATAAATTTTTCATAAATTTTTTATTTTAATATTTTAAATTTTTTATCATACTTGCATTACTCTCCTTTCCTCTCTTACATTCTACCTTGTATCATACTTCTTTGAGCATGACATATTCTTTACAGTTAATATACTGCAAAATCCTTGAAGGCAGTGACTTTGTCCTCAACTTTATGTCTCCTGTGCTTAGAAGAGTTCCATGTTTATAGTAGATGATTAAGAAATGTTTGCTGGATTGCAATAGATTATTTTTGTATAACTATATTTTTAGAGCGCTTTCACATATATTATCTCATTTTATGTTTACAACTACCCAATGAGATTGGCAAAACTGGTATTATTCCCACTTTAAAAATGAGAAAGTAACCTCTGAAACCCCATGACATAGAAGATAGAGGAATGGTCTTAGAATCAGGGAGACTCAAGATACAACACCCACACAATACTAGCTATGTGACCCCACAGAGATGAGAGACAAAGGAAAAAGGGGAAATACAGTTAATTCAGGAGGATAATTTTCTCAAGATCATACCATTAGTGAGAGATCCAGGATCAGAAATCATATCTACCAATTCATAGCACATTATTTTCTACCTACAACATATAGCACTGTCTCAATAACTTACCAATGCAACAGATAAATACTTCATGCCTGTCATGTACAAATTAGTGTGCTATGTTGCCTTCTATAGCTCCTGTCTAAAGATCACCCCATTGATTCTCCCAGCATCATTGTCAGTCACATGAAACAAATATCTTCCTATCAAGTCTCAGTTCTGTTACACCATTCTATAAATCATTCAAAGAAGGAAGTAGAAACCACCCTGTATTGTGTTTATTATATCTGTATATGCATGTGCATATGTATTTCTTCTCCCTAACCAGATTGTAAATTCTTTGAAAACAAGGACTATGTTTTATTTATTTTTATATCTCCTTATCAATGCTACGAGCATTGCCCTGTATTTAATAAATACTTAATAAAAGATGATGCTAAATGTTAATAGTATCTGTACTATAAGAATTTGAGCATAAGTTTCAGGGAGCATAATGGAAAGCAACATAAACTGAGAGATAAGTGATCAGGATTTTAGTCTTGGCACTTCTGTTAATTCACTATGTGCCTGTGACCAAGTAGCTTCCTGTATCTCAGTTTCCTCATTTGCAAAATTAAGGAGTTCAACTAGTTGATTTCTAAGGTCCGTTTTATCTAGAATATTCAATGATTTGTAGGTGTATTTCACAATCTCATATATTTAATGAAAAAGACAGGACATACAGCAGTAGAAAAACATAAATACATGCTATTCAATCACTCCCTCCAGACCTTCTCGATGGAAGCCTGCAAGGTATAAAACCAAAGTGTGTATGTGTGAGTGTGTGTGTGTGTGTGTGTGTGTGTGTGTGTGTGTGTGTGTGTGGAGAGAGAGAGACAGAGACAGAGACAGAGACAGAGAGAGATGAGAGGAAGTATACACAACTAAGCCTTCTTTAATTTGCTGAGATTTCCGTTGCCTATAGATGTTCTGTCTCTCTCAAGTAATCAAATCTTCTTTTAGTCAATTACTCACCCCATTTCATCCTTCCACCCAAATTATAAGCTATGGAAGTTCTCACTGTTAGCCACACATACCTGACACATTGATTCCCTTTCCCTGATATCACTAGAGATCCAAATAATAATGAGAGGAAGCATAAGATAGTGGATAAAGAGCTATCATCCAAATAAAGGAGATCTATATTCAAGTTCCATTTCTGATATATACTATGACTCTATGCAAGGCACTTGACTTCTCAGTACCCCAGGCTATAAAATTATGTTGTAGAGCAGTTGCTAATTTGCATTGGTAAAAGGAGTTTACACCCCAGAAATCCTTTATGCCAGTGAAATCACAGATCCAATCAAAATAATGAAAATGATGACTGACATTTTTATAATCCTTTACCACTTACAAAGCACTATATGTCTGTATATATAAATATACATATATATGTAATAAAATCTAATTAGAGCCTCACCACAATGATATAAGATAGACTGTTTCTTCACATGAAGGAAAAATGAAACATTGAAGACTAATTCTTGCCTTGAGGATACAGGAGGGCCTTCCTGACTTGAGGACTTCCTGAAGGAATATATTGTGAAGGAAATCTGAGCCATCTTAGTGACCTCCATCTGTCAGATATCAATTGTCCTCCTGACACAGGCAGGATAAACTGAGGCCAAGGGAAAGACTATTGAGGTCTTCCCAGCTGGATGAAAATGGGGATTAGAAAAAGGGATCTATGTGTCCTCCATTTTACTGAGCACCCATTTAGACATTATTGGGTTTGGGGAGAAGTACAGCCCTGGCTTTGCTCAAACCCTTACCTCTCTGCTGGAAGAAGACTTGCCTTGTTTGACTGTAGAGTGAGTTTATTGCATTTTCTCAATGTGCTCAGTAGACACAGAAGTATTGTGAAAGAAGGCTCATTCTCAGTTATGCAAATGACTTGAGATGACTGGGAAGTAGAAATCCAAGCCTACCTACTCCCAACCTCAGATAAACAAAATGAAATAGCAGTTCTGGGAGCGGGCTAACATGGGGATCAACCCTGAACTCATCCTTTTCCAGAAACACCAAAGTGTTTATCCCTTGCAGTGAATCCTTTCCCTGTGTCCTCAGGGCCACGTGAGAGACAGCTCCCTCCCTAGAGGATAAAGACTCTCCCAGGCCCCTTCCTCTCTCAGTGAGAATTGACCTTCCTTCAGCTTCCCTTCAGGGCCATGGAGAAGTCTCACAAGTGAACATGATGATAGTTTACAAGGAAATAGAAACTGCACAAATATAGGAATCAAAGTGAGTATCGACAATGGACTCAGGATAAGATAATATATTATAAGGGAAGAAAAATTGGAATTTGATTCAATTTAACAAACATATTAACCACATTCTATGCACAGGGCATTCGGCTAGGGACCAGAGATACAAAGATGATATTGTGTACTGGAAATTCTTGGGGTTTTTCTGGCTTTTCTCTGATCTAAACGCTATCCAAGCCTTGAGTCAAGTCTTCTCTTCTCTCCTGGCACCCGTACATTGATGTCTTCTCCCTTCTCTGGAAACGCCTGTATCTTTGAAACACTCTAGACAAATTATGATTTCAAAGATATTGACAACTCCTTTCCTGTGACATAAGGAGTTTAAAAACCAAACAAAATTCTGAGCAAAATCTCAAAAACATCTATGGAGCTCTGAGTCTTATTTGGTCATAACAACTGAGATGATCCAGAGGATGCCATGAATTATGGACCAAGGTGTCCTATACCTTACTAGATTTGTTCTCCCTGCCATGGACCATTATTTGCAAGGCTCCCTGGTGACATTCTTGGATCCCAGTCTTGTTTCGGAGGTATTTCTCCCAACCCCATGATAGGGGGTTAGAGAGCCTGCCCCAGTTTGGAGGTGTCAGTCCCAGAGAGTCGATTGTTCACTGAGTTCCCCTTGTAATCTTCCCTTGTTGTCCTACAGCTTGTTTCTTTGGTTGTCATCCATTGAAATACGTGACCCTCCCTTTGACACATAAACACTTTCTTTAAACACATAAAATCAAAGGAGCTATTTCTTCCATCACTAACTGGTTAATTTAATTCTTCTCTGAACCCCTTTTAGTTCCAATACAGGCTCTGAAAGATGAAAAGTGCAAACAAAGGGTTTACAATGTACTAAGAGGAGCATCTATAGATGTGTTAATAATATAGTTATTATATAAGAGAGATGAGGATAATTTTAGGTTTTTATTTTTATTGTTTTTAATTTTATTTATTTTCAGTGTTCTACAATCATTACCATATAACTTTTATTTTCCCCCCAATCCTCCTTTCCCCCTCCCTCCCTGAGATGGTATACAATTTTATATAGGTTCTACACATACATCCCTATTAAATACATTTTCACCATAGTCATGTTGCATAGAATTAAAATGAATGAGAGAAATCATATAGCAAACCAAAACATGATACAAAAAAAAAATGATCTGCTACATTCTGTGATTGAATTCCATTGATCTTTCTCTGGATGTGGAAGGCATTTTGCCTCAAAGGACCAGTGGGAATTTTTTTAAACCCTTGCATTGTAATCAAGTTCTAAGTTTACCAGAAAAAATCCTCACACACTGTGGTTGTTGCTGTGTACAAAGTTCTCCTGGTTCTGGACCTTTCACTCAGCATCAAATCATATAAATCTTTCCAGGTCTCTCTGAATTCTTCCTGTTTGTCATTTCTAATAGCACAATAGTACTCCATAACATTCATATATCTCAATTTATTTAGCCATTCCGCAATTGATGGGCATCCCCCTGATGATGGGGATAATTTTGAAGAAAAGTTCCAGAAAAGTGCCATAAAAACTAGAGGAAAAGATTACTTTCACCTTGAGGGGGAAGGAGGAGTTATGTTCAAATAAGACTTCATGCATCCCTTTCCTTAAGGTACTTACAGCTTCACTGCAGAGTCAAGATATGAAAGAAGTAGGCAACAGTAGAAGAAAAGAAAATATATTATTGAATTAAGTTGTGTTGTTCATTTTATTATCTGAACTATACAAAGTCCAAGAAGAAAAAAAAATTCACCATTCACCTTTGTTTCTCATCCCTCTATTAATATGGAATAATTCATCCATACATATCTCCTTTTAATTAGAAGAATATGTGTACCATTTTATGTTTCTGTAATTTTCATTCCAAACGTACTCAGTTCTAATCTTTTCCTCACCAGTGCTTGAAACTTTTATTTCCTGGAAGGTCAATTTAGTTTTCCTTGTAGGACCATTCCATTTTGATTATCATTTGTTGTAAACCTTTATCTCTTGCCCTTTGGATATCATATTCTAAGCCCTTCTTTTTCTTATAGGGGCAACAGCTAAGTGTTATATGATACATACACTGATTCCTTGATATTTGAATGTCTTTTGTGGGGGGAAGAACTGCTTGGAAGTTCTAATTGTTTTGTAGTGGTTCCTTTTATTGACGCTGTTGTCATTGTGTCTATTGTTTTGCTGTCTCTGCTTACTTCTCTCTGTATCAAATTCTTTAGTTTTACCCATACTTCTCTGTCTTCATTATGCTCATCATTTTTTATAGCATAGTAACATTTCCTTATATTCATGTACCACAATTTGTTTAATTATTCCCCCAATTGTTTGTAATTCTTTCTTACCACAAAAGCACCGGTATAAATACTTCAGTACACATGAGACTTTCCTTTTATTTGTGATTTCCTTAGGCTATAAGCTTGGTAGTTGAAACTTTGAGTCAAAGGGTGTCGACATTTTAGTCAACTTTATTTGCCTCATTTCAAATCACTTTTCAAAATCATTGTATGGATTCACAAATCCACCAACAATGCAGAAATGTGTCTCTCTTTCTACAATCCCTACAATCTTGACTGTCCCATCTTTTGTCATCTTGGCCAATTTTCTGGGAATAAAATGAAACCCAAGGATTATTTTGATGTTTATTTCTCATTATTAGTGATTTTGAAGGTTCTTGTGTAGTTTGTTTGTTAATAGTTTGGCATTCTTTTGAAAACTAGTTGTTCATATCCTTTGACCCCTTACCTATCAAAGAACTACTTTTATTTGAGGGGAGGGGAGAGAGAGACAGAGAGACACAGAGACAGAGAAAAAGAGAGAGACAGAGGTAGAAGTAAATGTAGGGAGTAGAAAAGTGAAGGTAATGGGGCAAGGTCAAGGAAAGGGAGATGGGGGTGAGGAGAGGGCGAGGGAGAGGGAGAGAGAGAGAGAGAGAGAGAGAGAGAGAGAGAGAGAGAGAGAGAAACTCAGTCATCTATTTACTGTCTGCATATTATGGATATCAATCCATTGTCTGAGAAATTTGATGCAAGATTTTCCCCCATTCAACACTTTCTTTTCTTATCCTAGATGCATTTTGTATGTGTGTAAGCTTTTCAGGTCCATGTAAATAAAGTGATCTCTTTTATCCTTTGTAATTGCCTCTATCCTTTATTGAATTAAAGATACATCTCTTGCCCATGGCTATGAAAATTCTATGATTTACTTTTCCTCTAATTGCTGTGGTATGAACTTCAATATTAAGGTCATGTATCCTGAATGTATTAGGTAATATGGTGCAATATGTTGGTTTAAAACTAATTTCTGTCATATTGTTTTCCAGTTTTCCCAGAACTTTTTACCTGCTATATTTTTTTTGCTAAGTATTTTACATTTTCAGGTTTCTTAAACACTGGGTTATTTAGTACTATTACTAATTATTCTTCCTAGTCTATCTTGCCCCATTGGCTATCTTCTTTGTTTTTATTGGTATTGATGACTGCTACTTTATAATGTACTTTGAGGTGTGGAAAGAAAAAACTGCAAATTAAATTTGGTAATGTCATTGGAATTTGCAGCAGACACCAACATTTTGTGGTTCATGGATAAAAGATGAAGAAGTTGCACGGTAGAAATTACCTAAGATTTAGGGTTAACAATATAGGAAGGGAATATAATCAAGAAGAATCTGGGGGAGGGACATTATTGAAGGAGTTGTGTTAATTTCATATTGAATAGAGTTAAAAGTATAAGGTTGATGAGCAGGGAGGATTTGGTAGAAAACCATAGTCAAAGGAGGAATGAAGGGAGTGGAGAGGGGAAAAGACAGACATTTGTGGTTAAGGAGGGGAATTTCAGAGTTCTGGTGTTTGGAGGTACAGTAAGTTCAAGTGATAGTGAAGCAGAGTAGAGGGAGAGGTCATAGGACTTGAATGGTTTCAGTAACAAAGATGAGAGTGCTAGAATGAACATCGTACTAAAATCACGTAGAATAATGGCAAGGGAAAGAATGAGAAAGAATAAACCAGGTTCCAAAGACATAGAGAAAGACAAATGTTCAGGAATTTCATAGATGCTAGTGAAAGAGGGTGGCAAAGATCAGATGCCACGATCTCCAAAGAAGGAGTTATTAAGTAAATATTTCAGTATGAAGAGGCAGTAGGGATCAAGGAACATGCCAATACTAAATGGCAGTAGGGATTGAGTGTAATGAAAGGAGTAGGAAAAGCTACACCCAGCAATGGAGAGACCGCTAAATATATAGCCTACTGGGGAAAAATTAGGCTTCAGTTAATGTGAGGTAGTTCAGAAAATAAAGAGAAAAAGGTCTGATTCTATTTAGTTCCAAAAAAAAAAAAACCAATTACTAAGTGTCACCTATGTGCAAGGCTCTGTGCTAGGATGCAAAAAAAAAAAAAAAAAAAAAAGGATTCCTCAATTGGCATAAGGGTAAAGCATAAACTCTCCTGCTTCCCTAAAACCTCAGGGAAAATCTCAATCCCTTTTGTGGGATAAGAATCCCAGTTCCATATGGAATGTGAAAAGAAATAGGTGATGCCACAGCTTCTAATGAGGGGAGAAATGGACAAGAGATGAATCAAACGCTACTTTTAAGGAATTTACATTCTACTGGTGGGAAATTTATTAATAAGACAATGGGGATTTTAAAAAGAAAGACAATGGAAGTAACTGTCCAGGGAGGAGAAGGTTGGGGTGAATAAAGATGAAGATATAAGGGGAAGTAATAGTACCCAGGATCTATGCAAAAAGCAGTAGGGCTGGATGACAGGTATGAGGCAAGTAAGACATTAAGAGAATTAGATAGTCGTCAATTATTAGAGAAGGAGGAGTAATATACAAATAAAGATAGCTACTGAAAAAACTTGTAGAGTTTGACAGTTCCAAGATTCCGTGTTTAATGTTGGTGAGAGTTCTTCCAGGCTATTTTCCGTGAATGAGGAGTTCCTCTTGTTTTAATGGTGTTTTCACAGCAGCAGAGCTAGCCTAGGGGTGAGAGCAATGTGGAGTTTAACAGAGCCTTCCATAACCTGGTGCCCCATAGGTGAAGACCACTACTGCACATGGTTTCTCCTAACTCACCGATTTCCCTCCTCACAAAGTGTGGGAGAACCCATTTTCTTTGTTTAATCAAGATAAGGTTGCAGTTGTACAAAAGGATGTTCAAACTTTTACCCTCTTTTGAAAAAGGGAAGAGAAAAATTCTGGTAAGCAAGCTGGTTTTCAATTTTATGTGCATCCCACACAAAATTCTGCCATGAATGATTGAACAGATGATTTGCAAACTTAGAGTGGTTTGCCATTTCCTTCTCCAGCTTATATTACAGATGAGGAAACTGAAGCATCCTCCCATTCCACCAGGGAAAGTCTTCACATGCTTGGGATAGACACCCCTCTAACTCACCAATGGGTTTGAGACCCCTTGGTTACCCTCATCCTGGTTTGGCCTGTCTGCAGAAACAATTTACCAGGGTGTGGCCACTGTGCATACTGCAGCTTCTTGGAGTCACAGGTGAGAGTTTGGTGGAACAGGTGGTTACCAAAGGTGGAAAACAGCCCCGAGAAGGGCTCAGCAGCCATCAATACCAGAGGTACTAGTCTTCCCTGAATACACGCAACAACCCACGATGGCATGTTTGCCCAGGTTTTGGATAATGGACAATGCTCTCATGCTTTCCCAGTCACCAGTGGAGTGAAACAGGACTGTGTGCTTGCTCCCATGCTTTTTAACATGGGATGATGTTTTCAGCCATATTGTTAAATGCTTTCAATGAGGATGGACATGGCATCAAAGTCAGCTACCACACTGCTGGTAAATTCTTCAATTTGAAAAGGCTATAAGTCAAGATCAAAGTGGAGGGAGTGTTGGTGCATGGTTTTCTTTTTGCAGATGACTGTGCACTCAATGCAGCCTGTGAAGCTAAGATGCAACAAAGTATGAATCAATTCTCTGCTGCTTGTGCTAATAATTAACATCAAGAAAACACAGGTGCTCCATCAGCCACCACCATCCATCTTGGAACTATCAATTATAACAAATGAAGAAGTTCTGAATGCTGCGAATAAGGTGACTTACCTTGGTAGCGTGCATTCTAGGGATGTGCACATTGACAATGAGGTTGATGCGTGCATTGCCAGAGCTAGCTCAGTGTTTGGGAAACTCCGAAGAAAAATTGAGGAGAGAAGAGGTGTTAGACTGACTATCAAAATGAAGGTCTGCAGAGCTATTGTGCTGACCTCATTGTTATATGCCTGTGAAACATGGACAGTCTACCAGAGCCATGCTAGGAAACAGAATCGCTTCCATTTGAACTGTCTTAGAAAGATTCTGAGGATCACCTGGCAGGATAAGGTATCAAACACTGAGGTCCTTGTCTATTGTAGAGGGGAAGGAAGTAGGGAGAACTAAAAGCATAAATTGGGGGGGAGGTAAGGGGAAGGGGATGAATGGAAACACAGACTAATCATAACTGTGAATGTGAATAGGATGAACTCTCCCACTTTCCCATAAAATGGAGATAGGTAGCAAAATCGATTAAAAACCATAATCCAACAGTATGTTGTTTACAAGAAACACATTTGAAATAGAGGCATACACACAGGGTAAGGGCAAAAGGTTGAAGCAGAATATATTGTGCTTCAGCTGATGTAAAAAAAGCAGGGGTAGCAATCCTAATCTCAGACAAAGCAAAAGCAGAAATAGATCTAATCAAAAGAGGTAAGAAGGAAACTATATCCTGCTAAAAGACACCATAGACAATGAAACAATATCATTAGTAAACATATATGCTCCAAGTGGTATAGCATCCAAATTCTTAGAGAAGTTAAGGAAGTTACAGGAAGAAATAGACAGCAAAACTATACTAGTGGAGGATCTCAACCTCCCCCTCTCTGAACTTGATAAATCTAACCTCAGAATAAACAAGAAAGAAGTTAAGGAGATGAATAAAACTCTGGATAAGGTAGATATGATGGATCTCTGGAGAAAATTGAATGGGGATAGAAAGGAATATACCTTTTTCTCAGCTGTACATGCACATATATAAAAATTGGCCATGTACTAGGCCATAAAAAACTCACAATCCAGTGCAGAAAGGTAGAGCTAGTCAATGCATTCTTTTCAGATAATAATGCAATAAAAATTATATGTAATCAAAGGCCATGGAAATATAGACCAAAAATTAATTGGAAACTAAACAATCTAATGCTAGACAATGAGTGGGTTAAACAACAAATTATAGAAACAATCCACAACTTCATTCAAGAGAATGACAATAATGGGACAACCTACCAAATCTTATGGGATACTGCAAAGCAATTCTTAAGGGAAGTTTTGTATCTTTGAATGACTAAATGAATAAAATAGAGAAAGAAGAGATCAATAAATTGGGCATGCAGCTAAAAAAGCTAGAAAAAGAACAAATTGAAAATCCCCAAGTAAATACCAAATTGGAAATACTGAAAACCAAAGGAAAAATTAATAAAATTGAAATTAAGAAACCTATTGAACTAATAAATAAAGCTGAGTTGGTTTTATGAAAAAAACAATAAAATTGATAAACCTTTGGTCAATTTGATTTAAAAAAAGAAAACCAAATTACCAATATCAAAAATGACAAGGGTAAACTAACCTCCAATGAGGAGAAAATTAAAACATTAAGTAGAAATTACTTTGCCCAACTATATGTCCATAAATTCAATAATCTAAATGAGATAGATGATTATTTTTAAAAATATAAATTGCCCAGAATAAGAGAAGATGCTGAATACTTAAAAAATCCCATCTCAGAAAAAGAAATTGAACAAGTCATTAATGAAATCCCTAGGGAAAAATGTCCAGGGTCAGATGGATTTACAAGTGAGTTCTATCAAACATTTAAAAAACATTTAATTCCAATACTATGTAGACTATTTGGGGAAATTGCTGAAGAAGGAGTCCTACCAAACTCTTTTTATGATACAAATATGGTTCTGATACCTAAATCAAGGAAGAGCCAAAATAGAGAAAGAAAATTGTAGACTTATTTCTCCAATGAATATAGATGCAAAAATTTTAAATAAGATATTAGTAAAAGGAATACAGCAACTTATCATGAGAATAATACATTATGATCAGGTATGATTTATACCAGGATGCAGGGCTGGTTCAATATTAGGAAAATTTAGCATTAGTGATCATATCAACAACAAAACTAACAGAAACCACATGATTATCTCAACAGATGCAGAAAATGCTTTTGGCAAAATACAACACACAATCCCATTGAAAACACTGGGAAGCATAGGAATAAATGGAACTTTCCTTAAAATAATGAGTATCTACCTAAAACCTTCAGCAAGTATTATATGTAATGGGAACAAGCTAAATGCATTTCCAATAAGATCAGAGGTGAAACAAGGATGTTTTTTATCACCACTGTTATTCAATATGGTATTAGAAATGCTACCTGTAGCAATAAGAGAAGAAAAAGAAATTGAAGGAATTAGAACAGGCAGAGAAGAAACTGAGTTATCACTCTTTGCAGATAATATGATGATACACTTAGAGAATTCTAGAGAATCAAGTAAAATACTACTTGAAATAATAAACAACTTTGGTAAATTTGCAGGTCACAAAATAAACCCCAATAAATCATCTGCATTTCTATATATTACTAACAAAGTCCAATAGCAAGAGAAAGAGAAATCCCAGTTAAAGCTACAGTAGACACTATAAAATATCTGGGAGTCTATCTGCCAAAACAAACCCAGGAACTATATGAACACAATTACAAAACACTTTTTGCACAAATAAAGTCAGATCTAAGAAAGTGGAAAAACATCAGTTACTTGTGGGTAGGCTGAGCCAATATAATAAAAATGATAATTCTACTTAAATTAACTTACTTATTCAGTGTCATACCAATAAAACTACCAGATAATTATTTTCTAGAGTTAGAAAAAATAATATCAAAATTCATCTGGAAGAACAAAAGGTCCAGAATATCAAGGGAACTAATGAAAAGAAGTGCTAGGGAAGAAGGCCTAGCCCTACCAGATCTCAGATTGTATTATAAAGCAGCAATCACCAAAATCACTTGGTACTGGCTAAGAAATAGAAGTGTATACCAGTGAAATAGGTTAGGTACTCACGACATAGTAGTCAATGAATATAGCAATCAACTGTTTGATAAACCCAAGGATCCCAGCTTCTGGGATAAGAACTCACTGCTTTACAAAATTTCTGGGTAAACTGTGTAAGAATGTGGTTGAAACTGGGCATAGATCAATGCCTGACATCACACACAAGAATAAAGTCCAAATGGATACATGATCTAGGTATAAAGATTGATACTATAAACAAATTAGGGGAGCAAGGAATAGAGCATTTGTCACATTTATGGAGAGTGGAAAAATTTAAGACCCAACAAAAGATAGAGAATGTTATGAAGTGCAAAATGGATAATTTTGATTACATTAAATTGAAAAGTCTTTGCACAAACAAACCCAATGCAATGAAGATTAGGAGGGAAGCAGAAAACTGGTAAAGAATTTTTGCAACAAGTGTCTGTGATAAAGGCCTCCTTTCTAAAACATATAGAGAACTGAGTCAAATGTACAAGAATACAAGTCATTCCCCAGTTGATAAATGGTTAAAGGATATGAACAGGGAGTTTTCAGAGGAAGAAATTAAAGTTATCTATGATCATATCAAAAAATGCTCTAGATGATTATTCATTAGAGAGATGCAAATCAAAACAACTCTGAGGTACCATATAACATTAGACTGGCTAACATGACAAAACAGGAAGATGATAAATGTTGGAAAAGAAGTGAGAGAGTTGGAACACTAAATCTTTGTTGGTGGAGCTGTGAGCTGATCCAACCATTCTGGAGAACAATTTGGAACTATGCCCAAAAGGCTACAAAAATGTGCATACCCTTTGATCCAACAATATTGCTTCTAGGACTCTATCCCAAAGAGATCATAGAAATGGGAAAGGGTCCCATGTGTACAAAAATATTTATAGCAGCTCTCTTTGTGATGGCCAAAAACTGGAAATCAAGGGGATGCCCATCAATGGGGAATGGCTCAACAAGTTGTGGTGTATGAATGTAATGGAATACTATCGTGCTATGAGAAATGATGAACAAAAAGCCTTCAGAGAAGCCTGGAAAGACATGAATTGATACTGAGTGAAAGGAGCAGAACCAGGAGAACTTTGTACACAGCAACAACTACAGAGTGTGAGGAATTTTTCTGGTAGACAGTACTTCATTGCAATACACGGACTTAAAAAATTTTTAATAGACTCTTGAGGCAAAACATCTTCCACATCCAGAGAAAGAACTGTGGGATTGGACTGCAGATAGAAACAGACCATTTTCTTTTGTATTATGTTTTTTTTGCTTTGTTTTGTTTTATGCTTTCTCCCATTCATTTTAATTCTTCTGTGCAACATGGACTTAGTAAGAATGTATGTGTAGAACCTATATAAGATTGTACACCATCTCAGGGAGGGAGTGGGGAGGGAGAGGAAAAAAATCTAAGATACATGCAAGTGATTGGAAAACACTGAAAAAAAAACAAAATAATTTAATTTAAAAAAAGAAGTTGCATATCTTGGTTCTCCAAGTGGATTAGGCTGCCATCAAGTTGACCAAGGTTTTCAAAGGGAGAGACAACCCCTTAAAAATATTTTAGATGAGATTACTGCTTAGATAGGGTTAGACTAGATGATCCCTTAGGTTCTTCCTGAGATGATGCTTCCAACTCAGTTTCTTAGAATCATATGGTTCCAGAGCATATAGACCATTTGATGGTAGTTCATCCAGGCCTTTCCATTTAATAGGCAGTTTATACTCCACTGGGTTATGAACATGCATAACAGTTTAGAAAATGTTCTTGGATACCCAGAAATTTAAAGTAAAGATGTCATGATCATTCATCTATTATCCTTTTTGTGACTTTAAATTTCCCCAGGTAGAAGAGCTTGGGAGAAGGGGTATGGAAGAAGAACCTAAAAAGTTAGATCACTCCTAATAACTAATTTAATTTGTCTCCTTTCAGCTGAGATAAGGGATGGGGTGACTAAGGTGACATCTTTATGGCAAAACACCAGACCAACCATTGTGGCATTACTAACCTTTCCAGCTATCCTTTGGTATAACTCAACAGAGGATAGATTATTCCCCACAGCTGGAACCTAAGGTCCAAGGGAGAAGATAGTCCCTGGTTCAAGCTTCCAGATGTGACCAGATACGCTGATTCCTTGTTTCAGACTGTATATGGATATGTTGAAATTGTAAATAAGAAAAATTATATCATTTTGAATATGACTAGATTTCTCTATTTTGATTCTAGATGTAAGGATGTCTAGCAGATAAGTTATGAAAGGTCATGTTGGGGCAAGAGGCTTAATTCTCTGCCCAGGGAGCCATTATGAATTGGAATATCTCATCCCTTCAGTAGGGTAAAGGGGAAATTCACTTATTGATATATTTCTTCTTTAAACTCCTGTCTTGACCTTGAGGATTTTTCATCTGTCATTATTGCAAGGCAAAAGAGGAACTATGAATCTCTCAGTATTTCTAAATATAAGTCAGATTAGAATGATTACAATTCATCTTACCTTTCAGGCCTCATAAAGGACCTCTATTGCTCCATAGGCAATATTCCTGTTCCATGAGGGTAATAATTCACCCCCTTCTCTGTTGCCCCTCCAACTTTCCTTGTTTCCCCCACTCTCTTTCTAACTTGCTCCAAATCTTCAGTTTTCTTTGTCTTTTGTTGCTTTTGGCACTCAGTCCCTCTCACATAAATGGTTTTTTATCCCACTCTAACCTATCCTATTCTTTTCTCATCACAATTCTCTGAAGCTTTGCTTACAGGTATTTTAGAATTGATCTCTTTGTGTCTTGAACATTCCTTTCATCATATTAGCTTTTTATGATGATATTTTTTTGTTTGCCTATATTCTTCTAAATTTGATACTATGACTGGACTCTGTACACTTCTGGAGGGAAGATATGAACTGGTTCTGTTTTTGCTTGGGGTGGGGGGGGGAGACAGGGTGGGGTGGATATTGAGTGTTGTGTTATTCCAAAATCTCAAGGTCAGACTAGGGACAGAAAAAAGCTGGAGACTTACAAGCTTTCAGTGCTCCCAAAGGGGTCTGATACATGGGCAAAATCTGATTGCTGCTACCTTCGTCTAAGTCAACAAGTTCTGTCCTGGGTTTGGGTCTGAACAACAGTAAAATGTTACTGGACTTAGCTTCTTTCAGTCAAGTGGAAAGTTCTGTTAGTTCAAAGTGACAGAATTGTATCCTTTTCTTTTATATGGGATTTGTACCCAGGTACTAAAAACCTGGAATTTGAGCCACTAAGAAGTTTTTCCTTTCTTGATACTCCATCTAAGACCTCTCTTCCAAATCTCCAAACCTGTCTTCCCCTTCTAAGTCTGTCCAGAACTACCTTGCACTTTAAATATGGTTCTGAGATATGGGTCTGACACACTCTCTAGCCCTGGAGCACATCCCCTCCTTAGCCATGTAGTGTTCTGTGCACATTGTGCTCCTATTGGAGTCCCATAAATGGGATCCCCAGATCTTCCCATCTGTCTCTCTATGCCAACCTGGACAAATGATGCACTGTGACTTTTTCTGGATTTTCCCATCAGGATTCTGGTCCAGTATGTTTTCTAGATATTTGGAGAAGATTTGGTGGGAGCTCATTATATTGCTTCATACTACTACACTATCTTGACTCTGCAATTATGCAATTTTTAAAAATTGGATAGATCTTTTCCATTTTTACTCTGTGTGATTTCATCTACTCATATTTACCCTTAAAAGACCCTGAAAGGACTTGCTTACTTTGGTCTCTCATCAAGCTGTACGTAAAGTGCATTTAACTAGAACTGCTTTATATTTTTTGAGAAGATACTTAACATAATCTTCCATTATTTTTCCCCTTTAGATATTAAAAAAAGAGCTTCTTTTTGAAACCAGTGTAGTCTTTAGCTGCAATATCTTTCCATTCATTAAATGAAGCAAGTTTTTGTTGACCAGGGAGCTAAGTGTTTTAGGGGATAGAACACTCAGTCTGGAACTAGGAAGACCTGGGCAGCACTTACCTCCCTGGGTTATTGAGAGGATCAAATGAAGGAATACTTGTGAAGGGATCAGTATAATGCCTGGAACATAACAGGTGCTAATAAATGTTTGCAGCTTTCTCTTCCACCTTTCTAAATATTTATGGAATTGATTTATCCCTCCATTTTTTATAAAAAGTCATTTTAGTTCTATCTATATACTTTCTTCTATTTATATTTGCTTTTTGTCATAAGAAATTCCTTAAAATAGGTCAGGAAGAATTTAATTGCATACCATTTTTTCCCCTAATATTCTTATTTCTCCTAGCTTGGTACTTATTTCCATCTTTTCTCTAACACATTGGTGCTTTTACATTACTGCTTCAAAAATGGTTCCCACATCAGCAATGAGTTATTTCTTGCTTTAGGAAATAGCACTAAAGACTGTTGTGGAGATATTCAATAAAAACCATCCAAAAAATTGAATGGAAATAGAGCAGAAAAAGGATTAGATCAATATCTCATACCACATAACACAATAAATTTAAAATATATTACTCATGTACATTTTTTATCTTTAAAAAGGTGGTAATGGAATGTATATCTATCTCAATTGTAGAAAAGAAAAAATATTGTTGAATAAATATTGAATAACAGTGATGATAATAGACATTCTTGTTTCACCCCTGATCTTATTAAAAATGCTTCTAATTTATCCCCATTACATATAATGCTTGCTAATGGTTTTAGAAAGAAGCTACTTATCATTTTAAGGAAAACTCTATTGATTCCTCTCTAGTGTTTTTAATGAATGAGTGTTTTATTTTGTCAAAAGCTTTTGCTATACCTTTTGAGATAATCATATGATTTCTGTTAATTTTGTTACTGATATAGTCAATTTTGCTGATAGTTTGCTAAAAATATATTTGTAGTAACAGTTAAAAGTTTGATACTAGTCTGCCAAGGAACTGAGGCATAGAGGGAAGACCAAGGTGTCTCCCAATTCAGGGATATTTTTTTTTGTACTTCCTGTTTACAAAGAGACATTTTGACAAATGTAAAAGCAACTGATATTATTTAATAAATATTGAAAAGAAATCAACTGGTTAAATTCTTAGTAGACTACTAATCCCTGGTAGCAATGCTATATCAGCTGGCATTGACAAATGATGCAGGAGCAGTAATAACTGTCAATTGATATTGGAAGGAACACTACAATAGAATCTTGAGATGATGGTACTAAAAGAACCTTCACTATCTCTTAGGGATACCCCAGAGACCACCAGGATAAAATAAACACAATCATGTTCTAGAGATCCAACTTGCCAATTTAAGTGGAAATTGGGCTAAGGACTCCTACATTCTATAAGTGTTAACAATAGTTTTATATAATAACATGCATCCAAAGAGGACAAGAGCCTCCTCTTAACTGACTGATAGCTTCCCTGGGGAGGGGTGGGGTGCCTTCCTGCCATCAAAGGATCCTTCCATTCCATTTCAGGCCTGCTAATTTCCCTATGACAAAGGCCATCTACACGTTTTCTGTCACAAAGGGCAGGGGTTTAATTTCCCAGGGTGGAGTTCATTTGTAGATATGACATAACCAATGAACAAGTAGCTCCTTTGAGTTCAGGACATGGTGTCATAGCTACACCCGTTACTGGACTGTGTCCCTTGGGTTACTTCTTGCGTCTATGCTGGCTCCTTGCCCAGCTCCCTTCCAAACTTTGGAAGTTCATAAACTCATTCTTTTCCAACTCATTCTTCTTAGATCATCTTAAAAAAATGAACATAAACCCAAAATTGAGGCAGAGGAAACAGCAGGGCCATGAGTCTACAGATATCCACATGGATTAACACCAAGTAGTACAGATTATAATTGCTTAAAGGAATTGGTCTGCCTTTCATTACACTATTTTTGCAAAATAAACTCCAATTATAGTTTTCTATGCTTACTTTTTATTTGTTGAATATTGTACTAGAAATGTGAGCTTTAGCAATAAGAGAAGGAAAGGAAATTGAAGGAACTAAAACAAGCAATGAAGAAACAAGACTCCAAAAACAAGCTAAGGATTGATTCATTGGTAAAGCAGAATCCAGAATTTGCATAGAATATGATCACCTTTCTCTTTCAGATCTGTTCAATGCAAAACCTGCATTCCTTAGAATAGTTATAAACCATACACCAAACATTTAGAATTAGAAAGAACTTTAGAAATCACTGGGAACAATTCTTTCATTTTATCAGTAAAGAATTGGAGGTCCAGAGATTGCAACAAGGTCATGCAGGTAGGAAAAGGCAAGATTGACTCAGTGTATAGTGTTTCACCTAAAAATAGCTTATTCTCCTGTCTCCCACCATATTTGTATCATAAAAAGAATTTGGTAGTACTTCTTCTTCACTTGTTTTTCCAAATAGTTTATAAAGAATTGGAATTAATTGTTCTTCAAATATTTGGTAGAATTCACTTGTAAATCCATCTGGCCCTGGAGATTTTTTCTTAGGGAGTTCATTAATGGTTTCAATTCAATTGCTTTTCCTAAAATGGGGTTATTTAAATATTTTATTTCCTCTTTTGTTAATCTGGGTAATTTTCAAAAGAAAAACTCATCTATTTTACTAAGATTGTCAGATTTATTTGCATACAGTTGGGCAAAATAGCTTCTAATTATTGGTTTAATTTCCCCTTCATTGGTGGTAAATTCACCTTTTTGAATTTTGATACTGGTAATTTGGTTTTCTTTCTTTTTTAAATCAAATTAACCAAAAGTTCATCTACTTTTTTGGGATTGTTTGTTCATAAAACCAGCTCTTCAATTTATTTATTAGTTTAATAATTTTCTTAATTTCAGTTTTATTCATCTTGCTTTTGCTTTTCAGAATTTCTAATTTGGTACTAAATTGGGGATTTTAAATTTTTTTAACTTTTTCTAGTATTTTTCAGTTGCATTCCCAATTCATTGTTCTCCTCTTTCTCCATTTTATTCATGTAAGCATTTAGAGATGTAAAATTTCCCCTAAGACCTGCTTTGGCTGCATTCCATGAATTTTAGTATGTTGTCTCTTTATCCTCTTTGATGAAATTATTGGTTGTCTGTATGATTTATTGTTTGACCCACTCATTCTTTAGGATTGGATTATTTAATTTCCAATTAATTTTTAGCCCATCTTTCCATGACCCTTTAGTACATGTATTTTTCATTTCATCATGATCTGAAAACGGTGCATCTAATATTTCTACCTTTCTGCATCAGATTGTGAGGTTTTTATATCCTAGTTTATTCTGTGGTTAGATTTATCTAGTATCTAGAGAGGTTGAGGTCCCCCACTAATATAGTGTCTGTTTCTTCCTCTAACTCACTTAACTTCTCTAACAATGTGGATGCTATACTACTTGGTACATATATGTTTAGTATTGATATTACTTCATTGTCTGTAGTACCTTTTAGCAGGACATAGTTTCCTTGTTATCTCTTTTAATTAGATGTATTTTTGCTTTTACTTTGTCTGAGGTGAGGATTGTTACCTCTGCTTTTTTCACTTCAGTTGAAGCATGATATATTTTTCTCCAACACAAGAAATGTGTTCCTTGTAAACAACATATTATACAATTATGTTTTTTGATCTGCTCTGCTATCTGCTTCCATTTTATGGAAGAGTTCATCCCACTCACATTCACAGTTATGATTTCTGTGTCTTTCTCTCCATCCTATTTCCCCCCATTTATACTTTTCTCTCTCCTTTCTACCTTTCACTCTTCACTAATGTTTTTCTTCTGGTCACTACCTCCCTTAATATGCCCTCCCTTCTATCCACCTCCTTCCCTTTTCTCTCTTACCCCTCCTACTTCCCAAAGGGTAAGATAGATTTCTATACCCAAGTGAGTGTGTATTGCCTCTTTGAGCTAAATCTAATGAGAGTAAGGTTCAAACAATGTTCATCTCCCTCCCCTCTTTCCCTCTTCTGTGATAGGTCTTTGTCCCATTTCATCTTATATAATTTACTCTTTTCTGTCTCCTCTCTTCCTCCTCTCCCAGTACAATACTTTTTATCCCTTAATTAATTTTTATCATCACATTAAAGTCAACTCACACCCACAACCTCTGTCTATGTATATGCCTTCTAAATGTCACAATAATGATGCTGTTCTCAAGAGTTACAAGCATTATCTTCTCATGAAGGAATGTAAACAGTAAGCCCTTATTGAATAATATGGTTTGTTCTTTCCTGTTCACTTTTATATGCTCACTTGAATCTGGTATTTGAAGATTGAATTTTCTGTTGAGCTCTGATCTTTTCATCAGGAAGGTTTGGAAGTTCCATATTTCATTGAATATCCATTTCCTCCCCTAAAAGATTAGGCTCAATTTTGCTGGATGGTTGATCCTTGGTTGTAATCCAAGTTCCTTTGCCTTCCAGAATATCATATCCCAAGTCCTCTATTCTTTTTATGTAGAAGTTGCTAGGTCTTGAGTAATCCTGGCTATGGTTCCATGATATTTAAATTGTTTCTTTCTGGCTGCTTCTGATAATTCTGGAATTTAGCTATAATATTCCTTGGTGTTTTCCTTTTGAGATATTTGTCAGGAAATGATTGGTGGATTCTTTCAATAACTATTATACTTTCTGGTTCTAGGACCTCAGGTTCAGCTGCTGGAGGACGCCTCCTTGCTCAGGGCTGTGCTTTCTTCGAGATCCTCCAAGTTTTCCAGGCTAAAAGCCTGCTTCTCCTTGTCTTTCTACTGTCTGAACTGTTCCAGGATTTTTTCTAGGGCCTATTTTCTGTTTTTTTAAAAGACCAAAAAGGGAGAGTGATAGCAACATACTACTTACTCTACTGTCTTGGCTCCTGGAAGTCCAATTCTTACTTTTTAAGGGAGGGATAGGGAAGGAGGAAAAGTATTTATTAAGCATCTACTATGTGCCAGGCACTGTGTGAAGTATTTCATAAATATTAGCTGATTCTCACAACAACCTTGTGAAGAAGGTGCTACATTTATCCCAATTTCACAGCTGAGGAAACTGAAGCAAACGTTAAGTAATTTGGGTGGGGTAAAATAGCAAGTGTCTGAGGCCACATTTGAATTCAGACTCTTCTGACTCCGGTCCTGGTGCCTCATCCACTGTGCCACCAAGTCATCTTAGAGGAAGAAGACTTTATGAGGAATTCTCAAACACCATACAGAATAGAAAGTAGCTAATTGTGGATGACCTGAGCCATTTATCCAGGGTGTATCAAGCCCCTTAGTCAGTGAGAGAGAAGGGACCTTGAGATGCTTGTTACTCTGTTCCAAATGGAACGAGGAAGTGCAGCTTATCAATCAGAACTATGTCCAAAAACTGTCCATCATTATCAGATGAAATTTTTTGGAAGCCAGATCCAAGAAATTTCTGGAGGTAGTCTTTTGCCTTCCTATGGTGCCAATTTGTCATGGATGTGACTTCTGGGAGGTGGAATATCTGATCCCAGTATTTTAGGTGATGGTGATTTGAGTCATTTGTGTAGATATTGCTGCCATATCCTTAAAAGGATCATATAATCCTACACTTACCACATCTTGGCATATTGCCCCCATATCCAGATTGGTAATATATTCACATTTTCAACCTCTATTATTCTTGTAAGGGTTTTAAGCTGACTGTTCAGTTCAGCAGAGATAAATGAGAAATATGTACTATAAACAACTCATATAGGGAAGAGACATTGATCAAATTCCTGCAATACCTTTAAACCAGTTCCCTCTAGGCTTCAGACCCATGGCCATGGTTCAGAAGTCAGTACAGCTTGTAAACCTTATCTACACTATCCCTGAAGGCTCTCTCACCTGCAACTTTCTTTTGTGTTGCCCTATCTCAGCCCACTGGGAGGACTTGACAAGGCCTCTATCTCTCAGGCTATCATCTGTTATTGGATTATTGATGACTACTGGGAGACACTTGTGCATGCAGTGGGTGGAACTGTTGGTAAACCAGGAAAAGCAGATCTGCAGGAGTCAGGCCCTCATACGCAACGTGGCTTTGGAGAAGAGGAGCTAGAATTAGAGAGGCTTCAGCCTCTAGTAAGAGACTGCCTATTCATGAACATTGACAATAACACTATCAACTCCTGGTACTTGTTACACTCCCCACTTTGCTGCCCTGTCCTGCTGCTATTAATGCTGGAACCTTGGGAATTGCTCCTGCTTCTGGGGTCTTTGCTGCCTTCAGTACTTGTGATGCTATTTGCTCTGCTAAAATCTCTGCCATCATTACAACAATATATTGCCAAGATTATACATTATGATCAAATGGGATTTATACCAGGAATACAGGGATTGTTTAACATAAGGAAAACTTACCATAATTTATTTCACCAACGATAAAAGATTTTAAAAATCATATGATCATATCAATAGTTGCAGAAAAAGCTTTTCATAAAATTCAACTCTGGTTTATATTAAAAAAAAAACACTTGAAAGCATTGGTATATATGGATTTTTCCTTAAATTGAGAAAAAGCATTTATCTAAAGCTATCAGCAAGCATTATTTATAATAGGGATACTCAAGAAGCCTTCCCAGTAAGATCAGCTATGAAACAAGGATGCCCACTGTCATGAATACTATTCAATATTGTCTTAGAAATCTTAGTAATAACAATAAGAGAAGAAAAAGAAATAGAAAGAATCAGAATAGGGAATGAGGTGATAAAACTATCACTTTTATATGATGATTTGTTTGGAAAATCCCAAAGACTCAACCAAAAAGTTAATTGAAACAATTAATAATTTTAACAAAGTAGCAGGATGTGAAGCAAATTCACATAATTCATTTGCATTCCTATATATCACAAACAAAATTCTGCACAAGAGATAGTAAAAAATGCTCCATTTAAAATAAGTCCAGACAGTACAAAATACCTGGTAGTATATCTGCCAAAACAAACCTAGGCACTATATAAATAAAATTATTTTTTTAAAAAACCTTTCATACACATAAAATCAGATTTAAATAACTGGAGAAATATATAATTAATATATCCAATATATTATATATGTAATATATAATATTTCCAATATATATAATTAATATATCCAATTAATATCTGGATAGGCAGGGCCAATATAATAAAAATTATGATTTTACCCAAGCTGTTATATTTTAACGCTATCCCAATTAAATTACCAAAAAATTATTTTATTTCATTAGAAAAAATAATTTAAAAATCATTTTTTAAAAAAGTCAAGAATATCAAAGAAAACAATGGAAACAAAACATAAAAGAAGGGAGGTTTAGCTGTGCCAGATTTTAACTATGTTATAAGGAAGTAATTATCAAAATGATCTCATTCTGGCTAAGAAATAGAAAGGTAGACATACAATTTACAGCAGCAAATATAATAACCTTGCATTTGATAAGTGTAAAAATAAGATTTTAGGATAAGAATTCATTATTTGGTAAAAATTGTTGGGAAAACTGAAAAGTAGCATTATAGAATCTGGGCATAGACCAATATCTTACACCATTTACTAAGGCCAAAATGGATACATGACCTAGATATAAAGAAAGATTTTACAAGAAAATTAGAATTATTAGAATATATTACTTATCAGACTTATGGATAGGTGAACAATTTATGAATAAACAAGATAGAGTGAAGTTCAGTGTAAAATGGATAATTTTGATTACTTTATATTGAAACGTATTTGTACAAATAAAATGTGTAGTGAAGATCAGAAGGCAAGTAGAATATTTTATAGAAATTTTATAGACAGTTTATCAGATAAATGTGTCATATATAAAATATATGAAGAACTTTGCCAAATCTATAAGAATGTACATCATTCTCCAATTAATAAATGGTCAAAGGATATTAACAGGCAGTTTTCCAATGAAGAAATCAAAACAATTCATAGTCATATGAAAAAAATGCTCAAATTCATTATTGATTAGAGAAATGCATTTTAAAACAAGCTTGAGATAATCATTTTATAACTACCAGACTGGCTAAAATGATAGAAACAAAAAGTAACAACTCTTGGAGGACATGTGGAAAAATTGGGACGTTAATTCATTGTTGGTGGAATTGTGAACTGATCCAACCATTTTGGAGAGCAATCTGGAATTAATGTCCAAAGAGTTATTAAGTTGCCTATAACCTTTGACCTAGCAGTACCATTATTAGGTCTATTTCTAAAAATGATTAGGGAAAAAGGAAAAGAACTTATATGTCTGTTGATTACTTTGGGGTTCAGGGTGTTGTGTCCCCTGAATTAGGTGATATATGTGCTTGACTAAAGGATTGATACATGTGCTTGATTAAAGTGATCCTTAACCCCTTGAAAGTTGCTTTCCTTTTATGAATGCAGATCTAAGAACCTGTGGTAGCAGCCTCCCCCTGCTTCCGTGTATGTTGGGGTACTTACGGTTACAGACGCATAAAATAATGAAAAATGAAATAAGCAGAACCAAGAGAACATTGTATACAGTAACAGCAATACTTTTGAAGAAAGACTTTGAGTGAATAAATTATTTTGGCTATTATAAATATGCAAAGTAATTATAAAGGATATATGAAGAAAGATGCTATTGACATCCAGAGAAAGAATAAATAGAAGTATATAGAGAGTAATTTTACATATATATTTACATGTGCATATATGAATATGTGTGTGTATATATATATATATACATATTTGTGTCTAATGGTAGCTATCTCTAGAGTGGGCATGAGTAGGGTAGAAAAAAAGGAGAAAAAAGAAATCTTTTTAACTTTATATATTTGGTTTTTTAAAATTTATTTAATTTATTTGTTTTCAGTTTTCTGCAATCACTTCCATAAGTCTTAAATTTTCTCCTTCTCCCTTTCGTTCCCTTCCAGAGATAGCACGCAATCTTATATGGGTTCTAAATATATATTCTTATTAACCACATTTTCACATCGGTCATGTTGCATAGAAGAATTAAAATGAATGGAAGAAACCATGAGACAAAACAAAAAAAAATAAAACGTAACACAAGAGAAAATAGCCTGCTTCATTCTGCATTCTGATTCCATAGTTCTTTCTCTGGGTGTGGATGGCATTTTGCCTCGAGTCCTTTGAGAATATCTTAGGTCCTTGCATTGCTGTGAAACATCAAAAACAGTCCTCACACACTGTGGCTATTACTGTGTACAATGTTCTCCTGGTTCTACTCATTTCACTAAGTATCAGTTCATATAAGTCCTTCCAGGGCTCTCTGAAGTCCTCCTGTTCATCATTTCTTAGTATTCCATTACATTCATATACCACAACTTGCTAAACCATTCCCCAATTGATGGGCATCCCCTTGATTTTCGGTTCTTGGTCACCACAAACAGAGCTGCTATAAATATTTTTGTACATGCGGGACCCATTCCCATTTTTATGATCTCTTGGGGATACAGTCCTAGAAGCAATATTGCTGGGTCAAGGGGTATGTACATTTTTGTAGCCCTTTAGGCATAGTTCCAAATTGTTCTCCAGAATGGTTGGGTCAGCTCACAACCCTATCAATAGTGGATTAGTGTTCCAACTCTTCCACATCTTCTCCAACATTTATCATCTTCCTGTTTTGTCATGTTAGCCTATCTGATAGGTGTGATGTGGTACCTCAGAGTTATTTTGATTTGCATTTCTCTAATCAATAGTGATTTAGAGCATTTTTTTCATATGACTATAGATAGTTTAATTTCTTCCTCTTAAAAGTGCCTGTTCATATCCTTTGACCATTTATCAATTAGGGAATAATTTTGTATATTTGAAAGGAATAGCAAGTCATGCATAGTCAATTTGTAGTTCCATGTACAATCATCTTTTATATTATAGCATGTTACAGAAATTAAAAATAAAAAACCAAAACATCTGCCTCCACTTGTACCCACTGCTAGCGTCTATTGTGTAAGCAAATATCAGTAGCTTGTTCTGAACTGCATCCAGCCTCATCTAGCTTCTCCCCATGCACTGTGTATCCCAAAACTTGCCTGAGCAGGTTGAACCTTGGATTTTCTTACTGTTGATCTCCCACAACTCATTCCTCATTTGGGCAACCATCCAACCTAGGTCTTCTGTCACCATGGGCTTGTCTAGTCTGGCTAACATTATGTCATGGATATCATGGTGGAAATCATTGACCTTAGGAAGTGGGGCCTCCTTCAGATCTCTGTCTAACAGACTAACACTAAGGGAAGAGTTCAAGTAGGATCTGTGGCGAACAATTGTAAAGGCACACTGAAGTTCTTCCTAAGTAAATATAAACTGTTCCTGACTACTCAGCCACAAAGGTAGAAAAAAGAAAGGAATATCTCCACTCCATTCCTGTGGGGCTTGGGTGGTTATTTCATTAAAAAAGTCAGGAATGACCTCAGTAATTTCTGTGACAATTTTGTTCAGCTCCCTGCAGACCATCGGGTGCCACCCAGCCTCCTCACTGGCCACATGGGCTTCTTGTAAGGGCAGCTGACTTAGTGAAGTACTCTGTCTTCTTTCGTCCCCCATAATCTGAGGAAATAGCTTTTACTGGTCCTAGAATCTGGGATTGCTTGAGATTAACTACACGGAATGGTTCTGGAAGCTTTTTATCCTCTATAAGCTCTGTCTTGGAGATTTTACTTGCTTCGATGGGTATAGGTATCATTTCCACAGAGATCATGCCCAAATCTATATATACAAACTTACTGTCTTTCTTGAACTCTTTCCTGAATCCACTTCCACCAACAACTCCTTGTCTTTTCCTGGATAGTTCTATAAAGCATCCCAAATTCAATGTGTCCAAAATGAAACTCGTTATCTTACCCCTTGAGTCCACCACTCCTCCAAACCTCTGTTTCTATTGAGGGAACTGTTTCCAAGTGTCCATACTGTTAACTTTTAGCCTTCCCTGACTTTTCATTCCTGCATCCACCATATCCAATCAGTTCCCAAGTCTTGTTGATTCTCCATAATATCCCTTGTATTCTTCTCTCCACTCACATGGAAAACATTTAAATTCAGACCTGGTCTCCTAATTAACTTCCTTCCTTCCCCTTTCTGAACAATCGCCTATACAGCTGCCAATTAACCTTCTTAAAGCACAGTTCTGACCATGTCGTTCTCCTGCTTAAAATCCTTTTCTGACTCCCTTTCCCTCTAAGGTTTGATATGAGTACCTCTGCCTAGCCTGTATGGCCTTCCACAATCCAAAATACCAACATTATTTCATATTTAAGTATCTGTGTTTTAACTAAACTGCTGCATTGTATTCCTAAAGCTCAACATTACATAGAAGCTCACTAGAAGCCACCAACACCACCATCACCATCACTACCCATGCCTAAAATGAGTTTCTTCCTTCCTTTTCTCCATCTCTTACCTTTTTTTAGCACCTCTGTGAAGCCTTCCCTAACCCTACTTGTTGTTAGTATTTGATAATTCTTCAGATATTTGTTATTTTACTTCTATGCATAGATGCCCCCACAAGATAATCTAGGCTCTTTGAGGGCAGGTACTATTTTGTCTTCATATCCCCAGTGCCAGGCATTTAGTACATGATTGAATTGATAGTAGCAGATTGACTGGTCCATGGTTCTCTACCATAATTATGGAGGAATCATGTAAGTCAGACTCAGGATCCAATGACATCCCCCCTCCCAACAAAAAAGAAATCTTTCTGCTTTAGGAAGAAGCACAATTCTCCTACAGACCCAAGTGTGCATCTGCTTAAGTTAGCAGATTTGTAGAAATCCCTTCTCAAGATGAACAGGCTTTCATGCAGACTGTAGGGGCTATGGGACCCATGTCTGTGGCTATTGATTCCAGAAATTCATTCTTCTGCTTCTATCCATCAGCTATACAGAAGGGACCTACCCTGAATTCTGCCATGGGGTGTCAGGCTGAGTTTCTTTTCTATTTTTTTCTATTCTTTCTATTTTTTCTATTCTTTTCTACTTTTTCAACACCTTGCATTTTTTCAGTAATTTATCATGAACCTAACTGCCCAGCTGGCATTGGGTCATGCTGGTATGGTAGTGGGCTATGATTATGAATGAGAAAACACAGATGAACAGAAATATTGGATCATTAAAAACAGGTATGGAAGACTGTGAAGTAAGTATATATGTTGTTTGAGCCAAAAGAATGACACTTGTGTATAGTGGGAGTCATCTTATACAGAGATGGTGGGAGAAAAGCAGGCTCTTTAATTCTACATAGAAGAGTTTACCTGTACTGTGGAAATGTACCAGGAGGAGTAAGAGAATTAATGATCTTATTTACTTCTTTTATATAATATTTTATTTTTCCCCAATTATATGTAAAAAAAATTTCAACATTCATTTTTTAAATTTTAAGTTCCAAATTCTCTCCGTCCTTCCTTGCCCTCCCCAATCACTGAGAAGGCAATCAGTTGGACAAAGATTATACATGTGCAGTTCTGCAAAACACATTTCTATAATAGTCATACTATGAAAGAAAACACAGAAGAAAAAAACAAGAAAAAGAAAGAAAGCTTTTAAAAAGTGTGCTTTGATCTGCCTTCAGACTCCTTCCCTGGAAATGGATAATGTTTTTTTATCATGTCATTCAGAATTGCCTTAACACTTTGTGTTGCTGAGAATAGCTAAGTAATTCACAGTTGATCATTGTACATTATTGCTATTACTGTGTTCAGTGTTCTGCTGGTTCTCACTTCATAAATCAGTTCAAGTTAGTCTTAGCACATTTTGGTGAGAGCATCCTACTTGTTATTTTTATAGTGCAATAGCATTCTATCACAATCATATACCACACTTTAATCATCCATTCCCCAATTGATGGGCACCCCCAAAATTCCAATTCTTTGCCACTACAAAAAGAGCTGCTATGAATATATCTTCCCAATTAAGTGTAGATTTCAAAGCTTCTCCGCACTAAGCCAGCCAAGTGCCCAGTCTTTGATTGGAAACAGTATATATTGTGTTGCTTGGAGGGAGAAGTGTGGGTGAAGAGAGAAGCAGGCAGAGAGAGAAACAGGAGGAGGAAAGAACTTGCCTTGGGGAGCTTGTTTGCAATGTAGGGTGCTCCCTGGTTGGGTGATGAGTACCTTACTAAACCTTGCCTTCTGGTATCCTAATAGCAATGTTCCAAATAAATATTTTGGTTTTGTCTAGAGGAGGAGAATTTGCTATATTTTGCGAACCAACCTTGGAGATACACACGCATATTCGTAACTGCTGCTATGGGTATCACATTGGTGTTACAGAGGGCTGTGCAAAGAGTCATCTGGGTCCAGTGGCAAGATATACATCAGGATGACTGGAAATGGTCCAGGATGCAATGGGAGACCCTGGCCCTGCTAGGGTAAGGTCTTTTCAGGTTCTCACCTTGAGTGAGGCAATACCCATTCAGTGAATAGGCCTCTTTGAGTCAAGGGATGGCCTTGAAATCCCATCCTTGAAATCCAGAGTGAATTGCTACATCCAAGTGAGCAGAGTTTTATAGCCCTTTAGGCATAGTGTGGGATTGTTCTCCAGAATGGGCGAATTCACAACTCCACCAATAATGCATTAATGTCTTAGTTTTCCCACATCTCCTCTAATATTTGTGAATTTCTCACTTAATTTTTAATTTTCCCTATTCAAATTGAGTGGAGCTAGACATAATCTTGACAGAGACGATTCTTCCAAATTTCTGGAATCCCTTAAGAGATCTGTTTCCCTGAACTTAGAAGTTTAGACATGGAGCCAATTTCTGTCTATCTCATTGAACACTGCATGACCTAATACTTTGGCATTTTCAAGGCTTTTGTTCCTTATTTGCCCCAAATCCTAAGTTTCAGCTTGGACTCACTTCCACACTCCCAGTATCAAGGCTAGCAATGATAATGCTCTCCTTACTCCCCCATTTTTGTGGTTCCTGAGGTAGACCACTACCGATAACTAATCTAATTCTGTTTCCTTCAAGCACAAGCTGACCTGATCCATGCCTCAAAGTCTATTCAATTATTTCTACAGTCAGTATTTCCATCAGTTTCTCATTCTCACAATACGGGAAGTATTACAAGTCAGAAAACTCCAATATAAGTTGGCGGTGAACATTCATCTTGCCATATTTCTTGGCTTGCCAGCATTACATCTTTTCCTATAGAAGAGACATACCAAAGTAGCTACGAACCTTCTCTTAATTGACTGATAGCTGCCCTAGATAGGAGCCCTAGACATCAAAGGATGTTTTCATTCCATTGCAGGCTTGATGATTTCCTTATGACAAAGGCTACCTACACCTTATCTGTCACAAAGGACAGGGCTATAATCTCCAACCATACCCAGGAATGACTAAATGGATGGTAGCAAACCAAGAGGGATCCCTGCTTAGGAAGCTCATAGCTAAGCATGCAAATTTCCAGAACAGAAGCACCTAAATTTTCATCAAGCAGTTTGATTCATACAAGACATTATGCATCATACTCACATTGCACCCTTATTCTACTCTCCTACGAAATTTGCATAATTTTAGTCAATAATTCTTCAATTGGTAATGTCATCCAATGAGTCATCCTGATGAATATCAGGCCATTGGACCCACATGGCTCTGGAGGAGAAAGTGAAGCTGGTGACTTTGCACAGCCCTCCCTCACTCAATCAAAGTTGACTGCAAGTAACATCATCATCCCTGAAGTCAGGGTCCTCTTTGAGAACAAAGGACAAACATAAGACTTGCCAGAGATAAAAAAAAAAAAAAAAAAAAAACAACTGATTTGGTTTTTCAGCCCCTCCCTAATACCCCAGGCACTGAAGGCAGAGTAAATTGTGACCTTGCCCACTATACTTAGCCTTGAGGCTATTAGACTAAAAGCAAAGTATAAATATAAGACCAAGAAAAGGCAAGGAGATAAACCCAAAGCAGATGCATAAATAGAGTTTGAGGGATGTGAGAAAGCCAGACTTCTCAGCATTGTTGAAGAGACTTCTGTACTCTCTTTTGACTGCAGCTTCCTCTGCCAGGTGAGTCATGGGACAGCTTTGGACCTTCTCTTTGCAAAAGGGCTGACATCTGGGGGAATAGACAAGAACAGGGAGCAGAAAAAAAAACACTGGCAGATGTTTTCAAAAGGGTTTCAATGGAGTGAGGTAGATGTGGAATCCAAGCTATTGCTATGCATACTTTTGTATCATTCAACAACAGTCTTTATATATAAGAGGTTAGGGTTTAAAGAAGTGATATACGAATATTTGGATTCTGAAAGAAGTAAAACATGGAAATACTGAAGTCACTCTAGGCCTACAATAGAGTGAGGAATTAGGGAAAGGGTGACCAAACAAAACATTTAGGAAGCGCTGACCACCCTCATATCCTCCACTCATCACTCATCACTCTAGCTTCACTCTATCACCTAAGCGGACCTCTAGTGAATAAAAATTTGGAATGAGATCTTGACATTTGTGTAAAAAATCTGTAAATTTTTTGAAATAGGTACCAGCAGTACAAAGAGTCTGACAACTGTAAAAGCAGCAAAAGGTAGCCACCATGAGACAATTTACTTATTTGATTTTCCTTTGCTGGGGACTTTCATATTGTTTTCTCACAAAAAACCCAGAGCTGGACGCTAAATGGGAGCAGTTTAAGTCCACTTATGGAAGGAACTATACTGAGGTAGGTGATGTCTCTTTTGTGAGAGCCCTCTAGATAATGGATGGGAATGTTCATACTTCAAAGAACTGAGTGAGGGCATAGTTTCCCTAACTCCTCCCTAGTGAGATACCCAACCCCACTGTAGTATTGAGTTAAATTTCTGATAACCAGTTAGAAAAATCACATTGATAGGATGAGATTTGGCTATAAGATGACTGCAACCAAGCTAAGAGACCTCAAAAGCTTCACACATCCTGCTTGGTTGAAGTTTCTTGGAAGGTTCAAGTCAGAATAATAGCACCTATGACTATCATAGGTGTCTTGTAGTACATGTCCATGTGGGAAAGCCATCAAATTTAGTTTATTTTTCTGCATAAGACAGCCTTCAGAGAAAAGTTTGGAAGGTGTAGATCTTAGTTCCATAATAAGCAGAAACTGCCTACCAAGTTGAACTTCCCTAAGTGGCTTAGATGGCCATGTATATTAAGTTGCCCACGGACCTCACAGGGAAAGACATCTTCAAAAACGTTTTAGAGAAAACTGTTTTAAGAATAGATTGGATTAGATGACCCCTGTGGTCCCTCCTAGGCTAAAGCTTCCAATTCCACATCTTGGAATTACATGTCCCAAGGACATAGAGACATAGAGACCATTTGAAGGTGACTCAGCTTTGACTTAGTGTTAAGAGACAATCTATGTTCCTCACAGAACATGTCCATGAATATCTAGACATTCAGAACTTTAGGGCAAAGAGAGCTCATGGCCAGCCATCTCTTAACATTACTGTATATGGTTCTAAATTTTCCCATAGAAAGAGGAATGTTTTAGGAGACAGGTGTGGGAGAAGAACCTGAAGTTCATTAATGATCACAATCGCCTGTATAAAGAGGGGAAGCTGAGCTATTACCTGGGAATGAATGAATTCGGAGACATGGTAAGTGAGTGGTAAGTGTCAATGCTGTGAATACAAAAAGGCAAAAAATTGTGGTTGTTGCGTCATTTCTGTTCCTGACCCATTGGATGTGTTCTTGGCAAAGATACTGGAATGGTTTGACAACTCCTTCTCCGAGTTATTTGACAGATAAGAAACTGAGGGAAACAGGGTTGAGTGATTTGCCCAGTCACACAGCTTTAAGTGTCAGAGGCTACACTTAAACTCAGGTCTTCCTGCCTTCAGGTCCAGTGCTCCATCCATTGTGCCTCAGCAGTCTGAATGGATGAGGAAGAGGTAGGAGAGAACTTATAGTCTAATGGGGGAAACAACATGCAAACAAACAGATTCAAAGCAAATTTGAATCAGGATAAGTAGGAAGCAATGGAATTAAAAGAAGTTAGGAAAGTTTTCCTGTAGAAGGTAGGATTTTAATTGAGATTTAAAAGAGGACAAAGAGGTCAATACTCGAAGCAAGAGACAACTTGAGAAAAAGCTGAGATGGAGTGTCTTGTACATAGAACAAAAAAAACACCTCCTCCGGTGGGGAGTAAGGTATCAGAAAACTGGAAAGGAAGGGTCTACGTTATGACGGTCTCAATGCCAAAGAGAGTCTTTTGTATGTGCTCTTAGAGTAAATAGAAACACACTGGAGTTTGTTGAATAGGGCATATTAAATGTTCAATAGTTTATTGAATAAGATCAGACCAGCACTTCAGGAAAATCACTTTAGTGTCTGAATAGAGAATGAATCGGAGTGAGCAGAGACTTGAGGCAGACAGAATTACCAGCAGGCTATTACAATAGTCCGGACATGAGGGCTCACATCAGAGAGGTAGTAGTGTCAAAGGAGAGAATGGGGCATATTAGATATTGCAAAGGTGAAATATCAACCTTGACAAATGTTTGGATAGAGGAAGTGAGAGATAATGAGGAATCCAGGATGACTTCTAGATAGAAACCTGAAGGACTAGGAGGATGATTTGTCCTCTACAGTAATAGGGAATTTAGGGAGACAGGCAGGTTTAGAGGGAAAGATAATGAGTTCTGTTTTGAACAGTTTGAGTTAAAGATCTCTGATTTGAGATGTCTGAAGGGCAGTTGCAGATGAGAGATTGGAGGTCAGCAGAGCTATTGGGTGAGGAAAATTAGATTTGAAAATCATCCGCATAGGTATGGTAATTAAATCCTAGGACACAGATCACCTACTGAATAAAGTAGGATAGAAAGAGAAGAGAAGGCATGGGACAGAAATCTGAGGGATACCTAGAGGGTATGATCAGGAAAAGGATCCAGCAAAGAAGAGAGAAGGAGTGGTCAGATAGGTAGGAGGAAAATCAGGAGAGTAGTGTCCTGAAAACCTGGAGAGAAGAGAGTATCAAGGAAAAGAGAAGTATCAACAGTGTCAAAGGCTGCAGAGAGGCAAAGGAAAATGAGGATCAAGAAGAAATCATAGAATTTGGCAACTAAGGTCATTAGTAAGTTTAGAGAGAGCGGTTTTGACAGAATTATGAAAGTGGAAACCAAACTGTAAGGGGTTAAATAGAGAAGAGAGAAAGTAAGGGCAAATTGAGTAGAACTGAGTTAAAGTCCAGCCTCAGACACTGATAAGTTATGTGACCCTGGGCAAGTCATTTATCCCTGTTTGTCTTCCTTATCAATATAATGAGATGGAGGAGGAAATGGCAAACTACTCCAATACCTGGGGTAACAAGAGTTGAACACAAGTGAAACAACAATAACAATTACAGATAGCCTTACTGGGGAACCTTGATGGCAGAAGAGAAATAGAATGACAGTTATCATGGATGGAGAGATCAAAAGAAGGTTTTTAAGATTAGGTGTGAGGTGGGCATGGTTTTAGGCACTAGGAAATGAGCCATTAGGCAGGGAGACATTAAAAAACAAGGAGTGGGGATGACAGAGGGGTCAATGTTTTGGAGGAGAGGGGATGGAATGGAATCACTTGAAGTAAAGGGCTTGGCCTTGATAAGGAGTAAGCCCACTTCATCATGTGAAACAAGGAGAAAGGAGAAAAAAGTGGCAGAAGATATTTCATTGATAGGAGAGTAAGTTTTGTTGGGGTTTTGTCCTTAAGATATAAGATTAGGTTCTACACTGAGACAGGGCAGACAACCATAAGGTTTGAAAAAGGTTTGGGATAGCCTCTGTGGAGAATGGGATTGATTGTAAGTTGATCAGAGGTATAAAAGGATTGGGTAACAACAGTGAGTGCCCAGAGGTGAAGTTATATAAACATAATTTTAACTAGACCCAGTCAGAATAGTTGTGTGATTCTCTCTACCTTCATTCTGCAGCATGTAAGAAGTATGAAAGGTGATAATGAAAGGTAGGAGTGATCCAAGAATGAGGCTTGACTGCATGTAATCAGTGATATGATAAGGGCACTAGGGACAGTGATACGATAAGGACACTAGGGATTCCAGACTGGAGGAAAGTGTAGATTTGATTTGATTCAGCATAGTCAAGATGGGGAGGGGAGCAGAGAATGTTCAGCACAAAAAAAAAAAAAATAGCCTAGGAGAGAAATGAGGAGTCAAGGGTTTGAGGTCATGGTGAGGACGAAGAACAGGGTTGTGTAAGCCAAGGCAGAGGAAGAGCTGAAAAGTCAATCGATGGTTGGATTAAGATAGAGGATTTCAGAATTCGTGAACACAGGTGGTACATTTGTTGGTAATGGCAAAATTGAGTATGACCATCTTTATGTGTGGCTGAGGTGGGGAGGAGGAGTAGCTCATGGGAGGTGAGTAGTTTGAGGAAGTGGGTGGATAGGTTATTTGAGGGAGCATCAATATGCATGTTGAAGTCTCCTAATGTAAGGATAGGAGTTGCAGAGGAGAGAAGCTATAAGTGATCAAACTCATTGAGAAACGAAGGGGAGTGACCTGGGAGGTGGGGGTCCTGAAGACAATGGTTACCAGGATTTTCATTGGATGTAGATATGAATAGCAGAAACTTCAAAGAAAAAGAAGTTGCCTACTGAAAAAAAGAAGGGGAATGGAGAAGTGGAGTATTCTAGGAGTATTCTAACCCCCCCATCTCAACCAATGAGCTAAGGGGAATGAGTGAAGGTACAGTCAGTACTGGGAAGGGTGGCCAGGGGAGCTGTATCATCAAACACAATTGTCTTTCACTGAACAAGTGTGCCCCACATAAAACAGCATGCTATTATTTCAGACTGATGAGGAATTCAATGAAATGCTGAACCCCCAATTGTTACCGAGAAGAAGGAGAGATACCACAGCCAGGATTGGCAAGATGTTTTCCAATTTTCCTGATCCTCCCAAATCACTGGACTGGAGAGAGTATGGCTATGTGACTCCTGTTAGATCTCAGGTATTATCCCTTATCCATGCTGTTCTTTGAACTTTGCATTTACTGAGGTTATTTCCCGCAGCTGTTACCCTCTATGCTACCTATGCATATTTGTGACGATCATTTTTGCAAGAATAAGGGCAAGGAACAATGAGACTTCAACTCAACTGACTGACCACTGGGCACAGGGTATAGACCATGCCACTTTCACAATAAATGTTCAGGCATGAAACGTAAACCAAGAGCATCTGACACAAAGGATAGAAATACCAAGAATCCCTTTGCTGGGACCTTACCAGAATTCTTCTTGCTTCCCATGAATTCATTTCTTCCAACAGATACTGATCTATCCTGTTATGTTCAGAGTCTTGCACTAACTAGGCACTGTAGGAGTTTGAGTACTAAGATTACTTAGTTATTGTGTTCTCTTTCAGGGGAGGTGTGGCTCCTGCTGGGCATTCAGTGCTACTGGAGTTCTGGAAGGCCAGCTCTTCCGGAAAACAGGCAAACTTGTGAAACTGAGTCCACAGAACCTAGTTGACTGTGCCAGATTCCAAGGCTGTCGTGGGGGGTCTGTCATTGGTGCTTTCAATTATATTAAAAAAAAGGGCATAGTCTCTGAGGAGTGCTACCCTTATGTGACCAAGGTAAATGAAGACCCTTTGTATTGTCATCATTGAGAGTGGGCCGGCCAGTTTTGCTAAGACTGGGGAAAGGTAAACTCAGGTCCTCTGCCTTGTGGATAAGACCTAGTGAACTAAGTTGCTCATGAAACTAATAAAAGGTTTCTGGAGGGTATATTTTCTATATTTAAGTACATTCATAAAGTACATTACTGCAACAATAACAAAAACAAAACCTAGAGAGGATTTGACAGATTGTGGAATATGGCATTTAAAAAAAAAATCTTTACAATCTGAGGTGAATGGATGAAAGATTTAGGAAATCCCTCTAATAAACTGATTAAGTCTTTACTTGTGCTTCACCAAGGAGATGACAGCTAGGAACCCATAGACAGAGCTTCCTGAGACTTGATACAACAAAATGACTATGATCAACTACCTAGAAAAGTTTGACTAGACATTGAGGTTTCCTCATATTCCTAGTTAGTCTTTTGATGCCAAATCTCTTCTGACTTCCTCCAATTAACTCTCTTTCAGAAAAATAAAGAGTGCTTATATAGAAGTGAATGTGAAGTTGCCAAAATCAAAAAGCATATGGTCCTCCCCTTTGGAAATGAAAAAATTCTGATGAAGGCTTTGGCAACCGTGGGGCCAGTGTCTGTGGCAATGCATGCACCAAAGTCCCTGAACTACTATAGAGGAGGTAAGGGGCCAACCAAGTATGGTGTCAGTCAGATATGGTGTAAAAAGATGAATGCCCAAATGGGCTAATAATAAGCATAATTATACAGAGCCAACTATGTGCCAGGAGCTATGCTAAATGTTATTTATAAATATTATCTCCATTTGATCCTCACAAAAAGCCTTGGAGGCAAGTAGTATTATTACTCCCATATTACAAATAAAGAGACTAAAGTAAACAGATTAGAGATTAAATGGTTTGTCCAGGATCACACAGCTAGAAAGTATTTCAACTTGAGTCTTCCTAACACCAGGCCTGGTGCTCTTTTCACTGAGTCACCTAGCTGACACAGAGAGCTTTTGTCTTTATCACAACCTTACATTTTCTAGGAATTGTCTTTGCACCAAAATGCAAACCACGTTACACAAACCATGCTTTATTATTGGTTGGATATGGATATGAAGTAGTAAAAAAAGATAAAGACAGTGGATCAGAAGAAAATGAATATGAAGAGAAGAAATACTGGATTCTTAAAAATAGGTATGGAAGATGACAGAAGTGTAGAAATTCCTTGTTTGGGGGTGTAGAGGGCTCTTTTACTCAGCAGGGTTTCTCTACATTTAGGAGACATGGGTTCTTCTTTGGATTTTTCATCTCAACCCAGTCCATGTGAGGGAAAGCTTCATATCTCCTTGACAGAGCTGGCTTTTTTTCCATTTCTTTTATTGGTCAACAAGGAATTGAGTCCCTCTGAGTCTTCATATTAAATTTGCTTCCCCTATATTACTGACAGGTTGGACATAAGCCAGTCTCTAATCTTCCATGTGCCTTGATTTTCCCAAATCCTAGTATTCTACATGAGCCCCTTAGACTCATTGTCATATACTCCCAGGAATGAAGATAGAGAATGAAAATGATCCACTCACTCCCTGGGCAGTTCTCTGTGTCCTACTAATCCAACTCTGTTCCCTTTCAGCTGGGGTAGGAGATGGGGTGAAAAAGGCTACATGCGTATTGCAAAGGACAAGAACAACCACTGTGGTATTGCTACCCACGCTGTCTATCCTATTCTGTGACCTAACAAAGAGAGGATTCTCTGTAATTGGAGGTTGGAGCCCACAGAGGAAGAAATCTTCTATAAGCATTCAGGAATGATACCAGACCCTGTTACCTGGGTGCAAATTTTTTCATCATAACAATGCACTTTCATAACTGGAAGTTATTGGTTTGCCACAAATGTGGGGCCCAGATGTTAGCTGGTTAAGTGAATATTTTGAAGGAGGACTGAGGTTTCTTTTTTTCTCTGCATTGACTGGTCACTGCTGGAAGCCAAGAGGGGACCACAATATTCTCTTTCTAAATGGAAGCCAGAAGAATAGTATCATTGAGATCAGACTAATTATCAGTACTTCAATATAAGCCTGTATCACCAAGGCAGGAGTCCTGCTTCATAGGTGGAAATAATCCACATCCCATTACCACCAACCCTCTATATTTCAACCACTTCACTTCTATCAACTTAAAATTCCCCAGTTTCCTCTATGTGATGCTAAATTCTGTCCATAGTAAAAAACTCTTATCTATAATCATGATGACATACTTCCTTTAATATTTATTTAGCACCTACTATATGCTTGGTGATTGGCAAGCATTGCTTTCTTATGTCCTTTGCATCTTTCAGGTAAATGTGTGATGGTAGAGTTGTTGTCTACTTTGGAAAATAGCATAAAAGGACTTCTCTACTAGCACCCTCATCGTGAGTGCTCTCATTGTTTGTGGAGGTTTTTCTCACTCAAATTTTCAAGGAGTTTTTAGAAATAGAAGTCTATACACCTGAAATTGATGTTTTCCTTTTACGTATTAAAAGGACCCCAAATCTTTTCCTTGTTTTGGTATCTTCCTATCCAACAGATAACTCATGAATCAATCACTCAATGCCCTCAAATTTTCTCACTTGCATCAGATTTCCTGTGTATGCTTTAGATAATAGTTCTTTGCATCTCCTCTGATTATAAGAATCTTATGTGTCAGGCAGATGCTAAACCCTGGGGATACAAAGAGAAGCAAAAGATAGTGCCTGCCCTTAAGGAGCTTACAATCAAATGGGGAGACAATTAGAAAATTAGGGGAATTACAGGGAAAGCCTTAAATTAAGGGGGTCAAAAAGACCTGAAATAAAAGATGAGGTTTTAGAGTTTAAAGGAATCCAAGGAGGTTGGTAGGTGAAGTTGAGGAGAGAGAGCATCCCAGGGCTGGGGGAAAGCTAGAGAAAATGCCTGGAGCTGAGGAATAGGATAGTCTCTCTTGTTCTTGGAAAAGCAAGGAGGCCAGTGTCACTGGATCAAAAAGTTCATGGGGTTGTAAGAATACTGGAAAGCAAGAAGGGGTTATGAACAGCTTTGAATGTCAAATAGGATTTTGTTTTTGTTCCTGTAGGCAACAGAGAGCCACTAGAGTTTGAGTAGGAGTTACAGGGTGACATGGTCAAACTTATACTTTAGCAAAATCACTTTTAGTTGAATGGGGGATGGATGCAGTAAGGAGAGACTTGAGGTAGGCAGACCCATGAGCAAGTTTTGCAAGAGTTTAGGCATGAGATGACGGCCTACAGCATCAGAGTGGTAACAGTGTCAGAGAAGAGAAAGGGAAATAATCAAGAGATGTTGCAAAAGCCAAATTAGTAAGTCCTGGAAAAAGACTGGATATGGGGACTGAAAAATAGTGAGCACTCCTAGGTTGTCAGTCTGAAGATGGTATTACCCTCTATCATAATAGAGAAAGTTGGAGATGAGAGGACAGGATTAGGGGAAAAGACAATTAGTTCTAATTTGGACACATTTTAAGATGTCTATTGGACATCCAGTTTAAGATGTTGGAAAAGTAGCTGGAAGTGAGAGATTGGGGGTCAGTAGAGAAGTTGAGGCAAGATAGGTAGATTTGAGAATCATGAGCATTGAAAAGCTACTTAAACCCATGGGAGCTGCTGAGATCATCAGTGAAGTATCTCAAAATGAGAAGAGAGTCCAGGACAGAAGCCTGTGGGCCATTTACAGATATAGGACATGATCTGGATGAGAAGTTAACAAAGGAAACTGAGAAGGCATGGTCAGATAGGTAGTGTATAACCAGGGAGAATGGTGTCCCAGAAACTTTCCAGAGAAGAGAAGATGAAGGAGTGGGGTGATCATCAACATCAAAGGCTGCAGAGAGGTTAAGAAGAATGAAGACTGAGAAAAGGTCATTGGAGTTGGCAACTAAAATCATTACAAACTTTAGAGAGAGCAGTTTCAGTAGAATGAGATTCAATAGAGATTCACATTTTCTGTTATAATTGGCCTTTTCTGTTCTATTATATAAATGGAAATGTTCATTTTATTTAATGCTTTTTCAAAACAAAAATTTCTAAAGAATAAAAACTATTAAGAAAGTTAAACTGAAACCTGGAACATCCCTCAAATCCCCCTTGATCAACTTATCTGAAAGTGATCACTCTTTCAGATAGCCTTGAGCCCTTTGTATTTGCCCCTGTTAAGATTCATTATATAATGCCCTGATTTGGAGTTATTTATGTACTTTTCTGATTAGTCTTATAGGACTTTTAACTCTTTGAGAGCAAGGACTAGTTCATACCTGATTCAATTTCCCTTAACATCAGAAACAAACCAATAAAGGTAGGTTGAGTAAATAAATGAATTAGGGATATTCCAGGACACCTTTTCCTATATCAACAGAATCTTGAAATCAGATATGGTTTAGTGTGGTCTTACCTTTCACTAACATAACTGGAAAGCTGGATAAGCTCATCCAGAGATGATTTGATTATGACTGTAGGCAGACTTGAAGGTATTTTACAGAAATGGACTTTTAATTTTTTCACATTCTCCTGAATTAATGCATAATTTTCCACCAAATATCTCACTTCTCCCAACTATGCAGCTAATTGATGGGCCCTCATAATGGTGTATACACTATTTATGTGCCTACTTACCCTGTCTTTCAGAGATCCATTCAGACTACTTTGGTCTGTTCTGAATTACTCCCTATGATTACACCTATGTCTTTACTCAAATCAGAGATGCCTAGTCCATGGAACCAATGTAGAGCTGAGACCAAAGCAGGGTTCTAAATAGAATTTGGGGAATCAAAAGCCAGAATGCACAATTATATTGAGGGCCCTTCCTCAGTCCTCTCCCAGCTGCTTCCTTTTCCAGGTGGGTTATAGGTCTTTTTTTGAGCTTCCTTTTCATGTCCAGGAGGCTAAAACTTAGAATAGGCAGAGTTGGGGAGCAAAAAACCTTAGGTAGGTATCTTGGCAAGTGGGTAATGAGGTAGGTGGTGGAACCTGAGAAAGCAGAAGAGTGGATGTGAAGTTTATGATGCACAATACCTTATTTTATTGCATTTGGCTTTATTACCCTTCATAGAGAGTGTGTTTTTAACAAATCAAAGGTTTGGGACAATCTTTCATCAAACATGTATGTTGGTGCCATTTTTCCAAAAACACATGCTCACATCCTGTCTCTGTGTCACATTTGGGTAATTCTTGCAACATTTCAAACTTTTTCATCATATTTGTTGTGGTGATCTGGCATCAGAGATCTTGGTTGCTATCATTGTGATTGTTTTGGGGAGCTGTGAACTATGCCCATATAAGATGAAGAATTTAATCAATAAATGTTATGTGTGTTCTGACTGGATTACCAATGGGCCATTCCACTGTTTCTCTCCCTTTCCTCGGTTTCATTATTCTTTGATATACAACAATGTTGAAATTAGATCAATTAATAGACCTACGACGGCCTCTAAGAGTTCAAGTCAAAGGAAGAGTCAACGTATGCAGCAAACTTCATTGTTGTCTTATTTTAAGAAATTTCCACAGTCACTCCAACCTTCAGCAACTACCACGTGTCAATGCGAAAAAGCCCATCCCTCCAATATAGAGGTGTTCTGGTCAAATGGAGCAAAATTACTTATTAAAAGGGAAAGACAGGCATGCATGTCAGGCCCCCAAATCCAAAGGTACCATGGAGCCCACAGCTTAGGAGAGGCAAGGGCAATTAATGCTTAAAAACCACAAAGGAAAGGGGTTATAGTGGAGAATGAACAGTCCTTTCCAGGAACAGATGGGACACAGAAGCAGGATGTTTTGCAACAAAGGTTGGCCACAAGACTGCTTTAAGGGAGTTTGAGGTGCACAGTTCAGCAAAGTGAGCCAGCAAATACCAGTAAAGGCAGCTGGAAGTGAGCAAGAATTTTGGCTCACTTCAGGCTCCTAATTGGTTCGTTTTGGAAAAAGACGTACTCTGTGCTCACTACATCTCTGTACTAAAGTAACTTATAGAAAACAGACACAGTCTCAGGAATACTTTCACAATCCTGATCAGTCACCTCACATTGAGGTAAGGCTCTCCACCTACAAAAAAATTCCAACTCACTGAAGGTTCAGATAATGTTTAATATTTTTTAGTAAATATTTCTCAATTAAGGCATTTATATTTTTAGACATAATACTACACATACTTAATAAACTACAATATAGTATAAACATAACTTTTATATGGATTGGGAGACCAAAAATTGTTTGACTCAGTTTATTGTGATATTTGCTTTGTTGTGGTGGTCTAGAACTGACCCCAAACTATCTGTGAGATGTGCCTGTAATTACCCAGCCTTACTGTCATTCAAAATCAGTCCTTGAATAGGATTTTAAGACATCTGGGACCTTCAGACATATGGGAAATTCAATCTGGTCCCTAGAGCTGCCTGAGACTTTGAGGGTAGGGTCAAATTAGTTGACATAAGCATTTAGATTCTGAAATAAGAGAAGATTGGAATGATATTAAGACTAGAGTATTGGGGGCAAAGAAGCCAGGAATCTCAAGGATCACTGGCCTCCCCTTTTTGACATTCTCCATATCTTTCCCACATTCTTCTAGCTCCGCAGTCTCAGACACTTTGCACTTAAGTGAGTCAAAGACTGGATTGTTGTTGGCATAATTCACCGGGTAATAGAGGTACGTGGATAGAAGTAAGAAGTAGATAGAGCTTGCTGCCACTTGTCTTTGAGAAGGAGGCTTCTCTATTTTAGAGCACTGTGAAAATACAAAGGAAGATCAGTAGCAGTATATGGTATGTAACTTCTACCCCATCCATGTCAAATATATATAATGATTTTGATCTGGACTGTCAGCTGCTTAACCAGTACTGAAAGTATCTTCAATGAGGCTTTCTTTTGGTTTTGGGTTTATTTCCTTTTGGTGAGCAGGTGAAATTATTTCATTTGAGGGAGAACTACATTTTGACTCGTTTCAGGTTCCTGATTAGTTCCTTTTGGAAGAAAGGCTTACTCTGTGCTCACTACATCGCTATAGTAAAGTAACTTATAGAATGTGTGGAAGTCCACACATGGAAAGAATGATTCTGAGATATGGGATGTCTTCTCTTCTGGAAGAATCCTCTAGTTGATGGAAATGTTCACAACCCAGAACTGAGGGAGGCTATGCCCTGGTGAGACTCTACTACAGTACTCAGTTCAATTTTTGGTAACATTGAAGAAAAGATATTGATTAGCAAATTTAATTTTGACCAGAGGATGGCTACCACCACAGTGAACAACCTCCAAACTCTGACACATCTTGTTTGGTTAAAGCCATTTGGAAGGTTGAAGTCATAAGAATAAAATGTTTGTATCATAGGTGCCTTATGGTACATATTTATGTGGGAAATCAATCAATTTAGTCTACATTTCCACTGGTCTCCCTTCACAGCAAAGCTTGGAATATGTAGATCTTGATTCCATAAAAAAGAGAAACTGCTTACCAATTTGAGCTTACCAGAGTGACTTAAGCTGCCAATACATTTCTGAATTGATCAAGGTCTTCAAGAAGAGAGATGGATCCTCAGGAATATTTTTAGAGGAAGCTACCACTTAAGTATGGATTAGATTAGATGATCCCTAAGATCTCTCCTGGGTTAAAGTTGCCAATTCCACATTTTAGGACCATATGTTTCAGGGATATAGGAATCACTTGAAGCTGGCTCAACTTTGGCTTGGTGCTTAAGAGGTAATTTATGTCCTCCATGAGACATGACCATGCTTTCAGTGTCTAAAAAATGTGCTTTGGCACTTAAAATGTTAGATCAAAGAGAGCTCATGGCCAGCCATCTTTCAATTTTCCCATAGTAGGAAGAGCCTTGGAGGAGGTTGTTGTGGGAGAACCTAAAATCGTTAATGATCACAATCTTATATATAATGAAGGAACACACAACTACAAAGTGGGAATGAATGTTTTTCAGGACTTGGTAAGAGTATGATTAACAAAACTACCTTTAACTGAAGAAGGAACACTGGTTGATTCTGTGCTCAACATATAATACCTAAAAACTCTTTTAGACCAATAAGAAATATGAGAATACTGGAGAAAATCAGACAATAACTAAATACATGATTTCTTATATAATATGAAGAAGCTGGGGGCAGATGACTTCATGGACTTGGAAAATGTATGGGATTATTTTTCACTGAAAAAGGAACAGTGGTTCTATGATCAATATAAGATCATTTGCTGTCCTTTCAGACTGATGAGGAATATATGCAAACAGTGAAGACCAGCACCTGGGAGACATATTTCTCCCATTTAATGTTTTTAGGTCCCTCATTCCAAAGACTGGAGGAACCAATTCCTGTTAAAATCCAGGTATTGTCCTTGACTTCCCATATCTCTTTGGAGTCTTGAATTAACTGAGGATATTTCTTTTAAGTGTCACCACAGGTGAACAAATTGCATCTATTCTTTCTTGAAAGAAGCTGGGCATCAAGAGCAGGATATTGACTGCACTGTGTCATCTTCACAGTAAATAATCAGACAGGATTTAAGAATAGTAACAGGAATTGAAGGCATCATAATCCAGGGCAAATAATAACAGCATCTTTTTGGGGACCTCCCTAGAACTCTGTTTGTTTCCCATGAATTCTTTTGCTTATGCAATAGAATCCTTGATCTGTGCTATTTGCTCTGGCCACTGTGAAAGAAGCAAGGATTAATTAGTCACTTATTTTTTAGGGTAAATATGGCTCCTACTAGGCACTCAACACAATTGGATCTCTGAAAGGTCTGGAAAATAGACAAACTTGTGGACTTGAGTGAATAGAACCTGATAGATTGTAAACAGAATCAAGGGAATTCTGAATGTGCTGGGGGATTCATCAATTTTGCTTGCAATTATAACATGATGAATGAAGACATTTCCTTTGAGGAGTGCTACCTTTACCTGAACAAGATAAATGAAGAAATTCTGTTGCTGTCCTTGACATTAGGCTGACTAATGGCACAAAGATTCACAAACAGTCTCCATTGTTCAAGAACTCCACCTGGATATTAGATGGGCATTGAGGGAAGTGAGTTATGAAAATGATAAGGAAATTCATCCAGAACTTTGGTCATTTGATTATTCTCTCTAAAAAGGGATCAGTTAGGGAGGATTGACTATAACAACACAGTGCCTTCCCCTTAGAGAAATAAAGAAGTGAGAATTTAACTGAGATTGTGCATACACCATCCTTCAAAAGATCATAGAGTATTGGATGAGGCATTTAAAAAAAAATTGTTCTAATAATTGATTGGACTGAAGGGATCAATATGCTTAGGAAGCCCTGTGTAGATAGCAGGTTTAGTCTTACACTGTACCTTCACTTAATAGACATCAGTTCAGTGAACACTGGGATGAACTTCCAACTGGGTTTTTATCACAACCAAATAATGAAAGCAAGACAACAATACTGTGAGATTAAGAGGTGAACTGTTATTTCCCTTTTAAAAGGTGAGGTCTCCTCAGGTGACTGATGTCATTTCATGAAGATCCACTGAAATTTCCATAATCAATTTTGTCTATTCCAGAAACAGCCCTAGTACTCCAACAGACCTTGAGCATTAAGGTCACTGGAATTGTAGACATTCCTTATGGAAATGAATTGTCTCTCATACAAGGTGTGGCTAAAGCCAATATCTGTATCAATTGATCACTTAATAGCAGGAGGCCATCCTTCTGCTTCTATCAGTCAGGTATGGAGTAGACCTGTCCAGAATTCTGCCCTGGGGTATCTTTCTTTCTTTTTTCTTTTTTTTTTCTTTTTACCACAACCTTGCATTTCCTAGTTTATTATGAACAATGCTGCAGCAACCAGTATTTGGACTGTGCCATCCTGGTTATGGACTGTGGACACGAAGGAGAAAATTTAGGAGGACAGAAGTATCAGTTCATTAAAAATAGGTAAATAACATTGCCATGTTAGTGTGTGTGTGTGTGTGTGTGTGTGTGTGTGTGTGTGTGTGTGTGTGTGTGTGCATTGTCTGAACTGAAAGAACAGCTTTGGTACAGAGTAGAAGTCTCTCAGATAGGGATCTAGGTTAGGGGGCAGGGGTACCTTCCCTCTACTTAATGGAGCTTACGTGGATTATATAGTTTTGCTAGGAGGACTATGGGAACTGGAGAAATCACTTAGGTTTTTCATCTCACTTCATTCCATTTTGGAAGGATGCATATCCTTGATACAGTTGACTCTTCTATCCATTAGCTTTCCTGGTAAAAAAAAAAAAAAAGTGACCATATGAGTCCCCACAGGTGGAAAGTTTGTCCACAGTTAGGAAATTTGGACATGGAAACAATGTCTTTTCACCTCACCAAGACTGCTGAAGGATTGTTTTATAATTTCTGGGAATTCAATTCTTGTTTCAACAAATCTTAAACCTTCTTTTCGGGACTCCTGGGGTTCACTGTCATACTCCCTGGACTGAGATGTGAAAAGTAAACTTTTCCTCTTAATTCTCATTCTCACTTATATGCTAAACAGGATCCCATTGCTAACTGAGTTCTATGTTGCTTTTTAGCTTGGCACGACCAAGACCACATATATCCTCCTGGGAAAGGACCAGGACAGATATTGTAGTGTTGCTACCAGTGCCAACAAACTTTTGGTGTAACCCAGTGAAGACTTCTGTACCAGCAATTGGAGTCTGCGGTCCCCAGAAAAAACCCTCTTCATCAAGAATTCAGCCTCAATAGAAGACCTTGATAACTGGGATCAAGTCTCCCCACCGTAACAGTGAATCTTCCTAGTTTGGGGATATTTATTTGCCGCATCATGTTGGATGCAAATGTTAGCTGGTTATGCTAAATTTCAAGAAATAAAATGAATCATGCTTCCAGCACCCAGATGTGATCAGAGACCCTAATACCTGAGGATAAGCTGCCCACTCAAAACTATGTACCTTTGTAGCTAAATGGAATTGACTCATTCCCACAAATGTTTGTTTCAGACTGTAGCTGAATATGTTCAAGTTGTAAATAAGAAAGTGAATGCCATTTTGAGAACTGGATTTTTTTTTTGCATTAAATGTTACGTGTGATTCTGGCAGATATGAGGGCAGAGGTACCTTAATGGTCCCTGTGAATGAAAGTGGCTCATATTACTGGTAAGGAAATACAATAATCCCCTAAGGATGTTTCTTCCTTAAAGCCTCCAGAGAACACAGAAGATTTTTAATTCTGTCACTGCTGCAAGCCAAAAGACCAAAATACCATCAGGAACTCTAAATGAAGGCCTGTCTAAATCTCAACACCATAACACAGTGTGGCCCCTAGCAATCCAAGATTCCTACTGCTGATTAGGCTAAAACTCACAAACCAATGCCCCCTAACTATCCTCTTCTCAACCACTATCTATGCTATCCACTCAGATCACCCAATTCCTTCATGTCTAGTTTATGCTCACTTTGTTCCATTGTCTCTGCTTCACAGATTGCCTGTACCTCAGTCCTACTCATACAAAATAGTTTTTAGTACCCCTACTTCTACTCAGTATCATCTGTCTCTCCCATATCAACTATGCAACTGAAAAGTAGGCCTTCTCTAACACAATGAAATTAAATCAGGAGAAATGTAAAATTCCATCAATAATTTTTTAAAATATCATACTTTTGATATTTCTGATTTTATAAACACTTCATTTATTAACATTTAATATGCATTTAAGTTGACATATAATTGGTATCAGGATCTCCGCATCTTTCAGTCAATTGTGTGCTTGAAAAAGTGTCAAACATCATGAAATAATACATAAAATAGCTTTCCTCTTCCTAATTTCCCCGTCAAAAGTGCTTTCAAGGCTTATTTAGATTATGCTAATTAAAATGAAAAGACTGTAATACAAGCAGAGATCTCTATTGATATTTTCTTAGCCATATATTTTGACATTAAAAATGCCCAAACCTTTTCCCACATCTTTGGTTGATCACCCTCCAACATCAATGCCCTCATGTTTTTCACCTTCAGCAAATATTTCAAGTAACCTTGATATAATATGGCTGCTTTTCTCATCTTTCTTCTCTATACTGCTATTTCTCTCTCTCTTTGTGTTTTTAGGATTTCCAACATGATGCTTAATTGAAGATTTTTAACTTGTTCTTTTTCTAGTTTTTTAAGTTACATGCTCAATTCATTGATCTGCTTTTTCTCTGTTTTATTGAGTATAAAGAGATAAATTTTCTCCTAAGTACTGCTTTGCTTTTACTGGTATGTTGTCTCGTTGTCATTCTCTTTAATGAAATTATTTCTATGAACTGTTCTTCGACCCACTTATTCTTTAGGATTACACTATTTTATTTCCAATTAATTTTTTATCTATCTTTCCCTTTATTGAATACAATTTTATTGCATTATGATCTGAAAAGAATGCAGTTAATATTTCTGCCTTTCTACATTTTATTGTAAGGTTTTTTAAGCCCTAAAACATGGTCAATTTTTATGCTGTGTACCACTAAGAAAAAGGTACCTTCTTTTCTATTCTCTTTCCATTTTCTCCAGAGGTCTATCATATACAACTTTTCTAAAATTCTCTTCACCTCCTTAACTTCTTTCTTATTTGTAGTTAGGTTTATCTAGTTCTGAGAGGAGAAGGGTGAAGTACCCCACTAGTGTTACTGTCTGTTTTCTCCTGTAACTCATTTAACTTCTCCTTTAGAAGTTTGGATGCCATATCATTTGGTGCATATGTTTAGTATTGATATTACTTCATTGTCTATGGTACCTTTTAGCAAGTTGTAGTTTCCTTCCTTATCTCTTTTAATGAAATCTACTTTTGCTTTTGCTTTATCTAAGATCATGATTGCTACCCCTGTCCTTTTCACTCCCGCTGAAGCAAAATAGATTCTGCTCCTGCCCCTTACCTTTACTCTGTGTCTCTGCTTTCAATGTGTTTCTTGAAAACAATTTATTGTAGGATTCTGGTTTTTAATCCACTCTGCTATCTGCTTCCATTTTATGGGTGAGTTCATCCCATTTCTATTCAGTTATGCTTACTGTGTGTTTCCCTCCATCCTATTTCCCTCCTGTTTATCCTTTTCTCTCTCTCTCTCTCCATCTCTCTGTCTCTGTCTCTCTCCTTTCACTTTTTCCCTCCTCACCAGTGTTTTTCTTCTCACCACCATCTCCCCCAATCTGTCCTTTCTCCTGTCAGTCTCCCCCCTTTCTTAACCTCTTACCCTCCTACTTCCCTTAAGGGTAAGATAGATTTCTGTACCCAACTGACTGTGTATGTTATTCCCTCTGAGTCAATTCTGACGAGAAGAAGGTTCAAGTGATGCCCACCATTCTCCCCATCTTTCTGCCCACTGTAATAGGGCTGTCACACATCTTCAGGTGAGATAATTTACCCCATTCTACCCGTTTCCATCCCTCTCCTCCCAGAGTAATCTGGTCTATCACTTCTTAATTTTTTTATCTCATCCCATCAAAATCATCTTATACCCATACCTTCTGTTTATACTCGAACTAATACAGTTTTTATGAGTTACAAGTATCATCTTTCTGTTTTGGAATGTAAACAATTTAGCTTTATTGAAACTGTTATGTTTTCTCTTTCCTGTTTACCTTTTTATGCTTCTCTTGAGTCTTGCATTTTAAAATCAAATTCTTTGCTCAGCTCTGGTCTTTACATCAGGAATCTTGAAAGTCCTCTATTTCACTGAATGACCATTTTCTCCCCTGAAAGATTATGCTTAGTTTTGCTGGGTAGGTGATTCTTTGTTTTAATCCTAGTTCCTTTGTCCTCCAGAATATCACATTGTAAGTCCTTTACTTTAATATAGAAGCTGCTAAATCCTGTGTAATCTTGACTGTGACTCCACAACCTTTGTATTCTTTTTTTTCTAGCTGCTTGTAGTGTTTTCTCCTTGACCTGGAAGGTCTGAAATTTGTGATATTCTTAGGAATTTTCATTTTGGGTTTCATTCAGGAAGAGATTAGTGGATTCTTTCAATGTCTATTTTATTCTCTGGTTCTAGGATAATAGGACAGATAGCCTTGATAATTTCTTGAAGCATGATATTCAATTTCTTTTTTTGATCATGGCTTTCTGGTAGTCCAGCAAGTCTTAAATTATCTCTTTAGGATCTATTTTCCATGTCAGTTGTTTTTCCAATAAAATATTTCAAATTTTCCTTTATTTTTTCATTCTTTTGATTTTGTTTGATTCTTCTTTCTGTTTCTGCTCTGTGTTGCCTTGCTAATCTTTTATCAGCTGGAATTATTTTAGTAGGATAAGAAATAACTGTGTGATTTATAGAGAAAGATATTGAGCTAGGGAAACCTGTGTAACTGAAATTATGACATAATCCCGGGGAAATTCCTGTGTTGGTTGACCTGAGGAATCACTATAATCATTGTAAGAGTGACTACATTAATCTTTATATTAAAATGTGGTAACTTGTCCTGAGCTTCTGATGTAAAAGGACCCTGTTTTTCACAAGAGCCTGATTAAGTGAAAGAGAACTGAACATGCCTTTTTCCCCCTAGAATACATGAATCAAGAGATCCATAAATCACTGTGAATTTTTTTACTCAGGTCTCAAACCATCCTGGGCAGATAGTAGACTCATGTTTTTTTCTCTGAATAGAGTTTGGTTTCTTTTCCCAAAAAGACTTCCCAGTTTCTTTCCTACAAATGTTATTGTGCTATAAGAAATAATACATAAAAGGGATACAGAGAAGTATGGGAAGACTTATATGAACTGATTCAAAGTAGAATAAACACAACTGGAAAACTGCTATATAAACAACAATAATAACCAAGGAAATGAAAGGAATGAAAAAGAATGAGGTTAGAGTCTTTTGAAATTTATACTCGATGGACTTGGCATCTCATGTAGTTCTTGAAATTTTCTCTATGCACTTCCCATTCAGATCATTTATAAAAATGTTAAATTTCAACTCTCTGCCCTAGGCCCTGGGTGTTCCCTTTAAATTCCACTTTTCCCTTCAAAAAAGACTCTACTGATTCCAATTTTTTGCTTTCTGTATTTATCCCAATTCTCTAAATGATTTTTAAAAAATGTCTTCTCCCTAAATTGGTGACTCACGATCCTTAAAAAAAATTGCTAGAGTCCTGGTCAAAACTATTTTAAAAGTCTAAATAAGGTCGTTTCAAAGGTCCTTCCCAAAGGAAGGACCTAAAAGACTTTCAGAAGATTAATCAATTTCTCCTTACAAAGACTGACACGTGTAAGTTTCTGTTTTTAACGACGTCCTAATTCAAGACCCGCCCAACACTCCCTTAGAAGGCTAGCCCCACCCTTCTATGGGCCCTCCCTCGAGGCCCCCCCTCTCCAAGGCCCCGCCCCTTTCCCAATTCAAATTCTACAGGATCCGGGCTCCCACTAGTAGTGGTGTTCGGTCGTTTTTCCGTTGTGTCCTCTTTGTGATCCCCATTTGGATTCTGGGCAAAAACACTGGAGTGGAATGCCATTAGCTTCTCCAGCTCATTTTTCCATTTGAGGAAACTGAGGCAAACGGGGTTAAGTACCCAGGGTCAGAGCCCGTATTTGAACCTAGGTTTTCCTGACTAGAGGCCGGCGCCCTATTAACCGCGCCTCCTAGCTGCCTCATCCAGCCTTAAATCTCTAGTTCTTATGACAGTCACCAAGGAAGGCCTTGCAGAGAAGTCTCTGCCTGCTATAAAGTGGGACGAAATCCTTCTGGGTCCCACCCTTCAACCCTAAGTGAAATGCTCTTCCACTCCTATTTCAAAGTCCTGTGATCCCTCCGCCTCTGGTAGTCCCTCTCTGATCACCACCCCCGACCCCCTTTTTCAACCCTTAATCAAACCATCCTCTCGGTTCACCGACCCAGAAATAGTAAGAACCGGAAAGGGCGGGCTGTCGCCACCGCTAAGGGAAACATGCAGTGATAATGACAGGATGAAAAAGAGAGAGTGAATTTCAAAGACCACGACCTACGATTGTCAAAGCATTGCTCCCTAACGGCAGTGATAATTTTTGGGGCGTCCACCTGTTCTCAGCAGAACCTGGAACCAGTAGCCCGAGTGCCGGGGACGAAAAGAACTTGGTGATGATAATCCGCAAGACCTTTTTTGCACAGGAAGCCGCCAGAAAACGGAAGCGGTGCATTCTGGGTGTGGTAGTCCTGCGCCTCCCAGGGCGCAGGCTCTCCTCCGCCCTCCCTTCTAAGGCGGCATGAAGAATGCGCGCGCAGCCTCGACGCCATGATTGGTTCTTTGGCCTCGAACCAGTTCTTTATCTGAGGTCAGGCCAGGCCCCGGACCCAATTCCAGGTATTTAGTGACCCGGGCCCAGTTCTTTGCAGCACCTTGAACCCGAACTGGGCGGGTCCGGGAGGAGACCAGGGGCCTGGCGCCAAGCATGCGATCGGGGCCATTCCCTCCCCTGAGGAGGGCGGGACAAGGGGCGGGCTTAATGACTGGGGAGAAGGGAGAGGGTGTGGGGGGGGCAGAGGGGAAGGGTTGGTGCGTGCGCGCGTGTGTGTGTATGTGTGTGTGTGTGTGTGTGTGTGTGTGTGACACATAGAAAGAGAAGCGCTCCCTCGTGTGGGCCTTCCCTTTGGGTAAAGGAGTTAAGACTGCCCCGGTTCCCGGCAGCAGTAACTCTTCATCACGCACCCTGTGGCTGTCACCGTGACAGGCAGTTGCGGGCACGAAGATCCCCAGTCAGATACAGGTGTCTCTCCCTCCGTCTTATAATTCACGGAGAAAATAGACATGTGGCCACGAAGCTTCTACAGGAAGGGTTGTTTCGTAGGTGCGACGAGGAGGCCCTGGCTACATGCCTGTTAAATTGGAGGAAGGAGAGGGTGCTTCCAGGGGTTGTGGGGGTGAGTCTGGGGCCTGTAAGCAGACCAGCCCAGATCTAGATTCTGGTTGTAGTGTTAGCGAATGATCGGGAAAGGATTGGGATGTGGCGTGTGTTATTCCCATTCCAGTAGGATGTCATATGAATTACAGCTGGAAAGTTTTAGGGACGCTCGTTTGTGAAGGGACTCTAGTCCAGAGTTACGGTGTTCATTTATTTATTTTCGTGCAGTGGGGAGCCAGTATATACGTATCAAAGAAGAATCTGATCACCTGTATTTATCTAAGTGACTGTGAGTCAATTCCAAGAGCTCTTGACGTTGACCCTTCAGTATCATGTGCTAGACAACATCAGTATACTAAATCTTTAGTTCCTGAAGGTCAGAGAACTTGTTTTATTCACTTTTGTTTTCCCTGTTGCGCAAAGATTTGATCATAGTAAGGTATCCCTTACCAGTTTGCTAAATGAACAAAAGTATGATGCATCATGTACATATTTGTGTAACTTTCTACTTTTTGCACTTTAGGTTTCCACCCATTACCTAGTCTGCTAGGTCCCTTTTGCTGACTGCATCTTCTGTTTATTCATATCAGTCCTCCAGAGATTCTACAGGTGTACAGCACTGGGCACCAGAAGGAGGGTTCCCTACCAAGATCTCAGCACCAAAGTGAAGTGACCTTGCCTCTGAGCACTCAGACCCTGGGGACCTGGAATCCATCCCAAGTGGAGAGACCACTGACCTGAAATTTCTGTGACTGTTGCCAGACCAATTCCTGATCTTCCCACCTGGATAAAAGAGGACTGAAGTGACATTGGAACATTGAGAACACATTGAGGAGTGGGTGACTGAAGGATTGATTTAGAGGCTTGGGGAGAAAGGTGAGCATTACAGAGAAAAAGGGGATATAAATGGTCCAAGGAAGAAACCCGATTACCAGAGTAGGAAATATTCATTTTTTTCTTACCTGAAATTACTTTTCCTCTTAGAAAGTTTGCCTAGTACATCTTTACTAGGCAGATTTTCTATATGCATTGTTGGCCCAGCATTGTACTCTCATTCTGTTTTCTCTAAGGGATATTTCTGGGAAAGAGTTGAAAGTGGGATATTCTACTGAATTGTAACAATCCCTCTCCTAAACCAGATCAGGAAAGAATGAGGGTTCTAAGATGTGAATACAGATGGGAAAGTTTGTAACAGAATGCTTTGGCTGTCCTTGATGCCATTCATAGAGTAGGTCTCATATTAATAAAGGCTTTCAGAGCTGCACCTTGAGTGATCAGGTTGTCTTTGGGGGTGATCTTTCATTGGGACTATTTATAGGTGCAATACATAGAATTTAATAGCACCAAAAAGATAGAGTGTAGAACCCAGACAGCAACGTCAGTGGCCCTTCTTTTTGATGCAGGATGGAGATGGCATTGTTCCTGGACTTCATTTGACTTTCCTGTTCCTTCACAAAATTTTTGGGGAGTGAGGGTGTAGCATTACACCAACTTTTTTGTGAGGATTTCTAGCCTGTAAGAAAACCACAAGATAGAAGAAGGTCTGTCATGTCTTCTTTTTCTTCCCCAGCACTGTCTTCTCAAGACTTTGCCCTTCCCCAACAAGAGAGCATTGAACAGGAGAGAATGAACTCTGCACTTCCAATAGTCAGATCCCAGGTGAGTTGGGCTTTTTCTCTTCTGAAATGCTATATCTCTAGTCTCAAGAGTGGAAACTTTTCTTTCTTTGTCCTCAAGCTTTTTTGCCTAACCCAAGTCCTGTTAAGGGACTTGAACCCCAATTGTTTGACCCCAATAGACTGAAAGTTTTCCCAATTTGTCTGGCAACTTTCTCCTTCTTTGCCTACCATCAAACTATTCAGCAGATTATTCAGTTGTACTATATTCTTAGAACTGAATAATCTGCTAAATAGTTCTTAGAACTGAGTTTGAACCTGTGAACAAAACAAAAGAAATAGAAAGTGCAGTCTTTGTCTTTAAAGGCTCATTGGAAAAACACAAATATCAAATAACATTTTTATTTTTAACATAGGTGAAAACATTAAGTAATATAGATAGGTCCATGATTCAAAGCCAAGGGAAAAGTAAGATGAAAAGACTTTCTGATGACCTTGATGGATGAGATTTGGATAGTTATAGAGAATGGCAGAGGGCATTACAGGCAAAGGATTAGAGTTGAAGTATCATGTCTAAGAATCACTGAAGAGGCTTTAGAACATTATGGAAATAATGAAAAATACATTGCCTCTGTACTGGGAGGTGGCAGGGGGGGCATATTGTGGATGACCTTGAATGACAGCTTAAAGAGTTTGGAACTGTTCTTGATGGAGAATAGCACTGGATACGGGGAGCTATTTTGACATGTTTGAAGAATAAAGGATACAAAGGATAACTGGTTCATTAGAAAAGATAAAAGATGGGAGAGAGTTAAAGTTGGCTCCAGGCCTGTTGGACAACTGGCAGAATGATGATCTTGGTAGTGAAGATGAACGTGACTGTTTAAAGTTGGCTTCACAGCACATAAATAGTAATCTAAACATGACAAGTGTGAGATTTTCACCAAAATAATTCACTCCACCAAATTGCTGTGCTGTGTTTCTTGGAACCTGGTAACAGTTCATTGTCCAGTAGGAGAGTAAGTCCTGGAGGCACCAGTTCCTTTAGCATTAGTTGATTGTCATTTTCTTTGAAAGTGCCAGTTTATGCTTTTCTTGACAAAAAAAACAAAACGATACCTGGATTATTTCTTTCTTGGGAGTTTAAATATACAATAGATGCTTTTTTGTTCACAGTAAATCAAATACCATGGTACTTACCCAATAGGATTATCTATCAAAGGACAGCTTTCACATTTATGTGTCATTGTTTGGTAATCACATATCACTCAGAGGAGCTAGTTTCTTAGGTCTTTAGGAGAAAGCAATTCAAGTTCATTGTATTTTCCAACACAGGCCAGTGAAGCTCATTGTAACATATTTTGCTCATTGGTTTATATTTATTGAATTACATCTTATGAAAATAGTGTTCGGAAATAAGATAGTGAAAATCTTTTCATAATCATTTCCAATGAATTTAAAACCAAAGAATTAATAGAGATTCCTATAGTCATTTATCTTGGACATAAGATAATGCAGTTATATGAAAGTATTACATTCTTGTAATTGTTTTGCATAAAAACAATCTTAATTTCCTCTTTCTGCTCCAAAATGTCTCCTATCCCCTTTTGTCCTGGGAGTACTCCACAGTCACAAAACTCTAGACCAGTACTTACAGTTCCATAATATATTTCAAACATAAGCATGTTTCATAGCTAAATTAACTTTGGGAAACATTGACCTGTATGCAAGGTTTTGTTACATTTAAGAATAATACAGTAGAACAAGCAATGAATTTGCATCAAAAGATTTGGGTTCAAATCCTACCCTACTTACTACCTTTGTGACTTTGGCTAAGTCATTTAACCTATCTGGGCATCAGCTTTCTCATTTGTAAAGTGTAAAAGTTTGCCTTCCAGCTCTAACTCTATTATCCTATGTTCAAAAGAGGCAATTGTTAAAAATTATTTCTAACAAACTTGCAGTCAATCAACAAGTATTTATTAAATGCTAGACATGGGGATACAAAGACAAAAATTAAATAGACTCTACCTTCAAAGGCTTATTTTCCATCATGGGAGATATGTGTATAGAAAAGACAGACAAATTAACTTTGGAGGGGAAGGCACTATCAGTTGTCCATTTGGTAGGGTCTGGGTTGGGGGAAGGAGAAGCCAGGGCAGGGGTCCTAATAGTTCAGTTTCATTCAGTACAAATTGATTAAGTACCTACAATATAAAGGCCCTATGCTGGATCCTGGAGATGCAAAGTTAGGAACTGTTTCTAACCTCAAGAGTTTATGATCTGAGGGGAAGAGAGGGAGAGGATCATATATATATACATAGCTAAGAAAGCACAAATTGTGTGCCAAATAAATACAAGTTATTTTGTGATGAGGAAGAGTATTAACAATTGGGGGAGGGAGGATGGTTCAGGAAAGGCCTCACATAGAGAGTGGCATATGAGCTTAGCCTTTAAAGGAGTTTGATATGCTAAGAGGTATGAGGGAAAGAGCATTCAAGGAATGCAGAAGATAACAAAGGCATAGAGGTGGGGTAGATCAGTCTGGGTGGAACATAGACTATATGAAGGAAAATAACGTGAAATAAATCTGAAAGGGTATGCTGGAGTCAGATTTTGAAGGGCTTTAAAGGTCAGAGAGAATTTTCTAGTTTATCCCACTGAAGATTTTTGAATGAAGGACGACATCTCCAGAACTTTAAAGATCTAAATTTGTTTTCACATATATATTTGACATTTGCAAGGAGTGTGGTTGGAGGGTGGGGATAGAAAAGGAAGGAAAGGAAGAAAAAGGAGTTGTGAAGTTAAATAACTTTTTGGATATGGGATGGTTAGGGAGAATGAAGAGTTGAACGTTCTAAATCTAGGTGATTACAAGAATAGTGGTGCCTTTTGCAGAAATTGGGACATTAGGAGGAAGGAAGGATAGGTTTAAAGGAAAGGGAATGAGTTCGTTTTTGTACATATCGAGTTTGAAATACTTAATGGACATCCAGGTAGAAATGTCTAGGCAACTAGTTGGTGATGTAAGCCTAAGTTCATAAGAAAATAGTGACTAGATATGTAGACTTTTGAATCGGCTTCATATAGTCATCTAATCTAACAAGAATCTCCTTTACAAATCCCCCAAAAGTAGTCATCCAGCCTTTCCAGAAAGACCTTTAGTAAAAGGGATCCTATTTTCCCCTAACATTCCACTTTGGGGCTTTGTAATTCTTGGTAAAGTTTTACTTACATTTTTGCAACTTCCACCTGTTGTTCCTGGTTACGACCTCTAGACGTAAGAAAAATAAATCTCTTTATACATGGCTACTCTATAAATATATGATGATAACTCTCATGCTTGCATTGAATCCTCTCATTTTCAAGTGAAAAAACCCAGTTCTTTCCGCTGATCCTTATGCAGACAGTTCTTGCTTTATATAAATTTGCATTACACAAGTTTAGCTTTACACAAACAATTCTGGAAGAAATCCACATTCTAAAAAGACACCTATGTTAACTTTACTGTACAGTATTGCACTTTCTCTCTGATTATGCCCCCTCGCCTTGGGCTCCACAGCCTCCTACCCACCTCCACCCTAAAATAAAAGAAACCCTCCAAGTGAAAGCAGAACAGACTTGGGGGCTTGACTTAAGACCTGCACCCTGAGAAAGGAGACCTTTGCTCCACTACACCCATTCTTTCAGCTGTCCAGATTGGGTGTCTATCTGCCATCCATCTGTGCTTAGGTACCGCATGTCTGTCCTCACACCCTGTATATCACGTGCTCTTTCCTGTCTTTGTCCATGTCCAGGCCGCACATATCTGTTCCCCACATGTTCTTCTTCTTCATTTCATTCAGGCCCCCCATGTGTCTGGCCTAGGCCATGTTCCTCTTCCTGCTTTTCTTTCTCTGTTCTAACTCCCACATGTCCTTGAACCATGTGCTACTTGCTCCTCCATGAATTCACAGCCCGCTTCCTGCCTTGATTCCTCCCTTCCTTCCCCATATCTGCAGGTAAATTCGCATTACAAAAAAATCAATTTATATAGAGGTCTGCAGAATGGTCCACCTACGTAAAGTGAGAACTATCTGTATAGCAAAATCTTGAGGCCCTATACCTATTGTTTGCGCTTCTCTGAACAACCTCCAATTTCACAGTGGTCTTTCCTCATATGTGTTGTCCAGAATTGAATAAAGCATTCCAGATGTGTTCTGGCCAGAGCAGAGGACAGGAGGACTGTCATCTGCCTAGTCCTGGGGAAGACACATTTCAATGCAGCTGAAGATCACATTACCTTTTTTGGCACTCTGTCACACTGTTGATTCATATTGAGCTTGTAGTCCATTAAACAGAAAGGAAGTTTACTTAACAATAGAATAGAAAGAATCTTCAGCAAGGATTCAGCATGCGTTCACGTATTTTTGTCTCCATGTGAAAATGCATCTGGGTAGAGTCTGAGAGGCACCAACTTCTCCTGGACCAGGTTTAAGTGACAAGAAGCTGAGTCAACATCTGTAGCCCTGGCCCTCTCTACTAGTAAATCCTGAAAGATGGTTTCCCTATCTTTTAGGTGAAAACTAGCCCAGCCTGCGTGGCAGGGATGACCATTGATATGATTCTGACTCTACTTACTCCTTTGTGGCAAGATGCTAAAGGTCTCCTAGACTGTCTACCACTTAATTGACTTCAGGGCCATTACTGTATAGCACTGACTTGTGAGTCATAAGAAGCTATGTGTAAGCCACATTGGAGGTTAGTGTAGTTAAAATAAAAATTTTATTATAATAAGTGACTAAATATGGAAGAAAACAAAGATAAGAAGTCTGAGGCGATATTTATCCCATTTGGAAGGATAATCTGATCTGCAGGATGAGTGATGCCAGATCTTTGCAGTTCACTGTGGGTAAAGTAGTAAGTATGAGCAGGAATGATATGAGCAATAATGGGTAAGAACATCAGAGTCACAGCAAAGATGATGACATTCCTGGCACAGTCACTGATCCTCATCATGGGTCAGGCTCTATGTATGGAAGTAGCTAAGAAGTCATCGCCCTCCTGCATGCAGCCTGTCCTGGTGCCAGGGGCAGCGCCAAGAATTGCCCTGTACCTCCACCCATTCATTGTTCTCAAGGCAGATAGGGCTTCCCTGTCCCTAGGAAGAGAGGTGACACCAGATCTTTACCATGTTAGAGACCTTTGCTGAGAGACTTCCCTTTCTACTCTGGGAGCTGGTCAAGGACTGTCCATCACCTTTATCAAAGGATTAAGAATCATTAGCTTATCAGCTAAAGGATCCCTTTTCTTCCAGGTTCATTATAATTATTCCATATTCATTATAATTATGTAGAGACAGCTTTACCTTCCCCATGCCCTTAAAGAACAAGATACCTCTCAACAGTTCTAACTTTTTAAGGGAAAAAGAAGGAAGGAGAATAAGCATTTAAGTGCCTGCATGTGCCAGACACTGTGCTAAGCACTTTACAGATATTATCTCATTTGATCCGCACAACAGTCCTGTGTGAAAGGTACTATTTTTGTCCCCATTTTATAGTTGAGGAAATTAAGGCACATAGACATTAAGTGACTTGCCCAGAGTCAGACTGCTAGTAAGTGTTAAAGCCAGATTTGATCTCAGGTCTTCCTGACTCCAAACCCAGTGCTTTATCCACTGTGATACCAACCATCTTGGAGGAACAAGCCTTTCTGGGGAGTTGTCAAAACATCACAGGGGAAAAGAAAGCTGCTAATTGCAGCCATTTCTTGAGGGTGTGTGAAGCCCCTTAAGCAGTGGGGGAGAAAGGACCTTGAGATCCTTGCTACTTTGTTCCAGGGATGGAATAAGGAAGGTTCAGTTTTGAACCAGAATTATGTCCAAAAGCAGCCCATCATTATCAGGTAAGTCTTCTTAGAAGCCAGATCCAAGAATTCTCAGAAAGAAACCATTTACCTTCCTAAGATAATACCAGTTTGTCTTGGATCTGACTTCTGGGAGGTGGGACATCTAATTCCAGTATGGTCCTGGTGGTAAATCCCTTTGGGCACACATTGCTACCTTATCCTTAGAAGGATTGTACAATCCCATACTCACCACAATTTGGCATCATTACCCCCTTGTCCAGATTGATAATGGACTTACCTTTTCGACCTATGCCATTCTTTTTGATTTTCTTGACCTAATTGTTCAGTTAAACAGAGGACATTTGAAGACTCTGATGGGTACTGAACATGCCCTACAATCAACTCATATGTGGAAGACATTGGCAAAATTGCTCCAATACCTTTAATTAACCAGTCCTGTTACTTCCAGGCTTTAGACCCATGGTCATTGTCCAGGAATCAGTACAGCTGAATGCCTTAACTGTACTATTCCTAAAGGCTCTCGTATGTGCTGGTCACGTGTTGCCCTGTCTCAGCTCACTGTTAAGACTTGACAAGACCACTGTCCTTCAGGATGTCATCTATTACTGGATTGATTAATGACTACTGAGGACCAATGCTTTGCTTGCAGTACATGGAACTGTTAGTAAACCAGGAAAAACAGAGATCTGCAGGAGTCAGGCCCTCATAGGCAGGGTGGCCTAGCAGAATAGGATGTTAGGGCTAGGCCTAGAGAGGCCTCAGCCTCTAGTAGAATTTGCTACCTATTCATGAACATTGACAATAACACTATCAACTCCTGCTACTTGTGACACTCCATGCCTCCCTACCCTGCTGCTGTTAATGCTGGAAGCTTGGAAACTGCTCCTGCTGCTGGGACCTTTGCTGCCTTCTGTGTCTGTCATGCTGCTCACTTTGCTAAAACCTCTGCTACCAGTGGTACCCACTCCCAATGTCTGTTGTGTTAGCAAATATAAGTAGCTTGTTCTGGAATGCATCCAGGCTCATCTGGCCTCTTCCCATACACTGTATTCCCAAAAACTTGACTGAGCAGGTTGGACCTTGGATTTCCTTTGCGTTGATCTCTCACAGCTCATCCCTCATTTGGATCACCATCCAATCTAGGGCCTCTGTCACCATGGCCTCTGGTCTGGCTAACATTACATCATGAATATGTAGTGGTGGATGTCATTGTCCTCAGAAAGTGGGACCTCCTTCAGGTCTCTGTCCACCAGAATGACACTAAGAAGATAAGTTCAGGTAGGAACTGTGGGAAACAATTGTGAAGGTACACTGGAGTTACTCCTAGGTAAATATAAACTGTTCCTGACTACTCAACCACAAAATTAGAAAAAAAGACAGTAAATTTGACTACCCCATTCTATTCCTATAGGGCTGGGGTGGCTACCACATCTAAAAAGTCAGGAAAAACCTCACTGATTGTTGTGACAATTTTGTTCAGCTCCCTGCAGTCCACGATAAATCATCAGGTGCCACCCAGACTCTTCACTGGCCATATGGGTTTCTTGTAAGAGCAACTGGCTCAGTGAAGTACTCTGGCTTCTTTCATCCCCATAACTTGAGGAAATAACTTTTACCTGTCCTAGAATCTGGGATCGTTTGGGATTAACTACACAGGATGGCTCTGGCAGGTGCTTTCTATCTGACCCCTGCTATATATCTGCTATATAATTTACTATAAGCACTTATACAGTTGCTGACTTCCAATAACTCATGGTACCTCTTTCCTTAGTGGTCTGTCCTCCAAAACATCTAAACCCAATGACTTTTTTCTCAGTCCACATTTTATTTGAACTTTCTAGGACAGCACTCTCTCCTGGTTCTCCTGCTTACCTGATTGCTTGTTCTTAGTCTTCTTTGCTGGACCATTACTTATTTCCTGCCTCTCAGTGTAATGCTTTTTAAGACCCTGCCCTTTTTCTCTCTGTAGGCACTGTCTTGGAGATCTTACTTACTCCCATGAGTATAAGTATCATCTCTAGAGTATCATCTCTAGTCATATATCAGGATTGTGGTGGTCAGGTCAAGGAAAAAAAAAATGAGAGGACTCAATCTTGGTCCTAATGAAAGACAGGTTTTGTCCTTGGTCTGTCATGAAAATACCTGCTGCTCTGCCGCCTTCCCCAAGTGTTGGAAGTTTGGTCTCAGTTACGAAGACTGGCTATGAAGGCAAGTACACAAGATATATCTTCACCACTCACATCCCTTCTGACTTATATTCTCTCCTGGTTTCCAAGCAGATCTCTCAGGCTCTACACTGAAGCCCTCAGAAGGGTGTCATTCTGACCAGTGTATGCCAACTCTGACAACAGTGTAAAACTGGCTGAAAAACCTATTGGATATGGGTGATGTCCATGATGTTAATTAAGTTCGGCTGCCATGTGCTCAGTACTTTCCAAATGATGCCCATCTCTGGTGCACAGCCTGATCTGAACTCCTCTACTTCAGGCTTTTTGTTAACTTATTCCCTAGTCTAACAACCTTTTCCCCACTCATAGAGAAAGGTTATGACCTTTCTGGGTACTCTTAGTGAAAGTGTAAGTCCTTGAGCTACTACCATGTCTGGTCCTTGAGACTGTAACCTTTCCACACTGTCAGATAATACCAGTATATTCTCTGTCATTTTTAGTCTAGGATCTCCCTTAACTCAGATTCTTCCTGTGACCCAACATGAATGGAGGCTGGTCGCTCCTGCTATTGTGGCAATTCTAAAGGATGTGCAGGTTTAAGGTAAGAGATGTGGAACACGGAGTGACTTTTCCAAGACTACAGTTACCCTTTCTCATACATTACTTGATTCAGCCATCCACAGTGGTAAAGGGCCATGACTAATTCTCATCAAGGACACAGCAAAGCTTTTGGACTCATAAGTAAATGTAGTCTAACCAGACCTAATTTGGTTTTCTAGTACAGGAACACCTACTATATGCTGGTTTCCAATCACTCAAATCTGCTATCATGGTTGGACCCAGGCTTGTGGTGTTGCAAACAGTCTTATCTATAGTTGCTGAGATAAAAATTATCCAAGGGGTTCATTGATTAGATACTGCTGCCAACCACAATAGGAAAGAGGTTAAATTCTATGTCCCAAGCTTGATTGTGCAGTTGATGTGGTGAGGGCAGTGTCCAGCAGTGTCATTTTCTTATCACAGTGGCAGCACAAACTCCGAACCACAGTTTCCTTCTGATCATAGTCTTTCTTTTATTATAGTGACAGCAGGAGTTCTATTCTTGTGGTACCAAAACAGTCAAATACCATTCCTTTGTCTCAACTAAATTCTGTATATAGTTTGTACGTACTCTGTGTGTGTGTGTGTATGTGTGTGTATGTGTGTATTCCCCCCTACCCCTCAATAGAATATAAACTTCTTGAGGTTTGAATCTGTTTTGTTTTTGTCTTTTTGTCCTCAGTGTGTCCTATGTGCTAGAAGCCCCTGGTACATAGTGGTGCTTTACAAATGTTTGTTATACAAAAATTAAGGCTTAAGCATTGCCTACAGTACAGAAGCAGGTGATTTAGTTCCCCACATTTAAAACAAGAATGATTTTTTTGTCTCATACATTTGTTGCCCAAGTAACTAGGTCCTCCTTTATGCTACCAGTTGCTTCAGTTCTAGAAACCCCTCCTATTTTCCCAAGACCCTAGATAAAATCAAGATGAACTTCTGACTTCTCTGAGCAGTCAGGGTCATACACAGAATTTGACAAAGGAAAAGGGAAAACCATGGACTACCATAGCTAAGTCACTCAGAGATTTTAAAAGTTTACCTACTGCATTCTTCCTTACTCTTATACACCTCTCAGCAAAACCGTCATATGTATTGGACTTTAAACTAACAATGACAAGTAAATTTGGATCCCTGTTAGGTTTCAGTCAAGTCCCTGATGCTCCCTTCCAGTGTGCAGGCTCAGCCAAGTCCCAGCCCTATGTTTGCTGATGATAATTAGAATTCTCCAGAAGTGGAATTCACTTCCTTGGAAGGCATTGTGTTCCTTCTACTTGATTTTCTCAAGTAAAACCTAGATAAACGCTTGTCAGCAACATAGTAGAAGAGATTCTTGTTCAGATGCATATTGGGCAACATGACCTCTATTCTATAGATAGTCTGTCCTTCATGTAGTTTTAGAAATAATCTTACTAATCCTAGATCTGACTGTGTAATTTTTCTTCTGATCTCATTCTATACTTTCCCACCATTTGCATCCATGTAGATCATTCTGCACACCTTGAATAGACCTCCCACCAAATCTCTGTCTGTTGAAAGCCTTCTCTTCAAGATGCATTTAAGATGCCATCTCTTCTGTAAAGCCCTCCCTGATCTTCACAGCCCAAAGTGATCTTTCTCTCCTAAAATGTTCTCAGAGACCTTTATCTGATTATTTTTTTGATGTTCCATCATATTCTGCCTTATAGGATGGTAGATCTAGAGCTGGAAGAGACCTTAGAAGCCATAAAATCTAACTCCTTCACTTCACAGATGAGGAAACTGAAGTCCAGGGAGACTGAATGACTTGTTCACCTTCTACTTATTTTGTATATGTGTCATAGTACTACCCTTATCACCTTGTAAGCCCACTATTGTAAGGCCCATTTTTCATCTTTGTAACCCCAGCATCTAGTACAGTTCTTGTACACAATAGATGATTAACAGGGGTTGTTTGAATTGAATTAGCTGTGATTCCAATGTTGAGTCCTGATCATCTGGTCTAGCTATATGGCCAATTCTGGCTTGTGGATAAGAAAAGGGAGGGCTTTAAAAAGCCAGAAAGAATGGTGACTGAGTTAAGTACAGGTAAACCCAAGACCTCAGCTCGCCATGTACAACTGTACTGGATACACTTGGATCCATGTTTTCTGTGTGGTAGTTTTACCTTCATTTTATGTAGAGATTAAAAACATTGACTGGACTGAATAAGGTGAGTCTGTGACCACTACCATGATTCTCCCGTAGTAGCATGAATAAATAAATTAATGAAAAGGTATTTACCATGTGTCAGGTACTGTGTTAAATATTAGGTATACAAAAGCAAAGAAACTAGAGAGTCCCTGCCCTCAAGGAACTTCTGTTCTAGTAAGGAAAGATATCATATAAAGGGGAGGTAGATGTGAAAAGGGAGATGAGAGAGCAGGAGGATAAATACTAGTGGCATGGCTTGGGGATGATTGGGAAGTATGTAGTGGGCCAGGAACTGGGTTAGCTAAGATGAAAGCTCATCAGTCAGAACCTCAGGGGTGGGAGTCTGAGGTCTGATAGGGGGAGAAGGCCAAAATAAACCCAATTCACCTACTTGGGAAGAGGAGATGTAAAGTGCCAAGACCTATAGTAAATTCCAAGATGGGATAGAGCTGACTCACATTGTGCTGGCCAGAAGCAGAGAGATCAGCGAGAAGAGGATGCAGGAGCCAAAAGATACCCTTTGTGGCAAAATTCTGAGTATGATGTCCTTCCCTCCCTGCCAAAATTATATATTTTGCATCTTATATGCGTACATATGTTTCCTTCAGTAGAATGTAAGCTCCTTGATAGCAGGGATTGTTTTGTTTTTGTCTTTGTATCCCAATGCCTGGCATATAGTAGGCGCTTAATTGTTTGTTGATTGATTAATACAAAGAAGATAGAGTCATTGGGGTAGATTTTAGCACATCCCAACCCTCCAAAAGAACAAGAAGAATGTTGGAAGAGTGTTAGACAGGAAAACACTGAAACAAGCCACGAATGGCTTTTCCTGTGCAGACTCACTACTTAGGTTTCTCAAGAAATAAAAAACCAAAACCTGCTTAGTGTGCTAACCAAGGGGGATTTCTGTAGCTACTAATCATTTTCCACTTCTACCCCCAGCATGCCAAAAATGTGGTTGCTTTATTCCTCCCAGAAGGAAGGAAGATAGATCTTAGAGTATAAATATTGTCAATATAGCAGGAAAAGAGTATTGAAGAATACAGCGACACAAAGCAGGTGGCACTCCCAAAAGTGCTTAGCCTTTGACAAACAGCTGAATGATGTAGCCACTAATTGAGTCATCACTACTTTTAAGGTTTTTAAAGAAACCAAATAAGAGGAAAGGAGGTGGTGTACCATGGATCAGCCCAGTCAATATATGATGCTGAAAGATCACATGGTAAGAGCTGTTGGAGAGAGTGACTGGTTGTGGTCAATTAAGGTAGAAGGGTGGTATAGCTTCAGTGTTTTGTCTCAGATCCTTCCCACTTTCCCGTTTCCTCCCCCCTCTCCCCATGCCATTTTAGTCATTGGGAAATGGTTCATAGAGTACTTGTTTTGGTCCTCAAGGGTCAGCAAATTTTAGCCTACTAATCAAATCTAGACCACTTGTTTTGGTATGGCCTGTGAGCTCAGAATGTAGATTTTTTTAAATAAAAGTTTCATTTTTATTTTTTTTCTGGTTGGCCAGATACATTTATTCTGTGATAAGGATACTCTTCACATGTCAGTCCAACATGGGAGTGGGAAATAAACAGATTTGTTGTACAAACACAATAAACTTAAAAGGCCCATACAGGTCTGAGATGAGATGCCCAGGGATGAGAGTGGGGGGAGCGACCACACTGCCTACTGTGGCCACAGGCTCTGGTCACCAGGGGTGAGGAAGGGCAGGCCCCCAAGTATCATCTAAGCACCTGCCACCCCTGCTTCAGGGTTGCCAAGGGGGGGCAGGTGCCATATTTTGGAGAAAACATGGAAAGAACCAGCTGTAAGGGGGAGCCCAGTCACACACACACACACACACACACACACACACACACACACACACACACACACACACACACACACAATCAGGGCAAGGCCATGGAGGGGGTTGTATATGTCTGGAAGCGCTCGTGGGCTCACTGGCAGGTGAGGAGCCTCAGGGACGTGGTGTCCACGGCCTCAGTGAGCCCTGGCTTCTAGGCAATCTCCACCGTGTAGTCATTGGCTAGCTACAGGGAGGACAGCATGGAGTGGCACACCTCAAAGGCAGGCTTGCCAGCCACCAGATTGGCAAAGGGACACCACTTGTTGAGCTTCTGAAAGCTTGCTACCACTTGGTCCCCGTAATTGTGGATGTCGAAAAGAACATGTTCCTCCTGTATCTGGAGCAGGGGCCCCAATGGTGTCCTCCCAGTCCCAGATGCACTGAGACAGCTTCATCTCGTGCACATACTTCTGAGAGTTGGCAATAAATAGTTCCACGTTCCTCTGGACCAGCTCCTCCTAGCTCAGTGGGGTGATGGCCTCCGGCTCTGGAACGCCCTCCAGCAGCCCTTCAAGCTCCACATCCTCCAGCTCCAAGAAGCTGTCTCCTCCTCCCAGATCCTCCAGGGACTCCTTCACTTGCCTCTCTTCATGGAGGGCCCACAGTCCTTCCTGGGCCTTGAGCAGCTGCTGCTCTGCTATCTCACCCTTCCACAGCTTCCTAAGGACATCCACCTGCTCCTTGACTCACTTCCAGGAGAGGGCTTCCAGGTCTGCAAATGTGGGGCCTGTGTGCCGAGGTTCCTGGGAGCTACCACAGGCACTATAAGCAGCCAAGTACCACTTATGAAACCCCTGGAGTATGGTAGAGGTCTCTTCCTCTTGTGTTTGCCAGACATGGTTTCCTTCAAATTCAGTGGCAGAGAGTAAGAGCTGCCTTTTTTGAAGGGCTTGCCCTCCAGGGAGTCAAAGGGGTCTAGGCTCTGCCAGGGATCTGGGGGCTCCTTCTGGTGCCATGATGGGCAGAGGGTGGTGGCAGTGGCCGGGGGACATGCAAACAGAGATGTCCACGGGCATCTCCTCAGGCATCTCAGCATCTTGCTGGGTCCTCAGATGTCTCTGCTCCACTGAGGACAGGCCTCCTGGCTCTAGCAGGAAGGCCCTGTTGGAGAAGGGGGTGGAGGTGTTCATCCTGAAGTCCTTGCGGCTGGCTAGGACCTCCCCATAGCGGCTATAGAGTGGGTTGCTTTTCTTCTCTTCATCAGGGGGCACCAGGGCCATGGGTACCAAAGGAATGATGGGCACAGCGTTGGCAGACTGGTCATTCCTCAGGTCTATGTTTGCCTGGGAGTCTGGGAGATCATCGAGGGACAGGAACTCCTCCTCAGGTTCTGGGCGAGTTCTGCAGCTGTCATCAGCACTGCCCATCTGGCTGTACAGACATGGCCTGCTTGTTCCACTTTTTGCCTGAGATGAAATCCAGAGCCTGGTAGACCAGCGAGTAGAGGTACTCCACCTTCTTACTATAGACACAGGCACACCCTTGGATCAGCAGTGCAGCCTCAATGAAGTTCATGGTGGTTTTGCCTTCATCAGAAGAAATGCAGATCTGGTTCAGGTCCTCCAGGTACTTGCCCAGCTGTGCCACCACATGCACCTCCCAGTTCCTGGTGAGGTCGCGGATGGGCGGCAGAAGGTGGGTGAAACAGCTCTCCATGTCCTCCATGGACGAGCAGGCTGCCAGGGCTCCCGGTCCGGGCTCCGCTTTCTGCGCAGGCCACTGCAGAGGCCGCTCAGTCTGGCGCCATTTTTGAAAAGTTTTATTTTTAAAATGTAAAAATATTTTTAGATAAAATGAAAGTTCATTTTTAGCTCATGAGCCATGTAAAATCAGTCAACAGGCCAGATTTGGCCTATGAGCCATAGTTTGCCAGCCCTTGGTCATAGCTTGTACTTCTCTAGAGCCCACATACAGCATGAGGAAGTAAATAATGATGGAAGTTGATATATATATGTGTGTGTGTGTGTGTGTGTGTGTGTGTGTGTGTATTATATATATATATATAGATATATATAGATATATATACCCTAGTTTTGCACAGCTATTTGAATTTTATTAGCTGAGCCTACTCCTAATTTCCTATGCTTAGTGGAAAGGTATTATATATCATTTTGAAGACAGAGAGAGAAAGTTTGCAGGTGTGGAAGGAAATTGTAGATTTCACGATCCTGGAAGTGGGGCACTTTTTTTTTGACCCAGAAAGCAAACCCGGAAAAACATACCATCCAGCCACAAAGTACATTCTTGAAAACAGTCAGGCAAAATTACCAATACTACATATAACTTTATACTTTTATGGTTAAAACAAACTTTGTCACTTTTATTTGACCAAAAGTTTTTATTGTTTATTGTTGTCTTTATTTACCTAGTTATAGTCATTGCAGAATCTTTTGTCTCAGATACACACACACACACACACACATGTTCTTATGTCTCTTTGAGTTTATAGTTGCTTAGTATAATATTCAATTACATTCTTATACCCCAATTCGTTTAAGCATCCCCCTGCCATTAGGCACATAATTTGTTTTCAACCTTTTGTTGTTTCAAATATTGCTTTTATAAGCATTTGTTTTTAATAGATAGGCCTTTTCTTGCAGTCAGTAACTTCCTTGAGGTTATAAACCCAGTGGTGGGTTCATTAAGTCAAAAAGAATGAAATTTTATAAATTGTCTTACACATTTTAGAATTGTTTTCCAAAATGGTAAGACCAGTTCACAACTTGGTGAGTACTTCTCAGGAATAAGGTTTAAGGTATAACCAAGTTTGATAGGTGGTTAAAATTAAGTCACGAGATAAAATTCAAGATGGAGAAGGCCGAGGAATTGAGTGTTCTAAGTCATGGGAAGGTCATTAGTAAAGCTGTTGAGGTCATTGATGATTATGATGTCAGGGAATAGAGTAGAGGGAAGATTTAGGTGCTGAAGTCATCAAAGAAAGTTGAAGACTAGCCTAGAGGTCAATACATGAATCTGAAATGGTTGGGAGAGAAAGTGGCAAACAGATGTCATGAACTTCAAAAAGAGAAGAGTCAGAGTCATGGTCTGAAAGCAACACTAGAAGCAAAAAAAATGTGCTAACTTCTTGTTCTATCGTTTGGGAGTAGGGTGGGAAGAATTGGAGAGGATTACAAATGATGCTTTACCCTCCGAAGAAAGCCAAATTAAAACCTAGGTAGGTAAAATTGGTTTAGCTGAGAATAGTAGAAAAGCATCTGCCCAATATGCTAGGTACAGAGGACATATTTAAGCATTTAAGAGAGGATGAATCAGAATAAATATGTTATAGCCAGACTACAACTTGGTTCTGCACTAGTCACCTGCTTCATTCCTTTAACTGTATCGATGTATTGCTTGAGCAACAGGCTGTTGATGATTTCCTAACCAGCCTGGGCATTCCTTGGATGGTTCTTTGACACATTGACCAAAGAGAGGTAAGGATATAGAGTCTGAGTACAGTACATTTTCTTGTCATACCAGCTGAAGTAAAGAATGTTGATAGACATGTTACAATTGGGTAGAATATAACATTGCAGGAATTTCTGAATGTTCTGATATTCTCTTTCCATCTATCCATTAGATTATGGACAGTGTGTTATCATAAGTAAGAACTGTACCCTTGCCTTCTTCTGTAAGCGTTTCCTAAATTCATCTGTGAATCATGGTTCTTGGCTTCATATTATTTGCACCGGTATCCTGTACCACATCCTTCAAAAACTACAAGGTTTCTGTAGAGTGAATGGGAGATTCAGACAGTTTCTTATGGCACAATGGAAAGAAATAATTAACTGCCACAAACTCGGTGTGATCACCACAGATTTGACTGAAATAGTAGTAAATCCCTTTGAAGTCTAGCTCTTTGTGATACTAGAGTCATGAGGAAAAATCCTGAGTCTGCCAAGAGTATCCAGGTCCTTCACAAGATCCTTTTAGTCTAATGCCACTGATATGCACCCCTATAACAGCCTGATCCTATTCTAGGAATGCTGATAAATCAAGATTTTTAGACCATGTTAGCTCAGGTGACCTGTTAATAAGGCATCATGCTGTGCCCTGAGCTCCCAATGGCAACATTGCAGTGTCATGATAAAAGAAACAAACAAAAATGGAATTCCTTGTGCTTTTCTCCACCTACTATAGACACAGATAATAACATTTATGAGGGATCTCAAAATATGTCCCCCTATGATAAAACAAGAAGTATATCCTTACAATGTATTAAGAAACTATCTGCTACAGGGATGGGCTCCAGTAGAACAAGCAATCTGCCACCCATATACCATTGCAGTGTTGATGCTCTTGTACAAGGCTGATGGTCTCTCCCTCAGACAGCCATTCACTGAGTAATTCCTGAGCATCCAGAATACATGCCATCTCCCTTGTCTCTAGAAATGCATTCAGCTTTGATTCACCAGATATTGACAAGGATAAGCTCCTGGAATCATGGCAGTGCTCAGTGAATGATCTTTTGAAACGTTGTGGTTTACCCATTTATTGAAACGGTTTAACCTGCTATCATAAAATATTCTTAGTAGGAGAATACCAGTATCAACTGAGTGAACTCCAATGATTAGCCCTAGGCAATCTAGGTGGTACAGTAGAAAAAGCATTGACATCAGAGTTAAAGGACCAGGGTTCAAATCCCCTCTCTGATGCTTATTACTTTGGTGACCTTAGGCATGTTACTTAACTTTTCTGGGCCTCAGTTTCTTCATTTATAAAATGCATAGCCTTTGTGGTTCCTTCAATCTCTAAATATATGATTCTTTAATCCCAAAGACAAGAGAGAAATCCTGGGTTAAACTCCCCCATTGGACAAATTGAATATCTGAATGTTATAAACACCAAAGCAATAGAATATTTATGTTAAATATCTATATTGTAGACCTGAAGTCTTACCTATCTAACATAGTTGCTATGAGTAAGGCCAGGAGGTTTGTCGTCATGTTATTCTTTAAATATTTGAATATCATTGTTGCCTTGGTCAACCCAGATGGCGCTAGTTGGCAAGCAAAATGCCTGTAATTCATGTGTGTATGTGTATGTGTATACACACATGCACACACATATATATACATACACATTCATATGTGTATACAGACACACACACACATATATATATATGTATAACTCTCTTCTACTTGTATGAAGCCCTAATCCAGTTAAGGTTATAAATGCCCTACCTTCCCCACAAAAGTCCAACTTTGTATGGACTTTGACCCTGGACCCTTTCTAAGATGTGTTATGAATACCAGCTATAGACAGCAATTCTCAATAAATAAAAGGATACAATTTCTTTTCTTGAGCATGAACAAAAATAGAATCTCAGATGGTACGTATATAAGTCTCAGATAAAGTACTTCCATGAATAAGAATTACATAACCCCTACCCCTTTTGTTTATTTGATATTTAGATGAAAAAAGCTTAGTGGGTCAATTTTGCTTGCTAGCATTTATTGTACTCTACCCTAGAGATTCTTTGAGCAAGACATCCACTGCTAACATAGATTAATGTAAATTCTTGGAAGGCCTTGAAGACTTGATCTCAGAAGATACATACATAGTGTTATGGCCCAAACCAGGACTTTGTGCTACTACAGCCATTGCAGTCTGAAAACACATACCTGCCCCACTTTGTGGGTACATTGATTATCTCCAATATCATATTGCTTAAGTGGCCATCCTAACTTACTGTATTAAGCTTTTTTTGAGGTAATATGATATTGCTACCCTCCTCCTCCAAATAGCAGTTGCAGCATCAGGTTTCATTAATAGAACTGTAGTATACAGAACAAGTGAGATGAAAGACTTGCTTTGTTATGGATTGACTCAACCATATTTACAGTGAGGTATTATATTTTTGTGCCACATTTTAATGATGCCATTGACACATATATATGACATTTAAAGGAAAGCAAAGAAATGTCATATGAGAAATGATTGTCTGAACTGGGAGTGTTTAGCCTGGAAAAAAGATTTAGAAAAGACATAACAGCTACCTTCAAACAGTTGGAAGGACTATAACATAAGTTATGAATGTGATTGATTCTTTTTGTTTCAGATGGAAGAATTAGGAACAGTAGATAGGAATTTAAAGGAGACAGATTGCAGCTCAGAAGTAAGAAGACCTGAACACTTGAAAATGGATTGGGCAGCTTTATGGAGTTACTCCTTTAATGTCTTCAAACTGAGATTAACTGATTTCACATGGTCAGTAGATTAGAGAGGTTGTCGAGAATAAGTATTCATCCACTGGAAAGGATCAGATAGCTTTCATGACCCTTTCAGACTTCAAGGTTCTATAATTCTCAGTTCTTTGCTTGCTTCCCTTACCTAGATGTGTCCCCTTTTATTCTGGATCATGTGCACTTACTTTCTGTATCTTCATGACTTAACACTTTAACATACTCCAGTTGTGCCACATCTTCTTTCCTCTCTGGCAAAACCATATCCTTATCAAGGACATTGACTGTCTTTCCTCTTTTGAACCTCCTATTTAGTCAGGAATGGTGTTGTCCACATAGTATGAATGAGTAAATAATTTACTTGGTATATAGACATCTCTGAAAATTATCAGAACATACAGTCCTGTTCACTTTTTCTGACACTAGCAACTCTCTCAAAGGTCATGTCAATAAATGGTGCCAGATTGAACAGGAGTGTTTTTGGCATTTCAGGAATCATTGTCCTTCAAGGATGTGGCTGTGGACTTCACCCAGGAAGAATGGGGACAATTGGACCCTGATCAGAGATATCTGTACAAGGATGTAATGCTGGAGAACTATAGAAACCTGGTCTCAGTTGGTAAGTGTGGTTCTCCTAAGTGACTTAGGGTTATTTTGTTTTCCCCAGCCATTAAATGGTATAAAACTTCTCACTCTAAAACATTTATCTGTTTAGAGACTTAGGACTAAACAATTAGAAATTCTCAATTCATTTTGGGCACAAATACAGAGTGTTCCTGTTCCCTCTTTCCATGTGGAAGTTTACTTCTTAGAGTATAAAATAGATAGTTTTGTTGTGCTGTCCATAATGCTGCATTATTTCATCCTCCAGAAGTACCAAGGAACAAGGAAATAGAATCTAATGCAGGAATAATTTTTACCCCAGTACAAACACCTAAGTTCTTTGTTTTTCCCTTTGAGCAGGACATCAAATTTATAAGCCAAATCTGATATCTCAGTTGGAACAAGGAGAAGAGCCTTGGATTATAGATAAAGAAATCCCAAGAGGTGCCTTCCTAGGTAAGTGACAAAGACCCAACCAGAAGAATCATTTTAAGTAACAAAAAGAATTGTAGTCTAGCTTTTGTAATTTTTTGAAGCCATCTAGGCATGTGGATAAGAATGAGGTCATTTGGCATAAACTATCTCAAATATGTTGAACTAATTTGATTCTCTAATGTGTTGAAGTAATCTTAGAGTTGAAAGAATCATAGAAGACATACAGTTCAAATTCTGGGAATACAAAGAAAACAAAATTATACAGTCTCTACCCTCAAGGCGCTTATATTCCATTGAGAAAGACAGTATTTCCCAATATATTTATACAGAATAAACACAAAGTTAATACAAATTAGTTATGGAGAAGAGCATTAGCAAGTAATCAGGTTAAGAAGAACAGTTTAGGGGCATGACAGGAAGATAGAGTTCAGTTTTTGGTTATGTTCAGTTTGAAGTTCTGATGGGAGTGTCCTTTGGGTACTTGGATCTTGAGCTCTGAAGGGAGATAAGAACTAGAGATAGAGATGTGAGAGCAAGAAGAGGAGTTAAGGCAGTGGGAATTTAGATAGCCAATTAGATTGCCAAGTGAAAGATTGTAGGGAAAGAAGAGAGCCAAAGAGTGGAATGCTCACACCAACGAGAGAGAAGATGAGAAAGAGATGATTACAAATGTAAGACAAAAACCAGGATTATGTGGTGCCCCTAAACCTGAGGAAAAAGAAAGAATCCATTAGAAAGTGGAGGTCAGTAATGTCAAAAGCTGGAAAAGAGATCCAGGAGAACAAAGACTTTAAAAGTCAGAGCTAGACTGATAAATGATTGCAGGGATATTCCTCCCCAGCATTCAGAGTAGAATTTAGAGCTTTTGACATTTTGCAGTTAAGTGCCTCCATGAAGTCTCTTTTTAAGGTGCACAGAAGTTCCTTGATTGAACAAGACTACTGGTGTCTCTGCTCTAGCATTTTGGGCTCCAGAAAGAGGAGGGGCAAAATGCTACAGAAAAGTTGTCCAATACTCCCAGCTTTCCCAAGATCCCATGAAGACATTAGCACATACAATACTAAAGAACACCTTGGAGTAACAGTTTATAGGTTATCAATTATAAGATAGGGATTGTTACATATCAGGCAAAAAATATCTTGGATAAAACAGTTTCATAGGTTTCCATGAGACAAAGTCAATGGCATAGGTGCAACACTTCCCTCAAAAAATGTGTTTTGATTATCCCTATATTCATAACAAATATTTTTAAATACCTCCAATGTGCCAGGTACTGTGCTAAGTGCTGGGGACACAAAGAAGGGCAAAAACAGTCTCTATCCTCAAGGAGCTCAATCCAAATGGGGAAAAAATATGCAAACAATTGTGTAGGAATAAGATATATACAGGATAAATTGGAGATAATCTCAGAAGGCACTTGCTTAAGAGGGACTGGGAAAAGTTTCTTGCAGAAAGAGATTTTACCTGAGACTTGAAGGAAGCCAAGGAAAACTAGGAGGCAGAGACAGAAGCAATAGTACCAGGTATGGGGGACAGTCAATGAAAATGCACACAGTTGGGATATAAGGTGTCTTGTACAAGGACCAGTAGTCACAGTGCTGTCACTAGATCATATGAGTAAGATATAAAAAAGCTAGAAAGGCAGGAGAGGTCTAGGTTATTGTAACGCCAATGCGATACCCATAGCAGCCACTGTGAATATGCATGCTTATTTCCATAACTCTCTTCCTCAGAGATGAAACCAAGATATTTATTCAGATACCAGAAATCCAAATCCACCATGGTAACAAATTTATATATATCACCAATCCAGGGAGCACCACCAACCCCAAGCCTTCCCTCCATTAGGCTTCCTCAACAAACAAGCTCCCCTAGGCAAAATTCCTCCCTCTTTCACTCACCCTACCTGCTCTGCCTCAGCTCTTCCTTGCTCTCTCCCATCTCTGCCTCTCTCTCACTTCCTGCTCCACCCGTTTGGCAAGCTCCTCCCACTATAGGCTTCATATGATTGTGTGACTCAGGTTCCATCACAACAGTCAGGTGGGCCCAAGCTGAAAGCAGGTAACACAGGCCTATTAATGGGTGAGAAAGATCTTCCCATTCTATTAACATTGCAGTTATAAAGGGCTTTAAAAACCAAGCAGATAGATCAGTAAGGCTGAGGACTCAGAAAAGTCCATGAGTTTGACAATGAAGTGATCACTGGAAAGAGCAATTTCAGCTATATGATGTGGTCAGAAGCCAGACTGCAGAGTTAAGAAGAGAGTAAGAGGAAAGGAAGTAAAGGCACCCATTATAGACATCCTTTCAAGGATATGTGGCCATGAAAGGGTGAAGAAATATAGCTATTGGGGATGGACAAATCAACAGCTTTTTAAGGATGGAGAGACATATATTTGTAGGCACCAAGAAAATAGCTGATTATCAAAGAGAGATTGAAGATTAGTAAGAGAGAGGGGAAGACAGAGCAATCTGCTAGTGAAGGTGGGAAGGAATAGGATCACTAGTGGATAGAGAGAGATTTGCCTTAGCAAAGGAAGGGCTACATCTTCATGTATAATGGGGGTGAAAGAGGAAAAAGTGGTGGAAGGTACTTGGTGACATGATATTGAGGCAGAGAGGATAAGAGAGATTTTTGACAAGTGGCCTGTTTTTTCAGTGAAATGGCAAGTTTCTCAGCTGATAGGGTGAGTTCATGGGGAGTTATGTAAGGTTTGAGGAAGGATGAAAAGGTTTGGGAAAGCTGCTCTACTGAGTGGAAGTGAATTGATTTAAGGACATGTAAAAGACTTGCTTTGCTTCAGTGAGGGGTAAGGGCCAGGTCAAATTATAAAACAAATTTTTATTAGACCCAGTCAAGCACAATCTTATGATTTTCTCTGGTTTTATTCAGGAGCCCATGAATAGGAACAAGGCAGGAATAATGAGAATAGTCTAAGTAATCCAAATGGGGTTTGGAAGGAAAAGATTGATAAAGGGGCAAGGGACTCTAGAAGGGGAGGCTAGTGTACATTTGAACTGGAACTTGTGGAGAGGTGATGACCTGGGAAAGAACATGAGGGTTAGACAGAAATTAGAGTGAGGATGAAAGACAGGATTAAGGGTCATGAGACAGAGGGAAAGATATAATAATAAAAGATTATGATCTGATAAAGGAGTTTCGGGATACATGGAAGGAGAGTACTTGTAGATAATGGCAAGATTGAGGGTCTGACCATCTCTATGTAGTTGAATTGAAGTGAAGGAGGAGATCATGACAATTTAGTAAGTCTAAGAACTGGGTTACAGTGCCTGAGGGACTATCAGTGTATATGTTGAAGTCCCTGAGTATCAAGGTGGGAGCTGTGGAAGAGAAACTGTGAACCAGGTACTGAACTCACTGAAGGAGGAAGGAGAGTGTTTTCGAGGTTGGTAGATAATAGTTACCAGAATCTTCATTGGGTAATAAATATAAGTTGAATGAACCTCAGAGGAGAAAAGGTTATCCTCTTATCACTGTCCCTTTCTTCCTTTTTCCATCCTTTCCCCAGCCTGCAGGGCCATATTTGAACCTTGTCAGAGCACTGTACTCAGAATTACTGTATTTGTTCTCCTTTTCTCACTTTAGTGATTCCTTTCTCATAGCCTAAGCCACAGTATAAAGTTAGATTTTTCTTACTTTTTTTTTCAGACTGGGAGATCAGATCAGAAACCAAGAAGTCAGCTGCAAAGCAAGACATTTCTGAAGAGAAATCATCCCAGAAGGTAACAGTGGAAAGATTACCAAGGGATAGTATATGGCATTCTAAGCCAAGTGAAACTAGGACATATGAAGACCAGCTTGGGGTCCCACAAGAAATACATGAGAGGTATCTAAAACAAACAAGAGTTGCCCAGAATAAAATCCTACCTGAGAAGAAAGCCCCTGAATGTAATCAGTTTAATCTAGACTCAGTCTTTATTATGGAACAGAGTGTTCCCACTAGAGAGAGGTACCATGAATATGATATATATGGAAAAACTTTTGAATGTGATTCAGACCTAATTAGCCATCAGAAAGTCTGTGTACCGAAGTCTTATGAATGTACGGAATGTAGGAAAATTTTCAGTAAAGGTGCACTCCTTACACAGCATTGGAGAGTCCATACTGGGGAGAAACCCTATAAATGTAGTGACTGTGAAAAAGCTTTCAGTAAGGCTACTCTCCTTATACAACATCAGAGAATCCATACTGGGGAGAAACCTTATAAATGCAATGAATGTGGAAAAGCTTTCAGCCAAAGTATATGTCTTACTCGACATAAAAGGATTCACACTGGGGAAAAACCATATGAATGCAATGAATGTGGGAGAGCCTTTAGACTGCGTGGACACCTTACTCAACATCAGAGAATTCATACTGGAGAGAAACCCTATAAATGTAGTGAATGTGAGAAAACTTTTAGTCAGAGTACAGACCGTACTCAGCATGAAAGAATTCATACCGGAGAGAAGCCCTATAAATGTATTGAATGTGGGAAAGCCTTTAGATGTAGTACACATCTAACTCAGCACCAGAGAATTCATACTGGAGAGAAACCATATGAATGTAGTGAATGCAGAAAAGCATTTTGTGATAGGTCATCCCTTAATAAACACCAGAGGATTCATACTGGAGAGAAACCCTATGAATGTAGTGAATGTGGAAAAGCCTTCATTCGAAGTTCAGACCTAACCCAACATTACAGAACTCATACTGGTGAGAAACCTTATGAATGTAATGAATGTGGAAAAGTCTTCAGCCTGCATGTACATCTTACTCGACATCAGAGAATCCATACAGGAGAGAAACCTTACAAATGCATTCAATGTGGGAATGCTTTCAGGCACAGTTCAGCCCTGGTCAGACATCTGAGACTTCATAGTGGAGAATAATCCTAGGAATTTAGTAAATATAAAAGTTTCTTTTGGACTTAACTCATGTTCAAATACCCTATGGTCCTAATATTGCACCAGCTATGATTTTGTTTGGTGTACTTAAATGAGAAATATGCTGCTTCTTCCCCATCTCTTTCCCCACTGTATATCTTTCTCCCATAGTATATTCCCCAATTTTTATGAGTGATTTTCATCCAATAGCAGTTCCTCTTAAAACCAGTTTGATTAATAATTCATTTAAGAGTAATTTGACTGTTTTTATAAGTATTTTATATTGCTAGGTATAGTTTTATTTTTTTTACCTGATTTTTTGTTTTGGGACTTCTAAACATTTTTGCATTGTTTTTGGTGATAAAAACTAAAAGTAAAGTTCAAGTCTTAATAGGGTTAAAGAAGTTGATCATTAGATGTACTGATTTTAAGTGAATTGGCTTGCTTTCCTTAGCTCTAGAATTATATTGGTGTGAGTAAGGAGTGGACTTATATCCAAGTCATCTTTAAATATACAGAAATAAATTTATTTTTAAAATAAAATCATCTTTAGACAAGTACACTTCATGAAGCAATCTCTTGAAGCATGGAAAGTTGGTTATGTATGTTAGTAAAAGGAGTACTACCCACAGTGGTAAAATCACAGAACTGGAAGGGACTTCAAAGAACACCTCTTCCAACCCTTTTGTTTTATAGATGAGGTAATAGGCCCAAGAAGGGTAAGTAACTTCCCAAGGTCACACAGCTAAGGAGCATTAGATGAGGTATTTGAACCTAGGCTTCCTGATTAGTATTAGTGCTTTTAAGAAAATAGCCTTTGGGAGCAGCTAGCTGGCGCAGTGGATAGAGCACCAATCCTGGAGTCAGAAGGACCTGAGTTCAAATTTGACTTACTAATAGTATGACACTGGGCAAGTCACTTAATCCTAATTGCTATGTTCCTCCCCCACCTCTTCCCCCCCCAAAAAAAACACAGTCTTTGAGAGCAAAAGAAATGAATACATAAAGGCAGCACTCATGATTATGATAGATTATGTTACTGGAAAGAAATGTTTTAAGTTTAACATGACTCACATCAGCTTTTCATGTAGGAACAATAGGTGTCACATTCCTATCAACATCCTGATCAGTTTTTTGTAGTAATGAGAACAAAAATTATATGTCATTAAATTTTATTGGTATAACTGATATCAAGTTTTATAAAGTATATAATTTAATTCAACAGGGCAATTCAATAACATAGCTAAAATTAATGATAGATGAGAATATATTCTATCAAATTCACATCTAACCTCCTGACTTACTTTGAATTGTAGCAAATAAGATGATGAGAGAAAACCCCCTTTCACAAAATTCAGATTTCCTTTGACAAAAATTTTATAGGCACTTATGGTAAACAAAAATAAAGTTTTGGGAGATGTCAAGCCACTAAATGGCTTTGTGAGAGACTGAGCGAGATATATGTTACTTTTATCTTCTTACTATGAATTACCCCATAGAGGAATTAAATTATCCCACAGGAATGAAAAGATCACTGTGTTGAGCTTTCTGCTGCTTGATAATACAGTGTCCCTACCGTTTTGGATCTCTCATTTTATCATCACTAACAGCTTTACCTTATACTTTAATGTCAACTGGGGCACACCTGCCCTTCAAATCAATGAACCAGTCTTTGCTGGAACTGAATTTTTCATTCTTTTGTATCTTAACATATTGTAGATTCACAATAAAAAAAAACCCTCAAAGCTTTGACATTGTAATGAAATATAAAGGCCACCATCATGATTCTGAATCCACAAAATGAAGGAAAAAAAAGCAGTGTAGGGCATTGGACAAAGCAGTAGATTTGGAGTTCAAATCCTTGATCCACTGCTTACTAACTGGGTGATCTTGAACAAGTTACATTATGTTTCTAAGCTTTGTCTTCCTCTTCCTTAAAGGAGTAAGACAATTGATCTCTGAGGTTCTTTTCAGCTCTAATCTATGATCCTTTTACCTCCCCACATGAATATATCTCCCTCACTTTCTATAATCTAATCCATAATTGTGCATGTTGTCTTAGAAAAGTGGATTGCAAAAGAACCTCTTTTTTTCCTTGTTTCCAGGAACTTTTGAGAATTCCATATGAGGTATGATAGATTGTAAGGCACTACTCATTTACTTGGGGAGAGAAGTATATGTTGGTATAATTGCTATATGTTCCACGTATTTGTGTTTGTATTTATATTTAAATCTGTAATTGTGTAAAATTTTATTTTTCCTGATTTTTTTGCTATTTCTGTAATGCAGTATAATAATGAAAGGTTTGAAGAGCCACAAGCCTGGTTGGTGCACTCTACAGAGTCCAAGAGCTGATGTTATGCTTTGAGCAACATTAGAATCCAGGCCCAGAGATGTATGATGTTCTAGACCCTAAAGATTACTGCACCTAGGAAGATTCATTTAAATAGATTGTTTCATTTAAATTGCACACGAATAGAGACTATGGGATGAGAGGACAAAGTAAACTCTCAGGGGATCTAAGTATTTTGGGCTTCAGCCAAGAGGTGTTTGAGTCACAAAATGTAAAACCTAATGGGAGAAAATAATTTGGGAATTTGGTAAGCAAATCATCAGAAATCAAAGAAGCAAACCTTTCCCATGGCTATGGACCACTGATGGTCAACCATAGGTTGAAATTCTCTATGACTAATCTTACTGTAGTAACACCAGAAGATACTGACCTTAGCCCTTTTGCTCCCCACTTACCAACTGAGAAAGGTGGGATTGGGCAGGCCCTTAAAGAATTCTCATTTCTAGTGCTATATATCCTGTTAGTTGGGACCAACCACATAGGGACAACCTGGAGAAGTGGGTAGAGACTATGAAAGCATATCTCTCATAACCATGTAGCACATCAAAATTGATAGATGAGTCTGGTGCTTTGGGTTCAAGGTGAGAATGAACTGAGACACTTGGAGAACTTAAAGTAGTAAATATGAGTAAGTTAATAGCCATAGCATGGAAAAGATATCCAACAAGAACACAGCATTTGTCTCAAGTAGATGTAATCCACCTTATCTCCACACAGAATTGTACCTGGTCGGTAAAGCATGGTGCATTGACTTAGTTAGAACATCTACCAAGTCTGCAGGCGACCAGGAAGCCACATCAGCCTTTGCCCTCTGGGTCAAACACCTCTCAGGGTCAGTTTATTCTATGTTGCAGTCACTCTTACAGATATTGCTCCTATCACATCTCTTATGACAAGAAACTAAAGGTCTTCTATAGGACCTGTTGTCTCTTAAAAGGATATAGGACTGTTATTGGACAATCTTAATCTCTGGAATGGGGAAAGCCTGGTATAGGCAGCACCAGGGAGGGGAGGGGACTAAACCAGAAAGATAAAGGAAAAAATATCAAGAACTCCCTGCAGGAATGATCTGATATAGAAGAGACGGAAGGGTAAAAATCATTGTCATTGATTCATCATGACCATGGCTTCTGGGAAGTGGGACACTTGACTCCTGATAGTCAGAAGCATGATGACTGAGCTGTTTATTAATAGTAGCAAGTATCTTGCCCTAAAATGGGAGTTTAGGGAGTTTCAGTTTAGGACAGGTGAAGGACCAAATGAATTTTCAAAAATATTGTCCCCCTGGGTGGTGTTCTAGATTGTGTCCAGAATCATCTAGGTTCTTATCTACTGTATTCCCAAACACTTTACTGGGCAGCCTGGAATGTGGCTTTTCTTAGATTTGATCCTTCACTACTATAGGCAGCCCTGGAGGAGAAGAATCCTACATATGAGTCACCTATCTAGGGCCTCTTGCTTCTGTGGATTTGTCTGACCCAGTCAACATCACACCATCAGTACAGTGGGTACATGAATACCCTTGGCAAGTAGAGGCTTTCAGGACTCTGCACATCAAAATCTGGTAGTGAGGCAAATCCAGGTAGCACTTAAGGAGAGTGAAGATAAAAGCAAAGTGTTACTCCATATTCTCAGACATAGGAATAGAGAAAAAAGGCATTAATGCGACCAACAACCCACTGGAAGCATGGATAGGACAGGGACAACAATGAGCATGACAACTTAGACTCCACCTTCCTGGCCACACCAGTTTGTTGCAAAGGAAGTTGGTTTAGTAAAATACTCTGGCCTACATTTTCATCACTTGAGAGCAAATGGTTTCACCTCCACCTGAGACTGGGTATCACTTGACACTTAACTACTTGGGATGGTTTGGGCAGTTCAAAAGCTTTCCATTTGACCCTATCCACAATAACTACCATAGAGGTTGCTGAAAGGGCCCATATAGGTACCAGCTCCCATCATGGCCTTTCCTTTGGAGTCCTGCCTGAAAATTCTCCCATGCATTGGGGGGCCCTACTAGGCCCATGGTGTGGGGTATGGTAATAGCCTGACTACTAGTGTTCAGGAGCCCCTTACATACAAACAGAGCCAGAAGCTTTAAGGAATGTTAGACTTGGGTAGGACTGAAGGGACTTTATAGCTCCCAAGTTGATTTGTGTGATAGTGTTTTATCTGAACCCTCACAGGCAAGAATTGGTTACCTCTGTGTCAATCTCATGTAAGCATCATATCCAAAGCTAAGAGGTCAGGGGAGGGGTACTATGGGAAGTTTGAGAAGGGACTAGAAAACTTGGGACAGCTGCTGTGGAGAGTGGGATAGTGACTTGATTAGGAAGTGGAATGACTGTCTCACTGTAGTGAGGGCTCAGTTGAGAGGAATTAATATATTTGTAGTAGACCCAGTTGGTACATGAAGTCCATGTTAGCTCTAAGTATCCTTTTCCTAACTTGCATTATTACAGATGGAGGTAGGGGAGGTCATGATGTAATGTCCTCCAGCTCCTTCAGCAACATGTGAATAAAAATGAAGATTCTGTAATCTTTAGTTATGGTTGCTAGGGACCTTCATCTTTGTATGAATGTATATTGTGTTTAATATTTTTAATATAATTTCAATAATATTTTCAACTTAACCCTGTTTGCCTCAGTTCCTCATCTATAAAATGAGCTGCAGAGGAAAATGGCAAACCATTCCAGTATTTTTATCAAGAAAATCCCTTGCATCTATGGCTCTTCGTTGGGTTAAGTAATAATACTGTTAGTACTGAAACAATCTAAACAAACCATGAAAAGACAGTTTAGCAATAAATGATTTTTAAGTAATACCACCAACCAAAGCTTCACATAATTGTCACACCCACTGTTTTGCAAAAATTTGGCATGAAATCTGCAACACTTAATATGGTGAAATACAGTAAATGCTAGCTGTAAAGGCCTTATCCAATTCATAACTGTATTCTCCATAAGTTAGCGTAGATGTGATTTAGTTGCATTCAGACTCAAAAGACCTGGGTTCAAGTCTTTCTATCCCAGCAAAGTGTGTGGACTCCTCAGTTTTGGTTTCTTACTCTATAAAGGGGTAATACTCATATATATTAATATTTTCACTATTATAGTGCTATTGTCAGGATCAAATGAGATAGTAAACCCAAAGATAAAGACTCTTTGTAACTATAAATTGTTACAAAACTGAGTTATTACACTAACCTACCCCATAAATATTTGTTGACAAAAGAAAAAGAATCAAAAAAAATTTTAATTTCTCCTTGAGGAACAGGAAAAAGAACAATGAAGGATATCAGGTATATATTCATCTCTAGGCTTAGGGCACTGGGCCTAGTCAGGAAGACTTGAGTTCAAATACTGCCTTAGACAATTACTAGCTGTGCGATTTCAGGGAAGTCATTTAACATGTTTGCCTCAGTTTCCTCAACTGTAAAATGGACATAAGAGCACCTACATTGCAAAGTTGTGAGAAGCGAGATTATTTTTAAGTATTTGTCTGATTTGTAGCAGGTGCTATATAAATGCTTATTCCCTTCTATTAAGGACCTATTATGTGCAAGGCATTGTACTAAGCACCAGAGATACAAAGGCTAAAAAACAACCAAACCAAACAGTCCCTAGCTTTCAAGAAGTTCAGAGTCTAATGAGTGAGAAAACATACAATAACTATCTACTGCTGACATTTACAGGATAAATTGGAGCTAACAGAGGGAAGGCACTAGCATTAAAGGAGGTCTGAAAAGGCTTTTTTTTTTTTGTAGAAGGTGGTGCCAGTTTGAGGAGCACTTTTTATTTAGAAGTGTTAAGGCAATAATGGGGGCAGCTAAGTGGCAGAGTAGATACAACATTGGCCTTGGAATCAGGAAGACTTATCTTCTTGAGTTCAAATATAGTCTCAAATACTTACTAGTTGTGTGACCCTGGGCAAGTCATCTAACTCAGTTTGCCTCAGTTTCTTCAAATGTAAAATCAGCTGGAGAAGGAAATGGCAGACTACTCTAGTATCTTTGCCAAGAAAACCCCAAATGGGGTCATAAAGAAAGGAACAGACTGAAACGTTGGGCAGATTAAATAACAAAAAGTGCTTGATGAAGGGTTTTTCAGTTGCAGAGCTATGCTCTAGGAATATCTTTTCAGTAGCTACAGAAAAGACCAAAAGGAGGGAGGCAGATTAGGAAGGTGTATCTAGGTGAGAAGTGAGGAGGGCTGTGAGTGAAGAAAAGTGGCTTTAAGTGAGAGAAGTCATAGAGGCAAGAATGGCTTGGCACCTAGTTTTATAGGTGGACACGGGCAAGAGAGAATAAAGAATGACTGCTGTTAGGAAACGAGGCGACTGCCCTCAGTGGAGGTGCCCTATTGGGAAATCAGGAAGAGTGGTTGGAAGTTGGATGTCTTGGGTTCCCTCTTATCCCTCAAGTCTCTCTAGCAGATCAGACCTCGTTTCCTTTCCCCGAATCAGATTTTGTTTCCTTGGGTCCTTAAGCTCCTTAAAGGACCCTCTTGGCCTCACCCCACCCCCAAAAAGCGTACTTCCATCGTTTGCCTAGTCTCCCCACGGATTTGGTTTCCTCAACTTGTTCCCATCTAGACGCAATTTCCCGCCGCCCCGGGGTCATAATTCCATTTCCGTTTCCGTTCTGGAAAAGGAAGAAGCCGATTCGGTTGCCAAGGAGACGAACCAAGGTCCTCGAAAGGTGGAGCGAGGACAGAGGCTGCATTCTGATTGGTGCAGAGTCCATTCGCTTCCCCGCACTTCCTCTTGATTTAAGGGATAATGCCAAGCTTAACTCTTGGCTGTGCCTTCGGTAGGAAGACCAGAGTGGTCTTTCCACAAGCTAGGAAAAGCCAGGACGTGACCCCACCAATCCTTAGGGCCTTCTCGAAAAGAGTCTTCATAGCAACGAAGCCGAAGAGCCCCAGGCATTCTGGAAGTTGTAGTCCTTGGGTTCTCTAGGCGCAGGCGCACTTCGGAGACTCGTCTGAGAATGCGCGCGCGCTCCCGTCGCCATGATTGGTTCTTCACCCCGAACCAGTTCCTTATCTGAGGTCAGTCCGGGTCCCAGTGCCAGGTATTTAATGACCCGGCCCGATCCTTGACCCCGCCCCGAGCCAGAGCTGGGCGGATCCGGGAGGGACCCGGGACCGAGGGAGGGGGGGAGGCTAGAAGAGTGATGTGTGTGACAGACTAACGCTGTTGGGGTTGTGGGACTCCAGCCAGCATCTTGTGCCTGCCGATGGGCTTCCTCCCGCCCGTGGAGGGACCAGACCTGGAGGTCGGCCACCTTGTGTATACAGCGCGGAGCCCTGAACGCAGCCGCTGCCCGTTAGATCAGGGCCTCCATCTTTAGATGACCTAACCTCCATGAGATCGGGGGCCGGCTCGTTCTTGTACCGGCATCCCTAGTGCCTTGCATGTATATTAAGTGTTAAGTGTTTGCTGAATTAAGTTAGACATTTCATGAAATCATGACCCCATTGCTTAGCCTGGCTCTCTGGCTGTCTCTTCAATGTTATGTCGGAATTTGAGGCCGATGCTTCTGGTCTGCTAATTTTATCTTCTCTCTGTGTCCACAGCAGTCCTGCATAGAGTCTGTAGTTGTCCAGCCTGGAGCTTCAGAGGAAGGGTTCCTGCTGCAGAGACAGAGACTTCAGCCCTGAGTGAAAATCTCAGATGACGTGACTTTGCCTCTGAGACCCTTAGGCCTTCGGGAACAAAGAAGCAGACCCATTTGGCCTTAGACATTTGGCACAAACTTCAAGAGGGAGCTGGTCCTTGAATAGTTGATCCATTTATAACCATCTTGCCTGGCTGGAGTGACTTAAGAATATCTAGAATAGGAAGTGTGTGACCTTCAAGGATCTGACCCAAATGTTTGGGGAGAAAGGTGAGACTTAAAGAAGCAGAGAAGAGATGTGGTTGGGCCAGAGAAAAGGTTATAGACCAGTTGCTAGGACTTTGTCCTGTTGAAAAATTAATTTTCTTTTATCTGGAATTACCTTTTTAGAAAGTTTGTTCATTAGAGGAGGTACCATACTTCCTGGATTGGGGCATTGTATGGGAATAAAATTTACCTCACGTTGCACTCTTACTCAGCATTCACCAAATGATGATTCTGGAAAGGGTCCAAAAGCAGCGTGTTTTAAAATATTGTCAAGAACCAAAGCCTGGGATAGTAAGAATAGGAATTTCTGAGACTATCAATCTCGAAACAAAAGTATATAGTGAAACATTTTGCCTTTAGTGGATGCTCTGCAAGATAGTGGATATCATATTTATAAAAGCTTTCCAAACTGAGTTCCATCTGATCTGCTTGACCTTGGAAGTGCTGTCTGCCTGAGACTATGATTATATCTAGAACCTGCTAGGACCACAGGCATGGAATGTAGCCCAAGCTGACATTAGCCACACACATATTAGTTTGTGCATATCTTGTCTGTACATATTTATTTGCTGATGTTTCCTGTATTAGATGGTGTGTTTCTTGAGGGCAAGGACTTTTACCTCTTTTTGTATCCTTAGGACTAAGCACAGTATATGACAAATAGGGGACATTTAATAAAGGATTATTGACTGACAATATCATGAATCCATTCTGATCCTCTATACTATATGGAGGGCAGCTAGGTGGTGCAGTGGATAGAGCACCAGTACAGGAATCAGGAGGACCTGAGTTCAAATCTCACCTCAGACTCTTGACACTCACTAGCTGTGTGACCTTGGGCAAGTCACTTAACCCCAATTGCCTCATCCTGGGTCACCTCCAGTCATCCTGATGAATATCTGGTCATTAGATTCAGATGGCTCTGGAGGAGAAGTGAGACTGGTGACCTGCACAGCCCTCCCTCACTCAAAACAAAGTCAAGTGCAAGTCATGTCATTATTTCTCTGATGGCATGGTCTTCTTTGGCAAGAAAGGACAAACACACTACTGAGGTCCATTTGACTTCTCTTTTCCTCCACAAGGTGTGTAGAAGTCACAGCCAATTACACAATGAAGATTTCTAGTCTATTGAGTATGGGAATCACAAGGCAAGAAAATCTCTCATGATTCTTTCCTCTTCCACAGTTCTATCTTCTCAGAAATATGCATTTATCCAAGAGGGAAACATTAAGGAACAAAGAAAGACCTCTGAATTTCTTACAGCCAGGTTCCAGGTGAGTTGAAAATTGTTGGTTTCTGTCTTTTCCCCCTTCTAACTCTGTCTCTACCCTTCTGTGCCCTCAAATGGTATCTCCTGTCTGAGGATAGAACATTTTCTTCCTGAATCTAGGAATATGCCCTATCCAGAAGGGAGCACCAGTTGTTCTGTTCTTGGAGACTGGAAATGTGTCCATCTTATATAGTTCCATTCCACAGTGGCTCTCTCCTCCTCACCAGGAATCCATCTATATATAAAGTTATTCAATTCTACCATGTGCCCAATATTGCAAGCCTGTGAGCAAGAAAAAAAAGAAGCAAAAGACATAATCCTTGCCCTCAAGTGCAAGAGCCTTGCACGTTTTTTTGTCAAGGCAATTGGGGTTAAGCAACTTATCCAGGGTCACGTAGCTAGTAAGTATCAAGTGTCTGAGGCCACATTTGAACTCATGTCCTGACTCCAGGGTCAGTGCTGTATTTACTGTGCTACCCAGTTTCCCTGGCCTTGCACTTTCATTGGGGAAAATAGATGTGTACAAGAAATAAGTCATAGATATTTAACATAGATAAAAGTTAATACAACAAGGTATATGAGTAAGGGCCAAAATAAATAGTGTAGATAAGAAGTATCATAAAGATTCCAAGATGAGAGGGGAGAGTATGGGCAAGAAGCACTTTCTTAAAAAGCTAGGATTAAATAAAGAATGGCATTTCAGGGAGAGAGAAACTCTCGCCTAGTTAAAGGACTTGGAACTCTAGTGAGTCCTTTGTAGGAGCCAGGTAGATAAGCACAAGCAGTTTATTAAGCACCTGATATATACAGGTATTAGGCTAAGTTCCAGGGATACAAATACAAACAAAAAGGAAGACAATCCCTGTCCTCAAGGAGCTAACACATCAAAGGGAAATGAAAAGGGAAGAAAGAGGGGAATACTCAGGGAAATTGTGGCAAAGGAGAACCAGTGGAGTTTGGCCTGGTGTCTAGAAAAGAACACATTTTAGAAAATACAAGGCAATAGTTTGGGCATCTAGGTGGCACAGTGGAGGGAGTGCTGCACCTGAATTCAGAAAAACTCATCTTATTAAGTTCACATCTGACCTTAGACACTTACTAGTTGTGTGACTTGGACAAGTCCCTTAAAGCTATTTGTCTCAGTTTCCTCATCTATAAAATAAGCTGAAGAAGGAAATGGCAAACCATTCCAGTATCTTTGCCAAGAAAACCCCAAATGGTGTCATGATGAATCAGACAAAACTGAAAACAACTCAACAACAAGGCAACAGGTTAGCTCTGTAGGGTAGAGCTATATTGTTTGAGGTCTTAAACACCATCTTGAGTATTTTTTAATTTTCTCAGAGGGAGTTGGGAATATTTAATTGTTTGAATTGATTATAGCATAGGTAAGATGACAGCTGTGTTTGAGTGTCCACCTTCAACAAGTGGCAAAATGATGACCTAGAGTGTAAAAGTTAATATGACTATCTGGCTATTTAAGATCTGGCCCCATAGTAGATAAATAACCATTGATATGTTTCCTATATGGATTTTTTTTTATTTTGAACTTAACAAAAAGCATTTACACACACATAACAGCACACCAAAAGGGGACTGTATATGAAACCATGAACTTTCATTTCATGTCACTTTTTTAAAAAGTTTATAACAATTTCACATCACTTACAAAGCTGTCTTGTTTGTGCTTCTTTCTGAACATCTTTTTGTTCCTTCCGTACATTTTAAAAAATGTTTCATTGGCCCTTTTATTTTGTTTCACCATTCTAACCTCTCTTCTCTCCCTTAAATACCCCCCCTCCAATTAAGAACCTAGAGAAAGGGGGGAAATGCCCTTGTAACAAATATTTTCTTTTCTTTTGTTGTCAGTTAATAAATATTTATTAAGTACCTACTATGTGCCAGGCACTATGCTTAGCATTGAGAATACAAAAAGAGGCAAAAGATGGTCCCTATCTTCAAGAAGCTCACAATCCAATAAAATATTTATTTTTAGTACTGTAATACATGATGACTAAATACACTATGAAATAACATTTCATGTTGCTTTTGGGTACATCACTAAACCCCTCCTTCAACCTCTTTTTGTTTGTGTGTGTATGTGTGTAACAAATATTTTCAAGCAAAATGAATCCACACTGACCTTGTACAAAAAATGTATACCTCTTTCTGTACCTTGAGTTCATCCCTACTCTGTCAATATATAGGTAGCATGCTTCATCATAAGTCTTCTGGAGATATGGTTAGTCATTTCCTTGATCAGAGTTCTTAAGTTTTTAATTTTTTTTTACAGTGTTGCCATCCTCATATGAGTTTTTCTCCTCATTTCATTCTATTATTTACTTCACATAAAATTGACTCATATTTCCCAGGATTCTCTGAAATCTCCTCTTTCATCATTTTTTACAGTGCAGTGATGCTTGCATATAACTTTGCTATTTTTATATTTTAAGTTATCCAGTTCCCTATAGTTGGCATTTCCCAAAGCCAATATGGTCACGCAACACTTTTGGATTTGCCATATATTGGTGGAATCCACACTTACATTCTTATACCACGATTTCTAGTCATTTCTCAGTTGTCTGAAAGGCACACCGCAATGATCATTGATACTTCTTAGTGTTTCCAATAACCCTACCCTGGGAGCTTTCTGAACACCCTGGGGCTTTCTTATGGGAGCTTTCCACAGTTTTGCCCCCTGCACATAGTTTTGCAGGCTAGTTTAGATACTGGCACTGATTTTGCTAGTAGCCCCCTTTCCAGATGACCCAAGACTTCTGTCTCATTTTTTTTATGAGCTTGGTATAGAAGAGGTTATTTACTATGACTTTTCTTTTTTTAATTGTTATTTGGTTTAGTTAAAATGTCTGTGTTTAGTAGAGTTGCAGTGTTGCAGCTGGGAGGTCCACTTCCCATTCAGGCTACCATTTGATCTATCCTATATGAAAAAATTTTCATACAAAAAATAGTCCCTTTGCTGTCCTTAATGAAGTGGCCTTTATAGTGACCTGTCCAGGAATGTTTCAGGGTGTGGTGAGGACTGTCTCAGAAACCCAAGATGGGAGTTGATTGGTATGTTCTGAAAAATTGATATTTTCACTTTCCTTGAGAGAAGAAAATGAAATTCTTAGGTCTGCTTCTCCCATTTAATTAATATACACTCTGAGTTTTTATGGGCTTTTTATTAACTATGATGATACCTACTTAAGTCACTCTTAAAATATTACATACCTGAGGGAATCCAAATTCTCAGTGCTCTGGAAGAAAATAAGCTACATAGTTCCTTGCATTTCCTGAGAGTCTTATTTACCCTTAATGACTTACTGACACATATTCTGCTCATTGGTTCATCTGGTATGGATCACTATCAAGTGAAAAGATTATTATAGTTACATTGATGAAAATCTATTCATGATCAATTACTGTATACTTAAAACTAAAAAAACAGTAGAGATTTTATTTTTCAATTATTAAGGTTATAAGATTTAGAGTTAAAAGGAAGCTTAGAAGTGTTCTAGATTGATTTGGGAACAAGAAGCAATCAGGTTTTAGGAACTTAAAACCCACATAATGAATAATTTAATTATTTTCTTTGACTCCTAAGCAAATACATAATATTTGTATTGGTCACTCCTAGAGTATAGGATCTTGTATCAAGATTGCAACCATAAACTTACAGAAAAACCTTTCCTGAATTATACTGTTCATTGATATGAACAAACAATAAACATTTGTTAAGGGTCAACTCAATATAAGGCACAGTGAATACAAAGAGAAAAACAAAACAGTCTCTGCCTTCAAGAATCTTATATTTTCCTGCCAGAATATAAATGAAAGTTTGGTAAGAAATGTTTAGCATTCAGAAAAATTGAACATAATTTCATATCACAAATTACCAACACATTACCATTTTTTGAAAATTGAAAAGCAAGCATAATTTCCTTTATTTCAGTCCAAAACTTTTTTCAGTCTGTCCACTCCTTTTGCCTTAATAAGTATGGATTCCACCAATATATGGCAAATCCAAAAGTGTTGCATGGCCATATTAGTTTTAGAAAATACCAACTATAGGAACTGGATAATTTAAAATATAAGAGTAGCAAAGTTATATTCAAGAATATATTCAAAATGGGAAAATTTATATTTTTATCATATCTACATATATATACACACATATATACACACGTATTTACATATACATATATACTATTTTATCTATAATAGCTCAACTGTCCTATCCAAATTAGTGTTAAATGTGAATGTATTGCCTAGGTACTATTGTCATTCTCATAGAAACTAAGCCTCATACCTTCAACATGCCTTCAACTAGGGACTAGTCTATTCACATTTTAATAACTAGGTTCAAGTTAAGTACAAAGAAAACTATTGGTTAGAACACTAGGAATGAATAGATGAAAAAAGTTTATTAAGCATTTACTATGTCCTAAGCACTGGGGATACAAGTACAAATGTGAGACAGTCCCTGCCCTCAAGGAATTTACATTCTGATAGTTGAGACAACACATTTAAGGGAGTAGTGGCCTGGAAATGGAGTTTTGGTTTGATCTGGAAGTCAGAAATGTAGATGGAAAAAATGGATATTGATATATCCTTTCTAGAGGCAATATAATGTTGACTGATTACTCTTCTCAGAGGAAGAGGTAGAAACAGGCATTGTGGGGAAGGAAGGATGGAAAATGGTGGGGGAAGGTAGATAATGAAAATACATGATTCAGAAGAATGTAGAACTGAGTTGGCAGGATAAAGTTCAGAAGGGCAATTCAGCAAACTTAACCATATTCAGCAAACTTAATCATGTGCAAGACTCTAGATGAGGCTTGGGGGGAAACAAAGATTTATAGGACACAGGCCCTATTGTCAAGGAGCTCACAATCTAATGAGTAACAGGAGAAATACACCAAAAGTTTTGATTCAAGAAGGAATGAGATTGGTTGCAAAGGAAAGATTTAGGAAGAACAAGGAGGGGAGAGATCACTTTCTTTTTAGGTTTAAGGGGGTAAGACAGGGGTAGGGTCATGGAAGGCTTCATAGAGGAAATACTAGTTGATTTTTAGTCTTGAAGGAAGGTGCTTCAGTAGCTGGAGAAATAATAAGGATAACTTTAAAATCTACTAGAGCTTATTTTAGTTATGAATTTCTGAATCTATATTTGGTTGTAACTGAAATTAGAAAGGTTTCCATAAGGTACATACGGAAGTCACTTATCATATGTCATTATACCTCCTCTCTATTGTAAAAATAAGTGTGAGCTCATGTGTATACAAACATTTGCAGTCAATCCACACATTTCACTACAGTTCTTGGACTCTCCAATAAATGATTATTATAAAACAGTTTCTCTTTTACTCATAGGAATCATGTTATTATTAGGGTGTAGATTCATTTAAATTCATCAGATATATATTAAATGCCAAATGCACTGAATAGAGCATATTAGAGCTAAGAATAAACTTAAAGATCATCTAACCCTATTTCCTCCCTTCAAAGAAGTGACAACTAGGATAGAGAATTGGACTTGGAGACAGTTAACACCTGAGTTTAAATCTTGCCTCAGACACTTAATTGTGGGATACTGGGAAAGTTATTTAAATGTCTGTGCACCAATTTCCTCATCTATGAAATGGAGGTTGTTGTGAGGATCAGATGAGATAATATTTGTAAGACACTTTGCAAACCTTAAAGTGCTCTATATTTGTTAGTTATTATGAGGAAGTGGAGGCCTAAAGAGGTAAAGTGAGCTAAAAATGACATAGCTGGGTCATGGCAGAGCCATGAGTAGAATCCAAGTCTTGTTGCAGTCCAATGGCAAGGTAGAAGGAAGAAATACAGCCTACCAACCCCCAACCCCCAACCTCCTCAACAAAGATCTAGAAAACATATCAGACTGAATTCTGGTCAGTAAATCCAAGAAAAAGTCATAGTGAGTCATCTCTTCAGCCCAGGGAGGCTAAGAGCTCTGCAGACACTGAATGGGGTATGACTAGAAGCACACTGGATGCAGAGCATTGAAGTGCCCAGAGACTGAAAAAAAAAAAAAAAAAAAAAAAGCTGACACCAAGTACCAAGGCAGGAAGATATTCCAGAGGGTCTCAGAACCAGTACAGATATAGAAATAGCAGCTCTGTCCCTCACTACATGATTACTTGTTATACTGAAGACAAAATCTGCACACAGGGGTAGAGGAGCAACTGGTAACTGACCTGGGGTCGTGTGCTCAACAAGGAACAAGTTCTGGAGCAAATAGTTGTATCTCTGGTCCCAGGTTTAGAGAGGAGACTTGATTATGGTCTCCAGCCCAGGACAGAAACCTACAGCATAATAATTAGAGCCAGAGTCCTAGAACAAAGCAGAGTCTGCATTTCAGTCTTTCTGAACCTGCAGATACTCCTAGGGGGCTACTGGTGGCTAAGTCCAGCAGCAATCTACTGAAACTTCCAAATCTGGATAAATCTACAGACTCAAATCTGAATCGGGAACTTGCAGAACTCAGACCATGAGGGCAGGGAGCATGCTTCATCAGAGTCACTTCAGGGGTATTGAAAGCTTACTGGCTCCCAGCCTGAGCTCTGAAATCAGTAGAGTGACATAAGAGGAAAGAAGTTGAGAGCAGACGTCCCTTCTCTGTGTCCAGAAGTGCCCAGAGTTCAGCAGGGTCGAGAAGTAGCGTGGAAAAATGAGCAAACATAAAAAGAATCCCATCCTGAAGAGGTATCATGGTGACAGGGAAACTTAAGACACAAATCCAGAAGGCAATGACTTGGAAACATCAGCAAGCAAAGCCTCAAAGAAAAGTAGCTTAGATACAAGTCCAAATAGAAGTCCTAGAAGAGTTAAATTAAAGCAAGAATTTTAAAAAGAGCTAAAAGAGTGACTTAAAATAACAAATGAGGGTGGTAGAGGAAAAGCGCTAAATAAAATGAAAATTATGGAAGATATAAAATAAGAATTAATAACTTAAAACAAGAGATTAAAAATCTTTCCCAAGAAAATAACTCCTGAAAATTAGCATGACCAAGTAGAAACTAATAACTATGAAATATGTAGAAATGATATGACATCAAGAAATTCTGTCAAAAGGCTAAAAAAGTAGAAGAAAGTGTGATATCTCAAAACAAAAATAAATAAATAGACCTAAAAAACAGATGAGGGAAAAAAATTAAGAATCATTGGACTACCTCAAAAGTCATGAACAAAAAAATAGTCAAGACATCATATGTGAAGAAATTGGTTTTTTTTAAACTGCCCATATCTCTTAGAACCAGAAGGCAAAGTGGAAATAAAAAGAATCCACAGGTCATCTCCTGAAAGAAGACCCAAAATAAAAACTACCAGAATTATTGTAGCCAAAATCTAGAGCTGTCAAGTCAAAGAAAAAAATATTGCAAGCAGCCAAAAAGGAAGCTTAGAGAATTATTGAGGAGCCACAATCAGGATCACATAAGATTTAGCAGCTGCCAGAATAAAAAAGCAGAAAACTTGGAACATGATATTCCAAAAGGCAAAATATCTAGGCTTACAACCAAGAATAATTTACCCAGAAAAACTGAGTATAATCCTATGTGGGGGAAAATGGATTTCTAATGAAATAGAGGACTTCTAAAACTTTCTGATGAAAAGATCAAAACTGAGTTCAAAATTTGACATACAAACACAGAAATCATGAGAAATATAAAAAGGTAAATATGAACGAACAATCATAAGGGACTAAAGGTTAAATTATTTCTATTATATAGGAAAATGATACATGCAGCCCCTCGGTGATCTTTGGGGTAATGAAAGGAGTCTATTGGATAGAGGGCCTAGGAGTAATTCTGTTATGTTTTTATTTTCTTTTTAAAAAAGAATGGGGAAGAAGAATACACAGAGGAGGGAAGGGAGAGGAAGAATAGGGGAAATTATCATACATAAATGGTGAGTACAAGGGGAAGTCAATATAAGGAGGGAGTAAGGGGTACCAGGTGACACTTGAACCTCATTCTCATCTGAACAGGTCAAAGGAAATAAGAATATATCTACACACAGTTGGGTACAGAAATACATCTCACACAACAGGGATGCAGCAGGGAAAGTGGTTAAGGTAAAAGGTAGATTTAGGAAGGAATTAGTCAGAAACCTGCTTAAAAAGGAGAGGAGATAATAAGGAAAGCTGTAAGAGAATAAGATAAAGGAAAATAACACAATTAGCATCTTGACATGAAAAAAAAAAATCTCTCCGATCTGGATATATCTAAAATAAAAAAAATGAAGGACATGAATAGAATTTTAGAAATGTTAGATATGATAAATCTCTGGAGAATATTGTGTAGGAATAGAAAGTGGTATACCCATTTTTCAACTGCATATGGCACCTTCACAAAAATTGACCATGTATTAGGGCACAAAACTCTCACAAACAAATGTAGATAAGTAGGCATTTTAACTACATATTTTACCAACCAAAATGCAATTAAAATTATATTCTGTAAAGGACCTTGGAAGGAAGTATTAAAACTAATTTGAAAATAACAATCCTGAAGAAAGGGTAGGTTGAAGAATAAATCACAAAAACAATGATTTCATTAAAGATTATGACAACAATGAGATAATATACCACAGTTATTGAGATGCAACCACAGTGGTACTTATATCTCAATGCTTTTGTCAATAAAAAAAAAGATAAAAGAACAGATCAGTGAATTGAGCACACCACTAAAGAGTACCTAGAAAGCCAATAAATTGAACTCCTCTAGTTAAACACCAAAATAGAAATCCTGAAAAATCAAAGAAGAGATTGACAAAATTAAAGCAAAAATAAATTAACATTGAACTTATAATTAAAACCAGGAGCTAATTTTTTGGGGAAAAAAAATAAACCATTTGTTAATAATAAAAAAGAAAGAATAAAACCATATTATCAGGACCAAAAATGAAAAAGTTAATTTAAATCTAATGAATAAAGTGGTTAGAAGTTTACATTCAACTGTGTAACAATAAAACCAAGTCTAAATTAAATGAATTAAATTTACAAAAATGTAAATTGCCCAAATTAACAACATAAAATAAAAGAGAACCCTATCTTAGAAAAGAAATTAATCAAGCTACAAATGAACTCTCTCAAAGAAAAAAATCTCCAGGACCAGATGGATTTAAAAGCAAATTCTGCCAAACATTTAAAGAAAAATTCACTGCAAACTTGATGAACTGTATTAAAAATAGGAAAAGAAGGAGTCCTACCAAATTCATTTTATGACACAAATATGGCTTTGATATTGAAACCAGGGAGTCAAAACATAGAAAATTATAGACCAATACCCCTAATAAATAGCGATACCAAAGTTTTAAATAAAATATTAGCAAGAAGATTATAGCATCAGATAACAAAATTTTGAACTATTGTTTCACACTAGGATGGCATTACCATTAGGAAAATCATTATCAACCATACTAATAAAAACAACAAAAATCATATGATTACATCATTAGAGGGAAAAAAAGCTCTTGATTAGATACAGTCTCCATTCCTGTTAAAAACACTGGAAGCATAAAAATAAGTGGAACTTTCTTCATAATAATAAATAGTATCTCTCTAAAAGCAAGAGCCAGCATTATCCATAACAGTAATAAATTAAATTAAGAACCTTTCTAGTAAAATCAGGAGTAAAGAAAAGAAGCTCATTGCTCATTACTATTACTATTCAGCATAATGCTGGAAATGCTGGAGAAAAAGAAATATAGAGAATAAGCACAGGCAAAGAGGAAACAAATTATCACTGGGAAGATGATAAGGTGGGTTAGAAAACCTAAAAGAGTCAACTAAAAAACTAATTGAAACAATTAACAGCAACTTTCAGCAAAGTTGCAGGATTTAAAATAAACCCACACAAATTACTAAGTCCAGTTGGAAAGGGCAGAAATTCCACTTAAAATAATTATAAATAGCATAAAATACATGGGAGTCTACCTGCGAAGATATGTACTAGAACTATGTGAATAATTTAAAAATATTCGTTAAACAAAGTCATCAAAATAAGTGGAGAAATATTCATTGTTTATGAGTAGACTGAGCCAGTATAATAAAATGACTAGTACCTCAATTAATTTTTCAGTGCCATACCAATCAAACTGTCCAAAGATTACTATACAGAACTAGAAAAATAATATAATTAATCTAGAGGAACCAAAGTTCAAGAATACCAAGTTAATTAAAGAAAAAAGTGGGAAGGAAAGGGATTTAGAAATACCAGTTCTTAAACTATCCTACAAAGTTGTAAGTATAAAAATAATTTGATACTGGGCAAGAAAAAGAATGGTTGATCAATGGAATAGAATAGGTTGTAGAAGGAAATGAGCACTGTAACCTCATGGTCAAAAAACCCAAAGATCCCAAATACTGTGGCAAGAGCTTGCTATTTGACAAAAACTGTTGGGAAAACTAGAAAGTGTTATAGCAGAAACTAAGCATCTCATATTGTGAGACAAGTTCCAAATGGGTGTACGATTTGGACAGAAATAGTGATGTCCTAAACAATAAAAGAGTAGCATAGGAATTACTTTCCTATGGGGAGGGGAAGAGTTCATGATGAGGAGACAAAAAAGGTCACAGGAGGGAAAATAAGTCATTTTAGTACATAAAATTAAAAAGGTTTTGTAGCTAAAAGAGAAGTAGGAAAATGGGGAGGGGAGATAGATCTTTGCAACAGTTCCTAAGATACATAGAGAACTGAGTCATATTTATTAGAATAAGAACCATTCCTCAACTGGCAAATTGTCAAAGGATAAATAAGCAGTTTTCAGAGGAAATCCAAGCTATCATTGTTTAGTCATTTTTCAGTCATGTCCAACTCTTTATGGCCCCTCTTTTGAGATATTCTTTTTTAATGTTTATTTATTTTTAGTTTTCAACATTCATTTCCACAAAATTTTAAGTTCCAAATTTTTTCCCCATCTCTCCCCTCCCTCCACCCCAAAACGACGTGCATTCTGATTACTTCTTCCCCTGTCTGCCCTCCCTTCTGTCACACCCTTTCCTTCCCTTATCCCTATCTTCTCTCTTTTCTTGTAGGGCAAGATAGATTTCTATACCCCTTTACCTGTATTTCTTATTTCCCAATTGTATGCAAAAACAATGCTCAACATTCGTTCCTAAAACTTTGAGTTCCAACTTCTCTCCCTTCCTCTCTCCCTATCCATCCCCACTAAGAAGGCAAGCAATTCAATATAGGCTGTATATGTGTCATTTTGCAAAAAAACTTCAATAACCGTCATGTGTGTAAGACTAACTATATTTCCCTCCATCCTATCCTGCCCCCCATTTATTCTATTCTCTATTTTGACCTTGTCCCTCCCCAAAAGTGTTTACTTCTAATTACTCCCTTCTCCCATTTTCCCTCCCTTCTATCACCCCCACCCCACTTATCTCTTTCTCCCCTACTTTCCTGTAGCGTAAGATAGATTTTCATACCAAATTGAGTGTGCGATAAGCTTCACTTTTTCCCTCTCTCCTCCCACCTTTTCCCCTTCATTGAAAAAGCTTTTTCTTGCCTCTTTTATGAGGGATAATTTGCCCCATTCCATTTCTCCCTTTGTCCTCCCAATATATTCCTCTCTCACCCCTTAATTTTATTTTTTTAGATATCATCCCTTCCTATTCAACTCACCCTGTGCTCTCTGTCTATATATGTGTGTGTGTCTGTGTCTGTGTCAGTGTGTGCAGTGACAAAAGTTTCAAGAGTTACAAATATTATCTTCCATGTAGGAATGTAAACAGTTCAACTTTAGTAAGTCCCTTATGATTTTTCTTTCCTATTTACCTTTTCATACTTCTCTTGATTCTTGTATTTGAAAGTCAAATTTTCTTTTCAGCTCTGGTCTTTTCATCAAGAATGCTTGAAAGTCCTCAATTTCACTGAATGACTATTTTTTCCCCTGAAGTATTATACTCAGTTTTGCTAGGTAGATGATTCTTGCTTTTAATCCTAGTTCCTTTGACTTCTAGAATATCATATTCCAAGTCCTTCAATCCCTTAATGTAGAAGCTGCTAGATCTTGTGTTATCCTGATTGTATTTCCACAATACTCGAATTGCTTCTTTCTAGCTGCTTGCAATATTTTTTCCTTGACCTGGGAATTCTGGGATTTGGCTAAAATATTCCTAGGAGTTTCTCTTTTGGGATCTCCTTCAGGAGATGATCAATGGATTCCTTGAATATTTATTTTGCCCTCTAGTTCTAGAGTATCACGGCAGTTTTCCTTGATAATTTCACGGAAGATGATGTCTAGGCTCTTTTTTGATCATGACTTTCAGGTAGTCCCATAATTTTTAAATTGTCTCTCCTGGATCTATTTTCCAGGTCAGTTGTTTCTCCATTGAGATGTTTCACATTATCTTCTATTTTTTCATTCTTTTGGTTTTGTTTGGTTTCTCATAAAGTTATTAACTTCCATCTGCTCCATTCTAATTTTTATTTTTTTAAATTAATTAATTTATTTATTTATTTGACATTCATTTTAACAAAATTTTGGGTTACAAATTTTCTCCCCTTTTATCCCCTCCCCTCCCCAAACACCAAACATTCTAATTGCCCCTATGACCAATCTGCTCTCTCTTCTATCATCCCTCTCTGCCCTTGTCTCTGTCTTCTCTTTTGTCCTGTAGGGCCAGATAACTTTCTATACCCCTTTACCTGTATTTCTTATTTCCTAGTGGCAAGAACATTACTCGACAGTTGATCTTAACACTTTGAGTTCCAACTTCTTTACCTCCCTCCCTCCCCACCCCTTCCCTTTGGAAGGCAAGCAATTCAATATAGGCCAAATCTGTGTAGTTTTGCAAATGACTTCCATAATAGTTGTGTTGTATAAGACTAACTATATTTCCCTCCATCCTATCCTGTCCCCCATTACTTCTATTCTCTTTTGATCCTATCCCTCCCCATGAGTGTCGACCTCAAATTGCTCCCTCCTCCCCATGCCCTCCCTTCCATCATCCCCCCCACCCTGCTTATCCCCTTATCCCCCACTTTCCTGTATTGTAAGATAGGTTTTCATACCAAAATGAGTGTGCATTTTATTCTTTCCTTTAGTGGAATGTGATGAGAGTAAACTTCATGTTTTTCTCTCACCTCCCCTCTTTATCCCTCCACTAATAAGTCTTTTGCTTGCCTCTTTTATGAGAGATAATTTGCCCCTTTCCATTTCTCCCTTTCTCCTCCCAATATATTTCTCTCTCACTGCTTGATTTCATTTTTTTAAGATATGATCCCATCCTCTTCAATCACTCTATGCACTCTGTCTCTATGTGTGTGTGCGTGTGTGCATGTGTATGTGTGTAATCCCACCCAGTACCCAGATACTGAAAAGTTTCAAGAGTTACAAATATTGTCTTTCCATGTAGGAATGTAAACAGTTCAACTTTAGTAAGTCCCTTATGATTTCTCTTTGCTGCTCACCTTTTCATGATTCTCTTCATTCTTGTGTTTGAAAGTCAAATTTTCTTTTCAGCTCTGGTCTTTTCATCAAGAATGCTTGAAAATCCTCTATTTCATTGAAAAACCAATTTTTCCCCTGAAGTATTATACTCAGTTTTGCTGTGTGGGTGATTCTTGGTTTTAGTCCTAGTTCCTTTGACTTCTGGAATATCCTATTCCATGCCCTTCGATCCCTTAATGTAGAAGCTGCTAGATCTTGTGTTATCCTGATTGTATTTCCACAATACTTGAATTGTTTCTTTCTAGCTGCTTGCAATATTTTCTCCTTGACCTGGGAACTCTGGAATTTGGCCACAATGTTCCTAGGAGTTTCTCTTTTTGGATCTCTTTCATGCGGTGTTCTGTGGATTCCTTGAATATTTATTTTGCCCTCTGGTTCTAGAATCTCAGGGCAGTTTTCCTTGATAATTTCATGAAAGATGATGTCTAGGCTCTTTTTTTGATCATGGCTTTCAGGTAGTCCCATAATTTTTAAATTGTCTCTCCTGGATCTATTTTCCAGGTCAGTTGTTTTTCCAATGAGATATTTCACATTATCTTCCATTTTTTCATTCTTTTGGTTTTGTTTTGTGATTTCTTGGTTTCTCATAAAGTCATTAGCCTCCATCTGTTCCATTCTAATTTTGAAAGAACTATTTTCTTCAGTGAGCTTTTGAATCCCCTTTTCCATTTGGCTAATTCTGCTTTTGAAAGCATTCTTCTCCTCATTGGCTTTTTGAACCTCTTTTGCCAATTGAGTTAGCCTATTTTTCAAGGTGTTATTTTCTTCAGCATTTTTTGGGGTCTCCTTTAGCAGGGTGCTGACCTGCTGTTCATGCTTTGACTTCATGTCTCTCATTTCTCTTCCCAGCTTTTCCTCCACCTCTCTAACTTGATTTTCAAAATTCTTTTTGAGCTCTTCCATGGCCTGAGCCCATTGGGTGGGCTGGGATACAGAAGCCTTGACTTCTGTGTCTTTGCCTGATGGTAAGCATTGTTCTTCCTCATCAGAAAGGAAGGGAGGAAATGCCTGTTCACCAAGAAAGTAACCTTCTATAGTCTTATTTCTTTTCCCTTTTCTGGGCATTTTCCCAGCCAGTGACTTGACCTCTGAATATTCTCCTCACACCCACCTCACCTCCTGATCCTCCCATCCAGCGCTTGGGGTCTGAGATTCAAATGCTGCTCCCCAGCCTCGGGGCTTCGGCAGGGGCAGGGCTGCTATTCAGTGTGAGATTAAGTTCAGGTGCTCAGGTCGGGGCAGGGCCGCCTCTCAGGCTCAGTTCCCTCAGGGGGTTTATGCACAGACCTTCAACAATGGATCCAGGCTCCTGCCTGCTTGGGGAGCCCTGGTCTGCCGCTGCCTCAGCTTCTGCCTCCCGAGGGGGCCTGAGTTATGGGGGCACCCCACTCCCTTCTCGACCCGCCAAAGAGACCCTCTCACCGACCCCTGTCACCTGTGGGTGGAGGGACCTGCGCGGCCGCTGGAGATCCCGTCCCTGAAGCCTGCTCAGATCTGTTCCTCTCGGTGCTGCGGCCGCGGCAGGGCTGGGCTGTGCTCTGCGTCCGCAGCATGACGGACCTTTTGCGAGAGGTTTGCAGGTCCCTCTGGAACAGAAATCTCCTTCGCTCCACTGTTCTGTGGCCTCTATTGCTCCAGAATTCGCCATGAGTTACTTTATACAGATGTTCTATGGGTTGTAGGTTCGGAGCTATGTGTATGTGCGTCTTTCTACTCCGCCATCTTGGCTCCGCCCCCCTCCATTCTAATTTTGAAAGAACTGTTTTCTTCAGTGAGCTTGTGAACCTCCTTTTCCATTTGGCTAATTCTGTTTTTTAAAGCATTCTTTCTCCTCATTGGCTTTTTGGACCTCTTTTGCCAATTAAGTTAGCCTATTTTTCAAGGTGTTATTTTCTTCAGAATTTTTTGAGGTCTCCTTTAGCAAGCTGTTGACTCGCTTTTCATGATTCTCTTGCATCACTCTCATTTCTCTTCCTAATTTTTTCCTCCACCTCTCTTACTTGATTTTCAAAATCCTTTTTGAGCTCTTCCATAGCCTGAGACCATTGCATATTTATTTTGGAGGTTTTGGATACAGAAAGCCTTGACTTTTATGTCTTCCTCTGATGGTATACATTGTTCTTCCTCATCTGAAAGGATGGAAGAAAATACCTGTTCACCAAGAAAGTAGCCTACTATGGTCTTACTTTTTTTTCCCTTTTTTTGGCCATTTCCCCAGTCAGTTACTTGACTTTTGAGTCCTTTGTCAAGAGGAGGGTATACTCTGGGGACCTGTAAGTTCTCAATTCCTCCAAGGTAGCACAATCAAGGGAGAGGAGTTTACTCCTCTCCTGGCCTGTACTCTGGTCTAGAAACAACCACAAGCACTCTTCTATTCAGGATCTGCAAGTAGGATTCCCTCTCTAGAGCATTCACCAGCTCCATCAGGCCAGTGCTTCTCACCCCAGGGCTGCAACTCAGGGCTGAAACTCAGATCTGCCACTCAATTCCCCCAGGGTCTTTAAATGGAGGGCTCCAAAAATGGATGCTGCTGCTACAGTGGCTGCTGCTGGTGGGTTCAGCTGCATTCCCTTCTCACCCAGGTGAAAGAGCTTTCTCACTGACCTTTGAAGCTGTTTCTGGTGTTTGTGGGTTGAGCAATCTGGGAACTACTGCTGCAGGTGGTGCCCTGAAGCCTGCTCCAGTTCTGCCCCTACAGCGCCATGCAGCCCATGCTGGGTTCCACTCTGTTCTGAGCCTGGTGCGACAGACCTTTCCTATCAGCCTTTCAGGCTGCCTTGAGCTGGAAATCTCTTTCACTCTGTCGTTTTGTGGCTTCTGCTGCTCTAGAATTTGTTTAGAGTCATTTTTTACAGATGTTTTATGGGCTGTGGTGGGGGTGGGGGTGGAACTTCTACAGGTCTGTCTTTCTACTCCCTTGAGATATTCTTTTTTTTAAATTAATTAATTTTATTTATTTTCAGTGTTCTACAATCACTACCATATAACTTAGATCATTATTTTTCCCTCCCCCTACCTCTCCCCTCCTTCCCTAAGACAGCATACAATTTTGTATAGGTTCTACACATACATTCCTATTAAATACATTTTCACTATAGTCATGCTGTGTTGAGGAATTTAAATGAGTGGGAGAAATCATCTAACAAACCAAAACACAACACACACATACACACACACACACATACACACACACATACACACACACAAAATGATCTGCTACATTCTGTGATTGAATCCCATAGTTCTTTCTCTGGATGTGGAAGGCATTTTGCCTTAGAAGATCATTGGGAATTTTTTTTAAGTCCTTGCGTTGCAATGAAGTTCCAAGTCTACCAGAAAAAACTCTCACACACTGTGCTCATTGCTGTGCACAAAGTTCTCCTGGTTCTGCTCCTTTTACTCAGCATCAGATCATATAAGTCTTTCCAGGCCTCTCTGAAGTCTTCCTGTTCATCATTTTTTATAGCACAATAGTATTCCATTACATTCATATACCATAATTTATTCAGCCATTCCCCAATTGATGGGTATCCCCTTGATTTCCAGTTTTTGGTCACCACAAAGAGTGCTGCTATAAATATTTTTGTACATGTTTGACCCTTTCCCATTTTTACGATCTCTTGGGGATACAGTCCTACAAGCACTATTACTGGGTCAAAGGGTATGCACATTTTTGTAGCCCTTTGGGCATAGTTCCAAATTGCTCTCCAGAATGGTTGGATCAGCGCACAGCTCCACCAACAGTGTATTAGTGTTCCAACTCTCCCACATCCTCACCAACATTTATCATCTTTCTGTTCTCTCATGTTTGCCAATCTGATAGGTGTGATGTGGTACCTCAGAGTTATTTTAATTTGCATCTCTTTAATCAAAAGTGATTTAGAGTACTTTTTCATATGACTATAGATATCTTTAATTTCTTCCTCTGAAAATTGCCTATTCATATCCTTTGACCATTTATCAACTGGGGACCCTTGAGATATTCTTGGCAAAGATATTGGAGTGGTTTGCCATCTCTTTCTCCACCTCATTTTACAGATAAGGAAACTGAGGCAAACAGGGTTAAGTGATTTTTTCAGGGTCACACAGCCAGTAAATATTTGAAGCTGGATTTGAGCTCAGGTCATACTAACTATAGGCCCAACACTTTATCCACTGCACCACCTACCTGGCCAAGCTGTTATTAGCCATGTGAAAAAATTGGTCTAAATAACTAATAATTTGATACATGCAAATTAAAAAAAGTCTGAGGTAAACATCATTCCTAATACTGGTAAAGTTGACAGAAAAAGAAAATTATAAATTTTCTATGAGAAAAAAGGTTCATTTATACACTATTGATGGAACTGTGAAGTTGTCTAGCCATTACAGGAAAATGAATTTGGAACTGTGCCCCAAAAGTTACTGAATTGTGCATAAGCTTTGATCAAAGGACTCTGTTACCTAATTTATACCCAAAGAAATATTTTTTTCGAAAGAGGAAAACATAACAGCTCTTTTCAATGGTGACGAGGAATTGGAAACTGGTGGGGGGAGCAGGATGGTGCTCATCAATTGAGGAATAGCTGAACGAGTTAGGGCATATGAATGCGATGGAATTCTATTGTGCTATAAGAAATGATGAAAAGGATGATTTCAGAGAACACTGGGATGACTTGTATGAGTAGATACAAAGTGAAGTCAACACAAAGAATAGAACAAGTTATACAGTAACAATGATATTGTAAAGACAAACAACTTTGAAAGACTCAGGATCTTTGATAATGACCTAATGGCCATAAATGACATAATGACCACAATTCCAGAGGACTTATGATGAAATATGCTATCTACTTCCACATAGAAAGTTGATGGACTCAGAGTTTAGATTGAGACTTTTTAAACCTGGTACTACAATCCATAGTTCTAATCCACTACATTCTCTCCCTCATGAAAGTTCAACAGAATAGACAAGTGGATGATATGAGTCCTCAGTATACTATAAACCTAACACATAACTCATTCATGAAGAACTGCACTGAATCATATGCTTAGCCTCATCTTCATCTGTTGCTACAATAAATATTAGTTTTAATGCTAGCCATATTTAAAAATATGGACCATCATATATTGACTTAAATCTCAGTCATGATAGCTTTCTCCTTTTAACCGTTGTTGTTTTAAGCTCACAAATGTGATCTAAAAATCTTAGTTTCTCTACTATTTACTCTCCCCATCCTTTAATTTATTTTTGTTTTGGGGAGATAGCTCTTTTTAAATTGCTCTTTTGTGTTTATGTCACTTTCATTTCCAAATATATCCCTCCACCTTTCTATACCCAATAAACCAACCCTTGTAATAAAGAATAAAAAAGAAGAAAATCAAACAAAACTAACCAACGCATCAGCTAAATCTGACGGTATATTCAGTGTCAAATAACATGAAATTGTACCTGTCATTATGCTGATACTTTCTTGTTGCATTCTACTCTTCACATATTTATTTGAGATTTCTTACATAGTATTGTATATTTGTATAGGTATTATAATCCCTTCCAGGTTGAAAATTCCTTGGGATTAGGGACTGTTTTATTATTATCTTAGTTATCTTCCATAGCCATCTTTATACACAGTAGGTACTTAATATTAATAATCATAATCTAACATTTATATAGCACTTATATTACCCAGGCATGTGCTAAGCACTTTACAATTATTATCTCTTTTGATCCTTATAACAACCCTGAGAGGAAGGTGCTGTTATCCTCATTTTATAGATGAGGAAACTGAGGCAAACAAAGGTAAAGTGATTTATCTATGATCACCCAACTAGGAAGAGTGTGAGGCCAAATTTGAACTCAGGTCTTCCTGAGACCGAGCCTGCCACTGTCCACTGCACCACCAGCTACCTCTGAATAATCATTTCATGTGAAAAAAGGCTTAGGGTTTCAGTTGATTAAAAGTTCATTGTGAATCCCCATTTCTATGTGACTATGAAAAAGATTGATATGATCTTTTGAAAAACAATTGTTTTGGTCTGGTCTTGTTATTTCATCAGTACAAGGAAGTGTAGTGTGAAGATTCTCTCTGTGATGCTGATCACCAAATTAATTAACTTATTCTTACAAAAATGTCTGAATCACTGAGAGGTTAAAGGACTTTCCTATGGTCATCCAACTAGTGTGCATCAGAGGCAGGTCCTGAATCCAAGTCTTCTAAGCTCCACAGTTGTTCCTGCCCACCTAGTCTGCCCACCTGTATAATTTTATATGGCATTAATATTAGTACAGAGTTCCACAGTAGGTGAGGTAATTGTGCCATTATGGCATACTCTGACCAGATCATATTTAAACAACATATTCCTTTCTGGGTCCCATACTTTGAAAGGGATATTCTAAAGGAAGGAGATCAGTATGCCAATCTAAGCACATAAATTGAAACTCTTTAGTCAGGAAAAAAAGCCATAGAAACATGGTGATTGTCTTCAAATATTTGAAAGATTTCCTTATGGGAGAGTAATTAGATTCATTCTAGTTTAAGGAGACAAAATGAAAGCCATGGTTTTGGCAAAATGGGTGACTGAATAGACTAGAAGAAGTAAAATTACTAGAAGGGCCTAAGATGGCTCCACATTTTTTGGTACCATGATTGTTGCTATAGTAATGATGTACATGGATGGTTATTCAGGAACTGGCCTTATAACAGATAATAGCTATTGAAATGTGTCTGATATATAAGAATAGAAAAAGGGTCTCAGTATCAATCTTGGTCTGTGGGTTCTTGTAGTCATTTGTAGATTGTTCCCAGAGAAGTGCATATGTTGTCTTATAGTAAAGCAGGGTCTGGTCAGGATCTTCATAATAGTCTAACATTGTAGCTTCTTAAGGCTTCCCCTCCTCTGACCCTCTCAACTGAGAACCTTGCCTCATATTTTACAAAAAAATTTGAACTCCCTCTTCTCTATCTTACATCATTCATATGCCTTCTGCCACTATCTCCTACTTCATCTCCTGTCACATGAAGTAGTCTTACTTCTTGCTGTTAACCTTTCCACCTACTTAAAATTATCCCATTCCATTCCATCTTCTCCAACAGATTACTACCTTTGTTATCCCCAATCTTTGAGTTATCTTCAATCTCTCCCTAATAGCTCATTCCCTAATGCCTACAAACAGATCCATATTTCCCCCATCCTGAAAAAATCCTCACTTGAGCTTTCATTCTCTACTAACTGGGGTGTGCAGGTGTTAAAGAAAACTAGTTCTCTGATGTGAGGGCTGCTTTCCACCTTTCATGTCCACCTGCCACCTAACTTTCAGTCCAAGAAGTTATAACATGCACAGTGGCCACACCCCAGAAAACCATTAAAGCAGATAGGCTAAACCAAATTGAGTGAAACTGAGGGACCTCAAACCCTTCAGTGAGTTGGAGGGGGTATCTACCCCAAGGATGTGGAGATATCCCCCAGCAGAATGGGCAGATGAGAACAATTTGTTCCAAAAACCATGAAAATGGGCACTGTGGAGTGCTAAGAGCTTAGTTAGGCATTGAAGATACCAAGGTCATCCACTATATCCCAAGCCATCATCAGTTTTCTTGACTTTTTCTTGCCCCTCGACTGATGACTCTTTAAAGGAGAGCAAGGCCAACAACTCAGTGCAACTCTGCCTCACTTAAAATCAATTTGTGCATGAGTTAAAAGATATCACCCATGCCTTTTTACCCTCAAAGTCCTGTGGTAACAGGTAAATGAGGAAGCATTGGGTACGGGAAGCTGTGGTCACAACCCTATACACAGGCAGCCCAGGCCATAGGATCATCTCACTAGACTGAAGCTGCAGCGGGATTCAGCAGCCCTCTGGATGTCTGAGTAGTTTTTTTTAAAGACTGTACTGTTGACCTAGTGTGAGGAAGGGGCTAGAAAAGGTGCCTTAAAAATTGTCTGCTTCACCTAACCTAACCTTTGCCTGTTTAACATAGCAAATGGAGATCATGGTCAAAACACACACACACACACACACACACACACACACAAAAAAAACGTGCAAAAACTTGTGAAGATGATTCCACTCACCATTGGTACATGGAATGTGCTCACACTTATGGATGACAAGAAATCCAGTAGATGAATAGCTCTTGCTATGAGAGCACTCAGATATCACATCCAAATAGCAGCTCTGAGTACAATAAGGCTGGCAATGAAGGCCATCTTACCAAAGTCAAAGCCAAATACATGTTTTTTTCCAGAGTGGCTGCAGTGATAGGGAGTGTCATGAAACTGATAGAGGTTTAACAATCAAAACCAATCTAATCATCAAGCCTGTATGCCTCCTAAAAGGAAATAGGCTCATGACAATGCAATTGCTACTTACCGGAAAGCACCATACTACCAATCATCAGCATGTATGCTCTCACCATGATGAATCCTGATGAGGTCAAAGAAAAATTTTATGAAGACCTGAAGACCCTCATCATCAGTGTACTTAAAGATGGCAAACTTGTAATTCTGCATGACTTTAATGCCAGAGTAGGCGCAGACTATTAGACATGGCAGAGAGTCCTTAGGAGGAATGGAGTCAGAAAGAGCAACAACAGTGGCCACAAGACTTGTGCATCTCATGGCCTTCTCTTCACCAACACCATCTTCCATTTACTTAAAAGCAATAAAACTTCATGAATGTCTCCTTGCAGCAAACATTGACTTTTAATAGACTATGTCTTTCTAAGGAGAAGAGATAGGATGTGAAAGTAATGAAGGTGATGTGTGGCACAGAGTGCTGGACCAATCATAGACTTATCCTCTCCAAGCTAAACTTTCACATCCAGCAGAAGTGGTGACCCCAAAGCAAGATAACTACCAGAAGAGTTAATGTCAACAGATTAGAGCACTTATCTAAGCAGGAATAGTTCCTTGATAACTTGGAGGGAAAGCTGAGCCAGCACACAATTGGCAACAATGGAGCAGAAAAGAAGTGGGAAGCTTTCAAAGGTTTGTTGTACAGCAGCTCATTTACTCATCCAAACCAGAACACTCACAAATATCAAGATTGGTTAGATGGAAGTAATGGAGAAATTCAGAAGCTGCTAAACAAAAAACAAGAATTCCAGTGGTTTACCAGCAGGATAATTCATCCATCTCAAAGAATGCAGTATTTAACTTCACCAAAAGTAAAATGCAAGAAAAACTTAGAGACATGCACGATTCTTGGCTCAGTAAAAAGCAATTCAGTTTTATCCTGATAGTAACAATACAAAGCACTTTTTATAATGCCCTAAAGGATATTTATGGATCAAAGACCTGTGCTGCATCTCAGCTACAATCAGAGGAAGGTCATTACTGGAAAGATTTTCTCCAGAACCTTGCTTAATAGACTGATCCTTCACCTGAAAGATGGTCATCTACCTGAGAGCCAATGTGGTTTCAGAAAGGGCCAAGGAGGAGCTGACATGGTGATTCTTGACCAACAACTCCAGGAAGAATACCAGGAGCAGAACAGATATCAGGATGCAACATTCATCAGTCTGACCAAGGCCTTTGATACTGTCATTCTCTTGGACTTGTGGAAGATCATGGCAAAATTTGGTTGCCCAGAGAAGTTTATCAATATTGCACATCAATTCCATGATGGCATGCTTACCCTGGTTCTTGATAATGGCCAATGCTCTTGATTGTTCCTAGTCATCAGTAGAAAGATTCTGAAGATTACCTGGCAAGATATGGTACCAGATACTGAGATCCCTTCTTGAGCTGAATTTCAAAGCAGAGAATGCAGCTCTGATAGGCTGGCCATATTGATGGAATGTCAGGCATACGTTTCCCTAAAAGACTATTTTATAGAGAACTCACACAATGCAAATACACACAAGGAGGTCAGAAGAAGTGATACAAGGACACTCTCAAAGTCTCTCTGAAGAACTCTGGAATCAGTTGAGAGACATGGGAGACAATGGCACAAGACCATCCAGCATGCAATGCCTGCATCAAAGAACACGTTGTGCTCTTTGAGCAAAGCAGAATTGTAGTAGCTCAGAAGATCTTGAGATACCCAAATTTAGAGACACCTCTACATCAAATGTTCATATGGACTATTTATGCCTGACCTGTGGTAGAGCTTTCTGACTGTACCTTGACTCCAACATAGTGATTTTGGCCCTCTTTGAGCATGAAGGACAACTACAACTATAATCCTATATCCCTTCTTCTCTTTGTAGCCAAACTTCTTGAAAGGGCCTTTTATAATAGATGCTTCCATTTCTGTTCTCTAACTTTCTTCTTAATCCCTTAATATTCAGCTTCTAACCATATTGTTCCAGTGAAACCACTCTCTCTAAAGTTACCAGTAATCTTTTAGTTGCCAAATCCAGTTATCTTTTTTCAATCTTCATCCTCAACTTCTCTGCAGCCTTCTACAGTGTTGGTCACTCTTTCCTTCTTGATATTTTCTTCTCTCGGGCTTTTCAGAACACCACTCTCTCCTGGTCCTTCTCCTTTATAATACCAGTATGAATACCCCAAACAGAAAAGAGACATAATGAAAAGCATACTTCTGAAGTTTGCAATTTAACCTATTGTAGAGAAGTTAATATTTCTAGCACTTACTAATTGTGATTTCTGAGCCTTACTTTCCTATTACGCACAATGAAATAATAGTACTTTGACTACCTACCAGTGTTATAAGGGAGAATGTGCTTTGTAACTGTTAAGTAGTATCTAAAATGTTACCTATTATTGAGAGTATATAATATGCTCTTAATTTAAAAAAGAAGGATCATTATTAATATAAGCTACTGTTAAAATGTTAAGGAATGTCCTTCTCAATGTGCTCAAACATTGCAACCTCACATCCAACCTAAATGCCAAATGTCCGGAGTTAGTACTTTAAATGTCTATAATGTATATAAAGCTATTCCATTTATATGTGCCCTAATATAAAATCATGGCTTCTAGCCCCCAAACCCATATTGGCCCTATAGACTTTTCCCAATAACCAAAGGTAGATAACAGTCACAAGCAATGATTTCAGAAAGTCCTTGTCATCAATAAAGAGGTACAACTACCCTTACTTTCTTGGACAAGAAAAAGAATAGAATGCTATTTGGTGACCACAAGGCCCAGACAAAGCCCTTTCATAAATGGTCTTGATTATATTTCCCCAGTACTTGCCACTCCTATTCATTTATTGAATAAATGCCAGCAGATCAGAAGGATGATCATGCTTGTGTCCCAGAAGACAATTAGTATTTTTCATATATTATCCCATAGTTTCCTGAAGCAAGGCAACTACTACTAAGGTTGATTCTTAGAGGGACTTGAGAGCCTTTTCAGGGAAGGTACATTGTTGCATGATCCAATCTTAACATAGGAGTCTGATGCTGCAGGCATTGTAGCCTGAACACAATTCATACTATATACATCTTGACTTTCCCCGCAAGACAGTCTGTCCTGAGTGATCTCCCCACCTGTCATGTTATATAGCCTTATTATGAGGTAATATAGTATGGCTGCTAAAAAACAGATGTCATATACTTTATTAATATATCTACTGTGGGGCAGATAGGTGGTGCAATGTATAGGGTCCCGGATTTGGAGGCAAGATGAGCCGAGTTGAAATCCTGCCTCTGACACCTAAATACTACATGAACCATTGAGAGTCACTTAACCTTTGTTTACCTCAGTTTTCTCAACTGTAAAGTAGGGATAATAATAGCACCTTCCTCACAGGGTTGTTGTGAGGATGAAATAAGAGAATATTAGCAAAAAGTGCTTAGTACAGTGCTTGACACATAAAAGGTGCTATATAAATGCTTATTCCTTTCCTTTTCTCTTCCTTATCATTCTGAGAATAAGGAAGGGAAAACATAGACTCTCCACTCTGTTGTTTCTTAGTCAGACTTCATCTAGGATATCATGTTCTGATCTTCATGCCACATTTTAAAGGAGACATTGATACACTAGAACACATCTAGAAGTGGGTGACCAGCATGAAAAAATTATGTGAGAAATTGTTAAGCCTTGAAGAAATGTAACCAAGCCATAATAGTTGTCTTCAATTATTCATAAAATATAAATTTGATTTATTCTTTGTGCTTTCAAAGGACACAACTAGGAATAATGGATAAATATTCTAAAGAGGCATATTGCAGCCCAGCAGAAGAAGGAAATTTCTTGGAGGTAGAGGTTATAGCCAGGATTTCTTAACTTATGGTCCATGAACTTGATTTTTAAAAATATTTTGAAAATTATATTTCAGTATAATATATTTCTTTGTATTCCTATGTGATTTATTTTATGCATTTAAAAATATTATTCTGAAAAGGATTTATAAGCTTCACTGGAATGCCAAAGGTGTTCATGACACAAAAAAAGTTAAAAACCCCTGTTGTAGTGAGAATTCCTGTACTGACTAGAAGGTTATACTAGATGGTTTCCAAAATCCTTTCCAACTTCAGAACTCTGTAATTTGAAGTCTTCCTTGGTTACCTAAACCCATATGGACTTCTTTACTCTCCTTTCTATACCATGCAATTTAGCACTTTAATAAATAATGTCTTGTTTTATTCTACAGTTGTATCATGTGTATGTTTTTCTCCCATTTAAAATAGAAAGTCCTTTGAGTACCATATTTTGTAACTCTTTCAGTGGATTTCCCTAAGTTAAACACGGATGTGTTTGTCATTTCAGGAATCACTGACATTCAAGGATGTGGCTGTGGATTTCTCCCAGGAGGAATGGCAGCAACTGAACCCTGATCAGAGATACCTGTATAGAGATGTAATGCTTGAGAACTATAGGAACCTGGTCTCTTTAGGTGAGGGAAGCTTTTCTTTGTAACTGAGCATCAACATTTCCATTGAGTACCATTTTTTCCTCACTTGCCAAAAGTTGTGGTGCCTCTGAGATCTGTGTCAGAACCCGAAATTCAATAATCATATATTCCTAATACCTTTGGAGCAAAGAAACAGAGTATACTTTCTTTCCCTTTCCAGGGAAAAAATCCATACTTTGTACAGTAAGAAAAAAGTACCTTTGATGTGCTAGCTATTATGTTGCACACTTTTTATATTTCATAGGTCTTGAGGAAAAAGTTTTGGGGATTTTTCTGAAATAGTTACTTTAAAACACTCAAATCCTTTGTCTTTCCATATGGACAGGGCATCAGGTTTCCAAACCAGATGTGATCTCCCAGTTGGAACAAGGAGAAGAGCCTTGGACAGTAGAAAGGGAAGTCTCCACATATTCTTGCCAAGGTAGGTAAGAAAATGAAGTAGATGGAGTGTTTATACGTAACAGTTATAGTAGTCAAAATCTGGTAAATTTTAGATTTTTATAATTTTACAGTTGAATGATATCTTAGAGGTTGTTTTGTTTAATGCAAGAACCACCAGATACAAAAACCCCTAAGGCTAAAGAAAACCAAGACAAAGAGAAAGTCTGCAAAGAGAAAGACAGGAGATATGTTGGGGTCAGTAAAGAGTCTAAGAGACTTACATCTAAGTCTCCTAGTTTTTTGTCTGAGTTATAATTTTATTTCAGACTCAGGAATATGGAGAGAGGTGATTATGTAACTTCTTTAAAAGATAATTGTCCAGGCTTTGCTTAATCATTCAGGGGATAAGGAGGGCATTACTTTGTGAGGTAACTTATTCATTTTTAGGCAGTTGTAATTATTAGGTTCTTAAAATTGATCTGAAATTTGCCTTGCAGCAGCTGCTTCTTATTTACTGATCCTAATTCAGCCCTCTGGAGCAAAGAAAAATGTCTTCTACCTGTTCAACCCCCTAGCTCATAGTGATGACTCCCAATATAGAAAATTCAGCTGTAATTTATAGTTTTGCTTAAATTATTTGCCTATGTTCATACTACTGTTATGTGTCAGAGTCAGGGCTTAAACCCATAACTTAACTTCCTAGCTCCAAGGCCAGCCCTCTATCCTCTCCAATATGTTACTTCTAATATAACTATAATGAAAGATAGAAAGTGCATACAAAGGAAAAATCAAAGCAAGGACTCAGAGAAACCTTTATTTTTTTTTAAACAGCTGGACATTTGTTCCCGAAAGAGTGTTTTTGTTTGTTTTTTGGAAAGGGGAGCAGATATATTCTAGGTAAAGAGAACAGAATGAATAAAAGCTTGAAGTGAAGAATTAGTTTAGTACCAATCAACAGGTATTTATTAAATCAGTACTATGCCCAGACACTGTGCTTAAGTACTGAAATACCTTCTACAAAGAAGCCTTTACCAGGCCTCCCTAATCTTAGTGACTTCCCTCTGAGCTCATCTACAGTATATATCTTATTTGCATGTTGCCTCCCCATTAGACTGAGAGTTCCTTAAGATAAGGGACTGTTCTTTTTTCTTTTAATATTTGTTGACTTAACATTGACAAAAAACCATGAAGAAATCCCTTTTCCCAAGGAGCTTATCTTTGATTAGTGGATTAGTATCATCATTAGCATTTTACTGTGCCTGTTATATGCCAGGAACCAAGCTAAGCACTGCATAAATATTATCTCATTTGATCTTCACAATGAGCCCCAGATTGTAGGTTTATTATGTTCCCCATTTTACAATTGCAGGAACTGAGGCAAATAGGTTAAGTGACTTGCCCAACATCACACAGGAAATATCTGATGCTGAGTTTTGAACTCAGATCTTTCTGACTCCAAGCCCAGCACTAGCTACTGTGCCACCTATTTACCTAGCATGTACATGTATAGGAAGATACAGAATAAACATACTGTGTATGGAATAAATATGAGGTAATTAGGAAGGGAGGATATTGTAATTGGGGAGGGGTTGGGGGTCAGGAAAAGCTTTGCACTTGAATTGTATCTTGAAAGAAATGAAGGATTCTATGAAGCAGAGGTAAAAAAGGGAGTATATTCCGGGCATGGAGGATGGCCAGTACAAAGGCAGAAAGACAGAAGAGAACTCAAATGTATGAGAATCAGAGAGGAGGTTAGTTTGACTATACTGTAGAGTCTGAGAAAAGGAATACTATATAATGAAGCTAGAAAGATAGAATGGGGTCAAGTGGTAAAAGCAAAACAGAGCAGTTGATATTTTATCCTAAAGGCAATAGGGGCCTAGTAGATTTTACTGAGCAGGGAAGTAACATGATCAGATCCATGCTTCAGGAAAAACTCTTTGGCAGTTATATTGAAGATATATTTATGTAATGGGAAAAGATTTGATGTAGGGAGACCAATCGAAGGCCATTATAATACTCTAGACTACAGAGGTGGGGAAACTGTAGCCTTGAGATGCCACAAGGTCCTTTGGTGTAGCCTTTTGATTGAGTCCAGGTTTTATAGAACAAATCCTTTAATTAAGGGGGTTTGTTGTGTAAAATTTGGATTCAGTCAAAGGGCCACACTTGAGGACCTAGAAGGCCACAGGTTCCCCACCCCTGGTAGGCTATGGCATATGGGAAATAATTAAGAGAGTGCTTGACTAACAGTGTTACTACCATAAATTATAATAATTGATTTTCATATAATGCTTCAAGGATTGCAGGGTTTGATTCACATAGTATGCTAATTAACCCTCACAACAACCCTGTCAGGTAGGTCCTATAATATTATTATTTCCATTTTACAGATGAGAAAATTGAGACTCAATGAGGTTAAGTGACTAGTACGTTATTATACTACCTTTTTCTTTCTACTCCTACTGCTGACACCTCTGACTAGGGCATGCCTCTTGAGAAATAAGAGTAAATAGGTAATATTAGGCCAATTCCTAAGTGAAGGACTTAGACTTCCAAACTGAAGACTGATCTTCATATTATAGGCAATAGAGAGATATTTTAGAATTTTCATTAAGAGAGCAACATCAGCATCTGAAGGTAATGGTGGCAATAGTTCATAATGTTGAGACTGGTCAAAGCAAGAAGGAAATTGAATAGGGCTGCAATGCCAAACTTTTTATCTTTGTGCTCGCCAAAAGTCTAAGACTGACCAGAGGTACGAGATTCAGAAAGTCAAAGAAGAATAGAGAAGGCTATGCTTAGTAGATAAAGTGAATTTTGGCAGTTAGGACCAATTCTAAGAGAACAAAAATAAACACTAATGTTCAGAGTATACTAGTGATACTGATCAAAAGGAATCATTGATTTTTCCTTTCCATTCTTTATAGTTCCTGCTGGATGCAAGTATCCTTGATCCCAAAGGTAATTGCATGAAGAGAGTGCAGTTGAACAGAAATAGGATCACTGTGTCTTCAAAAAGGTCCTACGTATGGTTAAAGGAGCTATAGGTGTATTCTTATAGACAGGAAATTATCTTTTGTGAAGGATTTCCTTGGTATCATAAAGCTGAGTGGTAGCATAAAACTGATTGGAGAGATTAGGACCTAGGAGAGTAGTTAGGATTCTATTACAGTAACTAGAACATGGGTTAATGAAGTCCTAGACACAAGTTCCAACTGCTTCCCATAATCTTGATATTTGCTCTTAGCCATAGCCCTTCTCTTTAGTCTTTTCCAGCAATCACCTTTCTTACCTTCTGCTATTCATCAATAGAACAGAATCATGGAAGTGGATCAATTTTTCTTCAGCTACTTATATGCACATTTTAGTACTCCTTGACACATTCACTATCCTATCTCTAAATTACAAATATTAAATTCAATATTTAAATGTTTCCAACTCCACCTGTATGTTATTCTCATTATTATTATCACTTTTACTTTTCTCACTTTAGTAGTTTCTTTGATCTCAGAACAGGCAACAGGGCATGGTTGCATTTTTTCTTTCTTTTTTTCAGACTGGGAGACCAGGAATAAAACCAAGGAGTCAACTCTAAATCAAGATGTTCCTGAAGCAGAATCATCCCAGAAAATGACACTGGAAAAATTTATAAGGGATGGTGTCTGGTACCCTGAATTAGGAGAAACTGATGCCCAATTTGGAATAGAGCAGAATATCAAAGAAGCAGAGCTAAAACAAATTACAGTTTCCCAAGAAATAATAGTCCCTAGGAAGACAAACCACAAGTGTAATGAACGTAGTCTGGTGGCAGAACAAATTATTCCTTCAAAAGAAATTGCTCATAAATTTGATATATATAAGAAAAGTTTCTACTGTAATTCACAACTAATTGAACGTCAAAAAATTTATGTAGTGAAAAAGCTCTTTGAGTGTAGTGAATGTGGGAAAGCTTTTAGTAAGAGTACAATCCTTAAGAACCACCAGAGGATCCACACTGGTGAAAAACCCTATAAATGTAATGAATGTGGAAAAGCCTTCAGACTTCGTGGGAACCTTACTCGGCATAATAGAGTTCACACTGGAGAGAAGCCCTATGAATGTAATGAATGTGGGAAAGCTTTCAGGCTTCGTGGAAATCTTAATCAACATAAAAGAATTCATACTGGGGAGAAACCCTATGAATGCAATGAATGTGGGAAAGCCTTCAGATTATATGCACACCTTACTCAACATAAAAGAATTCATACTGGAGAGAAGCCTTATGAATGTAATGAATGTGGGAAAACTTTCAGACTTCAGGGACATCTTACTAAACATAAGAGCATTCATCCTGGAAAGAAACCCTATAAATGTAGTGATTGTGATAAGACTTTCAGTAAGGGTTCACTCTTGGTGAGTCATCAGAGAGTCCATACTGGGGAAGAACCTCATAAATGTAATGAATGTGGGAAAGCCTTCAGTTCACGTGCAAGCCTTACTCAACATAAAAGAATCCATACTGGAGAGAAACCCTATGAATGTAATGAATGTGGAAAAGCCTTCAGCCAGAATGTATGCCTTACTCAGCATAAGACAGTTCATACAGGAGAAAAACCTTATGAATGTAATCAGTGTGGGAAAGCCTTCAGTCAGAGCAGACACTTAAATCGACATCAAAGAATTCATACAGGAGAGAAACCATATAAATGTGATAATTGTGGGAAATCATTTAGTAATAGTGAATTCCTTAGGCAACATCAGAGAGTCCATACTGGAGAGAAACCCTATAATTGTAATGAATGTGGAAAAGCCTTTAGACTCCGTGTACACCTTACTAGACATAGGAGCATTCATACTGGAGAAAAACCCTACAAATGCAATGAATGTGGGAAAAACTTTCGTCTGAGTACACACCTAACTCAGCATAAGACCATTCATACTGGAGAGAAACCCTATAAATGTAATGAATGTGGAAAAACTTTCCGATTGAGTACAGACTGTACTCAACATCAGAGAATTCATACTGGAGAGAAACCCTATGCATGTAATGAATGTGGGAAAGCATTTTGGGACAGATCATCCTTTACTAAACATCAGAAAATTCATACTGGAGAAAAACCCTATGAATGTAACGAATGTGGAAAAGCCTTCATTCAAAGTTCATCCTTTATTCAACATTGTATTACTCATACTGGAGAGAAACCTTATGAATGTAGTACCTGTGGGAAAGCCTTCAGCCTTCATGCAAACCTTATTCGACATCAGAGAATTCATACTGGAGAGAAACCCTATAAATGTGATCAATGTGGGAATGTCTTCAGGCACAGTTCAACCTTGATAAGACATCAGAGACTTCACAGTGTAGAATAATACAGAATTTAGTGAGTGAAGGGAAAGCTTTAGTTAGAAATTCCTTATCCATATCCCCTGTAGCCATCATGTTACTGTCACCAGCTATGATTTTGTGTGGTGTATTTTCATGAGACATATTCTTCCTTTAATTTTTCACCCATTGTATTTCATGTGGAAGAAGAATTGTCTTGTTCTACTTAACTCCAGAGAGCAGCCCTAGGAGAAGTGGTTGAAAGTGACAGAAGCAGGATTTTGCTAGTAGTAAGGAAATATTTCCTAACAAAGCTATCTCAAAGCATAATCAACTGGCTTGGTAGAGCTTAGGTTTCTGTTCACTAGAATACATCTAGTGAAAGCTTTGATGGCCATTTGGTGATAGGAGGCCATAATTCTTCAGATATGGATTGACCTAGCTGGCCTGCAAGTACTCCTTTCACGTCAAGATTCTGTGGTCTTCCTATCTATCTCTCCCTTCTATACAATATAGCTATGAAAATAATATTTCCAGTCTATTGGCCTGACCATGGACACCAAATAATGTGGTCTGACTACATCATTTCCAAGCTATTGGGTGTACTCTCCCACCTCTTTACATTCGTGCACTCTACCTTCCATGCCTAAAATACATTCCCACCTCATCTTTGACTATTTGAAACCCTGTTTTTCTTTTAAAACTCTAATGCCACTTTTTCCTCAAAGCCTTCCTTCAACATTCTCTACAATTCAAGGTCACCTCTCAGTCTTCAGAATTTCTTTGACTTTTTTTCAGGAATCACTTCTATATCCTTCTCACATTTTAACTTGTATCATATTTCTTTGTGTATATGTTTTATTCCCTATGTATTATAAGCTCCCTGAGGGCAGATACTGATATTTTTCATCTTTGTATCCTCAGAACTCAGCATAGTACCTTACATATAGTAGGTGCTTAATAAATACATGTTGAATTTAATTGGATTACCAGGATTGGTGATGCCAGGTATCCATGATCTTTAGACAAGGAGCCCAGGTTTGACCTAACAATGTAGCTAAAGCTGAGATGTAGATAGGAAAAGGGGATATTTAAAAAGGCAGAAGATAATGAAGACTAAATTAATGGAGGTTAATCAGGAGACCTCAGCTCCCCAAGATAGAAATGTATTGGACATTTCACAGCAATATTTTCAATGGTAGCACTACCTACAAGACATACACATACACACTTCAATGGGAAACCAAAGCAATGCACCTCTACCAGACTGGATTCAATGTAGTACGTCTGAGCTGCTTTCCATTATACTTCAATAGTAGTAGGATCCCAGTTCAAGGTTACATAACATTAGGAATAACAAGGTGCCATGACCTAAAGAAAGTCTTACAATGGTGTGGAGTTGACTAAAGTCTCTTAACTCATGACAGGTATGACCAAGAGACCTTGCCTGTAGAGGAAGGAAAAAATTCAACGGGGAAGAAACATTGAATTTAAGCTTTCAACTGGGGTGAAGAAACCCAAGAGAGAGAAGATTACCCTTGTTGTCAAAACTCTTAACAGAATTTAGGATGATTAGAGTATAATTAGAGCATAACTCAGCACCGAAAGAACATGAAAAAAGATACAGAGTAGGTTAGATAGAAAAGCATTGTTGCCTAGTGTGTTAAGCAATAACATATATACAGGTGTTAATCATTCTTTCCACCTTCCTATTCCATACCTTCACTCTTTGTCATTCCAGAAGCATTGTTCCACCCTCCTTCTCAGGAGGAAGAAAGATACATCTTAAAGTGGTCTTCAAAGTTGCTGTCAGTACAGTAGGAATAATAAGGCACTGTAGGCTGCAGAAGAGTAAGAAAGGACAGGTTAACACTTCATGATACAGTTTCCTTGAGTTACCCTCTTCTGTACTTACCTTGTGAGAAACAAATTAATTAAATATCAGTTGATTGTATAACCACTACTATTACACAGGATGTCCCAAAAGTCTTTGTGTAATCTTAAGCTATTAATATTAAGCTTTAATAGCTTAAAACCACATGAAGACTTTTAGGATACCCTGTATTTAAGGGTGACAGATAAAGAAAAGAGGACTGCTTTATTTTGGATCACCCCAGTCCATATTTGGTAGTAGGAAGCAGTGGAATGAGTACAGGATATTACACTGCTTGGGCCAATTGAACTAACTGTGGTATAGTTGGAATTTCTTCAGTGATTTGTCCTGGCTATTCTTCCCATGCATCATTTCAGTGCTTACAGATATTCATGAAGTGTCTTTTTTGTTCAGTCATTGCTCACACATAACATGCACCAAAATCAGAGAAGTCAGCATTAATTAAAGTTAGTTCTATATCTAATATAGTTTCATTAGTTATGCTTATCTCTAATTTCTTGTGGGCATATATTATAGGGCAGTGAACTTGAGGAACAGGTACAAGGACTATAGACCATGATAAAGAGAACAGGTTTTGTAAGAGAATTTTTAGGAGCACTAAAGGAAATTTCAGAAGTCAAAGAATATTAGAGATGGGATATTTCTGAGTGAGGATGTGCACAAGCTGGAGGGTGACTGAAGTGAAGGGATGGCAGGCAATAGAGAGGGTCCAGGGCCTGAAAGTCCAAGGTTTTAGAAAAGTCATCAGCAGGAATATTGATATCTCTTATGATAGCGATGGTAGGATGGGATGAAGTTGAAGATTGAAGCAGACACGTGTCATTGTAGAAAGTAGGAGCCGTCTCTGAAGGTCAATAAATGACTGAGAGGGATAATGTATTGATCTAAGAGACCAGATTCTTTCAAGATCTGTGAAAAAAATCTATTTGTCACACTCACTAAAGGAATGAATCATTTCATGGAAATAGAAGAGAAAGGATACACAGAGATTTGAGTTCCCATCAGCCATATAGCCACCCAAGTGCCAAGAAACTCCAGCAAGGGACATACATCATGCTTGCCCAGTTGAGGGAGGGGTTGTGGTAAAGGAGAAAGAATGCTACATTTTTTAGGCTGAAGACCAATATTGATTGGCCATCCCACCTCAACCCTCCTCCTAATTTATTGACTAACCTATTTATAACAGATAGCTTGTATAGATCCCTTGTTGCAGTGGTGATTGGTTAGGCTCCAAGGAACCTCCAGTCTGAGCTGCAAGCCCCTGCTAATAGTCTGGGTCATTAAGAGGAAACTTATTTCCTTCTATTTTAGTAAAATGGGCATATACATAAGGTAGTAGGTTGTACTAATAGTGAATAATGGAAATAAAAAATATATATTCATATATATACATATACACACACGTGATATGGAAGGTGATTACCTAAAGGGTATATAACTACAAGATATTATTTATGAGTATAATGAAACTTAAAAGTTAATTGTAGAACAGGATATACACAAATATGTGTGCATATGAATATATGTATATATACATACACATGAGCTATATATGCATATTAGCATATATGGAAGATAGCTTTGCCACAAAATAAGATGCATCATCTGAACAGATGTAACATCCATCATTTCAACGATTATCACTTATCACTTCTTGACTAGGCATGGGTATCACTAAGTCTGTTTATGTTTATGGCCTACACATCTTATTTAACTGTCCCCTAGAAACAATTTCAAAGCTTTTAGATATGTTATTTAGAACAACACAGGTGAAGAAAAAAATGAAAGATGGCACAAACTTCAAAAGAGGAATGATTGATGAATAATGAAGAAAGAATAATTGTTTCATAGAGGCAAAAAACAGATTTGAGAAATTTGGGGTTTGAGGAATAGGAGAAGAAAGACTAGTACAAAGTCATCTAGGTCAGGAAAACAATACCATGGTTCATAAGATTGGTTAGGAGTGTCAAATGTAACAGTAATTGAGAGTGAATACTGAGAAAAGACCTTCTACCTTCTGGGTAGAAGATAGTGTCCTTCTCGACAATAGTTTGCATAGAATACTGGGTTCAGTCAGACTGAAGCAGATCAAGAAGAAATGGTTAGAAGGAATTGCTATTAAACCACTTTATTTAAAGGAATTAGGAGTAAAAGATGGGAGAACAATTGCATAGCATTTTAGGGGCTGTAAATCAAAAGTAGTTTTGTTTTATTTTCTTCTTTAGAGAGAAATGTGACCTAGCTCCACAAAAGCCAAAGTGCAGAGGAGTTAGCTTTAGAGAGGAAAAGACTGATATAAAACAGAGATGTTACCTAGTTAGTTGAGGTATGTGAAGTAGCATATATTGTGTGATATGGTTTCAGTGTGTGTGTGTGTGTGTGTGTGTGTGTGTGTGTGTGTGTGTGGTTTGTAACATTTGTAATCCTTTGTAATATTATAAATGTCAGAGGTTTTGAGCTATATTCTTAGGGAGTGAAATTACCTCTGAGAATAATATTAGGCAGATGATAATTACTTACATCTAGTGGCATTTATCATTACTTTCCTTTGTGAGAACCTATGAATCACAAAAAAACTATCAGAACACCTCCAACTGAGTGATAATATGTGTATTAGGGATAAGACTTGTGATCCCATTGCTATAGGGCACTATTATTGAGGAAACTTCTACCAGTTTAGGTCTTCACATTTTCTGAAACTTATGATCTTAGGGAGTTTCCTAGAGCACTGAAAGGATAAGTGATTTGCTCAGAATCATACAGCCAGTATATATCAGAGTCCAGGTTTTCTCTACTTCAAGCCTGTGGAGCTGCATTTCCCACAACCTGGAAGGCTTCTTCTATTTAAAGCCCCACTGTTAGGTATGCCCTTCTAGTAAACTGGAAATATCCTTAAATAGAAATTATCAATGCCTATGAATTACTAATATTCTTTAACTGTAGTGAGACTCAGTCCTTATTTACCTTGATGTAAATTAATTTGGTGACTTATACATCCCAGGATAGAACTGTGATAAGCAGCATAGTGCAATGGAAAAAGCATTGAATTTTGTATCAGAGAACCTAGGGTTGAACTCCAGTTCTCTCATTTATTGCTTGTGTGACCTGAGATCATTCAACTCATCTCTCTGGGTCTCAGGTTCCTAATCTGTAAAACTGGGCAGTGGGAAAAATGCAGGAGACTAAATAACTTTTAAGGGCCCTCGAAATCTATAATCTATGGGAGGAAAAACAGTAACAATCCAGTGACCTTTGCCACTTAATAGTGTGAGTTTTGAGTCTATTTCTTGATTTGCAGAATTCAGATAATAGTACCCTTACTACCAACCTTACTACAGGATTGTGCTAAGCAAAGTGCTTTCCAGCTGTTAAGTTCTATGTAAATCAGTCACTACCTGCATCACTTACTTTCAATGAGAAAAGATGATACTATCAGAGTAAGTTTCTGTGAGTCAAGGACATTTGCCTATATTTCATTCTTAAAATATTAAAACATAACTCATGTATGGCTAACCCAAACTGCATTTCTTGACACTCAGAATTCCCAATGATGTCTTCTGCTTGTTTGTGGACCTAATAGAGTACGTTATACATCTCATTCTCAAGCCCAACTCTGTAGAGACTTTGGTTCCTGGACTTTGTCTCCCAAAGATCTAAAATCAGTGGAAGGTGGTAGCAGATACAAACAATAATTTCTATGATTAGCCTTCAGTACAAAGTATAACTAATCTTGCCTTCTTGAGCCTGAAGAAAAATGTGATCCTGGTTATCTAGGCCACAAGGTATAGTTTCAATGAATGGTCTTTGCATTCCCACAATCCTTGCCACTCCTGTTCATTTAATGCATAGATAGCAAGTCAGCAGGAGAGTTGTACTTGGGCTTCAGGGGGATCAGTTAGGTCCTCTCCTCAATGAAGATCTTAGAATTACTGGTATTTGTTTTAGCCAGTACCCCAAGGATTCCTAGAGTAAGGTAAATACTACTAGTGTGAGTTCTTAGAGGGATTTGTACTATAGTGACCTGAACATCACACCTTCTGTGGACAAGGTGACTACTTACAGAATTACCTGTCCTAAGTGGCCATCCTACCTTCCATGATATTCAACTACAAGCTTCCTTTGAGGTAATCCATCTAGTATGATTGCCAAAAACTTAGATGATGCAATTTTAGGCTTTATTAACATAAGCCATGGTATCCAGAGTAAGGCAGTATTGTGTATTGTTCATTTATCAAGCTATATCTGGAATGGCATGTTCAGTTCTGCTTGCCGCATTTCAAAAGGGACATTGATACATGAAAATATATCTAATAAGAGGATGATCATCATGAAAAATATATCACATGAAGAATGGTTGAAGGAATTGAAATGTTTAGTCTAGAAAAAGAAGATTTAGCCAAGACATAAATACTTCTTTCAAATATCTGAGGACCTGTTATGTAAAAGATGGGTTTGACTTATTCTTTGCAATTCCAGAATGAAAAACTGGGAATAATGGGTAGAAGTTACCAGGAGGACTATTGTAGCTCAAGAAGAGAAATAATTTTCTCACATTTTGAGAGTCCCCAAAATGGATTGGACTGCTTTATGAAAGAGTGACTTGACTGGAAATGTTCAAGGAGAGGTTAAATGTATACACTATCACTTAGGGACAGATGTAGAAAATATTCCTTCTTTGACTAAAAGATTGCTCTAGATGACCTTTAAAGTCCCTTCCAATTTTAATTCCAGCTATAATTCTGTCAAGTTCTTATATGCTACCAAAATCCATATGCATTTCTAGATTTTCCAAATTTATGTGTACTTAATGTTTTACTGCACAATGTGCACTTTACTAGATAATGTCTTGTATTATTCTCTAATTACGTAAGGGGCATGTTTTCCTCCTAGGCAAAATTGTGTGTCCCTCAAAGACATTTACTATGATTCATACTTATTTTTGGCTCCTATATAATCAGAAATAATGTTAGGTACATAAAAGAAAATTAGTTAAAATTTACTTGGGACACTCAGATTCCTGAACTACAAGACCATACACCTTCTGGTGCTGCCAACTCAAAGGGCAAGTCAATAGATGGTCTGAAGTTGAGCATGAATATGTTTGGCATTTCAGAAATCATTGAAATTCAAGAATGTAGCTGTGAACTTCACCCATGAGAGAGTGAGCCAACTGGATCTTGTACAGGGACATAATTCTGGTGAATTCTAGGAACCTGGTCTCACCCTAGAGTGCTCAACACCCATCTAACCTTTGGAATGCCTTTATTACCTCAGTCATTAAATACAGCTCTCCCTCACTCAAAACAAAGTCAAGTGCAAGTCATGTCATCATTTCTCTGATGGCATGGTCTTCTTCAGCAACGGAGAACGAACACACACATTAAATATTATGGGACCTCTAGTGTCTTTTTGTATAGGAACTTGAAGTTTAATTTTCATATATTTCTAATCCCTTTGGGACACAAACAAGATTCTCTTGCTCCTATTTATAGATGAAAGTTCTGCATTCCATAAAAGATGAAACTGGGACTTTTCCTGTCTTTGATGCAACACATAGCTCATTCTTCTAAGATTGTGATGAATAAGGATTTGAGACTTTCAGGGATGGGTCTTTGTCCTCAGCACAAACACCCAAGTCTTTTTTTCTTTCTATGTGAACAGGGTATTAAATTTCCAGGACAGATGTGATCTCCCTGTTGGAACAAAGAAGAAAGTTTTGAATAGTAAAAAGACAAATCCCAAGAAGTACCTGCCCAAGTGAGTAAAAGAAAATCGGTAACTTTTTTTTTTTTAATACTGATTCTTCTTGACTTTTATGTAGCATTTGACACTGTTGACCGTCTTTTGATAGATATTCTCTCTTTTCTCAGATTTCATGATACTACCCCATCTTGGTTCTCCTCCTACTTATCTGACAGCTCCTCAGTCTCCTTTGCTGGATCATCATTTATGACCTGTCCACTAATTCTCATCCCTTCCCCACCCTCCCTTTTAGTCCAGAAGACTAACCACTAACATGGAGCATGCTGATTGGTGGAGTAGTATTGAAAAAGAGTTTCACAGGAATAAATTTGAGAGGATTTTGCTTGCTAGCTTAAGAACTGATCTTTACTTTGTAGGCAATAGGAAGGTATTTTGTGATTTTCAGTAAGAAAGTAATATTGTCACATGGGGACATTAGTGACAAGAAACTATGGTGATTAGATGGGGCTTAGGACCTGACTGAGGGAGCAATATCAGGATGCCAGAGCTTGGGGCCTCTATACTTAGAAAAAGTCTGAGACTATGCTAAGGTCTGAGAATCTTAAAGTCAAAGAAGAACAGAATAATTATCCTATCAATGAATAGTCAAAGAGGATTGTAGTCAGGGTAGATACGTGCCCACAGTCCAGTAATTTCAGGAGAACAAAATAAATGCCAGTGCTCAGAGCATAATAATGATCATATTAGTCATGGGGAACCAACGTTTTTCTCCTAGGCACTTTATAATTCCTGCAGTTCCGATATTATATGGATAGGAATGCAGGGAATGAATGATATAATGGAGATAAGTATAGTTACAGAAGGACCCTGATTATGGTTTAGGGGAACTGAGGAAGAGCCAGAATGGTAGGTGTGTTCTTATGTAAACAAAATTATTTTTTATGAAGGATTCACTTGATATCAATATATAGATCACTTGGAAGCAGTAAGACAAAACCCAAGAGATTAGTTAGGACCCTGTTACAGTAATTGAAGCATGAGATGTTGAAACCCTGACCCTGGTCTCAGGCTCTCTCACAATTCTGATATTTTTTTAAGCTACATCCTTTCTTTTTTGTCCATCTGATAGTCAATGATTCTCACCTTCAGATCCTCCTAGATGGATATGTCTCAGTTTCTGCTCTCACTTTGCATACTATGTCAGCTTCTATTAAAACCATTTGTGTTCCCTTGTCACTACTCCTTATCTCTCCTTCCATTTCTTTCTCCCAGATCTCAAGGCCATATTTAAAAGTTTCCAAAATCACCTTTTTGTTATACTCATCATCATTTTCATTCTTTTTTTCTAGATTCAATGAGTTTTTTTATTCCTAGCACAGGCAAACAGGACAGTTGCCTTTTGTCTTTCTTTCACACTGGAAGACCAGGTGTTAAAATTATCACAGAAAGTAACAATGAAATATTCACAAAAGAAGGCATCTGATACACTAAGCTAAGACTAGTCTGAAAATTTGATGGCTACTTTAAGTGGCAGAAAAATATCAAGAAAAACATGTCTGAGAGTGATGAGAGTTTTTTAGAAGATAATGTTCCCTTGAAAGACATATCCTGAGAAAAATGAATTTAGTGTAAACCCAATTACAGAACACGGGTTCACACGAGATACTAGGAATATGATTATATTATATGTTAATTATATTGACTTTAAGAGTATAATTCACACTTAATTGGACATCCAAAAGTCTGTGTAGGAAAGAAACACTATGAATACAGTGAATGTAGGAAGGCTTCCAATAAATGTGTACTCAAGCAGAACGGAAAGTCCATACTAGAGAGAAATTCTATAATGTAATGAATGAAGGAAGGCCTTCAGACTGCTTGGGGATCCTTGATCAACATAAGAGAATTCATACTAGAGATAATGCTTACAAATATAATGAATATGAGGAGTCAAAATCAAGTAATTTATATAAAATAGAAACCCTGTAAATGTAATGAATGAAGGAAAGCCTTCAGGCTTTTTATGCACCTTACTTGACATCAGAGAATCCATAATGGGAGAAATCCTTTAAATTAGTTTGGGAATGCCGCTGAGCTCTGAGAAACTTCATATTAGAGAGCAATCCTAGGAATTCAGTGAATGCAGGAAAGTTCTTATTCTTATCCCTTTTAAAAACACACTATCACTATGATTAGTGACTATTTGTCACTAATTATAGTACTTGAAGTTTTGTTTGGGGTGTTTTAGGTAGAAGTACATATTTTTAGATCTTTTTATATTTATGTATACAAACATACACAAAATTTTTTTTTCAGTTATATACCCCAATACCTGTAGGTATACATTTATTTCCAAGGAAAAACCTTATAAATTTGCTTTTACTAAGCAAATTTTACCAAGACTACTAATTATTTTATATTGTTTTTATAAATACTAGAATTTGTAGTTTTAGAATGTATTTGTATCATTTTTGAAAATTAAACTCATAGGATTAGGTAACAATCATTAGCATTAGTGGCTTAAAATAAATTTACTTATTTTTCTTAAAGTAGAGTTGTACAATTGTGATCAGGATTTGTGGTTATATAAATGATCAGATAACAACCACTAGACTCCAAGTTTTATCTAAAGAGATAGAAATCACTTTATTGTTTTAAAAAATCATAGGAGACTAACACACAATGTTGGAAGGAAAGGACTGCAGGGAACTGGACTTCTCTCACAAAGAAACATAAACTTGAAGTGCCAAAGAAAAGGGAAACACCTAAAAAAGAAAAATCTGTAAAGTAAAAAGAGTGTGCACACACTTTTAAAAGTTATACTACAACTCAGTCACTTAAAGTATGAGAAACAGTGGAACTGGGAACTGAAACTAAAGCAAATATCTCAGGAAATATTCTCAGGGAGACATGGAATAATCAAAGCAAGGAAAAGCAATATGAAGATCAAATAAAAGAACTAGAAGAAAATTATTGAAATTGAGAGACAGACTATCCCAATGGATAGAGATCTGACCTTAGAATCAGAAAAATCTGGGGTTTAAATCTTACCGCTTGACCTCTTGGCTGTCTGATCCTGGGCAAATCATTTAACCTCTCAGAGGTCTATGCAAATTTCTCAGATTGTAAATTGCAGAACTCTTGGTGATCTGAATTGAATAGAGGGCTTTTCTTAACAGAAGTGTCTTAGATCTTTTAAATCAGAGGTCCGACACTGTCCCCCTATTACCTGTCCCCCAAAAAAACATAGAAGAAAAAAGGAATAATATGTTTGCCATCACTATGAATAGGAAGTTTTTCATTTTTTAAAAATCAAAGAAATCACTGGAAATAAAAATCAATAGATTTAGTTATATAAAGAATTTGGAATTTTACAAACAAACAATATCTAAAATTAAATATCAATGGAAATAGAATGGAGAAATATGTGAAATATATCAGATAAAAGTCTGATATCTATAAGATTAATACACATTCCTCAGTAAATCAGTGATCAAAGGACATGACGATAATTTACAAAGGAGGATATACAACTACTTGTAACCACATGAAAAGATGTTCAAGCTCCCTAATTATAAAGCAAATCGAAACAAATTTAAGATGTTACTTTAGTTTATCCCAATTCAAATGGCAAATGTATATTTACACACACATATATATATATACACACATATATACTATCGATAAAGTTCATTGTTGAGATTGAAGAGTAGTGCAAATATTTTGGAACAATATTAAACTATACAATGAGGCACAAAACTGGTTGTTTCTTTCAGCCTAGTGATTCCATCACTAAGACTATCACAAAAACAGTATAAAATGGCCTATTTGCAAAAACATATTCATAGCTTTTCTATTTGTAACAGCAAAAACAATGGAGATTGGATAAACAAATTATGGTACATTAATGAATGGAATGTTATGGTGCCATAAATATAAATCACACAAAGAAATAGACCTTTCTTAGATGATGCAGAGTAAAATTAATATACTAGAGCCATATGCACCCTAACTACAACTTTTACAAGGAAAGAGGAGAAGGAAAACATCCAAAAGAACTAGAATTTGGGATAAGCTTATCAGAGAACTGAGGACAAATTAACACTTTTTTTTTGCTTATTTATAATTAATTAATTTGTTTTTTATATTTATTTCATTGGGGTTTTTTGGGTGGCTATTAAACTTATCATATAAGTACAATATAAAATCCATCTGGAAATTATTTACTGGAACTCATCTCCAGAAGATTTTGCTATTTTTCCTAGCTCCAGGTTCCCAGCTTCATGCTTACAGGGTGGACCATTCTCTCCTGTCCTCCACCACCTCACTTGTGCTCAGAGTAGAAAATAAGAATCTAGAAAGAAAGTATCATCATGGAACATCAATATTCCCAAGACTATTGCAGATGGGATCCAATTTAAATTTTAAATTTTAAAAGTCAATAATAAGTAGGCTTTTGGACCCAACAGATGGCATTGTGATGACTGATGATGGCAATATCCCTCTCCAAGAGATTCAAGCTCAGCTTCTAGCACCCAAGTCCATGATTGAAATGAGTCAGATTTAGGATGAAAAAATCAGGAATGAGACTACATTAGCCATCATTCCTGCTAGAGAAGTGCCATCAGAGGTGCTATCAGAGATGCTGGCTGAACATCTCCTAGAGTAACTAATCAACCCAATAATAGTGATTAATACCCAACTGCTAATAATTACTGGATGATATGATCAACACACCTGAAAAAATTAGTATCCTTATTGATATTAATAGCAATGGCACAATGATGAACATCATCAATAGTATCACATGTACAAAGGTATTCAGACTTAGTGCTTTCTGGCTTGCACCAGATGCCCTAAAGATGGTACAGTTTCAGGAAAGTGGCAAAAAGAGATTGACATTAAGATTAATGCTAAGGAAGAAAATTCTTGGGCATCATTGAGAAGTCTTTTATCTTATTTGGAGTTACATTCAACAAGGACATGATTTGACCATAAATGTAGCGTTACATTAAGAACTCATGTGTTATGTTGCTGGATTCCTTCCTAGAATACAAGAAAGGAGAAAACCATTCAGACATTAAGATAACTTTAGAGGAAGATTTTAATATACACAGCAGCTTTGTGAGTAAATTATACACCTGAAGCCTAATGTGGTCATTATAGAAAAAGGCATCTAAGATTTAGCTCCGTAGTACTCATGTAGGCCAGTATCACAGTCATCTGCTAAGTTCAGAAGATGGGTAAATGTTTTGCTAGGGCCTATGAACCTTAGATTGCCAGCTGGTGAGAGAACCAAAGGGTAGCCATACTAGGCTGTGGCCCAACCCCTATAGTTCTTCCTTCACAACCTTATCCAGAACGGTGGGGCCAATATCATGTCTGTTCACTTCCCTTTAGGCCAAGTACACTCAAAAGAACTGTGAACCTGGGGTATGGATACTGAAACAAGTACCTTAGTGGACATGAAGGATCTGGTTATCTGGGAATCACTTGTCATGTGAAATCGTAGATATACAAGGCAATTGTAGAGAAAGCTTTCCTGCTGCTTCAAATTGAAGATATTATCTCAGCTCAGAAGGAAATAAGGTGATGGTCAGGATCATTAGAGGGTACCCTGTAATGCTGGGTAGGAGTGATATGCAGACAGCACAAGCACCCACTGACAAGACAGACCAAAAGACCAGCAGGTTTTCCATGCTCTCTCTTAACCAGGCTGCCAGGACAAACATGAGATAATTAAACTGAAGAAGGGCAGTGAGGTGGAGCCATGGATAGACTGGGTAGACTCATCATGACATCAAATCTGACCCTAGACACTAGCTGAGTGAACCTGGACGAATCACATAACCCTGTTTGTCTCAGTTCCTTATCTGTAAAAATGATCTGGAGAAGGAAATGGCAAACCACTTCAGTATCTTTGCCAAGAAAACCCCAAATAGAGTCATGAAGAGTTGGACATAACTAAAACAACTAAACAACAAAAAGTTTTAATAGGTTTAAAATGCTTTTTATAAATGGAATGAGAGTGTGGAAAAGAAATGAGAGCTATGGAAGAAACAATTGGAAAGAAAATTAACAGTTTGGCATAAAAGGTACAAAATGTTGCCCAAGCAACAAACTCCTTTAAAATTAGGATGGATCAAATAGAAGCCAATGACTTCATGAGGCAATAAAAAATATTACAATAGTCAAAGGCTGAAAAAAGTGGAAGAAAATGTAAAGTCATCTCATAGAAAAAACAACTAACCAGGAAATGAGAAAAAATATATAAGAATCATTGAACTATCTGAACTTCATGACCAAAAAAAGAGTCTTGACATTCCATTTCAAGAAATATTCAAAGAAAACTGCTCAGATCTCATAGAACCGAGGGCAAAATGGAAGCAGAAAGAGTTGCCATTCATATCTTAAAAGAAACTCCAAATAAAAATTCCTAGGAACATTACAACCAAAATCCAGAACTTTCAAGTCAAAGAAAAAAATAATGCAAGAAAGACAAAAAGAAAGAATTCAAGTACTGAGGAGCCACGGTCATGATCACAAATGATTTAGCAGCCACCACCATAAAGCGGAAGAGAATTTGGAATACAATATTCCACAAGGCAAGATGAATAGATGTAATGGAATATTTTATATGTGTGTGTGTGTGTATATATGTATGTATGTATGTATGTATACACACACATATACACACATATTGCTGATTGCTAAATAGGATGTACACTAAATTCAAGAATATAAAGACCATGTAAGATTTCCAGGGTCTTTTGCTGCAAAAGCAGGGACACCTGCTTCTGCTTTCCCAGCCAGGCAGGACTTTGCTGACTGCTCCCAGCTTTCAGCCTCCCAAGCTGTGCCAAAGTGTTGGAGCTCAGACTTGACTGGTAACGTATACTTGTTATTTTTCTATTCTGTCTTAACTATTATCTACTGTTTATATCTATACACTTGCTAACTTGCACTATTTGTAGTAATAAAACTTAATTGCCTATTAAGCTTGTTTTAGTGCATGTGGTATCTTAAGATCCGAACCTAAAGAGAAAGTACTGCACAGTCTACGTAATCCCTTTCGATTACATACTTCCTGCCCAAGTCATGTAGGGGTTCAATCCTTAACTAAACCATTGACTTGCTATCTAACCTCAGCCAGGAAGGAAGCAGCCTTAGGTTGGTCCAGGCCTAGGCAGAATCCAGCCTAAGAAGTTCTTGAAGTTTGGGGTAGGAGCCCAACATGGGAATAACTCCCCAAAAATATTGGGGGAAAAACCAGAAAATCTATGAAATAAAGTATCAAAAACAACTGACCCCCCAAAAAAAGTTAAGGAGAGACAATCTAAGAATCACTGGACTCTCTGAAAATCATGAGCAGAAAAAAGTTCTGGATACAATATTTGAGGAAATTCTAAATGAAGATTGCCCAGAATTCTTAGAAACACAGTCAAAATACAAAGAATTCCCTGGTCACCTCCAGCAAGAAATGCCAAAACAAAAACTCCCAGGAACATCAAAGACAAATTCCACAGGTTCCAGATTAAAAAAAAAAAGTCCAAGCAGCCAATCAGGAAAACATCTTCTTGAGTTCAAATCCAGTCTCAGACACATACTAGCTGTGTGACTCATGGCAAGTCCTTATGAACAAAATGAATTGGAGAAGGAAATGGCAAACCATTCCAGTATTTCTTTCAAGAAAACCCCAAAATAGGGTCATGAAAAGTCAGACACTACCAAAATGACTTAACAACAAAGACTTAACAGCTACCTAGATTAGAAAAGAGAGGAGATCTTGGAATATGATATTCTAAAAGGCAAGGGAAAAAGATTTACAACCAAGCATCTGTCTAGCATAACTAATTATAATCCTACCAAAGGAGAAAAGAAGGGAGGAATGGACCTTTAATGGAATATAGAGGATTTCTAAGCATTTCCAATGAAAAGGCCAAAACTGAGTAAATATTTGGGAATGGAAATTTCCAAAACAATTGGAAAAACATAAAACGGCACACATATCTATTTGCTGAAAGGGAATATTTGAGGATGAATTGTTACTTGTTAATATGGAAAAAAGAAATAAATGTCTTATCAGAGCCCTAATATCTTTAAGGATCGTAGAGAAAAGTCAAAATGACAGAGGCTCTGTAGGTAGTCTTGGTTTTGTCTTAAAAGACAAAAACAGAAGAGACAGGGGATTATAATGGGGGAAAAGGAGGAAGAAGAGGAATGAAATTATTATTGCATAATAGAAGTGCACAGATGAAGAATATATAACCATAGAGGAAAGGCTGGGGTGAACAGGCATCCCATGAACCTCACTTTTATCTGAATTAGATAAAAACTGAATGTAATAACAGAGAGAGATACATTAAACTATTAAACTCAAAAGGAAAGTAAGAAACAGGAACAAGAAGGAATATAGAGGGGTCTAAATGAGGGGGAGAGGTAGAATAGATGAGGTGACAGTCAACTAAAGTAATATCAAATGTTGGAAGGAGAAACATGAAGAGAAGATTAAAAGGGAAGGAAGACAGAGTAATAACCTGGGATCAGGGGTGGAGTAAGGAAGAAAGAGAAGAACTATATGAGGAGTCTGTTTTACTTATGAATCACATATCAGGCAAGTTTCCTCTCTTCTACCACTTTCTTTATAAGTAGAGAGGAGGGAAAGAGAGGCCAAAAGTACTAGGAGACAGGATAGAAGGAAATACAAAAATAACAGTCATAACTGTGAATGGGAGGAACTCACCCATAAAATAAAAGAGGATATGGATTGAAGAAACCAACAACATGTTGTTTACAAGAAACACACTTGAAACACAAAGATTCATACAGCTAAAATTGGGGGCTATAATAAAATCTACTGTGCTTCAGTTGAATTCAGCATTGGTAGCAATCATGATCTCAGATATGAATACAGTAAACACAGACATGATAAAAAGATAAGGGAAATTACATTATCCTAAAAAGCACCATAGATTAAGTCACTATCAATGTGTATATATGCTAGGCATCTAATAACATCTGAGTATTTAAAGAAAAATCTATTTGAAATAGAGGAGAAAATAGGAAAACTATAATTGTGACCTTAACGCACCCCTTTCAAATCTAGACAGATTAACCTAAAGAAAAAGAAGAAAGAAGTTAAGGACCTGAATAGAACTTTAGAAAAATCAGAAGGGATACAAGTATGGTTGGCAATTACTGGATGGAAATAGAAAGGAATTTGCGTATCACTTCACTGTATATGGCACGTCTTCAAAAAATGGCTATGTGCTGGAACATAGAGTCCTCATAAAAATATAGAAAATCAAAAACATTAAACATTATTTACTGATTATAATGCAATAAAAATAATGTTTATAAAGGGTCCTTAAAATAAGAATCTAAAAGTAATGAGAGCTCAGCAGTTCTAAAGAACTGGGAGATCAAAGAAAAAAACTGTAAAATCAATAGAAAATTTAATCAAAGAAAATAATAATGAGATAACATGCCAAACCTAGTAGGTTTCAGCCAAAGCAGTTCTGAAGAGGGAAGATTATATCTCTAAATGCACAAAAGAGAAAAAGAACAAATCAATTCAACTAAAAAAATTCAACTAAAAATTCAACTAAATTCAACTAAAAAAACTTGAATAATAAATAAAAATTCTCAACTGAATAACAAAGTAGAAATCCTAGAAAATAAAGAAGAGATTAATAAAGTGATAGCAAAAAAACCCCATTCAATTGATAGATAAAAGTAGGAGCTGGTTTAAAAAAAACTAATGAAATAGATAAGCAGTTAGGTAACATGATTTTTAAAGAGAGAGAGAAGAGAAAACCAAATTGTTCATATCAAAAATAGAAAAGGAAAAATTGCAACAAATGAAGAGGAAATAAAGGAAATTATAAGAGACTATTTAGCCCAATTATATGCCAGGAAAACTGGTAGCCTAAAGGAAAGAAATACTTACAAAAACATAAAATACCAAGATTAACAAAAGAAGAAATAAAATGTTTAAAGAACCCAAATATCAGAAAAAAGAAATTGAACAAGCCATTAATGAACTCACAAAGGAAAAAAACTCTAAGATCATATGCATTCACAAGAGAATTCTATCAAACATTCAAAAAACAGTTCCAACAATATAGAAACTGTATACAATACTATGAAAAAAGGTACCTTTTTTGATCTCTTTCTTAGATACAAAAGTGTTCTTGACATCTAAATCAGGGAGAGATAAAGCAGAGGAAAAAAATAACTAGACTGGTACCCCTCATGAATGGTGATGCAAAATTTTAAAATGAAATCTTAGCAAGCAGGCTTAATAATTGTAGAAACATTAATGCTCGCTGGTAGATCAAGCCAATAGATAGAATTGACAGTTGTAATTAAATTAATATATTTATTCAGTGTTGCACCAAACTCATAAAAGAATATTTTATAGAGCTAGAAAAAAATAGAATTCTTATAAAGGAACATAAGTTCAAGAATCTCAATGGAAAAAAAATGAGAAAAAAAGTGGGAAGGAAAGGGGGTGGAGGGAAGGTCCTATCAGTACCAGATATCAAAGTGACTACCAAGTAGTAATTGTTAAAAACAGTTTAGTACTAGTTAAGAAGAGGAGAGAGGTCAGTTAGTTAAACAGATTAAGTATCCAAAATACAGAAGAAAAAACAGTATACAGTGTCTAACACATTCAAATTTTCAAGTTATTGAGGGAAAGATTCCCTATGTGACAAAAAACACTGGGAAACCTGGATGAAAGTCGGGAAGAAAGTCTGGAGAAATTAGGTTTAAACACACATCTCACATCATATATTAAGAAAATCTCCAAATAGATATATGGCTCAGATGTAAAAAATTGCATCATAAACAAATTAGAAGAGGAAGGAAAAATTATCTTTCAGATATATGGATAGGGGAATCTTATATGGAAAATGCTGTAAATTACTAATAATAGATAAATGCAAATCAAAGCAACTTTGAGGTTAACACCCCACAGCCTGGTAGAGAACATCTGTTCGACGTGGGCATCAAGATGAGACTGGACTGGGTACCTCAAATGGAGGTTCCATACAAGTGTGTACTTCCAGTGCTTCCATGAAGAATGAAGAAGTTTCCAGGATGAAGAGGTTTCTGAAGCATGATAGGAAAAAGTCTGGAGTGCAGCCTGAAGAAGTCAAAAGAAGAAAAAGGCAAATGTTGGAGGGGCCGTGGAAAAGAAGAAAAAAATTGGTACACTAATCCACTGCTGATGGAACTGTGAATGTCAGGCCATTATGGAAAATAATTAGGATTCCAAAGGATTCATGATGAAAAATGATACTTGTCTACCTCCAGAGAGGGAACTGATAGATTCTGCATGCAGAATGAAGGAATTTTTTTCTTTATTTTTCTTACTTTTTACTTTCAGATCATGGCTAATATGGAAATGTTTTACATGACTTCATGTGAAATTTTTTGTTGTTCAGTCATTTTCAGTTGTGCCTGACTCTTTGTGATCCCATTTGGGATTTTCTTGGCAAAGATACTGGAGCAGTTTGCCATTTCCTTCTCCGCCTCATTTTAAAGCTGAGGAAACTGAGGCAAACAGGGTTAAATGACTTGTCTCAGTTCACACAGCTAGGAAGTATCTGAGGCCAGATTTGAGTCCAGTAACACAAGTCTTCCTGACTCCATGACCAGCATTCTATCTACCCCATCATCTAGCTGCCTCTGGGTTTAACCAACTCTATGCCAATGATTCTAAACCTACACATTCAACCTTCATCTCCTTTCTAGGCTCCAGTCTAACATTATTAGCTGCCTGGCAGGCATTTCCACTTGTATGTCCCAAAAGTATCTCAAACTCAACATGTCCAAAACATAACTCATTTCCTTCCCCATCCCTCATCCCCCAAAATCTCACCCTTTTTCCTAACTTTCCTATTTCTGGAATGCTGCCATCCTTCCAGTCACCTACATTTGCAATTTAGGGGTCACATTCAGCTCTTCCTGTTCCTCATCCCCAAATTCAATCAGTTGCCAAGTCTTATCAATTCTATCTCCGTAACATTTCTAACCTCAGTTTACTTCTCTCTACTCATACAAGTATCCCTGTTCAAGCTCTCAACCTTTTATCTGGCCTATTATAATAGCTGCCTAATTAGCCTCCTAGTTCTCAGTCTCTCCCATCTCAGCTTCATTCTCCACTTAGCTGCCAAACTGATATTTCTAAAGAACAGATCAAACCATCTTACTCCCCCTACCTAAGAAGCTTCAATGGCTCCCTGTTATCTCTAGAACAAAAGACAAACTCCTCTGTTTGGCATTTAAAACCTTTCACAATCTGTTCCAAACTATCTTTCTAGAACAATATCACAGTTCTCCCAGGCACACATTTTGTATTCCAGCCAAAATGACCTACTTGCTGTTTCTTATAAAGGGGATTCCATCTCTCTTTGTACAGCTCATCTCCCATGCCCAGAATGCTCTCCCTTCTCATTTTCCTTCCTACTGATCCCTAGCTTTTAGTATTTACTTATCTTTTATATTCTCTTATCTGTGTATAAACATTGATTCTCCCCCAAATGAATGTAAGCTCATTTGAGAGCAGACTGGTACATTTTTGTCTTTGTATACCTAGTACCTAGCATAGTGCTAAGCACATAGTAAGCACATAATAAATGCTCAATGAATTGGATTGTATCCCAGGCATGGGGGACAATTTCTATGAATTCATCTGGGCCAGAGATAGAGTAGGGAGTGTAGAAAACACTTAGTAGCTTAGTTTCAATGGAATATGGGGTCCATGGAAAGGACTCATATAAGATAAATCTAGAAAGGTGGTTAGGAACCAGATTATGGAAAGTTTTAAATGTCAAGTGGATTATTTTGGTAATTGTATGAAATTATTGGTTCCCATTGTCAAACTAAAAATTTCACAGGAGAAGCAGTATAAAGAATACCAGAGATGAATGATGATAATAATATCATCTACAAAGAGCTATAAGTTTTTCAGAAAGCTTTACATACCTTGTATGATTCTCCTAATGGCCCTGTGAGGGAGATGCCATTATTACCATCATCCCCATTTTACAGATCAGGAGATGGAGGCTCAGAAAGATTAGCCCAGGGTCACAGAGCTAGTAGGTGGGAAATGAATCCAGATCTTCTTGCCTCTAAATCCAGCAGTCTGTGCTATTTAGTCAAGAGACAAGATATGTGCTACGTGGTTAGTCACATATAGGGAGAAGAGTGAGGCTCTGTGCAGGCTAGACTAAGACATCAAAGTCTGAGGTTTTGTTGCTAGTCAAACATGAATAATAAGGCATAATGGGAAACAGAGTTGGAGGGCAGTGATTTCCTTGCCTTTTCCGTTTAACTTTCCTTAGATCATCTGAACACCAATCAAAGAGGACTGATTGAGAGCAAAATGAGGCTCATTACTCCAGCCTCTATCACAACACTTTGAAGTTGTTTTTGGCATGTTTCTTTATTTTTAAGTAGAATCTCTAAGTTAGCTGAATGCAATGGAAATCATAACGAATTTTTTTTTAACTCCAAATGATAGTTGTCTGGAACCATATGTAGTTCATACAATATCAGACAGAGGCAGTAAACAGAACATATTTAGTCTTAGCCTGTTTTATTCTGCTGGCTTTTGATAGATCTCTGGTTGATTGTGGTAACTCAACTACAGCTATATAATGAAAGCATCTACTTGCCTTTCTCAAGGAAAGGCTTTCTGGTTACTGAACTACACTGTAGGAGGGAACAAAGATCAATAGAGAGCTCTGAAGTACTGAAACTCAACAGGTGGTGGCAGAGAGCTGCTTGATGACCACAGGACCACTAGAGACACCCAGCAGAGGTTATGAGACAGAAAGTAGAGAAGGGATGCCCAGCACCAAATACTGCAGCACCTCCAGAGCACATTGGCAGTTCTGCCGTGCTGAAGATATGAGTTGCCCCCATCTATATGTACACCCTGGCCACGTGTGTCTCTGTGTATAACTTCCATATGTGTGCTTTGGCCACATGGGTTCTTGACTTGTTATATCCACATATGTGCCCTGATTAGACCAGTTCCTCATATGTGCCCCAACACAATGTTCCTTGATCATTTGTACTCTATGTGTGCATTTCTTAGTCATGTGCTCTTCCTCACTGGTGATGTGGTAACCTGTGGGAGAATGAATCCCATGTATGCAGGGGGTAGGGCATCTTTTCTGGAAACATTAGTGGCTAAACTTTTTAATCAAATTTTATATTTTGCTGGAACCTCATACAGGTCATGCCTTCCAGCCATAGGTATTCCAAGGACCTTATTGTGGGCCCTTTTCTCAAATTAACCTATTCCTGCCCCAACCTCTCTGCTGACCTTCAATCTCACATCTCCCACTGCTTGCCAGACATCGCAAACCAGATGTCCAGTAGACATCTTAAAATAAACATGTCCAGAACAGACCTCATTATCTTTCCCCATAAATTCAGCCCTATTCCTACTTTCCCTATTACTATAGAGTGCAACACCATCGTCCTAGTCCCTGAGGCTGGCAACCAAGAAGTCATTTTTGACTCCTCACCATCACTCACTCCCCCCACACATCCAATCTGTTGCCAAGGCCTGCTGATTTTACTACCTCCAGGATAAAATACAAAATGCTCTGACACTCAAAGCCCTTCATAACCTGGCCCTTTCTACTTTTGGTTTTCTTACACCTTCCTCTCTGCAACTTCCATCCATCAACATAGCCTTCTTGCTGCTCTGCAAATAAAACATTCATCTCTGGGTTCAGGGCACGTTTCTCTCTCCCCAACTTTGCTACTGACTTGCTCGGCCTCCTTGAAGTCCCATCTAAAATCCCATCTTTTATAGGAATCTGCTCCCCAGTCCTTTTAATTCTACTGCCTTCACTGTTTATTCTGTATACAGCTTGCTTTGTACACGTTTGTTTGCGTGTCTCCCCCATGAGATTATAAGCTCCTCAGAGGGTAGAAACTGTCCTTTTATTAACTGTCTCCCTAGCACTTCGCACAGTGCATGGCACCTAGGAGGCACTTAATATTGATTGATTTTGTTTTGAATTAATGTATAGCATAGGTGATAAAAACATACACAGCACTGCCAATTGATTAACTTTATGCTTCTGAGTTGGTATTGACTCATCTTCCTGAGTTCAAATCTGGCCTCAGACACTTATGGGCTGTGAGAGCCCAGGTGAGTCTTATCTGCACAAAGCTGGAGAAGGAAATGGCAAACCACTCGGGGTCTTTGCCAAGAATCCCCCAATGAGGTCGCGGAGAGTCCAGGAACCTGAGGGGGCGTTTCTGGAGTCACTCCTATGAGCCTCCAGATTCTTCTTACACGCTGCCCAAGATCCAGAAGAGGCTCGTCTGGAGGACTCCCTGCGGAGAACGTGGGTGGGCGGCAGTCTCTGCCCGCGGAGAACGCAAGGAACGCAGTCACCGAACACCGAAGTGCCGGGGGGACGTCGCCGTCCGTCTTCCCTCAGAGATCCACGGCAGGTCGGTCACGCATCCTTTCTTTCAGAAGCTCTATTCCTTCCTTCCACAGCAGTTCCTGACCTGACCAGACCTGCCTGAAGTTGCTCCTGCCCCCCGGCCTACTCCCAGGTGCAGCTCCTCAAATTCCTCTCCCACAGCGGGCCCTCCGAGGGGGACGGGCTGCCCGGCTTCCCTAAAGATCACCTGCCGCGCCAAGGCTTCCGGCCCTGGGTGACAGGCGGGGCGGGACTACGGCGACCGCCGGGCCGCGCTGCCTCTGTGCCGTGGTGGTAGAACCAAGCGTAGCTCTGGATGTCCGGAGAAAGGACCGAGGACCGGTCTGTGCGGGGCTGGGAAAAACTAGAGCTTCACTGGGCAGCCCGAAAACCTCTTCGGGAAAGGAGTCCCTGGAACTGGAACAGAAGCCGGGAAGGCCCCGTCGCTTGGGGAGTTGTAGTACGGCCGAATTCGTCCCCGGCGCAGGCGCACTTCCCTGATGATGCGCGCGCAGCCTCGGCGCCATGATTTGTTCTTAAGCTTCGAACCCAGTTCTTCATCCTAGGTCGGTCCCGGCTCCGGACCCAGTTCCAGGTATTTAGCGGCCCGGCCCCGCCGCTCGCCGCCTCAGCTTCTGCTGGGGAGCGCGGCTCGGGGAGGGGCCGGAGGTGGGCGGAAGGCCACGGGTGCGGGCGGGCGGAGCTGCCCGAGGTCCGAGGGCGTGGATGAGCGAGTGACGGGCCGGGCCTCGGCGGCCGCCTTTGCGCGAAGGGTTTGACAGAAGCGTCACGTGCGGCGAAGCGCGGGGTCTGAGCTCCCAGAGGCAGAGACCTCCGCGCTGCCGCCGTGGGTCGGTCTGTGCGCTCGGCGCCGGGGCCTGAGGGTGAGTGAGTGAATATTTATCAAGCGGTTACCGCTTTCTAAACACCGAGCGAAGTAAGGCCGGAGAAACCCCAGCGAAGGCGGGTACCTGCCCTCCGGGAGCTTGCCTTCTAACGGAACCGGGGCCGGGGAGGCGTGTTCGGCGTGCCCAGGGGCGTGCTGTTCAGCGTTTCATGACCCCCGGATACTGCAGTGGTCTGCCTTTTCTTTCTCCGCCTCCTTTTATAGATGAGGAAACTGAGGGGCCCGCAGCTGGTGGGGGTCTGAGGCCGGATTTGAGCTCGTGGAGATGAGTCCCCCTGACTCCCGCTGGCACGCTGCCCGCCGTGCCACCTAGCCAGGTAAGGGGGCTTGGAGGACTTGTTTAAGGAGTATGGCTGAGAAAAGGGAGGCCGGGTCCGCGAGGAGAAGTAGGTGGTTTTGTTTTTTAAAAGAGCGGGAAGATGGAGGGAGATACACTGATGATTAAAGAAAGGTGGTTGTGGGAGCGACCTGCTAGAGAATGGGGCAGGGACATGATGGAGAGGTTCGCTGCGGTGAGAAGAGACTTTACTGGATCAGAGAATGGGTAACGGAGAGGAGAGTGCGAAAAGCAGGCACGAGCCAGCTGGCCCTGGGCCTTGAACGGTGGAGGTCCCCATCCATGCTGATGGACCCTTTAGTACATCCCTCCTCCTATGTACTTATATTCCAATCCAAACCCCTCCCACCAAAAAAACACTTAAGGACCTACGCTGTAGGAGGCGCTAGGAAAAAACAGCTCCTTCCCCCAAGGAGCTTAAGTTCTATTGAAGGAATGCAGCACATACTGAAGGAAATAAAAATAAGATGATCAGAAGAAGGGGAGAACACTATTAAAAAAGGGATCAGGAAGGGTATTCCGTATGTGGTGACACATGAGATGAGCCTTTAAAGAAGCTAGGACTCTGAGAGGCTGCGGAGAGAAAGAAGTACATTCCAGGAATGGGAGGTAGCCTCTAAAAAGGCATGGGGACAGGACCTGGGGAACAGTGTAAGAAAGGTAATAATATGCAGTAAGCCTGGAAAGGTAGGCTGGTGCCATGTTGTGGAGAGTTTTCAATGTAAGTTGAATTTGTAGTGTCATAGCGATGGGGGCCACTTAAGAATGTTAACTCCTAAAGGGCATGGACTGTTTTTATGTTTTGTTTTCTTTTTTTGTTTATTCCCCTGGGGCCTTACGCTTTTCACGTAGTAGGTGCTTAATAAACATTTGTGGAATTGAATTCTATTTTTGTTTAATGAATAAAATTCATTATATGCTCATTTGTATTGCTGACTTTCTCTTCTGTACTTTATAGGACTTAGGTACTAGGTCCTCTTCTCTGACCCCATATTCTCTCTGCTCACAGCAATTCTGTATTGAGTTAATAGGTATCAAGCTTGGAGGACCAGAGGGAGGGCCCTGAATTGAGGAGACAGAAATCTCAGACCCAGAGTGAAGGTCCCAGATTAAAGTGATCTTGCCTCTAGTCCCCCAGGTGCTGGGGAACAGGTGCTCATTCCAGGAGAAGACACATCTGTCTTGAAACCTTTGTTCAGAGTTTCGGGAAGGAGCAAATCCTAGAAGACTCATGTTGGATCTATTCTGTTTTCTCGCGTGGGTAAACAGGACTGGGGTGACATCAGACTATCCAGAAACAAGTGAGCACTGTTTAACCTTAGAGAATCTGACCCAAATGCTTCAGGAGACAGGTGAGAATTACAGAAGGGGGAAATTATGTGGTTTTCCTAATAAGGAGTGAACATGTCCTACTTTGAACCATTTAATGGCACCTTTTCCTCTGAAGCTGATGGGATGGAATCTGAGAGTATATGTATGTGTGTGTATGATGGCATATGATGTATATGTATGATGTGTCTATTTGGGTACCCAAACAGAGATCTGAGTTCACATGTCTGCATACTGGGGCAAAGGTGTGAGTCTTTGTGGGTGTCAGGGCAGAGGCCTGGGCCTCTGTGTATTATTATTTTCTGTCATAAAGTATGTGACAGGGCTCACACCAAACTCTTCTGTGATCCAGTTTGATCAGTTTAGGAATCACGACAAGATTTCCCTTCATTTTTTTTTCTCTTCCACAGTTCAGCCTCCTCAGAAATCAACACTGCCACTAGCCATTTCACTGAACGGAAAGCAATGCACTCTGGCCTAGTGACAATGAGATCCCAGGTGAGTTGGGGTTTCTTCTTAGTTTCCAGAAATACCATCTTATGGCAGGAGTGTTTTCTCTCATCCTGAAAGTATACTGTCTAGGAACTTGAGGCCCAACAATTTTGTTTCCAGGAGACAGGGAGTGTTCTTAACTTAATAACACCATTTCACAGAATTCCTTTCTTATAATATCAATGAACTCATTCAGCAAGAAGTCAGGTCTGCTGCGTGCTTAGTACTTTCTGTGAACATGTCCTAGCCAGTGAGCAAAACAAAAGAAATGGAAGATAGTCCTTGCCCTTAAGGACCTTTGCAGTCTCATTAGAAGAGAAGACATACATGTAAAATTATTTTATTGTTATAAAATTATTTTATTATTGTCAAAGTTGAGAAGAATGGGGCAGAAAATAAATATAAAAAATTCAGAGGAAGGAAAGACTAGATGAGATTTAAATGATTGTAGAGAATAGCAAAGGACATTCTGGACAGGAGAAGATCATGTGCAGAGACTTAGAGCTGGAATGGCCCTGTTCTTTATAGGAACCAGTAAGAAGTTTGGCTTAGTTGGAGTAAAGGGTGTAATTTATTGTTTTTTAAAATAATGTTTTGTTGGTATCTTTGTATCACAGTCATTTCCTCTCCCACTTTTCCAGATATACAATATTCTTTTCTGCTAGTTTCCCACCTCCATTGTGAAGAAGGAGGTATTTTTCTTTCTCTCCAGGACCTTCATTGATTTTTTTCCATTACTCAAGGTTCATCCTTCTTTTGGTGATCTGCATAGTTATAGTCATGTGCTTTGCTTTCTACATTATGCTTATTTTGCTTAGAATTATTTCATATAAATCTTCTCACATTTCTCCAAATTCCTCATATTTACTCTTTACTGAGCAATAATATTTCACTACCTTCTTATAGCATAGGTTTGTTTGGGTTTTTTTTTTCAGCTATTCCCCAACACTACCTTTGTTTCCAGGTCTTGATTATTTCAGCACTCTTCAATGAAATCTTGGTATGCCTCTGCTTTTAGTTCCTAACTTTGCTTCTACTACTCAGTTTTGAAGTCCTTAATTGTTTTCATCTCTCTTATAGCTCAGATCACCTGTTACAAACTACCATATTCTTTTCTATATTCATTTCACAAGACCTTTTCTTAGATCCAGGGAGCCTTTGTTCTTTTGTGATCTTTTGGTCATGTGCTCTACTGCTTTTACTTTAAAAAGACCTCTTGCATTGCTGGAGTTCTAGTCTGCGGGTGACTTAATTGTTAATTCTTTGGCACATCTACCAGAGATGAATTGTATAGTGAGTTTTATAAGTCTAATTATTGCTTAACCATTGCTCTTGACAAATTATCCCAAAGGTAAGTAGTGCATATAGTCCTACTTCAATTGTCAGCATAACATTATAGGAAATGTTTGCTGTCTTATTAATTCTTTATACATATCCATTAACTTGTGGATGTTCTAAACAGGAGCCATGCCCCTGCTCCCTCCTGTAATCTCCAGTGAAATGTGTTAATAAATTGTGGTCCCGAGTGTTATATGACTTACTTGGGACCCATATTCTTAAATCATTTCCTTCAGATTACACAGGTTTTTTGTGAAGCTAACGTCAGGTCCAGGATCAGATGGCATGGAAGAGAGAAGTAATTGTCTGCCATAAATATTCTCAGAGAAGGTGGCATCTCCATTAGGAGGCCAATCATATGTGATAAGATGGTTCATGGGAAAATAAGTCTCTAGTATCTTTTGCTGAGAGATTTTGGTTTGCTGGCGCTGCCCAACCCAGATGGAGGGCTTTCTATAACATGGCAAGCAAGTGGAAGCAAGGGAATGTAGCTCTACACAAATCTCCTCACTGATTTGAAAGCACCACACACAACGCCTCCCCATCCCAGGAGAAAAAGGAGAAAAAACAAAAACATCATTTGGAGCCTAATAGTAATAGCTAGCATTTACATAGCTCTTTGATGTTTTTTTTTTTCCCTCAGAGCTTTATGTGTATATTGTCTCATTTGATCCTCACAGCAGTCCTATAAGGCAGGTACTGTCATTGACCTCACTTTACAGATGAGAAAACTAAAGCTGAGAGATGTTAAGCAACTTGCCCAATGACACAGCTAATAAATGACAGACAGGATTCAGCCTCAGGTGTTCCTGTCTTCAAGTCCAGAACTTAATCAAATTCCTAGAATTCCAAAGCTTTCTTTAAACTGGACACCAGTAGTCCATATGCATGACCTATCCTTGTCTCCCAAGCTTGCAAGCTAAATGGGGGCTATCTACCACTTCCAGTGTCCACGTCTGTCTGAGTTAAGAGATTCCTGAATTATGCAGCCCTACCTCTATTCCACCCCGTATGGCAAGGCACAGAGAGGCAAGGAGTTCCTTAACCCATGAAGCTTGAGGAATCTAGTCCCATTCCAACCCAGGAAGGCCTTTACCCCTTATGGTTCAGGGAATCCCTAGGGTTCCTTGCCCATATGGACAGCTAAGATTTTCTGCCAAGTCCCATGGATTCTCCATCCCTATCCTTACCAGAGCAGGGCACTCCTAACATCTTAGCCCTTTCCCTATTCCATATTTCTTGTATCCCAATAATCAGGTCCACTAGGCAATGGTTTAAAGCTTCTTACTCTTTATCCTCCATCTCATTGTTACCACCCCCCTCCCATTTGTACTCTTAGCATAGGCTGAAGGCTATGGAATTCTGTATTTTTTCCCATAGTAGAGGGAATAACTCCTCCAATTCAATCACAGGAAGAACTCAGCTCTATTCTAAACCCTGAGCCTAACTAGAGACCCCTACTTGGTGCACTACCCTGCTGCAACAGCTATAGCTTGCACCTTGATCAGGCTTGCTAAATCATGTGTTTTCTACCTTTCTAATCCCTGAACAGAAAAAGAAATTCTGTTTTTAAAAGTATAATACAATAAAGAAATTCTATAATGTAAATTATCCAAGGCATAGAAATTCTTTCGGGAATGTTAAGCTGCAGCATTAACAAATGGTAGAAACACAAAAGGATAATTAAGTTGAAAAGGAAATATATTAAGAGACAACATGGTATAATAGATAGATAGCCAGACTGAGTCATGGAAGCAAGAAATTACAGAATAAATTAAGTTGAGTTAAAAAAATCAATATACGATAAAAAAATAAAATTGGAGAACCAGCCCATGTCAGTATAACTGAAATAGCAACTAATAGGTATGTCTGACAAAGTAACAGATTTAGAAAACAGGAATACATGCATCAGACTAATTGTGGTTCTAGAAGACACTGAATAAGAAAAAAGCCTGCTGTCTCTTTAAGGTTAAGCACTGGTGGTATGACTAACGTATTTTCATTTGTGGATCACTGCTAACACCTAAGGCATTTTTTTTGTTTTGGCTAACTTCTTTTTAAAAAATCTTGACAAAGATAAACACTTCCACATATAAAGAGTAATAGAAAAGCCCATATATGAAACTACCAGTCCTTTTTTTAGTCAACATTAAATTGAACACAGTAGTACCAACACTACACTGCTTGGTTTTGTCACCTAACTTCTTTTTTCTGTGTATTTTCAAAATGTTTCATTAACATTCTTTGCTTTCTTTTTGTCTTCCTTTTTTTGCATCACTGAGAGACATAGTGAATAGACAGCTGTCCTTAGAGCTAGAAAGACCTGGGTTCAAGGCTCCCTTCTAACACTTAAGTGCTGTTCCATTCTAGCAAATCACTTCACTTGCTTTGGTATAATAAGTTTGTCACTAGGAGCTCCCTATACTAGTGAAATCACAGGTCAAATTCCTGCCCTTTTTGAGTCTCTGTCACCAACTGCCACCATTCCATTAGTCTCTAAAACTCAGTTCACCCCCCAAATCCTATACAAAAAGCCTCCCTTGTAACAAATAATTAGTCAAAACAAATTCTCAGATTGGTCATGTCTGAAAAATTGTCTTATTTTGCAATTACAGTCCACCACCTCTTTGCCAAGAGGTAGACAGTATGTTTCATTATCAGTGTTGTATAATGATCAGTTACTGCATTAATAAGAATTCATAAGTTTTTCAAAGTTGTTTTCCTTTACAATTTTGTCATTGAATCTGCTCATGTTACTCTGCTGTAGTCAAATAAGTCTTCTCAGCTTTCTTGGAATCAGTCCCTTTTACCATTTTTATAGCACAGTTATATTCCATTACGTTCATAGGCAGTAATTTATTGAGCTGTTTCACAATTGATAGGTTCCTACTGTTTCAAGTTCTTTACTATAACAACAAAAAGTGCTGTCATAAATATTTTACATATATGTCCTTTCCCTCAGTTTTTGATCTTTTTGGCTAGGAGAGATATCACATAATCAAAGGGTATACACATTTTAGTGACTTTTTGAATGTAGTTCAAGTTGCTTTCCAGAATTGTTGCACACATTCATAGCCAGTATTGTCTTACATTGGTTCCACAATTGTACTATGTGTATATTTTGCTTCCAGGGTGAAAATACTCAGTCTCATGTTTCTGTTGTATCTCTTATATGGTCAAGATTCCTATTAGGTAAATAGTAGGAATTATAATAATTTACTTAATTTGGGACACTCACAAGGATTATAGATTATAGATGAAAAGGACCTTAGAGGTCATCATGGTTTCTCTCATTTTATAAAAGAGGAAACAGGCCTAGAGAGATTTAGTAACTTGCCGAAGATCACTAAGTATCAGAAGCAGTACTTCAGCCCATTTAAACCACTGTATAATACCTGTCTCTGTATTCAAATCCTTGAACATTATCCAGACAGGTAATCTTGTCTATTCACTAAAGTTCCCAGTTGCCCCTAAAGCCATGTCAATGGATTGTGGTTGAATAAGAATATTTTTGACATTTCAGGAATCATTGACATTCAAGGATGTGGCTGTGTACTTTACCCAGGAAGAGTGGGGGCAACTAGACCCTGGTCAGAAATATCTATACAGAGATGTAATGCTAGAGAATTATAGGAATCTGGTCTCATTGGGTAAGTAAGGTTTTTCATATGACTTAGAATCAGTTTGTCCATTGAAATATTGTTCTTTCCTCAGTTAATAAAGGGTGTGGAACTGCTGAAGAGTTTGTCCATGAAGAAACTTTGGGTTCAGTTATCAGATTCTTAATCTCTTTATGGCAGAGAAATAGGATGTTCCTGATTTTCAGGTGAAAGGTCTATACCTTGTAGCATAAGACATAGATACTTCCTTTGTGCTATGTTTATTACTGCTTCTTTCATCTCTCAGAAATTCTGAAGAACAGGGGCATGGAACTTTTTGGAGTAGGTCTTTGTCCCCAGAAAAAACCCTAAGTCATTTGTCTTTTTATTTGAGCAGGGTATCACATTTCCAAGCCAGATGTGATCTCTCATTTAGAGCAAGGAGAAGAGCCTTGGATGGTAAGGAGAGAAATCCTAAGAGGTAATTCTCCAGGTGAGTGAGAGAGAACCAAGCAAAGGAGTATTATTATAAATAACAGTTGTGAAAGAAAACAAACCCCTCTGCATTTGGCTAGTGTATCAGAAAACTCTTTATTATCTTAAAACCTATTACATGTAGAGGGATTGACCAACAATTTTTCCTGCTAATTTGATGGACAATCATTTTGGTTCTCTTTTTTTGAAATCATAAAGTGTTTCAATGAATATATAGATATATGTTATATCTTGCTTTCTGTCTGTGATTTTCTTGGGTGTGTGCCCAGTGACCTGATCATGGAGAACTTTAAGTGCCAAGTAAAAAGTTTATGTTTTATCTTAGAGGTATTAGGTGGCCACCAGAACTTTTTGATTAAAGGAACAACATGGTCAGACCTGTGCTTTGGAAATATCAATTTGAGAACTAAGTCAGTGATAGATTGGAGAGGGGAGAGACCAGAGATAGGAACATAAATTAGGAGACTGTTGGAATACTCCACATCCTAGTTGAAAACTGTCTCTTAATCTACATCCAGCTCATATTTATAGCAGTTATGAAACAAATGATAAAATTTCATGGCATCAAAAAAGATAAAAGTAGTTTTCAGTTATGCTTTTATAATATTTATTTATTTAGCAAAAAGAGAATATTAATTATGTGGATACACCCTTAAAAAAAGATTTGATTAGCTGACCTTGTGGATCAAATATATTCCTTTTCCTAATTTTATCACTCAACAGTGATCCATTCTTGCAATATAAAGGAGACCTTTGAGGCTATAGACTTTCTTTAATCATGAGATATTTTAGAGTTCTTTTGATGTTTTTTAAGCACCCTACTTATAGAGAAGACTGTGGTCACTTAGCATAAGTTCCCTTAAATATCATTCTTGATTTTATCTCAACATAATACAGACTTAGTTGTTACTGTTATTGGTTCCAAAGGTTTATAAATACTATTGCTTTTTATTTTTATACCGTAATTGTTTCCCCTTCATCGTCCTCCCCTCCCACCAATCCCTACCATTTTACCCCTACTTTCCACACATCCATTGAACCCTTTCTTATAACAAAGAAAAGCATTTCAGTAAAGCCAACCATTAGAGACCATGTCTGACTGAGTTTACTGTATTCCATATTCATACTCCCTACTTTTGTACAGAGTGGAGGAATACGTTTCATTGTCATTTTTCTAAAAATCAATATTGTTTATTGTACTTAAGAGTTCATTTGCTTTTTAGTGTTATAAATCATTTACATATTTGTAGTCATTGTCTATATTATTCTCTTGATTCTGCCTTCTTTATTGCATCACTTCATATAGACTTGCCAGATTTCTCTTAATTCCTTATAGGACAGTACTGTTCTATGACATTAATGTACCATAGTTTTCTCAGATATTTTCCAAATTTGTGGGCAACTATTTGGTTCTGATTTTGTTGCAGCCACAAAAAATGCATGTGAATACATGGTATAGATTATATCTTGTTTTCTATCTTTGATTTTCTTAGGTATATGCTCAGTAATGAGATTGCTAAGTCACAGGATAAGAACAAACTAGTGATTTTTCTCATATAATTCCAAATTGTTTTCCAGAATGGTTGGACCAATTCATAGCTCCGTGAGTTACTCAACAATGTTTATCCAGGCTGGGTGCAGGGGCCTATACCTTTTGAGACAAAGGACAGGATTTGTTTGTATTCCATTTTTGATACCCTATTTATAACCTAAATATAGCATCCATTAAGGCAGAATCAACTAGTCTAGATTTCATGTTGCAGTAGTGATTGGTTAGTCTCTAAGGGCTTCCCAACTGTAGCTCTTAAATCCATGTTAGGCTTCTATTTAGTGTACACTGTAATCTGGAATCTAGTAGGAGGGATGGACTTCTTAGCTTCTTTATGCTGGACAGCCAATTAAGCACATAAATTAAGAGGATTTATTAGTACTGAATAGTAGAATATATATATATATATATATATATATGACAATAAAATATAGAAGCTGATTATATACAGTATAAATATGTGAGAGAAAGATAATGGAATATAGAAGCTATTTGCAGAACAGAATGTGGTTTTCAAAAAAGGATATGGAAACCAGCTGTTGATTAAAAAAAAAAAACAGAATGTAAAAGAACAAACATGTTTTTCTCCTTCCAGACAGATTCAAGTATGATTTCCTGATCAAGCATGGGGACTAATAAATCTATTTATTAATGGTTCTAGATTGATTGGAATGTAGAGTGTGTGCAAGGGAAAGGAGAAGGGAAACAAGGGGGAAGGGAAGGAAATAAACCTTTATATCATACCTGTTGTGTGCTAGGCAGTGTGCTAAACACTTTATAAATATCTCATTTGATATCACAATAATATCATAATAATATAATAGCAGGGAAGGTGCTATTATTGTCTCTTTTACAGTTGAAGAAACTAAGACAAACAGAAGTTAAGTGACTTCCCCAGGGTCACACAGCTAGTATGTATCTGCAGCCCGATTTGAACTTGGATCTTCCTGCCTTCAGGCCCAGCATTCTGTCCACTGACATCAAGATGTGGGATTTGTATAAAATCAGTTTAGAAAGATAGAATAGAACCCAACTGTGGAGAACTTTAAACACCCAGAAAAAAAGGAGTTTATCTTTTATGCTAGAGGCAATAGGGAGCCACTAGAATTTTAAGGAAGGTCATAGTCCGACCTGTGCTTTGAAAATATCAATTTGACTGCTAGGGGGAATGACAGGTTGGAGAAGGGAAACTTCAGAGATGGGAAAACCAATTAGGAGACTGTTGGAGTACTCTAGACAAGAAGTAATAAGGCCCTGAACTAAGATGATTGTAATATGAGTAGAGATAAGGATATGTATGTGAGATATGAATGAAGATTGGTAAAACCTGATACCTGATTAGATGTGATGGGGCTAGTGAAAGTGTTGAAGATGACTCAGATCATGAAGCTGAATTTCTGGGAAAATGTATTCTAGACAGAAATAGGTCAGTTAAGAGGAAGGTTGGATTTAAAGGTAAAGACAATGAGTTCTGTTTTGAACAAATTCAGTTTGAAATGTCTATGGGACATCCAGTTGAAAATTGGTTATGTGGGACTAGAGTTCAGGAGAGAGACTGGGACTGTATATAGACAGCTCTTACATTACATAAGTGGACTGTTTCACAGATTTCTATGTAAAGTTATTTTTACAGATGTGGGGAAGGGAGGGAGGGAGGCAGAAAGGGACCAAGCACCTCTGAAGAGAAGGGTTTGGCAAGGACATGTGGAGGTTGAGAACAGAGAAGCAAGATCAGGCTGACAAACACACAGGGGCAGGGCCACCTATGTGTGACCTGGCTGGAATCAAAAGGAAGAACATGTGGAGGACAGACATAGATATAGACAGGAGAGAATTGGTGACACACAGGGGCCAGGGACACAGTGGCTGAATGTGGACAGATGGAAGACAGACAGGTCAGGGTCTCTGCAGGTGGAGTGGGGCAAAATTCTCTCTCTCAGCACCATAGGCCTCAGTAGAGGTCCTTCATTGTGACAGTCATTCCTCTGCTTTCACTTGAGGGGATTTGGGCTTTTTTTAGGTTTGTTTAATTTTACTTTGGAGAGCAGCAAGAGCAAAGAAAGAAAGCATCGTACTGTACAGTAAAGTTAACAGAAGTGTTTTTTTTGGAATGCAGATTTCTTTCAGAATTCTTTACATAAAGTTGAATTTACATAATGCAAATTTATTGAAAGCAAGAACTGTCTATACAAACCTGGGATGCATTTGCATAGAGCTGATAATTAAGCCTATAGAAGCTAATGTGGTCACCAAGGAAGAAAATGTGGAGAGAAGAAGGACTATGGCAGTGCCATGCTATGTTATAGGCACAATTAAGGTACATCATATAAAGGAGTCTGAGATAAAGTGATTAGATAGAAATGAGAGTCAGGAGAAGGTTGTATGGAATTAAGAAAAGAAAGAGTACATAAGAAAGTGGTCAGCAGTGTCAGATACAGCAGAGAAATCAGAAAGAATGAAGATTGAAAATACCATCAGATATGGTAAATCAAAAGTCATTGGATCTTTGAAGAGAGCAATTTCATATCATTGCTGAGGTTGAAGCTAGATTGCAAAGGGTTGAGAAAACTCGGGAAAGAAAGTATCCTTTAGGAGGCAGAGATTGGTCAAAAACATTCCAATTATCCCTTTAGGGAAAAAAACCTTTATATTTTTACATAGTACTTTAAGGTTTGTAAAATACTTTAGAACCTTAAGATTCAATCCTTGAGACTTTACCCGAAACCTCTGTAACCCATTGTCTGCTAGTAATGATATTGTATTCTGTGTATTTTCCTGCAGTTATGGCATCTGATCCATCTTAATGTCAACCCAAACTCTCATCCTCCATGAATTTTTTTAGACTAATTTTATGTTGAATTTTCCTTTCTTTGACATCTTAGATGTTTAAAATCTGTCTTTAATGCTGTTTTTCCTTCTTTTTAAGTATCTATAGACTTAATTCTTATTTTTCACTGATACCACAGTTTTGGGGTAATTAATAATTATTTATTACAACATAAAGTTGCTTTCCTTATTGGCAGCTTCTCTCTGCCCTAATTCATTTTGTTTTATTATCAGATTACCTAAAATACTGGGCACCTAGGTGATGAGTGGATAGAATGCCTGGTAAGGAGTTAAGAAGTGTCATCTTCCTGAGTTCAAATTTGGCCACAGACACTAGCTGTGTGACACTGGGCAAGTCACTTAATCCTGTTTGCCTCAGTTTCCTCATCTATAAAATGAGCTAGAGAAGGAAATGGCACTGCAGTATCTCCATCAAAAAAGTCCCAAATGAGATCATGATGAGTCAGACACAACTGAAAAACGACAGAACAACAATACTTAAAATACTATATTCATCCTTTCACTACTAATTAAAAAAATAGTAACTACTTATGATCTGCTGCATCATGTCTTAACTCCTCTGCTTAGCATTCAAAGTACTCTTTAATTATCCATCCTTATGTCCCTCTGTTTCCTAACAACATTCTCTAGTACAATTCAGAAATATTGATATTCTCTTTTTATAACATGCAATTTCTTACAACTTTGTGTTTATGTTGTCCTTACTATCTGGATAGTACTTCTCCACTTTCAGCCTCTAATATCTGGCCTTCTCTATAGTAGTTAAGAATTTACTTTAAAAAAAAAAAAAGCAGGTATAACCAACCCATTGTCCCCTCCTTAAGACCTGACGTTAGAGGAATTTGCATCCTCAAAACATAAAAACGTATTGAGCAGTTTTTGTGGCTAGGAATATTCTCCTTACCTCACGGAAGTGCTGCCATTTTTCTCACCATTCTGAAATGTTCTATGATCTTTGTGTAGCAAAGTTTTTATTATTCTGTAATATCACACAGCAGAACCTAATTCTGCAAATTTAGCTTACATAACCATGGTTGTGTCCTTATTGATGATTGCCACCATATCCTTTAAACATTCACTGATTTCCCTGGTTGGTAGCATCCAGCCAGCCAACCAGCCAGCCATCAATCAGTCACTCAACAAATATTTATTAAATACCTCATCCCAAGTTTTGTGCTAGGCACAGGGTATACAAATGTAATGAATGAAGTAATCCCCGTCACAATGAATTTGCATTCTAAACCATCTCCATCAGACCTTGTATATATCACTTTAGTTTTAAATTTTTAATGTACTTTTCACATAAAATAAAAGTTTAATGTATCACCAGTGGTTTGACCTCTAGCCCTTTTACACTAACTGTACATTGTCCTTGTTACTGACCTTGAAGGAGTGTGTAATATGTGCTTTTACTTAGATGGAGCCAGAATTTTCTTGGCTCCATCCAGTATCCATCAGATAAGTCCTGATTTTTGTTAGGGAAATTGTAGGAGAGCTAGGACTGAAATAGTGTTCTTATAAACATGAAGTTGTTGCTTATGTAAGATTCCTTTGGTGACATTGTACACAATCAGTTTAGATGGGATAAGATTTGAAAACCCAAGAAACTAGTTAGGCTTCTGTTAGAATGATTTGGACATGGGTTAATAGGACTCTGATCCCAGATTGCCTCCCACAAATCTGATATTTGCTCATACTCAAATCTTCTCAGTTTAATCTGTTACACTATTCTCTATTATATTTCTTTCAGGTGGGATGACCAGGCATGAAACCAAGCAGTGCAGTTCTGAAGAAGAATTAGCCCAGGTGACAGTGGAAAGATTTCCAAAAGGTGTTATCTGGTATTCTGACCTAAGAGATACCTGGAAACATGTTGGCCCATTTGGAAGGCAAATGATAGTTCCTCAGGAGAAAATTATCCCAGGGAAGACAGACCTTAAGTGTAATGAAATTAGTCTGAATTCAGTACTCGTTACAGAACAGAAAGTTTCTGTAAGTGAGAAATCCCAAGGATGCGATCTGTATGGCAGAACATTTCAATTTAGTTCACACCTAATTAGACATCAGAAAATCTGTGTATGGAAGAAACCTTATGAATGTCATGACTGTGGGAAAGCTTTTAGTAAGGGTGCACTCCTAAGGCAGCATCAGAGAGTCCATACTGGAGAGAAACCCTATAAATGTAATGAATGTGGGAAAGCTTTCACACTGCGTGGAAGCCTTACTGGACATAAGAGCATTCACACTGGAGAGAAACCTTATGAATGTAATGAATGTGGGAAAGCCTTCAGGCTACATGCACACCTTACTCAACATATGAGAATTCATACTGGAGAGAAACCCTATGAATGCAATGAATGTGGGAAAGCCTTCAGATTGCATGGACACCTTACTAAGCACCTGAACATTCATCCTGGAGAGAAACCCTATGAATGTAATGAATGTGGGAAAGCTTTCAGTAAAGGTGCACTCCTTAAGCAACATCAGAGAGTCCATACAGCTGAAAGACCCTATAAATGTGATGATTGTGGGAAAACTTTTAGTATGAGTGCACTCCTTAAGCAGCATCAAGGAGTCCATACTGGGGAGAAACCCTATGAATGTAGTGAATGTGGGAAAGCCTTCAGACTTCGTGGAAGCCTTACTCAGCATAAAAGCATTCATACTGGAGAGAAACCTTATGAATGTAATGAATGTGGGAAAGCTTTCAGTACAGGTGCAATTCTTAAGCAACATCAGAGAATCCATACAGGAGAGAAGCCCTACAAATGTGATGAATGTGGGAAAGCCTTTAGTCGGAGTTCAAGTCTTACTGAACATAAGAGAATCCATACTGGAGAAAAACCCTACGAATGTAATGAATGTGGGAAAGCCTTCAGACTGCATGGACACCTCACTAAACACCAGAGCATTCATCCTGGGGAGAAACCATATGAATGTAATGAATGTGGAAAAGCCTTCAGACTTTGTGGAAAACTTACTCAACATAAGAGAATTCATACTGGAGAAAAACCATATAAATGTAGTGATTGTGGAAAAGCGTTTGGGGATGGTGCACTTCTTATGCGGCATCAGAGAGTCCATACTGGAGAGAAACCCTATAAATGCAATGAATGTGGAAAAGCCTTTAGTCGTCGTGCAAACCTTACTCAACATAAAAGAGTCCATACTGGAGAAAAGCCCTATGAATGTCAAGAATGTGGGGAAACTTTCAGTCAGAGTAAACAACTAAAACGGCATCAAACACTTCATACTGGAGAGAAACCCTACAAATGTAATGAATGTGGGAAAACCTTCCGTCAGAGTAGACAGTGTACTCAACATCAGAGAATTCACACTGGAGAGAGACCCTACACATGCAGTGAATGTGGAAAGACTTTCAGACTGCATACACAACTTACTGAACATAAAAGCATTCATACTGGAGAGAAAGCTTATGAATGCAATGAATGTGGGAAAGCCTTCAGACTGCATGCAAACCTCTCTAGGCATCAAAGAATACATACAGGAGAGAAACCCTATAAATGTAATCAGTGTGGAAATGCCTTTAGGCACAGTTCAACACTAGTCAGACATCAGAGACTTCATAGTGGAGAGTAATCCTGGGATTTTAGTGAATGGAGAAATGCTTCTGTTGTATTTATCCTTTATTCAAGTATTTGTGGTCATTAAGTCATAGTTTGTCACTAATTGATTTTGTCATGTCTTAGAGAAAAATATGCTTCCTCTCTGTATTTCTTTCTATTCTACATCTCAGTGCCTACAGGGGACTTCCCATCAATTCATCTCAAAGCATATCACCATATAATTAATATGGCAAATGATTAGTTCACCTAACATCAGTTTCCTGATAATATGAGTAAGTTTTTATGTTATTTGGATTCTTAAAAATTACCCAGCTTTGCACTTTTCAACACCTACTGAAATTTTTGCATCATTTCTGGTATTACCACACCAGTTGGCATGACTAACCAATACAGTTAGGAAAGTGATCATTAGTTTTAATTGATTTTAAGTGAGTTGACCATCTTTTTTTAGAAGTAAAGTTAAACAAGTGTGAGGTAGGATGTGTGCTTATAAGATTATTGTCAAGGATTATAGATTTGAAATGTCGAAGAACCACAGAAGCCATATTGTCTAACCCCATTTTACAAATGAGGAAACAAGCCTATACTGTTTGATTATTCCAAGGTCACACAGATAGTGACAGAAAGGACTTAAACCTAAATGTCTAAGTTGAGAGGACTGAATGGAGTCAGGTTCCTTGGTCACTTTTCCCTACTCCCTAAAATAAGCAGTAGAAGCACCAAAGGAAACAGAAAAGGCTAAAAAATAAATCACATGCACATATGAGAAGAAGGAAAAAAAAACCCAAAATTTAATATGAACAAAGTAACAGGACTGATACAATTGGAAATAATAACTGAATCAGATAAAATATCAGAAACTATGAGAGATGGAAAAGGATGTTATTTTTTTAAAAAGATTTGTTCTGCCATTGGATATATAACAGGTGAAGTATGAAATAACTGAGGAAACAAAAGTTCAAGTTTCTGAGCATATCAATGCATGCCAATGACATATCAAATTGGGACCACACCTCCTCAGCTTGACCCTGGACCCCAAATACTGGGAGAGATAGATTTTTATAAAAAAGAAACAGAATGTAATCCAGAATACAAGATTAGGTAACCTGATTGCTAATTAAAGGACAGATTGGGAATTTCCCAAATTGGGAGAAAGTAACCAGTTGCAGTTCCTTGAAATTTGGAAAAAAAGAGATGTCCCATTCCCTCATCTATATTCAATCAAAGGAACAATGAAACGGTAACTGGTTGACCAGTATGGGGCCAGTTTTCAAATAAGACATACAGGTTGCTTCAGATGTATAGTTGTGAGAAATCTCCTTACATCAATCTTTGGATCTGATTGGCTTTCATGTCAGCATAACCTAGGTCCTTAGTTAGTGTTCTCTAAGCAACAGGTAGGGGTGGTCTAGCCTCTGAGCCACACAAAGCTAGGTCCAGACAGTGCAACACAGTTTTCTCACAATTTGACTAATTGTGACCATAATTGAATAGAAAGAGAACTGAGCTAGATAAACAATTGAGTCACAAGATGGAGTTGGTGTGTTCTACTCAATTTCCACAGATAAAAGACACAACCAAGTGAAACTGGCAATACTTAGAAAAACACAAGGTTAAATAAGTTACAATATTAATAAATTGCACAAGAAAATTGGATTAGAAGATGCAAAAGTGAGAAAAAATAACAGGTACATTAGAAAAGAAAATATAACATCCAAAGATATAAGAAACAGCACACACCTCTTTGGAATAAAGAATTGCACACAGTTGTGGAGTCATAGGAAATACAAGCTCCTTCCAAAAAGGACATACTGAATTATCCAAACTTTTGGAAAAGAGACCTAAGTGATGGATCTATAGGATAAATCCCAACACTGTAGTCAGAATTATAAACGAGAATTAAGAAGAACAAACGAATTTGGACACTTTTAGAGAACTATTGAAGAATTTTTTTCCCCAGAACTGGTGAAAGTAACCACTGAAACATAATTAGAAGTAATCCACAAGATACAAGAATGTAAACTTGAGGATAGGGACTTTTTCATGTGTGTTTTCAGTCAATAAATATTTGTTGATTGATCATTTCAGAAGGAAAAATCCCAAATTCAACAGTGCTACAAGCTCCTCATATTTAAAGTGCAACATTACTATTATAGAAATGCTAGTATGTGCTACAAGGAGTGAAAAAATTACTAACCAATAAACATTAGGATCATTCCAGATTTCAAGGAGAACAATTGAAGATAACAGAAATTGGAAAAAAGACATTTACAAAATAAGAAGCAGAGTTTGAACACAACCCACAGAATACATGTTCTATGAAGACAGGAGATATTTGAAATGCAAAAAGCTATTAGGATGAAGAAAGATTTTAAAATGCCATGCAGGAGTGGAGTGAAAGCAAGAAAAGATTTATAAATAGCCTGTGAGGGTGAAATGATACCAAGAAAATAATCTGTATAAAACATTTCCTCAACAAGTGGAGAAAATTGACTATTTGATTATAATACTAAGTGTTGAGAAAGCACTTTTGATTAAAGACATTTTTAATGGAGAAAATGTAGGGATAAAGGATTCTACATTATGATTTGTATGTATTTATTTGAAACCATAAGCTAGTACATACAAAGGAGAAATTTTAGCAGCATTCCTGTTCAATATAGGTATTAAACAAAACTTTTTACTTTTGGCTTTCCCATTAGCAGTTTTATAAATCTAAGCAATAGTAATAAGACTTGAAAAATAAGCACTGGAAATAAAGAGGTGACAGTATTTCCATTTGAATGTGATTACCCTTAAAACTTAGGAAACAAAAAAAAAGTCTTTACTAAAATAGCAAGATATGAAATGTTCTCACAGAATCCTGTGAATCAAAGGAAAGTGATGGAGAAGTAACCTTTATAACGGCATCAAAGTATTAAGTTTCTGAACATTAACTTATAACTAAAATGCTCATGATTAGGTCAATCAGATAACAAAATCCACAATACTTGCCAAACTGACAGATGCTTTAGGCATTATCAGTACACCAGTACTCTATTTCATAAAGCTAGAAAAAGAATTCAAATAGGAAAATCATTTTTCAAAGGAATAACAACTCTCAAAAAGTAAACCCATACCTGCTTGGCTCTAGATTTCAAACAAAAGGTGGAAAACCATGGATATGGAGTATAGCCTACCATATCATACACAGTTAATGCGTTGATTGGTTTTGCTGATCTTTTTCAATCTTAAAAGTGATACCTTGATAGGGTATTAGTGGAGGGATTAATTCATAAGTGAAAAACATTTTTTTTAAACAGTGAAAGTGGACCAGTACTACCACATACTAACATTACTACATAAATAGTAGTTTTAAAAACTAGTTGGTACTAGAGAAAAAAAACAATAGTGATAGAAAAAAATTTTAGAACGTCCAGCAAGGTTGTGCGATGTATAGAGTACCAAGCTTGGAGTCAGGAAATCTCATCATCCTGAAATCAAATCTGACTTCAGACTCTTACAAACTGTGTAATCCTAGGCAAGTCACTGTATCTGGTTTGCTTCAGATTCTTCATCTGTAAAATGAGCTGAAAAAGAAAATGGCAAATCACTCTAGTATCTCGGCCAGGAAAATCCCAAATAGGTAATGAAGAGTTGGACATGAACAACAGAATGCTAGATAAACAGGATAAAAAAACCTTCGAAAGATTCCAAAGACTAGAAACAATTAGTGTTTGGTAAACCCACACAGACAATAAATGGAAATGAAATAACTAACCTTGTGGAAAAAATAGATGTCTATATGGCCAAAAAAGAAGAAGCAGCAGCTTAGATTCACATGACACTATAGGTCATAATTCACCATAAGATAGATCAACATTTTTTTAATAGTAGAAAAAGTGAAAGAAAAATATTTTCCAAATTGTGAAGAGGAACATTTTTATTCATCAAATAAAAAAAACTTGAAGATAGTTTGGATTTAATAAAGGATTTTGCAGAAGAAAATATAATATCGAAAAGTAAAAAATAGATTGGGGGAACATTTTAAAAATAGAGCAGATTAAAAGGGAATCTATAAAGTGCTGATGACTTACCTGTAGGGTAATAAAAAAATTTCCCACTGAAGCAAGACATGAAAACAGGCAATTTATGATGGAGGAAATGCAGTCTGTTAATAACTGTAAGAAAAAATGCTCAGCCTTGCTAACAATCAAAAATGCCAATTAAGGCAACTGTACAATATCAATTTATTCCACTAGAAAAGAAAAAAATATCAAAATTGGTGAAGTCCAATATTGGCCTCTAGGGAAACATTACAATTGGTAGATTGAGGAGTAGTGCAAACATTTTGGAAAACATGCAATAAATCACAAAACATTCCTTTCAACCTAGAAATTCCGTCACTAGGACTCTTTCTGATGGGTGTGGGAGGTGGGGTTAGGGAGTCACAGGAAAAATATTGAGAACAAAAAGCAAAAGAGGGACTTGTAATAGCAATGAACTAGAAACAACCCAAATGTCCAACAGTTAAAAATGGCTGCATAAATTATGGCATAAACATGTAAAGGAATAGGGTCATGCTCTAATATTCAAATAGGTTTAATCATGACCTGAGAGTTCCTTGCAGTGATGGAGCTCACATCTTCTGTGACTAGGCATGTTGTCCCTGTGTTTGCCCTAGGGGTTTTACCCAACATTCTGTAGACCTTCCTTGCTTTCTCCTGACATTCTGAAGAGTACTTGTTTGAACTTGCCCAAGTTTCATCTGCAATATGACCAGCCCATCTTCACTTCCTGTCATACATTTTTCCTTGGTGACATCTTTTACTGTTTCAAAGTTCTTAATAGTTTAAATGTTGCAGCCTGTTCACAGCTACTATGTACTTCTCCATTGCCCTTTGTGTGATGTTTAGTTTCATTTCTTTGGAGACTATTTTATTTCATCTCTTGCTGTCTTACTGGAACAGAAAGAAGGTTGGAATTTTTTAAGGGCATTGTTTCCATAGTAAAAATATAGGGCTGTTAAAGAAGCAAATTCTTGAAGGCAATCCAGTCAATCTACTTGACTCTCCTGCCATAACAATGATAGATGTTAACTGGACAAGGAAATAAGGAAACACCTAAGTGAGATGATACAGAGTGGAATCAGTAGAGCCACAACTGAGTATACGTTAACTACAGTGTTTTTCTTTTTAATGAAAACAGTCAAATGTTACAGAATGTCAAACCTGTCAAAATAGAAAAGGGACACAAAGTGAAAGGATTTTCTTTTTGTGTTCTTTGTTAATTTGTTGATTCTTTGTAGAAAGCTGGAAGTTTGAGGTTAAGAGCGTGTTTGAGACAGTTATTCTGTCCCTATCAAAGGTAAAAAAATTTTTAACTAGAAATTGTTTCCAGACATAGCAATTTATGAAATTTATTCATTGCCAGAAGATGTGACCTGAAGAAATCACACATCTTTGAAGCATATATTTTTAAATTTAAATGTGCTATGATAAAAATGTGGCAACCTTTGAGAATAAAGGAACTCAACAGTCATCTCAGGTTATATGAGGATAGGGGAAGTGCCTTACTTACAGTTGAACAATGATGGTAAGATTCACATTCTAGCCCAGAGGTCTAGTACTTAACTTTTTATGCAAATGACAACAAACACTTTAATCAACTGTCAATAATATATCCCTTCAACATCAAGCTTTTATGTGTGTGTATACACACACACATTCATAAGGGTAGCAACTCACCCAAAACATGTATTTGATATATCTTGTAATTGTATGTGCTACCACATTCTCATATCTTTAGAATTCCTCATGCTGTTTTTTTCCCTTTTTAAATTTTATTAAATATTTTATTATAGATTTAATGAGAATCAGTACAAACAACTAAACTTGCTTAGTAAATATTTACATTTAAATTAGTTTCAACAGAACTATCAACACTCAGTTACTACTAAGTCCCCAGTCTTCTTTCCTTTTCACTTTTTTCTCATAAAATTTTAGTTAGTGTGCACCCCCATTCTCATAGCTATTTTTCATCTTGCATTATTTCAGAAAGGACTTTCAAGTTATTCTCCATACTGGTTGGTCTTAATTGCATTATAGTATTCGGTTGCATTAATATATCACTTATTTTTTCAACAAGTGCCCTGTTGTTAGACATTTATGTTGCTTCCAACTTTTTGTAATTAACATGTAATACTGCCATGAAAACACTTGAACAGATACTTTTTTTGTTGTTTTTGTAAGATTTCTAGGGTATAGTTCCATCAATGCACTCACTAGGCTAAAGGTAATGACAGTTTTATAACTTTACTGAATATATTCCAATTGCAAAAGAGAGCCTACAAGTTTTCAGTTCTACCAGCAGAGTACCCATTTCTCCACAAGCCCATTAGCTCTGAGTTTCGTGAGTTTTTAATTATTTTTTTTGCCAAGGTGGTGTGTGTAAGATAGGCATCTCAAAGTTGAATCTTTATTCATATCTCTCCTTTTTTTGAAAATGAAAAAATGTATGCTTTAATCTGCAATCAGAGTTCACCAGTTCTCTCTTGGAGGCAAATAGCATTTTTCATCATAGGTCCTTTGGAATTGTCTTGGATCACTGCCTTGATCAGAGTAGCTAAGTCTTTCAGAGTTGATCATCATTACAATATTGCTCTTACTATGTACAATGTTCTCCTGGTTCTGCTCACTTCACTTTGTATCAGTTCATATAAGACTTCCCAGGCTTTTCTGAAACCATGTTATCATTGTTGTCCTTTCAGTAATGTCCAACTCTTTGTGACCCCATGTGGAGTTTTTTGGAGTAGTTTGCCATTTCCTTCTCCAGCTCATTTTACAAATGAGAAAACAAGGCAAATAGGATTAAGTGACTAGACCAGAGTCACACTGCAAGTAAGTGCCTGAGGCCAAATTTGAACTCAGGAGGATGAATCTCCCTGACTCCAGACCCAGGCACTCCATCCACTGTGCCTCCTAGGTGCCCATTCTGAAACCATTCAGATAATAATTTCCTACAGCACAATAATATTCCATCATAATCATATAAAACTTGTTCAGCCATTTCTCAAATGAATATTCCCTCAATTTCCAATCCTTTGCCACCACAAAAAGAGCTGATGTAAACATTTTCATGCAAATAGGTACTTTTCCATTTTCTTTTATCTCTTTGGGATACAGACCTAGTAGTGGTATTGGTGGATCATAGCCCTTTGGATATAGTTCCAAATAAATCTCCAAAATGGCTGGACTAATTCACAACCCCACCAATATACCTATTTTTTCACATCCCCTTCAGCATTTGTCATTTTCCTCTTCTGTCATATTAACCAATCTGATAGGTATGAGGTGGTATCAGAGTTGTTTTAATTTGCATTTCTCTAATCAATAGTGACTTAGAGCATTTTTAATATATCTTATTAGTGGGGTGGAGCAGTTATTCAAGTGATTATTAATATTTTGTTCCTTTTTTGCAAATTCTATCAATATTCTATTATCACTTAGTGAAGACTGGAAATTATCAGTGTGATTTTCTTCTTATAATTCCTTACATATCTTAAATGTCATTTTAATCTCATTCTTGCTATATTTTTCCATTCTTTTTCTATTTTGGTTTTCTTCATTTTTTTTATCAGAAATTTTTAAATTTTAATATAGAAAATCTTGCCCCAAATAGTTCCTTACATTTTTACTGAAAAAAAATTCATCTCCCATAATTGAGTTAAATATTCTATTCCATTTTTTTCCGCATATTCCCCCCTAGGATTCATTGCATTCATCAGTCTCAACCACCTAGATTTCACTGGGTTATATAGTATAAAATATGATGTCCAAGTTCCTTCCCTTTCAAATTGTCTACCAATTTTCCCAACTAGTTTTGTTAAATAATATGAGTTTTGAATAAAAATATGTAGAAGTCAAAATAGCCACCAATGACATGATGTTAGTGGATCTAGAAAAATCCAACACATTCAACCAAAAATTTGAGACAAATGAATTTGTCTAAGTTGAAGAATACAAGACTAACCTATAAAATCATCTGCATTTTCATAATAATAAAGACCATGAAAACATAAAATCTTATTTACAATAACAAGGGAATCATCTTTTGGGAAGATTTTTATACTCCTCTTTGAAAGTTTTGAAGATACTTAGCATTATGTAATCACTTCTAAAGAAATTAAGAGCTTCCCGTTCTGTTAACCTTATGTTGGAAATTTTCTTCTGCTAGCAATCATCATAATTAAGAACCTACAAATTTAAAAGATCCCCCTTAGCTATAATATTTTGTTATCCTAGAATAACTGATTATGATTGGAACTTTTTCCCTCAGCTATTTTTAAGGGTTGTATATGAGGTATGGTAGGCAAGGCTGATCAGTTATTAAAATAAGAAAAGAGTACATATTGAAATAATCGCTATTCGAAAGTATTTGGATATTTCAGTCTATAACTATTTAATTACATAATTAGTTATAAAGATAAATATTTATCTTACCTGGTTATTGGAGATGAGAGTGTTGATATCACTGCAATTCTTGTGTGTTTTTGTAAGGAAAGGTTTCCAGCTGCCGTTGGCTCTGTCAATTACTTTGCTTCAGTCAATTCTGCTAGCAAATGTGGAGTTATGGCAGTGCCACAAGGGTCTGTGGGGTCAGGAATAAACAAAAAGTAGTCTGAGAGCTGAATATTTGTTGTGAATGGCACTGGAACACAGGCCCAGAAAAGCCTTTTGGGCCAAGCCTGTTGGGACAATTCAACTAGTAAAACGTGTTTCAGGGTGGCATAAGGCCTGACATCAGAAAGAATGTGATGACTTGAGGACTCAAATAGAGATTCTTTCCTATTTGGGAACCAAAGAAGGAAGAGAAGGAGCTCTCATTGTCTTGCCCTAGATCAATGATTTAGGCTGAAGTATCCCATAAATGACCTAACTAGGAAGTCTCTAGGAGAGACTGGGAAGGAGGGACGGGGAAGTCTCTAGGAGAGAGGTATATATAGGAAGTCCCTAATTAGCTAAGATGGGATTTGAACCATTATTCTTTCTACTACATGATGGCTGCCATTAATTCATCCTTGCATCTTAAAAAGTTTCTTTAGTTTTGGGTTTTCTTTTGGAGGACAAGTTTCTCTGTGAAAGGACCACTTCATACTTCCTCTCCTCTTTAAAATATTTATACTTAGTATAGCTAGCTGAATCATAATTGAAATCATAAATGAATTGATTTACACAATGATCCCCAATAAAGAGAAGCCCATTGCTTCTTGAAGCAACCCATTCCAAATCAGAATAAATATAATTGTTAGGAAATTTTGCCTTACATCAGCCCCAAATTGGATTCTCATCTAGCTAGCATTCACAGTTCTACCCTCTGGGGTCAAATAGAGTATCTAAATCCTTATTCTGAATAACAGCTCTTCAAATACTTGAAAATTATGATGTCTCTCTCCTCTCAAAACATGTTCTTTTCATGCTAAACATACCCAGCTTCTTCAGTCTTTGTAGTACCATTTTTAGTCCTCTCTTAGCCTGGATTCTCTACCCTCTGAATGTGCTTCAACTTCTCAGTATTGTGGAGGACAACCATCTGTACTAACTCCATAGCCATTATTTGTAAAAAGTATATGCCACATAACTCAAGTTCCCACTCCATCTTTAGAAAGTTCCTTCAGTCATTCATACCACAGATGTTTAAGTGCTTCCTATGTGCCAGGCACTATGCTAAGTAGTGGAGATGTACTCAGCTGTGCCATCGTCTGAAATAACCACACTGGGCCCATGAGTTGGGAATATTGAGACCCTGGAGCAGCTTTGTTTGTCTCCTGATCTTACATGTTCTGACAATAAACCCTTCATGAAACTATAGCCTCTGAGTGCCTTGCATAATCTTGGTATAGCACCAACCTAGGTGTCTTGCGCCTCTGTGCTCAGTACAAACCTATAAATGGGCAGACTGGCACAGAATCAGTAATAAGAGTAAGATGCAGAAACCAAACCCAGAAGTAAGGGTAAAGAGACATAAACATGGAAAGATGGATGGATGGACCTAAGTAGGGTTTTTTCAACCCTCAGCTAGGTTCTACTGGTGACACCAGGGTCTTCTCTAGAGGGAAAAAAAAATGGAGAAGTACGAAGCAACAGGTGAAAGCTGAGGCCAGAAATACCTTGGGAAGGAGTGGGCAAAGCAGCACTGGGCTGTGGTTTTGGAGGGAAAAAATGGAAAAAGATCATCATCACTGCTCATGACTTCTTGACTATGAACAGAGTGGAAATTACTGAGAAAAAGGCATTCAAACCCAGGGAAAGTTACAGAGCATGGTACGGATTCAGAAAGGTTGGCTGAATATTTTTTTAACTTATATGGTATCTGATGACCGCCTCCACAAGGAAAACCTATTTTGTTTTTTCAGTGTTTATATCCATGTGTGGGCCTGCTGATTTAATGTGTGTATGTGTGTGCTAGTAGTAATTCTGATTAGGAGAATACTATTTCTTTACCTATTACCTCTAGGACCAAATATAAATTCCTCTGCATTTAAAATCTTTCAACCTAGGCCCCTACCCACTTCCTCCAGCCTTATTCCACATTAATCCCCTTCACATTCCCTAGAGTCCCATCACACTGACTTTCTTACTTTTTGTCATACGGAGTGCTCTATTTTTTGTTGTCTCCCGTGTCTGTAATGCATTCTCACTTCACCTCCACTTATCCCTTGTCTCCTTCAGGACTCTGGTGTGCCCTCCCTCTTCCCCTACCCTCCCCCCACCCCTTGTGCCCCATTACCTTGTATATGTCTTCCTTAAGAAAATGTCAGAGACAGTTTTCCAGGAAGTCAGAGACGGTTTCACTTCGGTCTTTTTATGCCTAGCAACTCACACAGCGCCAGCCAAAGCTGATGCTAAATGGTGATTTGCACAAAGAAACCTGTTTCCTATCTTAGGTGAGCCAATAGAGGTTCCTGGTGGAGAGGGCCTCTCCCTGGCGCCTCCCCTACTCAAGCAAGTGTTACAGACTAGTTGAGGTTTTTTCTTTCTTGTATTTCTATCAGAATTTATTATTTTTTCCTTCCATGGCCTTCCCTACCTCAACAGAACAATTTTTAATTGTTTTAATTGTTAATGTACCTCATAATAAATACCACTAGTAGAGCAAAACAAATTCCCACACTGACCACGTCCAAACTTGCACGTTCATCTTCAGCTCTCTGGACTTGCCTAGTGTCACTTTTGGACCTCGGGTGCTAGCGCTCCGGAGATTTAGTCTTCCAGGTGCGGGGAGTTAAGGATAGGGGAGGCAGCGGGAAGGGGGTGTGTGTGCAGGGGTGGGGGAACACATCTCTGAGAACATCCAATAAGGAATATCTCTGCAAGGCAGAAGCCGCGTGTCTCGTGGCATTCTGGGAGTTGTAGTACTGAGGATTCCTGCACGCTGGCGCGATCCTGAGCCTAGCCTGATTATGAGCTAGGGATACCCCATAGTACCTTTGGTCAGAACCAGCTGGAAATCCTTGTAAGTTCTAGATCCAGTCCCAGGTATTTAATAAGTTGGCCCAGATTCCCCACCCCTACCCGCCCAACCTGTCACGACCTCGGTGCGATCAGGTAGATCCAGAATGCTGGGCATGCAATTGGACAGTTCCTTTCTTGTAACTGCCCAGTCACCAATTCTGGCCTTTCAGCATAGTGGCTGCCCATTTAGCTACTTTGCAATGCCCATTAATATTCTCATATCTTCAGTTTACCTTGTTAATATCTTGTTTATCTGTCTACATGGCCTAAAGGGGACAAGGTCTCCCAGTGCATCCTGGGTCATCTCCAGTCATCCTGAGGCATATCTGGTCACTGGATTCAGATGGCTCTGGAGGAGAAGTGAAGCTGCTGACCTGCACAGCCCTCACTCACTCAAAACAAAGTCAAGTGCAAGTCATATCATTTCTCTGATGGCATGGTCTTCTTTGGCAACGAAGGACGAACACATGTTGTACTCTGCCTACCCACTCACTCACCCACCACCTCAGCAATGTCAGCTCCTTGAGGGCAGGAACTTTTCATTTTTGCTTTTAGCTCTCTAGGGTCTAGCCAACTGCCATAATAGCTGCTTATTAAGTATTTCTGGAATTGAATCAAAGTATACGTTTGTTGGATGAATGAAACTCATTTTTGCCCTTTTGTATATATGACTCTTTACCTATCTCTACAGTGCCCTTTGAGATGCAGACTGAGGCTGCTAAGTCCTGACTATTATTGATTCCATCTTTGTTCTCACAGCATCCCCCATTAAGAGTCTACATGTGTCCAGAATGGAGCACTAAAGGGAGGATTCGACAAATGAGGCAAACATCCCAGCTCTAATGGTGATCCTCCCAAAAGTGATCTTGCCACTAAGCTTCCAGGCCCTGGAAAGCAGGAATCCATTGTAGGAGGAGAAACATCTGGTTTGAGACCTTTGGTCAAAACCACAGAAAGAGCAGGGTTTGTAAGAAGCTGGTGCTGGAGCACTTCCCAACCACCCTATCTGGCCAAATAGTTTTAGAGTGATATTACAACATTCAAATGCTAATAAGTAGTGGGTGACCTTAGAGAATCTGACTAACATGCTTAGGTAGAAAATTGACAATTACAGAAATTAAGACTTGCAAGTTGTGGTTTGGCCATATAGGAGATCTTACCTAAACTGAGTGAAGGAGCCTTACTCATACAGAAGAGAGCATTCTTTGACCTAGAATCACCTTTCTCCTTAGAAAGTTAGCTAAGGTGGGTAACATGTTCCCTGGTGGAAGTATACCCTGCACTGCACTCTTCTATACTCACCAAGGGATGATTCTGGGAAGACATCAAAAGCAGGATATTATAATATGTTTCAATGAGTCCTGGGTCAAGACTTAGAATGGAGAGGAATCCAGCAAGAGATGAAGAGACAGAAAATGTTCTGCAAATGGGTAGGTAACACATTAAAAGCTTTCTGAATTGTAGTTTGATGGCTTAGTGACTTTGGAGGTAGATTTTGGTTGGTACTATACAGGCTATGGTCTTATTATTTAGAATGTACAAAGACCACAGTAACACAATGTTTACAGACCTTCCTTCTGATTCAGGATTGAAGGTGGGGTACTCCTGGGATCCCTTTGACCTTCAGCTTCCTTCCTAAGGCACAGTGGGTGGATATAATAACACCCAGTTGTGCTGCGAGAATTTCTAGCTTGGAAAGTCTGGGAAGCACAAGACAAGAGATTTCCCTCATATCTTCTTTCCCTTACATAGCTCTGTCTGCCTTGTCAGGAAACCACCCTTCCCCAAGAAGAGAACACCAAGTAGGAAGAAATGAATTCAGGACTCCTTATGACCAGGTCACAGAAAAGTTGGGGTTCTTTGATCTCTTTCCCCTAATATGCTTTTTGCTGCCCGAGCATAAAACCATTCCCTTTCCTTACTCTGGAACTTATAAATGACCTATCTTAAAAAGTCTTGTCACACAAAAAAGGTCCTGTCCAGCACACCTGAGCAATTATTTGACTCTAGAGGACTGGGACTGTTCTCATATTCCTAGTTTACCTACTGCTATTCCACAGCATCCTTCTTTTCTCTGCCAAAATCCAGTCACCAAATAAGAATATGCAGTTATTTTCTCAGTACTATATTTAGCCATATTAGCAATACATAAGAAATAGAAGACACGGTCCTTGTCCCTTAAGAACCTTATGGTTTCATTGGGGAGACAAGATATGAACATTAAAATTACAATTTTAATTATTTTTAACTTGTGTAAAAGTTATATAATGCAAGATGAGTGAAGATCAAAACGAATGGTATGGACAATAAATATGAGTCCAGGGAAGACACAATGTGGACTGTGAAGCTCTTTTGAAAAAGGTAGGATTTGAACTGGCCCTGGGGATAGATAGGATTCAAATAGCTATAAAAGATGGCTGAGGGAAAGCCAGAGGTAACTCATGAGTAAAGACTTGGAGCTAGAGTAAACATGTCCCTTATAGGAATCAGAAAGAGGACTTACCTGGCTTGAATTGAGGTTGCATTTTGGGAAGTAGTGGGGAAATAGGGCAGAGCTTGGTAGGGTGAAGCCATATTGTACAGGGGCTTGAATGTCAGATTAAGGAATTTTGAATAGGTTCTGTAGATAGTTAGGGGATATTTTCTATTCTCAGGGTTTGCATGATTCTGCTCTCCCTTGGTTATCATACTAGTCTAACCTCTCTTCTGTCTCCTTTTTTTATCATGACCTGGCCTTCTTCACATTCCACACATAGTGACTTCATCAGCTGCCATAGGTTTAATTATAATGTCTATGTGGATAACTCCCCAGTTGCTATCTAGTCTTAGGGTCTCTTCTGAGCTTTAGTCTTGTATTACTAACTGCTTATTGGAATTTGGAACAGGATAACCCATAGATAACTCAAACTCAGCATGTCTAAAACGGAACTCATTTCACTCCCACCTTCCACTCCCACCTTGGACCCATTCCTTTCCCAAGCTTTTGTGTTGCTGTAGAGTATACCACCAACCTAGGTGTCTTCCATAAGTCCTCATTTTCCCTCAGTTCATGGAGCCAATTAGTAATGGATTTAAAGTCAGAGAACTTTGTTTGACTTGATGCTATCACTACCTAAATGACCTTGAACAGATCACTTCATCTCCTTAGGCCTCAGTTGCCTCATCTGTAAAATGACAGTTTTGGACTAGATGACCTCTAAGATCTACCAAGTTAAAATATAAGCTCTCTGAGGCCAGCAACTATTTAACTTTTGTCTTTGTACCCTGAGCCCCTAGCACAGTGCCTGGCACTATAGTGGTTACTATAACATGCTTATTGATTGACTAAAGAAGTGACTCTTTGGGTGGAGGGGAGTGAAAGAAGAAAGAGTCTAATGTTTTCAGTATTTCTACACATCATGCCTGAAAGAATATTGATCTGGACACAGCAGGTAGAAGTGACCATCTCACTATTTGAGACTAGGCCCTATAGTATGTAAATTATCACTGAAAAATATTCCATATGAAAAAATTTTCACATGTAAAAATGACATCCAAAAATACTCTCTTTAATCTCAGAACTTTGAATTGTCCAAGAGTGTGGCACGATCTGAAGAAGCCAGTTACAGGAGCCTGAGGTTGGAGTTTATTCATATTTTCCCAGACAGAAGATATTTGTACTTTTTTAGACAAAAAACATGAAGTCTTTGGAGCTATTTTTCCTATAAGAGGATGAATATACAATTTAAGATTTATATTTTTACTGTTCACAAAAAACCAAGAACTCACCTATTTATATTAATTGTAGGCCAAGTTACACTTAGGTGGATTTGGAATTGGTTGAATTCCAACCATTGGAGTTCAATATTGAAATCAATGAGTAGACATTAATGGCTTCATATCTATTTGAAGGGAGTGTCCCAGAAATCTGTCCTTGGTTCTGTGTCAGCATTTTTTATCAACAATTTGGATAAATTGTTGGATAGTAGATGGCACACTTACATTTTCTGGTGATAAAACTTGCAAGGAAAGCTAACTCATGACAGGATCTAAAGAAACCTCAAAAGGCTAAATAGTAATGTAATAGAGAAATTGTAATAATGTAATAGAGAATTTAATGGGGAAAAATTCAATTCAACCAAGATTGTTGTTGTTGTTGTTGAGTCATATCTGACTTCATGATTGCATTTGGGTTTTTCTTGGCAAGATACCACAATGGTTTGCCATTTCCTTCACTTGCTTATTTTACAGATGAGGAAACTGAGACAACCAGGGTTAAATGACTTACAGCTAATAAGAGTCTGAGGCCATATTTGTACTCAGGTAGATGAATCTTCTTGATTCTATCCACTCCACCATCTAGCTACCTGAAAGATTTATTAAGCGCCTACTATATATAGACACCACTAGTTATTGTGTGTATAACTATTTACATATTAACTTCTTTAATAGAATTAAGCTTCTAGAGGACAGGGACTATTTCATTTTTGTCTCTGTGTCCCCAGTGCCTTGCATAGTACCCAGGACAAAGAAATTGTTCAATAAATGCTTGTTAATTGATTCATTGATACCTTAGCTCAAACCCAACTTTTTATGTATCTTGGTTTTCTCAACCCATCTTCAAATATCTAAAATCAGAGGAAATGAATTTAGCTGTAGATGGTGATTTCCATAATTCACTGGTCATCAATACAAGGATATAACTTGTATCTGCTTTCTGGTGCATGAAGAAAATTGGATGCCATATAGTTCAGATAAGCCCTTCTATATTTGTATTCCTACAGCACCTATCATTTCAGTAATTTAATGCATAAATGGCAAAAGGTCAGTCTGACCATAACTGAAGCTGTCCTAATTGAAGCTCATTTGGAAAAATTTGTTTTCTTCAGTCACTATGCCCTGACATTCTTAAAGCAGGACAACTACCACTGAGGTATATTCTTGTAGAGGCTTGGTGACTGAGTCAAGAGTTGGATAGTACCATGTCCCAACCTAGGAAGGGAGGAAGAGAAGGGAATAAGCATTTACATAGCAATTACTATGTGCCAGGCACTGTGCTAATCACTTTTACCAGTATTAACTTACAGGAATTATTTATTTTGCTATAGCCATTAAATATGAGCATGTGTATCTCCAAGGCAACATTCACAGCACTGATAGTGACTATGAATATGCCAGCGTAGTTCTGAATCACAAAGTATAACAGACTCTCCATACAGAAGGCAGGAAAAAAAGCATTTATTCAGAAACCGGAAAGCCAAATCCCAACACCAGAAATCCAAATCTATCACAGTGTAATGGCAAGTAAAGTAAGATCTTTTGCCATTTTTGTTTTAGTATAATCAAGAAGTATAATGCCTCTATTTGAACATGATGGAGGAGGATCTTTCCCACTCGTTGTCAGGCCTGGGAAGATTTGTAAGAAGGTCCATGCCTTTTGTTAATGAGACGCTGGTTCTCAAGGGATGTGATACCCTCTGACTATAAAAAAGTATATAAAGACTCTGAGGGTGAGGTTTTATTTTGGGGCTTAGTTTTGTAATAAGATTTGAGTGCCAGAGGAGGACTCTGGGAAGCTGCTAAGGAGCTCCCTGGCTTTGAGAACTCAGATGTTGTGCTTCTTTCTCTAGTATGGTCAGACAGTTGTACCTATCTGTTGAATTATGGTCAGGCAGAAGAAGCCATGTCCATTGACTTTTAATTTCCCTGTATTTTCTTTGAATTTCAGGGTGCTGACTCCCCTGAATTAGGTGAATGATACATGTGCTTGATTAAAGTGATTAACCCCTCAAAAGTTGCCTTTCCTTTTATGAATGCAGATCTAAGAACCTGTGATAGTAACCCCCTCCCCCCCCCCACCCGTGTATGTTAGGGTGCTTATTGTTACACATAGTAATCAAGAAGTCAGTACTCATTAGTACTGCAAGGGACAAAGTCATTCCCAAGCCTTCCCCCTTCCCCACCCCCACTGGGGCCTTCCCACAAACAAATACTCACAAGACCAGTTGTGGATGCCTATGTTCTCTTTCCTCCACCCTACCTGCTCTCAACAACTTCCTCCCAGTTCTTCCCCACCCTTCCTTTTCCATTCATTCAGCAAGCTTCTCCCACCACATGTGACTTAGGCTTCCATGTGATGTAAGCAGGTCACATGGGTCTATTAATGAATGGGAAAGATCTTCCATTTAAATTACCATTATAGCATGCCTCCTACCATGATTACTTGGCCTAAGCAGCCATCCCATATTACTTTTTTATAAGCTTAATGGCCCCATTACTTTAAGCTCATCATATATTACTATAAGCATATTATGAATTACTGTGGCATGGCCATCAAAAATATTACCCACAATCTTGTTTTATTAATATGATTTATAATATCCAGAGTGAGGAAGATGAAAGACCCACTGCAGGCTGTATTGGTCAAACTAAATATAGAATATTGTGTTCTGTTGAATAAGCTACATTTTAATGGGGACAAATAAACTGAGAAAGGAAAGGCTAATATGAGAAGGATAACATATGAACAGCTGCAGAAAAGTGAATTTTTACTCTGGAAAAAAGATTTAGAAAAATATAATAACAGCCTTCAAGTATTTGAAAAGCTGTTAAGTAAAAGATGGATTTAACTTGATCTTTGTAGAAGTCCAAACTAAGAACAATGGGTAGAAATTAAAGGGAGGGAGATTGCAGCTCAATAGAAGGAAGAACTTTTTCATATTTAGGTACAAAATGGATTGGACTTCAAGGAGAGAGAAAGTGACTTCACTGAAAGTATTCAAGCAAAAGTTGGTCAATCGGAGAGAAATGTAGAAAGTAATTGTCCATTAGATTTGAAGTTGCTCCTAGTCAATGCTTAAACCTAGTTCAATGCTAACTTTAAGATTGTGAATTTTCTATGAAATCTTTTGCAACCCAAATCCAGAATGGTCTCCTTATTCTGAGCTTATGTACACTTACTGTTTGTACCACACAACTTAGCATTTTACTAGATCCTATTTTGTACTGTTTGCCAATTGAATTGTTTATATGTTTTAATACCACTAAAAATATATGTTCCTCAGGGACATCATATCTCATACTTCTGTACCAGCTATGTAACTGGGAAAGTGCTATGCTTATAATGGAGAATCACATAATTTATTTGACTTGAAATACTCAGATCTCTGAACATTATTAGTACATATAATCTTGTCCATTCCTTTTGATCCTGCCAATTTCCAAGACCATGCCCAGGCTAAGCAAGAACGTGTTTGTCATTTCAGGCATCATTGACATTTAAGAATATAGCTGTGGTCATCACCCGGGAAGAGTGGGAGCAATTGGACTATGGGCAGAAACACCTGTACAGGGAAGTGATGCTGGAAAATTATAGGAATCTGGTCTCATTGGGTAAGGTTGATTTTCCCATGTGATTTAGGGTCAGCTTCCCATTGGAAACTTTCCTCCCCCTCACTTATGTTTTTGGGCTTCTAAATAATTATCTGTGTAGAGACTTATTGTTCAATGATCATATTTTGCTAATTTCTTTGAGCATAGACAAAGAATATTCCTGCCCTTTCTTTAAAGTCTGAACTTTCTATAATATGAAATAGATACCTTCATAGTGCTAAAATTTTTTCAAATGCTTCACCTTTCTCATATTCCAGAGATTCTGAAGAACAAAGGATTAGAGATTTTCTATGATGTTTCTTCATTCTCAGAACAAATGCCCAAGTAATTTGTCTTTCCATATGAGCAGGACATAAAGGATCCAAACTAGATGTGATCTCTAAGTTGGAACATGGAAAAGATCCATGGAAGGTAGAGAAAGAAATCCCAAAATGTTCCTGCCCAGGTGAGTGAGAGAACCAAGCAAAAAGTTACAAGGAGTTATAATCTTAGAATTCTTGATATTGCAGTTTTGAGATTTCCTCAGGACTGTGAGGAAGACTGAGCTCACTTGTCATGACCTCCTTTAAATATCTCATCTTAACTTCTACATATCATAGACAGTTTAATCAATTTTCTTGCAGAATTCCAAACTGATATGCTGAATATTTGAACCAGTTCACAGCTTTAACAACAGTATATTACTGTGACTATTTTTCCACAGCCCCACAAACAATATTTCCATCTTTTATTATTGTCTATTTGAGAAATGTGAGGTGCAACCTCAGAATTGTTTTTAATTTACATTTCCTACATTAATAATGGAGCATTTTTCATCTCCTTTGTTAACTGATTTATTGGAGAATAGGGGTTTTATTCATAAATATTTATTTAAATTCCATGTGTACCTTGAATGTCAGCTTTGTCTAAGTTATTAGATGAAAATATCCCCTCCCATCATTCAACATTTATTCTAGATTAATTGAAAGTTGCCCACTTTCTTCCTCCTATGCCCGGGGCGACTCCCGGGCCTTCGCCTTCTACTTACCTATCCCCGGTCCTCGGACGTCTCCGGCCCTCCTCCTGGTTCGGGGGAGGGAATTCCCTCTCCCTGTTGGGGAAGGGGAATAAACAGGCAGAGCACCCGAAAGGAGTTGCAGCCAGCAAGCTTTATTCCGTTTCTTTTTCCAGCTCTCATGGTCATCCCCTTTTATTATCCCCTGTCTCCTCCCCCGTACCTCCCATGGGCGGGCGAGCTCCTCCCAAGTGCCTCCCCGTGGGTGGAGCCAGCCTGTTACCAGGGCCATCCCAGTACCTCGTGGCTTGCTAGACCAGCTAGCCTGCCACGTAAGCAGGTTCGGACCCTCAGGCGTCTCACGGTCCTCACGGGGGACCCCGGTCCAGAGCTGTCCCCCAACACTCCTATTTAATTCTAGGTCCACCTCATTATTCATCTTCAATGCCTTTCCTTGATGTGTGGCCTGATGGACTAATTCCGTCTGAAGACACAAAAGAAACAATTTTAACAAGGAAGAAAATGAGTAGTTGCCTTATGAAACTGAAGTCGAAATAAGAGAACTCATCAACCAACTTAAATTTTATAAAAACGTATTCAAAGGATGGAATCAAAAGTCAATAATGGAGAATTTATGCAAAGTCATTTCATGGACCTCTAAGAAACATATCAAGAATGTTAATTAAGGTTCAGGATGAACTAAGGCTCATAAGGAAAAGCTAAATACAACGAAAAAGGAATGCCCTTTATAGTAACTGGCAAAAAGATGAGTATCAAAGAGGGAACAGGACCCCTGCTCAGAATGGATAAGATTCTGATAACCAATAAAAAAGAAAATAGAGCTGCTCAAATAAGAAATATAAATAAGTAATTACAATAAAAATATAAAGGGCACAAGTGAAGGGAAAGATCAAGGCAACAAAAAAGGCTTTTTTAAAAGAAAGAGATAGAAGATATGGACATGAGTTGAACTTTGAGAGCTTTTAGAATTTGAATGGGGGGAGTAGACATTGCAAATGGAGAGAACAATATGAACAAAGCTCTGGAGTGAGAAATGAATACTGTATGTATGTAGGATACTTATGAGTCAACCTGGACAAGTGTGGGGCATACATTTTGCAATAAGGGAGAATAAGTAGTGTGGGAATGGATCATGAAACACTTTGACTGTCAGGTTAAGGATATTAATCCTTATGTTGTAGGCAACAGGAAGATGCTATAGAGTGTTCAATAAGAATAATTTTCACTTGGAGCCATTGGGAATAACTGGATATAATAGTAAGAAGGAAGTTCAAGATCAGGAAAAAACTGGGTAGGGGAGTCTAAGAGCAGGAAGCCAGGATTTCAGACCCCCCAAAGGTCTAAAATAGCCAAAGATATGAGAATCAGGAAATAAAATTAGAATACAGTTAGTCTGGCATTAAATGTCAGATAAAAAGAGTTTCAATAATGAGGGCAGATGGCTGCTCACAATTCAGTAACATCAGGAGAATAAAACATGACACCAGTGATCAAAATAGGGTAGTGATGCTGATAATGGGGAGCCAATGGTTTTCTCTCTGGCCCTTTATAATTCTTACGGAATGTCAGCAACCCTGGCCCGGCAAGACATATGCAAGAAGTGATTGTATTTAGATAGAGATAATATCTTTATGGTTACAGAAAAGCCCTGATAATGCTTAGGGAAGGTTTGGGAGAACTGGGACTGCAGGAATCTTCTTATAGAAAAGAGGATTTTTAAACAAAGTGATTTGACAGACGTGTACAGTGTCAGTTGAAAAGAACAGGATCCTACTATGGTAATGGGAATGATTAAGCCCTCTGCTCTGACTATGTCTTTTTCCAACAATACTGACGTTTGCATTTTGCCACATACCCACCACTTATCTTATTCCACTCCTTTGCCCCTTCTAATCCTCTTTGATGAATGACCTTCTTTCAGATTCTTTCACTTGCTTTTTGCCTTCCTTTTCCATTTTCATTCAGGATCATTATGCATTGTTCTCATCATTATCTCATCATTATTCTCATTTTAGTAATTTCCTTCCTCCCAGCACAGGCCACAGCGCACAATTTTATTATTTTTCTTTTAGCATGGGATAACAGGCATGAAGTCAAGGAGCCATTTTCAAAGCAGGGTTTTTCTGAAGAGGAATCCTCCAAAGGGTCCGCAGTGGAAGGATTTACAAAGTATGGCATCTTGTATCACAAGCTAAGAGAACTCTGCAAACTTGATGACCAATTTGGGATGCAGATGACCATTTCCCAGAAGACAATGTTCTGTGGAAAAACAGGTCCTGAATGTAATGAATTTAGTCTGAGCTCAAAACTTGTTACAAAATGGGGTGGTATTACAAGAGAGTATAGACATAAATGTGATATATGTGGGAAAAATCTTAATATGTTAAACACAACTAAATGGACATCAGAAACTTTGTGTAGGAATGAAACGCTATGATGAAAATGAATGTGCAAAAATTTTTAATGAGTGCACTCCAAAACCTCCATCAGAAGGTCCCTGCTGGCAAGAAGTCCTTCAAACATAGGGAAAGTGGGGAAGCTTTTCAACTGCATGGAAACTTTACTCAACATAAGAAAAACCATACTGGAAAGAAACTCTTTGAGTGTATTGAATGTGGGAAGGTATTCAGATTGCATAGACACCTTAGTCAAATGATAGAAACTATTGAAAGCAGGAAAACTTTCAATAAGGGTGAATTCCTTTTACAACATCAAAGAATCCATGCTGGAGAGAATTCTTATAAATATAATAATTGTGAGAAAGCTTTCAGTAAAGATGTAGTTCTTAGGCAGTATCAAAGAAACCATGATGGAGAGAAACCCTATAAGTATAATGAATGTGGGAAAGACTTCAGTAAAGGTACACTCCTTATGCAACCCCAGGGAATCCATACTGGAGAGAAACCTTATAAATGTAAGGAAGGTGGGAAAGCCTTTAGTAAGGTTGCACTGCTTAAGCAACATCAAAAAATCTATAGCAGAGAGAAACCTTACAAATGTAATGAATGTGGAAAAACTTTCAGATTGTGTGGACATCTCACTCAACATAAGAGAATTTATACTAGAGAGAAACCCTACAAATGTTATGAATGTGGTAAAGCTTTCCATCAGAGTACAGACTGTACACAACATCAGAGAATTCATACAGGAGAGAAGCCCTTTAAATGTACTGATTGTAGAAAAGATTTCAATAAAGGTGCACTACTTATACAGCATCAGAGAGTCCATACAGGAGAGAAACCTTATAAATGTAATGAGTGTGAGAAAGCCTATAGTCTACATGTAAACCTTACTCAATATCAGAGAATCCACACTGGAGAGAAGCCCTATAAATGTAATCAATGTGGGAGTATCTTCAGGCACAGTTCAGCCCTGGTCAGGCATCAGAGACTTCACAAAGGAAAGTAATACTAGTCTTAATGAATTCAAGAAACCTTTTATCATTCTTTATTCAAGTACTTTATATTTTGATATCACAGTTTGTCACCAGTTGAAATTTGGGGGGGGGGGTGTTTCCTTTTACATCCTGCCTCAACTGTGTTTTATTCTTCCCTATAACACAAATCAGTTTTGATAAAGTTTACGTCTGTTAATTTCAAGATAATTAAGCTTCTGTTCAATTTGCCCAATGATTAATTTATCTGACACTATCTCAATTATCTCAATCTATTAAACACTCATATTTTTTTAATTACCCATGCTTGTGATTTTTATCCCATACTACAAAGTCTTATCTAATTTTTGGTGATGTAACAATAGTAGTAGCAGAATACTGTTCTAATGTTGATCATTATCCTTATTGACTTTAAATGAACGGGTTTGCTTTTCTTAGATGTAAAGCTGTTGCATGTGTAATGGGAAATATGGTTAAATGAATTATTAGATAATAGCTACTTAAAAAAAACCTCTTAATTTTCTTTAGAAGCATAACAACTATCTTAGTTTAAAAATAGAAATACCAGGAAATATATACAAACAAGATTCAGTATAAAGTTGTATGGAAGAAAATGGATATTTGATAAGCAAAGAGATTTAAAAGTTTGCAGAGACCTATTTACTCCATGAAAGTCTTTGAAATGTAAACAAATGTCCCAGAAAAAAAAGACAAGTACTTAAAACAAGAACTTACAAAAAAAAAAAATCAGAACCCTTAGGGCATTGTATTGAGGATATTGCTAATAGGAAGAGATGGTTTCAGGTGGTCCCTGAAACTCCCCAAAATCCAGAAAGGAAATAAGGAAGGATTACTGAGCACTCATTATGTGCCAGGCACTGTTCTAAATGCTGGGGATACAAAGACAAGCTGAAAGAAAAACAGTCCCTGCCCATTAGAAGCTTTTCTTATAATAGGGGAAGATGACACAAATGGAAGCTGAAAAGGGAATGGGGGGGAGAAGAACAGGGCATGGTTCTAGAAATCAGGAATAAGACTGGGAAGAGAATAAAGGCTAGCTTGGGCCCCTTAACCTTCCCACTCCAGCCTCAAGAGTTATTTGTGCCACTGAGTTGACTGAGGCTTTGAAACTTCCATAGTCATCCTTTCACATTCTTCCTATAGTAGAAGCCTAAAATCATCAACATTTGGGGAATGGTTTTTTTGGGGGAGGGGGGTGTGAGAGTAGGGTCATGGACTCAGACAGTCATGATTTTGTCATGCATTCATTTGATGTATCTCTCAAATACCACATATTCCAAAACATCCTTGAACGTATTTCCTTGTCCATATATCAACTGCCCACACTAATCATATATGTATGAGCCTTTATGATGTGCATGTAAACAGTGGCTTGACCATATTATGTTGCCCTCACTCATCATATCTTGGCAGTGAACGTAAACCTTCCTTGGTGGTTCCAAAGATTTCACAAAGCTCCAACACACTCCTTTAAGTTGGATGTCCCACTCCATTTTTGGACAGCAGTGCTAGATTACCAAGGCATGAAGTCAGTCATAATCCGAGATAAAGGAGAAAAAAAACATGCCATTGGTTCATGCCTTACTGGGCTTTGAGTTTAGAATAAGCTATTAGTGTTCCTAAGTATTGGCAACCAATTGAGCCTCCCACAATGAAGTCTCCCTAAAAAAAAATGTGAGATCTAAAGGGAGAGAAAAGCAGCACTGCAATTTCAAGAACTGAAAGGATTAGATTGCTTTGGCTCATTTTAAACTTTTAGGTTGAGAAAACTGCCCTATAGGGAGGTTGTAGATCATTTCTTCTCATCTACAAACTTGCCTTTATACCACCAAAGATATTGGAGGAAATTCACAGATTTTAGGTATTGTGTGGCCCTCTGTACCCTTTGAAAATCTTAAAGTTACTTCCAACTCCATTCCTCACAGCAAATAATCTAGGCTATAACCTTAAAAATTTTGGAAGCATGGAAAGGATTATCATCCTGTTGCTTATCAGAGAATTATTATTCTGCCAATTTCCACATTAGGTCAATAACTAAGCCAGATGCCAAAGTTTCCTAGGAAGCTAATCAGCAATTAATCATGACCAAGGAGAGCAAGGAATACCAAAGGTGAAAGTTCAGATTAATTAATCAGAGTAGATTGATCTGTGGCAAATGAAGAACTCAGTATTAATGGGTACAAAATATAGAGTAGACTCTCATTTGTTAAGGCATTGATGAACCTCAACAAAAAATCTGCTGACCTTTTTCTGGGAAGACCTTGATAGAAAAATCAGTCCTATATTCTCTCACTTTCCAAATTCTGGAGTTAAGGGCAAGGAAAACTTCCCTGCTTCATGGATGCCACCATGATGTTATATCAAAAGCTTCTATACAGAATGAAAATACATGTATGTATACACATATGTACATATGCACATGTTCATACATATATATACTTCTATAACATAAGTGAAAATTTCATAGTCTTGCAAGAAATAAACTTAAAAAAATTATTAGAAGTTTTTAAAATACCTCATTATCATTATGTGATAAATCTACCCAAAAGTTAAGAAAGGAATTACAACTAAACAGAGTATTAAAAAATAGCTTTATGAAGTGAACTCTATGGGATAAGAAAAGAATATATTTACTTTTTTAGACTTTGGAAGTTATATAAAAATTGATTACATGCTAGGCCATAAAGGAGACATAATAAATATAGAAAAGGACAGATTCTAATAGAACACTGCATTTATAGATCATAATGAAGAAAAATTAATAAATAGTAATGCTATGTTTAAAAAGTGTAGACTTCTATAGACATTAAAAATTATATAAATAATAATAATAAGAAGTGAAAGAGGAAAGTGTACAAAAAGTAATACCACATCAAAGACACAATGACTCCTTTATGTCACAATTTATGAGATGCAGCCTAAGCAGTACTCAAAGGCACATTCATAACCCTGAATGTTACCTGAGTGAGGAAGAAAGAGAAAAAATAATGTCTAAAAAATTTGAGAAGGAAAAAGCAAACAGAAAGAAAATGCTACTAAGATCAGGGGAAAAAATATAATTGAAGTTAAGAAAATAATTGAAATGATAAATCCAAAAACTGAGTTTCTGAATAGACTGACAAAATTTATAAATTATTAATAAGTATAATTGTAAAAATGAAAGGAGAACAATGAATGACAGGAACACGCATACCTAGTGATTCTCATTCAGCTTACTAGAATTTTATAATATTATAATATGATAGTATAATATGGTAGTGAGGTATTAATCTTTTGCTTTCTTTTCATGTATATGATTTCCCCCATTGTCCCACTCTTGAGAGAATAGTTTGGCGTCTGTTTTCCGTAATACAAGAGACTTTTTATAAAATTATAAACTGGGGGAAATTTCAGTATTGGGCATAAATAACTTTAGTAACCTCTTAGTACTCTGGGAGATAATGGTGGTTGTTGTCACTAAAGGAAGGAAAAAGTTCTCAGAATCCTTAAACCTGTTTGTGTATGTCTCAGGTTAAAATGACCTGATATCAAAGTAGGAAGACTAACAGCATTTTCTTCCTACTTGAGTTTCTGTTCCTTTGTGAACATTTAGCCTTGTAATAACATAACACAAATGGATTCCTTTGGCAGTCAGGGACCTAAGTTGGAACCTACTTGAACCAAATGAACTACACCTTAATTTGTCATTTTATAATTGTGTATATTATATAAATGAGATTTTTTTAAATTCTGAAAATTTGAAAATGTCAGGGAATTCAGAGACAGATATGCTCATTCTTAAAGTTGAATTTTATATTGTTACCTTGCTTTTAACCTTATCAATAAACACCACTTTTATATGTCACATTAAAAAGAAGACAGTAAATTTATATCTCTGAAATTATAAAGAGGAAATATCACAAAAAGAGTTAAAAGAAATCATGATAAATTGGATTATCAGAGATTATTCTACATAACTGTATGCTAATAAATTTGGAAATTTAAAAGAAATTACTATCTGCAAATATATAAAATACTAAAATTGAAATAAAAAGCAAAAAGTGTATAATCTAAATAGGCTGATTTTTAGAAGAGACCAGATTAGTAAACAGCATCCATGCAAAAATATTCCAGGCTCAGGTGAATTTTACCATATTTTTAAAGAATAAGCAACTCCTATGCTACACAGACTCCTTTAAAACATGGAGAAAATCTCAGAGTTATACTTTGCATATCACTTACCACTTATTTGTATATTAAAATACTTCATTACATGGTAATTGATAGTTTTTATTTCTCCTTTTGAAAACTTGTTATTCATAGATATCCTTTAATCAGTTATTCTTGGAGAAATGTCATATACATGTCATATATTTACATATACATATATATATACATAAAATGTCAATTTTACATGTACATGTATATTTATTATGCAATAAATATATAACAGACTTTTATCAGAAATATCTGATGCAAATATTTTTCTCAATCTGTAGTTTCTCTTTTTATTCTAGCTGTATTGATTTTTGTCCATGAAAAAGCTTTTAAAAGTTATGTAACTGAAATTTTTTCTAAATTTTATGATCACCTCCATCTTTAGATTAAGAATTTCTGCTCTACAGAACCAGGAGAACTTTGTGCACAGCAACAACCACAGTGTGAGAGAGCTTTTTCTGGTAGACTTGGAACTTCATAATAATGCAAGAACTCAAAAAAAAAATTTCCCAATGGTTTTTTTTTCTTTTTTTTTTTTTAATTTTGAACTTGGATCTTTTTTTTTTTTATTTAACTTTTAACATTTATTTTCACAACATTTTGGGTTACAAATTTTCTCCCCTCTTATCCCCTCCCCCACCCCAAACCCAAGCATTCTAATTGCCCCTGTGACCAATCTGCTCTCTCTTCTATCCTCCCTCTCTGCCCTTGTCTCCATCTTCTCTTTTGTGTTGTAGGGCCAGATAGCTTTCTTGACCCCTTAACCTGTATTTCTTATTTCCCAGTGGTAAGAACATTACATTTGATCCTAACACTTTGAGTTCCAACTTCTTTAGCTCCCTCCCTCCCCACCCCTTCCCTTTGGAAGGCAAGCAATTCAATATAGGCCAAATCTGTGTAGTTTTGCAAAAGATTTCCATACTAGTTGTGTTGTATAGGACTAATTATATTTCCCTCCATCCTATCCTGACCCCCATTACTTCTATTCTCTTATGATCCTTTCCCTCCCCATGAGTGTCGACCTCGGATTTCATTCTCCTCCCCATGCCCTCCCCTCCATACTCCCCCCCACCCTGTTTGTGCCCCTGTCCCCCACTCTCCTGTATTATGAGATAGGTTTTCCTATCAAAATGAGTGTGCATTTTATTCTTTCCTTTAGTGGAATGTGATGAGAGTAGACCTCATGTTTTTCTCTCGCCTCCCCTCTTTATCCCTCCACTAATAAGTCTTTTGCTTGCCTCTTTTATGAGAGATAATTTGCCCCATTCAACTTCTCCCTTTCTCCTCCCAATATTTCTCTCTCACTGCTTGATTTCATTTTTTTTTTAAGATATGATCCCATCCTCTTCAATTCACTCTGTGCACTCTGTCTCTATGTATGTGTGCGTGTGTGCCTGTGTGTGTGTGTGTACTCCCACCCAGTACCCAGATACTGAAATGTTTCAAGAGTTACAAATATTGTCTTTCCATGTAGGAATGTAAACAGTTCAACTTTAGTAAGTCCCTTATGACTTCTCTTTGCTGTTCACCTTTTCATGGTTCTCTTCATTCTTGTGTTAGAAAGTCAAATTTTCTTTTCAGCTCTGGTCTTTTCATCAAGAAAATTTGAAAATCCTCTATTTCATTGAAAGACCATTTTTTCTCCTGAAGTATTATACTCAGTTTTGCTGGGTAGGTGATTCTTGGTTTTAGTCCTAGTTCCTTTGACTTCTGGAATATCCTATTCCATTCCCTTCGATCCCTTAATGTAGAGGGTGCTAGATCTTGTGTTATCCTGATTGTATTTCCACAATACTTGAATTGTTTCTTTCTAGCTGCTTGCAATATTTTCTCTTTCACCTGGGAGTTCTGGAATTTGGCCACAATGTTCCTAGGAGTTTCTCTTTTTGGATCTCTTTCATGCGGTGTTCTGCGGATTCCTTGAATATTTATTTTGCCCTCTGGTTCTAGAATCTCAGGGCAGTTTTCCTTGATAATTTCATGGAACATGATGTCTAGGCTCTTCTCTTGAACATGGTTTTCAGGTAGTCCCAGAATTTTTACATTGTCTCTCCTGATTCTATTTTCCAGGCCAGTTGCTTTTCCAATGAGATATTTCACATTATCTTCCATTTTTTGAATCTTCACGCTATGTTCTGTGATATCTGTCTTTCTCATAAAGTCTTTAGCCTCCATCTGTACCATTCCAGTTTTGAAAGATCTATTTTCTTCAGTGAGCTTTTGAATCTCCTTTTCCATTTGGCTAATTCTGCTTTTGAAAGCATTCTTCTCCTCATTGGCCTTTTGAACCTCTTTTGCCAATTGAGTTAGGCTAGTTTTCAAGGTGTTAATTTCTTCAACATTTTTTTGGTTCTCCTTTAGCAGGGAGCTGATCTGCTTTTCATGCTTCTCTTTCATCCCTCTCATTTCTCTTCCCAGTTTTTCCTCCACCTCTCTAACTTGATTTTCAAAATTCTTTTTGAGCTCTTCCATGGCCTGAGCCCATTGGGTGGGCTGGGACACAGAAGCCTTGATTTCTGTGTCTTTGCCTGATGGTAAGCATTGTTCTTCCTCATCAGAAAGGAAGGGAGGAAATGTCTGTTCTCCAAGAAAGTACCCTTCAATAGTTTTATTTCTTTTCCCTTTTCTGGGCATTCTCCCCAGCCAGTGGCTTGACCTCTGAATATTCTCCTCACACCCACCTCACCTCCTGGTCCTCCCAGCCAGCATTTGGGGACTGAGATTCAAATGCTGCTTCCAGCCTTAGGGCTTTTGGCGGGGGCAGGGCTGCTATTCAGTGTGAGAATTAAGTTCAGATGGTCAGGTCGGGGCAGGGCCGCCTCTCAGGCCCAGTTCCCTCAGGGGGTTTATGCACAGACCTTCCACAATGGATCCAGGCTCCCACCCGCTTGGGGAGCCCCTGTCTGCAGCCGCCTCTCAGCTTCTATCTCCGGGGGGGGCCCGAGCCATGGGGGCACCCCACTCCCCTCTCGACCCGCCAAAGAGACTCTCTCACTGACCCTCGTCACCTGTGGGGGGCGGGGGGGGGCTTGTGCTGCCACTGGAGATCCTGTCCCTAAAGCCTGCTCAGATCTGTACCTCTCGGAGCCATGGCCGCTGCAGGTCTGGGCTGGGCTCCGCATCTGCAGCGCGACGGACCTTTTGCGAGAGGTTTGCAGGTCCCTCTGTGGGTGGAGGGACCCGCGTGGCCGCTGGAGATCCCGTCTCCGTAGCCCGTTCAGATCTTTTCCTCACGGTGTCGCGGCCGCTGCAGGGCTGCACTCAGCTCCCAGACCCGGCGCCCAGTACACAGCGCGGAGGACCCCCCGCGAGAGGTTTGCAGGTCTCTCAGGAACAGAAATCTCCCTCGCTCCAATATTCTGTGGCATCTGGGTGCAGAATTCACCGTGGGTTGGTCCCCTCTAGCCATTCTGTGGGTTGTGGGTTCGGAGCTATGTGTATGTGCGTCTTTCTACTCCGCCATCTTGGCTCTGCCCCCCTGCCCAAGCCCACCTTTCCGAACTCTCCCAATGGTTTTCTAAGGCAAAATGCCTTCCACACTCAGAGAAAGAACTATGAAATTCATTTGCAGAATGTAGCAGATCATGTTTGTGTGTGTGTGTGTGTGTGTGTGTATTACGTTTTGATTTGTTATATGATTTCTTCCATTTATTTTAGTTTGTCAACATAGCATGACTATAGTGAAAACATAATCAATAGGAAAGTATATGTAGATCCTATATAGAATTGTATGGCATCTTGGGGAGGGAGGAGGGTGGTGTGGGGTACATTTTGGGGGGTAAAAAACTAAGTTTTATGGTAGTGATTGCAGAACATTAAAAAAATAAATAAAATAAAAAAGAATTTCTGCTCTAAATGTAATTGCAAAATGTATATTCCTAATTTTTTTATGATATAACCATTTATTTAGGTCATATATCCATTTGAAGTTTTTTACATTTGGTGTAAGGTTCTGGTCTAAAACAAATTTCTTCCTAATTGCAAACCACTCTTCCCAACATTTCTTATTAAATAGGTAATTCCTCAATAGTTTGTGTCTTGCTCCCCTGCCAAACCTCCCCCATAAAGATCTAGAAAATGCACCAGACTGAATTCTGAATGGGAAATCCAAGGAAAAGTCACAGTGAGCTATTTTTGTATCCCAGGGCAGCTTAGGAAGACAGAGAGATCTAGGGACAGGAATCTGTCCTTGAGTGTGGAGTGCTCAGGGACTAAAAGAAAGCAAAGACTGAGTTCCAGAGTAGGAAAGCACTGGGACAGGAAGAAATCCCAGAAGATCCCTGAACTACTATAGGGTGTAGGAAATAGATGCCATCTAGCAGCTCTGTCACCTACAATCTTGTTGTGGGTCTGACTGAAAGGGATGGTGGGGAAGAATTTGTTCATAGGAGTAGTGAAGAAAAGTCATGGCTGGCATTTCATGACTTTTCTTCACTACTCCTATGAACAAATTCTTTCTAGATGTGTACTGAACAAGGAACAAGTTTAGAAACAAATAGTTACTCTATGGTTCTGATCCCAGAAGCAGAGATGGAAAGTGGTTCTAGTCTGCAGCCCAGGATCAAAGGCTATAGAAGGGTAGCTTGAACAGGAGGCTGAGACTGAAGGAAAGTCTGCAGTTTCCCTTTGGGGAGAGTAATACACTGGGAGAGGAAGAATGGGAATATATCTCATAATTAGGGTATACAATTAGAAGTCTATATAGTAAGCAGGAGTGCGGGGGGCATTGAGCAACCCTTGAACTCTTATCTGAACTGGTAAAAGTAGGGAAGAATACGCATAGCTGGGTACAGAAATACATTTTACCCAATAGGGAAATACAAGGGAGTATAGGTTAAGGAAGAGATTAGTCAGAGATAAAATAAACTCTTAAAGAGGGAGTGGGAAAACAAAGAAAGAAAAGTATAAGAGAATAGGGTAAAGGGAAATACACAATTAGCAATCAGAACTATGAAAATGAATAGAATGATCTCACCCGTAAAATGACAGATGATAGTAGAATGGATTAGAAACCAGATTCCAATAACATATTGTTAACAAGAAACATACTTGAAACAGAAAGATATACATAGAGCTAAGAATAAAATCATGGGACAGAGTCTATTATTAAAGCTATTCAGCTTTAGCTGAAGTAAATAAAGGTAAGGGTAGCAATCAGGATGTCAGACAAAGCAATAGCCAATATAGACCTAATTAAAAGAGATAAATGGAACTGTATTTTGCTGAAAGGTACCATAAACAATGAATTAACATCAACACTAAATATATGCACAAGGAGACATAGTATCTAATTCCTAAAGAAAAAGTTAAATGAGGGAGAAATAGTAAAATTATAATACTGAAGGTCTTCAATTTACTCCCACTCACAACCTAGATAAATGTAACAAAAAAACAAAAAAAGAAATGAAGGACCTGAATAGAATTTTAGAAAAGTTAAATATGATAGACCTCTGTAGAACACTGAATGGAAGCAGAAAGAAATGTACCTATTTCTCAGCCATTTATGATACCTTTGCAAAAATTGACCAAGCATTAGACATAAAAACCTCACAGAAATGCAAAAATGCAGAAATATCTTTTACTGAACAAAATTCAAAAATATTACATTCAATAAAGGACTTTGGAAGCAAAGATTTAAAATTAATTGAAAACTTAACAATTCTAAAGAATGGATGAGTTGGGGAGCAGAGCCAAGATGGCTAAACTCTCCCAAATTCCCCTCCAAACAATTTTAATGCTTCAAAACAAATTCTGGTATAGCAGAACCCACAAAAGGACAGAGTGAAACAATTTTCCAACCCAAGGCAACTTAAAAGGTTGGCAGGAAAGGTCTGTTACACTGGGAGGAGAGTGGAGCACAGTCTGGTTTAGGCCACCTCAGTAAATCATCAAGTAGACCTTGGGGGGTACTGAATCAGGGAGGTTTCTAGACCTCTCAGCACACAGATGATAAGAGACATAGACAACTGGTCAGAAGGAGATTTCAGGGATCCTTTTGCTGACACTGGGTGCAAGAATGTTGTATTGCCCAGACATGAATCTGGGTCTCAGTTGTGAGTCTCAGTCTCAGAGCACTGAGGAACAGTAGCACATCAGTGCTCATAGCTGCAGGGGAATAGGGGACCTTAGTCAGAGTTCAAGGGCATAAGAGAGTGCTTGTAATTACTAACAGACCAGAGTACAGACCAGAGGATTAGTAAATACACCTCTCCTTAGATCATATCACCTTGGAAGAACTAAAAGCTTACAGCCGCCACCCCCCCCCCCAAACTAGTTCTGAAAACAGCTGAACAGAAAATCTAAAGCTCAGTACAGTGCCCATTCTGCAACAAACTGGCCCAACTTGAACATAAAGTTAAAAATCAATAAATAGGCTGGAGAAATGAGCAAATAACAACAAAAACCTGACCATAAAAAATTACTGTGGTGACAGGGAAGTTCAAAACACAAACTCAGAAGAAAACCACAAAGGTAAAATGCTACATCCAATTAACAAGCAGTTTTCTGATGAAGAAATTAAAGCTATCTATAGTCATATTCTCTATGGCTATAATGACTATAATAAAATGCTCTAAATCATTATTGATCAGAGAAATGCAAATTCAAAGAACTCTGAGGCACCATATCACACCTATCTGATTGGCTAAAATAACAAAGCAGGAAAATGACAAATGTTTGGAGGTGTGGGAAAATTAAAACACTAATGTGTTGTTGGTGGAGTTGTGAACCAATCCAACCATTCTGGAGAGCAATTTGGAACTATTCTCAAATGGCTATAAAACTGCATGTCCTTTGACACATCAATACCACTTCAAAGTCTGTATCCCAAAGAGATCATAAAAATGTGAAAATTACGCACATGTACAAAAATATTTATAGTAGCTCTTTTTGTGGTGGCCAAGAACTGGAAATTGAGAGGATGCCCATCAATTGGGGAATGGTTGAGCAAGTTGTAGTATAGGAATGTAATGGAATACTATTGTTCCATAAGAAATGATGAGCAGATAGACTTCAGAAAAACCTGGAAAGACTTACATGAACTGTTTCTGAGTGGAAGTAAGCAGAACCAGGAGAATATTGTATATAGTAACAACCACATTGTGCAACTTAGATAGACTTAACTTTTGTCAGCAATGCAATGATCTAAGACAATTCCAAAAGACTCATGACGGAAAATGCTGGCTGTATCCAGAGAAAGATTTATGGAGTCTGAATGCAGATCGAAGCATACTATTTTCTCTCTCATGGTTTTTTCCTTTGGTTTTAATTCTTCTTTATAATATGACTAATATGGAAATATGTTTAATATGATTGTATAGGTGTAGACTATATCAGATTACACACCATTTTGGGGAGAAGGGAGCAGAAGGGGGAGAAAATTTAGAATTCAAAATCTTATAGAAGTGACTATTGAAAACTGAAAACAAACAAATAAATTAAAAAATAAAAACAAAAAAATGCTACATCCCAAGCCTCAAAAAAAAATCTGAATTGATTTCAGGCCCAAAGAGAATTTCTAGAAGAGCTCAAAAAAGATTTTTAAAAATCAAATAAAAGAAGTGGAAGAAAAATTGGGAACAGCATTGAGAATGATGCAAGAAAATAATGAAAAAAGAGTCAACAGTTTGGTAAAGGAGGCACTGAAGAAAATAACACATTAAAAGACAAAATAAGCCAAATGGTCAAAGGGACACAAAAATTCACTGAAGAGAAGACTCCTTTAAAAAGCAAAATTGGCCACATGGAGAAAGATGTACAAACGCTCACTGAAGGAAGCAATTACTTAAAATTGGATAAGTGAAAGCTAATAATTCCATGAGATTTCAAGAAATGATAAAAATAAAACCAAAAGAATTGAAAATAGAAAAAGATGTGAAATAACTCTTTGAAAAAAACTGACCTGGAAAATAGATCTAGGAGAGATAATTTAAGAATTATTGGACTACCTGAAAGCCATGGTCAAAAAAGAGCCTAGGCAACTTCTTTCAAGAAATTATCAAGGAAAAATGCCCTAATATTCTACAACCAGATGGTAAAATATAAATTGAAAGAATCCATTGATCACCCCCCCATGAAAGGGGTCCCCAAATGAAATCCCAGAAATATTATAGCCAAATTCCAGTGTTCTCAGGTCAAGGAGAAAATATTGCAAGTAGTCAGGAAGAAAGAGTTTAAATATCATGGAGCCACAGTCAGGATAATACAAGATTTAGCAGCTTCTCCTTTAAAGGAGTAGAAAGCAAGGAATATAATATTTGAAAGGGCAAAGGAGCGAGAGTTACCACCAAAAATCAGCTACCCAGGAAAATTGAGTATAATCCATCAAGGGAGAAAATGGATATTCAACAAAATAGAAGACCTTCAAGTATTTCTGATAAAAAGACCACAGTTCAATAGGAAATTTGGTTTTCAAATACAAGGCTTAAGAGAAACATAAAAAAGGGAGACGATTCCTGGAAGATGGCATAGTAAGTCAGAAAATTTCAAGCTCTCAAGATTTTCCTCCACAAAAGAGATAACATAGTGCCTCTAGGGGAACATAGAGCCATGAAAACAAATAAGAGTAGGGGCATAACAGGGATTTTCTTAGGACAATCAGAGAAGACCTGATGAAAAATACCAGGAGAAGATTTCCTCCCTGTGAAGAGTAAACACCTCCAGACTAGGGCCCACTTTAACAACAAGTGGCAAGTGCTGGGGTTAGTTGCTTTGAGAGGCTACCTCAGCCCCAGACACAGGAACTTTACCCCCAGCACAGTGATGGGAGTTGGGTGTTTGAGCCAGGGAAGATCAAGGGAACCTCTGCTGACAAGGAATGTCAGAGCCAGCTGTACTGTGGCAAGCAGAGAAGGTAAAAAGGAACTAGCACATGCCAGTGAGTGCAGAAGCAGTGGGGTGGTAACACTGCTGTGGGCACTTACAGGAGACTGGGGGTCTTGGTTTAAGTTCAGGGTCAGAGGGAGAACTGAAGAGGATCAGAGGCCATAGGCACTATCCCCCATGTCCCAGGAGTACAGGTGATTATAAAAATTAAATCATCTCCAAAAAATAAATGCACAGGCAAGGGAGAAAGAATCCAACCATAGAGAGCTACCATGGGAATAAAGAAGACTGGGGCTCATCTTCAGAGGAAGATACTTCTACTCCAAAGAGTAATGTCAAATGGTCACTTGTCCAGAAAGAATTCATTGAAGAACTTAAAAAAGACTTTAAAAATCAAATGAGAGAGATGAAAGAAAAATTAAAAAGAAAAATAAGAATAATAAAAGAAAATAAAACTATGACAAGAAAGTCCACTAATTAGAAAGGAGATCCAGAATCTTAAGGAAGAAAATGACTCCTTGAAAATCAGAATTCTGCAAAGGGAAGCCAGTGAAATTATAAGAGATGAAGAAATTAAAAAAATATGAAGAATGAAAAAATAGAGGACAATTTGAAACATCTCATAAGAAAAACAGTGGATCCAAGATGGTGGAGTAGAAGCAGGGACCTGCTATAGCTTTCCCTCTAAACCCCTCAAAAAACCTATAAAAAATTACTCTAAACAAATTCTACAGGACCATAAGCCACAAAATAACAGAACGAAGCAGATTTCCAGCCCAAGACAATCTGGAAGGTCAACAGGAAGTGTCTAGTGCACTGGTCTGGGAATGGAGCACAGTTTGGAATGGGCCACTCTAGCGCAGACAAAGTGAGAACAACTTTAAGGAACTGATTGCTGGCAACTGCTATAGATTTCAGACTTCTCAATCCACAAACAGTAAAGATAGCTTCAAAGGTCAGTGTGACAGGTCTCTCACCTGGCTGAGAGGGGAATATGGTCCAGCTCCAGCCCCAGCCTCAGTCCCAGGGTGGCTGCAGCCACTGCTTAAGCAGAGGCTGATTTTGGAGCCTTCCACTTAACAAAGTTCAAAAGTCAAGTAATTGGCTGGGGAAATGAGCAAATAGGGGAAAAAGAAATAGAGTATAAATTTTTACTTTCTTGGTGAAGAGGTATTTTCTTACATCATTGGTGAAGAGGAAGATCAAAACATACAGCCAGAAGAAGAAAACAAAGTCAAAGCTCCTGCATCCAAAGCCTCTAAGAAAAATATGAATTGGTCTCAGGGCATGGAAGAGCTCAAAAAGAATTTTGAAAATCAAGTAAGAAAAATAGAGGAAAAATTAGGAAGGGAAATGACAGTGATGCAAGAAAATCATGAAAAAAAGTCAACAACGTGCTAAAGGAAACCCAAAAAAATGCTGAAGAAAATAACACCTTCAAAATTAGACTAACCCAAATGGCAAAAGAGATCCAAAAAGCCAATGGGGAGAAGAATGCCTTAAAAAAACAAAATAAGCCAAATGGAAAAAGAGATCCAAAAGTTCACTGAAGAAAATAACTCTTTTAAAATTAGAATGAGCAAATAGAAGCTAATGACTTTATGAGAAATCAAGATATTATAAAACAAAACCAAAAGAATGAAAAAATAGAAGACAATGTGAAATATCTCATTGGAAAAACAACTGACCTGGAAAATGGATCCAGGAAAGATACTTTTAAAATTATTGGACCACCTGAAATCCATGATAAAAAAAAAAAGGCCCTAGACATCATCTTTCAAGAAATTATCAAGGAAAACTGTCCTGATATTTTTCAACCAGAGGGTAAACTAGAAATTGAAAGAATCCACCAGCCACCTCCCAAAAGAGATCCCAAAAGCAAAACTCCTAGGAGTATTGTAACCAAATTCCAAAGTTCCCAGATCAAGGAGAAAATATTACAAGCAACCAGAAAGAAACAGTTCAAATATTGTAGAAACACAATCAAGATAACACAGGAATTAGCAGCTTCTACATTAAGAAATTGGAGGGCTTGGAATATGATATTCCAAAGGTCAAAGGAGCTAGGATTAAAACCAAGAATCATCTACCCAGCAAACCTGAGGATAATACTTCAGGGGAAAAAATGGAACTTCAATGAAAAAGATGACTTCCACACATTTTTGTTGAAAAGACTAGAGCTGAATAGAAATTTTAACTTTCAAATAAAAGAATCAATAGAAACATGAAAAGGTAAACAGGAAAGAGAAACCATAAGGGATTTATTAAAGTTGAACTGTTTACATTCTTATGTGGAAAGATGATATTGGTAACTCATGACACCTTTCTCAGCATGAAGATAGTTGGAGTGAATATATATAATATGCATATGTGTGTGTATGTATATATATATACATATATACAGAGAGAGAGATGGAGATAGAGAGACAGACAGAGATGGGGGGCTTCAGAATATGAAGGAATGATATCTAAAAAAGAAAATTAAGGGTTGAGAGGAATGTACTAGGAAAAAGAGAAAGGGACAGGTAGAATGTAGTAAATCATCTCACATAAAATAGGAAAAGCTTTTACAATGGAGGGGAAGAAGGGGAAGGTGAGAGGAAATGTGAGCCTTCCTTTGATCAGATTTGGCTTCAGGGGGGAATAAAATACACACTTAATTGGATATGGAAGTTTATCTTACCCTACAGAAAAGCAGGAGGGAAGGGGATAAGAGAGAGGGGATAATAGAAAGGACACCAAACTGGGGAAAGGGGTAATTGGAAGTAAATACTTTGGCAGAAGGACAGGTCATAGAAGAGAATTGAATAAATGGAGGGAGGACAGGATAGAGGAAAATATCATTTGTCTTTCACAACATCACTGTCATGGTGGTATTTTGCATGAGCACCTATGTATAACCTTTATTGAATTGCTTGCCTTCTCAATGAGGGTAGGTGGGGAAGGAGGAAGGGAGAGAATGTGGAACTCAAAGCCTCAAAAATGAATGTTAGAGGTTTTTATTGCATGCAACTAGGAAATAAGATATATAAGCAATGGGGTATAGAAGTCTATCTTGCCCTACAGGAAAATAGAAGGGAAGGGGATGAGGGGGTGGTGGTGAGAGAAGGGAGGGCAGCTTGGAGCAAAAGGCAATCACAATACATGTTGTCCTGGGGTAAGGGGAGGGTGGAGATGGGGAGAAAATTTTGTGGAAGTAAATGTTGAAAACTGAAAATAAATAAATTTATATGAAAAAAAGAAAAACAATGGATCTAGAGAACTGATCAAGAAGAAAAAACATAAGAATAATTGGACTACCTGAAATCCTGATCAAAAAAAGAATCTTGATGCAATAATACAAGACAAAATTAAAGAAAAGTCCTGAAGTATTAGAACAAGAGTGGAGAGTAGAAATAGAAAAAATCCACTAATCACCACCTGAAAGAAATCCTATGAGGAAAACTCACAGAAATATTATAATTAAAATTTGAAACCCCCAGACAAAGGACAAAATATTATGAGAAACAAGAAAAAAAAATTTACGTATGATGGTACCACAATTGGAATCACACAAGACCGAGTCTTGGCAGCACTAAAAGAAAGAAATGTCTTGGAATACTGTACATTGAAGAGCAAAAGAACTGGGCCTCCAGTCAAAAATATCATACCCCACAAAGCTAACCATAATTCTGAATAAAAAAATAGATATTTGATCAACCATCACACTTTCAGAACTCTGTTAAAAAAAAAAAAACCTGAACTCAATGGAAGATTTGACATACAAGAGCCAAGAGAAATATAAGGTGTATACCAATGACCAACTACAAGGGACTCAATAAGAATAGAATGCTTACCTTTATGGAAAATGTAAAACCTATATCTAAGATTGTTACTTGTAATTAGGCAGCTTATAAGAAAGATTGGGGTAGACCTGATTATGATATGACTTCAAAAAATAAAACTCTTCAAGAACAGCTAAAAGAGTAATTATCTTACACAAATGAGGTGCAAAAGGAAAAACTGATACAGAGGGATTAGATGGGGAAAGGAGGCTCTGGAAACCTACTTTCATCAAGAATGGGTCTAAGAGGGGAAAATACATATATGTTTAGAAGTGTATAAAAGTCTAAATTTAGAAAGAAATAAAACTCTAAAGTGTTGGGGAGGAGAAGATAAAAGAGGAATCTTTAGAGGGGAGAGTGAGGGAATAGATTAAAAGGGGGATTTGGAAAGGTTTTTAGATTTAGGGGAATGAGAGGATAAGGGAGGGAGTCTTAGAGGGCAGGGGGATGAAATAGGTCAAAGGGGTATATAAAAGGGTGTTTAGTTTTAGGGGAATGGGAGGATAAGAGAGGTATTGCTGGAATGGGGGGTAGGTTAAGTAATAGGAGGACAAGGTAGCAGGTAGAAGTAAAACAGATGAGTTAGGAAACATAAGAAAAAAGAGATATGCACAAACATAAAAACAAAATCAGGATTAAAATCTCTTAGGGAAAGTATATGTTTATATATATATATACATATATATACACACACACATATGTATGTGTATATATGTATACATGTATGTATATATCAATACCTATATATAAATATAGCCATGCTCAATTGTAGCCTTGGGGTGGTGGGTAGGGGGGGAGTAGGGGGGAAAAAGTAAAAAGTATATAGCAGAGAACAAAAGAAAACCTATAAAGAAGCAAAGAAAAGCTGAACAGGTTTCAGCTTAACTCACAGTATTTAATGTACAGGCTTTCTTGAAACGATAAGTTATTGCTATATATTCTGAATCCTCTCCTATGTTTTGCTGTGCACATGACTTTTTTTTCTTTTTTATGTTACACTTAAGTTTATAATGTTTTTTTTTCTCATTATGTATTTAAGTTTTCATATTTGTCTAAAATAAAAAAGTAAAAGGAAAGTTAAATAGGAAAGAGAAATCATCAGGGATTCAATGAGGTTAAACTGTTCACATTCCTACATGGGAAGATGATACTTGTAACTCCTAAGATCTGTATTATCATTATTAGGACAGTTAGAAGGACTATACATAGACAGAGGACATGGGTGTGAGTTGAAAAAAAAATAAAATTGAAGGATGAGAAAGAGGAATGCACTGGGAGAAGGTGAAAGGAAGAGGTAGAATGGGGTAAATTATTTCACAAAAAATGGCATATTTTTATATTTGAGAAGATAGAGGAAAAGGGGGAAGCAAGTGAACCTTGCTCTCATTGGAATGAAATATACACACTCAGTTGGGTATAGAAATCTTTACAGAAAAATAGGAAAAGAAGGGAAAAGAGAAGGGGGAATGGGCGGATAGAAGGAAGGGCAGAGTAGGGGAGGAGGTAATCAGAAGTAAAAGACTTTTAAGGATGGATAGGGAGAAAGGAGAGAGTAATATAAATAGGGGAGGAAGAATAGGATGGAAGTAAATATACAATTAGTAACCATAACTGTGAAAAAAATTAGAGCAAATTTTTCTGATAAAAGCCTCATTTCTCAAATCTATAGAGAACTGAGTCAAATTTATAAAAATAAGAGCCATTCCCCAACTGATAAATGGTAAAAGGATATAAACAATTTTCAGACAAAGAAATCAAAACTATCTATAGTCATATGAAAAAATACTCTAAATTACTCTTGATTAAAGAAGTGCACATTAAAATAACTAATATTTTTATTAAAATAAAATTATTATTCTAATAATAAAATATTAAAATATCACCCCAAACTTATAAGACCGGCTAATATGACACATTTGTTTTACTATTGATCTTATTAAAAAGACCTCTACATATTATTTATTACATATAATATTGTCTCTAGATTTTAAATAAATACCAACCACATTAAATAGTTAATAAAATTTCCATTTATTCTACACTACCTGGTAATTTTTAATGTCATGGATGTAGGATTTTATGAAAGTTTTCAGTATCTTTTGATATAATCATGTATTTTTATTATTAATATGGTTTATTATATACATGCTTTTCCTTATATTGAACCAACTCTGAATTTCTGGCATAAATCCAACCTAGAAATAGCACATTAACTTAATATGTTGTATCTTCTTTGTTAATATTTTATTTACTATTTTGAGACAATGTTCATTAGCGATATTGAACTTGTGATTTTCTCTATTTTGATTTTCCTTGGTTTAATTATCAAGACTATATTTACATCATGAAGAGCCTAGAAGAATCCCTTCTCCTATTTTTACAAACAGTTAATGTAATACTAAAATAATTGTTCTTATAGTGTTTGATAGAATTCATTTTTAAATCTATCTTTTCCTGGGATTTTTTGGTCTGAAAATTCATTTATGATTTCTTTATTTTTCTCATATAGGGCTATTTAAATAAACTATTTTTGTTCTATTACTCTGGGTGTTTTATATTTTCATAAATATTCATTTAATCTAAGTTATCAGTCTTGTTAGCATATAATTGGGCAAAATTATTCCTCATAGTTTCTTTTACTTCATTTTCAACTGCCATGAATTCACCTTTTTTATTTTTTATATAATTTACTTTTCCTTTCTTCTTAAAACTACCTTTCAACTACTTTATTAGTTTTTCTCTCTCAAAAAAATAACCCCAGCCCTTAGTTTTATTTATCAATTCAGTTATTGCCTTCAATTTTACTACTCTCTTGATTGTCAGAATTTCTATTTTGGTGTGTAGTTGACATTTTTTGTTTGTTACTTTTTTAGTTTATTTCATTGTAAGCCCAATTCATGGATCCATTCTTTACTTGTCTTGTTTATGAAAGCAGTTAGAGATACAAAATCTAAGAATTACACAAGTATGTTGTTTCATTTTTGGAAGTTTCTTTTATGAAATCATCTATTGTTTCTATGATTTATTCATTAATCTCCCCTCCAATTCTTTAAAGTTCAGTTATTTATTCTCCAATTAATGCTAATTCTTTGTATAAAAGTCCTTTATTAAATGATATTTTACTGTATGGTCAATGGTAAAGGATTACATTTAATATTTTGCTTTTCTGCATTCATTTGTGAGGTTTTACTTGCTAAAAGAGGGCCAGTTTTTACAAAGGTACTATTCACTTCTGAGAATGTATAAATTCTTTTCTTTTCCCATTTAGTATTATGAGATGTCTATCATATCTAACTTTTCGAAAGTTCTAATCAGTTCTTTCCTTTATTCTTGCAATTTTTTTTTTTTTGGTTAGATTTGTCTAGGTCTGAAAGGGATATGTTCAGGATCCTCCCTATGTTTTATTATTTCTCTCTGCAATTCAACAATTTTTCATGTATTTAGATATTATGTCATTCACTGCAGATACATGTATGCACATACATAAATAATAGTTGTTAATTTGTCATCAATGGCATCTTAAAATATAATGCAGTTTTTGATGTATATTTTTATTTTTGCCTTGTCTGTAATCATGATTACTACTCTTGATTTTTAGGCAGCTAAGTGACTGATTGGATAGAGGGTTAAGCCTAGAGTCAGGAAAATCTGAGTTCAAATGCAATTTCAGACTCTTACTACCTATGTAACCTTAAGCAAATCATATAACCTCTGTTTGCCTTAATCCACTGAAGAAGAAAATGGCAAACGATTCCAGTATCTGTGCCAAGAAAATCCATGGATAGTATCCATGTGATATGGTCCACAAGGTCACAAAAAGTTGGACACGACTGAATGACTGAACAATATGCCTAATTATTTAGTTCACCTGAAGCAAAGATTTTTCTTCAGCCTCTATTTCAATTGTGTTAATTTTTATATTTAAAGGGTATTTCTTGCTTCAAAACCTATATGTATTGTCTCCTATTAACATGTTAGCTTCTTCAAAATGCGACTGTATTACTTCTCTATTTCTATCACCAGCCTTTAGCAGAGTATTTTGCCATAAAAACACAAAATAAATGTTTTAACACATAATTTTTATAAACTTATGTATATGTTTCCCCATCCTTCCATAGAATATATAAGCTCTTTGAGGGCAGGAACTATTTAATTTTTTTTACTTTGGATGTCTAACACCTAACACAGTACAGAACATAATAAATGATCAATAAATTGGCTCTTTGTGATATTCTGGGATCCTTGTTACTGCCTCATACTCTGTCTTCTAGGTTACTTTGTTCCAAATTATTTTCCAGAATGAATGACCAATTCATAGCTTCACCAGTATTACATTAACGTTCCCATCCTACTACAGCTCCTTTAACAATTATGTTGCTCTTATGTCATCTTTGCTAATCTGGTAGGTTGCAACCTCAGAGCTGTTTTAATTTGTAATTCTCTTTTTAGTGGTTTGGGACATTCCTTCATATAGCTATTAATTGCTTTCATTTCTCCATTTGAAAATTAGTTGTTATATCCTTTACTTAACTATTGGGGAATGGTTCTTGTTCTTATACATGTGCATAAATTCTTTAGATATCTTATATTGTAGACTTTTATCAGAGATAATTGACAAAAACATTTCTTTCTCCCTTGCCTGAGTTAACTGTTTCATTTGTAATTCTAACTGCATTGATTGTTGTTTGTGAAAACTTTTCAAGTCTACATAATTAAAACTGAATTTTATCTTCTGTTATCATCTCTAGCCCCGAAGTAAGCATTCTCTTTCTAGTTCAGAAGTTCTTAACATTTTTTGTCATGATCCTATTTGGCAAGCTGTTGAAACCTATGGACTCATTAGAATAAAATTTTTAAATGAACAAAATAAAATATAAAATATAAGAGGATATAAAAGAAATAAATTATATTGAAGTTTATAAAAATATTTTTTAAAAAAATTTGCACACCCAAGGTATACAATGAGCCAGTGCTCCCTCCAGTCAGACCCTGTCATAAGCCTTTAAGTTTGCTTAAGCCTCTGGGACAGGTATGTGGAATGGATTCATAGGCAGAGCTGCTGAGAGTTTTAAGAATTTAAATTCTTGGGGGCGGAGCCAAGATGGCGGAGTAGAAAGACGCACATACACATAGCTCCAAACCCACAACCCATAGAACAGCTACAGGGAAGTAACTCACGGCGAATTCTGCACCCAGAGGCCACAGAACATTGGAGTGAGGGAGATTTCTGTTCCGGAGGGACCTGCAAACCTCTCGCGGGGGGTCCTTTGCGCTGCGGACTGGGCGCCCAGGACTGGGAGCTGAGTGCAGCCCTGCCAGGGTCGCGGCACCAAGAGGAAAAGATCCGAGCGGGCTTCGGGGATGGGATCTCCAGCAGCCACTGCAAACCTCTCGCAAAAGGTCCGTCGCGCTGCAGACGCGGAGCCCAGCCCAGACCTGCTGCGGCCGCGGCCACGGCCATGGCACCAAGAGAAACAGATCCGAGCAGGCTTCAGGGACGGGATCTCCAGAGGCCGCACAAGTCCCTCCACCCACAGGTGACGGGGGTCGGTGAGAGTCTTTTTGGCGGGTCAAGAGGGGAGTGGGGTGCCCCCATAATTCAGGCCCCCCCGGGAGGTAGAAGCTGAGAGGTGGCTGCAGACAGGTGCTCCCCAAGCGGGCGGGAGCCTGGATCCATTGTGGAAGGTCTGTGCATAAACCCCCTGAGGGAACTGAGCCTGAGAGGCAGCCCTGCCCTGACCTGACCACCTGAACATAATCTCATACTGAATAGCAGCCCTGCCCCCGCCAAAAGCCCTAAGGTGGGAAGCAGCATTTGAATCTCAGTCCCCAAATGCTGGCTGGGAGGACCAGGAGGTGAGGTGGGTGTGAGGAGAATATTCAGAGGTCAAGTCACTGGCTGGGAAAATGCCCAGAAAAGGGAAAAAAAATAAGACTATAGAAGGTTACTTTCTTGGGGAACAGGCATTTCCTCCCTTCCTTTCTGATGAGGAAGAACAATGCTTACCATCAGGCAAAGACACAGAAGGCAAGGCTTCTGTGTTCCAGCCCACCCAATGGGCTCAGGCCATGGAAGAGCTCAAAAAGAATTTTGAAAATCAAGTTAGAGAGGTAGAGGAAAAGCTGGGAAGAGAAATGAGAGACTTGAAGTCAAAGCATGAACAGCAGATCAGCTCCCTGCTAAAGGAGACCCAAAAAAATGTTGAAGAAAATAACACCTTGAAAACTAGCCTAACTCAATTGGCAAAAGAGGTTCAAAAAGCCAATGAGGAGAAGAATGCTTTCAAAAGCAGAATTAGCCAAATGGAAAAGGAGATTCAAAAGCTCACTGAAGAAAATAGTTCTTTCAAAATTAGTATGGCACAGATGGAGGCTAAGGACTTTGTGAGAAAGCAAGATATCACAATACAAGCTCAAAAGAATGGAAAAATGGAAGATAATGTGAAATATCTCATTGGAAAAACAACTGACCTGGAAAATAGATCCAGGAGAGACAATTTAAAAATTTTGGGACTACCTGAAAGCCATGATCAAAAGAAGAGCCTAGACATCATCTTTCATGAAATTATCAAGGAAAACTGCCCTGAGATTCTAGAACCAGAGGGCAAAATAAATATTCAGGGAATCCACAGAACACCGCATGAAAGAGATCCAAAAAGAGAAACTCCTAGGAACATTGTGGCCAAATTCCAGAGTTCCCAGGTGAAAGAGAAAATATTTCAAGCATCTAGAAAGAAACAATTCAAGTATTGTGGAAATACAATCAGGATAACACAAGATCTAGCACCCTCTACATTAAGGGATCGAAGGGCATGGAATAGGATATTCCAGAAGTCAAAGGAACTAGGACTAAAACCAAGAATCACCTACCCAGCAAAACTGAGTATAATACTTCAGGAGAAAAAATGGTCTTTCAATGAAATAGAGGATTTTCAAGCATTCTTGATGAAAAGACCAGAGCTGAAAAGAAAATTTGACTTTCAAACACAAGAATGAAGAGAACCATGAAAAGGTGAACAGCAAAGAGAAGTCATAAGGGACTTACTAAAGTTGAACTGTTTACATTCCTACATGCAAAGACAACATTTGTAACTCTTGAAACATTTCAGTATCTGGGTACTGGGTGGGATTACACACACACACATGCACACACGCACACATACATAGAGACAGAGTGCACAGAGTGAATTGAAGAGGATGGGATCATATCTTAAAAAAAATGAAATCAAGCAGTGAGAGAGAAATATATTGGGAGGAGAAAGGGAGAAGTTGAATGGGGCAAATTATCTCTCATAAAAGAGGCAAGCAAAAGACTCATTAGTGGAGGGATAAAGAGGGGAGGTGAGAGAAAAACATGAAGTCTACTCTCATCACATTCCACTAAAGGAAAGAATAAAATGCACACTCATTTTGGTAGGAAAACCTATCTCACAATACAGGAAAGTGGGGGATAAGGGGACAAGCAGGGTGGGGGGGATGATAGAAGGGAGGGCATGGGGAGGAGAGTGCAATTCAAGGTCGACACTCATGGGGAGGGATAGGATCAAAAGAGAATAGAAGTAATGGGGGACAGGATAGGATGGAGGGAAATATAGTTAGTCCTATACAACACAACTATTATGGAAGTCATTTGCAAAACTACACAGATTTGGCCTATATTGAATTGCTTGTCTTCCAAAGGGAAGGGGTGGAGAGGGAGGGAGCTAAAGAAGTTGGAACTCAAAGTGTTAGGATCAACTGTAATGTTCTTGCCACTAGGAAATAAGAAATACAGGTAAAGGGGTATAGAAAGCTATCTGGCCCTACAGGACAAAAGAGAAGACAGAGACAAGGGCAGAGAGGGAGAATAGAAGAGAGAGAAGATTGGTCATAGGGGCAATTAGAATGCTTGGTGTTTGGGGGGGGAGGGGATAAAAGGGGAGAAAATTTGTAACCCAAAATTTTGTTAAAATGAATGTTAAAAGTTAAATAAATAAATTTTAAAAAATAAAAATAAAAAATAAATTCTACAGTTCAAAAAAAAAAAAGAATTTAAATTCTCTGAGGCTATTTCATGATTTGTTTTACCCTGTGCAGTGTTTTTGTCCTCTTCTTCATTGGATTTAGCTTTAGTTACTGTATGTTTGGTGCCTAATTCCTTTTCTTGAAGTTTTTCATTTGTAACAGTTGAACACAACAGAATCCTTTTCTAGCCATAGATGTAAAAGGTATACAACGTATATTTCTTTTGCCTCTGATTTTTTACATGACCTTTTAGTTTTAGTTCAAATATTCATTTGGAACCTACTGTAGCAAATGGTGTAAGATATTTGTACAAACCTTATTTCTCTAGGGCAGCTAGGTGCCTCAGTAGATAAGAATGCCAGGACTGAAGTCAGGAAGACTCAACTGAGTTCAAATCTGACCTCCAATACTTACTAGCTCTGTGGCTCTGTGCAAGTCACTTAATCCTGTTTACCTCAGTTTCCCCATCTGTAAAATGAGCTAAAGAAGGAAACTGGCAAACCACTCCAGTATCTTTGCCAAGAAAACCCCAAATGGGTTCATGAAGAGTCAAATATGACTGAACAAAATATCAATAGATATAACCTACATGAGACAAAAGTTCTTTGAGATCCTCAATAATCTTTAAGAATATCAAGTGGTCCTGAGACCAAAAAGTTTGAGAACTTTCCAAAATGTTTTGAGAACAGTCACTGGTCCTGGAAATGGCAAACTACTCCTGTATTTCTGCCAAAGAAATCCCAAAAAGGGGTCATGAAGAGTTGGATACGACTGAAACACCTCAACAACAACAAAATTTCTCCTCGATGGTTTCTTCAGTTTTTCCAAGTTTCTGTCATGTATGTAATCTTTCCTTAAGTAGTTAGCTTCCTTGGGCTTACTGAAGAGTTGTATGTTGAATTGCTTTTGAGATTTGCTTACCTAACCTGTTCCACTGATCAACTTTTCTATTTTTTATCCAGTTTTGATAATTACTGATTAATGATCCTAGAGGATAATTTGTGATCTTGTAATACTTGGCCTACTTTATTCCTACTTTCCTTCATCATTTTGAGATTCTTGATTTATTTTTTCAGGTGAATTTTGTTATTGTCTACTTTCATAAATTAAGTCCTTGGTTGTTCAGATAGCATGGTGCTAAATCAATAAAATAATTTTTTGGTGGGGGGAGGCAATCAGGGTTAAGTGACTTGACTAGCTAGTAAGTGTCTGAGGCCAGATTTGTACTCAGGTCCTCCTGCCACCAAGGCTAGTGCTCTATCTACTGCATCATCTTTTTTATACTAACTGCCCCCCCCCTTTTTTCAATAAACTAATTTTTTAAAAAGTTTTTTTTAAGAACAATTCTGGAGTTTCTTGCTGTTGTGCCAGTCTTGTCGGATTCTATAGAATTTTCTTTTTCATAGGGTAATTTTGGTTCATTTTTCTCCATGTTATACTTTGTGTTATCATCTTTGATATTTGATACATTCTTTGTTGTATTTTTAATATTTTGTTTATTTATCTGTTTATGGACTGAGATAGTTTTCTGACTTTTCTGTCTTGAACTTTTGGTATTTCAGCCCTTTTGTCTCCTTTATTTTCTTCTGGTCTCCCACATGTCTTTTTCCTCTTCTCCAGTTGCACAGATCTCCAAAGTTAGACATACTTATTATTCCAGAATAGGAGGGTTTTTTTGTTTTTCTTGGGGGAGGGAACTATTCCTTTTCACATTTGGCTAGTTATGTGTGCTATTCCATGTGAACTCAGACTCAGTCAGTAATATAGCCAGACCCTGTCACAGGCCTTCCACTTTGCTTGTTGTACTTACTGGGACATGTATGTGAAATGGCAATGGGGGTAGGGAGACCAAGAGTTTAAGTATTTAAGTTCTCTGATGTTAGTTTATGGTTTTTATCCTGTTAAGTGTTTTTGTCCTCATCCATTAAATTTAACATTTGTTGCTGTTTATTTGTGCATAATTCCTTTTCCTGAAGTTTTTCAGTTACAAAAATTAACACAAGTATTCCACCATCTTTGGTGACATGAGTCACCATTTGTTTTACATTACTCATTTCTCAGTATACATTCTTCCAGCCCCCCACCTCCTCACCCCTTTGAATCCTTTGTAAAACAGTTAAGCAACAGGGACAAGGCACTTGAAAATGAAAGTGATGTATAAACCAAATATATCAATAAAATTATTCTTAAAGGGAGATTTGCTTTAAAAATAGAGAGGGAACATATAAAAAGGTGGACCCATAACAACAGGTAAAAAGAGGTAAAATGACCACAATCTTGACAACATATTTAATATTTCTTCCATTATTAATGAGAAGCAATGGATAGAAAACTGGCCTTAGAGACAGGAAATTCTGAGTTTAATTTCTGCTTCTGTCACGTACTTGCTGTTTCCCCAGCAATTTAATTAATGCTTCATGTGAGCCAAGCAACTCAGACTGCAAGTTGCAGAGAAAGTGATTTGCATTGATACAAGGTATTCTTTACCAGGAACTCTCTATACTGGTGAGACTTGTCTCTCAAAATATATTTATATATAAAACAATCTGTGGGGCTTCTGCCATCTTATAGATACATCTTTGAATATCCTTTATGTCACACAAATTTTTTTTTGTTTTTGGGCTGCTGAAATAAACTATTTTGCCATCTTTCTGATCACATGACTTCTGGAGGTAGTTTTTTCAGAAATTAATTCAGCTGTTATTTTAGCTTATCCTCTTTAAAATTCCAGCTGTGACCTCTGTGTATAAATACTTAAAAAGAATGGGACATGTGAAGATGTCCTTTAAAAGACAAAAGGCAAGGAAGCCTCTATCAAGGGATGAATCAATGATAACCATTATATAGTGGAAAGATCATTGGCTTAATTCCCAATTTAACTATTTGTGAATGGTGTGACCTCAGGTAATTCATCCAGCTTCTAGGAATTTTGCACATGAAATTGGGGTAAAAATGTATTACCTTCCTCATAGAGTTATTGTGAAGATCAACTATAATAATAGATGTAAAACTTTATATATTTACATATGTATACATGAGATTAATCAAAAGAGTGTGCTCCAAGAACATGAAATTAGAGAACCTTGTTATATATAGTGATTATGGGCAAGCCATATCATTTTTCAGCTCTACCACCTATTAGACATGAACTGACTAGTTCATGGGACCACTAGACACTGGAAACATTACAAGTGCTAAAAATTCTAGTCAATTAGCAATCTTTAGGGGCTATACAGCAATTAAAAAGACATACTGTAACCCCAACTCCCATGCAATTGGATGCAAAAACATTATAGTTGCAATTCCTGGAAGCCCCGACCTGGAGATCAAAGGGCTACCCAATTCTTTCTCCACCAATAGAACCTTCCCTTATATGTACAGTTAAGAAAAACATAGACCACATCTGATAACATGTGCTTCATTCTACACAATTGTATACCAGTAGGAAATTATTGAAAGACTTTTGCTATGTTGTTTACAACTGAATGGCTGCTGAAAGCCAGGATCTTCAATACTGAATTAATATATTTCATTTTAAATGGGCAGCTGAGTGGCACCATAGCACATAGCATGCTGGACCTGGAGTCAAGAAGACTCAGCTTCCTGAACTCAAATCCTGCCTCAGACACTTACTAGCTGTATGACCCTGGGGAAATCATTTCACCCTGCTGGCTTCAATTTTCTCATCTGTCAAATAAGCTGGAGAAAGAAACGTCAAACCTTTCCAGTATCTTTGCCAAAAAAACTTTAAATGAGGTCATGGAGAGTTGGACAAGGTTGAAATGACTAAACAACTGGAAATGAGCTTCTATTCCTAAGGAGTTTGAGGCAAAGGGAAAAAGTGACCACTGGCAGCCTCTCCCCCCTTTCCAAATTAGAGGATTTGTCATTCTAGAACAAACAAAACTGTTCTGTGGCAGTGTATCTACTGTCTCTAAGAAACAACTGTACATTATTTCCTGATGGAAAGAAGGAACTGTGAGTTGGGAATGTGAGATGCATTATTACCTAAATACTGGAACATCCCCCTGCACTCACTGCTAGGTACCTTTCACTTTCCAGTTCTTACCTTTGTAACTGCTTTGGAGTCTGTTTTAGAAGTAGGTTAACTTCAACTGATCCCCAAAACATATATACTCTAATAAGAATATATTTATTATTATTGTGTAGTAAGTATTATTTGGCTTCACTATAATAATTGTTTCTCTTTTACCCAGGAACCCTGAGGGTCTGGACTCCCAGTTTTTTTTTAAAGGGGCCATCCCTTGAGTAACTACTTAAAGAAGCCTATTCATTGAATGGGTGTATCTCACTCAAAGTGAGAATGTGATAAGACTGTAGCCTGAAACGGCCAGGGTCTCACATTGTATCCTGGGCCATCTCTAGTTGTCCTGATGAATATCAGGCCACTGGACCCAGATGGCTCAGGAGAAGACAGTGAGGTTGGTGACCTTGCACAGCCCTCCCTCACTCAAATCAAAGTCAACTGCAAGTCATGTCATCATCTTGATATCATGGTCCTCTTTGAGAATGAAGGACAAACACAAGTATACTACCTCTTTACTGAAGTAAGGTGGTTTTATCACTAGACCTTTGGAGTGGATTGGTCATTTTCCTTTCATGGTATTGTTTGGACTGTGTATACTGTTCATTCTTTGTGCTTTGCTCCTGCATTGGGTAGTCCAAATATTCCCACATTTCTTGATACCTTGTATTCATCATTACAGTACAATAACACTCCATTATGTTAATATAGCACAATTTGTGCAGTCATTCTCCAACTGATGAGTATCTACTTTGTTGCTAGTTTTTTGCTACCACAAATATACCTATTAAAGTACACTGTATTAGTGAGCCCTAAAATGCCAAGATCTTTTCTGGATTTCAGTCATCATTGCTTCCTAAGGGAAGGACCTGACTTCTTCCATAGCCCCTTGCTTCCCGAAACAGAACATTATCCCTTTTCTTTAATTGCTGGAAAGAATAATAAGAACTAAAAACTGAACTCTGACCAGGTTTAACCCTGAAGAAGTGAGAAAATGAACCACCCTTCCTTCTTTGCAGAGGAGGGAGACTAGGTTTGGAATAATGAATCTGCTGGCAAGCTTGATGTTTTGGTTAGTATGGCTAAAATGCTTTGTTTCCATTTCTTTTATTCTGTTACAAGAAATGACCCAGTTTGTGGTGGAGGGATTTGAAACTAAAAGTAATATACAAACCAAATATATCAATAAAATCATTTTTAAAGGGGGGTTAACTTTAAAAATAGAGAAGTAACATATAAAGGGTATGGTCATGATAACAGGTAAAAAGATGTAAAGTTTTATATGTTGCAAGTTGTGAATAGTTTAATCCTACACTTAGGCCCCAGTTAGAATGCTTTCCTGCATACTCACTACTAGGTGTCATGTTGGTGATATCTTAGTTCTTATTCTCTTTTAATGGATTTGGATAAAGATGATGAATTTGAGCTTTCCTGAATTTATTTACCTCAATCTTAAGTTACAGGAATTAATAGAATCTGAAATCAGTATTATCTCCAATTTGGCCCTTCATAGAATAGTTCAGACTAGATTATGAACCTGGCAACATCTTATTCTTTCTCTTCTGTTTACCAAGTAATACAATTCTCCTGTTTGGACCTCAAGCTATAACATCTCATCACATTTGAGGGTTTCTCCTTCTTAACTCTTTATCTGAAGATAAACACACTATGAATTCATGAATGCTCATTCCATTTCTCAATTTAATTTTTCCAGTTGGATTTTTCCCCACTAGACAATATGGGGTCTGGGTTCTCATGCTCCTCATGGCATGAAGTTGGCTTCCAGACTTTACTACTTCTTTTCCTGACTCTGTAGCCCCTTGTAGTTCAGTCTGACATTCACAGGCAGTATTGAGCTGATAGAAACACGCAGAATCAACTGTCATTGGAAACTTTGTCTTACAAAAAATAAATACATGAGTATTGCAACTGCATCAATATATCACAAATTTTCACCTTGTCAGTAATCAGGCAAAGCAAAAAAAAAAGCCTATTTTATGATTATTACAGACACAAATATAAATACAAACACAAATACTTAGGACATTCATCAACTTTTTCAACATATACTCTGCAAATTCAGAATCAAACTCACAACTTTGGTTTGAGTTTGTTAATCACTAAAATCAAAACTTCAAGGTTTTTCAATCTTATGAATCCACAACATAGTGACAGATCAAAGAATGAACATGTCAGTGCCAGCAAGAGCTGATTCTTGTATTTTCAAGGTAAGTCTGCTCTGCAAAATATCAGGGTATAAGGTGAAACTGCTAGTGCTTATATGACAGTTCAAAAAAGAATAAAGACATTCTGCTAATTAAACATAAGAACAATACTAACAAATTGATATCCATCCCTATGGTTAATATTACAGGAAAATTTGTAATGAGACAAAAGCAACAAAACATGAAAGGTAACAGGAAGCACTTTCTAATTTCATGATGATAACAAAGATTTTCCTTTATTTTCTGATTTCCTATAGTACAAAATAAGGCAATAATTATGAAGAAAATTAATTTGGTAGAGTACATTATGAATTTTTTTTGCTATTTGTTACTGTGTCATCCTGTTGAATCAACTTCCATTTATAATTTAGAAAGCTTCATAGCACACAGATAAACTATTTAAAGTTGGTTTAGAAAAGTGTTACCTTTTTTTTTTAAAGTTGGGCAGGAATGTGACCCCTATTATAAAACTGTTCCCATATAAAAATCATATGGGAATTATATTATTTCAAATTACTTTACTTCACTTTAAATTACCTTTTTCAGCAGAAGTAACTGTAAGGGCTATCTGTATTCATTTCTTTAGCTCTGAAACTTTTCTTAAGTTACTTTGTCTTATTGCAAAAGGTTTGTTTTTTAAATAAATATTTCAAGGACATGAATAGTTACAACAGAATACAGTGTATGTATTCCTTTTACCAATATCCCTTAATACTTCTCTGTGTTGCAGTAGATATTTTCATGAGTTACTGTAACTATTTTTTTAAAAAGTTATTTTTATTCTTTTGAAGACACTATGGAATCTACTCATTATTACCTGATATTCCACACAAGAAAACTTTCCAGTTACATTTCCTTACAACTGTATCGTAAAGGAAAGTAAGCCAATTCACTTAAAGACAACGATCAATCTTTCTAACCCTAATGGGTATATTCATGCATCACTGTTGTTTCATTAACAAAAACGATTTTGAAATAAATAATGGAAGCTAAAAATATTCTTATAAAATGGGTAATTTTTAAAGAATCAAAATGAAAATGCTTATTCTTAGAAAATTGATATTGGGTGAATTAATCACTCAACAAATTTATCAGATGGGCTGCTTTGAGATGAACTGACATAACCTCACTTTGTATGTGGTAGCTTTTATTGTAGAAGAGAAAGAAACATAGCAGAGGATGGGAAAGGAGGCATAGTTTTCAATTTAAATACCCCAAGCAAAATAATAACTAGTAACTTACGTGATATTGTGACTACAGAGTATCTGAAGAAGGAATAAGTCTAAAAGTTTTATATTATTCACCATATACTCAGGATTACTCCCCATTATGAAGTCTCTGATGTCTGACTAGAGCCGAACTATGCCTAAAGGCATTCCCACATTGATTACATTTATAGGGTTTCTCTCCAGTATGGATTCTCTGATGTCGAGTAAGGTGTACATGCAGACTGAAGGCTTTCCCACATGCATTACATTCATAGGGTTTCTCTCCAGTATGAGTTCTGTGATGTTGAATAAGGTCTGAACTTCTAATAAAGGCTTTCCCACATTCAGTACATTCATAGGGTTTCTCTCCAGTGTGAATCCTTTGATGCTTAGTAAAGGATGACCTATCACAAAATGCTTTTCCACATTCACTGCATTCATAGGGTTTTTCTCCAGTATGAATTCTCTGATGCTGAGTTAAGTGTGTACTCTGAATGAAGGTTTTTCCACATTCAATACATTTATAGGGTTTTTCTCCAGTATGAATTCTTTCATGTTGAGTACGATCTGTACTCTGACTGAAGGTTTTTCCACATTCGTTACATTTATATGGTTTCTCTCCAGTATGAATTCTCTGATGTTGAGTAAGGTGTCCACGCAATCTAAAAGTCTTTCCACATTCATTACATTCATAGGGTTTTTCTCCAGTGTGAATTCTCTTATGGCGAGTAAGGCATATGCTCTGACTAAATGCTTTCCCACATTCATTACACATATAGGGTTTTTCTCCAGTATGGACTCTCTGATGTTGCATAAGGAGTGCAGCCTTACTGAAAGCTTTTTCACAATCATTACATTTATAAGGTTTCTCCCCAGTATGTACTCTTTGATGCTGAATAAGGAGTGCACCTTTACTAAACGCTTTCTCACATTCATTACATTTATACGGTTTCTCTCCAGTATGTACTACTTGATGTTGCCGAAGGAGTGCACTTTTACTGAAAGATTTGCCACATTCATTACACTCAAAAGGTTTCTTTGCTGCACAGATTTTCTGATGTCTAATTAAATGTGAATTACACTTGAAGGTTTTTTCATATATGTTACATTCAGAATCTCTCTCTTTCCTAGGAACATTCTCTTCTGTAACAAGGACTGAACTCAGACTATACATATTGTACTCCAGGGCCCTCTTCACAGGCAGCATTTTCTTCTGGGGAATTGCCATTTGTCTCAAATGTCTCTCTTGGATTCTTTGCTGTCTCCTATTCTGGTCATCAGATTCCCAGGCTTGTCCTAGATTAGAGCAACAGAAAAAGTCCCTTGTGAATCTCTCCATTGTCACCTCCTGGGATAGCTGCTTTTCATAAATAGCTTGCTTTAAAGTTGATGCACTGATTTCAGGCATTGTCTCCCAATCTGAGAAAATAAAAAAAACAAATGTGCCCTTGTGCCTACAAGAATGTGTGCAACAAGAGTGGAAACTATAAAATGAGAATAAGAGAGGGAATATGACGAGTGTTTAGGTGGTTTCTGATAATTTTCAAATATGTGAATATGGTCCTGTACTCTAGAGAGTAGTAGAGGAGGCAAGGTACAGCAAGCAGAGGACACACATAATTGTAAAGGGCTGACTGTGAACAATGAGCACAGAAATAGACACAAGCCTGTTAAGGAAGATTAAAAGGTAAGAAAAATTGGAATAGGCTAAATAGGAGGTATTTGTCTAGGGTCAAATATTAGTATTATGAGAGGTAGCCTAGGTATTGGATTGGAGTCCTAACTGGTTTCCTAGGTCCCCTCATATTATCTCTCCCAGCTGATGCCACTGGTACTAAAATAATCATTCATAAACAACAATGCCATTGTCAAAAGTAAGGACTCTTCTGCATTCCTAGCTTCTCTTCAATCTCCTTGACCATAATAAGAGCCCAGCTTTAGCAACAGTGATCTAGTCTTCAAATCATTACAATCATTTCCTACATAGACATAAAGAGGTTTAGGATTGCCAATATTCATTAGGACCTACAAAGGGGTCTGAAGCCAAATTTCTGGTGCCCCACTATCTCTTTAATCTACATTCTCTCTCTATCTTCTGATTCCTTCCCTACCACCTACACATAACACCCAAGTCTCCACCAATCCTAATAGCTATCATCCCATGGATATCATTATTCCCTTCTTAGCTAATCTCCTAGAATATGCTATGTTCAGTGCTTCCATTTTTTTCTCTTACTCTCTTCTGCAATCTGGCTTATACCTCATCCAACTATAACTGCTGTTTAAAAAATTGTCAGTGACTTTTTGATTGCCAAGTCTAATGGTCCTTTCTCAGACTACATTCTTTTAGATCTCTCTGTGTATCTGACACTTTACTATTTTCTCCTCCTGAGCATTCTCTCCTCTTTTGGTTCTTATGACATTGTTTTCTCTTGATTTTCTTCCTTGTGTGACCACTTCTTCTTGGTCTCCTTTACTAGTTCTCTGTCCATGTCACACTCACTAACTGTTGGTGTTACCCAAGGCTCTGTCCTGGGCCTTCTTCTCATTTCTATCTATGCTCTCTCATTTGATGACCTCAACAATTTCCATGGGTTCAATTAAGATATTTATTAAATGACACCCAGATCTATCTATCCGCCCCCAGTTTGTCTCCTCAGCTTTAGTCCCTCATAACCAACTACCTGTTGGACATTCAACATGTCCAAAACAAAATTCAGTATCTTCTCTCGAATTCCTAACTCACTTTTCCCCAACTTCCCTATAACAATCATAGGTGCCATCATTCTTCCAGTTACTTGGGTTCAACTTTTGTTTTCCTCCACTTCTCACTTTCACTCACCCCACAAATCCATTCAGTTCCCAAACCCTGTTTCTGTTTCTACAACATCTCTTGAATTCATTGCCTTCTCTGCACACATAGCCACCATCCTCTTTTAGACCCTAATCAACTCTTGCCTAAACTAAATAGTCTACTATTTAGTCTCCTTACCTCAAGCCTCTTCCCAATTCCAATATATCCTTAACATAGATGCTAAAGTGATTTTTAATTAAGCATAGATTTAACTGTGTCATTCCCTACTCAAAAACTCCAGGGCTTTCCTACTGCCTCTGAAATAAAATAGAAACTCCTCTATCTTGGCATTTAAAGCTCTTCACCATCTTCACAACCACTTACTAACACAACTTTCCATAATTCTTAATTACTCCTTGGGCATAGTAAGAACTTAAATTTACTAGTTGACTGGTAAGTTTGAAATACTCTTATATAATATGCTCAAGACATTTGAGGGAGCTTATGCCAAGTGTCTATAGAACTTTAAGGAGAATTATGAAATCAATAGCTCCAAGATAACTTCTCATGACTTTGTTACAATCACTCTGTTTTGTGCCTGGTTCTCTTTCACTTACCTGGGAAGGCATCTCTTGGAATTTCTCTCCCTAGCAGCCAAGGCTCTTCTCCTTGCTCCAACTGGGAGATTACATCAGGTTTGGAAACTTGATGTCCTGCTCATATAGAAAGACAAAGATTTAGGTGTTTATGTTCAGAAAAAAAGAACTATCCCAGAAAAATTCCACTCCCTTCCTTTTTCAGGATCAACGAAGGATAAAAATAATTGCAGCATCAAAGACAGTACAAAGAATGCATCTATTTCATCCTCTACAAAGCATGACCTTTCACTTAGGGAGAGTAGGAACATTTTGTTTCTGTGACCAAAAAGCTAATCATTGAGCCACAAACCCCTATCCACAAAAATACACCAGGGCCCCCACCCTCATCTTTTAACTACTAAGGAAATAAAAAATATTACAATGGACAGAATGACCCTGAGTCACACAGGAAAAGTACACTTACCCAATGAGACCAGGTTCCTGTAGTTCTCCAGCATTACATCCCTGTACAAGTATCTCTGACCAGGATCCAGTTGCCCCCATTCCTCCTGAGTAAAGTCCACTGCGACATCCTTGAATGTTAATGATTCCTGAAAAGCCAAACAAATGCTGGCTCAAGTTAGGGTCACTGACCTCCCTTAAAAGCCATGTTAATGATCTCAAGGAAGAAGCTGCAAAATCAGAGGGAGGATACAAGAATATATGTTCTTAATAGGATCAGGAAATCTGATTATTCCAACTTACATTATTTAATTTACCTTCTACCATACAGGTAACTATATGGTTTCTGTCTAAAAAAAAGGACATGCAAAAAGAAAAGTATGAGCCAGTATCCTGGAAGAGCATATAGTTTTGCGTGGGAGAAAAACATACACATAACACAGCTGGCAAACAATGGTAAAGAGTATCTACTAAAGTGCTGAGCTGTGTGGTACTGATAATAAGCAAACAATAGTCAGAAAAAAAAAAAAAGAAACAGTCTTGGATTCTGATAGGAAGGGAAGACTTCCCAAAAAAATTACAGAACCTTAAAGTTGAGAGAGATCTTGTAGGTCATCCAGTAGAACTAGGCCTTATAGGTTGCCTAGTGGATGAATACTCTACACATCCTTCTCCAGTTGACCATATTTAGTCATCCAACCTCTACTTTAACACTAGAGAAGTCACTGTCTCATAAAACAGCTCAATTCACGTTTTTGCCTCTCTAAAGAATGAAATTTTTCCTTTCTTTGAACTGCAAACTGCCTCCTGGGCAATCAACAAGTATTTATTAAATCTATGTTCCAAGGTATATTGCTACGCACTGGGCTACAAATACAATGAATGAAATAATCCTTACTTAAAAGGCAGTTAGGGAGTACAGTGGCCCTTTAGTCAGGAAGAACTGAATTCAAATACAGACTCACAAATTAACATCTGTGTGACCCTGAGCAAGGCACTTAACTTCTGCCTCAGTCTCCTCAACTGTAGAGTAGTAACACCACCTACCTCCCAAGGATATTGTGAGGATAAAATGAGATATATTTGTAAAGCACTTTGCAAACCTTAAAGCATTCATAAGTGGCATTATTATTATTAATATTATATGGGGAAACTAGTTCATATGTATTTACATAGAGTACAAATATAAAAAGAATACAAAGCAGTTAAATACAAGGAAGTCTGAGGAGTTCAGCTTGTTTGCTTTTCCCCCAGGTCTTTCTCTGTCTGTCAATAAACACTTATTAAGTGCTCACTATGTGCCAAGCACTGTGCTAAGTGCTAGGGATATAAAAAGGCAAAAGACAGTTCCTACCTTCAAGGATTTCACAGTTTAATGGGGAAGAAGACAAGCAAACAAGCTATACACAGGATAAACAGGAAATAACTGAAAGACCAGGCACTAGATTTGAGAGAGGTTGGGAAAGACTTCCTATAGAAGATGAGGCAGGATTTAAAGGAAGCCGGAGAGGACCTCAGGTAGAAATGAGAGCATTCCAGGAATGGGGGACAGAGCCAAGAGATGAAGTATTTTGTTTGTGGAACAGCAAGGAGGCCAGGGTCATTGGGCAGAAGAGCAGGGAGTGGGGATCATATATCAGAAGACCAGAAAGGTAGGAAAGGATCAGGCTACAGAGGGTTCTGAAAGCCAAACAGAGGATTTTGTATTTGATCACAGAGATAAAAGGAAGCCAGTGGAGTTTCTTGAATAGTAGAGTGACATGGTTGGACCTATACTTTAAAAAAAATCCCTTCAGAGGCTGAATAAAGGATGGACTGGAACAGCGGAGACTTAGGGCAGGCATACCCACTAGTAAGCTATTGCAAGAGTCTAGGAGTGAAGTGATAAGAGCCTGTGCCAGACTGGTGGCAATGTCAGAGGTAAAAAGAGGGTTTATTCTAGAGATGTTTCAAAAGCAAAATTGACAGGCCCTGGCAACAGTTGTGAGACAGTGGGTGAGACAGTGAGGTGAGACAGTCCAGGATTACTCTTAGGTTGTCAGCCTGAGAGACTATGAGGATGGTGTCATTGGCGGTGAAGGGAGACAGGTCTAGAGGAAAAGATAATAGATTTCATTTTTGATATGTCTGACATGTCTAGTAGACATCAAGTTTGAGATGTATGAAAGGCAACTGGAGATGGGAAGTTGGAGTTCAGCAGAGAAGTTGAGGCAGGATGAGTAGATTTGGGAATCATCAGAATAAAGACTATAAATAAATCCATGGAAGCTGATGAAATCACCAAGTGTAGTAGTATAGAGGAAGAAGAGAAGAGGGCCCAGGACAGATCCCTAAGGGACACCTACAGTTAGAAGGTATGATCTAGAGGATCCAGCAAAGGAGAGTAAGCAGGAGCAGACAGGTAGGTAGGAGAACCAGGAGAGAATGGTATCCTGAAAACCGAGACAGAAGAGAGTACCAAGGAGGAGAAAAGTGATTAACAGTGTCAAAGGCTGCAGAGAGGTTGAGGAGAATAAGGAATGAGCACTAGATTGGATAATTAAGAGATAATAGATAATTTTGGAGAAAGAAGTTTTGATAAAATGATAATATCAGAAGTCAGGCTATAGGGGATTAAGAAGAAAGTAAAAGAAAAAGAAAGTGGAAGTACCTATTGTAGACAACCTTTGCAAGGATTTTAGCCAAAGAGATAAAGGATGATAGTGGGGATTAAACAATTAAGCAGATCAAATAACAAATCATGCAAACAATAAACTATGTAAAAGAAAATAACTTTTTAGAAACTGCAAATTTAGGGATGAGGCTAAAGCAGACCTCTGAGAAGATATTTCTGAAATAGCACATTACAAAATAGAAAGTGAGAAGATTGAGAATGCAGTCTTATAAACTAGAGAATCATCAAATTAACAAACCCAAAATAAATACAAAAGTAGGTATTTTGAAAATTGGTGGAGAAATTCTTTTGGAATTGTGGTTAGTCATTATGCTATAAGATCACCATAACAGTATTCCATCACATAGCTGTATACAATATTGGCTGCAATGGTCTTGGGAATTTACATTTTGAGGTTTCTTTCAGGAGTTGTTTGGTGGATTCTTTGTATTTCTACTTTACCCTTTGGTTTTAGGAGATCTAGGAAGTTTCTTTTAAGATTTCTTGAAATAAGATGTCAAGGTTCCTTTTTTCACTCATGGCATTTAGATGATCCAATGATTCTTAAATTTTTTTTCTCCTTGATATGTGTTCCAGGTCAATTATTTTTTGTATGAGAAATTGCAGCCCCTGATTTACATTGGGTCTGTGACCCAAAACTGGGTAGTGGGTGACAAAACTGCCAATTCCCACCTGCCCTGTCGCAGTGCCCTAGTATGGATCTGGTAGAGCCCCAGTATGGTTATTAAGGAATTCCAGTACAGGTCCAGGATCTCCTCCCACACTGATGTATAGCCTCTCCTTGAAGGCTGGAGTGCTACATATGAAGTGTACTCTTGGCCAGACCCAGTGCCATTGTCCTCAAACCTGCTTCCCTGTCTCTGTAAGCCCAACTGGGATGGACAAATGACTCAACAAGACCTTTTTTTTAATTTTCTTATCAGGCCTCAGTCTGGTCCAGGGGTAGGGACCTGTGACATCGAGGCCACATGTAGCCTTCTAGGTCCTTGGGAGTGGCCTTTTGACTGAGTCCAAGTTTTATAGAACAAACCCAGAAACAAATACAGCACAAAGGGGATTTGCTCTGTGAAGTTTGGATTCAGTCAAAGGACCGCACTTGAAGACCCAGTGGGCCACATATGGTCTTGAGGCCACAGGTTCCCCACCCGATTCTATTTTCTTGATCTATTTAAAGGAATTCGTGGGAGGGGGAGCTCACCACAGGGCTTTCTACCACTACCCCATCCTGACCCCACCCCTTTGCTTTTTCTTTCTATCTCCAAAGTTTGGTACACAATAAATGCATAATAAATGCTTATTAATACTGTCATACTTGGTTGATGTTGATTAGTTTTGCTGAACTGACTTCTCTTTTATTCTCTGATATAAAGTATGATTCATTGGGTAGTAAAGAAGGGAGATGAAGATAATATAAAAACAAAAGATAGCAATAAAAATTAAAAAGAAATTGAGGGGACTTCCTGGTCACATGAACAAGAAGACAGAAGACTCGACATTTTCTCTGATCCTTAAAACCTCTTACACTTTTCAAAATAATAATTATAAGAAGTAAAGCAACTGAAACTTTCTCCATAGGCCAAGAAACTTAGGTTATAATTTGATGAATAAATACCAGAGAAAACTAATCCCTAATGAACACATTCAGCACCCTCTTTCCTCCACACCCTAGTACAGGGACACCACAGCACGTTTCTGCTGTACACTCAGCAATTCCCCTGTTGCTGCTAGAGTTTCTGTCAAATTCCAACCCCTTCTCTCCACTACCACCACTTACCACCATACATTTTAAGGCAAGAAGCAACAGAACTCAATTCTGCCACCATTCCCCATGTGAAGAAGGCATAGGAAAATATAAATGTGCTCTGCCTGAGATAGCAGCAGGACCCAATCAGTAGTGTGCCAAAATGTGAGGGGATGGGGTGGGAGGGGGAGAGGGGAGTCCTACCAGGCCTGAAAGAAAGAGAACTAACATAAAACTAGGCCCAGTTCTAGCCCCACAAAAGTTATTTGGGGCAGGGAATGAGCCTGGAGAAAAGTGAATTCCCCAATGTGTGAAGAGACTGAGACAGCTTAGACAGCCCTCATAGGCTCTGATATTAAAGGAAAATAAGTCAGCAAGTGAACAAAAGGAGAATATATAAGGAAAAAAGACCAAAATTACCAAAGGTCTCAGGATCCAGAAAACTCATAAAAACCTCAAGCACAAGCAGAAAAACCAACTGGAAAAATATTAATAACAGAAAGGAGGACAGCCTCCAGGATATCTAAAAAGTCCAGATATCTCTGAATAAATATTGACAGACAGGGCCCCTTGAGGATTCACAAAAGCAAGATATTCTTTTTTAAGAGATATAAGAATCATGAGAGCAGATTTTTATGGTTCATATAGCAAACAGCAGAAATAATTTGCAGAATGAAAAAGCCTGAATCCATGGTGGTGAGTCTTTTCAAAGAAAAGAGAGAACAATTGACCGGGAATATAAATACAAGGAAGTGAAGGGCAATATAGAAGAAGAAAAGCAAAAATGTTAAAATAACATGATCTCTATGAAAGCAAAACATATTGATATTGAACACAAAATACATAGAGACAACTTCTCCCTGAAGAATGTGAAAACTAAAAACAAAACAAACAACAAAATCACCTTAACATGATAACACAAGAAATAATACAAAGTTGCCCTGAACTTCTGAACATAGAAGATGAAATTCTAATAGAAAGAACCCATAATCCTCTCTAGAAAGCAAACAAACAGTAATAAAACCCTATGCTGCAAACTCCAAGACATATGGAGGTCAAACTTCATAATTCCAATGACAAACAAACTCTGCAAGTGACTGGGAGAAAGATCTTGAAAAATAAAGGAAGATAAATCTGAATAATGCCAGACTATTCTATACCCACAGGTAATGGCAGTTCACAATGCAACCCAGTGACATATCCTGAAGACCTTAGCCCATAATCATCAGTGGACAGTGATCAATCAAGATGAAGTTCAACAGAAGAAACACATTTTAAGTATTCCTACCAACACACACACACACACACACTCACACACACACACACACACACACACACACACTATTTGCTTTCCAAATAGCAGAAACAAAAGAAAGGTAAACAAATACAGTAACCAAGGGAGCCACAAATAATGAAAGAAATTACCCCAGAAGAAAGAAAGAAAAAAAGATCTACAAAGCAAGAAGACAGAAATTGCTTAGAGGGATTCATAATACTTATCTTAGAAGCTTTAATTTCATGAGGAATATAAAGACCAAAGAAGGAATAAATAACTATAAGGATCATGAATATAATAATAAAAATCTAGAATAGATAGAAAGGGAAGAGAATTAATGGAGAGAATGAGAAAAAAAATTCTTTTTAGAACAAAGGCATAGTAAACCAAAAAAACCTAACAAAACAAACTGAAGGAGAGGTAAAAGAAAAGGATAACTAGACAAAAAGAAAAAAAAGAACAGATCAAGCAAAATTCCAAAACCAGTAAAAGAGAATAATGTGGGGAAAAGAGCCTATGGGAATAAAATTTCCTCAAACTTTTTCTTTAAAAAATAATATGTTTTGATAACCTGTATCTGATTGCATATTGTCTCAGGAAGGAGGGAATAGAGGGGAGTAAAGGGAGAGGGATAGAATTTGGAACTCAAAACTCTAAATAAAAATATTTTTTGAAATAGCATGTTTTTGCATGATTTTTATGTATAATGGGTTATCATATTTCTTACCTCCTTAAAGAGTATGGAAGGAGGTGAGAGGGAAGGAATTTGAAACTGAAAATAAATTTTTAAAATAAAAACGTAATATTGACATGTTTAACAAATTAAATAAAAATACAATACAACATCTAAAAGTATTATTTGTTTTATAAAATAGTCATCCCTCTCTGAGTGGGGAGAGGGGGCCTAAATACTGGGACAAATCCTGGTGATGTGAGAAAAACCCCAAAGGAGGGAAATATAAATTTAATTTTTAAAATAATAACATTTAAAAAAAGCAAATTGAAAAAGAAAACATTTTTCCAAGCTTTTTATGACTAAGAAACGATCCTAACAGAACTATGGACCAGTTTTGATGTAAGCATTTTAATTAAAATCCTACCCAAGAGACCAACATGTCCAAACCTTACTTCTTAAATTCAAAAACTTTCAGGAGTGCCATAACTATTAGGTATCTATTTACATGCCACTTTAGCTAAATAGATGTCACTGAAAATCACCTAAGCACAGTGGGGTTTGCAAGGCAAGTGCAAGAAAAAAATGTCCCTGTAAAACAGTTCATATTACAAAGAAACTCTGTAACAGATAATAGAGTAGCTTAGTCATCCTGATGATAGGAATTGTAGCATTACAAACACTATTCCAGGATTCCATTCATGTATACTATTTGCTCAAGTCTGAGGATGAAGAACCACGGAAGGTGGTTCATTATCAGAAGGGTTGTGTATAAAGCAGTAAAAAAAATTTCATTGTCACTTAACCCCTTCCAACTGTTCAAATATATTTACCTTTTGTTTTATCTTGTGCTTACATTTCAAAGATTCTACTACGCTGTGTTGAGAATGCTTTGAAATTGTCTATTCTATTAAAGATCCATTTTTCCCCTTGAGAATTACACTCAATTTGCAGGATATTCTTCCTCTTCATTGTAAGCATTTTCTGATCTTTCCGAATCTTGTGTTTCAAAGTTTTCTCTCCTTTAGAATAATTGCAGCATATAGTCTTGTATTATGTAGAATGGTACCTGGGTGCTTGAACTCTTTCCTTCTGCCTTTGACCTGAAAAACTGAATTTTGTCTATAATGTTCCTATGTATTTTCATTTGGTTTTCCTTTACTGTTACTGTACTCTCCAATCACTTAACACCTCCCTGCTCTTTCCATCCATCATTTGGTTATTTGTAAAGCACTTTGCAAACCTTAAAGCTCATGATGATGATGATGATGATAGCAGAAGAAGAACTTAAACCCAGGTCTTCCGAGCTCCAAGGCTAGATCTCTATCTACTCCACAAGCCTGCATCTCTTCACAGTAAACTCCTAGAAAAAGGTTCCTACGCTTGTTAACTATATTCCCTTATCACCTGCTTCTCATTACCTATTCAGCTTCAATTTGTCTTCTAACCCTATCATTTCAAATAAAAATACTCTTTCAAAGGTCACCAATTCTTCTAAAAATAAGTTTTTATTTATGTATTTTTTACATCAAAATAATTTTTCCCAGTACACCTTCTTCTCCTCCTCCCAATGAGCCATCCAGTATAACAAATAGGATTTCTAAGGACAATAAATAAATGAATGAATGAATGAAAGGAAAAAATCAGCACAAATGCTTAGTACAATGAAAAAAATCTAAAAACCAGTACAATACCTGTAGACCTCCCACCTCCAGAAAAAGGTGGGCTGGGAGTGTCCTCTCATATTTCTTCTCTTGAGTCATTAAATTTTGCTACATTCATTGTGGGAGAAGGAGGTGTGTGTGTGTGTGCATGTGTGTTCTTTCCATTTACATTGTGAAAGTCATGGTGAATAATGTTTTCTTGGCTCTGCTTACTTCACTCTGTAGCAGTTCATAAAGGTGTTTCCATGCTTCTCTATATTCATCACACTCATCACAATGAATAGTTTGCAATTCTTTCAGTAACTGTTTGGTCATACTCTGCCTACTTGTCTATTGTGGAATGCCAGTGATCTTTCTATTGCTAAATCCAGTGGCCTTCTACTAGCTCTCACTCTTCTTGACACTTCTATAGAATATGACATGGTTGAGCACACCCTACTCTGAAGCCTCTCTCCTGTCTCTATTTTTTGTTACACTGTTCTCTCTTAGTTCTGCCACCAATTCATTCACTTACATTGAGAAACAGAACTGCCAAGTAAACTGAATATTTGTGCCAGCCATTGGTGCTTTATCCTCTTGGTTGATGAAATGACTTGAAAACTGAAAGTCAGAATATAGCTTAGTAAATAAGCAATTAGAACAAAAGGAACTGCCAAGATTAATGGGACATTTTCATTGTATGCTTAGAAAAAAAAAACCTTCATTAGCTAGTTAACTGCATTTACTAGAATACTTTGGTCACTCTGAAATGAAAAAGTCTGTTGTACTGGATCCCAACTTATGTTCATAGACAAGATAGAAGTCGCTTCTTATTCCATTATCTAAATCATAGGTTTTAATCCTATAAAACTTGCTTAAGTCATACGTCCACAAGGAATCTAAGATACTTAGGGATGGCATGTGTCTCTCAGATACATACAAAAATATCCATGTAGCAATGGAGAATAATTATTTTGCAATAAGATAAACCCTTTCAGGATGAAAGTGTTCATTATTTAATGCTTCTAGATCACTTTGTATAAATCTCTCCTTTGTTTCCATCATTCCCCCTTATTACACTTTTATTTATCTATGTCTTTTCTTATTCCCTACTCCCTTAGAATGCAAGCACCTTGACAGCAGAGATTGTTACTTTTTTTGCATTAGTAGGCATTTTTAAAAGCTGAATGGAATTAAATAGGGGGCTGAAATATGTATATGAAAAATTACAATAAAATTAAGAAAATAAGTATGGAGGAAATTTCAGAGGAAAGTCTCAGAGAATCAACAGGAAAGGCATCAGAGGAAGAATGAGGGAGAATGTAGGTCATAAGAGAAAGAAATTAATGGAGGGGGTTGAGGAAAGCCTGTAAGGAATAGCCATAGGCAGTCCTTGAGGACAGCACTTGTATCAGTTCCTGCAGGCACCAGATAAATCAAGCAGAAGCAGAACCTAAGCTGGGGTTTAGAAGCTGGCCCACTGTACTATTGCTGCAGGACTGTTTACTAAGGAAAAGCTATTTAGCTTAGGGAGACCTCTTTATAGAAAAGCAATGTAGCCCTAAGTGTTTTTCTTGAATATCTTTGCTCATGGGTCTCTCTGGTTCTGTGTTTGTACCTGTAGAATTCTGAGGGATCAAGCAATGGGATCAGAAAGTGTAAATACCTCTTTCTAGAAATTTAGTAGTAAAAGGGAGACTGAGAATCCAAAGCTTTAAGGATATAACAAAGTCAAAGGAAAATTTTTTAGAATGACAGGCCTGAGACTGTTTGCAGGTAACAAGAAAAAAGGGGGATAGATCAATGGAGACAAGAGGGGATGGAATCAAGAGTACAAATGGAAGGGTTAGGTCTAACAAGGTCAAAGGCCTCCTCATCTCCTGAGGTTATATGGAAGAGAATATGGGAATAGACCAGGGAGGATATAAACTGTGTAGGAAAGGAATGAAGGGAACTTGGATTGGATAATTTCATTCTCAGTAAAGTAGTAGTTGACATTACCTCCAGCAAAAGAATAAGCTTAAGATAGAGTTAGGGGCCTGACACAAATTAAAAGGTTTTGAATGTCCACTGTGGGGAATGTAATACGTTACCAATACTGCTGGGGCACACTAAGGGCTCACTTGAGATCAGAGAGATAGAAGGGTAAAGGTGTATATGGGGGTGTGTGTGTTTGTGCATGGTCCTCTTTCAGCAGCACTCCATTGCTTAAAAATTGGAACACAGCATCCAGTATTGGGGATTAGCAGTGTAGTAACAGTGGAAGGTCAAAGAACTAGAGACTGAAAGCAATAGGAAAAATATTATTGAGGTGATTGACCATAGCATCAAAACTGTAATGGGTGGAAAGGGAAGCCATAATAAATGTGAAGACGTAGAAGGACAGGGTGGAACTGAGGAATAGAAGTCACAGTAATGGCTGATAAGTTCAAGAATAAGGATGTAGGAAAGGTGCAAGGACAGGATACTGGTCAAAGCAAAAAATTTAGTTTCAAAGGTATCTGAGGTCTCGGATGTGCCCACTCAGGAGGGTGGCAGGAGTAGAGTGGAGACGGTGGTAATAAGAGTTGAGGAGGTTTAGAAACTGAAAGGACTGAGATGGGCTAAGTATGAAATAAGAATCACGGCAGCAGCTCATAAGGCAACTAAGTCAAGTTTTGAGGTCCTTGAGGAAAGTAAGAGACTGTTCTGGAGGCTGCTGGATTACAGCAAAAAGCATAAGGATCAATAAAATCATATGGCACAAATTTCAAAGGAAAAAGGCTATTAAGTGACAGCAGTAAAGCAAGGGTCTGAATATGGCAGCAGGAAACAGAGAATGATAACAAATGTTCCTGATCTCTAAGTCAGGAGAATGGAGAGAAGTCAGTCAATAAACATTTGCCAGGTTGCTGCTCTGTGCCTGGCACTGTGCTAAGCAGGACTGCCAACACTAAAACAGGGGGCTGAGGAGTGTGGTTTCCTCAGAAGAAAGCTAGGTTTTAGTGAGCATAAGGATACAGAAGGCCTGTAAGAGGAAAGGATGAGGGATGAATGGAAATTTGTTGATAGTGAGGGAAGGGATGGCATGAGGAAAAGAATGGAATTCTGGAGGTCAAAGTGGAAATGTAAAAGGACAGGGAAGCAAAAGCTGAGATGTATCAGGATGGGAATATAGCAAGGGATAGCAGAGGAGCAATTATAATTTTGGATTTTTACATGTATGGTTAGAAAACAAGACAAGGAAGTGATGAGGGCTTGAGATGGGTCTGAGCTGGTTCCAGGTGTTTTTATGGAGAACTCCTGTGATAATTTTAGTGCCTTAACTAATAGCTGGCACAGGTCAATTTGCCCGGGCATAAATCTGGACATGCCCTCTGCTCAAAGTCATCAGTGGTTCCTCTTTAGTTTAGTATTTAAGGCCCTAAATAATCTAGCATGACCATACATATACAGTGTAGTAGACAAAGGGCTAAACTTAAAGAGGATATGAGTTAAAATTCTCCCTCTGAAATTTACTAGCTATATAACTATGGACAAGTCATTTTAAAGCCTCTCTCTGTCTCAGTGTCTTCATATAAAAACTAAGGATAATAACTCCCATAGAACCTAACTCACAGAGTTGATACGAATCTCAAATGAGAATATATGTAAGGGCAGGGGATCATCCTAGACAATTACCCCAGCCCACTTAAAAGTGCTAGAGGGGCTACAGGAAGACAAACTAAGACAATGTTGAGCTTTCAGTACTGAATCTGTGTTAGCTTCTATGTGAAGAACCTCCCAAGATGTCTGTGTGTATTTATAAAGAAGCCACACACATGCTCTGGGAGAAGAATCTGAAGTGTAAGCCTGCACGGAAACAGGCCCCTATGGAATGTTACCAGATGAAAGGCAAAATATTCCCAGTCTCCAGGACTGGAACAATAGGGGATCAGGATCCTCAATGAAATTTCGTTGGGTAGAAAAGCTTCAGGGTAGGAGGACATGTTTTCACTGTCTTACTAGAAAAGAAACCCCCAACTCACCTGGGATCTGGCTGTCAAAAGCCCCGAAGTCATTTCTAACTCATCAGTGCTCACCAGTTGGGCAATAACAGATTCTTGAGAGGGAAGAACTGTGAAAGAGAAAGGAGCTTCCTGAGGGTTAGACACTTGCTCTGTGGTTCCCCAACTCACCACTCTACAATGCTCACAGGGCAAGCAGGCGTTAATACCTCTACCCCTCCTGGGTCTTACAGAACAAAGAGGAAGGTCAGAAGGAGCCCATAAATAGCACTACCCAAATCCCACATCAAATAAAGGATTCAAAGATACCACCATCTGGAATCCAGGCTCTATCCTTGTGGTCCTAGCAGATTTTAGCTAAGTATTTAGCCACTGCCTACAACCCCAACTAAAAACCATCTCAAAAGACTACCAGGCCAGAGGAGGGAAAATGCTAACAGTTTTTATTAAGATGATCTTCACTCATTTTTACAGCATCTACAGAAGTTAAAAGTATTCTGTTTCATGCTCCTTGCACAAAATTCACAATCTTATAAATCCCCATTTCTTCTCATCCCAAGCCCCAAGGAAAACATCACTAAAATATATTGAAATATCCTGCCTTTGACTCCTTCCCAAAACCATCCGCTGGTGAGTAAAGCATGGTCGTGTAGTGAAAAGTACACTTTAGCTTCCCCAGGGAGTATAATAATCACCTACTTACGCAATCATTCTAAAGGAAAGGCAATTCCAAGTCAAATAATGAAAAGTGCTTTTCCGAAATATTATAGTTTACTCTGGCAACTAGGAGAGGAAGCAATCTCCTCTAGTTAATCCACACCTCCTTCCCCTCTCCTTTCTCACCTCTGTCCCCAAGCATCTGGGTCAGATCCACCAAGATCATCCACTCCTCAAAGGTGTCTAGATATCTGATAATCACCGCAGTCTTACTTACTCAAGCAGAATGATCAGGAAACGTTCAAGCATCAGCGTCTCCAGGACCTTCTCCTCCCTGAATGTCCGACTAGAGGTCTCCTGCTTGCATCTGCTCCTGGGATCTCCTGGATTATGCAGGTCTGGAGTCTCAGAAGGAAAGTCACCTTAGCTGAAAAGTTCCCTCTGGAGCTGAGATTTCTGAGCTCCTCAGCAGGATCAGATATCTGCGGTAGTTTTGCAGGGCTGCTGTGGGTGAGAAGTTTCAATCAAGAGAGGGAATTTAGCAGCCTCAGTCACAGTCTGAGACCTGAAGAGCACTGGAAAGACAGCCAGAAGACCAGATGTACAAATGGGCACATGATGAATTGCATTCATTAAACAAAGATCTAATTCAATTCAATTCAGCAAGCATTTAAGAACCCATAAAGTGTAAGACTTTATGCTACTCTTGGGAATACAAAGACAAAACAAAAAACAGATCCTGACTTTAAGGAGCCTCTACTTGATTCTACTGAGGCAATAACAACATGTATACAGATAAATAAAAGGTAATTTGGGGAGGGAAGGATGTATGAGGCATATTAAAGGATCTAATGGGGGACTCACTGTATTCAAAGAAACCTATGGCAGCTGCTGTGGAGGATACAACAATGAAAAAATCCAGGTGTCTGACCTCAAGAGGCCTAAAATGTCAGAGGGTACATGACACTACAGTCACACAGCCCAGACAGAACTCCTTTAATGGACCCTGAAAGATGGACACATGCCATAGCCAGACACAAGCTAGGGATTCTTCACATACTGACACAGACATACTGACACAGATACAGTGAGCAGCTCTTTCTACACAAAAACACATTTGTAAGTTTCTTTGCACACACGTGGACATAGACACACTTCAGATTCTTCAAATTCTCAGACAATATATCTTCTTCATTCACGCAGATCCTCTATGGGTTCATGTCAAAGATACATACACCATAGGTTCTTCACACACACACACACACACACACACACACACACACACACTGTTGGGTCCTTCACATGCTGCGGGTTCATTTCACAGACACACCTGGAGTCCTTCATACACTGTAGGTTCTATACACACACACACACACACACTCTATACACAACTCTATAGGCTCTTTCCACAAATACAGGTTCCTTACACACACCAAACACACAAAAAGGTAAGCTTTGGGTTCCTTTGACACAGACTCACATACAAACTGTAGGTTTCTCACATGTATAGGCACACAAACATTGTGGATTCTTCAAATTGAACACACATATTCTTTCCCCAGACATGCAGAGATACACTGTGAATTCTTCAGGCACACACACAGACTCATTGATACTTTACACAGATATACACATTGTAGGCACTCATACAAAAACCCACTGCAGGTTTTCCACACAGATATACTATGCTTTAAAGTAACAAATATAATGCAAGTACTTCCCATACATGCACATATACATATATATGTATATATACATGCACAGATACATGTATACACATATATACACACATATATTTCCATCTATCCCTTGCAAATGTCACATGTAGGCATAATTAGTCCTTGGTATATAATGAAGACACACCAAAGTCTTTACACAAAAAGACACCTATGAATATGGGGTGGAAACAGAGAGAGAGGGGAAGGAATCTTCCCACACAGACAAAGGCCTATTGCAACTTCCTCGCACTAAAGGGTCTCAGAACACACATATATACACATATGCACTGTCATGTGATTTTAACTTGTATACACAATGACACACAAACTGCAGGTTCAAGTACACTCACTAACTACAGGTTCTACACTACAATGTGCCTGTAAATGTGACACATATATACATACTTCACGTTCTTTACATATACTGTTGGTATACACACATACACTACATACATACTACAGATTCTTTATACATACTGATACACTGCTGGGTCTACAGACACGCCAAATACACACACTCTGTATGTTCTTCCTATAGTCAGAGGCATGCACAGACATACTTGGGGTCCACACCATATATTCAGGCCCATTCACAGACACACTGAGGATTCTTCTTCCCCACACATAGACCTCCTACAAGTTCTTCAAATATAGACACACACAGGCACGCACATTGTGGGTTCATCTCACATTCAAAGACATGCACAGAAACACACTGCAGCTTCTGAATACAGACACATGGAAGATACTTATTTTAGAAAAGTACATAAAAACATACTGTGAATTCTTAACATAAAGACACACAGCCAGGCACACTAGAGATGGTTCTTCACACAGAAACATATACAACAAAGAGATAACCACAAGTTCTTCACACTCAGATACACTATAAGTTCTTAACACATGCACACACATAGAAGGAGGAATGTCTTCTACATGGACACATACATACAAACTGTGGGTTCTTCCTACCAATGTATACACACACATAGATATACACACCTCTTTTGAGTTCTCTCCCCCACCCACAAAGATACAAATACTTGGGCTTCTCCCCACAGACAACATGGGAGTGGATATCTCATACACAGAGAGAGGCACCAGGGGTAATTTCATTTTCCTCACCTTACAGATGAGAAAACTAAGGCCCAGAGAGGAGCAATGTCTTGCCCAGGGCTACATAGTATGAGGTCACATTTGAACTCAGCTCTTCCTGACTCTAGCTCTAGCACTCTCTCCACTGTGCCACCTGATTCATCATATCTACAGTCATTCTGGCCAAACTATGGGGAGATTCCTCACAGTGAACTTTCTTCTCACACAGTGACGCATTCCATATCTTCTTAACACACATAAACACACTCTTCAAAAAAGCTAGCACAGATATACCTGGGGTTCTTCAGAGTTCACAGAGAGACAGTAGATTCTTCCCACACACAGACACTGATACCTGTGGCTTTTTCACTTGCACGAAGACCCAGAAATATACCAGAGTTCTTCTCACACAAAGATACATACCACATGCTCTTCATATGCACAAACAGGTCTTCATTCACACACTGCATATTACACAAACACGAACATACCCCATGTTCTTCATACCCAGTAAGTTCTTCAAACACAGACATTATGGCAAACACCCTATGTTATCTCCACACAAATCCACAGTGGTCTTTTTTTCACATACCCTAGCATATAATGGTTTCTTAACATATGTGCAAATATCACATACTGTTCTTCTTAAGGACACACACATGCACATTGAGGATTCTTCACATGTATACATACTGAGCTCTACACAAACTTTCACAGACATACTATGAATAAGACACATAATAGGTTCTTTGAAGAGATATACAAAGAGACATTGGCACACACAAACATAAACCCAGCAGATTCTGCCAGACATAGAGGTGTCTCCATATGCAAAAACACCTAAAGAAACCTACCACAGGGTCTCCACTATTACACAAACAAACGCTGGTTCTTCACAAAGACCCACAGAGATAGACTCCTGGTTCTTCCCAGAGACAACTTGTAGTTTTCGCACACACACAAATACAATCATACACAATTTTTAACATAGAGAGAAAGCATTGACAGTTCCTCACAGACATACCTGATTTTTTCCCCCAACTCAAATCTTTCAGTTTTATTCCCTCCAAGCCCCTTACACTAACAAACTATAACTTTGTTACACACTCACACCCACTCACACATACATGTAGGTTCTTCAGAGCAGACTGACTCAAAGGGGGTTCTTAACAGATACACTAACACAATGCCAGTTCTTCAGTGACACACCATATGTTCTTCTGAACATACACAGAAACTTAGGTTCATGAGAACATAATCTTACTTCATTTTCTCCACACACTGAAGGCTCTTCACACATAAACACAGGAGGCTTTTCACATACACAGAGACACCAAGACAAAGGCACACTGAAGGTTCTTCTCACACACATAGACTGTGGGTTCTTTACAGTTACAGACACTCAGATTACTCACCCATAGATAGTGAGTAGTTTTTTCACACATATACTGACAAATAACCATACACCAGACCCACAAGAGGCTCTTCAGAACACACTGATTCAGCAGGTTTTTCCCAGACACAGATATAGGCATACAGCAGATTCTTCATACAAAGAGGAAAAAAAATCAGCAATGTGTACTCTTCACATAGAAAACAAAGGCACATACAGACATATCATGAATTCTTGTAAACAGAATTTCTGCCCTGAATTCCTCAGAACACACAGACACTACTGTAGGCTCCTCACCCACAGACACACCCTTTAAAACACAAAGATGTGATGTAGATTCTTCACAAAACAGCAAAGATTCATAAGAATGAAGCCATAACATGTGCTTAAGAACACACATGATATTCTTCAAAACACACATGCTACAGGTTCTTTACATACACACTCACAAAGCACAAACATGACTCTTTCTCTGCTGGAATCATGGGGGGCAGCGTGGGGAGAAAAGATGAACAGCTGCCATTTTCCCCAGAATCTCTTCTGAAAAGCCTGACTGGAGACAAAAATACCTAGAGAAGGTGGCTATAAAAAGCTTCAGAAAATATACAGGAAAGTTATTTATAAAACTGCTCAAGTCTATCATAAGAAATAGAGAAGAATATATAGAAATAAAGTTCATTTGGTTATAAAGGCACAAAATGTTCACAGCGACTATGTACCTGATGAACCCGAATGAGCCTCTGATCAGAATTAGAGGTCCATAAAGTACTGCACCTTCTGCGTCTTTACCATATCTTCTGATTCCACATTCAATAAGGCTTGAGGATGCTGAAGACTATGAACCATCTATTACCCAAGGTTATCCAAACCCAAAGTCTGCAAATGGTTCGACTTACAAATGTGATTGTGGCAAGATCAAGAAACAGTTAATTACTCTGACTAAAATGTTACTGCAAAATCTGATAAATATGGAATAATCTTCATGAAGAATCTGAGCCATGAGATCTATACTGCAGACAAGTACTTCAAAGCTGTCAACTTCCTGTAGCCCTTCACACGATCTCACCATATAGTAAAAAGAAGAAAGAAACAACGCATTTTGTGGAAGGTAGAAACACTAGTGATAGGGAAGACCAGAACAACAGGCATGTTAGAAAAATGAACTAAATGTGTCTACAATGATTATTTTTTTAAACTTATTAAAATGTCTGTTATAAAATGGACATGCGTTGTGGACACGTTTCTGATTAACTGTTGTTCTGACCCCATCCTTAGATCTGAAGTTCAGGCTAGGGACTTAGAGATAAAAATCTGAGAGAATGGACCACAGAATACTGGGTGGCAAGTGGATATAAAAATCACTAGGACTACTTAAGAATATTGCTGCAGACATGGATGGAAGACTATGCCTCACTCCCAAAGAACATTTATGTTTCCTGAGGAGAAGCTGTTGTTCCTCTACCTGTATGATACAGAATATGTATAAATAGAAAACACATTTTTAGTTCTAAGGAATGTTTTGACAAAGTTATTGATGACACAAATATCCTTGTTATCTAAAAATTGTGATTAGAATGGAATTTTAGATATACAAAAACTACTATAATAGTTTGGATTCTTTATACATACACAGAAACAGCACATTCTTTACAGAGACACAAACTTAAGGTTCTATATACACACATACACACAGTAGTATATCAATCAACAAGAATTTATTGTGTAATTACGATGTGCCAGATCCTGTGCTCAGCCCTGGGGTTACAAAGAGAAGCTGTCCTCAAGGAGCTTCCTATATTTTCATGGAGGTAACAACATGTAAATAATCAGTTACATAAAAAATACACTGAGAGTAAATGAAAGATAACACAGAGGGGAAGGCTCTAGAGAGGAGCCAGGACATAAAGAACTTTAAGTGCTAAATTGAGGATTTTCTGTTTGATTCTCAAGTTCATGAGGAGCCATTTACGTTTACTGAGTAGCAGGGCAGGGGTAACATGATCAGACCTATATTTTAGAAAAATCACTTTGGCAGCTGTGTGAAGGGTGGTTCGGAATGGGGAGAAGACAAACTAGAAGGCTATTTCAATAAGTCTGGGTGAGAGATGAGAAGGGTCAGAACGGGGGTGGTGACTGTGAGAGAACAGAATGAATTTAAGAGGTATGAAGGTGGAAACAACAGGCTCTGGCAACAACTCAGTATGTGAAGTAAACAAGAATGAGAAGTCAAGAATACAGCAAGGCTACAAACCCATGACTAGGAAGGTAGTGATGCCCGCAAGAGTAAAAGAAAATTTAGGAAGAGGGGATGGTTCTCAAGGGAAAATACTGAGTTCTGTTTTAGATATGTTGAATTTGAGATACATATAGGACATCCAGGTTGATATGTACAATAGGCAACTAGTAATGTGGTACTGGAGCTGAGGAAGGACTAGGAGTAGATATACAGATCTAGGGAAACATCTGCATAGAAATGATAACTGAATGGGAATTTATGAGATTCCCCGAGTTAGACAGTATATAGAAAAAAAGGGAAGGGAGTCCAGGACAGAGCACTGAAGAATGTATATCCATGGATGAAGATCCAGCAAAGGAGAGAAGGAGCAGTAGGGCAGCCAAAAGGAGAACCAAAAGAAAGCAGCAGCATTAAAAAAGAGAGAGAGAGAGTGGAAAGTCTCCTGGAAAAGAAGTTGATCAGCAATCTCAAATGCTATGGAAAGGTGGGTTAATAAAACGCCATTAGATTTTACAGTTAACTGAGATCAACAATAACTTTGGAGAGAGCAGTTTCAGTTGAATGAGGGTTTAAAAAAGAGTGAGAGGAGAGAAAGTAGAGGCACCTAGTATAGAAAACCTTTTCAAGGAGTTTAGTTAAGGAAGGAGAAGATACAGGACAACAGCTATCAGGAAAGGCAAGAGGATTAAGCAAGATATTTTTTAAGGATAGGGAAATTGGTTTGTGTGTGTATGTTTGTGTATGTGATGTGTGTGTGTGTATTAGTAGAGAAAGAGTTAATAGATAAGGACAGATTAAAGATAAATGAGATATGATGATGATAATAGAAGAAATGTATGACAGGTATAGGGGCTTCTTCAGAATACATAGTCATACTACAGTTTCTTCATACTTTCAAAAAAGACACAGACACAGATATGGTGGGTTCTTGGGAACAGAGATACAGTTCGAGTTTTTAACACATAATGAGTTCTTGAGGAGAGATAAAATGCAGATTCTTCACACAGACATAAAATGGGTATGTCAAAACACAAAGACACAGACACACTGGTTTCCTCAAAATACACTGTGGATTCTCTACAAACAGGCAGATATAGAAACAATGAGGTTATTTTTTAAAACAGATACGCTGCAAATTCTTTAGAATACAAAGATATAGGGCAGGTTCCTTATATAGACACAGACACATAGTAAGTCCTTCTGACAATTAAACACAGTGCAGTTTCTTCTCACACAAAAGGACAGATGAAAAGTTCTTCCCACATACACATACACACAGCTGGATTCTTCAGAACACACAGACACAATTCAGTTTCTTCACATGAAGAAACATAATGTGAGTTCTTCAGAACACATAGACACAAAAAATAGTGGGTTCTTCAGGAGCCACAGAAACAGAGTGGATGCTTCACAGACATACACAAACAAAATAAAAATATACAGGCTCTTTAGGACAGAAAATAACTGAGCTTTAAAACAAACACAAGGTACTTCACAAATACACCAACATAAGTCAGACTGCAAGTTCTTCACAGGCACACAACATCTCCAGAACACTCTGACACACAGCAGGTTAACACTCATAAACACACAGGGGGTTCTTCACACACAGACAAGAGCAGATTCTTCACAAAGACACGAATAAGTTATTCACAGACACATTATTCTTCACAGACACTGTTAGCTTCTTCACTACACACAGACACACTGTTGGTGATCTACATTCAGATGGACTGAATGTTTTTCATACACATATGGGCTATGCATGACAGGCTATGGGCTCTACATGCAGGTACACCGTGTGGTTCTTTTCATGGGTAAAAAAGTGAGTTCTTCAAAATAAAAACAAAGTAGATCTTTAAAATGCACTCACACACACAATGTAGTCTTCAGAAATAGACACAAAAGACACAGGCACACAACTATTCTTCAGGTCATACACTGGGTTCTTTACAGACACACAAGAAACAGACACAGAGCTATTCCTCAGAATATTCACAGAGAGAGTGGTCTTTGCAGACATGCACATTGCTGCATATTCTTTACACAGAAACAAAGGGACAGATACATCTCAGGTGCAACAGATATAGATAGATACACTGTGTAACTTGTTATCACAGAAGAAGACATACTGCAGCCTCTTCACACAGAAACAAAACAACTTGGGCTCTTCTTACACACACACACACACACAGAATACAGTCATCAGAATACTGAGAAAAACTTTGGGCTCTTCACACACAATATAGACAACAGAGGCAGTTTTTCAGAACATATAGGCACAAATACACACACATATCAGGTTCTTTAGAGACAGAAAAGGACATAGAACAAACTTACAGCTTTTCTTCAAAACAAGAAGACCACACACCACTGTCTTCATAGACAGACACATACAGAAGACACTGACAGTCACACAAGTGTTCTTGAGGATGCAGGCTCAATAAGTTTTTCAAAAGCAGCAATATACAACACACAGACAGTTACAGTTGTTTTTCAGAATACACAGATATTTAGCAAGTTCTTCGGACACAAGCCAAAACAGAACACACAGATCCAGCAGGTTTTTAGCAGACAGATATAGTCACAACTAGTCACATCACTGTTCTTCAGAACACACAGACCCAGAGGATTCTCCAGAGGTGCATGTGCACACACACATCACACACATAGTTATTCTTCAGAAAACACAGACATTAAAAGATATGGATATATGTGTTCTTTAGAACAGAGACATAAAGAGAACACAGAAGATACAGATGGTTGTTCTTCATGACAGTGTGCTCTCTAAAACAGGCAGATTCAATGGGTACTTGACAAATAAACTGTTATTCTTTGAAATATGCACATATAATGGTCTTCACAGATACACAAGCCCCAGGCACACAACTATTCTTGAGGACACACAGATACACAGTTAATTCTCCAGAATACAAATGCACAGTGACTTTCTCACAGGTCAAAAAGCAAGCAGTTGGTTTTCCAGAACACAGGCATACAACATCAACTTCATGATTAACACACATACACACACACATACCAGAAGACACAGATATACAATAGGTTCTCCAAAACAGATTTTTCTGATATTCAGAAAAAGATATATATACAAGACACAGACACACTGGTGATTCTCCATAGCATGAATACATTCTTTACACACACAAACACATACATGCACACACACACATACCACAAGACACAGATATACAATAGGTTCTCCAAAACACACTTTTTTGATATTCAGAAAAAGATGTATGTACAAGACATAGACACAGTGGTGATTCTCCATAGCATAAATACATAAGAGGTTTCTTTACACACACACACACACACACACACACACACACACACACACGACATGGTCATTGTGTATTACAAACACCAAAAAAAAAAAAAAAAAGGAATAAATGGACCTTTCCTTAAAATGATAACTAGTATGTATCCAAAAGCAAATGCTGCCATTATATGCCATGGGGATAAAGTGCAACACTTTCCAATTCAATCAGGGGTAACGAAAGGATGTTCTTTGTTACCACTATTTAACATAGTACTAAAAATGCTGATTATAGCAATAAGACAAGAAAAATAAATCAAGGCAATAAGCGCTGGTAAAGAAAAAAACAAGTTATCACTTTTTGTAGATGACATGATGGTGTATTTAAAGAACATTAGAGAGCCAACCAAAAATTAATGGAAACAAAATCTTTCAGAAAATTTGAGGATATAAAATACACACACAAATCACCAGAATTTCTGTATAATACCGACAGAACTCAGAAGGAAGAAAATGAAAAATAAATTCCATTTAAAATATCTACAGAATATATAAAATATTAAGGAGTCTAACTACCAAGACATGAAAGAATGATGTGAATATAATCACAAAACGTTGTTCACAGAAATAAAGACAGACTTCAACAACTTAAAAGAAAATTCATTATTCATTGGTAAGACAAGTCAATATAACAAAACAGAAAATACTACCTAATTTACTTATTCAATGCCATACCAACCAAACTACCAAAAGCTTATTTTATGGAGCTAAAAAAAATAACAAAATTTATATGAATGCAAAAAAAGTAAAGTCAAAGGAAAAAAATTTTTAAGTGAGAATGAAAGGAGTCTATCAGAAGCAGATCTACAGCTATGTTACAAAGCAGTAGTATTCAAAACAACTTGGTAGTAGTATAAAAAATAGAGATCAATCAGTGGGATAGATTAAGTACACAGAAGCAAACAAACCTAGTAGTCAAGTGTTCAATAAATACAAAGACTCTAGCTACTGGGTAAAGATTCATTATTTGATTAAAACTGCTGGGAAAATTGAAGCATAGTATGGAAGAAATCAGATTTAAACAAATTTTACTAATACTTTATACCAAGAGAAGCTCCAAATAGATTGGTGATCTAGATATAAAGTTATTTCATTAACAAATTTGAGAAACAAGGAAAAAATTACCTATCAGATCTATTCTTAGAGTAAAAATTTTTATAAGAATCATTTCCCAATTAATAAATGGTCTAAGACTGCCTAAGTATATGAAAAGGCAGTTCTTAAGGTGAAAAACTGACTATATATGTGTGTGTATGTATATATGCATATATATGCATATACATATGTATATAATTAATAGAGAAATACAAATTAAAGTAATGCTGAGGTTCTACTTCACTGCCATCAGATTGACAAAGCTCATTTTTAAAAAATTATAAAGGTTGGAGGGACTGTGGGAAAACAGGCACACTGAGACACTAACTGGACCTGTGAATGGGCTGAACCACTCTAGAATACGATTTGGAATTAAACACAAAAGTTACTAAACAGTGTATGTCTTTTGACCCAGCTACAGCACTGCTAGGTGTAGGTCACTACAAAGTAACCAAAGAGATCAAAGAAATAGGAAGAGGTCCTATAATGTACAAAAATATTTATAGCAGCTACTTTTGTGATAGCAAAAAGCTGGAAACTAAGGGTGATGACCATCAATTGGGGAGTGGCTGAAGAGATGTGATATATGAATTTAACAAAATACTATTATATTGTAAAAAAAAATGAAGAAAATGATGATTTCAAAGAGACTTGTATGAACTAATGCAGTGAGGCGACAAGAATCAGACCAATTAATATTAAAATATCAATATAAAAATGACAATTTTGAAGACTTATGAACTGATGAAACATCAGTTCAGAAAAGAATCAGAATGGTACAACAGCAGCAACACTGTGAACACATACTCATACACACATGATGATGAAGCATGCTATCCATCTCCTAACAAAGAGGGGATGGACTCAGGGTATAGAATTAGGGGGAGAGAAGGAGAAAGGGACAGGGACAGGGAAAGGGAGGGAGAGGGAGAGGGAGGAATATGGGGGGGAGGGAAGGAAAAGAGAGGGAGACAGAGAAAGGGAACTCAGAGCAGGCATATATTGTGGAACTTTGCTAAAGTGGAAATTTGTTTTGTCAGATTATGTAGATATATACTTAGGGGGTTTCTTATTTATTTATTTTGCTTAATTTGAGGAAGGCAAATTAATCTAAAATGCTTAATTTGGAAAGATAAAAATCATATATTTATTCATAAAAAAGACACATAGTTGGCTCTTCAGCACACACACACACACACACACACACACATACACACACACACCTAATTCTCCAGAACAAAATAGCTGTTTCTTTGTGCATACACACACAGAAAAAGCTGGTTCTTTAGAACCCAGACACAGATGATTCCCCAGAACACATACAGCAGCTTTTTTTGTAACATGGTTACATAGTTGGTTCTCCAGAATACACACACACATTCACACACACACACTATATAGACACAAAACCGGTTCTCCAGAACACAAACATACATGCACATACACAGCTGGTTCTTCCCCCCAAAAAAGACACACAGTGGCTTCTTTGCAAACAGACACACACAATATAACAAAGACATAGTTGATTTTCTAAGACACACACAAAGCTGGTTCTCCAGAACAGAGACACACATCTTCTTCACTGACACACAGCTGGTTCTCCATAGCACACACAAGCATGCACACACATACACATACACACACAGAGGGATCTTTCAAAGACACATAACTTGTTCACTAGACCAAAGACACACAGTAGCTTCTTCACAAACAGGCATATAGACAAGACAAAGGTACACAGCTGGTTCTTGAGAACATAACCAGAGCACAGATTTCAAAGAAAGAAAGACACACAAGACACAGACATACAGCTGATTTTCCAGTGCATAGATACACAATGGTTTCTTTACATGCATATATATACACAAAACATACATATAGCTGTTTCTTCAGAACATACACAAAATTCAGTGTACATATCATTATATATTTATACATGTGGGAAGGACCCACATTGTGTCTTTGTGATCTATCTTGTTTGTATGTATGAATGATACACATAATCTGTGTTCTGAAGAGCATCTCTGTATGTCTGTGCCTGTAAAGAGCATATAATACATGTGAAGAATCTACACTGCACCTATTTGAAATGAATCTGATACACATATGTGTTGGTGAAGAACCCACAATGTGTCTGAGTATAAGTTATTCATTTGCCCACAGATATATAACAAAATTTTACAGCACACAAAGACCCAACATAAGACACTGAGTTTCCCACATGCAAAAACAGATATAGACATACTGGGACCTTTTTGCACACAGGCACAGGCACACAATAGGTCCTTTAGAACATACAAACACAAAGCAGGTTCTTCACATATACAGACATAATGAGGCCTCTTTATACACACACACACACACTCAGCAGGATCTATGGAATACAAAGCTACAAAGGGGATTGTTTATAATGTACTCACCACAGTGTTCAAGTGTTCAAAATAGACACATGTTCTTCAAACACACTGAGATTTCTTTACATACAAAGAAAGACAACATAGGCATGCTTCAGATTCAGATTAAAAAAATCCCATTGTAGGTTTTTCCATATATAGAGACACAAGGCAGGTTTTTCAGAACATACAGACATGCAAAATGTTCTTCACAGATACACTCTAGGATTCTTAAGAATACACAGATATGCCATGGGCTCTTCAACAATGCAAGACAGTTTTTCCACACATACAGACTCAATGTGGACTCTTCTGTATACTCAGTCATGCTGTAGATTCTTCACTCATAGACCCTCAGGCATATACACTATGGGTTGATCTATCACAAACATAATGCAGGCTTTACAAGGTCATAGATGGGGGGATGAGGTTGTTAACACAGAATACACAAGGGGACCTTCAGAACAAATACAAGAACACAGTGTAAGGTCATCACACACAATATACAATGGGTTTTTCAGAACAGGCAGATATAAAACAGATTCATCTTACACCCTTTGGGAGCTTCACTGACACACACAGACACAGACATAGACATAAAGATAAACTGAGGATTCCTCACTATTAGAGACATCCAGTGGTTCTTAGAGAACAAAATGACACAGATGTGGGTTCTTGATACACAGAGAACTCTTAAAAACAAAATCATGATTTGGGTTCTTTACACATACCCATAACACACAAAGAAACATTTCAGGTTCTTTACAGACTTAACAGAAACATCTACATCATGGATTCTTCAGAACATATAAACACATTATAAATTCTTCACAGACAGACACATGCAGACCCAAACACACTATGTGATTTTCAGAATACACAGACACATTGTGGGTTCTTTATCAACACATGCACACAGCAGATTCATGCCAAAGAAAGGTGTGGGTTCTTCATGCATATTACATGCCCTTTAAAGCCACAGACATGCAGAAAGTATGGTCATTCACCAGAACATGCAGAGGGCTCTTTAGAACACAGAGGCAGTGTGGGTAATTCACACATACACAGAGAGGGTTAGGTCACAAAGTGTGGATCATTCCCACATTTACAGATACACAATGGGTTTTTCAAGGCACAAAGACTAGGTTCTTTCCACATACACATACATATAATGAACAGATTCATTACAACACAAAGACATACAGCAGGCTCTTTAAAAATACAGTGAAACTTTGCACTTACTGAGAACATACAATTTGTGGGTTCTTCACATGTAAGCCCAGAAAACGGCATATGTGAAATAGGTCTTTTGGACATGAAGAAGACAACGCAGATCCTTCATATGTACAGACCTCTAACAGGTTCTTCAGAACAGACACAATGGTTTCTTCACATACATCAACAGACATTCTGCATGTTCTTCACTCAGATACACCTACAGGCTCTTCACACACAAACACACAAGCATTTCTGTAGAACACAGCTACAATAAGGTTCTTCATGAGCACTGACAAACAGAAAGTTTAACATACACACACATAACACAAGATATCAACACAAACACACTAAAACCTTTTTTACCCACAGACACAGACAAACACTGAGTGCTTCAGAATACAAAGATGCAGTAGGGTTCTTGACATGCACAGATACAAAGCAATCAATCAAAAAGCAATTATTAAGTCTTCACTATGAACAAACTGGGAATTCAAAGAAAGATAAAAATGGCCCCTTTCCTTAAGAAACTCAAATTCTAATGGAAAAGACAACGTGTACATAACAATGTCAACAGGAAATAAATACAAAGTATATGGGATATAATTTCAGAGCAGAAAGTACTACCATTTGAGGGAACTTGGGAAAGGCCTGGGGCAGAAGGTGAGATCTGAGTTTCTATTTAAAGAAAGCCAGAGAAGCAAAGAGGTAGAAGTGAAGAGGGAAAACATTCCAAACATGAAGAATTGTCAATTCAAAGGCACTGAGAAGATGGCAAGGACTGTGCGAGCAACAGCCCAGAGGCCAGTGTAGCTGGATCATAAAATGTAGGAAAACTGTAAAGATATGAAGGGACAAGGTTAGGAAGAGTTATAAATGCCAGTTGATTTTATATTTGATACTAGAGATAACTGGGAGCCACTGGAGCTTATCAAGTGTGGGGAGCATTGACACAATCAGGCCTACGTTTGACAGTCACTTTGGTATTTGAGTGAAGGACTGATTGGAGTGAGGAAAAGACTTCAGGCAGAGAGAACAACTGGAAAGCTACTGCAATAATCAAAACAAAAGTGATGAAGGCCTGGACTAAAGTAGGTGTGTAAGTGGAGAGAAGGGGATACACATGAAAAATATTGTGAAAGTAAAAATGACAAGACTTAGTTACTAAGTATATATGAGTATGAGGTAAGCAAGAGGGAAGGGTAATGGATGACACCAAGGTTGTGAGCTTGGATGACTAGGAGGATGGTAGAGGCCTTTTTCTTGATAGAGGAGGTGGCAAGAGGGGAGCATCTAGGGAAATAAGTTCTGTTTTGGACATGTTGAGTTTGAGATGCCTATAGGACATCCAGTTTAAAATGTCTAAAAAGGAGCTGGTAATGTGGGCCTTTAGCTCAGAAGAGAGACCAGGGTAAGATATACACATCTGGGAATCACCTGCACAGAGATACTGAACGCAAGGGAGTTTATGAGATCACCATGACAGACAGTATAGTGGGAAAAGAGAAGAGGGCCCAGGTCAGAAACTTGAAAGACACCCACATAACACAGATGAAGAACCAGCAAGGAGACTGAGAAGGTACAAGTGGTCAGACAGGTTGCTGTGTTGTTGTTGTGTTCGTCCTTCATTTTCGAAGAGGACCATGACATCAGAGAAATGATGACATGACTTGTACTTGACTTTGTTTTGAGTGAGGGAGGGCTGTAAAAGGTCACCACTCTCACTTTCTCCTGAGCCATCTGGATCCAGTGACCAGGTGGTAGGAGAACCAGGAAAGAGCAGTGTCACAAAAACCTTGAGAGAAGAGAATAACCAGGGGGAGAGGGTGATCAAACAGTATCAAATGTTGCAGAGGTCAAAAAGGATGAGGACTAAGAAAATTAGATTTGGCAACTGAGAGATCAATGGTAATTTTGGAGAAAGGAGTTTCAGTTGAATGGTGAGGTTAGGAACCAGACTATAAAGCACTTAGATAAGACTGAAAAAAGAGGAAATGGAGGGATCTAGTTAAAACAGCTAATTCTTAAGTAATTTGGCCTAGGAAGAAAGAAAGATGAAAGCTAAAGGAATGGTAGAATCAAGTGAAGATTTTTAAGGATGGGCAATATATACACTTGTAAGCATCAAGGAAAGATCCAGTGATAGGGAGAAGTTGAAGCTAAAAGAGAAAGTGGAGATAATGGGGACAATTCATTGAAAAAGATGAGAGGGGAAGGAATAAAAGACACATGTACAAGTGTTGGTAAGAAGGGACACCTCCTCATCAAAAATTTCATCCAGAGTAAAAGAGTATCTAAGTAAGGCAAGATTTCTGAGTAATATGAGACAAGGAAGAGAAGAAAAGCTTCAGAACACAAAGACATAGCTCAGATTCACACACACACACACATACACACACACACACACACACACACACAAGTGCAATGAAGATTCTTTGCAAACACAGATACACTGCAGTTCTTTAGAACACAAAGACCCAGTGCAGGTTCTTAACACTGAGAGAACAGATGCTTCATAGATTTCTTCACATATATACAAAGACACACTGGATTCTTCACATATAGACATATACTCTAGGTTCAGCCCCCACATAGACACACTGTAGATTCTTCACACAGACAGACACTGTAAATGTCTACAAACAAGAACAAAACGCAATACACTGCAGGTTCCTCACAGATACACGCAGAGAGAAAATGCCAGATTATTCAGACACGCAGTGACACCCTTACAAGTTCTTCACAGAAAAATGACACTCTGTGGGCTCTTGGGTTCTTTATAGTAACAAGGCTAGTCACATGCTACAAGATCTCCTCACACACCCAGAAACACACAGGATCTCACACAGGATCACACACAGGATCACACACACCCAGACACAAGGAGAGTTCTTCATAAACAGAGACACACAGACATACTCCAGGTTCTTTATTTGCACATGCACACAGCAAGTTCTTCATATACACACAGGCATATTGTGGATTCTCTGCACGTACAAAGACACACTGAAGGTTCTTCTCTCTGACACAAAGACACACTAGTTCTTCACTCAGACACACTGAGATTTCTTCCCTTCAGATATACTGTGAATTCACACACACACACTATTGTGTTTTTTACACACAGTCACACAATGGGCTCTTCACACAGATCCTGTGTGTGTGTGTTCTTTACACACTTACACAGATATGTTACAGGTACCTTACTTAGACATACACACACTGAATTCTTCACTCACATAAAGCAGATACTTCAAGCCCTTCAGACACACCAAAAGGGTTCTACATAGCACAATGGCTGCTTTAGAAGACAAGCTCTTCACACCTTCAAACACACAAGGTGAATTCTTCAGAAGACAGGTATACAATAGATTTTTCACAACACATATTCACTGCAAGTTTTTCACACACAAATATACTTTGAGTTCTTCACAGACACAGAAACAGACACTGATACAGTCACACTGTGTGGCTTTTCACCTCATACATTGTGAGGTTTCCCCATATATGCACAGATGTTTATCAGGTTCTTTCCAGACACACATACACATACACATACACACACGCCCTCTGCAGGTTCCTCACAAACAGATGCATACAGTTGCAGAACATAAAGACATATTACAGGTTCTTCACACAGAGGCATACAACACACTGTGCATTCTTCATAACAAACACGCATACAGACACACACAACACACACCCAGACATAGTATGGATTCTTCACACATACATACACACACCTATATGGGGCTCTTCACAAACTGAGAGTTCTTCAAAAACACACACACACACAGATAGTTCTTCACTCATGGATAAGACATTTTGTGGGTGTTTCGTACAGACACACACATTGTGGGTCTCACATACAAAGGCACTTGGCTACTACAGATTCTTCACACATACACATAGCCCACTAGGGGAAGGCTCTTCACAAGGTGGAGACAGACTGCAGATGCTTCACACGTGGATATTTCACAGTTTTCTCCACTTACCCACTACTATCACAGGCTCTCAACCACAGAGATGGGCACACACACACAACTGTGAATTCCTCTCTCACATAAAACAGATGCTCTGAGATTTTCAAACAGGCACACCTAAAATGTTTTTCACATATAGGACACACAATGCCTGCTTTAGAAGACAATTTCTTTACACATTCACACATACAAGGTTCTTCAGAAACAGGCATGCAACAGAACTTTCATAATACAATCACTCCAAAAGTTCTTCACACTGATACATAAACAGGTACAGATACGATCATGCTTTGGGGCTTTTCCACAGATGCATTGTGAAGCTTTTCCATGTACATACATACACACAGACACATACACTTCTCTCTCTGCAGGTTCTTCACAGATGCACATAGCTTCAGAACAGACATACCACAGATTCTTCACACACAGAGGCACACAACACACTAAGTTCTGCATACAAATACACATAGTGACCCAGACATCCTATGGATTCTTCACACACACAGACACAGTGGAGTTTTTCACAAACTGGGAGTTCTTCAAATGTACACATACACACACACACAGGTGTGAAGACACAGGTCTTCATTCACAGATAAGACACTTTGGGGGTGTTTTGCACAGACACATACATTGTAGGTCTCACATACAAAGACACTCAGGCACTACAGGTTCTTCACAATATACACACAAACGCACAAGGCCCTCCCCCCCCCCCCCCACAGGAACAGGCTCATCACAAAGGGAAGACACAATGCAAGTGCTTCACACACCATGTGGATACTCCACTTACATGCTACCACAGACTCTCAACCACACAGATGGACACACACCCACACAACTGTGAATTTCTCACTCACATTAAACAGATACTCTGACTTCTTCAGATACAACCAAATGGTTCTTCACATATAGAAAGACACACAATGCCTGCCTTAGAAGACAAGTTCTTTACACATTCACACATACAAGGTGGGTTGTTCAGAAACAGGCACGCAACAGATTTTTCATAACACATTCACTGCAAGTTCTTCACACAGATACACAAACAAGCAAAGATATGGCTTACCACACAGATGCACTGTGAAGTTTCTCCATGTACACAGACACATACATCAGGTTCTTCACACACAACACACACACACACATCTATCTCTCTCTCTGCAGGTTCTTCACAAACATGCACACAGCTTCAAAACACAGACATATTACAGGGTCTTCACACACAGGGGCACACAACACGCCGTGTTCTTCACACAAACACACATACTGACGCATACACAGATGCACACCTGGACATTCTATGGATTCCTCCCACACACAGCGGTGTTCTTCACATATACACACACACAGTTCTTCACTCACATAAGACACTTTGTGGGTGTTTGGTACAGACACACACTGCTGAGTGTCACAGCCACAGCCACTAGAGGTCACACACACACACACACACTGCATATCACAGAGCAGACACACAGCAGGTGCTTCCCACATTCACACCCCGCAGGTTCTGGTTCTTCTCATAGCTTGCTTCACTTGGGCACAACCACAGGGTGTCTCCCAACAACAGGCGCTCACTGGCACGGAAGCACAGACACACACACACACACACACACACACACACACACACACACAGGGCATATCACAGAGCAGACACACAGCAGGTGCTTCCCACATTCACACCCCGCGGGTTCTTCTCACAGCTTGCTTCACTTGGGCACAACCACAGGGTGTCTCCCAACAAAACGCACTCACAGGCATGGAAGCACAGACACACACACATGCACACACGCGCACACACACACACACGGCACATCACAGAGCAGACACACAGCAGGTGCTTCCCACATTTACACCCCGCGGGTTCTTCTCACAGCTTGCTTCACTTGGGCACAATCACAGGGTGTCTCCCAACAACAGGCGCTCACACGCACGGAAGCACAGACACACACACACACACACACACACACACACAGGGCATATCACAGAGCAGACACACAGCAGGTGCTTCCCACATTCACACCCCGCGGGTTCTTCTCACAGCTTGCTTCACTTGGGCACAACCACAGTGTGTCTCCCAACAAAACGCACTCACAGGCATGGAAGCACAGACACACACACATGCACACACGCACACACACACACACACGGCACATCACAGAGCAGACACACAGCAGGTGCTTCCCACATTTACACCCCGCGGGTTCTTCTCACAGCTTGCTTCACTTGGGCACAATCACAGGGTGTCTCCCAACAACAGGCGCTCACACGCACGGAAGCACAGACACACACACACACACACACACACACACACAGGGCATATCACAGAGCAGACACACAGCAGGTGCTTCCCACATTCACACCCCGCGGGTTCTTCTCACAGCTTGCTTCACTTGGGCACAACCACAGTGTGTCTCCCAACAAAACGCACTCACAGGCATGGAAGCACAGACACACACACATGCACACACGCACACACACACACACACGGCACATCACAGAGCAGACACACAGCAGGTGCTTCCCACATTTACACCCCGCGGGTTCTTCTCACAGCTTGCTTCACTTGGGCACAACCACAGGGTGTCTCCCAACAACACGCGCTCACAAGCACGGAAGCACAGACAGACAGACAGACAGACACACACACACACACACACACACACACACACAGGGCATATCACAGAGCAGACACACAGCAGGTGCTTCCTACATTCACACCCCGCGGGTTCTTCTCACAGCTTGCTTCACTTGGGCACAACCACAGGGTGTCTCCCAACAACACGCGCTCACAAGCACAGAAGCACAGACAGACAGACAGACAGACAGACACACACACACACACACACACACACACACACACAGGGCATATCACAGAGCAGACACACAGCAGGTGCTTCCTACATTCACACCCCGCGGGTTCTTCTCACAGCTTGCTTCACTTGGGCACAACCACAGGGTGTCTCCCAACAACAGGCGCTCACAAGCACGGAAGCACAGACAGACAGACAGACAGACACACACACACACACACACACACACACAGGGCATATCACAGAGCAGACACACAGCAGGTGCTACCCACATTTACACCCCGCGGGTTCTTCTCACAGCTTGCTTCACTTGGGCACAACCACAGGGTGTCTCCCAACAACACGCGCTCACACGCACGGAAGCACAGACACACACACACACACACACACACACACACACACACATGGCATATCACAGAGCAGACACACAGCAGGTGCTTCCCACATTTACACCCCGCGGGTTCTTCTCACAGCTTGCTTCACTTGGGCACAACCACAGGGTGTCTCCCAACAACACGCGCTCACACGCACGGAAGCACAGAGACACACACACACACACACACACACAGGGCATATCACAGAGCAGACACACAGCAGGTGCTACCCACATTTACACCCCGCGGGTTCTTCTCACAGCTTGCTTCACTTGGGCACAACCACAGGGTGTCTCCCAACAACACGCGCTCACAAGCACGGAAGCACAGAGACACACACACACACACACACACAGGGCATATCACAGAGCAGACACACAGCAGGTGCTTCCCACATTTACACCCCGCGGGTTCTTCTCACAGCTTGCTTCACTTGGGCACAACCACAGGGTGTCTCCCAACAACACGCGCTCACAAGCACAGAAGCACAGACAGACAGACACACACACACAGGGCATATCACAGAGCAGACACACAGCAGGTGCTTCCCACATTTACACCCCGCGGGTTCTTCTCATAGCTTGCTTCACTTGGGCACAACCACAGGGTGTCTCCCAACAACACGCGCTCACAAGCACAGAAGCACAGAGAGACACACACACACACGGCACATCACAGAGCAGACACAGCAGGTGCTTCCCACATTCACATCCCGTGGGTTCTTCTCACAGCTTGCTTCACTTGGGTACAACCACAGGGTGTCTCCCAACAACACGCGCTCACAAGCACGGAAGCACAGAGAGACAGACAGACAGACACACACACACACACACACACACACACACAGGGCATATCACAGAGCAGACACACAGCAGGTGCTTCCTACATTCACACCCCGCGGGTTCTTCTCACAGCTTGCTTCACTTGGGCACAACCACAGGGTGTCTCCCAACAACACGCGCTCACAAGCACGGAAGCACAGACAGACAGACAGACAGACACACACACTCACACACCGCACATCACAGAGCAGACACAGCAGGTGCTTCCCATATTCACACCCCGCGGGTTCTTCTCACAGCTTGCTTCACTTGGGCACAACCACAGGGTGTCTCCCAACAACACGCGCTCACAAGCACGGAAGCACAGACACACACACACACACACACACACACACAGGGCATATCACAGAGCAGACACACAGCAGGTGCTTCCCACATTTACACCCCGCGGGTTCTTCTCACAGCTTGCTTCACTTGGGCACAACCACAGGGTGTCTCCCAACAACACGCGCTCACAAGCACGGAAGCACAGACAGACAGACACACACACACAGGGCATATCACAGAGCAGACACACAGCAGGTGCTTCCCACATTTACACCCCGCGGGTTCTTCTCATAGCTTGCTTCACTTGGGCACAACCACAGGGTGTCTCCCAACAACACGCGCTCACACGCACGGAAGCACAGAGAGACACACACACACACACACACACACGGCACATCACAGAGCAGACACAGCAGGTGCTTCCCACATTCACATCCCGTGGGTTCTTCTCACAGCTTGCTTCACTTGAGTACAACCACAGGGTGTCTCCCAACAACACGCGCTCACAAGCACGGAAGCACAGAGAGACAGACAGACAGACACATACACACACACACACACACACACACACTCACACACCGCACATCACAGAGCAGACACAGCAGGTGCTTCCCACATTCACACCCCGCGGGTTCTTCTCACAGCTTGCTTCACTTGGGTACAACCACAGGGTGTCTCCCAACAACACGCGCTCACAAGCACGGAAGCACAGACAGACACAGACAGACAGACAGACAGACACACACACACACACACACACACACAGGGCATATCACAGAGCAGACACACAGCAGGTGCTTCCCACATTCACACCCCGCGGGTTCTTCTCACAGCTTGCTTCACTTGGGCACAACCACAGTGTGTCTCCCAACAAAACGCACTCACAGGCATGGAAGCACAGACACACACACATGCACACACGCACACACACACACACAAGGCACACCACAGAGCAGACACACAGCAGGTGCTACCCACATTTACACCCCGCGGGTTCTTCTCACAGCTTGCTTCACTTGGGCACAACCACAGGGTGTCTCCCAACAACACGCGCTCACACGCACGGAAGCACAGAGACACACACACACACACACACACACACACACAGGGCATATCACAGAGCAGACACACAGCAGGTGCTTCCCACATTTACACCCCGCGGGTTCTTCTCACAGCTTGCTTCACTTGGGCACAACCACAGGGTGTCTCCCAACAACACGCGCTCACACGCACGGAAGCACAGACACACACACACACACACACACACACAGGGCATATCACAGAGCAGACACACAGCAGGTGCTTCCCACATTTACACCCCGCGGGTTCTTCTCACAGCTTGCTTCACTTGGGCACAACCACAGGGTGTCTCCCAACAACACGCGCTCACAAGCACGGAAGCACAGACAGACACAGACAGACACACACACAAGGCATATCACAGAGCAGACACACAGCAGGTGCTTCCTACATTCACACCCCGCGGGTTCTTCTCACAGCTTGCTTCACTTGGGCACAACCACAGGGTGTCTCCCAACAACACGCGCTCACAAGCACGGAAGCACAGACAGACACACATGCACACACACACACACACACACACATACACACACGCACGCGCACACACAGAAGGGACCTCCCCGCAGTCCCCCAGTGGCTTCACAGAGGATAAGCCCGCCCCTTGTCCCGCCCCTGACAGAGGAGGTAAGAGCCCTGCATACAAGCCCGGCCCCTGGGTCCGTCCGCATCCGCCCAGCTCGGGTTTGGCAGCTGGGAATGGGCCTGGTCACTAAATACCTGGAACTGGGTCCTGGGCTTGGCCTGACCTCGGATAAGAAGCTGGTTCAAGGCCAAAGAATCAATGATGGCGTGGATACTGCGCACGCATCTCCAGGCCCGCCTCGGAGTGCGCTTGCGCCAAAGAAATCTCAGCACTACAACTCCCAGAATGACGCGGAACACGCTGCTTCTGTTTTGCAAGGTTCCTGTGACTGGTCACCCAAAGGTGCAGGCAGCGCGCTCGCAAGCAGCGCCAAGTTCGATTCTGGCCCAGCACCAGCAGGACTAACCTGGCCTCTCCGCCCGGAGCACGGCTATGACCAGAGCTAAGCTGTCAGCAGTAAAAGGACGGAGACTAGCTATTCTCCACAGTCGCCGACATCCCCTCCCCCTAGGGTGGAGGACCGCTCCATGGGACTTCTGTCCCTCCTGGCTCTTCCCGAAAACCCCTCAGTTGCCTTTCAGCGCTCACCAATTCACTTGTATCAAGCTTGCTCCTGTACGTGCCCCTTCTCCCCCTAGAACATAAACTCCTTCGGGACAGGAACTGCTTTCTTTGTATTCTTAGCACTTTGCAGAAGTGCTTAATAAATGTTTGCGGAATTGAATGGAATGATTCGTTTGCACTTTCAAAATACTTGACCAGGTTTCCGGGTCAGATATGAGGTCACCAACTGGGGGGTGGGGCGGCAGAACACTTTAGGATGGAGAGGGAACCGGTTTAAAGGCAGAGGGGGGAAAGTTAAAATCATGGGACCGCGTAGAAGGGAAAGCGTTAGTGCTGCGGAACCCAGAGCTAGGACCGGACGTCTAACGTGGTTACGTCAGAGAGGGAGGCGGAGCAGACGAGGAGCAGCTCAGGCGTGCAGCCGTCCCGGGGCTCGTGGAGGCTCCGAGGCCGCTCCACAGCGGACGAGCGGCAGGAGAACCTTTGGACTTTCTGCGAGGAGACAAGGAAGTGGCAGATGAGTTTCACCGCGGGTAAACACAAGAGAATGCAACCAGAGGAGAACGCAAACTCTCCCGACAGGATGACAGTACACCTCGCTCTGACGCGGACCAGGGAGAGAACCAAACCGTCCGCAGGTTGCCCTCTGAAGTCCTGTGCCCAATACGTTGCCACACGTCCCTGGACTTTGGGGGTGAAAAAGAAAGGAAGCGTTTCTCTACCTCTGCAAAAACCCATGGCTCATCTGCACCCAGACCACAAAGTGCAGTTCTGATCCACAGATATCTTGACTCACGTGTCAGCGCTGGAAGTCTCAGAAAATGGAACTCCAGTGACCGAGAGGATGAGGATGCGGCTGGTAAACTGATAACAAATGATTAAGACCCTCCACCTGGAAGGACGCAGGGCAGAGCAGGGGTCACACTAACATACAAAATCATGAAGGGTATAATAGGTTGAACATGAACTTCTTCACTAAGGCTTAGTGAACTAGCTGGCTGACACCGAGTGCCGGGCTTGAAGTCAGGAAAACCTACTTTGAAATCTGACCTCGGACGCTTCAGCCTCAGTTTCCTCATCTGTAAAAGGGGGATAACAAAAGTGCCTGGCATTATATAAATGTCGGCTGTCATTATTATTACTTTGAAGACGGAAAGAAGTTTTGGACAAAAAGTACTAATTTATGTGTAACCTCTTGCCCTTAAAGACTGAAAATATCTGTATGTTCAAGAATAGCTTAGATAAATTATATGGCTGAGAGATTCATAATAGGTCATTTTAAAAAACTAGAATATTAGAGTCCCAGCCTTTTTAATTTGACATCCAATGCTGCCCCTACATCAGATCTTACCCCATATTCCAATTCTTACATTCTTATCAAAGCCATCCCTCAACAGATCCCTTGAGGTTGTGAGAGAAAAAAATCTACCCTTAATAACTTCAATCTTTAGGTGTACTAAAACCTGATTTAATTCTGATAGAAGAAATGCGGTATATGAATGTCCCTCTGTCTACATACAGGCAGGTATTCCCCTGACATGAATACAGTTATTTCATGTTTTAAAATGACCTTCACTGGCTGTTCTACTGTCTCGGGGGCGTTTGGATTATTAACTGAAAAGAGGCCAAAATACTTAACACTGTTATTAAAGAAACTATCAGCACCATAGCCAGGGATAACAGCACAGCAGACAGCAACTAGCTGGATCATCACTGAGGCACAGAAAAACAACTAAGCTACCACCGCTGTGTTGCACTGTATCACCATGCAGAGCATGCCCCAGTTAACACTAAGAGGACATTCAAGGCAAAGGAAGGATTGGTTTTGGTTGCAATTATTAGGATGAGTAGCTTTGGTGCCTTTAAGTATTTTGGACTGCAGAAAAAAGACTCAAAGCAGGTAAACTTTGTGAATAGAGTAAGGTTTGCATAGTGCTTTCTCCAGGCCATCTCATTTGACCCTCACAACAACTTTCAGAGGTAGGTACTATTATTATTACCACTTTACGGATGGGAAAATTGAGGCTGAAAAGAAGTTAAGTGATTTGCTCAGGGCAATACATCTAGTAAGCATCTGAGGAAGGATTATGAACTCAGGTCTTCCCGACTGAAAGGCTAGAACTATATTCACTATGCCACATGCTATGTTCCCTATTCCCAAAAGATGTTTTCTTTTATCAGTTCCCTAGTACACTAACTAAAAAAGAGGTACTAGGTGGTGACTTTGTGCATATGCATATCCCTTCCCCTAAATCCTGGTATCTGTTAATTAGGAGCAGAGCCAGGACTAGAACCCAAAGTTCCTAAATCATAAATAATACACTGCTCTTAAAAAAGAGAGGAGAGAATGAGAGACAGAGAAAGAGATCCCTACCTTCATCAGCACCACAAAGCTATTTATCTAATTAACATAAAAAGATAAGTTTTTAAATACTAACAAAATCAATTAAAAAAACTAATTTGATCACAAAGAAGCCAAATTTCACACATGCACGTGTGCACACGCATGCACGCACACACACACACACACGATGAATCCACAGTGGATAGAGAGGAAATAAAGAGAATAAAAAAAACTTACACAAAATTTGTGACAGCAAGATGAGAATTTAAAGGAAATTGATGAACATCTACAAAAATATAAAATACCTAAGTTAACCATAAAGGAAATAGAGATCTTAACCTAATCTCAGGAAAACTACCAAAGGAAAAAATGGTTCAGATGGACTTACAAGTGAATTCTATCAAATGTTTTAAAAACTATTAATACTTACACTATATTAATTGTTCTCAGGAGAAAGAATGGATTCTACCAAACTCCTTCTATGAGACAAATTAGAATCGATATCTGAACTACAAAGGGATAAAACAGAGAAAGAATTGCAGAGCAATCTCACTAATTAATGTAACATTTAAATTTTTTTACAAGAAGAATACAGTAAGATAAAAAACTCGTAATCAAAATTAGTTTATGCCAGGCATATAAAGATGGTTCAACATTTAAAGAACAATTAATATACTCAAAACAGTCTGTGGCCTTATTGATACAGGAGTTAAAGGACAGAGTGCAATCCATGCATGACTGCCCATCCTATGCTACTCTTGTCCATCTTCTCCTAAAAGTTTGCCATTGATCTTTGGACAAAGATTTCACATTTAGAATGCCACTAGCCAAACTGGAAATGTGCTGACAGTCTGAAAAATGTGAGATTCTTAGTATCATCCCACTACTGTGCTACCATTACTGCAAGAAAAAAAAGGGAACTGCACAAAAGAGAGGGCCATTGAAAATTTTTGTTTCGTGGGTTGCCATGGCAAAAATAATTTCATCACAAGGTGTCCAACCTACTAGTAATGTGCCTTTCCATAAATAGTTAGGTTGATCTTTGGAAAATAAGACTCAGTCTATTACTGGGGGCATACTCAGAACTTTTCCAGCATGGTAGAACTTTCCAGACCTTGCCCTCCATTGGCATAGCTTTCAGGAACCCACGGTTGACTCCACAATTCATGCCATAGTAAGACATCAGAGTAGGATTTTATGGATTGCTCATAGTAAGGGCACATCCATTATTTTATGTAGCATAGATAATTATATATATATAATATACGTATATACATATATATATAAATTATATAAATACCAAAACAACTAATTACATGATTATATAATATATGTTGATTATATAATAACATATTTATTATATCAACAGATACTGAAAAGTATGTGACAAGATACAATACTTATTTATCAGTTATGTTAAAAAACTATAGATAGCATGGACATGGAAGGGCCCTTCTAAGTATTACATATATATGTATATGCTGCATTCACCCACATATGTGTATCTGTACGTATATCTAATTATATAAATAATAAAATGATTTCAAAGATTTAATAGATTCCATAGTAAAGCAAGCATTTCCCTTTCTCCATTGTTACTCACAGATCCATCTGAGTACCTGTGCTATTTTTGTCCTCTAATTTTGAACCATTTTTATAGGCCTGGTATAAAATCAATATAGTTATCCCTCCCTCCCACATCAGGGGGGGTTAGGGGCTTAGTGTCCCTATGATCTGGAAAATCCATGTAAAATTTTTTGGCCCTCCTTTGATACCAGAGAAAAAGCCTGAATTTTTTCTTTTTCTTTTATGGGGTGTTTACCATACCTTACTGTAAAATTTGGGTATATTTATGGTATTAAAAGAGAAAATGTTTATATTCTATAATATTTACATATTATATATTTTATGCATTTCTGAGTTTCTAAACTTTTTCTATGTCATCTACTGACCTTCACATGTCTTCTGTGACTTCTGCAAAACTCCTCCAAAATTCCCATTTAATTTCTTATGCCAACCCATGATATATTGAAACCATGATGGGTAAAGTTGTGATGTGGAAGGGATAACTGTAATTATAATTTGAAAAACTGAATACTGTAGTACTTTTACTAAAATTGATTTCTAAATTTTGCATTAATTAGAAAGATTGATCTACTATTCATTATTACTGACACAGAGGTACCACGGATGGCATGGAAAAGGCAATGGATTTAGAGTGAAAGAACTTGTTTAAATTCTGGTTCTGCATCTATGTTGTCATGTGCAAGTCAGTTAACCTCTCTAGACCTCAGTTTCCCCACCTGTAAAATTAAGGAATTCAGATGACCTCTAACTTTTCTTCTTTCTCTATAGATATGATTCCACATAGCAGCAAGATAGGAGATAGAAATTAAAGGAAAAAATAATAGGAAAGAGGATGTAATTTTTTTCCTATTTAAAGGTAATATGGTGATTTACTTGGAAAATTCTGATAATCTGTGGAGGGGAAACTAATCAAAATGTTTAACAATGTAGCAAAAATAATTTTTTAAAAACACTGAACATTACTGTATATGACTAATACAAACCGGGAGAATATGATAGAGAAATTCCATTCAAAATTACAAAATGCATACAATATCTGAAGTTAGCCTACCAAGACACACATGGGACTTAGCTAAATACAATACAAAACTCCCTCTAAAGAAGTAAAGGAATACTTTATCGGGGAGATACTCATTGCTCATAGTAAGGGCACATCCATTATGATAAAAATTATTTTTGAATTTATATTTCAAGAGGAAATATAACTACAGTAAAACTATTCCTGAAAGTATAAAACTAGCTCAGCTCCTCACAAGTTGCTAAGACAACTTGATTCCACCAAACAGCAGCTTAGACACACTAATCACAAAAGTTCCACTCCAACATTCTAAGTAAAATTCTGAAGATTCCATAACCTCTGTCTACTCAATCCAACCCTCTGTTCCCTTTATTTCTGACATCGAAATCTGCTTCTCCAAAACCTAATTTATCTTCCTCTTCCTTCCTTCAACACTCATCTCCATCTATCACAACCCCCCCTCCCCCTTCCCAGTCCTAATTTCTTCTGCCTACCCTTTTCTGCCTTTTGGAACATTCTACTCCCTTATTGCCAGTGAACGTCTCTTTTGACCATCATCCTCTTCCTCTGACACTTCATTTCATTCCTAGTCATAACTCAATCCTGGGTTTCTTTTGGCTATACTATCCTTCATTCCCTCCCCTAGTTCCCTATCATGAAGAGAGCATTGTTTTTTCAACGGAGTAAGAGTTCCTAAGTGCCATCTTACTCATCAGTAGACTGGCCTCTGTTCCACTGGAGATGATGTGGTAAAGTCTTTTATACTTTGGATTTGGAGTCAGAAGATCTAAATTCATAAGTAACCTCTTGATATTTGCCATTTTGTGAACTTGCAAAAAATACTTCACTTCTCTGAAGCTATTTCCTCATCCATAAATGATGAGGCTGAACTTGGAAAGCTTCTAAGATCCTTTCTAGCTCCACAATCCATTAGTGGCATATAGCTGTGTTATCCCTCTCATCTCTTGGATATAACTGTCAATAAATATCCCTTTATGACCAATGCTAAGTGGTTCCACAAGGTTTACATGTCCAACACTCTCCCCTGAAGTGCCTACACCCATAGCTGCTTCAAGATTGGACCAAGTCTCATGTCAAACTTTTGAATGGTCTTTCAGATGTTTCAAATATCAATGTCAAATGCCAATTGTGTTTCTTGCTTATCTTGTTTGTTCTGCTGATCTGCATTTCTGATTTTTAACTGGTACCAGTTTTCACCAGTATCTTTTTAATACTTGTAATGTAATAATACAGTTTGAGGTCTGGTGTTTTATGTTCTCATTCTCATTTTTCTAATCATATTCCTTGAGAGTAGAAACCTTTTTTCTCTTCAAGTGAATTTAGTTACTATTTTGTTTAGTTCTGGGAGTTCCCTACATCAGTGAGGTAATAAGTCCAAGTCCTATCCCTGTCCCTACATGTATCCTTTTTCTAGTTATATAAAGTATCCCTTCAGTAAAATAAAATAAAATAAAATAAAATAAAATAAAATGGGTATAGTACTAAATTTGTAAATTAAATCAGGCATTTTAAAAATTATATTGACATAGCTCAATATAAGCAGTAAACATCTCTCCAATTATTTGTCTGCCTTCATTTCTATAGCGTTTTCTAGTCATTTTTACATAAATCTTATATGTATGCCTTGACAGGTTAACCTTCAGATATTCATGCATTCTGTAGCTGTTCTTTTTTAACTAGCATTTATCTTTCTATTTCTTCCTAGGTTTTTTTTTAAATTGTTGTTGCTGCTGCTAACTGTATAGAAATGCTCATGATTGTTATGGATCTATTTTGCATTTTACTGAAACTCTTGATCTTGCAATTGATAGACTGCAAGAAGAATTTTGTAGTGAGTGAATCATATCTGTCTCTTTGCTATGGCAAGTAACTGCTATCTATGTATGCACAAAGTACATGTTGATCTTCTTCCTGAAAGAAGGGACAAAAGGGCTAGAAGTATATCACTTTATTCTCCAAGCTATGGGGGAGAATGAAATATTTCTAGAAAAAAAATGTAACAATGAATTCAGGGTAAAAGTATCTGAAGAGGCAGAAGGGAATCCTGTCTAAAGGGCAAAGAAAAGAAACACTATACATTTGTAAACAAGCCTGGTGTTGTGTATAACATGCCTTAGAATTTGGAGACTTGGCTCAGCAGAGTTATAAGTTGTCATGTAGATAGGCCAAGGACAGACTTACTGACAAACATGGCAAGTAAAGAAGTGATCTTTAACTAGAATGATTGATAGCACATTTGTTCTTATAAACTATCTTGAAGCAACTACTGGTTCCCATTCCTTGTGTGTGTTCATTTGCATGTTCTAGACTAGACTGTGGCAGAATTAGGTGGATATGGAACTGACTAGATGACCAGACCCAAAAGTCCTTTAATAGTCTAATATGAGATTGGAAGAAGGTCTGTAATAGGGTGCCCTTTAAGGACCTGTCTTCGGACTTATACTTTTTTACATTTTCACCAAAGGTTTGAATAAGAAAGCAGGCTCATAAAATCTGAAGATGACACAAAACCAGCAGGGAGAGCTAACATACCATAGTCAAGATACAAAAAAGATTTTTAATGGCTAGAATACTAGGGTGAAATCATAAGGTGTTAAATTTAAAAGGGAAATTTATGGTAATAAAAACACTAGAAATGAAATGGGTGCTCATTGTTGGGGGGAAAGATGAACAAATTTTGGCATATAAAAATAATGGAGTATTATTTTTTATTATTGCCCCTTAAGAAATTATGAATATGAGGGTTTCAGAAAAAATTGAGAACTTATATGAACATGATGTAGAGTGAAGTAAACAGAAATAAAAGAAAGCAATGGCCATAATGCCTACAGAAATAAAGGAAAACAATATTAAAATACCTCATAATTCAAATAAGTGCAATGACCAATCTTGATTTCAAAAGACCCATGACACTTTCCTCCTGTCAGTAGAAATGGTTAGACTACAGGTATAGAATAGTCATATACTGTCAAACTCTAGAGCCAGAAAACCCAAGTTCAAAGCATACCTCTAATGTTTACCAGCTTTGTGATTTCTTATCTTTTTTATACACTTATCATATTCTGATAAAGAAGTTTCAAAATCTCTTAAGTGTAATTATTTAAATCTATTTCTTCTTGCTACACTGTTGGGTTTTTATGAATTGGGCAGCAGAATTATTAGATGAATATATGTATATGTATTTACATATATTTATGATTGTTATATCCCAATTTTTTTAAAAATTACTTTCCAATTTGAATTTGATTTTGATCAATATCATCGCCACTCATGCTCTTCATGACTTAGCAGCAGCATGGTGAATTTTAGACTAGCCTTCCATTTCAAATCTACTGATATTTCTGAATTAAATGTTTCACATAAGCATGTTGTTGTTATTAAATGACATTGTGTGACTATTCTGCAATTTATTTGGGGAGTTTGGCCAATTTGTGTTCAGTTATAGTTCTTAGGTTTGTTTTGGCAAAGAGATGTGGTATAAAGTAGTAGACAGTATTGGTCTTGGGAGTCAGGAAACCCTGGTTTTAAATTCTGCCTCTGATACTTATTAGCTCTAGCTATGTGACCATGAGCAAACTACTTAATTCTGAAAAATTCACTTATTTCATAGTAAATATTTAATAAATATTTAATTAAGTTTCTTGTAGTTTGCTGATTAAATTTAGTCACAGTAAATACTTAACTTCTCTGAAGCTTAGGTAACTCTCTAAAACTATTTTCTAAGATATAAATAGGTTATAAACTACATGGAGAACTTACAGATCTCTGATAAAATGAAGTTTTTCCTTGACTCATTCAGAAGAAAATATAAAATTTCCTAATCTCATATCTATTAATCCAAACTGAACAGAATTTTAAACAAAGTTGTTGGTAGACATATTAGTAACTGTGACAGTTACTTTAACTTGGATTTCCCTTTTGTCAAAGAGAGGAGCCTTGCTTTGGGATTACCTTGCTCCCCGTTATTTTAATAGTGAGGCTTTTACCTTGTTTATCTGACATATTCTGAAACCTTCAATGACTCAATCAATGTAGTGTTCTAAGGGGTCTCACATTTTGTTATCACCTGTTTTATCTTGTTTTAAAGCATGCATCTTAAGGGTGACTTGATTTTCTTAAGAACTGCTCAAAGACAAGCTCTATAAATTTTTTGAAGTATATTTGCTTCTCAAATATCCATATACTTTCTTCATATAAAACATGCTTAATTATCCTGGGTCAGTAATATTGCATTCATGGCTTATGTACCTTAATTTTGTAAATGCTGGGTTCCACTTTCTTCATGTTAGCATTTTTTTCCTGAAAAGTCTGCTCTGATGCTAATTATTATTTCTGAGTCAATGATTTCATAACTTTTTAAACACTGGACAGTATTTTACCTTATCATTGTAGTGGTGTAGTTTAAATATGACGTGTTTAAATTCATTAAATATTTTATCTTAAGTGTTCTTTTTATTCTATTTGTATTTAGCTAGTTTCTTCACCAGTTCTGAAAATATTCTTTGACAATTTCAATCAACAAGCATTTATTCAATGTCCACTATGTGCCAGGCACTGTGGTAGGTGATGGAGATACAAAAATAAAAAACAATTCCTGCCTTCAGGGAGTTTACATTCTATTTAGGAAGACACATATACATAGAAATAAATACAAAATGCATACAAAAATCAATACAAGGTAATTTCAAGGGGAGGCACTAGCAGCTGAGAATATAAAGGCCTCACATAGGTGGTGCTATTTAAGCCGAACTTTGAAGGAATCTAGGGATTCTGTGAGATGGAAGTGAGAAGGGAGTACATTCTAAGCATGAGAGGCTATCTATGAAAAGGCACAGAGACAGGAGAGGGAATATATGTGTGTGTATGTATATGTATATGTGTGTGTGTATGGCACAGCATGAAGGCCAGTTTAACTGGACCACAGAGCATGTGTGAAGGATAGTAGTATATAATAAGGATGGAAAGATAGGCTGGAAATGAGTTGAGAAGAACTTTAAATGTCAAACAGAGGACTTTATATTTGCTCCTACAGATAATAACTATAGGAATTTATTGAACAGTTGACTAATATAGTTAGACCTGTGCTTTAGATTTAAATACCACTTTGATAGCTGAGTACAGGATGTATTAAAGAGAGACACTAGAGACACGAAAACCAATTAGACTATTGCAATAGTTCACATAAGATGTGTACTCTTCAAGGTGGTGGCCTTGTGAGTAAAGAGGAGATGGATGTGAGAGATGTTGTGGAGGCAGAATCAAGTAATCCTTGGCAACTGCTTAGATGTGTAGGGTAGGGAAGTGTAAGAAGAATGACTGTAAGATTGTGAACCTAGTTGACTAGAAGAATGATGGTGCCTTTGACAGAAATGGGGAAGTCAGGAAGAGATATGGATTTAGAATGGGGTGGGAATGAGGAATAATAAATTTTCTTCGGGACGTGTTGTTTGTTATGCCTACATTATTCAGTTAATAGGAAATTTCCTGAAATGTAGTATCCAAAGTCTTTGTTTCTCTAAGTTCTCTGAGGTATCAGTAATACTGAAATTCAGCATTGTGATATAACATTCAGGTCTGTGGCTTGGATGTGTTTCCCAGTAGCTTGGATAATTCCATGGGCCTGGATTTCCAATTGCTGTATTTGATGTAATTTCATTTTCCACTGAAATGTCTAGTGTTACCTGCTACAGATTTCTGAGATTATTTTTTACTGTATTTTCCATCTACTCTTATGTTTTATCTCTTTATTCTCACTTAATTTGTTACTTCCTTCAAATTCTTTTATTTGATCAGATGATTTTCTTAGGATTGCCAATTTCTACTCAATTTCTTTGAAAATGCTATTTACTACGTCAGGACATCTCATGGAATAACTTTGCATGGTTTCTTTTCCTATGTCCATTGCTTCTAGCACTTTAGTCAATTCATATATGTGACAATATTTTAAAATTGCATTAACGCTTTTTTTTCTATTGTGCTCATTTTAAATTTGGTTGCTTTCTAATTTTTTGTATGAATTTTTAGCCACTTTTCATGATGATCCCCTTCAGTCTTCTCTGTTCAATATCTTAGATCAATATCCCACAATTATTATTTCCATCCTTTTAAAGAAAACTAGAAGTTCATTGGACTTCATTAAACAATTTGGATAAGCACACTTTGCGCTGAGTTTTGTATAATATTAATTCTAAGAAAAACAGCGCAATTTATTCAAAGTAAAAAAGCTAACATGTATTGGTATCAACTCTTGCTAGGTATTCATATACCACTAGTATTTTATCATGAAAAGTAATGCAAAAATAATCCAGTAGAGCTTCATAAAAACATAAAATTAGTAATTTAATAAAACTCAAATATAAAAATGATTAATATCTTTAAATTTTGTTGGTTGAACTAATTATTGGCAAATTGATCATGAATTTCTTTTTAATATAAGCTCCCTTGTAGGCAACAGGGTGTATATATAATGAGGAAAGAAAGTACATGGGGGAGGGAGAATGGAGAATTGTGAATAGAAGCATATTTTTCCTTAAAACACACCAAACACAATCACACATAATGACAAACTGTGATATCATGACCATAAGGAATGAAAGCTACATCTAAAAGAAGCCTACAACATTTACTAAATTCCCAGAATTATTTTCCATTGTGAACTCTCTGATGTCTAATCAGGGCTGAACTATGCCGAAATGCATTTCCACAATGAATACATTTATATGGTTTCTCTCCAGTATGAATTCTCTGATGTCGAGTAAGATTTGCATGCAGACTGAAAGCTTTCCCACATTCATTACATTCAAAAGGCTTCTCTCCAGTATGAGTTATATGATGTTGAATAAGATATGAACTTCTAATGAAAGCTTTTCCACATTCATTACATTCATAAGGTTTTTCTCCAGTGTGGATCTTCTGATGTTTAGTCAAAGATGACCTATCACAAAATGCTTTCCCACATTCACTACATGCATAAGGTCTCTCTCCAGTATGGATTCTCTGGTGTTGAGTACAGTCTGTACTTTGACGGAAGGTTTTCCCACATTCACTACATTCATAGGGCTTCTCTCCTGTATGAATTCTCTTATGCTGAGTAAGGTGTCCACGAAGTCTGAAGGCTTTTCCACATTCATTACACGTATATGGTTTTTCTCCAGTATGGACTCTCTGATGTTGTCTAAGGAGTGCACCCTTACTAAATGCTTTTCCACAATCATTACATTTATAGGGTTTCTCACCAGTATGGACTCTCTGATGCTGAGTAAGGAGTGCACCCCTACTGAAAGCTTTCCCACATTCATTACATTCATAAGGTTTCTCTCCAGTGTGAATCCTCTGATGTTTGGTCAAGGATGACCTATCACAAAATGCCTTCCCACATTCATTACATTCATAGGGCTTCTCTCCAGTATGAATTCTCTGATGTTGAGTTAGGTGTTTACTCTGACTGAAGGTTTTCCCACAATTATTACATTTATAAGGTTTCTCTCCAGTATGAATTCTCTTATGTTGTGTAAGATTTCCACGAAGTCTGAAGGCTTTTCCACACTCATGACATTCATAGGGTTTTTCTCCAGTGTGAACTCTCTGATGCTGCATAAGTAGTGTACCCTTACTGAAAGCTTTCCCACAATTATTACATTTATAAGGTTTTTCTCCAGTATGGATTCTTTTATGTTGAGTAAGATTTCCTCTAAGTCTGAAGGATTTCCCACATTCATTACATTCATAGGGTTTCTCTCCAGTATGGATTCTCTGATGCTGCATGAGAAGGGCACTATTACTGAAAACTTTTCCACAGTCATTACATTTATAGGGTTTCTCTCCAGTATGGATTCTCTTATGTTGCAATAAAAGTGCAGCCCTATGGAAAGCTTTTCCACATTCATTACATTCATAGATTTTTTCTCCAGGATGAATTCTCTTATGTTGAGTAAGGTGTCCATGCAGTCTGAAGGCTTTCCCACACTCATTACACTTATAGGGCTTCTCTCCAGTATGAATTCTTCTGTGCTGAGTAAGGTTTCCACGAAGTCTAAAAGCTTTTCCACAATCATTACATTTATAAGGTTTCTCTCCTGTATGAATTCTCTGATGCTGTCTAAGTAGGGCACCCTTATTAAAAACTTTTCCACATTCATTACATTCATATGGTTTCTTTCCTACACACATTTTCTGATGTCCAATTAGATGCAAATTACACCTGAAAGTTTTTCCAAATACATCATATTCATGGTCTCTCTCTCTTGTAGGAACCCTCTGTTCTGTAACCAGGATTGAATTCAGGCTAAATTCGTAACACTCAGGGTCTATCTTCCCAAGGAAAATTTTCTTGGGGGAAACTGTAACTTGCCTCAGATAATCTTCTTTATTATTTGGCTGTTTCCCAAACTGATCAACAGACTTCCAGGCTTCTCCTAATTTAGAGTACCAGATACCATCCTTTATGAATCTTTCCACTGTTGCCTCCTGAGATGCTCCTTCTTCAGAAATGCCCTGTATGGGAATTGGATCCTTGGGTTCAGGTCTGGTCCCCCCATCTGAAAGAAAGAAAGAAAAAATGCGACTGTGCCCTATTGTTCATGCTGGAAGATATAAAGGTATGAAACTACTATGCTTGAAGAAATGAAACCACTAACATAAGAAAGGGAAATAATGAGTATAAAATAAGTGGCTTTAAATACTTTCAAATAAGACCTTGCAATTGGAGAGAGAATGAGAGAGATGGGTAAGGATCAATTAGAAGAGAACATTGATGGTTGGAGAGATAACATTTGGTGTGCAAGGACAGCATAGTGAATTAAGTCAATCAAGGAAGATGAAATTGTGAAGGGTTATCTGATGGAATAGCTTAAATAGATGGGATATAGGCAAAGTGAAGAGCAGAATACCAGGAGGCAGGCAATCTGGGAAGTCCACAGCTTCATCACCCTATGCCATTATTGTAGTGGAAGCCTTCCAACAGATTATACTCACTGCTACCAAAGAAATCCTTTTCAGCAACAATTTCATGTCTGTGACAATACTCCTGCAGTACACAATCTCCTACTTTCCCTAATTATAATCAGGGACCATCTGTAGCCACAATAATACATCTTTCTCTCTATCTACCTCTCTTGCCACTTCCTGCTATTGTCACACACTGCTAAAGGTTCCTGGCTGTCCTCATTTGGCAGGTGGTTAAAGGGTTTAGAGAGCAAAATATTGGTATCCCATTATCTGTATCACTTTTACATTCTATTCACTTGTCTCCCGTTTTACTCTCCTGAGATTACTAGATTTTATGCATTTATCTGTTCTGACTGCTGAGACTTATTTGAACCATTCACACCTGACTTCCTCTATTTTACTTCTAATTCTAAATTCCATGCCTTTGGCCAACCTTGGACCTCTGACAAGTGTGAAGCTAACAGAAGTTTCCTGTTATTGTAAGAGGAGATTTTAAAGAGTTAATAAGTAGGATTCTATTGACTTAAATTCTATAGGGGAGATCCTGCAGGCATGAGAAGCTGTGAAAAATGAAATTCTGAAAGATATGAAGAAAGGAATTACAATAAAGTATTCCAATGAGGAGAAAAAACAAGTTTTATTTGAAGAGATGTATATATACAAAGAATTCAACAACCAACTCAGATTTTTTTTAAGTTATGAACAGAAGACAGAAACAACAACAGGTAACAAGACAAATACAAAAGTGAAACAGGGTACTATAATAAGGTCAGAAATTCTAAAGCCAAAAATTAATTTAAGTTGATGAAGAAAGCTGAGGACAATAAACGTGGGTTTTGTTAAAAAATCTGTTTTGTTTTGTTTTAAGCTAGATTGTGTCAAAGATAAGAGAGCCTTGGAGTAGAACAGATAACAGACAACTGCTCAGTTTTTATTTTGCCTCTACTTTTTTCTCCCAAAGAGAATGACTTTGGTTCTGGAAAGAATGAAAATGGCTAATAGGAAATGATACAGAATGTAAATGAAGGATAAAAAGAATCTATCTTTCTTTGATAAATTCAAGTTACCTGGCTCAGATGAACTATTGAAAGAATTGGCCAAAGTACTTGCTGAGCCACTGTTGCAGGAAATTAGAGGTATGTCAAGACTGGAAAAGAATAAATGTTACCCTAATTTTCAAAAAAGAGAAGAGAATGAAGTCTATAAAATACAATATCTCAAAAATTTTAGTGCAGTCTTAAACTATCAAATCCGAAAGAAATTACTTTGGAGATTAAGTTGACCTTGATTTTTTGGCAAAATTCCAGAGTGTATTACAGATCTGGTATATGAATATCTAGAAATAGAAGCAATGTTTACAAATGACCAGCATGATTTAATAAAAAATAGATCATACAATCTAACCTTATTTCCTTTCTTGACAGATTCACTAAACTAGTAGGTCATGGAAATACTATAGGCAGAATTTACATAGAATTTGGAAAAGCATTTAATAAAATCTCCCATGTTTCTCTTGTGGAAAACATGGAGAGAGTTAGGTGAGACAGTACTATCAGATATATTTGGAACTAGTGGATTGGCTGAACCCAAAAAATGATCATTACTGTTTGGAAGGCAGTATCCAATGGAGTACCTCAGAGGTCTGTGCTTGACTTTGTGTTGCTTAATTAAAATATGCTTTTAATCCATGTTTGACAAAAATTTTAAACAACACAAAGTTAAGCACAGACCTAGGGCACCCCAGTAATTAAGTAACTGAGGTTAATATGAAATTGTACTGAAGGTAAGTCTAGTCTCAGTCACTTATTAGTTATGACTCTGGGCAAGCCACTTAATCTCAATTTCCTCATCTGTAAAATAGAGATAATAATAGCACCTACCTCTCTGGGTTGCTATGAGATCATAAAGTACCTAACAGTGCGTGGTACATAGCAAGTGCTATATAAATGTCAATTATTATTATTATTCCTTGTGAATTCAAACCAATGACCCAAACATTTTATTATATGTTCTTATCACCAGTGTTCCTATTAATACTGTGATGAACAATTTTGAAAGATGTCACAAAACCATACCTGAGAACTGCACACTCTACCCATATTTCTTATATTTAGTAATAGCTTTTATTTCCTATATTTATTAATAGCTTGTGATCTAGCCTAATTACCTTTGATTTCACTTCTATATTTTCTGCTATGTATACTGATTGAAAATTGTAATCAGTTTGGCTGGTAAAAGAGTAAAACTCTGTCAGTCTAATAGCTCTCCCCAAAACTGTTTGCATAAACTACAAAAAAAGTATCTCTAGCAGATTTAAAGTTAAAAGGCAGAGTGAAATTTGTTTCTTTCAAATGCCCAAAACATTCCTGACTTTGTACTCACTGTATCCAAATGTTTAAAACTCTTGACAGACCAAATTATGTATTACTTTCATTTTCACAATAAAAGTTTTCTTTGACTCCTTCAGCATACTGATCTTCCCCATGCCTGAACTTCATGCCTCCTTGTTATAATTATTTATATTTTTTGTTTCTCCATTTTCTAGTTACCATCACCTCTACCCCAAACCATGGTCCTTTCCCTTCTTTGCTCTTCTTTTTATTCCTCAATATAGTTAAATATCCATTTTATTGTCCTGATTTCTTCACCAACCTCAGCTCATTATGAGTTATAACATACTTGACACCATTCTTTCAGGACCATGCCATGCTTCTGTATTTATCCTCCATTACCTGCTTTTGCTTCCATCTTCTGTACATCTTTAAAATATCTAAGTTAGTTGATGAGTGTTCTATGTGTCCACATTAGTTTCTTTAAATGACTCCCACCTTTATTCCTCATTGAACTGTCTCTCTGTGTCTTCATGTGGAGGTAATCCTTCAGTACACATTATCTTGGACAGAAACTGCAGATTGACAATGAGCTGGGTCCAGAATTCAATAGGAGGAAGAGAGCAAGCTGGATTGCATTTGGGGAAACTGTGCTTCAACAATTCCAAGCTGATGCTGATAGCAAAACACATAATTTAATACCAATATTCATCCATTGGGGCTGTATGTATAACAGAATGCCATAATCTCTAAAGAGTCTAAATTTTGGATGACACCCAGGGCAATGGGTATAAGTGTGTGAATACATACTGCTAATGGAGAATTACATACAAGAAGTAGTACAAAAGATTTCCAAAGATACAAGTTGGAAAATTAGGCAGATCAGTCACATTTCCAAAACAACAGAGGGTCAGACTGAGTGCTGCACTGTTATTCACATAACAGAAGAAAACCTGGGGGCCTAGTTTGCTGAGTAGCTCTTCTATGAAGGAATCTATAGCCTCAAAGCCACTGAAGTACTGAACTATGTAATTTAAGACTGGGATATAATATAGGGCTCAAGTGAGTGTCTATATTTGATCATGTTAAATTAGATGCATTCATACATACAAAAAGCATGTATCAAGTCTCCTTTGTGCAGAGCATTATGGTAGGTATTAGGGGAGAAAAAAAAGTTTAGGTAACAGCAAATCTCTGCCCTCACAGAGCTTACAGTTTACTAGAAGAACAAAAATTAAAATGTATTGCAAAACAAGGTACTTCAAAATCATAAAACAAAATGCTACACAAAGTCAGAAGAAGAAAATTACCAACTAAGAAAATGTGTGAATTCTTCAAGGAGCTGACAAAAAAATAAAGATCCATGTGATATTTTCTAATGCAAATTTGTAGAAGATAATGTTGTGATGTTAAGCTATATGATGTATCAGCAAAATCAGTTGGCTATAGAAGGAAAATTCTAGAAAATTCTATAAGATATAGACTGTCTATAGACAGTCAGTGACAGAGATAAGAGAGATAAAATGGGGTGCTCATCGAGTTTAAAGCTTATGTAGACAGGGAACTGGTGAGATTGAGATTATTACTGGAAACACTAGTCAGTCCCCCTGTCAACTAGATGAATAAGGTTGATTTTTTTTTTTAAATTTTCTGAGGGTTCAAGCTATTTTACAACTTCAGGGCCATGACTAGAGAGAAGAAATAGGTTATACTTTTTTTTGAGTGAAGTCTGAAAGATGGTATCATGAAGGAGGCTAAACATAATAGGCAAAGGGGAAGGGTCTTCAAACCTTTTTTGATATATTGAACCTTATGCCATAATAAATTCTATGTGGAAGAAAAGCTATAAATATAAAAATCACACCTTTAAAAATTAAAGGAGAATTAAAGGTTATATATATCTCAGTTATAGTTGAGGGGAATTCATAATATCACACATACAAGGCAGTGTAACCACGGATAGAGAGCTAGACTTGGAATAAGGATGACCACCTAGTTACGAATCCTGCTTCTGACACCTACTAGCTATGTAACTATAAGCAAATCACTTACCCTCTCTGAGCCTGGTAAAATGGGGATAATAACACTTATAGAACTTGCCTTACTGGGTTGTGGTGAGGTTCAAAGTTTGTGCACAAATAAAATCAATGCAGCCTGAATCAGAAAAAAAGAAAAGATACAGATTGGGAAAATATTCTCATTAAGTAATTTGTTCAAGTTGTACATAATAGATTTGCAGTTTCAGGTGCACATAAATAAATCATTTAAAAGAGTAATCATAATAAAAGCTGAATACCTAAAATCTACAGAGAATTGACACAAATGTACAAGGTTAAGAGTTACTATCCAATAAGGACAGGAACACATCATGTCAAAGGACATGAATAAATATTTTGGTGGTGAGGGGAGAAGAAAAAGAAAGATAAACTATCAATCATCACCTAAAAATATTCTCTAAATCACTATAAAAATAAACAATGAAAATTAAAACCTACCTGCTATCAAATATTACTTATACTATCAGCCTCAGTTTGAAGCACATATTGGTTTTGCTGACTTGCTTTTCTCTTTTTGTTAATTCTTTGTTACAAGAGATAACTCATTGGATAAAGAAGGGAGGAGATATCTATTCAGAAATGAAATTAATGTAAAAATAGATACCAATAAAAGTTTTTTAAATGGTACAAAAAATGAAAACTACACTGAACTATCACTTCATATTTATCAAGTTAACAAAGATACTAAAAACAGGAAAATTCATTTTTGAAAGAGCTGTGGAAAGGATAAACACTTCGATTCCTGGCTTTCAGAGTTATAAGCTAGGTCAGCAATTCTGTAAATCAATTTTTAATTTTGCAAAAAGCAAAACTGTTCATAAATCAAACAGCCTTAGAACTGAAGGGGACCTCACCAGTCATATATTATCCTTACTCTTTGACCCAGAGATTCTGCTACTGGGACTATATCTTAAGGAAGTTATCAGCAACAAAAAAAAAAATACCACACAGGCATGAAAATGTTCATATAATCATTATCTATTAAAACCGAAAGCTAGAAACAAAGTGTGTCCAATGAATGGGGAATGCCTTAACAAATTATGTTAGAAGAATGTAATACTAGTATTTTACTAGATCATTAAGAATGACAAATGTGAAAGATTTGGAGAAAAATGGAAAGAATTGTGTGAGGTGATGAGGAATTCAGAAAGCAGAGTAAAAAAACCAATATACACAATGACTACAACTGTAAATCAAATCAACATGAAGAGGGGACAAAATTCTGATCAATTATAACAGTCGATGTTAATACCATACTATCAAATGTAAGGGACACGTGACCCCCTCCCCCTTCTTTTTGATACCTGTCTATAAACTAGTTGTTTTTTGAGAAGTGTACTTTGTAATGATAGTTGTTTTGGAACTTATTGGTAAGTGCATGCTGTGTCAAAACAAAATGTATCAATAGTTTTCTTTTTTGAAAGATGAATAGGAATTAAAAAAGCAAATAGGACATTCTAAGCACAGGGAGCAGCCTGAGCAAAAGCATGGAGACAGGAGGGCATATACTATGTTTGGCAAGTAGAAGGCAAACTAGTTAACTTGGAATACAGAATACAGAGTAATTATTCGAGCTAAGGCTCAAAAAACAGGGTGGTGTCAGAATGTGGAATGTCTTTTTTTTTTTAATTTAACTTTTAACATTTATTTTCACAAAGTTTTGGGTTACAAATTTTCTCCCCTTTTGTCCCCTCCCCCCCCAAACCCAAGCATTCTAATTGCCCCTGTGACCAATCTGCTCTCTCTTCTATCCTCCCTCTCTGCCCTTGTCTCCGTCTTCTCTTTTGTCCTGTAGGGCCAGATAGCTTTCTTTACCCCTTAACCTGTATTTCTTATTTCCTAGTGGTAAGAACATTACAGTTGATCCTAACACTTTGAGTTCCAACTTCTTTAGCTCCCTCCCTCTCCACCCCTTCCCTTTGGAAGACAAGCAATTCAATATAGGCCAAATCTGTGTAGTTTTGCAAATGATTTCCATACTAGTTGTGTTGTATAGGACTAACTATATTTCCCTCCATCCTATCCTGTCCCCCATTACTTCTATTCTCTTATGATCCTTTCCCTCCCCATGAGTGTCGACCTCGGATTGCATTCTCCTCCCCATGCCGTCCCCTCTATCCTCCCCCCCACCCTGCTTGTGCCCTTGTCCCCCACTCTCCTGTATTGTGAGATAGGTTTTCCTATCAAAATGAGTGTGCATTTTATTCTTTCCTTTAGTGGAATGTGATGAGAGTAGACTTCATGTTTTTCTCTTGTCTCCCCTCTTTATCCCTCCACTAATAAGTCTTTTGCTTGCCTCTTTTATGAGAGATAATTTTCCCCACTCAATTTCTCCCTTTCTTCTCCCAATATTTCTCTCTCACTGCTTGATTTCGTTTTTTTTTTAAGATATGATCCCATCCTCTTCAATTCACTCTGTGCACTCTGTCTCTATGTATGTGTGCGTGTGTGCCTGTGTGTGTGTGTGTACTCCCACCCAGTACCCGGATACTGAAATGTTTCAAGAGTTACAAATATTGTCTTTCCATGTAGGAATGTAAACAGTTCAACTTTGGTAAGTCCCTTATGACTTCTCTTTGCTGTTCACCTTTTCATGGTTCTCTTCATTCTTGTGTTTCAAAGTCAAATTTTCTTTTCAGCTCTGGTCTTTTCATCAAGAATGCTTGAAAATCCTCTATTTCATTGAAAAACCATTTTTTCCCCTGAAGTATTATACTCAGTTTTGCTGGGTAGGTGATTCTTGGTTTTAGTCCTAGTTCCTTTGACTTCTGGAATATCCTATTCCATTCCCTTCAATCCCTTAATGTAGATGGTGCTAGATCTTGTGTTATCCTGATTGTATTTCCACAATACTTGAATTGTTTCTTTCTAGCTGCTTGCAATATTTTCTCCTTGACCTGGGAACTCTGGAATTTGGCCACAATGTTCCTAGGAGTTTCTCTTCTTGGATCTCTTTCCTGCGGTGTTCTGTGGATTCCTTGAATATTTATTTTGCCCTCTGGTTCTAGAATCTCAGGGCAGTTTTCCTTGATAATTTCATGGAAGATGATGTCTAGGCTCTTCTTTTGATCATGGTTTTCAGGTAGTCCCAGAATTTTTACATTGTCTCTCCTGAATCTATTTTCCAGGTCAGTTGTTTTTCCAATAAGATATTTCACATTATCTTCCATTTTTCCAATCTTCTCGCTATGTTCTGTGATATCTGTCTTTCTCACAAAGTCCTTAGCGTCCATCTGTGCCATTCTAGTTTTGAAAGAACTATTTTCTTCAGTGAGCTTTTGAATCTCCTTTTCCATTTGGCTGATTCTGCTTTTGAAAGCATTCTTCTCCTCATTGGCTTTTTGAACCTCTTTTGCCAATTGAGTTAGGCTAGTTTTCAAGGTGTTAATTTCTTCAACATTTTTTTGGTTCGCCTTTAGCAGGGAGCTGATCTGCTTTTCATGCTTCTCTTTCATCCCTCTCATTTCTCTTCCCAGTTTTTCCTCCACCTCTCTAACTTGATTTTCAAAATTCTTTTTGAGCTCTTCCATGGCCTGAGCCCATTGGGTGGGCTGGGACACAGAAGCCTTGATTTCTGTGTCTTTGCCTGATGGTAAGCATTGTTCTTCCTCATCAGAAAGGAAGGGAGGAAATGTCTGTTCTCCAAGAAAGTAGCCTTCAATAGTTTTATTTCTTTTCCCTTTTCTGGGCATTCTCCCCAGCCAGTGACTTGACCTCTGAATATTCTCCTCACACCCACCTCACCTCCTGGTCCTCCCAGCCAGCGTTTGGGGACTGAGATTCAAATGCTGCTTCCCGCCTTAGGGCTTTTGGCGGGGGCAGGGCTGCTATTCAGTGTGAGAATTAAGTTCAGGTGGTCAGGTCGGGGCAGGGCCGCCTCTCAGGCTCAGTTCCCTCAGGGGGTTTATGTACAGACCTTCCACAGTGGATCCAGGCTCCCGCCCGCTTGGGGAGCCCCTGTCTGCAGCCGCCTCTCAGCTTCTATCTCCCGGGGGGGCCCGAGCCATGGGGGCACCCCACTCCCCTCTCGACCCGCCAAAGAGACTCTCTCACCGACCCCCATCACCTGTGGGTGGAGGGGCTTGTGCCGCCGCTGGAGATCCCGTCCCTGAAGCCTGCTCGGATCTGTACCTCTCGGAGCCGCGGCCGCTGCAGGTCTGGGCTGGGCTCTGTGTCTACAGCGCGACGGACCTTTTGCGAGAGGTTTGCAGGTCCCTCTGTGGGTGGAGGGACCCGCGTGGCTGCTGGAGATCCCATCCCCGTAGCCCGCTCGGATCTTTTCCTCACGGTGTCGCAGCCGCTGCAGGGCTGCCCTCTGCTCCCAGTCCTGGCGCCCAGTCCGAAGCGCGAAGGACCCCCCGCGAGAGGTTTGCAGGTCTCTCCGGAACAGAAATCTCCCTCGCTCCAATATTCCGTGGCCTCTGGGTGCAGAATTCACCGTGAGTTGGTCCCCTCTAGCCGTTCTGTGGGTTGTGGGTTTGGAGCTATGTGTATGTGCGTCTTTCTACTCCGCCATCTTGGCTCCGCCTGGAATGTCTTAAATACCAGGCAAAGGAATTTAAATTTTTTTCAGAAGACAAATGAGTACCACTGAACATTTATGACCAAAAAGTTATTCTGAAAGGCATGTGAAGGATTGATTGAAGAGATAGAAGACCTGATGAAGATTGTTGAAACAGTTCAGGTAGATAGAAATGAGGACCTTCACAAAGATGATAGTATTGGGAACATAGAGGAGGGGGTGAAAGATATTGTGAAGGCTGTAATTTTAGCACCTAATAATTAACTGGATATAAGAAGTGAGAAGACTAAAGCAAAAATACAACAAAAAAAACAGTGAAATCAGGAAGAGAAGCAGATTTGGGGAGAAAGACAGTAAGCCTAGTTTTTTAAATGGTACTGGAACATCTAGAAAATGCAGAAGATTCTAAAGGCTGTTAGTCTAAGAGGAAAAGAATTCAGGTTCACTCATTATGAGATATTCAAGTAGAAAGAGCTGGTGAGTAGGTGGAAGGTAAGCCTGGTGTGTGTGTAAGACAAAGCCTAGAAATGAGGATGTTAGTTATCACCATACAAAGCAGCACTGAAGCCATCAGAAGGAATGAACTTTTAGAAAAAGAGATTACATAGAGAAAAAACCGAATGCGGAGCACAGTCTTTAATAACACTTGTAATTAGGAAACAGTTCCAGGAGGAGGACAATAAGGAAGAGAAATTGTGTAAATGGTTAATAAAAAAAGATCAGGATATTGTGCAGTATCACCTAAATAAGGGCAAGTTAAGAGAACATCAAGAAAAGATGATCAATACTCTCAAAGAATAAGGAAGGTTAAAAAAGGGAAAAGCCATAAGGTTTAACCAGAAAGATGTCAGAGGTGACATCCAAAGAACTATTTTTGTAAAGTTTTGAGGGCAAGGTTAGGGGAGGGAGAAGGAACAGAAAAAAGACTGCAATAAAAAAATTAGAACAGTGGGTACAAAGTACAAGTTTGAGAAATTTGTCAACGAAAGAAATAAGAGAAAATAGAAGGGACTATGAACACAGAAAGACACAAACTACAGCACTATGAGGTTGTTCAATAAATGTTTATTAAATTGAATTGAACTGAATGCTAGTGACAAAGGGAATAATCTAAAGGTTCAGGTTCAGGAAGAAGACACTGGGAATTGCATCCAGAGTGTGATTAAATAAATAGCTTTCAAGATCACAGAATCTCAATGCAGTCATTGACGTTTTTATAGACATGGCCTTTGAAGTGCTCTACTCAACACCAGAAAAATAATCCCCTTTACAGTATCCCAAACAAGGTTGTGAAGCCTTTACTGGAAGATGAGAGGAAACCTATACCACCTGCTGGGTCCACCCATTCTCCTTTATGACAACAGCTAGGAAGTTTCTTCCTTACAAAAAACATAAATCCACCTCCCCACACCCTCCACCCACTGCTCTACTTTGCCTTCTATGGTTTACCAGAACAAATCTAATACTCTTTTCACACATAGCCCTTCAGTTGCTCAAAAACAGCTACCATGTACTGCCTAACTTCACAAATTTTCTGGGCTAAGCACCCAGCAGTGTCAAGGTTTCTTAACCACTATCTTGGTTGCCTTCCTATGGGTGTTTCTCAGTGCAGTTCTTCAAAGAACTGAACACAAGACTCCAAATATGATATAACAGGGGAAGATTATAAAGGGACCTTCCCTAGTCCGAGTCATCATGCCACTCTTAATATTAGCTTTTCTGGCTTCCACATCACATCATTGACTCACATGGAGATTACAGTAAACTAAAACATGCAGATCCTTTTCATGTGGACTGGTAAAGAGCCATGCTGTCCCCATCTTGTACTTGTGAGGTTGATTTTTTTTTTAAGTGTAAGCCCTTATACCAATTCTTATTAAATTTTGCCACGATGTGAAATTTTAGCAAAATATTCTAGCCTGTCAAGCAAGGTCTTTTCAGATTCAGAATTTGTCATCTGACATGTCAGTTTTTCCTTCTCATCTTTGTGTAATCTTTGTTGATAGGGAAGATGAGGGACACCTACTTCCTTCAAACTGGAGAGATGTACAAAAGGAAGAAAATGTATGATTAACATAATATTCAAATAGGTTAAAGATCATTATGTAGAACAAGGAATACACCGTTTTTTCCCCTCCAAAGGTCAGGGCTAGGATGAATAAACAGCAAGAATCTAGCAAAATGCAAATTTCAGATCAACATAACAAGACTTCATTAAAAATTTTTTAAAAAGGGCACTGACATTGGAGTTAGCGGCCCCCAGTTTTCAAATATTACATCTGCTCACTGAGTAGACTTGGGCAAGTCACTTAATCTACCTGAACCTCATTTCTCATTTATAAAATGAGGGGGTTGATTAAATGCCACTTACATACCCCCTTACAGCTTTATGATCTATAATCCTTCCCAAATGTAACAGGCTATCTCAGAAAGTCAAGAAATTCCTGTTGCTGGAAATGTTCAAGTAGAGGTTTCATGTTTGTCAACAAGGTAACGAACTACCACCTCTCCCCATAAACCTGAGTCTAAAATAACCAAAATTATATCTCAAACAGGAAATGGATTTGGAAATTTGTTTGAAACCTTACAGACCCAAACATAGTACCATAGCTTTCCATTTGGTTGTGATGTTCTTTGGCTTTTAGGATTTCTGCATTTGGTGAGAGTTTGGATTAAATTACATTTTATAAGTACTGATACTTAAGGGAGTTCATGCCAAATGACCTCAGTTTTCTTTACAGGCCAGGGAGGCTTGGAGAAAAACTACTACATGAATAGTTTGAAGATTACAAACCCTCATAACAGTTAATTACAATGACTCCAATGTGATTTGTTCCCTCACTCACCTTTGCAGTTATCTCTTGAGATTTCTCTCTCTACTATCCAAGGTTCTTGTCCTTGTTCCAACTGGGAAATCACATATGGTTTTGAACCTTGATGCCCTGTTCATATAGAAAAACAAAGAATTTGAGTATTTGTGCAGGAGACAAAGAATCATCCCGTGAAAATCCAAATCCCTTCTTCTTGAGGATCAATGAAAGATGAGGTTATGGCAACACCAAAGACATATCCATTTCAGACTTTACAAAGTGTAGACCTCTCAAATGGAAAGAGGGATCAGGACTGTTCCTGTACCCAAAAGGGATTAGGATTTTTTGATCGCTTAATTCCAAGTAACAATACAAATAAACACTTCGGAGTCCTTTCCCTCACACCTCTACATATACATACATTTTAATATCTGAGAAAACAAAAATACTCTAATAGGCAGTCTGACCTTCAGTCATCATAAAAGAAACCTATTCTTACCCAGTGAGACCAGGTTCCTGTAGTTCTCCAGCATTACATCCCTATATAGGTATCTCTGATCAGAATCCAGTTTCCTCCACTCTTCCTGAGTGAAGTCCACAGCTACATCCTTGAATGTCAATGATTCCTAAAATGCCAAACACATTTCAGCTCAACCTGGGGCCATCCACTAACAATACTGAAAAGAGCATCAGAAGGAACAGACAGGGTTATATATTCTGACAAAGTTTAAGGATCTGAGAGTTTCAAGCCAACCAAATTATTTATTTCCTATTATGTCCTTATGCTGACGACCATATAAAAGACACAAAAGATGTATAAAACATAGTTAATGTCCTTGGAAACATAAGAGTTTTGCCTGCGAGAAAAAAATACATAGGACAAAACTGGAGAAACACTACACTGTACACACAGTTAACCACCACACCATGAGGAATAAATGGTAAAGGCATATGAGTCCAAAGAAGAGACTCACCTGGTTTCAGGGACAAGGGAATACTTCACAGAAGAATGTACTGATGATCAATGACTGCCTGAAACTGCTATTCACTTTGATTAATTTTATATATTTTGGAAAATGTCTAGAAAATCAAGGTACATGGTTCCAGGTACAATAAAAGTTACGTTCCTGAAAACAAAAATACAGAGGTCTGCTGTCTCTGTAGGGATTTCTAAAACATCATAAGAGAACCTCCCAACAGCTGTCAAAATACAAGACTAATATCTATTTCTAGTAATTTACATGGGCATAAAAAATATTGCTAACAACTAAGGTTTTTTTGTCAAAGATTACAAAGTCTTGGTGAGAAATTGAGGATTGTTGGAAAAGGGACGTTTTCATCACTGCTGCCTATTCAAAGCAAGGGATAAGAGAAAGTAGATTTGGGAAGCAAAATGACTGCTTAAGAAGATGGCATCTGGGAATGGATTTTGGAATTCTGGATCACAGCTTAAAAAGTTGAGTGACAGGCTCACAAAACTTTTATAGGAGCCACAATTGGTTGGGCTTTTCATGGTCAAAAATTGTTCCCTCTACTCACAAAAACAACTTTTTTTTTACATCTGTCCCTCTCCAATTTATTTCTCTATCTATTTATTTATATTTATTCTTAGTTTTCAACATTCATTTCCACAAGATTTGTGTTCCAAATTTTCTCCCCATCTCTCCTCTCACCCCACCCCGAGATGATATGCATTCTGATGACCCCATTCCCCCAATCTGCCCTCCTTTTTATCATTCCCCTCTCTTATCCCCTTCCCCTTTACTTTCTTGAAGGGCAAGATAGATTTCTATACCCCATTGCCTGTATATCTTATTTCCCAGTTGCATGTAAAAACAATTTTTTAACACTTGTTTTTAAAATTTTTAGTTCCAAATTATCTCTCTTCTCCCCTCCCCACCCACCCTCATTGAGAAGGTAAGCAATTCAATATAGGTTATATGTGCATAGTTAGGCAAAACACTTTCATAACAATCATGTTGTAAAAGACTAACTACATTTCTCTCCATCCTATCCTGCACTCTAATTCTATTTTCTCCTTTGATCTTGTCTTTTTTTCAAAAGTGTTTGCTTCTGACTACCCCCTCCCCCAACCTACCCTCCCTTCTATCATCTTCCCCTCTTATTCCCTTCCCCCCTACTTTCCTGTAGGGTAAGATACCCAATTGAGTGTGTATGTTGTTCCCTCCTTAAGCCAAATGGCAGTAAGGTTCACTCATTCCTTCTCACCTCCCCCCTCTTCCCCTCCATTGTGAAATCTAAATTTCTTGCCTCTTTTATGTGAGATAATTTATCCCATTCTATCTCTCCCTTTCTCCTTCTCCCAATATATTCCTTTCTCACCTCTTAATTTTACTTTTTTAGATATCCCTTCATATTCAATTGACCCTCTGCACTCTATCTCTTTATGCATCTATTTCCTCCAACTAGCCTAATACTGAGAAGGGTCTCATGAGCTACAAATATCATCTTTCCATGTAGGAATGTAAACAGTTCAACTTTAATAAGTCTCTTATGATTTCTCTTTCCTGTTTACCTTTTCACACTTCTCTTGACTTGTATTTGAAAGTCAAATTTTCTATTCAGCTCTGGTCTTTTCATCAAGAATGCTTGAAAGTCCTCTATTTCATTGAATATTCATTTTTTTTCCTCTGAAACATTATGCTCAGTTTTGTTGGTTAGGTGATTCTTGGTTTTAATCCTAGATCCTCTGACCTCCAGGATATCATGTTCTAAGCCCTTTGATCCCTTAATGTAGAAGCTGCTAGATCTTGTGTTATCCTAACTGTATTTCCACAATATTTGAATTCTTTCTGGATGCTTGCAATATTTTCTCCCTGACCTAGGAACTCTGGAATTTGGCTGCAATATTCCTAGTAGTTTTCCTTTTAAGATTTCTTTCCAGAGGTGACTGGTAGATTCTTGTAATTTCTATTTTACCCTCTGGTTCTAAAATATCAGGATAGTTTTCCTTGATAGATGATATCTTGGCTCTTTTTTTTATCATGGCTTTCAGGTAGTCCAATAATTTTTAAATTATCTCTCCTGGATCCATTTTCCTGGTCAGTGGTTTTTCCAGTGAGATATTTCACATTATCTTCTATTTTTTCATTCTTTTGGTTCTGTTTTATAATTTCTTGATTTCTTATAGTCATTAGCTTCCATTTGTTCCATTCTAATTTTGAAGGAATTAGTTTCTTCAGTGAGCTGTTGAACCTCCTTTTCCATTTGGTCGATTCTGCTTTTTAAGGCATTTTTCTCCTCATTGGCTTTTTGGACTTCTTTTGCCATTTGGGTTAGTCTATTTTTTAAGGTGCTATTTTCTTTAGTATTTTGGGGGGTTTCCTTTAGCAAGATGTTGACTCAATTTTCATGATTTCTCTCTCATTTCTTTTCCCAATTTTTTCCTCTACTTCTCTTACTTGATTTTCAAAATCCTTTCTGAGCTCTTCTATGGCCTGAGAACAATTCATATTTTTCTTGGAGGTTTTTGATGTAGGAGCCTTTACTGTGTTATCTTCTAGTTACGTTTTGATCTTCTTTTGTCACCAAAGTAAGATTCTACAGTCTGTTCTGTTTCAATGTTTTCTCATCTTCCCAGCCAAATACTTGAGTTTCTTATGCTTTGTCAAGGTAGAACTCTGCTTCTGGTAGGGGTGGGTATACTGTTCCAGTTTCAGGGATTTTGTATAAGCTATTCGATTCCCCACTGTCTGTGGGCCCAGAGTTCTGGAAGCAGCCTCTGCCACTGCTGCTGCCGCCACAGGCCATAGTCACCACCATCACCACCACTGCCTTGGGGCTGGGACTGCGTGCTCCTCTTTTACCCAGGTCCCACAGAATTTTCCCACTGATCTTTTTGGCATTTGTGGGTTAAAAAGTCTGGAAACTGCCACAGCTGCCAATAATTCAGTCCCCTGAGGCCTGCTCTAGGTGCCATGTGGACAAGCCAGACTGTTCTCCACTCCCTGCCTGGTGTAATAGACCCTTCCTGTAGAATTTCCAGGTTGTCTTGGGCTGGGGATTTATTTCACTCTGTCATTTTGTGGGTTCTATAGCTCTAGAATTTGTTTAGTCATTTTTACAAGTATTTGGAGGGCTGTGGGGGAGAGTTCTGGGAAGTCCTTGCTTTTATTCCACCATCTTGGCTCTGATACCCAAAACAACTTTTCAAACTGAATTACAACATCTGTTGATAGTGTTGTTACATGAAGTGCTGTCATAAAGAATCACCTGTCTTCTTCAATTCTCTGTGAGATCAAGACACTCAATTCAATAGCACCTCAGGTGCTGTTTTGGCTGATACCAATGAGGGACTATAAGATAACTATCAGCTTTTATCTCCCAAATTCATAAGGATCTAGACCTGATAGGATCTAATCCCCACAGACCATAAAACAAGCTGCACCTACTATTCATTGGATGACCAATCAAGGGACTATGTGATTCAGGGACCACTCTTAAGGGATTGGGTTAGGCCATCAAAGAGGCTATATCCTATGTATGAGTCCCAACTACCCAAGCCTGAATGAGACTGCCCACAGTGAAGAGATATTCTCTGAGTGACTTGATTGTGCCTATGTGAGAAACTTATTACATTCTAAAAAGAGGCAAGAAAGACTTAAGCTCAAGTCCTATCTCTGATATATACTAGCTGTGAGACCTTAGATAAGTCACTTAACTTCTCAGTGTCCTAGGCAACCCTTTAAGACTGTAAGTTACAGAGAGGTACCAACTTTCATTGGTAGGAGAAGTTTCCTCACCTGGGAGTTCCCCATTCCAATGAAAAACATAGATCTAGTCCCTATCCCTCTCCTTGTTCTCAAGAAGTTTCCAACCTAAGGAGTGTATGTGACACAGACAAATATTCAGTACTATATAATAGAGAATAAACATAGTGCTTAACAGAATAAAGTAGGAGAAAATTTGTATAATAGCAAGTATTGAATACCATATAAGACCAGAGGGGAAAGAGTATTTCAGGTATATATCGGGGGACTGAATGAATGAAGGCTTTGTGGAAGAGGTAGTATTTCATATGGGCCTTATAAGGAACATTTCAGAAGGCAGAGAATGAAGGATGGTATAAGATGGAGCAGACATGTAATTTCTTAAAATAAGCAGTAAATCTGGATCTAAAATGTAGATCCTCTTTACTACAATATCAGTAAGATCATAATGTTTATTTCATCAGTCTGTGATAACAAGACACAAAAAAAAGACATGAATTCACCCAAGAGACACTTACTAGGATGGTGAGAAAAACAGAAAAGATGCTATATCATAACTAGTTGAAGGAACTGATGATGTTTAGTTAAAGAAGACTTAGAGGGAAGCATGTATCTGTCTTGAAGTATTTGATAATGTATCATGTGGAAAAGCAATTAGACTTTTTCTGCTTGGTTTCAGACAACAGAATTTATAGCAATGGATGGAAGATGCAGAGAATCAGATTTAGGCTTGTTATGAGGAAAAACCTAACAATCAGAGTTGTCCAAAAGCAGAATAAGCTGCCTTGGGCCTGTAGGTCTGCAAACAGATCACTTGCCAAAGATACTCTCTTACTGAAGTGTGGGTTGTACTTGATGACCTCAGAGGTGCTTTTCAACAATGAGAATATTTGGAACCTGGGCCTAGATATGAAATGACTTACTTCATCTAGTGTGAAATGACTTACTCTACCTAGGTAACACATTGAATTAGTAGCAGTGTCAATAAAAACACTCTGTTCTCCTAACTCTCAGATCCATGGCTAAGTAAAGATAATGTATATATTTTATTTGGAGCCCAGAAAGATAAATCAAAGAAGATTTATTAAATATCTAGATACTGGGGCTACATGCTAGATACTGGGGCTACAAAGACAAAAATTAAACAAATACTTTACCCCAGGAGCTTGCATTTGACCAAGGGTGATGTAACAGGCACACAAGTAAACACAAAGAACATACAAAGTAATTTCAGTTTCAGTGTGGGAATATTAGGGGGGAAAGCTCCATGTAGGTGGGAGTACTTGAGCTGTGCTTTATGAAAAATACAAAAATGACCACTTAAAGACACAGATCCCAAAAAGACACTATGGTTAAATATGTGGATTGCCAGTGGATTGGCATGTGTGTACACATAGGTACAGGGGTCTATAGATATAGGATATTCCCAGGAAAAATGAAGAGTACTTGAAGAAATTTGGACAAAAATATAAGATATTAAATCTGCTTTTTGATTTTCAAAATATCATCTTACATCTTAAGAATATGTGATACACATTTTCCTATTTCAGAATTTCAAATTGTTCCCACCAAACTCCTTTTCACATTCCAGTAGAATTTAATTGTCTTAAAGGCAAGAACTATCTTTTTTGACTTTCTGTCCTGAGTATCTATCACAGGATATGATAAATTCTTCTTGAATTAAAATCCTATAAGTATATATTTGCATATGAATTTTAAAGCATGGTACCTCATTACATAGATTTTAAATTCTTAAAAAATCTAGTAACTTCTAGTCATCAAACAAGAAGCCTAGAAGACAGCTAAGGTTCCTTCCAACTGAAAAATAACAATATACTATATTATAACCTAGATTGATAATAATGGAAATACCCAGTGACTAGCTGTGTTTTAAAACCAGTGCAATTGAATATGAAAGTTTCCACTCATAAGACTATGAGATCATCATTGTTCTTAGATTTGATACTGATCCATAAAAGATAAAATGAATAAAATATGAGTTAAGATTCACAGGAAATGAACTATGAAGCCTGTTTTCTTCCAAAGCTATGAAAAAAGGTGTTCAATTTTTAATTGTGACACGTAAATATAATCTAAATAGCTAAGTACCATAACACTTAGTTGGCTTTGGATAATAAAATCATAAAACTTCAGATTATTTAGCTCATCTCTCCTAGAAGAAACTGCCTTGAGGATTTTATTTTCTTGGCATGAAAATGTATGTTTCCAGGAAAATACTAATACTCGCCCAACTCAGATTTCTAGGACAGATCTCAGGAGGCCTTTCCAAACTACTTTAAGAATTCCCAGAACAAGAACAATACTTGAACTTTTTTACATATGAAAACCATTTCATGTAGGACATGTTTCAGTGATAATTTACTTATTACATTGGGGCCTGGCCTCAAACAGTCAGAGAGTTATGGAATTTAGAACTGGAAGAGACCTCGAAAACTATCTAATCTTCAAAAAGAAACCCTACCATTCAGTCAAATACCATTTATTAAATGGCTACTATCATCCATTCTTTGCTTGAAAACTTCCAGTGACAGGGAACTTATCTCCTGAGGAAGGCCAGCTGACTAGTGGATAACTAATTGTGAGGATTCCTGAAATCAAGTCTAAATTTGCTTCTATGCAGGTTCACCCAATTTTTCCAAGTTTTGCCCTCTGAGAGCAAACAAAACAAGTTTAATCCCTTTTCTACCAAATGGCTTTTAAAATAGCTAAAAAATAGCTAATATAGAGAGCATTAACCTAGTTAGTGGATAGATAGCCAAGTTGCACAGTCAGGAAAAGTCTCATTTCTGATATGTATTATGTGACCCTGGGCAAATCAACTGACTCCTTAGCACCCAAATAGAACTCTCTAACACTATAAGGTTGCATCACCTTGATTTCTCCCTCCTGAGAGAGAAAAAGACAGAGAAACACATACACACATACACACACACACACACACGCACGCACGCACACACACACACACACACACACACACATACACACACACAGAGACCATGAACCCTGACCCAAACTCAAAGTCCCTCATCATTCTGATCACTCTCCTCTGAACATTCTCCAGCTTATCAAAGTTCCTCCACAACCAGGTGCCCAGAACTTAAAACAACCTTCCAGATGAGGTGTGATCAAGGCATTCATATGCAAACACAGGACTATCACCTTGTTCCTGACAGTTAAGTTTCTCATAGTAGTCCAAGACCTTACTCATTTTTTTGGCTATTATACATGACAATGCTAACACATATCGAGCCTAAATCCCACTAAAATCCCCAGATCTTTTTGTCTCCTCCTTTTTGTCTTTGTGAAGTCAATTTCTTAAACACAAGCATACTTCATATGTATCTCTAATAAAACTGATCTTAGATTCAGAATCCTTTTAAGTCTTGTCATCCAATGTGTTAGCTATCCCTCCTAGCCTTGTATAATCTATAAATTTTATTAGGATGCCATCTATATCTTTACCCAAATCATTAATAAAAATGTTAAATAGTACAGAGCCAAACATGGATCCCTGGGGCACTCCACTGAAGGAATGTTGTCACACTGATGTGGGATCATTCATGATTATTCTTTGTGGTCCATTCAACCGGTTCATATCTTTATAAAAATAGTATGCAGTTACTCCTTTCACATCATGGGGAGTAGAGGTGGTGCCCCCTTGATCTAGAAAACCCACATAAAATTTTTTGGCCTTCCCTTGGTGCAAAAAAAGAAATTGTATATATTGATGGTATTAAAAGATAAAATATGTTGATACTATGCAATAATATACATATGTTTTATGCATTTCTGAGTTTCTAAACTTTTTATGTATTGTCTACTGGCCTTCATGTGTCATCTGTGGCTTCCACAAAACTTCTCAAAAAATTCACATTTAATTTCTTATGTTGACCCATAACGAAAATGGGGAAAGTCATGATATGGAAGGGATAACTGTAGCCTAGCCTATCTCTCTCTAGATTTTTCAAAAGAGTAACTTAATTAGACCTTTTCATGGATAGTTATATTCATCTTTATTGCCTAGATCATCATTCCACCTATGTGGAAACTCTGAAATCATCTCCAACTCTCTCATTCTTTCTACTACACTAGTCATTGCTTCTTCAAACACTACTTTATTTCTTGCCCCCACCTTAGCTCCCCTCTTTCCCAAACCACTCAAGTTATTTCACCTAATCCTAAGATAAATTTCATATTTCTTCAAGTTGCCATTCAAAATCTTCTATAATATGACCCCATGCTAAAGAACAAACCTATTTCTCACTGCTTCCTAGAATGCACCCTTTATTCCAGTCTGACCAGTCTCCTCACTGGGTTTCAGTTGAGGACATGTTCACTCCAGTTCCATGATGCTCTCTCTGCCCAGAATGTCCTCTGCCATCTTCTAACAATATAAATTCTATCTATCCTCAAGTTCAACTCAAATTTCATCTCTTTTAGAAAGCCTGCCTTGTCCATTCTAGCCATGTTAACCTTTCTTTTCTTTCAGCTTTTACGACATTGTCTACACCATTTGCTTTGACTTGGCCCTCATACGCTTCCTTATATTTTTAAATTTTTAAATCATCGTTTCATGAGACATTTTGTCTCCTCAGTATGGTCCTTCAGAACAAGGATAGTGTTTTCTTCTTCTTTTGTCTTGTTCACAGCCCCAAAATTAGTACATTAGAACATCCTGCTAAATAGACTGAATATTGGCAGGGAGAAGGACCCTGAGAATTCTCCCAGTCTCCTAGGTGAAAACATCTGGGACTCAGTCTCTGAACTAGGCTTTTTGGAAAGAGAAGCTCTAAGAGGAGAAAAAGAAATGTTCTCTGAAACTGGAGAGATGTGCTCTCTTCTTGTCCTGAAATGTCAACCTACCTGGGATCTGGTAGTCAGGAGTCTAGAAGTCATTCCTTCCCTCTCAGTGCTACCTTCTTGTGAAGGGTAGATTCCTAAAAAGGCAAAGCTACAAAACAGAAAAGAATCATTAGGAAGATCCTGTCTTGTTTCCCACATTTACTTGGCAGCAAAGGACAGAGGGATATGTTCCCTGTCCCAATGTTATGAAAGAAAAAGAAAGTCAAAGAGAACCTAGAAGTAACCTCATCCTCATATTCACAGATAATCCTAACATTTAACATTTATGTAGCACTTACTATATGCCAGGACCTACGTTAAGTGATTTAGAATTGTTTCATTTGATCCTCATAACAACCCTGGGTGGTAGGTCTACTTTGATCCCAATTTTACAGATGAGGAAACTGAGGCAAACAGCGGTCACCTGACTTGCCCAGCATCACTCAGTTAGTAAGTACCTGAGGCCAAATCTGAACTCAAGTCTTCCTAATTCCAGGTCCACCCCTCTATCCACAGCACTATCTGGCTGCCCAGATCAGAGTGAAGGTCCCTAAGTACTTCTGGGCCCAAACTCTTATCACCCATTCTACTTGTTAACAACCACAGCTTCTAGTCCCAATCAAAAAACCACCTCCCAAGATAATCAAACCAGCTGGGGTGCCATTCAGATGGCTTTTCTTTATGTGGCTTACTTGAAAGTGCCAACTACATTCAAGCATTCTGATGTATGCTCTGTCTCAAATTCACAATCTACTCCATAGGCCCTGCTCATTACAATTCTAGAATATCCCCTTGCCTTTGACTTTCTCAGAATAATCCTATGCATTAACTGAAGGGTGGGAGTGCAGTCAGCCCCATCAGGGAAAACAGTACCCATCTCACTAGGCAAATTTTCCAGGAGAAAAGGTCATTCCAGGTAAAAGAATGTTGTAATTTTGTGTACGTATAAGGCAACTGGTGTAGGTCACAAACTGCTCTCTGGTCAACTGATCCGTTGTTCCCGCAGTCGGTCATTCTCACCTGTGTCTTGAAGCATTTGGTTGAGATTTTCCAGGGTTAGTTTCTGGATATTGTACTTTCACCCCAATCCTGCTCCCCCAAGCAGACTGGTCGGGAGTCGTTTCAGCACCAGCCACGTCCATGATTTTACTGAGCATTTCTGGAAGCTCTGGGCAGAGGTCTCAGGGGTCAGGAGTGCATGCTGCTGGCGTGTATTCTGACTCCCAGAGCCCGGGAGCTCCGGGGCTCCCCAGGACCTTCACCGTGGAGCTAAAATCTCCGCTTCTTCATTAGGAAACCGTTCCTCTGGTACTCAGGGCTGCGGACACAGAGAGAATGAGGGTCAGCACACAGAACCTGGCAACCTCAGTCACGGCATGAGTCCTGCGGGGCACTTGAGGGAGAGCCCGAAAGTCGGGCGTCCAAAAGGGCGCCTGAGGAACTTCATTCATTCAACAAACCTCCGATCCAACTAAATAAACATTTAACAAGCGTCTTACTAAACGCCGAGCACTGTGCTAGGAGCTGGGGACAGAGACAAGGCCACCTTACCCAGGGGGCGCTGATTCTGCTGGAATGTGAACATAGAGAGAGTGACTGAGAGTATCTGTGCATCCACACAAACACGCACACCCACACCGAGCTCTCGTCCGACACTCACACATTATCGCGTCCTCAGGGGTGGGGAATGGAGGGGAATGACACGCTCCCTCTCCGCCCCACAGCGAGGTAGAACTTAAGGGCCGGCTCGCTAAGTACCTGGGACTCAGCCCGGGGATTTGGCCTGACCTCCAATAAGAGAGGGTTCGGCCCAGAAGCCGATTATGGCGTCAAGTCTGCGCGCGCATTACCAGACAATGCTCCGCAGTACGCTTGCGCCTAGAGAATCTCCTGGGACTACAACTCCCAGAATGACACGGGCTGAGCCGCTGCAGTCTTTCCTACTCTCTCTCCCACCCACCGCTACGCCCTCCCCCACTCCCTTCTTCCCATTTCCCGATGCCAAGTCGTGGCCAATTCGGCAACACCTTCCCAGCGCCGGCTCGATCTCCCATGCCTGAGCTGCGCCACGCCAGAAGCGAAGCTCAGCTTCGGCAATGGACGCGGAGCCATTTCTCCGCCAATCACAGGCGGAGGTTAGCTTCGCATCCCTCCCCCCACACCAAACAATCCTAAGTTTTCTCCAGGACAGCAGTGTCTCAGCCCGTCTTTGTGCATTTCACTGCCCAGAGTTTGGTCCCTATCAGGGCTACAAACCCGCCTTCTTTAGAGGCTGGGCTATAAAGGGCGGAGAGAACCAATAGGGTAGAGAAAGGGCGGGGAAGAAACGTTTTGGGGGCGGGCCCGAAGAAGGGGGCGGAGCTTTAGGCCCCGACCACATTCCGGTAGAAAAGGCAGGAGAGTCTTTTCCCGCGGGGAGAAATTAACACCCAATTAATCAACTGGAGCTCTTGAGGGATAAGGAGAAGCTGTGTAATGTAACAACTGCAAATAGCGGGCAAAATAATCTTCCTTAAGCACAGGTCTAATTTTGTCACTCTTCTCATAAGATACTTAGAATAAAACACGAATTCCTCAGCAATCCAGTCAGGGAGCATTTATCAAGAACCTGGTATGTACCAGGCACCAGGTAAGCGCTGAGGATACGAAGAAAGGCCAAAAACAGGCACTACTATCTCTAGGCGCTTCCCTGTCCTGATTTTCCCCCCATATATTACTCTTCACTTACCTTACATTCCAACCAAAGTGGTTGGTTGTTTGTTTCTCCAGTTGTTTCTCCAAATTCAGTACTCCTAATTTCCCAGCCATATGAGTGCATTTTCCTACTCACAGCCCATTCACCCAGCAGACAAGTAATCCTGTTCCCAGAATGCACTCTCTTCCTAGTTTAAAATCCCAGAATCCTTGTCTTTTGCCAAAGTTCAGCTCGGGTTCCACTTTCTTTGTGAAATTTTACCTCATCCTCTTCCCCACCCCCTTAGTGTTCTCTCCTATTTACCTCATATTATATTTATTTCTGTATATGTTGAAATATGTACCGATAGAATTTTCTGCACCAATGAAATCACAGGTAAGGCTTAAAAAATGGTGGATAGTAATGGTAGGAATGTTAGCAACAGCTGTGTTGTTAGCAACAATTATTTCAGCAGCAGTCACTAGACTCCAAGGAAGCCTACTGCCCCCAGCTCCAATATTCCAATTTCCTCATATGCCTCACTAAAACAGCAGACATGTCCATGACCTTAACCACATCAATCTAGTTTTAGACATAGACGTAAACCAAACCTTCTGGTATATGTATCAGTAAGCACAGGTTCTTAGATCTGCATTCATAAAAGGCAAGGCAACTTTTGAGGGGTTAACAATCACTTTAATCAAGCACATGTATCAATCCTTTAGTCAAGCACATATATTATTCACTTATTTCAGGGGTGTCAGCACCCCAAACTTCAAAGAAAATACAGAGAAACTAAAAGTCAACAGAAATGCTTCCAAAATGTCTGACCATTATTTAACAGACCACTGTCTGACCATAATTACCAGAGATGGAAGCATGACATATGGGTTCTCAAAGCTAGGGGGCTCCTTAGCAGCTTCCCAGAGTCCTCATTTGACCAAACAAACACTTCCAGTCAATAAGCCCCAAGTAAAATCTCACCCTCAGAGTATTTATACACTTTTTAGAACCAGAGGGCATAACCCTCTGACCTAGTGCCTCAACAGGAAAAACAAAAGTTATTTGGGACCCTCCTACAAAGCAACTACCCTAATCAAGATTCTCACAATAGACAGGCCCATCAATAAGTGCGAAAGATCCTCCCCAACCACATTATTCAATCAGAGGCACTTTTAGTAAAACAAAAACAGCAAAAGATCCTAATTTGATTGCCATTATAGTATTAGACATACCACAAGAGCCAGACAATAAGAAAGCAGCATCAACAGGACACGGAGCAGGATGTTTTACCACAAAACAATAGAAGAGGCTTTCCCTAAGTGGATGTGTGTGCAGTAATAGCAAAAACTGTCCTTTAGGTGAATTTATAATGTAGAGAGGCTTATTATAGCACATTATCATACATTAATAACCCTCCCAGTGGGCTTTTCTGTATGCATTATGGATAGCCACATGCACAGTTCCACTAAGGCAAGGATCCCTCCCCATATTAGCAAAACTCACTCATAATATTCATATAATCTGTTATTCTAATAGCATCATTTGTTCTATAAAATCCCTGTCTTGCTTTACTAGTTGCTGGTTCCTCTAAGAAGGCCAGCTCACTATGGAGAGTATAATCCTCAGTCAATGCCTTTGCTTGGGTGGAGATGGTCTGAGTCTGTGAAATCTTTCAAGACAACCCTTCAGCACATCTTGCCACCTTAACAGAAAGGAATTAGTTTAGAGACAGGAAACAAAGGACTGAAGGAGGGGAAAGAGAAGAAATATCTCTTAGAATGGAAAGGTAGAAAATGCTGGGGTACGCAGGACTCAGAGTTAAAACTTGACAACTAATATTTTTATAAATTATCTTGAGGAAAGAGTGAATTGTGAAATCTCCAAGCCTGAGGCAGCCATAGAGATGCCAAATCATGGAGAATTCAGGGAATAAACAGAAATGTGGAAGTTGAGTTTTAAAGTTGGTACATCAACATGCATTTATTAAGTGCCTACTATGTGCTAGTCACTATGCTAAGTACTGGGGATAAAAGAAAGGCAAAAAAAAAAAAAAAAACCAACAACAACCAGTCCCTGCTCTCATGGACTTCAAGTCTAATAGGAGATGCAAAATGCAAAAGACTATATAAAAAAAATGTATATGCAGGATAAATTGGATATAATCTCAAAGGAAAGGCACTAAGATTGAAGACTGGGAAGGAAAGTAGGACTTTAGCTGGGTCTTGAAGGAAACTAGAAGAGATAAGAGACAGAAATGAGAGGAGAGAGGATCGGTTCCAGCTATGGGAGATAACCAGTGAAAATTCATAAATGTATGAAGTTGAGAAATGGAATGTCTTCTTCAAGAAACAGCAAGAAGCCCAGTGTCACAGAATAGTTGGGGAAGAGTAGTGTGTAAGAAGACTAGGAAGGTCAGAAAGACATTAAGGGCCTTTTAAAGCAAAACAGAGAATTTTTGACCCTGGAGGCAATAAGGAGCCAATGGACTTTATTGAACAGAGTGTGAGGGGAGGGTGGCATGGTCAAACCTATGTATAAGAAAGATTAATCTTACAGATTAGTGGAAGAACTACTGGAGTGGGAAGATACACAAGGCTATGATACCAACCTGCAAGCTATTGAAATAGTCTAGGCATGAGATAATGAGACCTTGAACCAGGATGGAGGCAGTGTCAGAGGAGAGAAGTGAGTGTGTGTGTGTGTGTGTGTGTGTGTGTGTGTATACACATATATACATATACATATATACATATATGTGTGTGAGATCTTCATAGTACAGGATATTGATTACATTGATGGGAAAATAATTAAACTCTAACAATAGATAATAACTCTCTGATGCAATTCCAGGAAAGGACCAAGAAGCTATGGTAAATGCTGCCTGAAGACATTGACCCTAAATCTGATATATCTTTTGGCAAGACATGAAAATAAAACAAAACATCTTAACCGCATTATACAAATATTTGAGTTATCTACAGTGTCAAGATATTAGAAGAAATCCTGTTTTCCAGAACTAAGACCCAACAAACAAGCTATGACCTAAACTGGCATAACAATCCTTTGCACTCACCCTCTGGGTGATCTCACACTCTGGCAAAATCACATAATTATTATATTGCTTTGACTAGCACCAGATGTTCTCTGTGCTCTGACAAGCACTGGACAAACTTTGTTAACTATCCATAAGTCCTGTTATGAATCAAACCTGTCTCATTGTTGCTGTGACCCCTCACTGTGAGAGCTACAGTTCACTGCATAATATAACTGATATAAGTATTAAGATCCCCCCACATTGCCTTGAGTCCCCCCACTAGGGACAAGGACCTGGAATATATGCCTAATTTGCCTCCTTGTTTGCAAGCTGTTTCTCTGACTTTGAAATTAAACTTCTGTTTGACTCCTGACTCTCCTGTCTTTAGCCAGCTTTGTTTGGCTCTTACCATCCTTGGGTTAGAGACAAGTTTGGTCCAATTGACAACAGAGCATAAAACCAAAAATGCCTTATTAGAGTCTGTCATCCTGGAAAGACATAAGACTGAGAAAGGTGTGTGTGTGTTAATGTCTATAAGCTCTTGTGATAGATTATGGATATATCACAGATGAACTTTACAATAGCATTGTAAAGAAAAATAAGATTGAAAGATTTGAGGATTGTGATTAATGAAATGATCAACCATAATTCCAGATATTGACACTTACTACCCACTTCCTGAGAACTAGATATAAATTTTTGGACAAGGCCAATGTAGGAATTTGCATTGCTTTACTATGCATATTTGTTATAAGGGTTTTGCTTTTCTTTTTCCCCCAACTCTTTTGGAAGGAAAATATCAATAAGGTTGGGCAAAAAAAGGAAAGGGAAAAAAAGAGGGTCATTGAAAGTCTTTAAAATGAACAAAAGAAAATAGAATAAAACACAAAAAGGACAGTTTTATAAGTCATGTGTTTAATTTATTACCTACTTGAAAGGAAAAGCAAACTGTATATAAAGAGACTTGCAGTATTGTCTATAATCTCACTTCATTTTACTTTGCATAAGTAAATATTCATTTTCTTTATGGTTGGTTGAATTCTGAATAAAAAATTAAGATATAATGGAAAGAATAAAAAGAAGTTGTTCATTAAACCTTGGTGAATTGAGGGTTCTTTGAAAGAGAGAGAAAAGTCTTTTTTGAGCAAATAAAACATCCTAATTTATAAAATATCTATTATTCTTAAAAAATTGAGGATAGTGGTAGGGTCAAGGCAGATTTGAATAAAATGCACAGTTTATACATACCAACACATACCCAATTTTTATATTCTTATAAACCCAAACTTCAGCAAATCCCTTAAGATCATTAGAAAAATTGCACCTTCATAGATTGGGTTTGTGGTTTTACTGAAGTTTGGATAAATTTTTATGGAAGAACCAGGATTAATTCATTTTTCCTTTGTAGAAACACAATTTTTTTTTATGTTTTAAAGCCACCTCTCTATTTGCTCTTCCTCAGTTTCAGAGGATTTCAAATTATATTGAGAAGGACACCAACATGCTACTTCAGTGATTAGAAACTATCAGCACCATGGTCAGGGGTAGTAGCCCCATAAAATAGCAACCGCCTAAATGAAATTCTGAGGCTTAGGAAAGCAACGGAACTAGCACAGTTGAACTTAATTAAACTGAACCATCGTTTCTTCAACATACAGAGGAGACATTATCAATGATTTTTAAAAGAGGGAAGAGCTGTAACTGGTGGTGAGTATACTAATCAGGTTCACTGATTATGGGAATTATAGGCATTTTGGATTTATTTGCAGAGTGAGATTCAGAACCAGGTAAGACTATGGGACTCACAGGAGTGTGGTTCCATCATTTGGATTTACTGAGACAAAAATTCCCACACATAGTCATTTCTCTATTTGATTCTCCTGGCATACAAATTGACAAGGAAGCAACAGGGAGAGAGGAAATGTATGTGTATATGTATATGTATATGTATATGTATATGTATATGTATATGTATATGTATATGTATATGTATATGTATATGTATATGTATATGTATATCACTTCCCCAGTTGCCTGGTGTTCTATGTCAATGGTTGGCACTTTCCTTGAATGGTAAGGGTCTAGTTTTCATGCAAGGTTTGATGTTGTGATGAAATGGTCTTTCAGAAACAAATTCAAGTACATTTTTGATACAGTACTTGTCCTGAGACTCTGCTTCATCATCCTAAGACTGTGTTTATTAGCCAAGATGAAGTGCAAATACAGGATGTAGTGGTAGAGTGGATTGAAGGATATCATGCCATGGCAAGCAAATGACTTAGCAAAGAAAAATGTCAACATAGACTCAGAAAATAAACCCAAAGGATGTCTAATTAATTGGAGATGTGGGACCAGAACTCAAGGTTTTTGAGTCATACACAGTCATTAAAAAAAAACAACACACCAGGCATCCTTGTCCCTATCAACATAATCACAGTATTGTATACTTCAACTCCATCTAGTCCAGTTCCATGCTTAGTGATGACATGTAACCTACTTTGTCCAAACCCCTTCCACTTCAAAACCCACAAACACAACCTGTGAAAGTTGGGGCCAAGGATTATGTGCACTGGTCTTTACATTGCACTTTTTTACCTTGAGTCCTAACCTTCTATCACAGAGCCTTTATGCTTAGCATTTAATATTTAGTTATGGAGTTTAATGTGCACCTGACATAGCCTCTTCTTCCTATTCTTTTTTTACTTCACATAGACTCAATTGATTTTTTCATCCAGTTATCAAAAATATTTATGATTAGCCATAGAGTAATAATAATAATAACTTACAGTTATATAATTTAAGAAAGCAGTTCTTAAACTTTTTATTCTCCAAACCCCTTTACACCCTCCAAATTAAAAGAATTAAGTTAAAATATCTAAAATCCTTTTGTTTACATGGGTTATATCTCTTGATATTTACTGTATTAAAATTAAAATATTTCAATATCTTTACAGAAATAGTTTTGATTTTATGAATTCCCTTAAAGAGGAGTTCCTAAACCTAGTAGTAGAATTATAAATGTTTAACAACTAGCCCTTCAAAATGGCTATTATCAGAAAGAAGGAAAAAAGAATATTTTCAAACAAATATCTGACTTATTTACTAACTGAGGAGAGATGCCTAGTAAAGACAACTGGGCTAGAATATGAACTTGTGCAAAACCTGATGAAGAATGATGAGGGGTGCTTATACTCAATGTCATTTTGTAAAATAAAGCAACAGTGGAGAGTAAAACCTTTTAAAAGGAAATTTGGCAAGATAGCTAAGCAAATAAAATTATCCCACAGTCATTTCATGATGAAAATGGTAAGAGGATTATAAGTAAGTAGAAGAAAAATGAAAAGAATTTACCAATAAAAAGTAATTATCACAAACTTTTTTCCAAGATTAACAATGGAACCATGACATTTCCTGAAGTTAGTCATTATTTCAACTATTTTTAATTGACTCTCTAGGGTACACCATCATATAATCTGCAAAGTTTTATTTCATCTTTACCTATTCTTATCCCTTCAGTTTCTTTTTCTTATATCTATAAAAAGCATTTCTAGAGCTATGTTAAATAGAAGTGGTAACAATTGCTCTCATTTTTGTTAATCTCTTCTTTGCTTTTCAAGATTTCTATTTGATGTTTAATTGGGGTTTTAAAATTTGTTGACTTTTTAGGGTTTTTTAATGGTACATCCACTTCATTGACCTGTTCTCTCTCTTTTGTTGATGAGAACGTTTAGCGATAGAAAGAAAATTTCTCCTCCAGACTGCTTTGGCTGCATCACAAAATTTGGCAATCATTCCCAAAATCATCTTTTTTTTATGTTTTGTTCTTGGATTTATCCGCCCTCCCATCGCTTTCTGCCCCTCTGAGGCTGGAGATAAACCAATCTCCCCTGCCCTCTGCCCTTCTGTTTCGCCCCTTCCTCGTGTCCCTGGCACGACGGGGCTGTGCGGGACCCTAGGAAAGGAGTTCTAGCGATCCCCACTCCTCCAAGGTCCCTGACAGTGGCCCGCCCTCCACTGACTCCTCCCCCTTTAGGTAAACCCAGGTGGAAGCTCCTCCATCAGAAACGGACCCCTCGGCTTGGAGGGATCCTCCAAAGAAAATATCTTCCAGGTCCCAGGACAGGGGAGGGGCGGGGGAGGAAAAAAGGAGCCGTTCCTATGGAAAGAGACTACGATGGGGAACTTCTGAACGGTAGGAAGGTAGCGCTACTTCCCCTCTTCTCTAACCTAGTCAGCTCAAGAACCATCCGGACCTTTGGGAAATGAGAACCTCTATAGCTATTGAGGTTGTTGTGGTTGTTCGGTTTGTCCTTCGTTCTGGAAGACGACCATGACATCAAGACGAGGACGATAGGAAAGTAAGGGAAGACGGGTGGTAGGAGCGAGGAAAGCGCTCAGCCCCTTTGCATTCTGGGAATTGTAGTCCCTAGGCCGCTCTGCGCAGCTGTCCTGAAGACTTGCAGGTAGAAATGCGCATGCTCGCCGCCATGACGGGAAAAGATGATTGTCTCCGAGTCACCTCTGTGTCAGTCCAGGCCCCGCATCCGGTGACCAGGTATTTAGTGACTGAGCGTCCGTCCCCGATACCCACTCGCACTGTCGCCCCAGTAGGAGCAGGTCCGGGAGGGGAAGAACACCGGTGGTGCCCCCTGGGCGTGACCGCTTGGGCCCTCCTTCCTTCCCTCCGCGCCCTGCCCTGGGGGTGCCGGGGACTGCGTGGCCGAGCCGCGTGGACGTGTGGCCGCTTCCTTCAGCTTCGCTTAGGCCGTCTGACCACCACACCGAGTGCTGCCAGTAGAGTGTGAGCTCCTTGAGGGCAGGGACTTTCGGTTTTTATAGGCGCTTAATAAATGCTCGTTGTCCGAATGAATGACTGGAACTCACCCTGTGTCCGTTTTGTACATCCAGGGTTTCTGGCCATCTCCTCAGGCCTCCGAGGGCCTGCGCTGACTGAGGCTGCTGGGTCCCTCCTGCTGACTGCTTCCCGACTCTGCCTAATCGGCCCGGGGTAGCCACAGGGGCCACTCATTCCTGGGGAGACAGAGCAGAGAGCCCCAGAGTGAAGGAAGGTGCGAGCTCTGCGAGAAGGTGAATGTGCAGGAAGAGACCACATCAGCCTGAGGCCTTTGGCTAGAGCTTTGGGGCAGAAAGGACAGGTTCTGGAGCCACTGGTGCTTTAGCAATTTCTGATCCACCTGCCTGGTTAGATAGCAATTGGGTGACAGCAGAACACCCAGGAGCCATTGAGAAGTGGGTGACCTTGGAAGATCTGACCCAAATGCTTGGGGAGAGAGGTGAGAATTACAGAAGGGGAGGGAAGGTGACAAGTATCTCAGGAGGGGAAGAGGAGAGCATATCCAAAAAGAAGGTGTGTGAGTGAGGGAATGAGCCCGGAGGAAAGTAATCAACGTTTAAGGATTGTCCCAATTTTAACTTTTTTTTTTTTTGTACTATATACATAGTAGAACTATGCCCCTCTCTGTTTTCCCAGGACACATAGAGGTTCTAATCTTTTCAGGTCCAAAGGCTCTGAACTTGTTTGGTCCCACAGCTATCATCACTTTGATCTCTGGAGTCATGAGGATTCACCTTCCTATTCTGTCCCAAATAGAGAACAAGTGTTTCCTGTTAGATCAATTTGCAGTTTTTCCACAAAGAACTTTTGCTGAGAACCTAAGAGAAAACACAAGGAAAAAACTTGATTCAAATAGCAAGTTTCCAGTATGCAGCTATCTTTGGTCAGCAACAGCCATTATGTTTAGCCAGCTCTTGCAGAGCATCTAAGCTTGGTTCCTCTTTATCTTAAACCCTGTATGGGGATCCTTGCTGCACATCTCCCCTTTGTAAACTTTAAGTGTTCCCTCTCCACTCTCTCTTGTGTTTTCTCCTTCACTCTAGGAAGAGGCTGAGTTTGATATCTGGATATCAGGTGATGGAAATTAGGTATACATATACACATACATATAAATTGTTTGTTTTTATATCATTTCCCAATATAGTCTTTCCCCTTTCTACTCCCAGAGAATCCTAAAGAAGAAGAAAGTTCAGGAATACTGACCACCATATTTAAAAAGTCTCACATACACAGTTTTCCATACCCTTAGGCCTCCACTTTTGCAAAAAAGTTGGGGGAAGGTACATTCTTTTACTTCTCTTTGGAGCTAGGCTTCATTATTAGGGAAAATGTGTCTTTAATTAGTTAATGGGTCAGGTTTCATTAGAAAGAAGAGAAACCCATTATATATTAGTAGTTATACATTATATTAAAATCATGACCAATGTTATCAGCTTGGTATTCCCATAATATGATATAATTCTTTTTAAAGAGTACAAAGAAATTTTTTTTTTTTTTACGAACTGACCAAACATCAGCAAACATGAACATTTCAGTACTTCAAAGATCACTTTCCCATTGGGTATTCTTGGATTAGAGAATAAGGGAGAAGTAGGTCTTTCTGGCTTTGTGGTGTGGTGAGCTCAGTGAGTGAGAATGTTTGTAATCTCAATTTGGGTCTCCTATGTTATCCTCTAGCCATATCTTTTGCTCTGCTTTATAATATGTCTTCTCAAGCCAAGGTTCTTCCCAGCATTTACTATTAGCTATTCTCAGTGGTATCTAGTGGGATAGGTGGAATAGAGTGGGGACAGGACTATACAATCATACCTTCTTTTAAGCCATTTTCTCCAAAGGCTTCTGCTGTCCTAGCCACCTATTAAATAGTCAGTACAGTTAATTTTTTACTTCTCAGAAACTTTTCTCATTAGTTATCTCATTTGGCCTTCCCAATGACTATGAGTCAGGCAAGATAGATATTATCATCTTTCCTATTTTACAAGTTTGGAGACTGAGACTCAGGTCAGGTAAATTACCTGCAATTTCATAGTGAGTGGGAGAACCAGGACTAGGTCTTCTGACTTTGGTCCTGTGTTTATTTCATTAATTGATATTTCTCCCTGATTGAAAACCTCATATTTTCTGTCTATGAAGCTGAAGATTGTGAACTGGGGGAAAGACCCAGCAGAATGTTTTGATGAGCTTCACATTAATAAAGCTTTCAGAACTACACTTGTCTGGCTGTCTTTGAAAGTACTTTCACTGGGGCTGTAGGCATTACACCTTGAAATTATTAGGAACATAAGGATAGACTCTGGGTCCTACATGGCAATGCTTATGGTTCTCTCACTGGGAGTGGGGCTACTCATGGTCTCCCTTGGTATTCCTTCCTTCATAAGGAGTGTGGGGAATCACACCCAACTGGCATGTTAGTCTAGCATGTGGTCTGATGAGTCTGGGAACCACAAAGCAGGAGGGTTTCCCTCATGGCTCCTTTCTCTTCCCCAGCTCTGCTTTCTCAGGATTCTACCCTTCCCCAAGAGGGAAGCATGGAGGAAGAGAGAATTAACTCAGGGCTCCTGACAGCCAAATCCCAGGTGAGTTGGGGTTGCTTCTCTCTTTTGAAATGCCATCTCAGGTGTCAGAAGGTAAAAACATTTCTTTTCTCATCCTTTTGCTTTTCTGCCCAAGGACATGAGCTCCAATTCTTTTTAGAGGAATTTTTGGTATTTGAATTTCTCAGTTTGACTTTCCTCAGTATTCTTGTTCTTTTTGCCCAGCATCCACTCAGCCATTAAATAGGTGATTCACAGCTCCTATCCTATCCTCTCCTATCCTATCCTATATTCAGGAACCTGTGAAAAGAACAAGTGTGTAAAATAATCCTCACTCTCAAGAAGCTTACTTTCTCCTAAAATCCTAGTCTCCTTATCTGTAAAAAGAAAGGCATTAAACTAGATAATCTTTAAGGCCCCTACTACCTTTGAGAGACCAAGGGAGTTTATGTGGTTTACCCAATACTAGACTGAGAGATAGTCTAGATAATCTAGAACCTGAGACCTTTGATTCATTATCTACTACTCTTTCCACTGACTACAGCTCAATAGGGGAAAAAAAGGCACACATACACAATTATTATTTTTGTTGTAAATAAAAATATAGATAGATGAGTAAATGTCAAAATAAATGCCATAGACAACAGATAAAGTAATTCAGATCAATATAGGTCAAAGTGGCAAAAGCAGGTTTCCTATCAGAGTTGGGATTTGAGCTATCCCTGGGGTTGGATAGATTTTTGTATAATTGGAAAGGATTGGAGAAGGCATTTCCATAAGCGAGACCCTTATGAACAAAGTCCCAGAGGCAGAGTGGGGACCTGTTACATAGGCCTGGCCAAAGTGGAAGGATCATGTTAGAGAGTAGTGGAAGATGGATCAGATATACAAGGTAGAGCTGCATTGTGGAGGGCCTTGAATGCCGGCAACTTGAAGAATTTAGAATTTGACACCACTTGATTTTGGGACAGAAAAATGAGGTGGTAAATGGATGGTTGGCTGGAACAAAAAAAGGGAACATACCTTGTGGATTTATATGATGGGAGGCTCTATTGAAAGTAAATATGGGTATGATTATCTGGCAGTTTCAGGCCATTTCCCAGAAACTCCAGCAAGTTCTAAAGTCCATGTGTTTCTCTGAGGAGTACTCCATTTATTAGGAGGGACAGCAGAGCAACCTTTTCTAGCCATTTCCTAGAAGCTAGATGTTTACACATTCTGAACAAGAAAACAAAATAATTAGGCTGACAACCCAGAGGAAGTTAGAACCTAATATAAGCTTTTATGGCTGTATTGTTCACAGTAAAGTAGGTAAGTTTAAAATTCCATAAGTCAACTTTCATATATATGTGACACCACTTTAATCAGTCTTTTCAGGTATCCAATTTATAGGGTCTTTGGGAGAAAAAAAGGTTGCAAAACTCTTATTTTTATGAAGGAATTTAGTGAATCTTAGCTTTGGTGTTCTGGTGATTAGTTAGCATTCAGTTCAAGAAACATCTGTGTGATCTAGTGGAAAGCACTGGACTTGAAGTCAGAAGACCAACATTTTAGTCTCTACCTTCACACATACTATCTGTTGGGCCATGAGCAAGTCATATGACTTCTCTGAACTTTAAGTTTCTCCTCTGTTAAGTGGAGATAATGATAGTACTATACTGTTTACCTCAGAAGATTATTGTGGGGAAAATGTTATATAAGCCTTGTAAAGCACAATGTAGATGTGAAACTATTTACATAATTATTACATTCATCAATACTAAATTCAGTTCAACAGACATTTAGGTGTCTTCTGTCTTCAAGGTATTATGTTAGGTTTATAGATGTATAAAATGGCATGCAAGCTTAAAGTAACTTCCATTGTTGTACCTAGGGAAGGTAAAGAATGATACACAGCTAATTATTAATACAACATAGAGTGAGATGAGTGCAGAGGAGAGATCCAAAATAGCCTAAGAAAATTTAAGGAGATGGAGAACACTTTGATTTGGCTGGAAGAGACTTGCTTCATGAAGGAGGGGGCTACTGAAATAAGCTTTTGAGTAAAGATAAGGATTTTGAATGCCAGAGATGAGGAGACAATACCTTCCAGGCATGGGAAGCAGCCTATACTGATACACGGAGGTAAGTGAAGTCTTAGAAGTAAGGAAATGAAATTGGAGACAACGACAGTCTAATCTGGAATGCAGGAAGGGGAATAATGTGAAATAAAGCTGGACAAATAAGTCAGAGCCAGATTGTGAAGGACTTTAAATGCCTGAATTAAGGACTTGACTTTTATCTAACAGCCAGTAGGGAGCCACTGATAATTTTTGAACAGAGGAGTGACACCACCACTGCCATCATCATCATCATAGTTTAGAACAGATGTGGGGAAACCTGTTGCCTCAAGGCCATATGTGGCCTTCTAGGTCCTTGGGTGTGGCTGAATCGAAGTTTTACCGAACAAATCCTTTTATTAAGGGGATTTGTTCTGTGAAGTTTATATTTAATCAAAGGACCTCACTTGAGGACCTAGAGGGCCACATATGACCTTGAGGCCTCATGTTCCTCATCCCTGGTTTAGAACAAGTGCCAAAAGTAGGGATTTCATTGTCATTTATCTAGGTTTCTTGTTTGGCTCATGTAATGTGAGACATTATTGTAAATCCACAACCAATTTACAATTAGAATCCTGTGCAAACATCAACATTAACATAGCATTTTAATGTTTGCAAAACATTTTATACACATTATCTCATTTGGGCCTCAACAACCTTCTGAAATAAGTAAGAGTACTGTCACCTCCCTTTTATGGATGAGGAAGCTGAGACTCAGAAGTATATGACTTGCCCATGACCTCTAGCATAACTAGCATAACACTAGTAGTGTTAGTGGTGAGATCTAAATTTCAAGTCTTCCTGAGTATAGATGCAATCCTTTTCTAAAGCATGTTGTCCACTCCACTGTATAAAGCTGATGTGCTCATATCTATGCCTTTGAACGATTAACTTTGACAGCTTTGTGAAATGTGGTTTGGAAAGGGGAAAGACTCCAGGCAGAGAGACCAGTTATGGTGCTTTAAAACTCATCATCTCAGAAAGCTGAGGATGTGAAGGGAGATAGATGGGAGAGATGTTGTAGAGGTAAAATTTCCAAGATTTAGCACTGAATTGGGTGTAGAGGCTGACATGGAGAGAAGAGGCAAAGATGACTTTTGTATACAAACAAATACGTGTACACACACAATTATGTCTATAGACCTAGCATCATATTTGAGGCAACAAAAAAAGAAGACAGTTTATGTGCATGTATAGACATATGCGTATTGTATACATACAACATGTGTATGCATGTATATGTTATAGTGTGTGTTGTATGTATACAAACATATATATATGCACAGATATGTATTACATACAGGCAGTCTGTACTTCCCTACTTTTTGTTAAGTTGTGCTTTCGGGAATGACTTTGTAAAATGATCGCTATAAAGTGGATCATCACGTTCCTGTAAGTGTAGTGTTATAATTAGGAATTCTGTTGCTGATCCAGAACTCAGAATCATAGAGCATTAGAATTGGAGGGGACCCAGATATCATCCAGTCCACAACTCTTATTTTATAGATAAGGAAACTGAGGCCAAAAGAGATGAAGTCATAAGGCCACATGTTAATCCAGAGCTGGCACATATGAACTCTAAAGTTTACAAAGTATTCCTTACAACCCTGTGAAATAGTGTATTACTATTCACATTTTACAAATGAGGAAACTAAGGCTTAGAGAGGAAACTTCTCCTTTACATTCCACATACACAGCTCCTATGGTCTGCAATCTTAGTGTCATCCTTGTCTTCTTCACTGCCTGACCTGCCCCCCTACTACCCTCATATCCAATTAATTGCCAGGTCTTCAATTCTTCCTGCCCAGCTTTCATCTCCATCCCCATCTCTCACCTCATACTCCTTACTACCCTAATTAAGATGTTTATCACTACCTGCACTATTACAGTAGCCTCTTAATATTCCTAAATCACAGAGTTGATCACATTATTCCCTTGGCTTCTTACTGTCTGGGGAATAGAAAACCACCTCTACCACCACCCATCTCCCCCCAGGGGCTGGCTGTGAAGAGTAAACTCTTCACAGTCTGACTCTAATCTGCCTTTCCACACTTATGTTATCCTCTTTCACACACTTTGTGTTCCTAGAAGTGTTCTGTCTCCTTTTTCTGTACATTTGCAAGGCTGTCTTCCTTTCATTTCTCACCTCTTCCTCACCTCTGCCTTTTAACATCTTTAGCTTCAGTCCCCAGCTCAGGTGCTACCCTCTTATGCAAACTACATCTCCTTTTATGCTAACCACATCCACTTTCCCCTTCGTTGTGCACCCCTCTCCTCCAGTTAATGTTCTTTCCCTTGCTATGTTATCTTGTATTTACTTAATTGTGCACTGTTGGTTTCCACAAGTAGCATGTAAACTTTTTAAGGTCAGAGACGTGTGTGTGTGTATCCATCCCCAGTGCCTTACATAGTGCTTTGCACATAGTGGGTACTTAATAAATACTTGTTAAATGGTCAAATGATTTTTAAAAATCCACATTGCCAATCCAAATCTTTTGACCATATTCATAAATTACAGTGAATTTCAGCTTTATTTTGTTATCCTTGCCTTAGAATTTGGAACTAGAACAGACATTAGATCATTTAGCCTAGACCACTTATTTTTCAAAGACTAAAATTGAGACCCATGGAGGAAAAGTGACTTGTTCCAGATTCCATGGCTAGTTCAGGGGAGGAATCAAATTTAAAACCAAGGTTATCTGACTACTTGTATAGTATTCTTTATGCCACAACCACCTGATGGTTGGAAAAAATGGTTCTTTTTTTCCTTCAAATGATAAAATTAATTGTGAATGATAATTAACCTTGAATTGTAGTTGCTGGTATCCAGAAGCCATGGAAACTTATGATAGTAGTGTCTAGGATTTTTTAAATAGTTCAGAAATTATGGCATATTTGTGCTGACTTACAGGAAAATCCTGTTTTTAAAAATAATTTTAAATCACCTAGATGATAGGAAGACTCATCTTCCTGACTTCAAATCCAAACTTAGACACTGGTTTGTGACCCTCGGCAAGCCTAAGTTTCCTCATCTGTAAAATTAGCTGGAGAAGGAAATAGCAAACCCTCCAGCATCCTTGCTAAGAAAACCACAAATGGGGTCACAAAGAGTCAGACATGACTGAAAATGATTGAACAATAACAAACAACACATTGTAAACTCGTGGAAGGTTGGAATCACGTTTTTTATATCTTCTCATCAGCTAACAATATTTTCCACTGAATAGATGATCAACAGTAGAATTAAAAGATTTCAAAGCTGTAAGAGATCTAAAATCTCAAGTAGTACTTGTTGAATAAATGTAATCCTGGGATGCCACTTTAAAAAAAAATAAATTGTGAACTCTCATAATGAGCATGCATCTAAAGAAAGGTATATATTTTCAACTCCTGTATAACAAAAATCTGTACTTTCAGTCTATCTGATTTTATTCTTAAAGCAAGACTAAAAAGTTGAGGAAAATTTCAAATTCTTGAGCCATGTGTGTTGTACAAAATTTCGTTTTTTAGATAAAAGATAGAGACTCATATTTAATGCATAAAAATAATTTTTTTGCTTGAAAATTCCCCAATTTTTCTTTCTTTAAGTACTGGGGATTTCCCAGTTAGAACTATTGATGTCCAAATCCATTAAAAAACATTTTTTTAAAATTATTCCTCTGTTTTTTCCAAGTTCATTGAAAACATGCCTTTATCTTAGTGGAGATGGACATCCTCACATATCTCTGGATTTAGAGTTATAGGTCATTTTTTTGTTGTATTTAAGAAACTTATAAAAAGCATGTTTGTTACAAGTAAGGTCATAACAAGTTTCCTTGAGAGATATATCCAGTGATAATTTTGTGCAACAATTCTCTCAGTCTCAATATTTAGACATAAAACAGGATGGTATGTGCCTATAACTATCATGGAGGATCTCTTCCACAAAACTCATGGAAGGTGGATCACTTGTAGTTGGTTAGGTATTCTTGTTTGCTGTGCATAGTAAGCTCTGAAACACTTTAGCCTCTCTTCAGAGAAATACTTGTCCACTCATAAAATCTTAACTAATAACATACCATTCTTGATGAAGAATGCATATTGCCCAGATTATTACAGGGATGGACAGCCCATTCAGTTATTGTATCAGTATATATATTTTGCACAAGTACTATAAATACACATTAAGTGGGCCCAAAATTGGATATGAATAAGAGAAGTGAATAAGTTGCACTTAGGAAATCACACATTGTTTTCAAAAACTTTACAATGCTCACCAGCTTGTCTTTTCAGTGCCAATATTTCCCCATCAGTGCTACATGACTATGAATCATTGAATTCCATCATTTTCAAAGAACCAAATTTGTGGGTGGCCCAAAGAAAAATAGAGAAATGTAAGGTTACTTTAAGTAGCTGTAGCATGTTGGTAATGATTTGTATATAAGATATTGTATAAAAGACAAAATGCTCGTGACAGAAGGCAGTAGGCTGGTCATGTAGCAAGAACAAGGGAAAATAGATGGATGGCCCAAATGCTGTTCTGGAATTCATGAAATAACAAAAGACCCAAAGGAAGTCCTCTAGCACGTTGGATAGACCTTCCATTAATGATTTATGACAAGACATAGACCTATATTGTATATATTGGAAAGTCATATTTTGGTTGCATATTGCACTAGAAGAGGGGGCATCAACATCAACATTCATGTTATTACAAATCCATCAAAGTTTCAAAACATTAGATTAAATAAATTATGTTATGTTCAGTAATACATTTGGAATATCCTCAGGTTCTCCTATAGACAGAATGGAGGGATGTGGGCTCTGAGATATAGACTTGATAGTTAATAGCTTGGGTAGATTTGAATTTGGTTGAATGATCCAAATTGGTCAATGTCATCTTGGAAGGTATCGTGTTGAGTGTTCTATGGATCTGTTCTTGGCCCTATTATGTTCAACATTTTTATCAATTACTTATTTAACTAGACATAGAATGTGTGTCTGTAATAAATAATTGAAAATTTGAATAAAAACTGATATTTTTCTCTCATGTCATGTGTGTGCATACATTCTGAACAAAAAATTGTATGATCCTTAAAGGCAAAGACCATGTTTAAAAATACTAATTACATAGTAAAAAACAAAGGGTTTTTGAGTTGATTTGGAATGCTTAGTATCCTATATGTTTATAGAATCTCAGAGTTTGAAGGGACCTCAGGTCATCTAAGACAAACCCTTTCTGAAACATTACACTTATATTCACCATCCCCATCAGGTATCTCACTTTTTCTAGAAGACCTACAATGATGAGGAACCCATGTCTCATAAGCCCATTCTACTTTTGGACAGTATTAGGAAGTTTTTCCTTATACTGAGAAGAAATTCACTCATTGATCCTACTTATGATTTTGTAGGACAAGCAGAATGAATCTAATACTTCTTTCACATGAAGACCCTTCAGATATTTCCATGCTACCAGTCAAGTATTTACTAAATGCTTATCATTTCAGGCACTGTACTAGGTGCGAGGGATACAGTTGCAAAAATAAGTCCCTGTTCTCAAGGAACTTACATTCTAATAATAAGATACAACATTCACAAAATAAATGAATACAGAATATATAGAAAATAAATATATAGTGATAGGAGAATTAGGAAAGGCCTTTTCAGTGAGGTAGCACTTGAACTGAGCCTTGACAGGAGCTGGAGTTTCCAAGAAATGGAAGTGAGGAGACAGAATTCTAGGCATATGGGACTGCTTATGGAAAGTCACAGAGGTGGGATGTGAAACCTCATGTAGGTACAAGAGCAAGTAGGCCAGTGTGGCTGGAGCAGAAAGTGTGTGAAGAGTAGTAGTGTATACTAAGCCTGTAAAAATAGGCTGGACACAGAAGATGTTGTATTTTATTCTAAAGGGTCCAAACAAAAGTTTTTATTTTATTCTAAAGAATAAACTAGTGAAGTTTCTCTAGCAGGAAAGTTGACATTGTTACACCTGTGCTTTAGGAATGTCAATTTGGCAACTGGGTGGAGGATGGATTGCAGAGGGGAGAAAATGGATGGATGTAGCGATTTCTGGTAAGATTTTGTTGCAACAGTTCAGGCATCAGGTAATAAAGGCCCAAACTGGGGTGGTTATGGTGAAGAGACAGATGAATGTGAGAGATGTTAAGAAAAGGAAATTGGTAAAACTTGGCAATTGATTGATAATAAACATTCCCATGTGCTACAGATCCCAGTTCCCTTTCCCTGAATGCACTCCATTATGTGAGTATCTTTCAAAATGTGACACTTAGATCTGAATATAACATTCCAGATGTTATGATCAGAGCAGCGTACAGTGAGATTGCCTTTGTTCTGCACACTACACTTCCATTAATGCAGACAAAATTTGCATTAGCTTTTTTGATTTTCTGTGTTGTACTGTTGACTCATACTAGACTTGCAGTCCAGTAAAATCCCTAGGTCTTTTTAAAGATGAATTATATCAGAGCATATTCTCAACCTTATACATGTAGTTGATTTTTGAAAGAATATTATTCTTCCTTATTTGGCCTGTTTGTTCACCCCATCAAAATCTCTCAAATCCCTATTTTTACTTCTAACATATTAGTTATCCTTCCCAGCTTCATGTCATCTGCAAATATGATAAACATTCTATCTCTGTCTTCGTTGAAATTATTGGTAAAAATGTCGAACAGAACAGATCTAAGAACAAGTGCTGCACTCCTCCCCTGGAGATTTCCTTCCAGCTTGATATCAACTCATTAACTACTACTTTAGAATTCAAATTCAACTAGTTTTGACTACACATACCTGTACTATCATCCAATCTGCATCTTTCCATCTTGTATTGAAATGAAATGAAAATATAATGAAAGACTGAGGAGGCCTTGCTCAAATTGAGGTTTATGTTATGCCTATGGCACTCGCTCAATCTACCAGTCTAATAATCCTATTTAAAAAAAATTAATTTAGTATAAAATGATTTAGTTTTGATTAATTTGTTGGTTCATATATCCTTACTAAGATCACTTCCTATAAAACCTGCCCTCATCCTCTAATGCTCCCAGCTTTCTCCAAAGCCACATTGCTGATCGTTCTAGGTTTAGCAGGAATGTCTTTGGAATTTCAGGAGTCATTGACGTTCAAGGATGTGGCTGTGGACTTCACCCCGGAAGAATGGGGGCAGCTGTACCCTGCTCAGAGGGACCTGTACAGGGAAGTAATGCTGGAAAACTATAGGAACCTGGTCTCATTGGGTAAGGGTGGCTTCCCTGTATGATTCAGAATCTGCCCTTTGGAATATCTTTGTTTCTTTAATTGTTAAATGCTGTGGGACCTCTGAAGTGTTAGCACAGTTTGGGCTTGGACTTCAGGGTTCACAGAAACAGGGTGTCCTAGCTCCCTCTTTCCAAGTGAAAGCATAGCATTAGAAATGGGCCACTTCAATGTACTGCTCATTATGCTGCACCTTTCTCACGCTTCAGAGGTCTTGAAGAGCAAGTCACTGGGACTGAATTCTAGGATTGTTCTTTGTCCCTAGCACAAACACCCAAGTCCTTTGTCTTTACCCATGAGCAGGGCGTCAAGTTTCCAAACCACATTTGATCTCCCAGTTGGAGCAAAGAAAAGAACCTTGGATGATGGAGAGAAAAATCCCAAGAGGGAGCTGCCCAGGTGAGTGATGAGAGCGAGGCAAATAGAAGTCACTGTAAGTAAGAGTCATGATGGGATGAGATTTGGGAAATGTGTGGGTGGCCCTCTGCAAAAATCCCGGTGTCTGTGAAGAAGACTGGGACCATTTGATAAAAACTTCCTTGGATACCCTGACTTCATTTTGCTATGTCATAGAAGAGACTTAGCTGTCATCAAATATCCTCCTTTATACAGGATTTTTTTCCTATAACATCCCTGAAAGATAGCTCGCTATCCAGCCTCTACTTGAACATTTCCAGTGGTAACAAGTTAGCTTGTTCTATTTGGGGGCAGCTCTAATTTTTAGAAAGATCTTTATATTGAGCAAATTTCCTTCAACTTCCTGATTTTCTGCAACTTTCCCTCATTGGTCCTAGTTCTGGCCTTTGTAGAAAAGTATAATAATCCTGCTCATTCTTCTGCATGCCAACCCTTCAAACATTAGAAGTCAGTTCCTGCATGTCTCCTGAATTTTCATTGTACTCCAATCTCCAAAAAAGAGTCCTTCTCATTTAGTAAAGCTAAACTCTCCCTTAAACTCTATATTTTGTTCCTTATAGCATCTTCTAGGACCTGGTTCCTATAATTCTCTTTCTAACATCATTAGTTTTTTCCTATTCATAGGCTCGCTATATTTTCATTCTTCAGTTTTGTTATCAACACCCACTGCTTCAATTTCCATTCTGATGATGATGATTTGCAATTATAACACTTTAATGCTTACAGAGCACTTAACCCCTATAATCTGATGTCTGTTCTCCCTCCATTACTACCCTCATTTCCATCCACCACTCCCATACACATACCTCACACTTTCCTAATGGCCTTGCTTAGTCTCCATCTTCTTCACCTTCATTGTATCTGATAGTGATGAATTATATTTGATAATGATTCTTGAATTTCCTGCAGTGGCTTATATGATGCTCTACTATGCTACTCTTTTTTGCTGACTTTTCTTCCTCCCTCTTCCTCTTTATTATAGGACTTGGTATCTTCAGCTCTATTCTTTCTTTTCTATAGTTGGTCCCTTGGAGAACTTAATCATTGTGATTATTTCAGCTATCCCTTTTATGCTTATGACTCTCAAATCTATACTTCCAAGTATAGATGTTTTATATATAGTCACATTTTCACTTGCCTCTTTGATAATTTATTTGGATATCCCACTGTTCACTTCAAACCCAACATATTTCAAACTGAATTTGCCATATTTTATCTGAAATACCTTATCAGATTTTGCATTTTTGCCATTACTACTACTACTACTACTACTACTACTACTACTACTCCTCCTCCTCCTCTTCTAATCTAGAAATTATATAGTCATCTTAAATAATCCATCTCCTTCATGTCTAATCTATCACCAAGTCTAGTTCTTTTAAAATTTCTTAAGACTTAGTCTTTATTCTCCATCTTTCTAGGTCAGGTCTACATTATCTTATAGCTGAATTTGTGATGTGATGGAAAGAACACTGAATCTGAAGTCAGAAAATCTAGGTTCATATCCTAGGAGACCTTAGGCAATTCGCTTCCATTCTAAGGGTTTCAGTTTTTTAATGCAAAAAAATGAGAGGGTTGAATTTTTTAGTTTTCTTCTGTTTCTAAGTTGTATGCATCCATGGTTAATGTTAATTGTACCTGACCATCATATTGGTAGGCTCTTCCTCCCCTCCAATCCATCTTGTATGTGATTGTTAAATTGATCTATGATGATCAGTACACTGAAGCCTCTCACTGTTCACACTACAAAGAAAAGACATTCTGAGGAGTAGTATGGTAGGAAGGATAGGATACCAGATTAGGTGTCAGAAAGATCTGGATTCCAATCCCATCTTCAACCATTTATTAGCTATATGATCTGGGCAAGTCTCTTAATTTCTCTGTGCTCCAGTTTCCTCAACTGTGAAATGCAGGAGTTCTACTCAGTGACCCCTAAGATCCATTCTAGCTCTAAATCTATGATTCTATGAACTTCTGGAAAAGGGAGGAAAAAATAGCTTGTCTCTGTGTCCTAAAGAAATCAGAAATATTGGATAGCAATCTTATCTGAGTATCTCTGAAGTCCCATGGCTTTAAATCTTTAAGAAACAGACTCTGAAATGGAACAAAATTAATATAAGAAAGTCATACACTGTCAGGATGCTGCTCAGAGTTTGGTGACTACTGACTGCCTCCTAAATAACATCTAAATCTTACTTCCTCTATTTCTCAACCAGTAAACTTTGCTTCATATTTTTCATAGATACCACTCTTTTCTCTAACTGTGACTTCTAATATATTCTGCCCTATCTTACACACCCTCTACTTTTCTTTTTGTCTACTAAATCCTTAGCACAAAGCCTTTAATGTCTGAAGTCCCTGTCTTCCAGCAAACCTTCCTTAATTACTACATTATGTTGATCTTCCTTTTTTATAAAATTCTAAAACACATATAGTATATGCCGCATAAATCTACTATTTATTTATATGGAATTTCATTTTCAATTTTTCACATGTTAGTCTTATCTAACTATTAAGGTCTTTGGAAGGAGTGACCTTTATCTCACCCTTCCCTTTTATCTCCAGTACTGCTTAAATAGTAAATCCTTAATAAATAATTGAGTGGTTGGTTACTATGGAGCCATGTGATGTGATCCCAAAGCAGGTGGATCTGAGATAATTGGGAATGGGTCACATATTTAAAGGAAATACAGCTGTTGATGTCCTTATAATATACAGTCATCGTTGCTCTGCCTTTTGGTATAGGCCTTTTACTTCAGGCAGCTTATAGTACTGTAGGCCAGTGCATAAGATTTTCCCAGGGAAATGCAGATACAAGGAAAGCCACACAAGTCACCAGACTGTCTAGCTATATAACTATATTTTGCTATGAAGAGGTCTCATCCAGTTTTTTTTGCTTACCTTCTTTCCAAAATAATGAACTCTACAGCATTGGTTTTTTTTTTAAAGACCAGTTTGGAAACACCAGACCAGAGACTGGTTTCCCTTTTCTTACGTATGTTACCTTTAGGAATTTTCAGAGAGAGAAATAGACTCATGATAAACAGCTTAGTATAGTAGATAGCATATTGGACTTGGAGTTAGGAAGACCTGGGGTTGAATCCCACTTATGTTACACATTAGCTATATGACCAAGGATAAGTGCCTTAACCTTTCTGAATCTCAGTTTCTTCCTGTGTAAAATGAGGATAACAGTATCTATGGTATTTACCTCTCCAAATTGTTAAGAGGCTACAACAAGATAATATGTAAAGTGCATGGCAAATTTTAAAGTGTTATATAAATGCCAGTTGTGGTGATAATGATGGTGATGATGCGAATGCCATCGACAGCTTCTGCTGCCTTCCTATTCCCACAAATCCTCTGCCCTGCCTCCCTGGTGGTGGTTAACACCACAAGGGAATTTATTTATTCATTCATTCACTCAAATGCATTTGTTAAATATCTATGGAGAAAGATACAGAAGAAGTAAGTGATGTATTTAGCTGCACACAGGACCTTAGAATGTTGTTGAAAAGGCAAAGTAGACCCTGCATGAAATATTACATATATAAACATAAACCTATGAGTAAAGTAGGTAATAGTACACTATTATTTTAGGAATAAACATACTTTAGGAATAAAATTCAAGAAGTATTCATTGTGGCCCTACTTTCTACAAAGCCCATATTATAATATATGTAAGACCTGCATAGGAGATACAAAAAGGATAAATATCCCATGAAGCCTACAGTTTAATAGTGGGGATAAGACACATATTTTTTTTAAAAAATAATATTAGGTATAAATTCCATGAAAGGAGAACGTCAGTATGGGCCAGATGGCTTGTAGACTTTTTTAAAGAAGTGGAACATAAACTGGTCCCTGGAGGATGTTTAGGATTTGATCCCAAAGGGGCTTTTGAGGTGTATTGAACAACAGCATGATCAAGGCTTGAAATTTTGAATGAGTACAACATATGTGGGAGACAGGAGCTTGGTGGACTAAAGTAGACAGTACTTATTAGGCAGAAATAGAGTATAAGTTTGAATAGGTAAGACCATGTGAGATTATAATGATATTTGATCAACTGGCTAAAGATCACATATTTCATCCTGTAGGGATGGGAGAGGCATTGGAAGTTTTTTCAACAAAAGAGTAACATTGTGTGGAGGCAACTTTAGAGTGGCAGAGAGGCTGTTACTCTTGTGAAGGTGATTGATAATAGCTGCAGCCTTACTGCCTTAGATGGTCAGATAGGTATCAGATTAGGAGATACTTGGATAGGAGCTCAGTACTAGGAATTCTCTGTACTTGACATAGAACATTCAGAAGTCTGGGAAGCAGAAATTTAAAATAGTGACTAGGAAGTCTATTATCAGTAATCAGACAAAATAGGTCTTGATTATCAAACAAGATGAGGATTTGCAATCTAGGAAATACAGGAGAATAAGAAAACAAATAAGCTCCAGTGATTAGAATATAGAAATGGTCCTAATCCTGGGATAAGTAATGATGGTTTTTCTTCTTGCTCTTTTTTATTTCATGTTGATTATAGGTTTCTGGGTTTCTGCAGGTGGGTTCAAGAAGAGACTATAGCTAGATGATAGTAGGAGACTGCAGAATTCCTGTGATCTGGATTAGAGGATCATGATCAGATCTATACCTAAGTGTATAGAAGTCCTCAGCTTCAGGAGTATTTTTAAAGACATGAAATTATTGTTAGTGAAACATTTCTTTGCTAGTAGTATACCAGATGGATTAAAAAATTAAAAGAAGAATATAGGAATATAGATTAGTTAATAGTTATGATGATATTACAATAATTCATACAAGATGACAAAGATCAATATGATATTACCAGACTATATCCCCTAGTCTTAAATCATTCCTACATTCCCTCCCCTTAATCTTTTTCCCTAGTTACTCTTCTTGCCATCCATTATGTTTTGATAAACTCTATTCAACTCTCATGCTAGATTAGCTCTCCTAAATCATTTGTTGTCCCTTCCTCACTATTTACTTTTAATACAATTATTTGTGTCCCTTCCACATGCTTTACTCTTTATTTTCTATTCTTCCCAGTCTGAAAGGTCATATTTGAAAGTTTTGAAAGCCATACATGCCTTCAGTTCCTCAGTTACATGCATAGCATGCTATAGCAATTTCCCTGCTCTCAACATAGGAGAAATTTTTATGTTTTTTTTCTTACAGACTGGGAAACTAGACCTGAAACCAAAGAATCAACTTCAAAGGAGGATGTTGCTGACAAAGAATTATCCCAGGAGGTGATAATGAAAAGACTCCCAAGGGATGGTCTTTGGTGTTCTACATTTGGAGAGGCTTTAGAATGTGATAGCTCATTAGGGAGGCACCAAAAAATCAAGGAGACAATGTTAAAACAAATGTCAGTCACCCACAAGAAAAACTTCAGTGGTAAGAACCATTCTGAATGTAATGAACTTGGAATAAGCCTTAGTCTGAGATCAATATTTGTTACCCAACAGAGAAGTTCTATAGGAAGAAGATGTAATAAATGTGATACCTGTGGAAAGATCTTCAAACACAATTTAGACCTAGTTAAGCATCAGCAAATCTGTGCAGGGAAGAAACCTTATGAATGCGATGATTGTGGAAAAACCTTCAGTCAGATTTCTTACCTTACCCAACATCGGAGAATCCATACTGGGGAGAAACCATATGAATGCAATGAATGTGAGAAAGCCTTTAGCCAGATTTCTTACCTTACCCAGCATCGGAGAATCCATACTGGAGAAAAACCCTATGAGTGTAATGAATGTGGGAAAACTTTCAGCCAGCGTACACACCTTACTTGGCATCAGAGAATTCATACTGGTGAGAAACCTTATAAATGTAATGAATGTGGGAAGGCCTTCAGCATCACCTCATCACTTAATAAACATTGGAGAATCCATACTGGAGAGAAACCCTATGAATGTATTGAATGTGGAAAAGCCTTTAGCCGAAGTACAGCCCTTACTCAACATCAGAGAATTCATACTGGAGAAAAACCCTGTCATTGTAATGAATGTGGAAAAGCCTTTAGCAGAAGAACAGCCCTTACTCAACATCAGAGAGTTCATTCAGGAGAGAAACCCTATCATTGTAATGAATGTGGAAAATCCTTCAGGCAGCACAGAGCACTTACTCAACATCAGAGAATTCATACAGGAGAGAAACCGTATCAATGTAGTGAATGTGGAAAAGCCTTCAGCAACAGGTCATCCCTTATTCAGCATCAGAGAATTCACAGTGGAGAGAAACCCTATGAATGTAATGAATGTGGGAAAGCCTTTAGTTGGAGGACACACCTTACTCAGCATCTAAGAATTCATACAGGAGAGAAACCTTATCAGTGTAATGAATGTGGGAAAGCTTTCAGTGACAGGTCATCTCTTACTCAACACCAGAGAATTCATACAGGAGAGAAACCCTACCAATGTAATGAATGTGGGAGAGCCTTCAGCCGCAACTCATCTCTTACTAAACATCAGAAAATTCATATTGGAGAAGAACCCTATGAATTAAATTAATTTAGGAAGTTATTAATTAACTTGTTCTGGAAAGGAACCCTTTGTATAAGGGAGACCTTTCTTGTACAAACTCAGGCTCAGTAGACAATCACTGCAAAGTCTCTGAAGAACAACACTGAAAGTGAAGTGGATTTAGAGAAATTTCTTTCAGATTCATAAATATCCTTTATTTATGGAATCATATAATTTGAGTTGAAAGAGACATCAGAGATAATTTAGTCCAACTCATCCCTAAGCAGAAATTTCTCTAAAATATCTCTGCCAAGTTGTCACTCAGCCTCAGTTTGAAGGTTCCCCAGTGTGAAGAAAATTCACTCCTCCTCCCCCTACCCAAGACAATCTATTTTACTTTTGAACAGTTTCAATTGTTAGAAATTTTCCCCTTAAATCAAACTGAAATCCACTTTTTTCCCCCATACTTCTAACCCTTATACGTTGTCTTCTGCCATTGGAATCTAAACTCCTTGAAGGTAGGGAGTATCTTTTTTTGCTTGTATTTTTAATCCCAGTGCTTAGCACAGTGCCTGGCACATAGTAAGCACTTAATAAATGCTTTATGTATCTTCTCTGTCACCTCATTTATTGTTCTTAATTTTGCCTTCTAATTAAAGACAGCCATTATGTCTTTTCTAGGCTAAACATTTACAGTTCCTTGGACTGATTTTTACGTGACAGGCTTTCTAGTTCCCCTCACCATCCTGGTGTTCCACCTCTGACAAACTCTCTTTTGCAAATATCCTTACTAAAATGTGGTTCCTGGAAGGGAACACCGTCCTCTAAATGTAACCTAAGTGGAACAAGAATAAGTTAATATGCAACAGTTTGTCACCAGCCATGAGTTTGTTTATAGTGCTATTTTATCTTTTATTTCTTTCTCCTACTATATCTGCTGTTTCCTCTCAAGATTCCTATCACAATTAAAATCTGAATGTAAAGTGTCCTGGTTTCAGTTTTCAGATGACATCTAGTTGTCTTCCAGATTTTCTAAATATATATATGTGTGTGTGTGTGTGGATATATGCATATGTGTATATACACATATACATATATATACGTATTTATAAAGCTTACATAGGTATATGTACATACATACATATACAAGTTTTTTAAAATAAAGAAAAATAATTTAAAAATATTTTAGAGTAATTGAACTAAACCAATGCAAACAGCAGATTACATTATTAGAGCTGAAGTTGAAATAATGGAAGTTGAATCTAACTTTCCAATTGAAATGATGTTGTACATTCCTTACCAAGGAACTGGTGACTTATTTGCCTTTATATAAAAAAGATAATACATAACACTATGTTTAACCCATTTTGAAGGAGTTTTTGTAGTTCATGTAAATCAACCAGTTAGGGAAACATTAGATAGTAGAGTAGGTGGCGGATTATAAGGTGTAAGAAGACTGGAAAAATAGAAGCCAGGTTATGAAAGGATTTAAAAGTTGGATAGAGGACTATATTTGATCTTGGAGATAATAGAAAGCCATTGAAGTTTATTGATAAGGGGTAGGGAGGCAGAGAGGATGACACGGTCAGACCTGTGCTTTAAGATCACTTTGATAGCTGAGTGAAGGGTGGACTAGAATGGCAGAGAGACTTGAGGTCAGAGGGCCAACCAGAAGACTACTCCAATAGTTTAGGCATAGGACAATGAGGACCTGCAACCAAGTGGTGGTAGTAATAGAAGGGAGAAAGGAGTACATACAAAAGATGCTACAAAGTAGAATCATCACGATTTGGTAAAAAAAGTTAAATGGAAGAAAGGGACAGTGAGAAAAAGTGAGAAGTAAAGGATGATACCTAGATTTCCATCCTGGGTAATTAGGATGGAAATCCTAGTCAGTAGCAGGGAAGATAAGAATAAGGTAGGGTTTGGCGATAATGAATTCACTTTGGCACATGTTGAGTTTAAGATGTCTATGGGACAGCCAGTTCAAGATAATCTGGATTTTTTGAAATGCAAGGATGCAGGCAATCCTAGTGATTGGTGGCTGACATCCAATATCTTTATCTTTGAATGTACATTCACCTAGTAGGGGAGGAGCGAAGAAATAAGGGTTAAATTAAAGATGATGTTGGGCAAATATATAGATGAAACACCTTTTTGTGATACCTGCTCCATCCAGAATTTCTGATAATCTTTTCTAGTTATAGGTTCGGTTACCCAAGATCTCCTCCTGGTTGGAGGAAGGGAGGAAAAAGATAGTCCTTTCCAGAGATGTACTGTTACCAGCAACTGAAGCCCAGTTGAATACTTTTTCATCAGAATCTCCTCTCTGAGTTGAAACAGGAAACTGTCTGGTACATCAGAGAAGGAAACTGGTGTGTGGCAGGGAGAAGTCCATGAGAGTATTTGGAGTGAGATTCCGTAACTTAACCCTTGTAACAGGACAAGAAAATCTGATAAACAGCAACACATGCCCTCCTCCTGCCAATAAACTTTATACTCTTCTTTATGTCACTAATGGGCAACAGCTATATTTAGGGTCTGAAAACAAATACCTACCCATGTCATTGGTCCTTAAAGGGTTTCATTTCACTGATCATACTAACCCATTTCTGTGGTCCAGTCTTCTGACCAACCTTAAGATCCCAAAGGCCTTAAGGTTCCATTAAGGTCTTCAGGTTCTTCAAGGGTAAGCACCATATAATTCAAATGCTGGAATGGCATTCTCACTTTCATTGCCTGCTGATCTGTTTTTCTTTTTAATTTTCAACATTTTATTTATCTTATTTCAGTTCTAAATTCTTTTGCTCCCACCTCCCTGTCCCCACCCATTGAGAAGCCAAGAAAAAAGAAATACATGTTACAAATATGTATAGTCAAGCAAAACAGATTCCCAAATGAAGTGCCTGCTGATCTGTAAAGGTGTGCCCAAAGAAGCTTAACTGACGGTTGGAACAAGGCTGTGACAGAAAGAAAGCGTTGTGATCTCCAGTAGGTTCGACAGTGCTATGGTGCAGAAAGATGCCTTGCTATGACTACCAGGATGAAAGGACCATCACATTTGTCAGGGGAAAAGCAAAGCAAAGTTTGGAGAAAGGAGAGTACCTGGCACGGTGAGGGAGAAGTGGGTTCTGTAAACATGCACTAATCTTTTCATGTCTTCTCTACCAATGAAAAAGAAACATTTGGGGTGAGGTACAGATTAATTGTAACTGTTAATGTTAAATTGAGGCAGCTAGCATGCTTTAGTTCCTGGATGCTGGCTGAGGATAGTTAAGTCAGTAGTTTAGGCCATGAATAAACTTAATGGTACTTTGTTCTTTCTTTTGCCTAATTTACACTCTGTGAGCCTTAAAATCCCTTATTTAATGAGCTCTAGTTGTCTTTCTGGAAGTCCTCAGTTTGGAGGAAGTTTCTTGGACCCCAGCCAGGGCCACAAGAGCAGTGCCAATAAATTTGCAAAGTCAGCCATGGAGTGAGTGAGACTGCACTCCCACCCCCCCACTTCCTTTTCTCCCTCCTTTGCCCCCTTAACCCCTTACAATGCTCAAAAATGTCAGAGTCTAGTTCTGGAAGTGGAACAACAGATATACCTTCTCTCCCTACTTTAGAATTTCTGGGAAGTGAGGAAAACAGGAAATAAAACGGAAATCTATTTAAGATAGGATGAGAATATGAGTAATGAGGAAGCTGGGAAACCATCTTTGGTGTTCCCAACCCCATAAGCTCTCACAGCTCATGTGAGGGACTACCACACCCCTGAGCTGAAATGAGACTTCAGCCCCTGCACTGCCCAAGTAGCTGATGGAGAACTAATTCAAGATGCATACCTGAAGAGCCGTAGCACCCCCATATCGAAACCTACCAAGACTTCTGACCTAAAATAAATCTCATTAGGATATTTAAATTCAGTATGTGTGTGTGTGCTCTTTTTTCTTTTGGGTATAATGGCTACCACATAACTCATAAAAAGATCATTGACTGCTGAATGATAAAGGAAAATAAGTGGGATTACTTGAACAATTCTTTTCATTTACCCTCTATGGGCCCAGAATTGTACTAATTTATATTGGTGTGGTGGATAGGGCTCTGGGCATGGAGTCAAGAAGACCTGAGTTCAAATCCAGACTCAGACACTTACTGTGTGACCCTGGGCAAATCACTTGACCTCTGTTTGCCTTAGTTTTCTCATCTATAAAATGGAGATAATAATACCTACCTCCCAGGATTATTGTGAGGATCAAACGAGATAATAATTGTCAAGTGTTTAGCACAGTGCCTTGTACATAGTATGCTCTATATAAATGCTTATCGCTATTATATGTGCAGCAATTGTAAGCAGTAACTACGAAAATTGTAATTTAACAGAAACACCCTGAGCAGATTATGCTCAAAACCACTTCCATGTCTTCCATAGCAGTTGTTCTGCTGCGTCATGAGTCTATGATTATGACATTGCCTATTTTCCAGGGATAGTGTAGTACAGTAGAAGGAGCACTGGGTATGCAATCAGAGGACCAGTCCTGGCTCAAATGCTTATTATCTACGTATGATACTGGGGAATCCCTTCACCTTTATGACCTTTGGTTTCCTCATCTGTAAAATAGAGGGGATTGAATCAGATGATATCTAAACCCATTCAAGGTCTAAATCTATATTCTATGACAGGAAAAAAGAGCTTTCTTAAGCCATGGCAGTTTGTATAAGTTTTTATCTCAGACAGCTCCATACTTCTTCATCAGATCCGATATGGGTAGTATTTATCATTAGGAAACTGGAAGGAGTTTCAGGTGATTGAATAGTGACTTTGATGGAAGAATGCCTTTACTTGTTGTGGGCACTTAAAAAGAGTTTTGCAGATTGGGTAGTATTTATCATTAGGAAATCGGGAGGGCTTTCATGTGATTGGGTAGTAACCTTGATGGAAGAGTGCCTGCACTAATTGTGGGAATTTAAAAAATAATTTTGCAGATTTCCTGCCAATATGGCTTCCTGTTGCAGATTGCCCACCTCCCATATAATGACTTCAGCAAAGTCCCAAAGTTCGTACCAAATAGAAAAATGATCAAAAAATCAAATGAAAAAAATGACAGTAAATGACTTCTTCCACCCAAGAAATTCACAAAAAGTCATCCAGAAGTATACAGGCAATAGGAGAGGGAACTTCTCCATCATAACAAGTGCCAACATGATCCCAGAGAGATACATATAGCCTACAAGGCCCTGTGTCCAAAGAGAGAAAGAGTAGAAGGAGAAAAAAACTCCTGACAAGTTCCCAGGGTGGTCCAAAAGCCCCAGGCTGAGGACCTTAGAAGCCCCAGCAGGCAGCAACAGGCATGGACACAGTAACCAGCCTGATAGACAACCCAGGTCCAGATACTCTGCAATGCCTAACACTGTCATTAGATGTCAGAGAGGGCTTTTGAGATCCAGCATTCTGAATCTCAGAGACCCAGAGAGAACTAATCCCACAAGAAAGAAGTCATTACAGATCTGGAACAAGACAAAGCAGGGTTCACCCCTCACCCAAAAGTATGTCAGACATCTGGATATGGCACAGTCATAGTTCAGCAATTAAAGCTGGAAATATGACTATCCAAAATCATTACAAATCTAGACATTTCCAAAAAGGGGAGAGCAATTCTACAATCATAAAGAAGAAAATCAAAAGAAAATCTTGATTTCCCATGCTACATTACTATCCAGAAGGAATGAAAAAATAAATGAATTAAAATCTCAAGAATTGGAAGCAGATTAAGCAGCCTAGAAGACAAAATGGTAAACCATACCCAAGAAATGGACTCCATGAAAACTAGAATAGATCAAATAGAAAGCAATGAGACAATGAGAAATATTACAACAAAATTAAAATATTCTAAGAAAAAAAGAAAATGTAAGACAATTGATATTAAAAACAGTTGACCTAGGAAACAGATCAAGGAGAGGTAATTTAAAAATCATAGGATTCTGAAAACCATGATTAAAAAAGGCCTAGGGCACTATATTTCAAGAAATTGTAAATGAAAACTGCCTAGATTTACTAGAACCAGAGAGCAAAGTAAAGATGCGGGTGGGGGGTGGAAATCCATTGATCACATGCTGAAAGAAACCCCAAAAGGAAAAGAACCGAGACCGTCCCAAGAGCTCCCACATTTAAGAGAAGCATCCATAAGCATCCAGAAAAAGGAAGTTCAGTCAGGATTACACAGGAGCTAACCATTTCTATGTTTATAAATGAGAAGAGATCTTGGAATACAATATTCCAAAAGACAAAAGATAAGTTTATGACCAAGAATAATACTGTTCAGAGCGGAATACAATTCTGCCAGGAGAAAAATAGTATTTAATGAAAAGAGGACTTTCAAGCATTTCTGATGGAAATGACCAGAGCAGAGTAGGAATTTTGAAACACAAGTGCAAGAATCCAAAGCAACCTAGAGAGGCAAATTTATCTGAGAAATTGGAAGGAGTGGTATGATTTTTCATAATTGGGGTGCATGAGAAGAAAGGTATACAAAGATGAATGAAGGGTGAGGAACTGGGAATCAGATGAGCCTCACTCATCTGAAATAGACAAAGGAGGATGGAAAATATGCTTATTTGATGCAGAAATACATCAGTCAGTAGAGAAACAAGCACAAATAAGGAGGGAGGAAAGTATTGGGGAGAAGAGCAACAAACAAAACAAACTTCTTGATCCTGAAAGGGAGATTAAAAGGGAGGGGAGAAGATGTAGAATCTACAGGGGTGCTTTAGATGGCCTCTTAGACTATTGGGGAATGGCTGAACAAATTGTGGTATTTGCACGTAAAGGAATATTAAAAAGCAAGTAAGAGTGAAACCAAGAGAACAATTTATACAATGACAGCAACACTTAAAAAGGAAAACAACTTTGAAAGACTTAAGAATTCTGATCAATTCCATGACAAGGTACACCACCTGCCCCTTGGCAGAGAGATGATGGACACAAGGTCAGGTACAAAGAGACAAATTTTTGGACATGAATGCTGTGTGTACTTCTTGGACTTGGTTCTGTTTATTTGTTACTGAAGCAAATGAAGCATGTTACTGAAGCTCTTAGACTTTTATCATACATCAAAACCACCAAGGTCTTCCACTGCAACCTGGGCCATCACCAGTTATCTTGACTTTTGTCCTGCCACTGGACTTAAATGGCTCTGGAAGAGAGAGTGAGGCAACAATTTTGCACAGCTCTGCCTCACTTAAATCCAATTCAGGCATGTCAAGACATCACTCAAGATGTCACTGGTCCTCTTTGAAAATGAAGAATGAAGAAAAACAAGGGTGTATTTTCTCTTTATCTCCATTTTTTAAATGAGAGAAATGGGGTTCGAAGAGGTAAGGTTAACAACATCAAGATATACATACATACATATATATATATATATATATACATATATACATATATATGGAGAGGCAGAGAGAGAGAGGGAGAGAGAGAGGAGAGTGAGAAGAGAGGAAGAGAAAGAGAGAGAGAGAGAGAGAGAGATTGTAACTGTTTTAAAATGCACAAAGAAAAGAAAATGAAGTTAAGAAGTAAGCATGGGCAAGCAGAATAGTTTGAAAAAGAATGTGTAGAATTTATTATTATTTTTTAAAAACAACCAGTATGTAATAGAAAGAAATGGTTTTGCTATGTGTATCGAAATGCTCTTTTCTTGGTATTTAGGTTCAAGATAAAAAAAATTTTTAAGAATTGTGTAGAAAAGTTGGCTAAGATATTGAGTGCTGAAAGCTATTGACCTTTTTATCTGGCATGTTTAAGAGGCCATGTATCTTAAGTGGAGATATCAAAGAAGTGTGGGAGGGGAGACAAGGCCAACATGAGAAGGGTACTAGGGAAGTCCACTAACCCCACCCACTAGGGTTAAAAATACCTTCAAAACTAGAGCAACCTAATAATACTCCCCTCCTTCACTCCCATAAACATACTCTGAGGCCAGGAATTGCCACTTCCAAAGAAGGATAGGGAAAGGACACAACTAGGGATATTTCCAGGGAGTCTTGGGCATGATGGGCCTCAGACCTTGGCATGAGGAAAGACTTCACAATGGTTCTGCCAGAAGCTGTTCCCAAGACTTGATGTATCATTACACTGTGATCTCACAGGGACTCCTGAATTCCCATTTTATTCTCCCCATAAGGGTTACTCCAGAATCAGAGCAGCTGAATTGTTTTATATGGAGGGATGAGGATCTCCTCAAATGAATTTAAGTGGTTTCCTACCTCAGAGGTCACAGGGAGGGAGATGGCTATCAGTTAGAAAATTTGAAGTTTCTAAGCATATGACATTCCATATATGCTTTCAGAAAAGCATTCCAGGAAAGAAGCAAAGCAGGAGGCAGAAGGAAAGTGTTTGATGAGGGTAGAGGCATAATAACCAAGATATTTTCCTAGACTACAACAAAAATAGGATTCCTCTGGCTGGGCATTTAAATGAATCTGTAATTTTATCATGGTGAATACTCTTTCTACCTGTGTTGATGGCAATCCATACATGCCTACTCTTCCTTTAAAAATCTTGTTCATGTCCTCCCATGAGTCCTTCTAACAGAATTCACCCAACTTCCTCTGTCTTTTATCATTTTATGTATATCTCTGCTGCTCTGTCTATCCATTGTTTCCTTATGACTTTTCTGTTTTTAAAACTGAGTTCTTATTAATTTTGACATATCCTCAAAAGAGGCAGGATGTTTTTATATCAAAGTTGGATATGTGGCAGGAAGAAGTATCACTGCAGTTCAAGAATCCAGAGAACGTAGAGAAATGTAGTGATATAGAGAGAAATGTAGAGAAAACATGGATTTATGTAAATACTTTCTTGACTTATATAGCTTTAACTAATGGTGGTTAGGAACAAGCTTGCAAAAAACATAATTAAAATTTAAACTTCACCCCAAAATAAACTTCTATCTATGCCAGCACAAGGTAACTTCCACCTCCTGTCACTATCCTGATCTTCCCACCTGGATATGGAGAACCTCCAGTGCAAAGGGAGGCAACCTTCCCTTTGACCTCAAGCCTTCCATTTCCTGGGAAGCGGAAGAGGAAGATCAGTGCAGAGCAGGACCTCCTTCTGCTGTGCAAGTCTGACTTCCATCTCCTGCAGCACCTTTTCCTGCCTAGACTCCAGCCTTTGGGAGGAAGAGGAATCTCCCCATCTGACTGTGTGCCTTCCAACTCATGCTACACTTGTCTCTAGCCCAATCCCCAGCCTCCATTCTGCTCTGTGATGAACATTCATACATCTGGTCATACACTACACATCCCAGGGATTTTGAACTCTGGTAGGTCATTATCCATACCCTGTCCTCCATCCCCACCACCCAATTTCTTATTCCCATCTCCCTCAATCTTCTCACCCCAAAGTTCTGACCAAATACCACCCAGTCCTTCCGCTGTGTCCCCGAATGCCTGTTCTATGGGCAACAAATTTCTTTTCATCCTAAATACTTTTTCTCTCTCACTCCTGTCTTCTAAGTATTATTGAAATCTGACTTCCCCTGTGACACAGGCGTCTCAAAGCAGTAACAGAGGTGCTTGCTTTTCTAAAATCCCCCAGCAGGGGGCTCCAGAGACTGTGTCTCAAGTATCTGAAAAAACTAGTCACACTACAAGGAGCATTAGAGAGGAAAGTCTGTCAATTTCTAAGATATGAGTTGGGAGGCAGGGCACCTAACCTTAGCACCTGTAGTTACCCAAACAACTTTGTAAGTTACAGAGTGGACAGAGAACCTTATAAGGTTCCAAGGCTAGTGCAAATTGCTTATGGATCCCTAGGATCCACCATGAATAGAGAGCCAAGACACCCCGACATCCCACCTGACTGGACGCTAATATACCTGATAATAATCGCCTCTTAAGAAATGTAGAAGGGTTTCTCTAGGAGATCAAGAGAACTTTTGGCAAATCTCATTTACTCAAGGTTGCTAATCAGTTGATTTGTTAACTGCCATAGTGGGAAGAGACTACAATACAGTGTTAGCCTTTTAAAAATTCTAAATAAGAATTCAGCATGAAATACCTTTATTTGGGTTATTCAGTTTTGTCTATTTCCATTTGGAACACATTAGCCCAAAGGACAGACCTATTGCCCAGCCTGCATTTATGTATGCTTCTAGGTACATGCGATGTATGTACCTAGAGTCCTTTAGTTATGGTCAGCCTTAATGGCCATTGTAGAACTGTCTAAGTCTACTTGCTAGGATCTGTTTGCACATGTGGATGAGGTAGCAAATCACAACTCCTGAACCATAGTGTACATTGTACAGCCCACCCACAATGCTTGGGTAAGTATTTCTGCTAAAATGAACCACCTAGGAACTATCCTGTCACTATGGGAAGGAATTTGTCAGATTTCCACTTCTCACCTCCAAATTGACCAACCTTTCAACCTTTTACCTTATAACCTATCTCTTTATGACACTTGAATTCAAATTTCCAAGTTTTATTGTAAATTTGTAATCTTCTGTGAACTTTATGGATTTAGTGCTGGCCCAGAGAGAGCAAATATTCCAGAGATTTCGCATGTCCTACTGGTATTTGAAGTGTAAAGGTCAGTGCCCATATATAGTGACAGCTGCTTTACATCAGCGCAAAGTGGGAATAGTTTAGTATATTATCTAAGTGCAGAATCCACAAAGGCCAACAGATGGTGTTCAGACCCTATATATGCTCACTATCATAAAACAGGCTCAAATGATTCCCTGTTTTCTTAATCAAAGTTTTGACCTAATCCAGGAGTATGATTAATTCCCCACAACAATTCATAATGTATCAACGCCAGTACAGGGATCAGTTTTTGGATGATAATGAGATCTAAGATGTGGTGACTAACTTTGGATGATCATGGGAATTGAGGAGGGAAGTAGACTGGAAGGAAAGCATGTCTGAAGGGACATCAACATGAATACTGAAGTCATACCAAAAATGAGGTGAGAATAGGGTTTAGAATAAAGAGGAATACTAGGAGACATGAACTGAACTCCTTGAGAAAGGAGGGAGTGAGATCTGGAGTGTAGTAGATGGCAGCAATAAGGATTTGGATAGAGTGATACACACAGATGGAATGGACCTCAGAGGAAGAGAGATTGCTGAGAGGGGCAGATGGAGAAATTGGAGGTGGTAGTAGAGAGCAAAGAGAATCCTGATTCCTCCTCCTGGTCTAGTTTGTTGGGCAAAGAGAAGCAGCAGGTAGCCTTTGAGAGAGTGACAAAGGATGAGACAGTTTCCACGAAAAAGTCATGTTTCTATTTCAACAGACATTCTGGCAAGGCTGGGCTGCCTCACAGGAGGCCTAAATTACTGAAGACCCAGGGAGTTGTATTTCTTTCAAGCTAGAAAAGAGAAGATCCTCTTGGTGGGATCAGGACAGTAGGAAGGAATTTCTGGTATAGGAGGAGTTTGAAAAAGTTTTCTGGAAAAGGAGAGGAATGGTCAGTGACAGACAGCTCTTCCTGGGACACTGACTTTAAACCTTGCAATGACTGAAGCCTTTTCCTTTCTCTGACTTAGAGCTTGGCTTATTATTATTCTATTATCCAGCAGAGAATGACTGAAACAACAGTGAATCTATTTCACTTCATCCTTTTGTTTTATTACCCAAGCAACTGACAGCAAGGCTGATTACTAAATGTTTCTTTGCTATTTAAACAGTTTGCCTACTGTTTATTTTTTAAAGCTTTAATAGATCAAGTTAAATTTTAACAGCATACTAATGTAGTGATATTTTTTTTTTCTTTTTTTCCCCTTTGTTATACAGTGTGTGAGAAGGAAGGGAAATCTGTGAATATTAGATTGGGCTGAATTTCATCTGGTTGAGAGGTGACCATCCCAGCTTGACAATCAATAGATTTCTTGTGGGTTCGAAACATTTTATAAATCAGATTTACAATTTGTATTTTTTTTTTTTTACCTCTACTGGAAAGGAAGGAAACAAGCCTTTATTAAGCACCTACATTGTGCTAGGCATTGTGCTAAGAACTTGACAAATACCTTATTTGATCCTCACAACAACTATGAAGGGTAGATTCTATTGTTATCACCATTTTACAATTGAGGAAGCTAAGGTAAATAGGTTTAAGTGACTTTCTCAGCCAGGGTCATGAATCTAATAAGTGCTTGAGGTTGGGTTTGAATTCAGATCTTCCTGACTTCAGGTCTAACACTGTCCATTGTGCCAACTAGCACCCTAGCCATGTGGCTAGACTTTTGCCATTGGCTAATACCCTCTCAGGCCAATCTCATTATCTTTGTTTTCCATCAAGAACTTTTGAGTATTTCTCCATCCACTAGAGAGAGGAGGGAAGTAGAAAGTTTGAGAGAGTCACATCCTGACTTAACTAGAGTGACCTTTTTTGGGCAACACTATTAATACTACAAGATAGAAAGGTACGAAAGGATGGAAGGGAGTTTGTTAATAATAGAAAAGGGTTCTAGAGTGTACAGTGGAAGGGAAGGGAAGAGATGAAAAGGAACATAAGGGGGGAGTGCTGAACTAGAAAGAGATGAGCATGCTGGGTTTTGGATTGCATCTCTAAAATCAGAGGGATTGTGGGAGCAGGAAGTAATTATTTGCAAGTCTTTGAGTCTTCCAATCCATCAGTCAATTAGAGGATTTTCACGGAGAAGTCATACAGGGCTCCCCACAGCTTAAGAGTGATAATGAAAGGGGCAACAAGGTGGTCCTGTGGATAGAGCACCAGCTCTGGAGGCAAGAGAATCTGAGTTCAAATCCTGTCTAAGACACTTGATCCAGGGCAAGCCATTTAACCCCATTGCATAGAAAAAGAAAGAGTGATGATTGAGAAAGCTACTCACCTGTAAGTTATACATTTTTGGATATGGCCAATATGGAAATTTGTTTTGGTTGACTATGAATATTTATCAAAATGGTTTTGTTTTTATTTTTAGTTGGAAAGAGAAAAAATAAAAGTTTGATAATTTGATAAAAACCCAAATTTTATTTTACAAAGGGATTTAAAGCATACTTATTCCAATTCCAGGGCCTTGAAAGAGTTTTTAATTTTATTTTCTGTCACCACTTTTCCGAGTGCTTATCTTTCAAATCCAACTCTGGTTACTATCACCCGTGTTCACCATGGTAGGTTACACAGAAAATAATAGATACGATGAACATGCAAACCTGGAGTCCAAGAACCAATTAAAATAAAGGGTAATAAAAAGTAAGCCTCTCCACACACCTGCTCAAGTACTTGATGAGGATGTTGCAGAGAGAGGATGGATTTTTCTTTCAGTATGAGTTATCACCTGACCCCTGAGGTCCCTCCTAACTTTGTGGTTCTTTGATTTTTTAAGTGAAATTAATCTTCCTGAGTCTTGGCTTCCTCATCTGTTAAATGGGGATAAAATGTTTCATTTTTTTTTTAATGTTTCATTACCTACCTCTAAGGGACATTGTGGGGAAAGTGGTTTGTAACCTATACGCACTATATAAATAAATGTAGGACATTATTATTGATAATATTATTGATTGATAACAATATTATTGATAAATTATTTTCGATTGAGCAGTGTTTGACAAAACCCCTAAAATGAATTTCCCCTATTGCTTCCATGGGCGCTTAGTTCCTGGAGCCAGGCTGCGTGCAGCCTCAGTGGGCTCTCTACTCCTCTAGGAACTGGGTCAGGGAGAACCTGCAGGGAGCAGAAAGGTCTAGGAGGGAGGAAACAGGTCAGCCAGAAAGACCCGAAGTTCGAGGCGCAGACTGCGCAGGAGCTATTATAAATCGTCCAAGAACTTTTTTCTCCTTTTGTGCATCTGCTAGGTTTGATGTTAAGTGAGGCCCGGGACTCGGGGGTCCTCAGCTTGCTCCGCACATCCCTCTGTGTCCCACTGCCCCGCTTTCTGCATGCCCCACGTTCCACACGCCCCCTCGCTGTCTTCCTTCCGCGAGTCCCTGCCTCACTCCCCTGTCCCGCATCCTTCTCTGCTCTCCCCTTCGTGATCCTTTCTTCAGTGGCACTGCGCCCATCACATCACACCCATCTCTGCACCTCTTCCCCCCCATCACTCCCTAGCTGCTCCGAGTTCCTTCTCCCTGCCTTTCTCACCTCCTTCCATATGCACCCCAAGATCCTCATCCCTTCTCTTGTGATTTCCTCTTCGCACCCACCCCCAGCTCCCAGTAGCTTCTCCTTAGCCCCCTGCCCCGCTCCGCATGCGCTTCCATCACTACCCCTTCCAGGGAAGCTCCTCTGGTTGTATTAGGTTCCCCTCACTCTCCAGCCCCGAATTCCTGCGTAACTTCAAGATCCATAGGATCTTGTAGTTCCCATTCTGCCTCTCACCCCACCCATGACTCTTCCCTACCCTTGATCTGGGCTCCCCTCCAGTGACTGAGAGGATGAGTGGGTGGGAAGAAAACGAACCCGAGGAATTCAAGGGAAGTCTGGTTGAGAGGGTCAGAAGGGAACTATGTAAGAAGTTACATACTTACACACACACACACACACACACACACACACACACACACACACACACACACACATTCGGAAAAACGCGGAAGAGTCGCATTTGCGAGGGTATGCATAACTATCGATTTGGGGGTCTAGGCTTCCCTTTCCTAGTCTTTCTGTAGGTGAAAGCAATTAAACTGAGGTTTCTGGTTCTTGATGGACATATTCAAGCCTGAGTGGAGGAGCTGACTCCTCTTGAGCCCAGAAGCTCAATGCCTTATGTTCTGAAGTTAGGATGGGGAACTAGATGTTGGTCTCTCCAGGCCTCTCAGTGCTAGAGAAACACCAGTGGGATAGGGGTGGGGGTGGGAGGTTTTTCTCAGGAGATCCTTGCATATGTGTCTATGTGTACCTCAGAAGACCCCCAGCATATGTCTTTGTGTCAGAATAGAGCCCTGTGCATAGATAAGTCTCCTTGGATGACTCAATGAAAAGCCCTCTAAGTAGATAATGTTAGAAAAAAAAACCCTGTGGATCAGAGAACATTGTGTAGGTAGGTGTCTTTATACATCAGAACTCTATATCTTTATTTCAGAAGTTCCTATGAATATCTCTGTATCAGAGAAAAATCCCTCTGTAATTCTGTATCAGAGAATAACCCTGTTATTCTAATACCAATCTGTTGAAGGCCTTTTCTTTGATTCCAACCGTCTAAGCAATTATGAATCCATCTGGTTATACTATCATCTAAATCATATCTCTTCATCTTCTCCAAAAGAATATTATGAGATAATGAGATACTTTATCAAGAGTTGCTATACCCTAAGAAAACTAAGCATTCCCTTCATCTAGGAGTCTGGAAATCCTGTCAATAAAAGACATGAAGTTCGTTCGGCATGCTCTTGATGAAGTCATGCTGATGTAGATACAAATTGTGCCGTAAGGGGTAATATTAAGGGTTACTTTCCCAGGCCCCTGGAGGGGGGTTTGAGGCTCATTCTGTAGCCCATCCTGTAACTTGAGATCCTGTTAATTTAAGGGTGTCTTAATGCCCTTTCCCCCTCATCTTGAAATACCATACAACTTGGACCAAAAGAATTATTTTTGTCCCCCTTATCCTGTGTTCCCTATCCTGTCACTCATCTTTCTTATCCTGTCATGATAATTTTTCCTTATCTTGTAAGCAACCATCTTCCTCATCTTGTTTGTTCTTATCCTGTATCTAACCCTCAACCCCCATTAAGAAAGCCAAAAATTGTTTCATCATCCTGATCATCTCTATATAAGAATAACTCCCCCAAATATCAGTCTCATTTAGCTTTCTTGCTAAGGAGGCCTGTGATGCTTTTTCACATAAAATAACAAACTACCACTGACAAAAAGAGAAGGTCTAATTAAATTCTTTCACACATGCACCAGCTCTCCCAACTCTGAACTCATCAATGCTGGCTTTTAAATCACTGCTTTCCCTTCTGGATATTCAATCAAATATGTCTTTCTTGAACCTTTTCAGAATTTTCTCAAGAATTGAAGTCAAGCTCACTGATCTATATTTTTCAGTTTTCATTCTCTTCCTTTTTTTGAAAATTAGAATAACATGTTCCTTTCTCCAATCTTGTTGTCTCTTGAATCTCATGATCTCCCATATCACTGACAATGGCTCTGTGATTACCTCTGCCAATTCTCTCTGGACCCAAAGATGACATTCACCTGAACATGGTGACTTGAATTCATGAAGTTTAGCTATGTGTTCATTCTATTTCTCCTTACTTATCTTGGATATCAACTTCCTATTTAGTCATTTTTCTTCTGTTATCCCCAAGGTAAAGGTTATTCTTCTTTGTGGAGAAAACAAACAACATAAAAATTGAGCAGATCTGCCTTCTTTCTCTGATCAATTACCATTGTTCTATCCACCCCCAAGCAAAGTTCTTATCCCTTCTTTGATTCTGCTTCCCTCTCCTCAAATATAACTTTTTAAAAATAACTCTTTGTTGTCAGTTAGCAAGCATTTACGTAGCACTCACTTTGTGCCAGGCATGATGCTAAGCGCTGGGGTTACAAATAATGGCAAAAAGGAATCCCTGCTGTCAAGGAGCTCACATTCTAATGGGGGTGACAATATGCAAACAACATGCACATGCAATATATAGAGGGTAAATTGGAGGTTAGCTCAGAGGGAAGGCAATAGCATTAAGGGAGGCTGGAAAGTCTTCTTGCCAAAGGTAAGGTTTTAGTTATGACTAAAGTTGGATGTTAGGAGAGAAAGCATTTCAGGCATGGGAGACAGTCAGGGAAAATGCAGAGTTGGAAAATGGGGTCTCATGTATAAGGCACAACAAAGAGGAGGCCAGAGACACTGAACCCTAAAGTATGTGAAGAGGAGTAAAGCATAAGAAGACAGGAAAGGTAAGAAGGGGCTAGGTTAGAAAGGGCTTTAAAAGCCAAACAAGGGATTGTATATTTGACCCTGGTGGTAATGGGAAGCCATTGGAGTTTATTTAATAATCCTACAGTGACATGGTTAGATCTGTGTTTTAAAAAGATCACTTTAGTAACTGAGTGGAAGATAGACTGTAATGGGGAGAGATTCAAGGCAGGAAAACCAACCAGAAGGCTATTGAAATAATCTAGACATGAGGTGATAAGAGCCCTGCACCAGGGTGGTGGCTGTGTTAGAGGAGAGCATATATGAGAAATGTTGCAAAGATAAAATTAACAGAACTTGGCAAAAGATTTGAAAATTAGATTGGGGGACGGGAGTGGAGTGAGAAAGAGAGGAGCTAAGGATGACACCTATATTGCCAGCTTCCACTCATTCTGAACTTCAGCAATCCTGACACAATTTTTACAAGCCTATGCCACACATATTTTCATCTTCTGTTACCTGGCCCTGCTTCCATATTTTTTATATTTCTTTTTAAAATCTAAGTTGGTTGGTGAGATCAGGACTGGAGGCATAGATTTGGAAGACATCTGCACGGTGATGGTTATTTGAAACTAAAGCAATAGAAGATTTTTGCCAAGCGAAAGGAATATATAGAGAGAGAAAAAGAAGGCAGAGAGCTGAACCTTGGAGAGCATCCATCTTAAGGGATTAAAAAGAAGATGCAGAACCAATGAAGGAAACAGAAGTAGTAGTTGAAAATCTATGAGGAAACCAGAAGGGGATGGTTTTTCAAAAGGGAAGAGGAGGTTGATAATAATGACAATTGCTTCAGAAAGGTGAAGGGGAATGACAACTGAAAGAAGCTCGGGATCCACACCCCTAGAGGCTACCCCCTCCTGGAAATCTTACTGTCTCCTAAAGTTCAGCATGCTCCAAACCAAGGTTATTCACTATTTTCTCCAACCAATATTCCCCCAATTGCCTGTGTTTGTGGCTTTGTGGTTGTCTGATTTTCATTCTTTCCATATCCAATCAGTTTTCAAATCCTATCACAGGATCATAAATTTAGAGCTAAAAGAGACCTTTGAGATCACATCCAACTTTTCCCCTTTATAGATGAAGAAACTGAGGTACAGAGAGGTTAAGTAACTTGTGTGGGGTCACAGAACTAATAAACATCTGAAGCAGAATTTGATTCCGGTGCTCTATCCACTATGACACCCAACTGCCTCAGGAAATTATGTCAGGCTGTCCCCATGCCTGTCCTTCCTCACTTCTACCTTTCCCACCTATGTAGCATATTTAAAATCCATCTGTTCCTCTCTATTCCCACCATCCTCATCTTCCTTCAAGCTCTTCCTACCACTTCTGTGGTGTTACAAGACCAATCAGTCTTCTCATCTCTATTCAATTAATCTTTTATGCTATTACACAAAAAATAATCTTTCTGAAACAAGTTATTTCTCCACTGAAAAAACTTCAGAAGCTCCATATTGCATCTTAAATAAAGGCCAGATTCCTTTGCTTAGGTTTCAAAGTCTTCTGCAAGGGGATGGCTAACCTTTCCAGCCTTATCTTGTATGATTCTTCTCCATGTAGCCCATGCCCCAGCAAAACTATACTGACCACTCTTCATCCTCAAATATGCATTCTGCAGCTTCTATATCTTTACTTATAGAGATCCCTATGTATAGAACCTCCTCCTTCTGAACTTGTTGAAATCCAATCCACCTTTAAAGTAAAAATGCCTCCTCAATGAAGTTCTCCCTGATCTCTTTGGTTAGTAGACTCTTCCTCTCAATTTTAACATGTCGTTTTATTTTATAACTCCTTTAAGCATTTATCATAGAACATTGTATATTATATTTCTGTTTATGTTTAGGAATGGTATAAAATAAATAGTATAAAGAAAAGGAAGAAATTGCCACAAAGAGCCAAAATGGCTTCATTGAGAAAAGGTCATAATCTTAGTTCTTTTTTTTTACAGAGTTACTAAACTGGTAAATCAAGGGATTGTTGTAGCTATAGTTAACCTAGATTTTAACAAAGTATTTAATGAACCCTCTCATGCTATGCTAGTGGAAAGGAAGGAAAGATTTGGGCTAGGCAGTACAATTGGGTAGATTTGGAAAAGTTGAATGACCAGATCCAAAGAGTTAGTCATTAATGATTGTATGTCATCCGAAAACTCTTGGCTGGCTAGAATGTTGGACCAAATCAGAGAAGATGACATTTCATAGGGACAAATGGAAAGACAGTTATTTGGATTAAAAAGAATTAACTTCACAGTTACAAGATGGGGCTATGTGGCTTTTAGTGCACCACAAACTCATTGAATCAGCTGTGCAATATGAGAGCTAAAAAAGCTAATAGGATTGTAGGTCACACTAGAAGCAGCCGAGAGTGTCCAGGAATAGTCCTAGTGAGAGTCCTGCTGTGGACTCTGCCTTGACTAGACCATAGCTAGCATACTGTAGTCAGTTCTGGGCACCACATTTTAAGACAGACATTTGTAAACTGAAGAATGGCCCAGAGGAACGTAACCATGATCGAAAAGGGCCTCAAGTTCATGACCAGTGGGGATCGAGTGAAGGAGCAGGAGATATTTAGCCTGGAGAAGAGAAGACTAAAGGAGGGTGTTTGCAAATATTTGAAGGGTTGTCACATAGAAGAATTAGATTTATTCTGCTTGACCCCAGAAGGTAGAACTAGAAAAATGAGTGGAAGTTTGAAAAAGACAAATATAGACTTGATATAAAGAAAAATGTCTAAGAATTATGACTTACATACAAATAGAGTGGTCTGTCTTGGGAGGTGGTTATTTCCCTTTCACTTGAATTCTTTCAGCAAAATCTAGATAACCCATTTCAAGAATATTATAGAAAAGGGGATTATTGGAGAGGGAGGGGGAGATGCATTGGAGTAAATCACCTACTAGTCTTTGGACAGGCACATGGAAAAATAGGACATAAAAGCAAAATAAGTGAAAACTCTAAAAGATGTTCAATGCTGAGATATGGGATAGGCAAACATAAGCAATTCTTTCAATGCTTCTATGCCATCTCTGCCATCTGTCTCATTGTCTTGCCTTCCTCACCCCATTTTGATAACCTGGTCCCTGTATTTGTTCTCCACACTGACTACTAGGTGTATTGGTGGTTCCCCCTTTTAACTACCCTTCCCCTTTTAGCAATACTATTGGGTATTAAGTTTTTATTTTCCTCTTTATTACAATCTACAGAGCTTTTCTCCCATTCATACAGGACAAATGGGAAGCATTAACAGATGTAGGAAACAGAAGCAAAGATTTGAAATCCATATCCTCATGAACCCTCCTCCTTATTCTGTCCTGTTTCTGCCCACAATGGCTGTGAATAGAGTCTATAACCATTCATCCTGGGATACTAGAAGGAGAATTTTATGTATTTTTCCCCAAGGCCCCAGTTTCTCAATAAGACAAAAGTGATGAAGTTAAAGAAAGATGCCTCTGGGGAACAGGTATCCATCTGACGACAAAATATGCATGACCTAAGGCCTTTTTCCAGATTGTCATTTCAGCTCTACCAAGATAGTTCACTCTCCTTCATGTAGCTATAATTCTTAAAATATATTGAGCCCATATTTGTCTTTTTAAAACTTCTACTTATTGATCTAGTTCTACCTTCTGGGGCTGAGCAAAATAAATCTAATTCTTCTTCCATGTGACATCCCTTCAAATATTTGAAAAGACAGCTACCTAGGCCTCCTTAGATTTCTGGTCTTAGTGTCTGACAGAAAGAAGCAGGCCCTGGGATAACTGATACTGCAGAAATTCTTGCTCATCCTGCCCAGAGCCACAGAATCATGGATTCAGAGCATAGTCCAGCCCAGTAATTTTACTAATGAGGAAATGAAGGTAAGTAGATGTTAATTGACTTGCCCAGGGGAACACAACTCATAAGTAAGTCCCAAGACTAGATTTGAACCTATGTCTTCCTGACTCTAAGTCCAGTACTCTATAAGCTCCTCCATGCTGCCTCTCTAGCTATCAGGACATAGGTGAAGTTGCCATATCCAAAAAACAGGAAGGAAGCAGGATGATCATGGAGAATTTAAATCAAGTATTTAAGAATGGTGAGATGTATGAGAAAAGGGTTCAGATGAAAAATGAACATTTGTAGCTAACTGAAACACTGTTTTGTTGCACTAATCCAATCCCTTACCCTACACCTTATCTGGCTTGTTTGGGGCTCTCTTAATTAGTTCACAGCTTCACTACACCTAGTCCTATAACTACCACTACACCTAGTGTCTTGGGACATTCTGATCCTTGTCAAAGTTGCAGAATTGAGTAATTTAAATTTTTAAATATTTTTTAAAATTTATTTTAAGTTTTCAACGTTCATTTCCACAAAATTTTGAGTTCCAAATTTTCTCCCCATCTCTCCCCTCTCCCTACCCCAAAATGCCTTGCATTCTGATTGCAAATTTTTAAAAAATTATAAATTTAATCATATCTCAGCAACTACAAACAAAACTGTGTAATACTCAATATTTTAAAAGAAAATATGATAAACTTTAACAAAATAATAACAACTTACTTACTGTATCCTTCCCTGCTCTCTTTACTATTTCCATACTTAAAAAGTATAGTTATACTCATTCTAGTTTCTTGGCTTTGTATCACTTTGCTTAACTTTCCATATTTCTTTGTAATCTTCATATTTTTATGTTAATGATACAATAATTTTGATACACTGACATACTCCAATATGTTCACCATTTTCTGTTGTTAGATTATACGTTAATTTCAGGTCTTCATTATGACAAGAGAAACAGCTATGATCATTTTTGTATGAAGTTTTTTCCCCTTTTTAACAATATTCTTAGGATATATCCCTCACAGTGGATCTATTAGATCAGGATGTAATCCTGTTTTTATATAATATACAATAAGAGTGTTCTGTATCACAAATTACTTAGTAAAAAGATTGTATTAGTTTCCAATTCCATTAGCTATGCAATAGAGAGTCTATTTCCTCAGAGCTACACCAACATTGAATTTTGGCCTTTTTAGGTAATGTTTTTCTAAATACACATTTTATTATTATTTTATTTGATTCTACAGAGTATTATGGCTAATATTACACTAAATTGTTCACTAATTTTGGAAATATTAGCCCTCCACTAAAATTCTCTAAAACCCAGTCTTGGTGTAGAAGTAACTGTGGATTCTTCTTCTTTTTCCAGAAAAAATCTAAATTGGTAGATTAAAACTCTCCTTATATTTAATCCTATTACTGTTAAAGATAGAAATTATTTAAAGAAAGCCTTTTAGAGATAATGAGCTGAAGTGTTTTATTGGGATAATGAAAATTTTCAGTTGTAGCTGAACAGTGGGCTGGATTACAGTTTCCTTAATCCTTATGTTTACTAAAGAAGAAGTTGAGGCTGATTGCCCAATGAGAAACTCAGAATATTAGCAAAAAATGATGGAATACTATAGCATGTCATTACGGAGAATAGTATTTGGGGAATTGGATGAATGTCTTCAAATCTGTTCTAAAACACTTAGTATAGAGAACATTCATTTACTAGTATTCTCTGCCCTATGATAACACCAGGAAAGACAATGTAAGCAAAAGGATAAAGCAAAGAGTTGAAACTAATCCAGTGACTCTCTGTGGACTCTATAAGAGGGAAAATTGGGAGGGAGTAGAATGGGCTTCTCACTGCTGGGCAATTCAACACTTCCTTTCAAGGGGGTGCATCAACAGCTAGTGCCCAAGAGTCAGGTTGGCAAAGTGAACACAGAATCAGTCTCAAAAGCAGAAAGACCCGGCTTCAGTTTCTACTTCTAACACTTAGCAGCTTTGGAACCCTGAGCAGGTCACTTAAAATCTCAGTACTTTAGGTCTGTGGTGTCAAACTCAAACAGAAATAGTGGCCATTGATCCACACGTAAGGAAGCTTGTGAATTACATATTGACTTAAGATAACTGATGGGAAGCTTGTGCTTGGATCTGAATTCCAATATCACTTTTCTCCCTAACTTCAAAACACTATCCCTAACAGTTTTCTCCCCAGGTCAAGGACGTAATGCCTAGCAATGACTCATGAGTGGGACCCAGTAAGACAAACTACCTTTCCCTACAATTACTCATGAGTGGGCTCCAGTAAAACAAACTGTCTTTCCCCATCACAAGAACAAGTTGATCTCTGAAGAAATTCTCTTGTAAAAACAGGACTATCTTGTAACCATAGAATTGTTTTGATTCCCAAATACATAGGAATGTATTGATTCCCAAAGTTATCTTATTCAATCCAGAGGTTCAAGCTATAGACATCAACTCTCAAAGCTATCTTGCTACTGATGTAATAGACCAAAAACACACCTCTGAGAAACCGCTTCCCCTGGTTTTCAGTAGTTAATGATGCCAGTGACCAAGATTCTAAGTTATCACCTAATTAGCATATCTGCCAGATAATTCACTACTTTTCCTATATAAGCTTTAGCATCATTCCTACTAAGTTGCAAGTTCCTTAAGGAGCTCTGCCTACCATATTGGTGTTGCAATAAACCTTTGCCAACTTGATTTAAAGAATGCTTGAGTCCATGAATTCATTCCAGACAGTCCTCTCCAGCACTTCCATCTTTGGGGGGTCCCTGAACCCCTTAAACTGCATCCAAACTACAAACATTTATATATATATTTTTATTAATATATCAACACATGAAAATTGAATAGGCGCTACATTTTAATCTGGTTCTGACTACACTTGGAAGTCTTGTGGGCTGCATAAGGCCTACTCTTTTGACACCTCAGCTTTAGGTGACTCTCTAAGACTATGAATTGCAGAGATGTGTCTCCTTCCATTGGTAGAGGGAATTTCCTTACTTGGGGAGTTCTTTATACCAATGAAATTGCAGGTCCAATCCCTATTCCTAGCCTTTTTTTAGCACCTTTAATTTTATAGATACTTAATAAATAAATATATTTTTAGTTGTTTTAGTCATGTCCAGCTCTTCACCATCTCATCTGAGTTTTCTTCCCAAAGACACTGAAGTGGTAATTCACTTCATTAATTGATTTGGTATCTCATTTCCCATAATGGCTATTCCAAACCTTCTCTTCTCAAGTTTCCATAATCTCAGCAGAACACTTCACATGCCATTTTACTGAGAAAATAGAGGACATTTGCTGTGTTCTCTATCTACTCCAAGATGTCTCAAAACCCTTGATATCTCATCCCCCCAGGATCTTCCTTTCTCTAGTCACTGATGAAGACAGAGACTTTCTCTTTGCCCAGGTCAGCTCCTGTTCTTGAACCTTAATCCCATCTCCTCTGGAAGTTTACCCCTGACAATCTTTCCCACCTTCTAATTTTCGATCTCTATGTATTGACTCATTCCTTATTACCTATAAACCCTCTGGAGTCTCTTCTGTCCTCATAAAATCCTCATTTGACCCTACCATCCCCTCTAAGACTAGCATCCTGGAGGTTCTCTCCCTTTCTTTGAGGTAGCCAGGTGGTATAGTGGATATAGTCTCTTTAATATGAGGAGGGGAAATAAAGAGGATAAGAGAATTGGGCTTAGAGTCAGGAAAATCTGAGTTCAAATGTGGCCTTGGACAATTACTAGCTGTGTGACCCTGGGCAAGTCACTTAACCCTGTTTGCCTCAGTTTCCTCATCAATAAAATGATCTGGGGAAGGAAATGGCAAATCACTCCAGTATTTTTGCCAAGAAAACCCCAAATGGGGTCATGAAGAGTTGGACAAGACTGAAACAACTGAACAACAAAACATGTGGCCTTTAAAGCCTTTTACATCTTGCATCAAGCCCACCTTTCCAGACTTATTCTGTTTTACTTCCCTTCACCTACTCTGTGATTCAGTCAAACTGGCCTTTTTCCTCACACAGGAAACTCCATCTCTTCTCTATTTCTGTATACACTGTCCCTGATGCCTGGAATGGGCTTCCTCTCCATCTCTTCCTCTTCAAACCCTTAGTTTACTTCAGAGTTCAAGTCAAGTGCCAACTCCTACCTGAGGTTTTTCCTGATCTGCTTAGCTGATAATGAGTGCCTCCCCTCCTCCAACTTTTTTCCTTTAGGTATTTATTTTATACTTTCTTATTTCACATATATTTATATGTATACATGTTGTGTCCCCATGAGAGAAAGTCAGCTTCTCGAAAGCAAGGACTGTTTCAATTTTGTCTTTTTATTTCCACCATACAGAATAGTGATTGGTACATAGAAGGTGATTAATAAATTCCTGTTGACTGAATAGATAGGTTTTGAATGGAACTGATTGAACCAGGAGAAAACAGTGTCAAAAAGATCAAAGCAGAATAGAATACCCAAGATAAGAGGGTGGTAGACAGTGTCAAATGCTTCTGTGATCAAGAAAAATGGGGAATGAGAAAAAGCCACTGGATTTAGCAATGTAAAGATTATTGGAAACTTTGGGGGGATAAGTGTAAGTCAAATGGTGGGTCAAAGAGAATATGAGGTAAGGAAGTAGAGATAATGAATGTAGAAGCCTTTGTACAGGAGCGTGGCTATGAATTGAATGGTTACTGAACATCTTATAAAGCTGTTTTCTCTGGGGACAACAGCAGCTTGCTTGGAGAGGAAATAATAATTTTTTTTCTTTTTTTCTTTTCTCCCCTTTTCTCCCCTCCCCCCCCCAAACCCGAGCTTTCTAATTGCCCCTGTGACCTATCTGCTCTCTCCTCTATCCTCCCTCCCTGCCCTTGTCTCCGTCTTCTCTTTTGTCCTGTAGGACCAGATAGCTTTCTTGACCCCTTAACCTGTATTTCTTGTTACCCAGTGGTAAGAACATTACATTTGGTCCTAACACTTTGAGTTCCAACCTCCTTAGCTCCCTCCCTCTCCACCCCTTCCCCTTGAAAGACAGGCAATTCAACATAGGCCATATCTGTTTAGTTTTGCAAATGATTTCCATACTAGTTGTGTTGTATAGGACTAACTATATTTCCCTCCATCCTATCCTGTCCCCCTTTACTTCTATTTTCTTATGGTCCTTTTCCTCCCCATGAGTGTCGACCTCGTATTGCATTCTCTTCCCCATGCCCTCCCCTCCATCATCTCCCCCACCCTGCTTGTGCCCCTGTCCCCCACTCTCCTGTATTATGAGATATGTTTTCCTATCAAAATGAGTGTGCATTATATTCTTTCCTTTAGTGGAATGTGATGACAGTAGACCTCATGTTTTTCTCTTGCCTCCCCTCTTTATCCCACCACTAATAAGTCTTTTGTTTGCCTCTTTTATGAGAGATAATTTGCCCCATATAACTTCTCCCTTTCTCCTCCCAATATTTCTCTCTCACTGCTTGATTTCATTTTTTTTAATATATGATCCCATCCTCTTCAATTCACTCTGTGCACTCTGTCTCTATGTATGTGTGCATGTGTGCATGTGTGTGTGTGTGTACTCCCACCCAGTACCCAGATACTGAAATGTTTCAAGAGTTATAAATATTGTCTTTCCATGTAGGAATGTAAACAGTTCAACTTTAGTAAGTCCCTTATGATTTCTCTTTGCTGTTCACCTTTTCATGGTTCTCTTCATTCTTGTGTTAGAAAGTCAAATTTTCTTTCCAGCTCTGGTCTTTTCATCAGGAAAATTTGAAAGTCTTCTATTTCATTGAAAGACCATTTTTTCTCCTGAAGTATTATACTCAGTTTTGCTGGGTAGGTGATTCTTGGCTTCAGTCCTAGTTCCTTTGACTTCTGGAATATCCTATTCTATTCCCTTCTATCCCTCAATGTAGAGGGTGCCAGATCTTGTGCTATCCTGATTGTATTTCCACAATACTTGAATTGTTTCTTTCTAGCTGCTTGCAATATTTTCTCTTTCACCTGGGAATTCTGGAATTTGGCCACAATGCTCCTAGGAGTTTCTCTTTTTGGATCTCTTTAATGCGGTGTTCTGCGGATTCTTTGAATATTTATTTTGCCCTCTGGTTCTAGAATCTCAGGGCAGTTTTCCTTGATAATTTCATGGAAGATGATGTCTAGGCTCTTCTTTTGATCATGGTTTTCAGGTAGTCCCAGAATTTTTACATTGTCTCTCCTGATTCTGTTTTCCAGGTCAGTTGTTTTTCCAATAAGATATTTCACATTATCTTCCATTTTTCGAATCTGCGCGGTATGTTCTGAGATATCTGTCTTTCTCGAAAAGTCCTTAGCATCCATCCGTACCATTCCAGTTTTGAAAGATCTATTTTCTTCAGTGAGCTTTTGAATCTCCTTTTCCATTTGGTTAATTCTGCTTTTGAAAGCATTCTTCTCCTCATTGGCCCCTTGCACCTCCCTTGCCAGCTGAGTTAGGCTAGTTCTCAAGGTGCCAATTTCTTCAAGATTTTTTTGGTTCTCCTTTAGCAGGGAGCTGATCTGCTTTTCATGCTTCTCCCTCATCCCTCTCATTTCCCTTTCTAGTCTTTCCTCCACCTCTCTAACTTGATTTTCAAAATTCCTCTTGAGCTCTTCCATGGCCTGAGCCCATTGGGTGGGCTGGGACGCAGAATCCTCGATTTCTGTGTCTTTGCCTGATGGCAAGCATTGTTCCTCCTCATCAGAAAGGAAGGGAGGAAGTGTCTTTTCTCCAATAAAGTGCCCTTCAATAGTTTTATTTCTTTTCCCTTTTCTTGGCATTTTCTCCAACCAGTGGCCTGACCTCTGAATGTTCTCCTCACACCCACCTCGCCTCCTGGTCCTCCCAGCCAGCGTTTGGGGACTGAGATTCAAATGCTGCTTCCCGCCTTAGGATTTTTGGCGGGGGCAGGGCTGCTATTCAGTGTGAGAATTAAGTTCAGGTGGTCAGGGGCAGGGCCGCCTCTCAGGCACAGTTCCCTCTGGGGGTTTATGCATAGACCTTCCACAATGGATCCAGGCTCCTGCCCGTTTGGGGAGCCCCCGTCCGCAGCCGCCTCTCAGCCCCCACCTCCCGGGGGGCCCGAGCCATGGGGGCACCCCACTCCCCTCTCAACCCGCCAAAGAGATTCTCTCACCCACCCCCATCAGTCACCTGTTGGTGGGGGGGCCCGTGTCACCGCTGAAGATCCCGCCTCCGGAGCCCTCTCAGATCTGTGCCTCTCGGATCCGCGGCCGCCGCCACCACAGGTCCTGGCTGGGCTCCGCGTCTGCAGCGCGACGGACCTTTTGTGAGAGGTTTGCAGGTCCCTCTGTGGGTGGGGGGACCCACGTGGCCACTGGAGATCCCGTCCCCGTAGCCCTCTCGGATCTCTTCCCCTCAGTGTCGCGGCCGCAGGCCGCACTCCGCCCCATCCCGGCGCCCAGTCCGCGGCGTGAAGAACCCCCCGCGAGAGGTCCGCAGGTCTCTCCGGAGCAGAAATCTCCCTCGCTCTAATACTCCGTGGTCTCTGGGTGCAGAATTCGCCCTGGCTTGGTCCCCTCTAGCCGTTCTGTGGTTTGTGTGTTCGGAGCTATGTGTATGTGCATCTTTCTACTTCGCCATCTTGGCTCCGCCCCCCCATAATTTTTTTTTCATTAAATAAATGCACCTGAGAAAGATTATATTTCTTATCCCATATTATACATGAAAACAACTGCAAATTCAAGTAGATGTGTCCTGAATTTCAGGTTGGATATAGTTCTCTCTCCTGGGACTTGCTAGGACCACAGGGACAGAGTATCAAATACAGGAAACCTTATCCTTGGGCCTTTTTCTCATCCCTGAAAAAGGGTAGGACTGCTTCTAAACTAGCTTTGGACACCTGTTGGATATCATCACCATCCCTAAGAACATGGTGATGATATCCAACTAGAATATGATGCAGTTGAGCCTGATGATTCTGGACTCTACAAGGCAGAATGGTTTCCTTCATGGTTCTGTTCCCCCCAGTTTTATCTGTTCAGGATTCTGCCCTTCCTCAAGAGGAGAGCACCAAAGAAGAGGAAGGAATGGATTCTTGGAGCATAAAAGCCAGATCTAAGTTAAGTTCTCTCTCCTGAAATATAGATTTCTGAGTATAGAACATCGCCTTCTTTTCTCCTGGAGCTTCTCTGTCCAACAAAATATTAACCCTCCCCCACCCTGGGATTTTGCCTCTGTTGTTCATTCCCAGGAGGCTATGCTATTCTGATATATGAAGGAATCATGGCATAGTCCCCAGCTCCAGCAGAGTGTCCTCTACAGCTCTTTGAAAGCAGCAACTGTTTATTAGGTCTTCTGTCTTTATATCCCTAGTGCCTAGCACTGTATCTAGCACATAACATACTTGTTGGTTGAATGCATAAATGAATTTGTTTGGTCCCCTCCAAGAAGGCGCTCTACTTTCTGCCAGATGTCCACACACTCATTTGACAGATCATTCAGAACTTTGAAGTGCTCAGAACTGCATTAAAGTCTATGAACAAACCAAAACAGAAGTATAAAGTACAGTTCTTTACCTTGAATAGTTTCTGGTCTTCTTGGGGGGGAATGACACATGCACAAAATAAGTCACTGGAGCCATGACTAGTAATTTTCATATTTGGGACTAATATCAGAAACTGGACATTCAAATCAACTGTGTCATTCATAATATGAACATTATACAAGAGTAAGAAACATTCAGGTGAGACCAGTAGGGAAAACCAATTGTATTAATGTTGAAGGAGATAGAATCTCAGAACAAATCTCCAAGGTCATCCAGTCTAACTCATGGACTATGGGCATGCTCTCTCAACCTAACAAACCTTGGCAAATCACAGGGAAGGAATGGGGCCAGTGGAATAACTAGCTCTCACTGGAGAAAAGTGTAAAGGGAGGATGAGTGTCTGGTCCTTCTAGAAAGAGTCAAGAAAAAGAAAACCCTGGAAAGGATTGGAATGGAATGAAACTGGCTGAGAATTTCTTTATTGCAAAGGGAGGATGGAATAGGCCTAGTCTATTGCTTCCAGATACTCATAATCTCAACCTCTTCTTCCTGGATCTTTCATCATCATCTGAGGAGATCTAGTAGAAAAATCACCAAAGAAGAAAGCCCTGACCAACATTCCAACTTCAGAATCATGTTCATTTCAACTCCTTCTACTCTGCTGAAAAAACACATTAAAATTTTTACTCTCTACATTTTTTAATCACTTCTTTTTAAAAATTTCTTTCTTATTTATTTATTTTTGCAACATCAACAAATATGAACATTCAGTATAAAAAGAAGCACAGAAAAGGGATTTGTACATGAAGCCATGCACTTCTGTTGTAGAGTTTGATTTTAAATATATATTAAATTTAACATATTATCCTTCTGAATTTCCTTCTGCTCTTGTCTGTGTGTTTTTTAATGTTTCATTGACACCTTCTTCTTTTTTTCTTTTGCCTCATTATTGCTACCCACAGTTTCTCCTCTGCCTTCAGGTAAAGGTCTTTCCTAATAAGTATAGCCAAGCAAAACCAATGAATACATAGATTATGCTTGAAAATATATATCTCATTCTGCATTCCTAGTCCATTACTATCTGCCAAGAGGTAACCTCCTGAATTTAAATGTGTTATGTCAAAGAAGACAATACAAAGTAAATACAAAGCAGTTTCAGCAGGAGGAGAGTACTGGTTACTAGAGGGATCAGGAAAGACCTCATGCAGAATGAAAGGAATGAGGGATTCCTCAAAAAGGGTGAGAAGGGAAGACACAGTTGGGGATACACTGGGTGACTTGCAGAGACAGGAGATGGAATGGTACAGACAGGAAACAGGGGAGAATCCAGTATGTCTGAACAGTGAGTCCATACATAGGAAGTAGTATGAAATGTCAACAAAGAGAGGTTGGATCCAGATGGTGAAGAGCTCTAAATGCCAAACAAAGAAGTTTGGATCTTGTCCTAGAGGCAATGGGGGAGGACATAAAACCCTTCAGGTTTTGTACTTTAGCAATATCAATTCAGCAGCTGTGGGAAATATAGACTAGAGGAGAAAAGTCCTAGAGTCCAATTTGGAGGCTACTGCAGTAGCCCAGCCAAAGGCCTGAATTCAACTCATAGCTGTATGAGTAGTGAGAAGAGAACTGATGTGAGATATAGGGGGAGGTGGCATATGGCAGACCTGTCAGATGACTAGGGATGGATGTGTGTGTATCTTTATCTATACCTATCTATCTATCTGTCTATCTATCTATCTATCTATCTATCTATCTATCTATCTATCTATCTATCCATCTATCTATCTATCTATATCTATATCTATCTATCTCTATACATATATATATATATATATATATATATATATATATATATATATATATATATATTCCAGAGGTCAAAGGAGATAGGATTAAAACCAAGAATCACCTACCCAACAAAAGTGAGTATAATACTTCAGGGGGAAAAAATGGAATTTCAATGAAATAGAGGACTTCCAAGCATTCTTGTTGAAAAGACCAGAGTTGAATAGAAAATCTGACTTTCAAATACAAGAATCAAGAGAAACATGAAAAGATAAACAGGAAAGAGAAGCCTTAAGGAACTCATTACAGTTCAATTGTTTACCTTCCTACATGGAAAGATGTTATTTATAACTCATGAGACCTTTTTCAGTACTAGGGTAGTTAGAGGGAATATATATATATATGTAGGTGTGTATGGGTATGTATGTATGTGTATATTATATATGTGTAGGTATGTATATGTACATGTGTGTATGTATGTGTGTGTGTATATATATATATATATATATAGACAGAGGGCACAGGGTGAGTTAAATGTGAATGGAGAATACCTAAAAAAAATAAAATTTACTGTTGAATGGAATGTGCTAGGAGTAAGAGAAAGAGAGAGGTAGAATGTAGCAATTCATCTCACATACAAGAGGGAAGAAAGAGCTTCTACAATGGAGGGGAAAAGGTGGGAGATGAAAGGAAACAATTGAGCCTTACTCTAATGGGATTTGGCTTAAGGAGAGAATAACACACATTCAATTGGATATGGAAATCTATTTTACCCTGCAGGAAGACAAGGGGTAAGGGGATAGGAGAGGGAAAATAATAGAAGGGAGAGCAAATTGGAGAAAGGGATAATCAGAAGCAAATACTATTGTGGGAGGACAGGTCAAGGAAGAGAATGGAATAAATGAAGGGCAGGATAGGATAGAGGAAAATGTGTTTGGTCTTTTGCAACATAAATATTATGGAAGTGCTTTGCATTGTTACACATGTATGACCTATATTGAATTCCTTATTATTTCAATGAGGGTGGGTGGGGAGGGAGAGAGGGAGAGAATATGGAACTCAAAGCTTTAAGAATGAATGCTAAAAACTGTTTTAGCATGCAACTGGAAATTAAGCTATACAGGTAATGGAGTATAGAAATCTATTTTGCCCAACAGGAAAATAGAAGGGAAGGGGGAGGGAAGAAGGGTGGGTAATAGAAGGGAGGACAGACTAGAGGAAGGGGTGCATGGAGTGTGGTTGGGGAGAGATGGGGAGAAAATATTGAATTCAAATTCTTGTGGAAGTGAATGTTAAGAACCGAAAAATAAATAAATTATATATTAAAAAAACACACAAAAAATAAAGTATACAAAATTCTTAGTGTGATAGAGGATACCAATTATATTGAAATTGTCATTTGAAACAACTTAAAAAAACAAATTCATGCTCCCCACCAAAATCTATTTATAGAACCCTGGTTTAAAACCCTGGTATAGATGAAGTACCCTCTGTGTCTCTTGCAGGAAGGAGATGTCAACTGATCCCTGTCCTGGCAGTCTTAGAGGCCAGACTTGGCTCTTGCCTTGTTTCTCTTTGGATCCAAAGAAAAGAGTCAAAGAAGTCAGGAGCAAACATCCATTTAAGTGCTGATGGAAGTACTTGCTAGAGGTCAGGAGTTCAGAATTCGATGGAGCCCAGAGGATGCTGTCAAATCCACCATGCAAGCAAGGTCATCGTGGTGGGTTCCAAATGTTTGTGTAGGTGGACTTTTTATAGAATTGATGGTTATTTCACATCTCTTTGCTATGTGTAGCCTCACTTCTTCTCATTTAACCATAGTGGCTAAGAAGGAAATTTCATAATAAGGTCAGGTTCTCCCTGAAGTTGCTACATCTGCTACTGCTACTCTTTTGAGTTTTCCCTGTTCAAGATGGTGAGCCTTGTAGTTTGCAGAATCTCAGGGAGCCCCTGAGATGGGACATATCTCTCACAGACCTATCCTGGGTCATGTAGTCACAAGACATGCATCTTCAGTCACAAGAAAAGCAATGTTATTGTTTCTGCCATGGGTCTGGGGAGGAGGTAGCTGGTGTCATGCTATTGGACTTACTGCCAAGGACCCCAGGAAGAAGAAGACCCAAAGTTACTAGAATCATAAAGCATTCTCTTGTCACCTGAATGTTGGGGAAAGGTGTCCCTTTACAAATTAACTCTTTCACCATGTTACAATACATGTCAGAAGCATAGCACTCATTATGGCTAGCATTTATAGAGCACATACTATGAGCCCAGCACTGGGGCTAAAAGCTTTACAAATATTATAGCTCATTTGCTCCTCACAGCCTAACAGTATACAAAGGATTCCTGCCTAAATACATATGGTGAAGTGAGGATGATAATCTAAGTGACTGTTTACAAGAGTGAAAAGAAATACCAAGAAGACTGAGTTTTTAAATTCAAGCTACTCTCTGAAGCTAGGAAACCAGTGAATGGAAGGGAAGATGCAAAAAAAAAGATGGCAAAAACCAGATGTCCAACTCTCCAGGTAGAGATTTGTTAGGCCAAAGTGATCCCATTTTGTGACTGTAAGTTTTCACCTCTCAACACTGTAAAACATCCCACTTAAGAGACAGCAGCACATGTCCTGATCTAATCACAGGTTAACTGGTGAATTCTGCTTCCCCTCTTGTGCTATGTAAAAATTGTATAAAAGCCAAAAAGCTGTGAACCTCTGGGTCCTTGTGCTGACTGAGAACCTTGGACTTGATTTGCTTGTACAACCTCATGCCTGACTACAACATTATCCAAATTAGTTTTTAAAACAAATTTTCTCTCCAGTATGAATTATTTGATGTTGAGTAAATAGTATATTCCATTTAAAGTCTTCCCAATGTTCATTAACTAGGTATTAGGATTTTTTTCCAATATGAATCATCCAGCATTAAATTTTCCTTCCAAAGGTTGATCTATGCCTGAAAGCTTTTTATATTCACGAATTACAATTGAAGTGTTTTTCTCTAGTACAAGGAATTTTATGTTGCATAAGATGTGATCTTTTTTTAAAAAAATTATTTTTAATTTTCAACTCTCATTTTTACAAGATTTTGAGTTCTAAAATTTCCCCCTTTCTCTCTTCCTCCCTCTCCAAGACAGCATGCAATGTGATATAGGCTATACATGTATTATTAAACATATTTATTATGTCTAAACATATTTCCACATTAGTCATGTTGTGAAAAAAGAATAAGAACAAAAGGGAAAAACCATGAGAAAGAAAAAACAAAACAACAATAGAAAGAGAAAACAGTATGCTTTGATCTACATTCAGATTCCACATTTCTTTCTCTGGATGTGGATAACATTTTCCATAAGATGTGATCTTACCCTAAAAATCTACTTACATTGCTTAAATTTAAAGATTTTTCTCCCATATCAATTCTCTGGGTATTTTTGAAGATTTTCCAACAATTCATTGTAATAAATGATTTTCTCTTCAATATGAGTTCTTTGGTGATGAGTAAACTGTGTTTAAGGGATAGTCTATAACAAACTTGATTACTGAAATGTGACTGAATAGTGATATGTTAAATTAACTGTAAAAGTCCAGCCAGCCAGACGATCCTTTTTTTCAAGTTCAAATGAATCCACTGAGTGAATTAGAAAGGCAGCAATAGGCCATAAATATTCAGAATAACAGACAACTCTCATGGTGACTTTTATCAATCAGTTCATTGAGGCTGGAAACAAACAGACAAAAACCCTGCTTCTGATTTGATAAGTAAAAGTTGCATGGAACTTTAAGAAAAGTTAACTAAAAGAAGCCATGTTGAGCTGAGAAAGTGTAAACATAGAGGTATCTATCACATTCTACAATTATGGTTTCTCTCTCGTATTAGAACTGTGATGTTTCATAAGGTCAGAGCTTGGTCTTGACTTCATATCAAATTCATTGCCTTTGTGAACTCTCTTCCCTGAGAGGACTTCCTTATAAGTGACTACTTGCCCCAATTTTGCCTTACTAGCTTTTGCTTTACTAAGTGGCCCTGGTGTTCCATTCCTCTCCCAACGTAGACTTTCGGACAGTGCCATAGCCACGTTCTGCTGCCAATTCAAGACCGTCCCTTCATACTTAAGTTAATGTTGTAATCTAGGACTCAAGCCTAGTCATAAGATTCTCCTCATGGTGGAAGGATTACTCAATGCTCTGTGCCTTCTTGAAGTGCAAAGATCATGGGAAATTGGGAGAGAACAGCTCCTGCTTCTGGTTTTGATTTTGAAAGAAGATATGCAGTTCCAGACTCTTTCTAGACGAGGTCCCCTGGTAGAAGACAGATTCTGAAAAAAAGCTGAAATGTCTCCTAAGTGGTCTCTATCCCTTCATCTTCCACTTTTTCTAACATATTGATGCCTATTCTTACTGAAAAATTACTTTTATTATGTTACCTACCTCCAATGGCTCTTGATGTCCCACAAATGCCTTAGGTTGGCATTTTAGGTCTTTCACAGCTTAACCCCATTTGCCTCAGTTTCCTCATCTATAAAATAAACTGGAGGAGAAAATGGCAAACCACTCCAGTATTTTTGCCAAGAAAACCCCAAAAGGGATCATCAAGAGTCAGATACAACTGGATAACAACAAGAATTTTACCAGAATTTGAACCAAATCTAATACAGTAGAATTTCACAGGGATAAACGTAAAATTGTGCATATGTGCTTTTAAAAAAATCAGCAGTACAAATAGAAAAGATGTGGCTAGACAATAATTCATGTGAATAAGACCTAGACACTCCAGTTGAGCCAGCACTACTAAATGGCTGGTGGGAAAAAAAATGCAATATTAGGCAGCATTGATAGAAACTTAGCATCCAATAGTTCTTTGGCTATCAGAACCCACGAAATAAAGGAAAATACAAAGTGGATCTTGATCTTGTGCAGTCTTCAGTGATAGTAAGAGAAAAGCAGACAAAGTGGCTAATAATTATCCAGTTTTTAGAATTAAGAATATTAGAGTTTTGAAATTACAAGCACTAGTTTTACTGTTGGTCCTATAAATGTGAGGTGGTTGTCCCATGAATGTATAAACATGCTACAGTAGGAACCGAATGGTATTTGTCATTCAAAGTTCAGGTAGAACTTTTTTTTTTTATTCTGGCTATAAATGAAACTACAAGACAGGAGCTAAAAGCATGATGTATAGATTTTTCTTGAAGAGGTCAGTAAAGGAGTTGGCCAGGTTAAAGTTTCTTGTATTATCATAGGCCCAAAGATAATAAAAGGAGGGTAACAAGCACTTATATAGCATGCACTACATTCCAGGTACTATGTTAGCTAAATACTTTATAAATGTTATCTCATTCGTTGTTCAGTTGTTTTTCATTTGTGTCTGACTTTTCAAGACCCCATTTAGGGTTTTTCTTGGGAAATCCTATAGTGGTTTGCTATTTCCTTCTCCAGGTCATCTTACAGATGAGGAAACTGAGGTAAAAAGGAATAAGTGATTTGCCCAGGTTCACATAGCAGGTTGTGTCTGTGGTCAAATTTCAACTCAGGAAAGAGTCTTTCAGACTCCAAGCTTGGCACTCTGTCCACTCTATCCTCCTAGCTGCCCCCATGCAAAGTAGGTGTCGTCATTATTCCCATTTTACAATTGAGGAAACTGAGGTCAACAAAAATTATGTGACTTTCCCAGGGTCACACAGCTAGTAAGTGTCTAAGGCTGTATTTGAATTCAGGTCCTCCTGATTTCAGGTTCAGCACTCTTTCCACTGAGCTACCCAGCTGTCTCTGAATAAGAGTATAATTTCATGAGCCACTTGTTCATCTTGTATTACATAAACATTTAGAAGAAGTTGACTATAAAAGTAATTGCAGCTCGTGTACCATTTGTGGTAGAGTACGAGGTGGCAAGAAAATTCTACAAAGGACTCAATAAGACTCTTCAAATTAAATTAACATAAACTTCAATAACAATGACTTCCATACAAAGGTGGAAATAATAAAAAAGAATGACAAAATATTTTGGAAAACATAATTGAAGAGTCAGAAACAAGAAAATCCAAGCACTTTTAGATCATACTGAAATCTCATTCCTATATAATAGCTAATAATAGCTGTTAATATTTATATAGCATTTTAAGAGTTGCAAAAGGCATTTATATATATTATCTCACTTGCTCCTAACAAAAACCTGGAGATAGGCACTATTATCTCCATCTTACAGATGGGAAAATGACTCTGAGAGAAGTTAGTGATTTGCCAAGAGTCACATAGCTAGTAAGTGTTTGAGGTAGAACATGACCTGAGGTCTTCCTGATCCCAAGGGTAGTGCACTATCTACTAGCCCATCTATCATTCGTATCTCATGAATATTCTCTTTGAGAATAGAGTTAGATTGTGCTAAACAGCATAAACACTGAATATCATCACAAAAATGAAATTTATCATAGTCTAACAGAAAGAAATGGTTAATGTGGGGGTCAAATCTGAATAAACTGTATTGTTAGAATTAAAATCAAAATTAATACCCAAATAGAAGGGTAAAAATAGCTGTGGTGGATGATTAATACAATTCCAACCTGACCTATTTAAATTAACCATTGAGAATGAAAAATTGAGAATGGATAAAAGAACGGATATCTACTTAGTTGCTTGTTATTTTTTTTTATTCTTGAATAATTTTATTTTTTCCCAATTACATATAAAAACAATTTTTAACATTCATTTTTTTTAAAATTTTGAGTTCCAGATTCTCTCCCTCCCATCCCTTCTCTCTCCTCTCCTCTCTTCTTCCTAAGAAAATAGGCGATTTTTTATAGGTTATACACGTGCGATGATTGTTATTTCCTAAGGAAGTTTAAGTGATTTAAATCCATCGCCATCCCGAGAAAACTAAGAGCTGAGAAAGTAACTCACTCCTCCAATTCTGGACCTACTTACCAAGCAATTGATAGAAACATGGATCTGGAATACAAAATCACTTATGAGCAAGGGAGGGGAGAAATTTTAACAATGGGTGTCTAGGACAGAGAATGTGTTAGATGCTTCTTCTCTGGATCAAAAGAGCTTTTCACACTTTAAAGAGTTATATAAATGATTTGTTATTATTATCCTCATCAGTCACGGCCAGGAAATTTCACAGATGCAGAGACCACCAATAAAGGAATAGGGAAAGGGACCGAGGTCGTCACGGAAACTACGCTTGAGCAGAGCGACTCGAAGAACTACGATTCCCAGAATCCTCTGAGCTGTAACCCGACCTGTCCCCAAAGGCGGTTTCCCAGCGGCCTCCGCGGCTCAGCCGGTTTCTTGGGAGCTCTGACCTCCGGTTTGCAGGGGTCACGTGAGGAGTGAGTTGGTCCTCGGGAGGCTCTGGTGGACACGCGGCGGGGTCCCCGCCCCGACGGTATGCTAAGAGGGTGTGAGCTGTATTGTGGGAGAGATGGGGAGCTTGTGAGAGCGTATGCGTGTGCGTATGCGCCTGCGCTTCTTGTGAGTCCGAACGGCCCTGTCGTGTGCGGTTGCATGTCTTCCCGTGCGTGGTCATGTTCTGTCGAGGCGGGTGTGAGTTTGTAAGCTAGTGCCCCGAGTTGTGTCTTTTGATAGTTGTGTGATCACGTTCTGTGTGTGTTTGTGGGCTAATGTCCACATCGTGAGAATTGCGGTGAGGTCGGCGTGAGTCCCTCGCGGAGCGGGAGCCGAGGCTTGGGGGAGGCTGCCTTGGCGGAGCCCCTCCCCCTCCCTCCGCTGCGGAGCCCCTCCCCCACCCCCTCTCCCGCTGCGGAGCCCGGCTGTTAAGCGCCCATGCTCTGGCATCATGGTGTTCCAGCATGGCTTGTGAACGTGCGCGTGTGTGTGTGTGTGTCTCTGGATCTTTCTTTAGGGCCTTTGCTCCAGACTGATGTAATTGCCCCGTTGTTGTTTATGTTGCTGCTGCTGCTGTGGTTCAGTCCTTCAGCCTCATCCAGCTCTCCCTTGGGGTTTTCTTGGCAAAGATTCTGGAATGGTTTTCCATTTCCTCCCCCGGATGGTAAAGGCAAACAGATTAAGTCACTTGCCTAGGGTCACACAGAAAGTAAGTGAGGCTGGATTTGAACTCAGGCCTTCCAACCAGCGCTGCGTCAGAGCCACCTAGCTGCCTCCAAACTTGCCTTAAGCCGGGATATAAGAGGGAGAGTTCCTTGCTGGGAAGGCATATCGTAGCCCCAGGGAGAAAGACCTGACTAAAGTGACTCTGCCTCTTAGCCACAGGTTTTGGCTTCAGTGGAGCAGCAGAGATGAAGGTGGTGGAAAAAGCCTGAATCCAACCTAGAAGGAGACACAGCCTTGATTTAAGAGTTTTCCAGAGAATCCCAAGAAGTGACACATCTTGGGGCTAAAGTTGTCCCACCCTTCTTACCTGGGGAAGATCAGGGAAGTCATCCAACCTGTGAGGAGAGTGAACCTGGAGGATCAGCCTCACCTGCTTGGGGAGAGAGGTGAGAAGTTACTGAGGTATTTGGGGAGGAGGGAAAATATCGTCCCTTTAGAGGGACAACATGCCTTACATACATTGTTTGATTCTCCTAACCACACTGTGAAGTTCACACTCTAGGTATCATCCCCATTTTATGAATGTGGAAATTGAAGCCCAGAGAGTTTCAGTGAGGTCACAAAGTTGCTTATGTATAGGAGGCATATAATCAAATCCAGGTCTTACCCAAAGTCTCCTAAGTCATACATCATCTCTACTTTAGGGAAAGTGCCCCTCAGTAGGTAATAATAAGGAAAGGAGTTTTCCTTGTCATAAGGGTATCAATAGATTTACTAAATGAATGAGACTGTCAGTTTGGGCTTCTGATTTTCCACATCCTTGATGCAGTTCTCCCTGTGCTGTAAGATATCCTTTAGAATAGAGAGGTTCTTAACCTTGTGAACTTGTTTTTAAATGTATCTTGGTAATTATATTTTGACATAATTGATTTCCATTGTATTCCTCTTGTGTTTTAAGCATTTAAAAATATTATTCTGAGAAGGGGATCCAAAAAAGTATTTTACATAAAAAAGATTAAGAATCCCTGCTCCATTAATCAGAGATGACCTTCTCCCATTGGTTGACAGCCTAGTTACCCCATCCCTTTTCCAAGCCTTTCTCCCTAAAGGCCCCTGACATTCTTCACCTGAAATATCTGAGTGCATGAACTTACCTCAAAGTACTTTCATGTCTTTATTCTTATTGTGTCTTCACAAAAGTCACTTGGACAGATAGGCAGGCATTTTTATCTTCATTTTGCAAAAAAAGAACTTGTTTCTAAGGGATTAAGTAGTTGCTTAGAGTCTTACAGTAGTCAGTTATGTAGCCAAGACTAGAAGCAGATTTGAATTTGGACATTTGGCTTCTCTACACAGTGAAGTTCCATCTAGATACCTTTATCCAAATTGAACTCCTCTGGAAACTGATCCTGTCCTTGTAGATGCTCCATAGGGTATTCTCATCCCTTGCCTCCTTACCTCCCTCTGTGTCCTTTACACTCACATTTATTTAAAATGGATGGTCTTGACGGGAAGTCCTTTGACTTCATAGGTGCAAGGTTAGAGACCACTGGGTTGTCAAGGAGGACCTTACTTACCCTGAATAATGGATAGAGGTTTGGATAATTAAAACAGAGATTGTGGAAGCTAGCCAAACTTCTGGAGAATAGGAGGAAGGAGTGTGTTGGGTTCAAGGGAACCAGGGATGAGGTGCAGGCTTGGCTGGAGCTAAGTTGGACTTGTTGGGGGATAGCTGGAGATGAGATTGGACCTGTGAGATGGGGTCAGACTGTAGAAGTTGACACTGGAGCTAGATTATTGGGAAGTTGATGCTGGGCATAAACATCCAGACAAGTCAGCAAGCATTTATCTAATACCTGTTGTGTGTCAGGCAGCATGAAAAGTTCTGGGGATACAAAGAAAGGCGAAAGGAATCCCTGTACTTAAGGAGCCCACAGCCTAATTGAGAGACAAGTGTGCAAAAAAACTATATACTAACAAGATATATGCAAATTAAGTTGGAGATAATCTCAAAGAAAAGGCACTATTAAGGAGGACCAGGAAAGGCTCCCTGGAGCTGGTGGGATTTTAGCTGATACTTGAAGGAAGCTGAGAGATAGAGAAAAGAGAATTCCAGGTATGATTAAACACATGGTTATGAGATATGGAGTGTATTGTTGAGCAGTAGCAAGAGGCAGCTAGGTGGTACAGTGGATAGAGTCTGGGGCCTGGAGTTGGGAAGACTCATCTTCCTGAGTCCAAATCTGGCTTCAGTCACTTACTAGCTGTATGATCCTGGGCAAGTCACTTAACTCAGTTTGTCTCATCTGTAAAATGAGTTGGAGAAGGAAATAACAAATCACTCCAATATCTCTGCCAAGAAAACCCAAATGGGCTCACAAAGAATTGAAGAACTCTTTTCAGTCACAAGTAAACAACAACAGAGAGGTCAGAGGGCCATGTCCCTGAATCACAAAGTAGGTGTGGAGGAGTGAAGTGTAAGGTTGTCAAGGAATCTCAAGTAGAGTGAGGGTATGTGTGATATGATCAGATTTGGGCTTTTAGGAAGATCACTTTGACAGCTGAGTGGAAGATAGACTAAAGAAGGAAGAGACTTGAGGCAGAGAAACCAGCCAGAAGGTTAAGGCATGAGGTAATGAGGTCCTGGGCCATCGTGGTGGCAGAAAGGAAGGAAACAGTTTCTTTGGTTCAGCTGCACCTGAATAGGAGTGAAAGCAGCAGATGGTGAGACTGATCCAAGTCTGGAGCTTGGCAGGGCAGGGTCTATGATAGGATAAGGTGCAAGGGCCTCTCCCCTAGAACTGCCCCAAGTGGTCAAGATGGGGAGGGAAGAGTCAGGAGTCAATACAGGGGTGATGCCTAGGAAAGAACTGAAGTAGGAAAGGATTGGAGGTCACAGTGAGGGTGAAGCCCAGGCTTAAAAGTTGTAGAACAGAGAGAAAGATGGAATAATAAGAGATTTCAGAGTACATGGAAATGGTGGAACATTTGTGGGTGATGGCAAAATCAAGTGTAAAACTACCTTTCTGTGTAGTTAAGGCGAGGTGGAGGAGTAGGTTTTGGGAAATGAATAAGTTGAGGAACTGAGAAGTTAGGGTGTTTGAGGAAATACCGGTTTGTATGTTGACATTATCGCCTAGTGTGATAAGGGCAGGATTTGGGGAGGAGAGAGCATGAGCAAGGCACTGAATTCATGAAGGAAGTGTGAGTGACCTGGAGGTAGGCGGGTAGATTAATAGCTACCAGTCTTGATTGGGTGATAAATATGAATTGAAGAGGGATAAAGCTGAAGTCACATGTGGGCTCAAAAAAATAACCTTCACAAGTACAAGATCAAGGAGGACAATAAAATAGAAAGGAGTTTAGAAAAGATCTTGAGGTTTTTGTAGACTTCAAGCTCTATATAATTCAACAGTGTGGTATGTCAGCCAATAAAACTAATAAAACCTTAGACTTCATTCCAGACAAAGAAGGTCCTGTTGTATTCAGCCTTGGTCATGGTGTCTGCAATACTGTGCTCAGTTCTAGGCGTCACATTTCAAAAGAGACATTACTAATCTCTGGAGAATCCAAAACAGGGTTACAAGGATAGTGAAAAGGCCTAGCTATGATTCAGGGTGAGGCTGGGCTGAAGGAATTGACGTGTTTATCCTGGAGAAGAAAAGAGTGAGGGGAGACATGAATCTGGAGCTGGGAAGACCATCTAGTCCAACACCCCAGAAACCAGCTCAACTTCTGTCATAGTTTCTGCTAATTCACTGATCCATCCAGCCAAGGAGATGGTTGAAGAAGTTGTTTGGCAACAGGAAACCATGGGTCAGAGTGCTTTATTCCGGGATTCCCAGGCAGTGGATACACTCCTGGACCTAAGAAGGTCCCCAGCCTAAATGAGGCAGCTCATGAAGGTGGACCCTGAGGCAACACAGTACATTGGCTAGACACTGGCCTTGGCAGCAGCAAGAGTGAAGCTCCAGTCATGCCCCTGATCCTTTGTGTCTGTGTGACTATGATTAAGGCACTACACCTCCCTGAGTCTTAATTTCCTCAACTATAAAATGGGGGTGATAATGATAGCAACCCCCTCATAAAGCTATTGTGAGGCTGAAATGAGATAGTGTATATAAAGTACTTTCCAGTCCTTAAAGCACTGGATATATGTCAGCTTTTATTCATTATTCCTTGATATTCTTCTTTTGATTCCAGGTTCATTAGTCCACTGTTTCAAGGAATAGCCACAACCACATTTGCCTCTAAGCTAAATACAAGGTTTCTTGATAGCACACAAACCGTCAATGGACCCATACAGATGTGAGCCACCTCTGGGGTCCCAGACCTTGTCTCATTCTGGGAAATGAAGTCACACACCTAGCCACAACCCATGCAATCATCTCTGTGCAGATTCTAATTTGATTGGGATAACCCTCAGTAGTTGGGGCCACTTTTTTATTCTTAGGTTGACAAAGGAAGATAGAACCTTTTATAAATTCAGAAATCTAAGGTACCTTAGTACTTTTGAATTAACCTCAGTCACTTGGTCAAATTAGAATAAGCACAGCAGTTGGTAGAATCGCTTTGATTGTGGATGCCACATTCCTGGATTCATTAGTCATTCTCTTTCTAAGTACATGTCCTCCTTCCTTTCTGTAGGGAAGAGAGAGTATGGGGAAAAAGTCCTGGTCTGACCAGTCTACTTTGGGTCATTTTACTTGATTGAGGAAGTTACTTTCTGTCGTTAACAGGGTTGGACTTTTTTTTGACGTAAAATTGACTTCTCAGGCATGGAGGCAGCCATCCAAAGACCACATCATCCAGGTCCAGGAGGAGACAGCAATACCGCAGTAGACAACCATGACCGTGGCTTCTATGACTTCTCTCTGTCAGTTCCTTTCCCATCCCCTGTGGAAGCAGAGATTGCATGCCGCTCTTTGGACCCGGATCCTGAGCCTCGCAGAAATGGTGTCCAGCGGGAATTAACTGTCATCGGGAACAAATTGATTCTCCACTGGAGAGCAGAAGAAGCACGATTCTTCCGAGTCTCTATCACCTCCTTCCTGGACTATCTGACTCTGGTGCTGCAGACCATGGAGCGTTTTGGGCCCCCAGAGCCCCACTGAGACACATCCCCTGACCCATTCCTGTCCTGTAGGAGCTGGCCCAACTACCCCCACAGCTCTTATCCCTTTCCGCCAATGAAGAAGAGCTACCAAAAAGACTGAGCTTAGAAAATATAGGAAATCAGAAACCAAGATCCCTCTCCAGCTTCCTACCCTGCTTACTCCCCTCCCCCACAACCTCACCCAACTTTCTCTTCAAGAAGGTGGAAGTTGGAACAGGAGGGATCCTGGTTCCAGTTTGTCCACTCCAGTATGAACTTGTTGCTGAAAAATAAATCTCATACAAACCCCAAACTGACTGATCCCTTAGTAAGGAGCAGACAGCCCTCTGATTTCTCCCACTAAGGACATCAAATTTGGCTTAGAATTTGAATTGCAGAGTATATGGAGTTTTATTTATGTTGTTTTTCTGGGGGCATAGGGGTTTCTTTTACCCCTCAGGAACAGTTGGTGAATAGGCTGGAGATGATCTAGTAAGAAGGAAGGAAGATTATAGATATTTCTATGTGTGCATGTTGTTCCTCCTTGGGGCAGGAACTGTTTCACTTTGGTTCTTGTATCCCTAGCCCTTAGCATAGTGCCTGAAACGTAGTGAGCACCTAATAAATGCTTGTTGAATGGCTGCTTGACCAAGATGAAGGACTTAAGGATGCGTAGGATTTCCCCTCAGCCTCTTTGGACTCTTCCTTTCCTGATCAGCAGAAGGGAATACTGAGCCTTTTTCTTGTGAGAACAGTGGCCAATAGCAGTGGGGTCCTTCCTCTCTTCCTCCTCCCTCCCTGGTGCACAGAGGAGTATGTAGGAATGCTATGCATCAGCTCGCTCGGTCTCTTTCCCAGTCCCCTCCTCCCCTCCCTCTCCTTGGTTTAAGGGTAAGAGGTTCAGCTGGGCACAGGAGAGGGAAGGGAATTCTTTTTGCAGGAGTGGTCAGTATCTTGAAGGTTATGGTTCAAAGTTATCTTTTGAATTTATTGTTTTAATAGCTTTTCGTGGTTGTACTGAATGATTCCCTCAAAGTCCATATTGTTTCAAATTCCTCATTAAATTTTCCCTTTCAAACAGAATTGTCTCTTTATTCATTGAGGTTGATGCCCAATGTGTGCCCTGGCTTCTAGTACCTCAAGACCTGAAAGTTCCTGTCTGAGAAAAGAGGGTGTCACTTATTCACTTGTCTCTTTTAGGAACAGTTGGCCAAGTGAGGCACATCTGGGGATAAATCACTTCTCAAAACCTCTCTCCATCTGAAAATTGGGATGACACTATTTTACTTCCTGCTGCTTTTGTAAGGAAAGCAAATGGCAAACTGTAAATGAATGAAAAAATATTTAGTAAGCACTTCTGTACAGATGCACTGTGCTCAGTGTGGAGGTGAGGGTTGAATAGAAAAGCAAGATTCAGCTCTCAAGAAGCTCACAATCCAATAGGAGATGACACAGGAGGTTCCAGTCATTTGGAAAGGCCTTGTGGTCTTAGGCTGCAGCAGCAAAGTGGATAGTTGGTAATGCATCTTTAATATTTCCTCTGGAAAAAAATATCTGATAACCAAGGACTTTGGTGATGAGAAATTTTTAGATATTTGAAAACTGCAGCTGCTAAGAAGGTGGGGGCTGCAGCACCTACAGGAGCAGTTATGTTACCAAATTATATCTCCACAATGATGATTTGCAGGGTGGCAGCTGTGGGAGCAGGGTTGGTGGTGATGGTGCTGTTCATCCTGCAGTTCTTGGGCTCAGCATCCTGGGCTTTCTCCATTAAGGTCAGAGGGAAGGTGGTGGAGGTAGTTTGCCGAGGCCTGACCTTTTGGCCTTGTGTCTTTTCCATCAGGGTGCTTTGCTGCTTCCCCTAGGCTTTCATGGATGCCCTGTGGTTGGCAGTTGGTGGGTATGGCAGACCCCTTCTCCACAGGGCTTGTTCCTCTGGATGATGGCTTTGGGGGCAAATCCAATGGTGGGAGAGGGATGTTGGGCAGAAGAGAGAGGTGGCACTGTTATTCCAAGAGATCTTTCTCCTACCCCAAGTCTCCTGACGCCAGGGCTGGTTCTTTCCTCTTTCACTTAGCTACCCCTCTGGCTTGTCTTAAAATAAGAACACAGAATTTTGCATTGACTGTCCCCTTTTTATTTTACATTCAAATATATTCTTGAAGGTTATGGTGTGAACACAGATCCACTAATCCCCAGACTTGTTTCTCTAGCTCTTTCTTTGTCAATCAATAGTTAGTAAACATTAAGTGTCTACAGCATGCGAGGTGGGCAGCTAGGTGGCATAGTGATTAGAGTGCTGAGCTTGGAGTCAAGAAAACATCTTAAGTTCAAATCTGACCTCAGTCTTACTAGTTGTGTGACCCTGGGCACTTAAGTCACTTAACCCTATTTGCCTTAGTTTCCTCATCTGTAAAATGAGCTGAAAAAGGAAATGCCAAACCACTCCAGGATCTTTGCAAAGAAAACCCCAAATGGGGTCATGAAGAGTTGGAAATGACTGAACAGTGCAGTCAAGTGAAAAAATGAGATATCGGAGCTAAGCTCTGTCTTTAAATAGAGGTTTTAGAGTTTATGGCCCCATGATCCAGTCAGAGGGACAGGATAGAGATGAGGTAGAATACTGAGAGTTATGGGATCTTGCAGGGAGATGAAGTTTCTCCAATAATGAGCTTTCTAGGGCATGGTGAAGTCAGAGAAGACCCAGAGTAGTGCAGCCAGGTAAGATAGAAAGATTTGTCCAAATATCCAGACCATTGACTTGTCTTGCTGAGCTTTTGACCTTCCAATCTTTACCATTTATAATTCTTTTGGATCCCACGTGTTAAGTCAGCCAGTCCATTTACTGTTTCAAATCCTTCCTATATGATCCACCGATGTCTATCATACATTTGTCACCCCTAGACCTGGGTTGTATAGTTCTGCAGAAAGGGCTGATTTACTGTACTTCCCCTTGTACTTTGAATATTAAGATGTCTTATGAACTCAAGTTCAGACTTGTGAATCACCAAAAAAATTTTTTTCCCTGATTTTTATGGCCATTTCCTATATCAGTATTTTGTATGAATACAATTGAAAACTTTTACCTATTGCTAGCAGTTCCCTTTATGAAAAATAGCTATTTACATGGCAGTGGGTGGTATAGCCTGGGGAAAGGGAAGGAATAAGCATTTATATGGCCTCTAATAAGTGCCAGTGTGCTAAGCACTTTACAAATATTATCTCACTTGATCTTTACAACAACCCTGCAAAGTAGATACTATTATTATCTTCATTTTATAGTTGAGGAAACTGAGATATACAGAAGTTAAGTGATTTGCCCAGGGTCAGACAGTATGTGTCTGAAGTCAGATTTGAACTTGGGTCTTTCTGACTGCAGGTACGGTACTCTATCCACTAAACCACTTAGCTGCCCTTTAGCATATGGGGGATCATGATGATGGTACTCAAGTTTCAAGGTTCTCTCCTCAGACTCAACCTTCCTGTGTATCTAATATGTCTCTGCTGCCTTTTTGACTTCAAGATTCTTTTACAGATGAGGACTCCATATAATATAGCAAGCAAGGACTTGGAGTGGGGGGAGAAGGGGAATGCAAGTCTGGATCTCTGTGTGCTTGGCATAGTTGTACCAGGGGGAAGACCTGGTGAATTCATATTTAAATTAAGACTTCCAGCCCATAGCCATAGGACTTCTCACTTGGATGTGCCACATGACTTGATCTGTTAGTTTTCTAGAGGACTTATTAGATGTAAGCTCCTTGAGAGAAAGGATTGTCTTTTGCCTATTTTTGTATCCCTAGTGCTTAGCACAGTGCCTGGCACAGAGTAGGTACTCAACAAACGATGATTGATTTAGGTGTCCTTTTTATATGAAATTAAATTCTTTATAAGGGAACTAGTTAAAACTTAAGGACAATCCTTCCATATATAGCTAGAGAGTCATCTAAGTCATATAGGCTACCTAGTAGTAGCTCAATGATTGTCACATGCAATTGGAATATACTAGAACCTTTTCTAATAAATATGCAAGTGAAGCAAGGATGTCTACTATTATTTAACATAATTCTGAAAATGCTAGCAATAGCAATAACACGAGAAAGTAATTGAAGAAATAAAGATAGGTAAAGAGGAGATAAAACCATTCCTATTTGTTCATGATATGATGGTTTACTTGATATACTCCAGGGAATCCATAAAGATACTAATTGAGGAAATAACTTCAGCAAAGTTGCATTTCTGTATAAACACAAAAGAAATAATAGGAATGGAAATGCCATTCCAAATAAATACACAACACACAAAATTTCTGAGGAAAAACCTTCCAAACCACACAAAAGACTTGTATGGGTTTAATTACAAAGTGCTCCTTAAAGAAATAAAGAACAACCTAAATATATGCAGGAATATTCAGTGCTCATAGCTAGGTCATGCCAATAAAGTAAAAATGACTACTCCCCAAATTAAGTTACATTATAGTGCTTTAATAATCAAATTACCAACAGGATACTCTACAGAACTTGATAAAATAATAGCAAAATTCATTTGGAAAAACAAAAGATCTAAAATATCAAGGGAAATGAGGAAAAGAAGCAAGGACAAAAGCAGAATAGTTTTTCCAGACCTCAAAAACTAAATTATGAAGCAGCAGTCATCAAAACTACCTGGTATTTGTTAAAGAATAAAGAAATAGATTGATGGAACAGACTAGACAAGGGAGATTCAGAACAATAAGACTCAACAACCCAGTATTTGATAAAATGGAAACATAAATTACCTAGAGAAAAACTCCCTAGTTGATAAAACTCTGGAAAACTGAAAAGCAGTCTGACAGAAATTAGACTTAGACCAACACCTTATAGCACATACCACAATACATTTTAAATGAATGTAACCTTAATATTAAAGATCACACTATTAAAAATTTAGAAGAGAAACAGATAACATACCTCTTATAGCTATGATTAATATGTATTCTTAACCAAAAAAGACAAAAAGGCAATTACAAAAGAGTAAACAGATAACTTTGATTCTGTAGAGACAACATTAGTGCATCTAGGACAAGAAGGGAAGAAGTGGAATGGGAAAATAAATCTTTGTATCAAATTTTTCTGATAAATGTTTAGTATTCAAAATACATAACTAATTAATCTCTATATATAACTAATAGCTATCCACCAATAGATAATGTCAAAAGACATGAATAATCAATTCTGAAAAGAACTGCAAAGTATTCACAACCACATGAAAAAATGTTCCAAATGACTCATAAGAAAAACGTAAATCGAAACAACTCTGAGGTTTCACCTCACACCCTGCAAATGAACAAAAATGACAAAGGGAACACTCAGTGTTGGAGGGGTTGTGGGAAGATAGGCACATTAATACATTGTTGATGAAACTGTGACATAGTTATGCCACTTTGGAAAAAAATTCAGAAGTTTGAAAACAAAGTGACTAAAATGCCCAATATCCTTTGAACCAGAGACTCCATTACTGTGTTTATACTCCAAGGAAGCCATCAATAAGAAAAAGAAAAAGTCCCCATATACTCTAAAATATTTATAGCAACATTTTTTGTGATAGCTAAGAATTGGAAACAAAGTAGATTCCTGTTATTGGGGAATGACTAAACAAATTGTGGTACATGAATATAGTGAAATATTAATGTGTTCTAAGAAATGATGAGCAAGTAGCTAGGTGTCACAGTGGATACAGCACTGGGCCTAGGGTCAAAAAGACTTCGTTTCAAATCTGGCCACTTACTAGCTGTGTGACTCTGGGCAAGTCAGTTAACCCTATTTGCCCCAGTTCCTCATCTGTAAAATGAGCTGGAGAAGAAAATGGCAAAACACTCCATTATCTTTGCCAAGAAAACCCCAAATAGCATCACAATCAGACATGACCAAAAACAAACAACAACAATAAGAAATGATGAGTATGATGAATATAGAGAATATAGGAAAGATCTACGTGAAATGATACGAAATAAAGTAAGCAGAGCCTAGAACACAATATACACAGTAACAATGTAAATGGAAAAAAATAGCAACACACCGAAAATCAATGTAATTTAAACAAAATTATAAAGATCAAGTAAGGACTCAAATGTGGAGATATGAGAAGAGACCCCCAATCTACTCCTTTGCAGATGTGGGAGGTCCATAGGTGTTATACATCACACATGCTTTCAGACTTTTTCAATGTAACAATCAGATATGCTGAACTTTTTTTCTCTTAAAAATACTATTTGTCATATGGGATGGTGAGGGAGAAAGGAAGATGGAGGGTTACATAGATACTGTGGTGATGAAGGAAACAGAAAATATCAATAAAAACTTATTTAAAAATAAATTTTATTGATCTTTTTTATATTTCCTAGATTTCTCCCTGTACTCTCTTCCCTTTGCAAAGACCTATTCCTTATAACAAAGAATTTTTTTTGTTACATCACCACAATTTCTCTCACTATTCCTCCCCATCTCACTTGACAAATGATATTTTTAAAGACAGAAAAGAAAAAGAAAAAATCAGAACTGTTCAAGACATCAAAAATTCCCAAAATACGTAAATATGAACACTTGTAGATCTCCCACCTCTGCAAAGAGATGATGTGGATTGTTATCTCATACTTTTCTTTTTAGCCATGCTTGTTCTTTATAATTTTGCCATATTCACTTTATTTTTGGGTTCTCTTCATTAACATGGCTCTGCTTACTTCACTCTGCATCAGTTCATGTAGATCTTTACATGATTCTCTATATTCATTACATTCGTCATTTCTTTTAGCTTAGTAATATTCTATTACATTTCATACACCACAGTTTATTTAGACATTTTCCAGGCTATGAGTATCTACTTTGTTTTGAGTTCTCTGTTATCATAAAAAGTACGGATAAAAACATTTCAGTTATACGAGGACTTTCTTCTTATCAATGGCCTCCTCAAGGAATAAGTATAGGATCAAAGTATTTGGATATTCTGGTTACTTTATTTGCATAATTTCAATTTGCTTTCCAAAATGGTTATACTGATTCCCAACTTAACCAACAATGCATTTGCACATCTGTCTTCCCACAATTTCATCAGCATCAAGTATTCCCATCTTTTTTATCTATGTCTGCACATATGTTAATTATTCATATATTTTGGATGTTAAATCCTTATCAGAGAAATTTGACTCAATGTTTCCCCCATTTGACCACTGACTTTCTTATACTAGGCACATTAATTTTGTTTGTACAAGAGCTTTTCAATTTCATGTAATCAAAGTTATCTATTTTATCTTTTGTAATTGCCTCTATCCCTTGTTTTGTTAAGAATATATCTCTTATTCAGAGCTCTAAGAACTATAATGATCTACTTTTCTTCTAATTTTTATGGTATCTATCCATTTAGCATATATTATGGAATACAGTATAAGGCTTTGATGTAAGCCTAATTTCTTCCAGATGGGGCCCCTGCCCCTGGTCACATGCCTCAGATGGTCTTGCTCTTTGGAAGACCCTGCTCATCATAGGTTCAAAACATTATTAAGATATAAATGAAACATGCATAATACAACAAAGTGGTTGTGAATAACCTGTATGACCAAGCCAAAGTAACTTTCTTTGTATGGGATATATTCTAAGGGATTTGTGAACCTCTGAGTGCACCCAAATAAAGCCAACCAGTTGTACAAGATTCCATAGTGAAGGTGGTGCAAGGCAACGGAAGGGCAACACTAGGTAGCTAGTGGAATACAAATGGCCAATGGCTGCAATTCAGAGCTCAAGGGGCTGGGTGCCCTGCCTATACTTAGAATAAGCTCAGCTCCAGGGTCAGCTCTGCAGAAATGGGTCTTCACTCCACTCCCAGCTCCATCAGGATATGCCCCTAGAAGCCTTAGACAAGGTGGAAGGGAAAGGAGGATGGTCATACATTGAGGACAAAGTTACAGGCCTGCTTCTTCAGCATTTTTCCTGCTCTCTCTGGAGCCTTACAGTCAGGTGGGAGTTAACTTGACTGTACACTTGCCCTTGTCTCAGGATGCTATTTAAGTGGACTTCCGTGGGATTCATAAAGTCCTCTGGAAGGTAGATCTCCTCTTCAATAGCAAGAAGGCCCATCAATGTCATGCTCCTGTTCTGAGTATCTGTTTCCTTTTCACCCTCAGAATGAAGGAAACCAAGTATAAAATGGAAACAACATAACATCACCTATTGTCCATAACATTTACTTAGCAGTTTGAGGTTTGCAAAGCATGTTTTGTTACTTATAATCCTCATAACAACCTTGGGAGGAATATTCTATTATTATCTCCATTTTACAGATGAAAAAACCAAGGATGAGAAAGGATAAGTGATTTGCCTAGGATCATATAGCCAGTAAGTTTCTAAAGCATAGGGGCAGAGTCAAGATGGTAGATTAGAGGCAGCAATCCAGCTGAACTCTCTAATAACATTTCCCTTAAACTTTAAAATAACACCTCAAATCAAATTTTGCCAACTAAAGAATTAAGACATTTTTCTGGCTTAAGAAAACTTAGGTCTGCAGGAGAGTTCTCTGATTTGGGGGTGGAGGCCTTTCCAGAGTGCACACATGTACCAGCAGTAATAACAGCCACTGCAACAGCAGTAGCTTCAAGAGGTCTCAGCCTAGAGATAGTAAGGGGGTCAAACAACTGCTCAGAAAGAGATTATAGGGGACCCATTGCTGGCACCAGATACAGCTTGGGCTGATTGGCAACTCTATTGTCCATAAACAGTTCTGGGTCACAATTCCAAGGCAGAGAGGAATGCTAGTGCTAAGGACCCTTCTTAGGTAAAGACAAGAGTGCAGACCAGACCAGGAAAGCAGTGACCACACCTCTCCTTGGATCACACCACCTTGAAAACATCAAGAGCTTTTAGACTAGCTCAGAAAATAGCTGCATGAAAAAGTCTAAAGCTTGGGAAAATGCCTCCCCACCCCTACGTGAGTAGAGTTCAACTTTAAGTTCAAAGTCAAGAAAAAGGCTGTAAAAATGAGCAAACAACAAAAAGGGAACTACTGTGAAAAGCTACTACAGGAAGACCAAAACTAAACTCAGAAGAAGATAATAACCTGAAAACAGGTACAATAAAAGCCAGAAAGAAAAATGCTAATTGGACACAAACCCAACAAGAATTCCTGAAAGAGTTAAAGAAAGAAATAAGTGTTGCAGAGGAAAACTTGGGAAAAGAAATCAGAGTGATGCAATAAAATTATGAAAAGAAAACTAAAAGTTTGGTAAAAGAAGCACAAAAAATATTGACGAAAATAACATCTTAAAAAACAGAATTGGACAAACGGAAGAAGTACAAAAACTCACTGAAGAAAATAATTCCTTAAAAATTAGAAATGGAGAGCCAAGAGGGAAGAGAAAAAGCAAGGACTCAGCTGAGCAATCCCCCAAAATTCTCTGGGCAAATTTAAAATAAAGCTTCAAAATAAATTCTGGAACTGCAGAACCCCACAGAAGGATGAGGTGAAACAATTTTCTAGCCCAAGTCAACTTAGAAGGTCAGCAGAAAAGGTCTGTTGCACTAGGATGAGAGTGGAACCCAGTCAGTCCAGTGCAGGCTGCACCCCAGTAAGCCAGTTAGATGTTACTAAATTAGTGGCAGATTCTAGAACTCTAAGCCAACAGACTGTAAGGAGGTTAGACAACTTATCAGAAGGAGAATAAAGGATCCCTTTCTCATAGGAAAGATCTCTGGCTTCTCTTACATTACCCAGCCTTTACTTCTTTATAATCTCTTGTCTCTGCAATATTCTGCCTTTTCTTGTCTAAGATATCTAGTCCCTCATTAAATCCAGTGCTCAATTTCCTGCCTGCTGACCATCAGGGTAAAAGACATGAAATGGATTTTATTGATGCTCTTGTGGTTCAGTCATTTTTCACTCATGTTTAACATTTAATGTTTTCTTGGCAAAGATACTGTAGTGTTTTGCCATTTCCTTCTCCAGTTTATTTTACAGGTGAAGAAACTGAGGTAAATGGGGTTAAGTGATTTGCCCACAGTCACACAGCTAGTGCCTGAGGTCATATTTTAACTCAAGAAGATGAGTCTTCCTAACTGCAGTCCCCATACTCTATCTGCTGTGCCACCTAGCTGCCCCAGATTTTACTTTATCCACTACTAATTTAAATTAACTGCAACTGGACCTTCAATACCACTTTATAATCCTATTTGACTCTTAATGACTCTATTTTTCCAGCCTTCTCTATGTTCTAGTAAAACTGAGATATTCTGTCTTCAGAATGTCACAAATACATCCTACTTCCCTGCCTTTGTTCACTGTGTTTCTACGCCTTCAATGTCATTGTTCTGTTTACCTGCTGAACTCCCACTCATCCTCTAAAACTCAACTCAAAGGTTTCCTTGGATTTTTTTTATATTCCCCAACTACTGACATCTCAGACCTCACATAGAACTTTATTTGCAATTTTAAAAAGTATTCATCATGTAATGTTATATTTTATACTTATTTATATGTGTCAACCCTTTATTACACTGGAATGTCCATGGAAACCTATTACTGTCTTACCTAAACTTTGTATCTCCTCAGTACTTTGCACATTGTAGGTACTTACTTAAATTATGCTTGTGGAATGATGAGATCATGGATCCATTGGAGTATCAAAATATGATTTTATATAGCATTTATTTAAAGCCACATTATATGCAATAGAGAAACATTATAAACATTTCCACTCAAAACAGGTTTGTTCAATTTCAACATTATATTCATCATAGTTTTAAAAATGCAAGTTATAGCAATAAAACATGAAAACAAATTAAAGAAATATCTTTGTAATGAATAAGCTATCTTTATTTCCAAATAATATGGTTATATATTTAGTAAATCCAAGAAAATGAAATGTACCTGATCTCATCTGATTTTAAAAGTTAATAAGAATTGGGACTAATTAATTAGTCTCAGAAAGTATTAAGATATACATGACTTTATTAAGTAGGGGGATAAAAGATAAACCAACAAAAATCATCTGCATTTTTATATATCACTAAGAAAATGAAAGAAAAATTACAGGAAGGAAAATGCTCTTCATAATAATAAAAAATCAACTATTGGGCATTAAACTACTAAGACACAAGACCTATATAAAGAGAATTTCCAAGCTGTATGACAGAAATAAAGAAAGAAAAATAATAACTGGAGAGATGACCTCTGAAATGGTTAGAATGATATAGTATAGCAAAAATGTCACTATTTCTAATATATAATATGTAACACACTATCAAGAAAGGTAGTATGGCATAATGGATAGAGTGCTGCACTTGGAATCAGAAAGAACTGGAATAAAAACCCACCTCTGATATTTTCCTAGCTCTGTGATCATGGGAAAGTCACTTACCTTCCCTGAATCCCAGGTAAGTTGCTAGGACTGCAAATTATAGATGGTTGTCACAGATCTGCAATTGAAGAGGGTATTCCCTCACTAATATACTAACAATACTGCTAATACTAAATATAAATTAGTCACTTTTTAGAAAGAGGTAAAAACAGTAAAAAATTTACATGAAAGCACAAAAAGAAAGAGGGTTATCAAGAGGAACCTTGAAAAAAAGGTTAATGAAGCATATATTACTATATTGCACTTCTAAAACAGCAATAATCAAAACTATCTTTCTAGATTTAAGAAATAGAAAAATACATCAATGGAACAGAATTGTAAAACATAAATAGTTCTGACTATATAGGCTTACTGGATATTCTCCCAATTTTGTCAGTTTGAATTTTATGAAATTGTCATGTTGATGCTTTCTCCCTCCTCAATATACCTTGTAGTTACTCACGCAATTCAATCAGCATCTATTAAATGCCTGCCATCTGCAACAGTTCCTGTACCAGTAAGAAGCTCACAGGGTGAGAAAAACCAGTAAATTAGGTGGCAGGAACAAAAGTCAGGGAATGGTTTCCTACATTATTTTAATGAGAACTTGGCAGAGAATAGAGAATACATAGAAATTTTAAAAAAAAATAAGCTGCTGAGGTTCTAAGATTATGTTCAACTCAGGGTGAATGGAAAGACGAAATTTTCTTTCCTTATAATCAAACTAAAGTTACATACAAGGCAAGGTAGCAAAGAGCAGACCTATTCTTAAAATGAATTTTCTCATTTGGATACATTAGTTCCACTGCATATTTAACTGTATCAAATGGCTAATAAAATGGTGGAGAGGGTGAGCGGGAAAGAAGGCTAAGTTGAAATCCTCTACTAAAAGGCAACACATGGGGAAAGCCAATATCTATGGGATCAGTGTCAAAGAAATTTTCTCTTAACTCATTATGTTCTTAAGGTTACTCCCAAACATATTGGAATAATACAAGATCCTTTGAAAAAAAATATGAGATTAACTTCAATCAACAACCCTCTCAAGATTAATGTTTAGTGAGGTGTAAAAGAAGAGGTGTACTTGCCAAAGTCATTTGCTACCATCATGGAGGATGTTTAGCAAAGAATCCAAATGGAAGATTTCTTATTAATACTATGTGGTTCTCCAGATGTTTCTGTTTGTGGCTGACATTGTGTGAACTGTATTAAACCCTGGAACACCTGAGGAAGATTTATGGAAGATATGTGGACAAGATTTGCTCAGAATGAGGGAGCATGGATGATTTGTGATCCACTCCACTGAGGAAATACTCTTATCAATAAAGGTACAGATCCATCAGAGAATCAAAATAAAGTCTCTGATTTTCTATGTGGGTTGACCTGAATTTAAAGACTTTCCTATGTGACACATTCATATAGTTACTCTCTAATATGAATTCCAATTAATATTAGTTTGCCTAGCTATTCACATCAGAGTGGGGGAAAGTGGCTTAATAATAATAATAAATATTGTCCAGAGTATGATACATAGTTAGATGGATAATCTATAAAGTTGGTTTATCAATATATTTATCTTAGAAAGACTTCACATTAACAAAGAGCTAGGAATTGAATAGGAGGGCAGCAATCTCAAGGCTGTATTGAATTTGAGAAACTGTGTAGTCTTTTTAATGACTCCAAGCTTCTTCCTGAAACAAAGGTCCATCTTTTTAAAAAATAATATTATTTCAATGATGCCATAGGGCTATGAATCATGAAATACCACAGTCTACAAAGAATTCAAGTGGCGGACCTGAGTGAGCTGTGTAACACACTTCCCAACCAATAAATACACAGAGAAGTGGCATACAGGATGTCACCAAAGTGCTATATAATCAGAGAAGAAGTTAGGCTGTTCATGTGGTGAAGATGAGTGGTAACTGATTGACAGGCTACATGCTTCATCTGTAGGCATGCATAGGATTCAAAAGAATCACAGGAAGACTTCTAACATGTTGGGTAGACTACCCTGTGGAAGATTTATGAGAAGACAAAAACTGCTCAGAATGAGCATCATTGGAGAGAGTATCCACGTTAATGAGATCATAGATCCATTAAAATGTCTTATGTTTGATGTGAGCTGAAGTACATCTGAAGACTTTCTTACATGTCACATCCATATGGTTACTCTCTACTACTGACTGTGATGTTGAATAATTTAATATATTTTGCATGAAGTTTTCCTACATTCTTGGTATATATATTACTGCTCACCAATATGATTCCTTTCATGGATAAAGGATGAATTCTGTTTGAAAGAACATAGGTTTGGAACTGGAAATAATATTAGAGTTCATTTTGCTCAGCTTTCTTACTTTAGAGATGAGGGAATTGAGACGCAGAAAGTTTAAATGATTTTTGCCTAGGTTACAGAGGTAAGCTGAAAGAGCTAGGATTTGAGCCAGGTCATCTGATTCTAAATCCAACTCTTTTACTGCACCACACTACCTCAATCTTCTCTAGGAAGAATTCTTTAATGTTGAGTATGGGTTGAATTTATAAGGAATTTTCCACAAGAATTAAAATTTCTCTCCATTATGAATTCTCTGGTGTTTAGTAAGGGAAGATATGTGGCTAAAAGATTTCCTACATTCATTGCATTCGTAGGGTTTCTCCCCAGTATGAACTCTCTGATGTTTAGAAAGGGATGACCTATCAATGAAAGCTTTCCCACATGCATTACATTCATGGGGTTTTAATCCAGTATGAATTCTCTTATGCTGAGCAAGGTTTGTGCTCCGGCCAAAGGCTTTCCCACATTCATTACATTCAAAGGGTTTCTCTCCTGTATGAATTCTCTGATGTTGAGTAAGGTATGTGTTACGGCTGAAAGCTTTTCCACATGCATCACATGCATAGGGTTTCTCTCTAGTATGAACTCTGTGATGTTCAGTAAGGGAGGACCTGTGAGGAAAGGCTTTCCCACATACACTGCATTCATAGGGTTTCTCTCCAGTATGAATTCGCTGATGCTTAGTGACAGATGACCTGTCATTAAAGGCCTTCCCACATACAATACATTCGTAGGGTTTCTTTCCAGTATGAATTAGCTGATGTTGATTAAGGTGTGTGCTGCGGCTAAAGGCTTTTCCACATTCATTACATTCATAGGGTTTCTCTCCTGTATGGATCCTCTGATGTAGAATAAGTTGTGTATTCCATCTAAATGGTTTACCACACTTATTACATTTATAGGGTTTCTCTCCTGTATGAATTCTGTGATGTCGAGTAAGGTGTATACTCTGAATGAAGGCTTTCCCACACTCATTACATTCATAGGGTTTTTCCCCAGTGTGGATTCTTTGATGTCTACTAAGGGATGACCTGCCAGTGAAGGCTTTTCCACATTCATTACATTTGTAGGGTTTCTCGCCTGTATGGATTCTCTGGTGTTTATTTAAGCATGACCTCTCACTGAAATTTTTCCCACATTCATTACATTCATAGGTTTTCTCTCCAATGTGAATTCTCCAGTGCCTGCTGAGAGATGATTCTTTAGTGAAAACTTTTGAACATTCATTGCATTTATAGGATTTTTTCCCAATATGATATTGAATAAAGTCTAAGTGGTACCTGAATGAGTTTCCACATTCACTGTAATTATAAAATTTCTTTCCTGAGGAGATCCTATTACATTTAATCAGGTTTGAGTTTTGTTTGAAACTTTTCCCATGCTTATCAAATTTATGGAGATTCTTTTCTATAGGAATTCTTTGTTGTAAAGCAAATACTGATCCCAGTCTGAATTTTCTCACAAATTTATTACTTTCATGGTTGGTCACCTTGTTAGTTTTCATATGAGTTGCCATTTGCCTGGAAGGTCTCTCCTGGTTGCCCTGTTGTTTCTCTAACATGACTTCATATTCCTGAGTTTTTCCCAACTTGAAGTCCTGGCAACCATCCCTTTTACATTTTTTCTGGGATAATTCTGTAGAAATGACCTTCTTTGTAGTTGACTTCACTTTTTCAGGCCTAGTTTCCCAGTCTGAAAGAAAAAAAATGCAAATTTATCCTCTTTTCTGTGCTGGGAAAATAAAACATCAAGGAAAACAATCTTTGCCCTGGGAAATCCTACTCCAAATGCCTAATTTATTTTTTTCCTTTTTTTTAGTATAATTTATTTATTTTCAGTTTTCAACATTTACTTCCACAAGATTTTGAATTCCAGATTTTATCCCCATCTCTCCCCTCCCCCACCCCATGACAACATGCACCCCAATCACCCCTTTCCCTAATCTGCTCTCCCTTCTATCACTTCTCCTTCTCCCATCCCCTTCCCCTCTATTTTTCTGTAGGGCATGAAAGATTTATATACCCCATTGCCTGTACAACTTATTTCCCAGTTGCATGCAAAACCAAATTTTAACATTCATTTTTAAAGCTTTGAGTTCCACATTCTCTCCCTTCCTCCCTCTCCACCCACCCTCAGTGAGAAAGCAAGCAATTCAATATAGGTTATACATGTGTAGCCATGCAAAACACTTCCATAACAGTCATGTTGCAAAAGACTAACCATATTTCCCTCTATCCTGTCCTGTCCTCCATTTATTCCATTCTCTCCCTTGACCTGTCCTTCCACAATAGTGTTTGTTTCTGATTACCCCTTCCCCCAATCTGCCTCTATTCTATTATCTTCCCTCTCCTATTCCCTTCCCTCCTGCCTTCCTGCAGGGTAAAATAGATTTCCATACCCAATTGAATGTGTGTTATTCCCTCCTTAAGCCAAATCCTATGAGAGTAAGGCTTACTTATTCCCTCTCACCTCCCTCCTTTTCCCCTCGCTTTCTTGACTCTTTTATGCGAGATGTCCAATGCCTCATTTAGCCAGGTGGCTAGCTTATGTTCTTGAAGAAGATGCCTGCCACTAGGACACAAACTGTGGTAGGTCCTACCCAGCTGGAAAGTCTTCAGTTATGGGGATAACTTTTAATGTGTCTGTTCTCTATCAGCAACATAGCTACATTTGCAGAGGTTCATCATCAAAAGGTTGGCCACCAGGTAATGGATCTTCTGGAGTATTACAGTATAATTCCTTACATGGTCATAGCAATACACAGTTTACAAAGAGCTTTCACATTCATCCACCTTTAATACAAATAGTCTAAGAAGTACATAGGGCAGGTAATACCATCATTTTAATAATAAAAACTGAGTCTTAAGAGAGCAAATGACTTAGCCAATCTCACATGACTTATAGGTTGCTGAGCAAGTACTAGAACCCAGGGTTTCTGACTCTTAGTCCAGCACTATTTCCACTAGAATATTGCCTCTCAAAAGTCATTAAGATGAAATGAAAGACAGTAGACAATAGAACACAAAGCCAATTTAAATAAAGTACATATATAAAACCAAACAAGTAATAAGTCAAAATACAAAAAGAACTTGTAGAGGTAACTAAGAACCTCTACACATAATCTTTGGGAAATCATGCAGAATGAGAGAGGTGAAGAAAACTTGAAATAGGAAGATATTCTGCTTTTCTAAATGGAATTAAGGAGGATACTTGAAGTTGTAGCCTCAGAGTTTCTCACAGAACAATTTTAGAACAGGTTATTAAATACATGATTTGTAAAAACTTAGAAAATGAAGTGAATTCATAGAGCCAGTAAAGAGTCATGCAGAATAATTCTGTTCAGAATAATCTCACTTGCTTTATTAATAAAACTGTAAGATATGAAGAATGCTAGATTCTGAAAATCTAACATTCTGTTTTTTGGTATTCACACCACTATCACTTTCCAACAACCTATCCTACAGATTCTTCTCTTATAATAAAGAAAGTTAAACAAACAAAAAAACCCCTCAAAACCAACTCAGCAAATTTAACTTTACAAATATTCAATAATCTGTACTCATAGTTCAACACATTCTTTCCAAGAGGAGGGCAGTATATTGTATCATCAGTCCTTTAAAACATAGACTGGTCATTATGTTCAATCTTAATTATGTCTTCAATTCTTATTTTCATTTATATTGTTATTGGCATATATGTACAATTGATTTTGATTAATTTCCTCTGTATAAGTTTGTAAATCTTCCTATTTTTCTCTTATTTCTTCATGTGTATATTTATAGTTTCTTTAGTCATTCATCAGTTGGTGGGCACCCAGTTTGCTTTCAGTTTTTTGCTACTACAAAAAGTACTTCTGTGAATATTTGGGTACATAATGGGCTCTTTCTTTCTACTACTGACCTCATTGATATATGATACATCAAAGGGTATGAATAGTTTCTTAACTTTAACTATGTAATTCCAAATTGTTTTCCAGAATAGTAAGACCAAACTCACAAATTTACCAAGTGTTTGTAGTATGTCTAGTTCCCATAATCCTTTAGATGTTGACGATTGTTTTTATCAGATTTTCCAATTTGATGGGTATGAAGGAAAACCTCAAAGTTGTATTAATTTGCATTTCTCTTTTAAATTAAAAAAATGAACTTAACAACCACCCAAAATTGAGCATTACCATGTTTGCACTTTGTATAGAAATTTATATTTTCATATAAAGTAAAACACAAAGGGAATTATATGCTAAACTATAAGTCTCTATTCTGTATTACTTACTTTTAAAAATATATACATAATAAATTCAATCTGCTAACTCTCAAAACTGTTCTGTTTATCTGTATTCTAAATTTCTTCTGTACGCCTCTACATTTAAAAAATGTTTCAAAGGCCCTTCTCTTTTTCCTTTTTTCTTCCTTTTTTTCCTTTTTTTTTTTTTTTTTTTTTTAGGAAATATCACCATTGACATTCCTTCTCTCTCCCTCTAGCCCTCTTGCCATGAAAAACAGAAAAAAAACAAACCCTCTTGTTACAAATAAACATTACCAAGCAAAACAAATCCCCACAGTGGCCATGTGCAAAAAAAAAAAAGTATGTCTTTTTCTGTACTTTCAGTCCAACACCTCTCTGACAGGAGAGGGGTACTATGCTTCGAAAGTCCCCTGGAAAAGTGATTGGTTGTTGCTTTGAACACTGTCATTGTTTCAGTAGTTCTACTGGTGCTGCTCACTTCATTATGTATCAATTTATATTCTCTAGGATTCTCTGGAATTGTATCATCATTTCTTACAATGCAAGATTAACCCAGTATATTCATAAACCATAATTTATTCAACCATTTCCCAATTGATGGGCACTCCCTTAATTTCCAGTTCTTTGCTGTTTTGTTGTAATCTCCACTTTAGGATTAGGAAGTTCACTTTGATTAAGACTGTTTCCTCCTGGTATTATCCTCCTTCTTTACTCCTATCTTTCCTATCCCCTCCTGTGTCCTCATTGGATTTGATATACTGCTCCATCAGACTCTTTTTGTAAGCACAGGCACATGCATGTCGGGGGGAGGGGTAGAGGAGTGGCAGGCCTCCACATTCCTTCTTCATCTGCTGCCTATTCCCCCCTCGCCCTTCCTCCATGCTTGTATACTATTCTTTTCATACACTTCAATTATAAGAAATAGCTTCACTCCCTTCTTCCCTTCCACACTAGTGTATCCCATTCGTGATACTTTCTCTTTTCCCTTCAAAAACCTTCAGAAAAGAACCAATCCAGCCTCACATCTTTTTTACTTAACTCCCTCAATACCTTTGGAAGACCTTAAGGTTCTGAGGTGACATTTGCTTTTTCTCTTCCCATTAGAATGTTAGCCTTTCACCATTATATGCTATTTCCAATTGTACAAATACATTTGCATTTTTATTTATTCATGTTTTCATTTCAAAGTTCCTACTTAGCTCTGATATTTTTATCAAAAGAAAGTGCTTGAAAGTCATTTATTTGATTAATGGTCTATTTTTCTCCTATAGTATTATACTCAGCTTTATAGGGTAAGTTACTCTTGGGTATAGGCCAAATCTTTTTACCTTTTGGAATATAGTATTCTAAGATGTCTTCTTATTTACAGTAAAAGCTGCCAGGTCTTATGTGATCCTGAATGTGGTTCCTTGGTATCTGAACTCTTTCTTTAGGGTTACTCAAGTATTTTTTATTTGATGTAGGAGCTCTGGGTTTTGGCTATAACATTACTGGATCTTCTGTGGGACCTCTGCCATACCAAGGGTAGGTGGGTAGGAATGGTTTGCCCCAGGTACAAGCAATAAGAGGGTGCATCATCTGTAGAGAATGTAAAAACAACAATAAAATCAACTAAAAGTTGGTCTACTTTTTATTAGAACCATGAACTGACAATTCTAAGCAATTTTAGTGATAAAATACTCATCCCTGAAAAAAATCTTTTGTTTGTCTAAATTGTAAACAATGCTATGGTCAGTTGCTTGAATTTTAAGAAACATATATAAGCTTCACATTAGCAGATTTTTATTACTTATCCTTTAATAAATATTGTATCCTACATAGATGTTAATTAAGAAAACTTCAGTTCTATCGTTGGCCCTTGACACACACTGATTCAGATACAAGCATTTATTTCAAGAATAAGCTTGTAAATGATTCAAAGCTTAGATTTCTAAAAGGATTTATTTTCTTTAGAAAAGAAACTACCATGGATTAAAATAAAACCTCCATGGAGTAGAATATGCCCATTTCTAAGGGCACGTTCTGGTCTTATGTAGTTTTTTTCTATTTCAACACCATATTGGCATTCTGTGACTTATTTTGAATATTTATGTTTCATCAGATAGGCACCATTTTCCCTCTTAAATGACTAAAAAAGTTTTCTGGATTCTCTTTAAAAGTTCCTTAATGGTTTAGAATTGTTTGAGTTCACTTTGAGGGCAATTTGTGTCTCCAGCTCCTGTGGCACTATATTTTCCTACATTAAAAAAAAAGTGTTTTTTAAAATAAACAATACTAGCATAGAATTAGTAAAGACAAAGAAACAACTGGAGCAACTTCAATTCTGTCATTCTCTGTGATTACTTGGAGTTTTTAATTTGTGTTTAAAATTCAAATAGTGAAAGTGTAACTTGCAAGGTTTGTAAGATTTTTGTTTGGTAAGCACAAATTTGTTTATACATGAAATATTTTACTGAATTTAATATCTTTAAATTTTTTATTTTTATTAAATATATTAAAATTTAATATCTTTAAAAGCATATGTTTTTTAAGTTGCTATCTTTTTGTTTTGAAACTAAAGAATAAATGAAGAAAATAAAATATTATATCAGTGGCATGATTTAATAGTTGACTAAATTGTACCTTCTACAGATATTTTGCTTTGTTAAAATTCATTTATTAGTTACAGGACAATTATTTACATAAAATATTATTACATCAGACTATAACCAAAATTGTTAGGTAGACGTTAAAATTTTTTGTCTTGCAGGAAGTTGGAAGAACTTTTGAGGAACAAATTGATAGTCATTTGCAATATTGTTGTAAAACCAGCAACTAGTTCATGATTATTTTGAATTTTGTAGAGGAATTTAAAGTAACTACACTGTCTGTTGAACATGAATACTCAAAGAAGATCAATTTTGACAGTCACTGACAAATTTAAAGAAACTAAGGCTCAAAACCAGACTATTACTGAACAAGCCATCCTCTATATAGGTATAATTTTTCCCCTTTTTTCAAAAATATATCAATGTAATTATAAAGTATTAAACAATTATTTTTTTTTCCTATTTCATACTACTTATTTTATTTTTTACTGGAATGGTTACTGTTTTCTTCTATTTTCCCAATCTTTTAATTTTTTTCCTAATATTTCTTGATACCTCATGGAATCATTGATTTCCATTTAGTCTATTCTAATATTCAGGAAGTTCATCTTGGCTGAAAATTGTGCATTTTTCCATATGGTAGTTGACCATTTGCAGTTTTTGAAATCTGTTGATATCTTTTGACCACTTACCTATTGAAGAATGGGTTTTGGTTTTATATGTTTTGGATAAATTCTCCACATATCTTGGTATTAGATTTTTATTTAAAATGTTTCATGCAAAGACTTTTAAAAAACTCATTAGCTGATTTCTTCTTATTTTAGGTGCAATGATTTTTTTAAATTCAAAAACTTAAATTTCATGTAATTGAAATTACCTATTTTATTTTTTATCCTCTTCTCTATCCTTTGTTTGTAAACAACAGTTGTGAAATGTACCACCTGTTGTTCTTTTCTAATTTTATAAACAATTTTTATGTACAGGTCAAGTATTCATTTGGAGTTTATTATGGCATAAAGAGCTAGTCTAAACTTGTTTTCTGCCAAAGTCTTCCAGTTTTCCCAAAAGTTCTTAATTAATAGTTTTTATTTAATTTCCCCAATAGTTTCTTGGTTTTAGCAAACACTGGAATACCACACTCATTATCTACTCTGTTTCACTGACTTACTGTTCAAAACAAATTCCAAATATTTTTGATGGTAATATAGGTTGACACATAAGAGTTAGAAAGGATCTCAGTAACCATTTCGTCTAATCCATACTGAAATCCCCACTATAATGTAACAAATAGTCACACCAGTCTCTGCTGGAAGCCCCTCAAAAGAGAGGGAACCTACTACTTTCCAAAGAACCAGTTACCCTTTTTTTTTAGTCATTTTTTGGTTGTGTCTGACTCTTTGTGACCTAATTTGGGGTTTTCTTGGCAAAGACACTGGAGTGGTTTGCCATTTTCTTCTTTAGATCATTTTACAGATGAAAAAACTGAGGCAAACAGGGTTAAGTGACTTGCCCAGGATCATAAAGCTAGAAAGTGTCTGAGACTAGATTTGAACTGAGCAAGATGAGTCATCCTGACTCCATGCCTGGTGTTCTATTCACTGCACCATCTAGCTGACCTAGTTTCACTTTTAGATAAGTCTAATTGTTAGGAAGTTTTCTTCCTGACATCAAGCCTAAATTTGCCTCTTTCTCACTTCTATTCATTGTTCCTAATTATGCATTCTGGGACCAAGCAAATCAAATTTACTCTCTCTCTCTTCCATATAACAGTACTCTTTCAAATATTTGAAGACAGCTATCATGTCCAAGAGTCTTCTCTTGTCCAGGGTGAACATATCTTCCGTTATTTCAATTAATTATCTAATGATATGGACTCAAGGGAACTCATCATTGTGGTTGCCCTTGTCTGGACATTTTCCAGTTTATCAATGATCTTCAGAAATTGTGACACTCAGAAATGAACACAATATTCCAGAAGTGGAGTAACCAGGGCAAATACAGTGGGACCATCTCTTCTTTTTCTAAGAAGTCTCTTAATGCAGTCTAAAATCACACTATCTTTCTTGGCAGTCATATCACAAGACTGGCTCATATAGAGCTGTAATCCAGATTTTTTTTAAATGACAAAGTATTGTTAAATCCTCAACCAATCTTTACGTATAAAACCAATTTTTAAAAATCTAATGTTAGACCTTATATTTATCACTTTCAAATTTCATCATACTAGATTCAGCCCAGTGTTCTAGCCTGTCAAAATCTTTTTTTCATTCCTGATACTGTTAATTTTCTCAATTTTATGTAATCTGCAAATTTGATAAGCACGTCATCTATATGCCTTTATTAAAGTCATAAAGAGAAATGTTAAAGAGCACAGAGCTAAGCATAGATCCCTGGGGGTCTTCAAGGAACACTTCCTTCCAAGTATTCCAAGGAACACTTTCTGAGTTTGGCCATCCAGCCAATTCTGATGAATGATACTATCAGCTAGCCCACATCTCTCTACCTCTTCCACAGTAACATCATGAGATACTTCATTTGTGCTAAAACCAGGCTGGCCCTTTGCAACCACCACTTTCTTCACTAGGTGTGCACTAGCCACACCTTTAATCACAGATTCTACAATTTTTCCAGGAGTTGAAGTTTCACACTCAGTCTATAGTTTGCAGACTCCATTTCCTTTCTTTTTTGTTTGGAAACAAAATCAGGACATTTGCCTTTTAAGTCCGATAACACTTCTCCTATTTTTAAATATCTTTAAGATATCACTGACAGTGAATTAACAATAATATTTCCCAGTTCTTTTGGGATTGTACACATAATGCAGTGTACAAATAATACACTGTAGTGGAGATACTGTAGTTCATCTAGGTCAGGTGACCTGAATTTATTAAGGACAGCTAGGTGCCTTCTTACTAACTTTTTTTCAACAATGAATATCAACTTTCTGTTAGTCATTTTTGTTCTGTACTTTCCAGTCCAAAGGTCACTCTCCTTAGGGGAAAAAGGCAAAATAACAGTATAGAAGTTTTGCCTTCTCTTGTTAGTTATCAATGTTCCATCCATGCCAAGTAAGGGTCCTGTACATTCCTATTAAACACATTTTTACATTAGTCACATTGCATTGAAGAATTAAAATGAATGAGAGAAACCATGAGAAAAACAAAACAAGACATAACAAAGGAAAAACTAGTCTGTTTCATTCTGCGTTCCAATTCCATAGTTCTTTCTCTGGATGTGGAAGGCATTTTGCATCATGAGTCCTTTGGAAATGTTTTAGGTCCTTACATTGCTGTGGAGGACAAAGTCTATCAAAAACAGTCTTTGTACACTGTGGCTGTTACTGTGTATAATGTTCTCCTGGCTCTGCTCACTTCACTCAGCATCAGTTGACATAAGTCTTTCCAGGTTTTTCTGAAGTCCACTGGTTCCATCATTTCTTATAACACAATAGTATTTCATTACATTCATATACCACAATTTGGTCAGCCATTTCCCAATGGAGGGGCATCCCCTCAATTTCCAGTTCTTAGCCACCACAAAAAAGATCTGCTACAAATATTTTTGTGCATGTGGGTCCTTTTCCCATTTTTATGATCTCTTTGGGATACAGCCCTAGAAGCAGTATTGCTGGGTCAAAAGGTATGCGCATATTTAAAGTTCTTTGGGCATAGTTCCAAACTGCTCTCCAGAATGGTTGGATCAGCTCACAGCTCCAACAATGAATTAGTGTTCCAACTGTCCCATATCTCTAACATTTATTATTTTCCTGTTTTGTCATGTTAGCCAACCTGACAGATGTGATGTGGTACCTCAGAATTGTTTTGATTTGCATCTCTCTAATCAATAGTGACTTAGAGCATTTTTAAAATAACTATGGATAGCTTTAGTTTCTTCCTCTGAAAACTGCCTGTTCATATCTTTTGACCATTTATCATTTGGGGAATGGCTTATATTCTTGTAAATTTGACTCAGTTCCATATATATTTTAGAAATGAAAAGGCCTCTTTTCTTAAATATATAATAAACTAAATCAAATTTGTAAAAATAAGAGCCATTACCCAATTGATAAGTGGTCAAAGGAGATGAATAGGCAGCTTTCAGAAGAAGAAATCATGGCTATCTATAGTCATATAAAAATTACTTTAAAATACTACCGATCAGAGAAATGCAAATTAAAATAACTGATGTGGAAAATCAGGGACACTAATGCACTGTTGGTAGAGTTGTGAACTGGTCCAATCATTCTGGAAAACAATTTGGAACAATGCCCAAAGGGCTATAAAACCGGGTATACCCTTTGCATAGCAATACCACCATTAGGACAGTAACTCAAAGAGATCAAAGGAAAAAGATATATATGTACAAAAATATTTCTAGCAGCTTTTTGTAGTGGCGAAGAATTGGAAATTAAGGGGATGCCCATTAATTGGGGAATGACTAATTAAGTTATGGTATATGAATGTAATGAAATACTATTGTGCTATAAGAAATGATTAGCAGGTATATTTCAGAAAAACCTGGTAAGAATGAATTGATGCAGAATGAAGTTAGCAGAAGTAGGACTCTTTCCAACAAACTGTGCTGCCCTTCTTTCTCCATCATAAATTCTAAGAAGTCAGAGTCAATCCCACTACAGAAATCAATCCCTTTTTATTACAGAAAATCAGATTCAGAATTTCCCTTTTGCTGGACCCTCTATCTTTTGAAGGATGAAATAATCATTAAGGCAAGTCAAGAAGTTTTTAGTTTTTTTTGTTTTGGTAGAGAATTCCATCAAGTGTCTAGATAATTCAAGTTTTCCATCACTGAATACTATTGTGCTATAAGAAATGAATGAGAATAGTTTCAGAAAAAACATGGGAAAATTTATGCGAACTGATACAAAGTGAAGGGAGCAGAATCAAGATAATATTGTACAGAGTAACAGCGACATTGCAATGATGATCAACTGTGAAAGACTTAGCTACTCTGATATAAGAGAATTCTGAAAGATTCATGATGAAAAAGGCTATCCACCTCCATAGAAAGAACTGATGGATGATGAGTGCAGATATAAATATAATTTTTCACTTTCCTTATTTTTCTTTTTTTTTTTGCAATATGTCTAAAATGGACATGTGCTTTATATGATTTCATAGTATAATTGGTATCATATTACTTTCCATTTCAGGGAGTGGGAGACAGATTGGAGGGAGGGAGAGAATTCAAAACTAAAAAATTTCAAAAATTTAACTTTAATAAATAAATATATTCTTAAGAAAGTTTTCCATAACTACTATCTCATGCCTCTGATGTTTCCTGTACTTTTCACACACGTCTTTCCATCTAAGTGTTCTGTGGTATACTCTAGTGACAAAATTGTTTTTTTCTCCTTTCTCTCATACATTCTGTCATACTTTCTTACTTTGGTTCTTATATTTCCTCACATGTACTTACAATCACAGAAACAAAATCTCAGAATTGGAAAGGGCCTGAGAAGATATATAATACAACCCACACCGGAACAAAAATTCTTTCTACAACATATACCAAAAGTTGTCATGTACACTTTGCTTGAAGACCAGCAGTGGGAGGGTACTGATTAAACCCCTCACCCAACATAGCCTATTCCACTTTGGGGAGAGTTCTAATTATTAGGAAGTTTCTCTTGACATCAAGTCTAAACTTGCCTCTTTGGAACTTCTATCCATCAATCCTAGTTCTTACTCTGTAAGGCCAACCAGAACAAGTCTATTTCCTTTTCCAGGTGGGGGTTATCATGCCTTTCTTCAAGTCTTCTCTCCTCCAAGTTAAATATACTCAGTTCCTTCAAGTGATCCTCATATGGAATAACAGCAATGTCCTTTAATATTCTTGTTGCCCTTTTTGTTTCCTTCTGAAAATGTTGCACCTGGAACTGAATACAATACTCTAGATGTGGTCTGATCATAGCACAATACAATGATACTGTCACATCCATTGTGCTAGATAGTATCTCTTTCTTAATGCAGCCCCACACACATTAGCTTTCTTGGCTTCCATATCATACTGTTGGCTGATATTGAGCTTTCAAGTCTACTAAAATCCTCAGATATTTCTCAGATGAACTACTGTCTAGTTATGCCTCATTCACCTTGTAGGTGTGAGATGGAGGTTTTTTGATCCAGCTATAAGATTTCATTTGTTTTTTTACAAAATTTCTTCTGCTAGTGTTGCCTCTCTCTCCATTTGATGAATAAAATTCTTTCCAAGATCTTTTTTTTCTCCTTGTTTTAGCTGATTCCTAAATTGCCTTCCTCTTCTGAATCCCTTGCTTTCAATGGACAATGGTGATAAAAACACCATTTATGCCTCTGTGGTCTTCAGTTTATTGCCCAAGACTGTAATCTTTGGTAATGCTTCCAAGGTTGCTTCTGGAAGTATCATTTGTGCTCACATGAATCACTGGTAGTGAGTAGTAGTCATCCACTTTGATAAATGTTGGAAGCTTTTCTCTTATGGATTAGATATAAGCCCAAAGCAATAGAATTCTTTGTGACTATTATCAAACTGATAAATAGCTGCCCCAGTGCTAGCGGAGGAAGTAACCAACCATCGTTACTTTTTCTTCCTGCTCTATCTTTACTAAATGATTTATCTGACATTAACTATTTCCTTCTTAAAGATTTCCAGTCCCCTTCTCTTTGAGAAGAGCCTCAATTTTTTAGTTGTTGTTCCAAGTGGAAAGTAAAAAATCTTTTATATTTTCCACAGTGCTTGATCCAGAGCAATGTTTTTTAAACTGCTTATGGGTGTTTGTACTCACCTTCTAAACCCCTTGTTAACACATTTAATCTCTTTTACTTCTCTGCCTTTGAAATTACTTTCTAAAAACCTGACAGTGCACCCTCCCAAATACCTTTCATTTCTCTAAATGCTGTTTTAACTTACCTTTTCTTACTTACCTTTCCCCTATCAACTATTTTTTTCTCCTTTAGTCTGTCTTAATCCTTAATCCTCCTTAGTCCTTTTCCCTCTTTATATTGAATCTTTTTTTTTATCAAGCCCTTCTCCTTTAGTTCATGCTTTTCTTAACTTTTCCTCAACTTCTTCTAAATTTCTCCTCTCCAAATTCAATCTCTAACCTGCTTCACCAGATGAATAACTCTAAGTCAGCTCTACAAGGTCCTTCTCCCTCTTATTTAACTCAAGTCTTTCTTTTGACTCTTCTGCCATACAAACTTTCACCTTCAGAGGTTGGAAGTAGAAAGAAGCTAATGTTAGGCCTCCTTCATTCTTACTTTTTTTTTTCATTCTTTCCATGGACATGGAAGGACATGGACATAAAAGGTTAAGACCTTTTGTTCCTCAAATTTTTATTATCTTGTCCAGGTCAATAAACTATCCCCTTAAGAGTTTAAAACATCATTATGTTTATAAAGTAATTTATGTAATATTGCCATTTTATTGTAATGTCATGGTCCAAGCATGAATAATGACTATCTCCAATTGTTATGTCTTCCTTTATTTCCATAAAGAATTTTTTCTAATTTTACTTATTTAAATCCTGAGTGTATTCTGGTATCAGAAATGTCATGCATTATGTAGTTATTTTGAATGGAATTTCTTTATTGCTTCCTTTTCAATTTTGCTATTAATAATAATAAACAAAAAGGGTGTTTTGTGGATTTATTCTATATAGTGTTGGGAAAATCTTGGTGTAGTTTTAAGCTTTTAATAATAGAAAACTGCTTTCTGTAATTTATGCTTACAGAGCTTATTAAAGCTATTATTTTAATTTTTTCATTGAATCTCTAGGGTTCTATAAGTAAAGTGTCTTACCACTTGAAGGAAAGATGATTTTACCTCATCTTTGTCTGTATTTATCTCCTTAATTTCTTTTTTGTTTTATTACTGTAATTAGATTTTCATTCTAAATGAAGTAATAGTTGTCTATCAAACAACTCTACCTTACCCTGAGAAGTGTCTTCTTTGAGAAGAACACTTTTGATCATATTAAGGAAAGGTATTTTTATTATATTTTTAGTGTTATTATTATAAGTGAGTGTTGTATTGTGTCAAATCTTGTATGCATCTTTTGATATAATTATATGATCTACATTATTTTTATCAAGGTAACTATGCCTGCTATCTTTCTAACGTTGAATCATTTACACACTCTTGGTATAATGAAAAGCTGATCAAAGTGAATATTTTAAATATGTTGCTGAAGCTTCTTTGTTATTATTTTAACATTTTTGTATGAATATTTATTAATGATAATGATCTATAATTTTCTTTTTCTGCATTATCTCCTAGGTTTGGATGTCAGGACCATATTTGTCTCACAGAAGAAGCTTGTCAAGGTGTCTTCTTTTTATGTTTTTGCAAAAACTTTATGTATTATATCAGGATTTCAATCAGTACATTATAGTCTTCCATGAGATCTATGATTGTCCTATATCTCAAATTGCTTCCATTATTGCTAGATAGTGATGGGAGATTAGAATGACTCTCATACAAGAGTTTATTGTACTCATTTGAAATGAATTCTTATTAGTAGCTGACACCTTAATACCCCCATAATTCTGCCATCTCAGGGCATTCCACTACAAATAGACCAAATTGACACCCACAAGAACATTCTATACTCTATACTGGCCTTTCCCCAAAACCAGCAGCCAAGACACTAGAAAAGACAAATTCATGATATAAGGGAAAGGGGGTATGACCAGACATCCGTAAGGTCTGAGAAAGGGATATCAAAAGGGTGTAGGTGTCTGAGTTTCTGCTTGTAAAGTTTGGTTCTGAGAAATAACTGGAAAGTGTAGGCTAGTAATTTGTAGATTTACACCACTACACAGGCACATACACTTTTGGTTCTTCCAATTCTCTCAAACTCCCACCAACTCAGAAACTCATGTTTCTGCTACCATACTTAGCCTTCCTGTAGTCTACAGGTTACAGACTCATCCATATCATTATCATATTTGTACAACTTCCTATCTTGCTTCCACTCTCATCAATGCCTACTGAATGCATTGAGCAAGAGTTTTAGATCTAAGATTCTGATTCTTTGTTGTTCAGTTGTTTTTCAGTTACGTCTGACTCTTTGTGACCTCACTTGGGGTTTTCTTGGCAAAGATACTGGAGTGGTTTGCCATTGCTTCTCCAGCTCATTTTATAGATGAGGAAATGGAGGTGATAGGGTTAAGTGACATGTCCAGGGTCATGCAGCTAGTAAGTGACAGGCCAGATTTGAACTCAGGAAGATGTTTTCCTGACTCCAGGCCCAGTACTCTAACCACTGTACCATACAGCTGCCCTCCTATGATTCTACTTCAATACTTTTATGAATCTGTTATCTCAGTGATGTGGCTGTGTTCTATACTAATACACATCACAGCCCATCTATGCCTTTTGATCCCATACAGTTCTTGTCTATGTTCTTCCATAGGCATAATTCTGTGATGGCAAGTCCTCATTCACTGAGGATATATCTTCTGGATTACAAAAACTAAATAAAGAACAATATTGAGAAAGAATAAGTCTCTCCTTCCCTAGGGGCTCTATATGCTATTAATCTCTAGACTACTCTTTCTTCTACCTACTGGAAGGGCTGAGTACTCCCCCCTACCCCCTGCCCCAACACCAACAACTTGCTAAATGGGAATTCTGATGGCAAGAAAAGAAGAAAAGGAGCTCTTATCACTATCTGGAGAGTGTAGTAAGAAAGCAACAGTTCCTTAAGCCTCCTTTATGGCTTTCATCTTCTCAGAGACTTGTCTATTCTCATGGCTCTAATGTGTTCTCTGCTGCCCTATGGAGGATCCCAGTATTATATGTCTATGTTAGATAATTCAATAGATGGCATGGAAGGGCACAATTCAACAAATATTTATTAACTACATACTACATGAAGTGCCTGACATATGAATGCAAAACCAAAATTATCTCTTCCCTCAAGAAACTTACATTCTACTGACAGATGGCACATTAAAAGGGATATGCATTAAGGCTTTATTTTGAAACACAACAGCAAAATGGCAAACATTAAGATGACAAATATTGAGAGAATATTGTAATGGTGACTTAAATAAGGAAATTAAAAACCGCAGCTGAAAAGTGTACATCACTTTGAGAGCTCTCAAATACAATCTTATAATCTGGAAAGAGGATGTGGAGGAAAAGGGAATACAAAGGAACTGAAGAATTTATCTACCATGGTAAAGAAACAAACAACAAAAAAATTACTAGGGAAGTTAACTAAGGAAAGAGGAAAAGGACAAGAGAAAATATGAAAAGATATACAGAGATTCATAGAGGCAGGTGGTCATCAAACTCTAAGCCCTTGTCCTTTTGTAATAGGGCCTGGCCAATGAGTCATGGAATCACACCTGGTTGGTAAGCCTGCTTCTGGAAGTGGCTGATGATACAAAATGAAGTGGCCCCTCTTCTCTTTAGAGCATTAGTTCTCTGACTATTTCTAGTGCACTTTACTGCAAGCTTTTTTGACTGTTGGCAGAGCTGGAACTGCATTTACATACAATGTAATAATGTATGACAGCAACTCAGCTCTTTCCTGCCTGGCTAACTCAAGTGAGGAAGAGGCTTGGGAGACTTTTGGAATATGAGTATGGTTCTCTGGATGTCTTTGGGTTTTTTCTTTCTTGTTCCTTTAGATGAAGGAAAATTAGACTAAGCTACAACCCTGTGAGCTTCAAAGGGTCAGGAGAGAGAGCTGCCACATGTCTAGGAGCTGGAATGTGTGCCAGATTTTGCAAACAGCTAAGCTTGGAGAAATTCCTGTGAAGCTCTTAAGAGCAATCTGTGGGTCCCTGTCCAGGAGTGGGATGAATGACCAAGAGACATTGTGCCTTGTCTTAATGGAAGACAGTAATTTATCCAGTGGCCTTGCTGAATTCAAAAAATGAATTTGTGGGTTGAATGTTCATAGTCCCTTTAAATTTGAGCCTATTCTCCCCAAGGAGCATAATCATAAAAGGGGCAAGGTGCTCTTATTGTTGGGGAAAATGCTGTGCATTTCTGTTCTCTCTTTCCTATCGTGACCTCTTGTTGAACCAGTCCAACTCTATACTATCCTCTACACTTAAGTCCCTTGCTCCCACATCCCATTACTGATCATACCTTGCCAAGATTCATCCTTGGAGCATTTTCACCATCTGCTGCCTTCACTCTTTTCATATGCTGTTGAACAAAACTGGAGAAAATAGTGAAACTGTGAAGAATAGGTCCACTATAAATGTGTTGCACAACTTAAACTGGGCACTCATAGCAGCAAGGCAATTCTTTTATGCCTATAAAACCAAATTCGTTATGTTTCTCTAAAAATCTTCCTCTCTTTCAATCTTCTCTATTGTCATCAAGGGTACTAGTGTACTTATAGTCACACAAGCTCACAACTTGGATGTCATTCTCAACTCCTTCACCTTCACTCACCTTCCATATGTAATCTGTAGCCAAAATTGTTGGTTCTACCTTTGACACAGCCTCTACCATGGTGCAGGCCCTCACCATCTCATGCTGGACTATTGCAATAGCCTTTTAGTTGGTCTCCCTTAATCAAATCTCTCCCCATTCCACTCCACTCATTCTCCACTCAGCTATCAAAATGATTTTTCTAAAATGTAGGTGGGACCATGCTATCTACCTATTCAATGAACTCCAGTGGCTCCTTGGTACCATAGCATCAAATATAAAATACTATGTTTGACTTTTAAAATCCTTCCAAATATGATCCTTTCCTATCTTTCTAGTATTCTTATACTTTATTCCTCTCTGTATACTGTATAATCCAACAACATTGCTCTCTTGCTGCTTCTTGCACATGGCACTTTATCTTCTGACTGTATTTTTTCACTGGCCATCTTCTATTCCTGGAATGCTCTCTGATTACTTCTGCCTCCTGGCTTCCATGGCTCCAATCCCACCTTCTGCAGAAGGCCTTTCTCAATCTCTCCTCAGTGCTAATGCCTTCCTTTTGAGATTAACTTCAATTTACTTAGTAAATATCTTGTATGTATAAGACAGATTGTTAACTTGATTTGAACATATCTTCTCAGTAAACATCCCTCTCTAAAAGGTAACTGATTTTAACTGGTAAATGATACTGCAGTGCTAATCACTGGAAGTTACTGATGATAAAAGGGACACACTAATTATATCTGGCAATTGAAATTGGAGAGCACACAAGAATGGGAGACTTAGCTTATTGCTCTGGAAAAATATCTTTAATCCCATGAGGGTAGCCCTAGAACCATGAAGGGAAGCCAACCTTGCTCTTGGAAACCTAACCTGCTAGCATATGATTAAGAGCTAGTTAAAGAATTCCCAGAGTACATAAAGGTTATTTATGTCTGAATTGTTATAATAAACCTCTACCCTTCTGCTATAACATCCTGAATACAGCTAACAACTTAATCTTCCTACAGTATTAATTTCATCATGTCTTTTCTGGCTTTAAAAACTCTAATCCTTATTCTTTTCCCTCCACTTGTCCTGAGGATAAAGTCCTAAGTCCTCAATTAGGCATTTTAAAGTTCCACATAATCTGAAACCCTGGATTTTATTATCCATAACCCAATCATAAATCCAATCCCACCAAGTTTCATTGATTCCTAGGAATAAAAATTTATCTCTTTGAATCACTGAGACTTGGTGAGAGGGGGCTCATGCCTGGAAAATGGATAAGGAAGGGCATATTTAAAGACACATAATTTCTTCACTGTGGTGACACTTTCTCCACCTCTGCAATCCTCTATGCCTCTACAGTCCTTCTACTTTTACTGTGGTTGAAAAAAAAAGTATCATTTTGCAGATAATTTGGAAATGTGCCTCTCAATTTGGCTAAATTAGTCCTTGGACTAAAGAAATAAAATCCATTACTAGTCCCACACTCAAAGACGTTCTAATTTCAAAGGCCCCATCAGAGCAAATGCTTGTCAACAAAAAGCAATATCCAGAACAAAATTTGTCAACCTTCCCCAAAATCCTCCTCCCTTCCAAACTTCCGTTACTGTTATCCTGTTACCACCATCCTCCCAATCCCCTGAGTTCACAACCTGGGTGTTACTCCTTGACTCTTCACAGTCTCTTACCCTCCCCTCCTCTCCCTACTCTATTGCCAAAGCCTGTTGATTCCACTTCTGTAACTTCTCTCAAATATGCCCTTCTTTCCTCTGATACTTACTGCCACCATCCTCATGCAGGCCCTCATTACTTCACCTGGACTATTTGCAAAAGCCTTGTATTTGGTCTCTTGGATCATGTCTTTTCCTCCTTCTATCCATCCTCCACTAAACCACCAAAGTGATTTCCTAAAGCTCAGGTCTGACCATGTCAGCCTCATACTCAACAAACTCCAGTGGCTCCCATCACCTCCAGAATCAAATATAAAATCCTCTATTTGGCACTGAAACCCTTTCAAAACTCTTAGTCTCCCCACCCACCTCTCTCTAGTCTTCTTATACTTTAAACCTCATCTCTCTTCCCACATACTCTTCACTTATTTCCCCTGACATACACATACTCAGTGACTCTGACCTCCTTGACACTCCATGCACAAGACACTCTATCTCTCAGCTCCAGGTACTTTTCTCTGGCTGTTCCCTCATGCCTGGAATGCTCTCCCTCCTCATCTCCAACTCTGGCTTTGTTCCTTCAAGTCTACTAAAATTCCATCTTCCAAAGAAAGCCTTTTTCAATACCTCTTAACCCTAGTGCCTTTCCTCTATGATTTCCTATTTATCCTGTATATAGCTTGTTTGTACAACAATCTGTAGATAGTTATTTGTTTTTTTGTGATTTACCCCATTAGATTGTGAGCTCCTCAAGGGCATAAACTGTCTTATGTCTTTCTTTGTATCACCAGGAATTAACACAGTGACTGGCACACAGTAGGTGCTTAATAAATGCTGTCTGACTCACTGACTGAACTGCTATCCATTTTCCCAACAATTCCTTTTACAATTATTATTTTCCATAGTGTTTTATCCTACGTTTATTGAAAACTAGACAACTGTATGCAGCTAGGGAGCTCATCGTTGTCTAACCTATTAAACTGATCTACTTTTAAAAATCCAGAACCAGAAAATTTTGATAATTACTATTGCATGGTATAACCTGAATTCTAGAAGTAAAAGTTCCTCTTCTCTTTTTTGTTAATTCATAATGTTGCTTAATATTCTTGACTATTTTTTCTTCTATTTGAATTTTTTTTTGTCTAATTATAAACATCTATAATGCCCACTTCTTCAATGGATCCAACTGATTCTGTAAGATTTTCCTCTACCTTTTCAAATGTTTATTTCTCTCCCTCTCTACTACTACCTTACTGCTGGGTCAGCTGCGGTATAAGAGATACAATATTATACTGCTGGGAGAGTTGGTTCAAACTTTTAGAGAAAAAAACCCCAGTAAATAATGGCTTTAAAAAAAAGTAGTCCCAGTAAGAGGATTAGATCTCAAAGACTGCTGCTTTTTTTAATCTTAATGTTCTAATTTTCTTCTAATTGTTCATATAAACAAGCCACTCATGAAATTTAAATTGAATCACCTACCATATGCAATTCCTAAAAATAGTTAAATAAAAAATGTAAAATGTAAAAGAATGATTGCAAGTACTAATTTTACACTTTTGTAATTCTCTATTTGTTAAAAGAAAGGATAGGTGTGTGCTTCATAAGTTAGTACAAACATTATCCGATGGTATTTATCTGGACTTTGTTACCTTGTGTTCATTTACAAAGTTATAGTAATTATGTATTTTTTCTTTCGGCTCCATTTTGTTCATTCTTCCCAAGTAGGTTTCGAACAGAGAAAAAAAGAAAGTTCTATCTATACTATCTATAGCAAAAAACTGGAAACAAATTAGGTATTCATTGGTTGGTAAATGGCTGAGCAAATTATGGCATATGGGCATGATTAAACAATATTATTGGAATGAAAGGAAATATTAGGGTGAAAATTATGGATATGAAGTATTAAAAGAAATATGGGAAAACACATGATCTGATGCAGAATGAAGAAGGCAGAGTTAAAAGAATAACATACATATTGACTACAACCATGTAACTAAATGCAATAACAGTGATAAATTCATGTTATATAATAGATGTATCAGGAAAACAAGTATAAGGTGGGTATCATTATTTTATAGCCATTTTGTCTATTTTTCTTCAACCTATCAACAACCATATAAAAAAGGGTTCAAATCATTGATTATAAGAGATGTAAAACAAAACCACTCTAAGGTTCTACTTCAAAGAAATCAGGTTGGCAAAGATGACAAAAAAGCAAAAGGACAATTGTTGGAGAAATTGTTGGAGGACAGGCACACTAATGCACAGTTGCTACAGATGTGATTTGATTCAGTTATTCAGGAAAATAATTTGGAACTATACCTCAAGAGTCATTAAATTGTACATTCCCTTTGACATAGTGACACCACTATTAGGTCTATCCAAAAAAAGATTGATGTAAGTAGGAAAGAACTCCTATATACAAAATATTTGCAACAATTTTTCTGTATTAGTAAAGAACTGGAAACTAAAGGGGTACCAATGAATTGGAGAATGGCTGAACAAATTATCATATAGGAATGAAATGCAATGCCATTATGATATAGTAAATTATAAAAGATACAGTTTCAGAAAAACCTGGAAAGAACTGTGTGAACTGATATGGAGTTAAGTGAGTAAGCAAAGTCAAAAGAACAATTTATATAATAATAATATTACAAAAACAAATAATTGTGGAAGATTTAAGAATCTGATCAATACAATGACCAACCATCATACCAGAGGATCAGTGATGAAGTATACTACCTTCCCCCTGACAAAGAAGTGAACTCAGGGTACAGACTGATATATATGTATGTGTGTATATATTTGTGTGTTTGTACATGAATACAAGAATTAGTTTTGCTTGGTTATGTATATTTGTTATAAAATTTTGTTTTTGTTTTCCTTTTTTCAAATGGGATTAGTCTTGTTCATTGAAAAATTAAGTTAAAAAAAATGAAGACAGAGAAAAGGACTCCTATACATAAATGTCTATACCAGTACTTTTTGGTGAAGCAAAGAACTAGAAACAAAATGAAGAACCTGAGAACCCGGAGAAGATCCGTATGAACTGATGAAGATTTAAGTGAGCAAAGCCAGTTAAGCAAAATAAAATCAACAAAATAGTCATGTCCAAAAAGTCATTTCTCCTTCCATATTCATAGTCAGCCTTTAAAACTCTCTGCTGAACAACACAAGGATCTAAGACAATTCCAAAAGACTCATGATGGAAAATGCTGTCCACATTCAGAGAAAGAACTCTGGAGTCTGAATACAGGTGGAAGCATACTATTTGCTCTCCTTTTCTTTTTTGTTTTGTTTTGTCTTTCTCTTGGTTCCTTCCATTAGTTCTAATTCTTCTTTATGTCATGACTAATGTGAAAATATATTTAATATGAATGTAGAGCTTTAATATAAGTAGAGCTTATATCAGCTTGCATGCCATCTTGGAGAGGGTAGGGAGGAGGAGAAAATTTTAAATTCAAAATCTTATGGAAGTGAATGCTGAAAACTAAAAATAAATAAATTTTATATACATATATATATGTACATACACACACGTGTGTGTGTGTCTGCTGAGAGAAGAGAGGCATGCTTCACCAAAATGTCATTGACATTGTGATTAGCCATGACTACATTGATTTAAGTTTTTATGTCATTTAATTTTGTTTTCTTTAACATTACTGTGATTATCATGTAAATTTTTATCTTGATTCTGCTTACCTTATTTTGTATTAGTACATGCAGTCATTTAGTCAGTTAAGCATTTATTAAGTACTTACTATTCTAAGATCTCAGATCTGAGATATAAAGAAAGACAAAAATATCATCCATGTATTCAAGAAGCTCACATTCTAATGAGAGATACAACATGCAAACAATTCCTTACATGCAAGATTTATATGTAATAAAAAATTATATGTAATAAAAACAACCTGTAGATAGCTATTTGTTGTTGTTGGGTTTTGTTTTGTTTTGTTTTTTTTGTGATTTACCTCATTAGATTATGAGCTCCTCAAGGGCACAAAATGTCTTTTGTCTTTCTTTGTGTCACCAGGAATTAACACAGTGACTGACACACAGTAGGTGCTTAATAAATGTTGTCTGACTCACTGATTGAACTGCTATCCATTTTCCCAACAATTTTTGTAATAAAAAAGCCAAGGAATCCTGGAGATAGAGATGATGGAGGTAAGCAAAAAGTGTAAGAAATCTGGAAAGGGAGGAAAGATGTAGCAAATATATAAAGGACTTTCATGCCAAACAGAGTATTTTACATTTGCTCTTGTAGGTCATAGAGAATGAGTGAAGTTTATTGGGTACTGTGATGACATGGTCAGATTTGCGCTTTAGCAAAATCACTTTAGCAGCTGAGGGAAAGATAGCTTGGAAGGGGGGGAGACTTGAAGAAAGGGAATGAACCATAAGACTATTGTAATTGTCTAAACTGAGGTGGGTGATGACATCCTGCCCCTGTGTGGTGGCTGTGTGAGTGGAGAGAAGAGGATATAGAGCAGAGATGTTGTGAAGATAAAAATGATAAGGTTTGGAAACAGATTGGATATGTAGAAAGAGACTGTGCTTGAAAAATGTGTGCTTTATTCTATATCTCTAGTCCTTTACCTCTTGGTCAAAAGATGGGAGGCATACTTCATCGTTAGTCTTCTAAAGTTATGATTGGCAGTTGTATTTTTCAGATTTCTTAAGTCTTTTAAAGTACTTTTCTCTAATGTTATTGTAGTCATTTTACAAAATACGTTAAGATTTTGAATTTAAAATTTTCTCCTCCTCCCTACCCTCTCCAAGATGGCATGCAAGCTGATATAAGCTCTACTTATATTAAAGCTCTACATTCATATTAAATATATTTTCACATTAGTCATGACATAAAGAAGAATTAGAACTAATGGAAGGAACCAAGAGAAAGACAAAACAAAACAAAAAAGAAAAGGAGAGCAAATAGTATGCTTCCACCTGTATTCAGACTCCAGAGTTCTTTCTCTGAATGTGGACAGCATTTTCCATCATGAGTCTTTTGGAATTGTCTTAGATCCTTGTGTTGTTCAGCAGAGAGTTTTAAAGGCTGACTATGAATATGGAAGGAGAAATGACTTTTTGGACATGACTATTTTGTTGATTTTATTTTGCTTAACTATATTTTTTTGATGTAAGCGAGAGTTCTATTTGGGTGAAGACTCACTAGAAAGTGAGTGTTGTAAAAGAGGGCATCAAAGAAATGGCTAATATAAATGAACTGTTTATGAATGTAATGAAATATGCACTAAGAAATGGTGACTATAAGGAATTCACAGAAACATGGTAAGATTTATATGAAATTATGTGGAACAAATGAAATATTCTTAAAAAGAAAAGTGAACTCTGATGAAGGAAAAACCAACAAAGGCCTCAAAGGACAAATAATACCTCCCATCTCATGGCAGAGACAGAGGACTATTAGGACACAATAGTGTATACACTGTCAGATACAATCACTGTATTAGATGATTTTGCTTAATTGTTTTTCTTTGTCTCAAAGGAAGGTTCATTTAGGGGAATATGAGAAGAGGGGCTGAAATGACTATGACATTAAGACAAAAAGACATCAATAAAAAGCACTTTTTTTAAAAAAAAAATCAAACTTTTATTTTTAAGGAAGAAATACAAACTATCAATGGAGATAAAACAAGAAAAACTGTCTAGTGAGAAAAATTCATTGTATCAAATATCTCTGAGAAACATATGACATTTAGAATATATAGGAAATTGTCACAAATACATAAGACCAAGAGCTATTCCCTAAAAAATAAGTACTGAGGAAAAGGATATGTATAGTTTTCAACAGAAGAAATAAAACTATCAATAAACATATGGAGAAATGTTCCAAATCACTAATAATCATGGAAATGCAAAAAAAACCCAAAAAACAAAAGAACTCTAAGGCTTCACTTCACTCCCATCAATAAATGATCATAAATAATGGAAATAGGTGGAAGAACTACAGAAAGTCAGAACTACAGAACTACTAATAAATACGGTTGTTCGGTGGCTCTATACACTGGGCCAAGCAATCTCCAAAAATCTGGAAATTTTATAAGAAAAGTTACTATATTATTCATACCTTTTGATCCAGTGATCCCATTAATGGGCATGTACAAAGTTCATATATGACTAAATATTCACAGCAGGACCTTTTTTTGGTAGCAAAAAACTGTAAACAAGATGGGTACCCATTAATTAAGAAATTATTAAAAGAAAATTACCCAGATTTCTTAGAATCAGAGGGCAAAGTGGAAACAAAAATAATCGTCTGGTCACTCCCTCAAAGAAACTACAAAATGAAAATTTTCAGCAACATCATAGCTAAAATCCACAGCTTCCAAGTCAAAGAAAAAATACTGTAAGCAGTCAGAAAGAATGAATTCAAGTACCAAGAAACCACTGTCAAGATCACACACAATTTAGTAGCTACCATTATAAAGAAAAAGAGAACTTGGAATATGATATTCCAGAAGGCAAAAGATATGTGCTCCCTATCAAGAATAACTTACCCAGAAAAACTGAGAATAATGCTAGAGGAGGGAAAATGGACTTTTAGTGAAATAGAATTTCAAGCATTCTTGATGAAAAAAACAGATGTGGAGAAACTCTGATGTTCAAACACAAGAGTGAAGAGAAAGACTGAATGCTGAGATACAGACATGGCCCATGCCAAAATTTGTTTTGCTTGACTATATATGATTGTAAGAGAGATATTGTTTTTCTTGCTATGAGGCAAGGGAGGGAAGTAGGAGGGAGAGAAGGCTGATCTTTGTTAAAATAAAATTTAATTAAGAAAACAAAAAGAAAGAAGTAGGTGCTTGCATAGACTCCCAGATCAAAATGAATCAACAGTATGATATGGCAGCCAGAAAAGCTATGGTGAGAAGAAGATGCATTAAGAAATGTGTAACACTCAAAATCAATCACTCAACCAACAATATTTATTAAGTGTCTATTATATGCCAGGCACTGTGCTAGTAACTAGAGATATAAATGGAATGAAATGATGTTCACAGGATCTTACAGAACAAGGGAAGTGATATTCTAGCTGATCTCTCCCCTGGTCAGACCACATATAGGGCACTGTCTTCTGTTCAGATAAGTTGTACAAGAAGAATATATTCTTACAGCTCTTATCATGTCTCTAAACTAGTATATATGTATTTAGGGATGAGGAGGAACACGGAGGAGGGGGCTGTTAGCAAATGAGAAATAGATTATGAACAAAATATATACTTGTGAACTTACCCATATAAATTATCCAGGAAAGAAAGTAAACAGAACGCCAGCATATATGGAAAGGTGGTGGATATGAAGTCAGCCTAGGAGCAGTCTAACATTGCAAGAAATTCTTTTGTTGTAAGAAATGTTGAAATGAGAGAAGAGTGAATACAAGAGGGACCAAATAGGAAGGGAGGCATAGCAGGGGTGTCATGGTGCTTGTCTTGAATCGCCCCATTACCTTCTTAGAATTAGGCTTGAGGATAAGTGGAAGACAGCCTTTCTGATCTACTATGCAATATGTATACCTGGTCATGTTCTTTGAGTAATATAATGTACCTGCATCATTCCCAAAATTGATCAGTTCGAATCTACTGATCCAATATATCATGGCACATCTAAGTAATGCCCTGATTTTCTTTCATCCAGTCTAGGCACGCCATTTGCTCTGTGACTTGCTTATCCAGTCCCTTTGCTAGAGTTTCTGTTGCAAAACCAAGAAGGGCATTTTTAATCAGAATCAGGTGACTTTCTTGGAGCCTGTGACAGGTCCAGAAAGACAACAAAAGGATACAATAAATGTATATGCTATGCAAAATCAAGTTCTATAAGCCAGATTCAAGCCCTTGCAGATTTTTCTGGAAATGGGAAATTTTTATAGTCAGTTCATTCTAGGTTACTCAAAACTGATAGCAGTTAAAGGACACTGAATAAATGAGGAGTTCAGATGTAAGGAATAATTTTTAGGCCTAAAGAGAAAATCTATTGTTATATTTTTGCTGTAAAATGGAAAACTTAGTTATCTTTTGTGTGTGTGAGTGGGGACAGATTCCTTTCAAGTGGCTTTATGTGGTAAATGATGACACAAAACTTTTCAGAAAAGGAAGATTTGCAAAAACCCCAGTTGGCTTGCTGGGACTTTTATTACTCCTGTCAGCTGAATCAATAAATTGACAAGTAGTTATTAAACGTCTACTGTGTTGGGGCAGAGCCAAGATAGGGGAGTAAAGGCAGGGATTTGCTTGATCACTCCCCCAAACCCCTCCAAATACCTGTGAAAATGATTTTAAACAAATTCTGGAGCAGCAGAACCCACAAAATGACAGAGTGAAACAAATTTCCAGCCCAAGACAACCTGGAAGGTCGATAGGCTATGTTTTCCTGTCTTCTCTGCAGAGCTCATTACTAAGAAATAATGGAAATTGATCTGCATAGCAGTAATGGTGCACAAATTTTTTTCAACTTTTAGCAAAAATGTATGGTCTGTAAGGCACTTTTTAAAGTCTTTTTCTTCCCTCAGCAAAGCAGACCTAGGCTACTCCTGGATCATATGAAACCTGGACTCTACAGCAGGTGTCTCAAAGATCACTATTTTCTCTAGAAAATGGACCGTGTCTTAAGTCAACTGAACTCCTCTAGCTAAATGTCTATGCAAGCTATGTTCTTTTTCACGGCAACAACAGCAACGATAACAACAAATTGTGATTCTGGCACTCACAGATTAGGGAGAGGAAGTTTAAATTTTTCCCACATTCTTCCAATGACCAACCAATCATCTGCTTACAGGAATGAATATGGCTTGGTGTCTATCTACTGGTGGTTGCAAAGAAGATTTTTTTGTATGAGGAAGGCATTGTAGGCCTGTCAGCTGGTGTTATAAGACTTAGGTCCTCCAAGGTTTTATAGCGAATGTGTTCACCAACCTGCCTCTCTTAGACCTTACTTATACCAGCTTAACTTATTTTCTCTCTTTCCCAACAGCCTTATCCCAGGAGACTATTCTCCAAGAAATACCTTATTGTTGGATTGAACCAGTATTGGTCGGCCCCATGCATACATCATCTACTTTTCCTTCTTTTCCCTTATGCCTTGGAGCTTGTGTGAGCATATGAATAGTCTTTTATCTTTATTACTTCTGTATTATTTTTTGGAAACTATTTTAACTTGGATGGGAAACTAGAATCACGGAATCACCAGGCCAGTGGTGGCACTCTCTTGTCCTTTCCCTCCATTACAGTACCTATTGTTTCTCCTTTCAAATATATGATTGTATTAGCTCTTTCCATATGAAAGAATTCTCCTTATTTAAATAAAAATTTAAAAATAAAAAATACCTACTATGAACCAGGTACTGTGCTTGATGCTAGGGATAACAAGGCAAAAGTAAAATAGGTCCTGCCTTCAAGGAGCTTACGTTCTAGCTGGGGAGAGAGACAAGCATGTGAACAAAATATTTATTCACAATATAGACAAGATAAACACAAGTTAATGGTGGGGCCACTAGCAGCTCAGGGAATCAGGAAAAGACTCATACCAAAGACAGTGTCTGGGATAAGTCTTAAACGGAACCAGGGATTCTGAGAGGTGGAGGTGAGAATGAAGGGAATTCCACACAGGGGAAAGCCTGTATGAAGGCACAGAGAATCAAACAGTAAATTAAAGGAATATGGAGTGTAACGATGTTGGAAAGGTAGGTTAGGTCCAAGTTTTGAAGGGTGTAAAATGCCAAACAGAGTTTATATTTGCTCCCAGAGTTAACGGTGAAACAGAGGAATTTACTGAGTAAGGCAGTGACATGGCAGGGGTTGCCCTTTAGAGAAATAGCTTTGACATCTAGGTGGAGGATGCATTAGAGAGGGAAGAAACTTGAGTTAAGGAGACCAGCTAGGAAGTTGTTGCAAAGTCCAGGTGAGAGATAATAAAGGCTTGAATTGGAGAAGTGAATATGTGGGCAGAAAAAAGGGGATGGAGTTGAGAAGGAACTACAAACATCCTTACGTACTAGTAACTAACACCCATTAAATTTGCCCTGGAAACATGATGGTGTCACTTGGAGAAAACTTGCCATCCAGTCATATTCCTGACCACTAAAATTTAATCTCAATGACAACTGGATCTTATCTGCTTGCCACTCGTGGCTGACTCTCTTATTTTTGTGAGTTTTTCACCACGTACACCACATGTGGTGGAGTAAGGTAGCAAATGTGCTACCTTCAAGTGTGTAACTTGAGGAGAGGCCCAAATGCAGCTGCTATTTGCCTCAAGGTGTGCCTGGTTGTGACCTTTCAGAAGAGGGTCCTAGCAACACCACACTACCAGGAAGGGGACTGCTTGTTCACCATGTTGCTCAGTAAGCCAGACATCTCTGAGCGAAAGAGGGAGAATCAAGAGCTCAATCTGTGGGCAGAAAGGGTGGCCAGACTAGGCCTGGACATCCAATTCTATAGGCTAAATTCCAACATAAAACGAGTGCCAGGGCCTCAAAAGCACTTCTCCAAAAAACCAGGAGGGCTCCTACAGCCATTGGCAGTAAGTTTACTATAATACTGGGTGGGGAATGACACCTGATCTTTCATCATCATAAACACAGCACACTAGAAAGATCTCTGAACTTAGAATCTGAATACCTGGGTTCAAATACTGGCTCTGACATTTACTAGCTGAATGACCATGGGCTAGTTAGTCACTTTCTCTCAGCCTTATTTCCTCATCTATAAAACACTGATACCCCCTATTTCAACAGGTTTGTTGTGGGGCAAGCACTTCCTAAAACTTAAAATGACACTAAATATCAATGAGTGTTCTTCTCATAGCAGATTATCTCTAGAATATGTCATCGACTCTGTTATAGTACAAAGATAGTATGGTAAGCAGCATCATTCCCTTGCATTGGCTTCCAGTACAGATCATCTAGATGAGGGTCCATGGTTGACCAACAAACATCAGAAGAGTCTACAAAAATGATTAGAGGCTCAACCATTGTTTACCTCAGCATTGCAACCCTAAGCTAGTGATCACAGAGCCATGCAAATCAAAATTTTAAAATAAGTATTAACAAGTATTTGAATATTTATTCTTTGCAGCACCAACACACACACACACACACACACACACACACACACACACACACACACACACACACACTCACCCATGCACACACAAAGACTGGGTAGCAGTTCCTTCCAATAGGAGAACTTGCTAAAAACAAAAACAAAGCTATATGCCCTCTTCTTAGCTCATCTTTTCAGGTAGCCTATTTATAGGATCATCATCCATGCCACTCTCTACATGGGTTTACCTCATGGCTCTGTCCTGAGCCTCTTCTCTTTTCTCTCTATAATCCATTTCTTGGTGATATCCTAAGTTCCTACTTGTACAGTTATTTCTGTGCAGAATACACATATCTAGTCCTCATCTCTCTTTTAAGCTCCAGTTCTGTAACACCAACCACCTGCTGGGCATCTCTGCTGGATGTCCCATCCACATCTCAAACTCAACATGTCCAAGAGAGAACTCATTATCTTTCCCCACAAACCCATTCCTCATTTTCTTATTTTGTCAAAAGCTTCACCATGTTTCTAGTTTCCCAGATTCATCGCTAACTTAGAGTCATCTTATTCTCCTTCACTCCTCATATGCAGTTGCCAAATCTTGTGATTCTACCACCACATCATCTCTCACATCTGTCCTTTTCATCCTACTCACATGGTCACAGCTCTAGTTTATGCCTTCATGACATCTCACATGGATGGTTTTTTAACCTGGACTATTGCAATAGCCTCTTAATTAGGTTGTAAAAATCAAAAGAGATAACGTAATTATAGCTAGGTGGCAAAATGGGATAGAGCACTGGGCTTGGAATCATGAAGACTCATCTTCATGAGTTCAAATCTGGCCTCAGATACTTACTAGCTGTGGGCCCCTGGGCAAGTCACTCAACCCTCTTTGCCTTAGCTCCTCATCTATAAAATGAACTGGAGAAGGAAAAGGTAAAGCACTTCAGTACCTTTGCAAGAAAACCCCGATGACTGAAATGACACAGCAACAAGAATAAAATCATAGACCTAAAAGCAGCATGTATGCGTGTGCGTATCAGCTGTTATCATTACTAGACTTCCCTGTTTCTAGTCTCTCCCCTTTCCTATTTATCCTCCAAAGTTTCCATGGTTGATATTATTCTGGCAAAGGTGCGGTCATGTCACACTTCTGTTCAGCAAGCTTCAGTGGGTCCCAGCTGCCCGAAGAATAAAATACAAACTCTTACAGCATTTAGAGGCTTTCACAGCAGGGCTCTGATCTCTGTTTCCAGACTGATTTCATACCATTCTACCTCATAAATTGCAGCCTCATTACAGTCTAGCAAAACTGGACTTCTTACCATACATGCTATTTCATTTTCCAATTCCCCCTCTTTCAAAGGCTCACCTCCTTACTTTGTCTTTTTGGAATCCCAGCTTGCTCTGCAGTGCAGCTCAGATGCCATCTCTGATTTAAGGCTTTTCCTGATACCCCAGTTGTTATTGCTTCCCTACCCCCAAAATTATTTTGTGTTTACTTATCTGTGTACATATTGCACTGCCCTGCAAAATGAAAGCTTCTTGAGGGCAGGAACTGTGTCATATTTGTCTCTGTATGCCCAGCTTAGCACAATGCCTTGAACAAATAGGTGCTTAATAAATATTTGTTTGAATTGAATTGTTTGCCCGGTAGATAAAGCAATCTTGGTGAACTGGTAGCAATACCTGCAGATGGGAATCTGAGATATTTCACAACCATGGAGACAGGCACAGGATAAAGCAACAATTTATAAAATTTCTACTTTTTAGAACTTGGAGACCAGATCTGGTTGAATCATATACACCTCCCCACAGATGTTAACACATGTAACTAAGGGAAACCAAGGGAACAAAGGGATTAGATCTGCATTTATGAGTAACTGTGCGGAGGTGTTTTGCTAGGAATATTTAAGGAGAAGTGTAATAACTATTGCCTGCAGCCCTGCTGCCTTTGGGGAAAATGGTATTATTATTAAAGAGAATAGACCCAAGTAAGTCTTCAGGGCACTAGGGAAGTAAAGTTTCGCCTTTGGGTATCCTGGAGCAATGGTGTGTGCTCCACTGTGGGGCTGAGCTATGTGGTGTAAAGTCCCCAGCTCAGGAAGCACACAGGTCACCTGGTGAGGTGCAGTTATGCTGATTAATGGTGAGAGAAGGCCTGAATGGTAAAGAGGCACAACGGCAACAGAACCCTTGGGGACTGGTGGCCTGGCCTGGGATAAGGAGTTAAGGGTAGAATAACAGGCTTCACTTTTCCAAGGCAATGACCTCCAGAGGGGCATGCTTCCTCCATAATGTGGTTCTTTCCACCTCAGAGTTCTATATCTGCCCTCTGCGACCTGGTGTGACAGCCCAGAGAGGAAGTGCACCCCCTCATGTCATCATCATCAGGCAAATCCCCAGGAGCCCTATGCTAGATGGAGCTCTCCCTTAATTATCATTTCTAATTTGTTAACAAGTCTTGTAAATCCCATCTCTAGAATATCTTCCATATTCATCCTCTTTTATCTATTTCCATTGCCGCCATTCTGGCACAGGCCTGTCTGACCACAACTTGGACTATTACAAAATCTTCCAGGTCTTCCCACCTTTATCTTTTCTCTCCTCCAAATTATCCTTCATACTCCTTCCAGACTGATCCTCTATACACATAAATGGGGTTGTGTTGCTTCAGTATTCAATGTTGAGGTAGTTGGGTGGCAAAGTAAAATAGAGCACCGGATCGGGAGTCAGAAAGACCTAAGTTCAAATGTGACCTCAGACATTTACTAGCTGTGCAACCCTGGGCAAGTCACGTAACCTCTGCTTGCCTCAGTTTCCTCATCTGTAAAATAGAGATAATACTAAAACAGTCCCTAAACTTAAGGCACTCACAAACTAATAGGGGGAGAAAACATGCAAGCAGCTATGTACAAGTAAGCTAAATATAGGATAAACTGGATATAATCTTAGGAGGATGGAAGGTCATAACATTATGGAGGACTAGGAAAGGTTTCTTACATAAGGTGGGATTTTAGCTGAGACTTGAGGCAAAACAGGGAATCCAGGAAGTGGATGTGAAGAGGGAGAGCATTTCAGGCATGGGAACAGCCAGCAAAAATGTGAGACTCTCTAGGTCTTGTTTCTTTCAACTAAATTTTAAAGTCCCAGAGTGCAGTGACAAAGTCTTTTACTTTTCTTGCATGGTGTTTCTCTCAAGAACTAGTATAATGACATATACTTATCAATGAGCCAGAGAAGATGAGGCAGGAAAATTACAGCTAAGGAAAATGTGACCCTCAAACAATAATGACTAACTCAAAAGCAATACATCAATCAATCAATGAAAGGCTCAATGCCAACAATGTTTCAATGCAGGCAATTTTTAAGGGTCAAAAACAAAATGCCTTTCCTCATGAGCTTTGAAATCTTGTTGGCCAAACAAGATGAATAAATATAAAACAATTACAGAATAAGATCTATAGGCTCTAAGTGGTAGAAAGCTGAGAGAGGTTTATATAGGGCAGAGAAATCACAAAATGTTTTGCAGGGGAACATAGGACTGGGCTTTCAAAGATGGGTAGGATATGAAGAAAGGAGGACATACAGAAGGGGACAACATGTGCACTAAGTGGGGAACATAAAAGAAACTGTCTGGACTGAAACAGAGAGAGGACACCTTCCAGGGATTACAGGCAAGTTAGTTCGGTTAGAGAGAGTGAGGCTTAAAAGGTAGGCAAAAGACTTTAAAATTCTAACAGGAGTTCTTAAGCAAAGAAATTAAATGAGGAAAGGAATGTGTCAGGCATTACTGTCTGACAAGCTGGTTTGGAGTGATGAGTGACTACAATCAAGAAAACCAAGAGATTTGAAATAACTCAGGTATAACGAAAGGAGGATCTATCCTGGATGGTAGCAGTGGGAATGGAGAATAAGGTTGGGGGAGTCAAGAAAGATTTCACAGAAAGAATGCCTCATTGATTGACTGAATATTGAGTATTAAGCTAGTTTCTAGATAGACAGAATAATGTTCCCACCAATAGAAATGGGCAAGTTGTAAAGAAGGGCTAGTTTGGAGACAGAAATAATAGGCTGGTTTGGGAGGGACCAGGTCTGATACTACAGCAGGTAATCCACTTGGAAAAGTCCTATAGGCAGACATAAATGTGAAACTGAAATAAAGGTAACTTATCAGAGATGATGCAACATGGCTTTGTGAACCATCATCATAGAAGGGATAGTTAAAGCCTTGACAGCTGACAAGCTCCAGGAAGAGAAGAGTAAGGAGCAGGGGACAGAGCACTGAGGGACTTCATAGTTTGGGACATGAAAACAATAAGAAGAGAAAATCTTGACTGGACAAGGTTTAAAAAATCTAAGAAGGATGTACTTTCAGTAAGGAATGTTCCTGCAAATGAGGCACTGATGTTAAGAATCATTAATACTGAAAAAAAAGACTGTGAGTGTTAACCTTCCAGAACAGATTTCACACAGTAGTGTGGATGGGTGTTAGGATTTTAGTAAGGATAGGTGGATATAGTAAAGATTTTAGTAAGAAGCAGTAGATATGGGAGATAAATTTGAGAAATATGAGTAAAAATGAGAAATCTAAAGAGGGGTAAAGGGCATTGGGACAAAGCAGGAGTTTTTTTGTTCTGTTTTCTTAAGACATAGGGCAGATTTATCTAAATTTGAAGAGAGAAGGAACAGAGCCAATGAAGAGGAAGAGAATGAGGATGCTAAAGAAGAAAAGATATTCATGGGATCAGTGTTCCTGAAGAGGTAGAAAAGGATGGGATTCAGAGAGGACAGATGTTTGGATAGCAGCCCTTTTCCACTGGCTTCAGGGATTTAGGGGGAGGAAGAGGGTACTCTGAATAGGGTTTCTTAGTATACATTTCCCCTGAGTGACTCTCTGCGCTATTTTTTACTCACTCACCTGCATAGGTGCACCTTGAGATTTCTCTTTCCAGGATCCATGGCTCCTCTCCTTGCTCCAACTGGGAGATCATATTGGGTTTGGAAAAGGGATACCCTGAAAGGGAAAAGAAATGGAAAACAGTCATTTGTGGAAGGATAAAATCATCTTAGAATTCAATACTGGCCTTTTCTTCTTCAGGAAAGAAAAGTAATGATATTAGGAAGCCCCAGAGTAATGCAAAAGGACCAATCAAAAGTACTCATCATCATGTTGCTAGAAAAAGAGAGGAGATGATTTTAACTCAGAAATGTAATTTGGCTCATAATTCTCTCTCCTTGTTAAAAGAATGGGAGCCTCCCACATTTGTAGATGTTTTTAGTGAGACTTTTGGGGAGAATTCTTCACCTACGTAGGTGACTGGAAAAATGTATATGTACAGTAAAGTGTTTATGTACAGCACAATGAATCAATCATACCCAGTTCCATAAAACAAAGCCCTTTCATTTATGAACAGGGAGCAGAAACTTCTAGATTCTTAATTGCATATTGATCACAAATCTTTAGTTTCTGTACCAAAAAAAAATGCAACAAAACTCAGCTAATCAAATCAGAAGATCCACACTTTTTAACAATGGAGAAATCAAAGAAATACAAATAGAAAAGTTCAATGTCATGGGAAGAAACTGCTCTTACCTAGAAAAACCAGGTTCCTGTAGTTCTCCAGCATCACCTCCCTATACAGGTTCCTCTGAGCAGGATCCAGTTGTCCCCACTCCTCCTGGGTGAAGTCCACTGCCACATCTTTGAATGTTAAAGACTCCTGAAATATCAAAGTCAATTTTATTGAATAACAGTATGTAAAATTTAATTACTTTTTCTGTCTGTCCATATTTATTTATGAGTTCTTTTAGTAAAACTAAAAAGTTAGTTTTACTCCTTTAGATTGTTTTCAATAATTCTCATAAGTTATCATATCTAATTTTTCTAATATTCTATTCTGAGTCTTAGCTTGTTTTTGTTTTTTTATTATATTTTTCTACATTGGAGAGAGGCACATTGAAATCTCATATAATTACTGTCTTACTACCTAGGTTTTATGTAATGTCAGTTGGTTTTTCCTCTAAGTACTTCTATACCATTCAGAACATATATAGTTCATAATGATATCATTTCATCATTTCTGATATCTTCAAGCATACAATAGTTTCCTTTCTTGTCTCTTTTAATCTCTTCCATTTTTACTTTTGCCTGAGAACAAGACTGATAAAACAGAATGCTCATATTATCTGGTGAGAGTTAAATTCAGAATAAAATAATAATAAATACAGCTACTCCAGGTCAAATCTACCAAGTCAAAGAGAAGTCACAGTATGGTTTCTGCTCCCAACTGGAAGGACTGTGGGGAGATGGACCCAAGATAGCAGGGTGGTAGGGGGCAATGTGGTGAGCTCCATTCCACAAAGTTTTCCAAACATATCTAGAAAATGTACCAGACCAAATCCTGATGGGAAAAGTCAGGAAAAATAACAATGAGTCATCTGGACAGTCCAGCTTAGCATAGGGGTACAGAGAGAGAGTTCTCTGGACACTGGAAACCAGGTTGGCCAGGAGCATGCTATATACACAGCCCTCCAATAGCCAGAAAGAGCCTGTGCACTAAGGAAAGAGGAAGTCTTAAACTCCTACTAGGACACTACTGAATTCATAACGGGGTACTTCAATGGGAAACAGCAATTTTGTCTCCTACTACCTACTTCCGAGTCAGAGATCCAGGGCAGACTGAGAATGGAATCTGTACAAAGGGGTGGTATTCCTCATTAAGGAATCCCTGGACAGCGTACCAAGAGAAGAGGAAGTCAACACCAGCAGCAGCAATGTAGCTCATACCCTAAGCTCAGAGTACTTTCAGCATATAGCCCAGTATGCAGAGAAATAATCAGGGCAGGACTAGACAAAACAGAACCTATAATTCTGCCACTTTGAGCCAACAGAGCTTTCTAGATGGTTAATGGGAGGAAGTCCAGAAGCAATCTACTCTTACACAAAACCAAACTGAGGTTCAGAAATCTGCCAAGGTCAAACCAGTGAAGCACCAATTAGACTTTGCCCTTGATCAGATAATTTTGGTTGCACTGAAAGCTTGCATATCACCAACCTGTCCCTAAGATTCTTGAACAACACAACACTCAATAACTCAGCCCAGACCCTTTTACCAGAAGTGCCAGAGCCCAGTCCTAATATCAAGTCCGAAGTCAGTAAATAGGCTGAAGAAATGCAAACAAAAAAGAACTCCACTATAGTGAGTTATTATGGTGGCTGGGAAGCACATTACACAAACACAGAATAAGAAAATGATGCCAAAACATCTATAAGTAAAATCACAAAGAAAAATAAAGCTTGAGCACAATTCAACTAGACTACCTAGAAAAAAATGAAGCAAGAATTAAAAACTGTTTTTATACATGAAATGAGAGGATTTGAGGAAAAAAATTAGAAGAGAAATGAGAGCTATGGAAGAAAGAATGGAAAGGGAATTAACAGTTTGTCATAAAAAATGTAAGAGGTATAAGGGCCCATTCCTGAAAGTTAGGATGAACTAAATAGAAGCCAACGATTCCATTAGACAACAAGCAATCTATTTGTTCATTTTTATTTATTTAGTATTTTGATTTTTTCCAATCATGTGCAAAAACCATTTTAGACATTCACTTTTTAAAATGTTGAGTTCCAAATTCTCTCCCTCTCTCCCTCCCTATATCTCTTATTGAGAAGGCAAGAAATTCAATACAGGTTAAACAGAGATAACAAGCAATGTTAAAACAATGTCAAAAGGGTGAAAAAAATTAGAAGAAAATATAAGTTATTTCATAGCAAAAACAACTGATCTGGAAAACAGATTTGGGAGAAAAAAATTTAAGAAACACTGGACTACCTGAACATCACGACCAAAAAAAGAGCCTAGACATCCAATTAATAGGACCTATTTCAAGATATCTTGAAAGAAAACTACTGAGATCCCCCGGTCATCTCTTGAAAAAAAACTTCAAAATTAGAACTCTCTAGAACATCATAGCCAAAATCCAAAGCTTCTAAGTAAAAGAAAAATACTGAAAGCCGCCAGAAAGAAAGAATTCAAGTACCAAGGAGTCACAGTAAGAATCAGGATTATACACAATTTGGCAGGAGGAGAGAACAACTTAGAATATGATATTCCAGAAAGCAGAAGATAGGGGCTCACAACCACGAGCTTATACAGAACATGTATCATGAGCATGATGTCACAGAGGGGAAAGTGGACTTTTAGTGAATAGAATACTTCCAAGTATTTCTGATGCAAAGAGCAGAGCTGCAGAGAAACTCTGAGGTTCAAACACAGGAGAGAAGAGAAACATAAAAAGGCAAACCTGAGAACGATGATAAAAGACTAAATAAGGTTAAACTGTTTACATTTAAATGTGGAGAAATGACACGTGTATCCTTTTAAACTTATCATCTTCAAAATCCACAGAGAGAATCTAATTAGACCAGGCCTGGGAATGGTTCTATTATGTCTTGAAAATTATAAGAAAATAATGGAAAGGGAGGGGAAGATGACTACATTAGGGATGGGGGAAGGTAGGGGAACGTAAAAGAAAATTATCTCACATAATCAATTTGTACAAGGAAGGGGTGGAGAGGATCAGCTGACACCTCCATCTGAATTGGTCAAAAGATGGAATACACACACACACACACACACAGAGAGACAGAGACAGACAGACAGACAGACAGACAAAACTGGGTACAGAAAAAAAATATTTCACTTAACAAGGAAATAGGAGGAAAAGTGGAGAAATGAAGGGAGGGAATTAGAGGGAGTATAGATAATGAGAAGGAATAGTCTGAAGTAAAACTCACTCTACAGATAAGAAAATATTTCTAACTCTTTTTGAGGTGGCAAAAGATGGGAATTTGAGAGAGTGTTCATAAACTACAGAATGGATAAACAAGTTATGTATATAAATGTGACGGAATACTACTGTGCTGAACTCTTATCAGCAAAATGACTAACCAGGATTCCAGAGGACTAATGAGGAAACATGCTACCCATCTCCTGATAGAAAGGTGAAGGATGCAGAACGTAGAATGAGACAAATATTTTTAGGACATGACCAATGTAGACATCAGTTTTGACTGGTTATAAATACTTGTATTGGGTTCTGCTTTTCTTGTGCTCTCAATTGGAGTTGCAGGGGGAGACTGAAGAGAAGGATATTGGCTCATTAAAAAAATTTTTCTTTAATCTAGAGTTGGGTTTCTCAAGGCATGATTAGCGTTAGGACAAGGGGGTATTCCAGAACAGAAGCTAGTGCAGAGTTGTGTTGGTTCACCAAAGAGTTTATACAGAAAAGGGAGTAAAGAGTAGCCAGTGAAGGGATATATAAAATGATATATCTCTTACTAAAGGGATGGTTTCTGAGCATTTTTAAATGGAAGCAGTAACAACTAAGAGGTATTATGACTTTAAAAAATAGATCAAGACAGACTACCCTTACTACTCTCTTATTTAACAGAGTTATTAAACTGGTAGATCATGGAAATACCACAGTCATAGATTTCAGCAAAGTATTTGACAAAATTTCTCATACTATCCTTGAAGACAAGATGGATCAATATGAGCTACACAATACTACAGTTAGGTGCATTCAGAACTGGTTGAATCACCAAAATGGAGTAGTCATTAATGACTCCCTATCAACTTAGGTGAAGATCTCTAGTAAAGTTTCCCTAGAAATCTATTCTTGGTCCTGCTGCAAGTTAACTTTTTGCTTTTAACAACGTGACCATATTGACAAGGTGGAATATCCATAAAAGAATGCTCATAAGAAGAAGGAGACTGGACATCATGCCATATGAGGACTTGAGAGATGCGCATGTTTGTCCTTCGTTGCCAAAGAAGACTATGCCATCAGAGAAATAATGACATGACTTGCACTTGACTTTGTTTTGAGTGAGGGAGGGCTGTGTAGGTCACCAGCCTCACTTCTCCTCCAGAGCCATCTGAATCCAGTGATCAGATATTCATCAGGATGACTAGAGAAGGCCCAGGATGAGGCAATTGGGGTTAAGTGACTTGCCCAAAGTCACACAGCTAGTGAGTATCAAGTGTCTGAGGTGAGATTTGAACTCAGGTCCTCTTGACTCCTGGACTGGTGCTCTATTCACTGTACCACCTAGCTGCCCAACCCTATAATCTGAAAGAGAGAAGAGTTGGGGATATGAAAGTTATCTTCAAATATGTGAAGAGATGTTATGGGGAAGACAGATTTGACTTGTTATGTTTGGTCTCAAAACGAAAACTAGAAGGAAGGGGTAGAAGTCGAAAGAAGAGAAACTTTGGGTCAATGTAAAGAAGAATTTCCTAACACCCAGAAGTATCCAAAAGTGGAATGGGAAGCCTTGAGAATTAATGGACTCTCCTTCACTGGAGGTCTTTCAACAAGACGGATGACCATTCATTAGGGATGTTCTAGAGGTAATTCTATTCCAGCACAGGGTGGATTAGATTATTTCTAAAGTCCCTTTGAACTCTGTAATTTTGCTTTTTAACTATAATTATTGCTACCACTATTAGTAGTAACTACAATAACAATGTAATACACAAGGAACATACTGAGGATTTAAATATCCTTTATTTTCCCTATTCTCTCTTTAAGAAGACGTTAGTATCTATTTTTGCATCTTGCACATTAAACTCATGAGCAATCCCATTTACCTTGTTCAGGGGCATCCTCTCCAGATGGGACCTTCACTTTGCAATTCAAAGCTGCATCCCTAGCAAAAAGCTGGTCTCAATCACTCAGACTGTAAGCTTGAACATTCTGCTGAGAAACCCTGTGGGTCAAAGATATCAGTTAGAGACAACAGGAAGAACTCAATAGCCTCAGACACATAAACTCAACCTCATCCTCATCACCCATATCTAATCAGTTACCAAATTCTGTCAATTTCATCATCATATTCCCTTTTCTATATTCTATCCTGTCTATTCCTATTTTGATCGCCTTCATACAGGCCCTTACAACTACCCACCTATCTGGTTTACTGAAATAGCCTCCTAACAGATTTCGCCACTTTCATACTCTCCCCATCCAATGCATTCTTCAGACCACTGCCAGATTATTCTTATTCATGTAGATCTGATCAGGTTACTCCTCTGTTCTATACCATTTAAAGGATAAAGTCCAAACTCCTAATATCTTGACACTCAAGGCCCTTTAAAATCTAATACCACCCTACCCCCCAAATTAACAGGTGACATAACAGCCCCAGTCACACAAAAGGAGGCTCTGGCTCCTCTCTAGGCTATTAGGTCACTTCCCTTATCAGACCAAGAGGTCTACAGAGAATAAAAGTCGGATAATTTGTTCAATAAATACCTGAGAGGGAACATGATGCACAGGCAATCACACCAGATCTGGAGTCAGGAGACATTGGTTCAGATCCTAATGCTGACACTTATTAGTTGTATGACGTCTTCTTAGAGCCTTATTTTCTTCATCTGCAAAGTTAAGATAGCAATATTTTCATTACCTAACATATGTTTTTTGAGGGAAAGTGGTTTATAAACCTTACAATGCTATAGAAATGTCAGCTGTCATTATTATTACTTCCATCAAATACAGGTTCCTAGGGCCAAATGGACTGCACATGAAGTCATATCCAATCACAGTATTTAGTTTCAACTTCTTTTATGCATTATCATATTCTATTCATTATATGTTGTATCCCCCTACTAGACTGTAAGGTCAATGAAGGCAGAGACCATTTTTATTATTCATAAAGGTATCTGGTACAATTTTGAGCACAGGACTCTGAATGTCATACAGAATTTTCTCCTGCCGCACCCCACACCCCTTCCCTAGCTAAATAGATAGATATGTATTTTATTTAAACATATGTGTGTGTTTGTGTGTTGTCTCACTAAGAAATTGTGTATGTTATAGAGACTGTGATTATGTGAAATTTTTCTTAATTACAATTAATAAAGTCACTATCTGGAAAATAATACTCCTTTAGCTGAGACAAACTACAAACATTTTTAAGTCCTAAGTCAACAGGTACACAGTCTAAGGGAATTGGCTTCCTTTGCTAAAAGTAGAGGCTTTACCAACATTTCCTAGTGAATGTTGATATATCAAGAGATAAATGATTTACAAAGAATTGTAGGATTGTGTAAGTCTTTATGCTAGAAGCAATTAATTTATACAAGAATAGTCACAGAGAAGCTATTTTTATAATGATAAAAAAAAAGAAAAAACTAGCAATAGGATGGAAATAACCAAGTTAACTGCATTTTATTTCATGGCTATGAAAAATGACAAATAGAAGCATTATATCATACATAAGCAACATAGAATAAAGGAAAGGGCACCAGACTATGAATCTAAGTCCTGGGTTTGAGTCCTGACTATGCCTCCAGTTAACAGACATCAGATAACTCATAGCATAGTGCAGTGTTAAGAATACTGGCTTTGTAATGAAAACACCTGAGCTTAAATTTTGATTGTGCTATTTACAACCTGCATAAGTTATTTCACCTTTTAGGGGCTTAGTTTCTTTATCTGTAAAACAAAAGCAATAATACCTAGCTACCTGAAAGGGCTATTGGTATATAAATGAGTGCTATTGCCATTCTGGAATCTGTGACTCCAAAGTTGTAGTATTTTGTATTTGTTACATACAGAATAATTAATTACATGGTGATAATGAGTTTCTACAACATTAGTTGGGTCAGTTCTCAGCTAGCCTTTTTAATTTGGAAGTTTGTCAATGTTTATACTCAGAGTCTACTACTCTGAGAACTTAAATGGCTTTCCCAGGCTGACCTAGCTAACATGAGTCAGAAGCAGGACTTGAACCTAAGTCTTCCTGACTCCAAGGCTGTCACTCTAAGGACTACTCCATGCTACCACTGATAATAATGGGTAGCAACAATAATAATCATTGTAGTATATTAATATCTGTAGGATCGATTCTAACTGCGTAGAAATGCATATTTAAGATTATACCAGAAAGCAAATAACTAAGAGTGGGGTTTTTTCCTACAAAGTTAATAGTTTGGTTTTTTTAAGTGACACAACTGCCTTTTATATTCTGAAGCTTAAAGTCACCCAGGAAAAAAAGCACAGAAAAAACAGATCTCCAGGACATCAATAATAGCAGCACATTAGTTGTTGACTAAGCCAGAATTCAGTTATTTCAAGCTGTGATATAGTATAGTCATCAGGCTTTGTGGTTCCAATACTATCACTTTCCAGCTCAGCAATCTCTAGCTATTTCTTTTGCCTCTAGGATAAAACATGAAGCACTCTGTTTGGCACTTAATGCCATTGACAATCTGGCCACAACCTATCTTTCCAAGTTTATTACACACTGCTCATATTTACAAACTCTACCTTCTAGTCAATCTACTTCTTCAGTTTCCCGTAACCATAAATGCTGTTTCAGTTCCTGTCATCTTATTTTTGCAAAGGCTTTCTTCCCAGCAGAAAAAAGAGAGAATCACTTTTGTCTTTGTACCCCAGCGCCCAGCACAGTGCCCGGTGCATCCTAGGCGCTCAGTATTATTGGTACACTGGATCTTAGTCCCTCACCTCAGCCTCTCTCCCTTCCTGCATGTCCAGTTCAAACATTACACCTTACAAAAGAATCTTCCTGATCTGCTTCTTCCCAGTGTTTAGTGTCCTGTCCTCCATTATTCTTGATTTATTCATCTTTGCATATAAAGATATAGGTAAAATCCAGGTCAGGGTATCTCTTTTTTATCTTAGGATTCCTCAGTGCCTAGCACAGTCTCCAGGAACACGGTAAAGGTTTAATAAATATTTGTTGAATGAATGAATCTTCACTCTGTCACTGATTTACTGTGTGACTTGGCTTAAATCACTTTCTGGGTTTTAATTTCTTCTATCAATCAGTAAACACTGATGAAGCCCCTGCCATGCGCCAGGCACTGTGCTAAGCACTGGGGATATAAAAAGAGGCAAAAAGGCAGTCCTTGCCTGCAGGGAGGACTCTAACAAAGGGGACTACCAAATGACACTGGATGGCCTCCAGTTCTGAATGCTGTGGAATGGCTGGAACAAAACACAGGACTTTTAAAAAGCTTCTAAGACCACTTTTCCTTCCGCCTTCCCCAACCCATCCCTCCTTCCAGCCTGTCCATAAGGACGGTCATCCTCACCCTTCTTGGTAAAGGGGCTAAGCCAGTGACAGGTGGGCGGAGTCAAACTCACTCCGAGGGGAAGGGAAAAGAAAGGAGGGGCGGGGAGTGGGCGGGACTGGCCTTTGGCACATACGCAGAAGGGAAAGCTTGTCAGGCGCCCCCAAGGTCCCTTCAATGCACTGCTTTGCTTGCACCCCTGGGCTCTGGCCCCGCCCTCAGCGTGGGCAGCTGTGGGCTCGCTGACTGACCGAGCAGCGCAAAAGCAGGTCAGATGCCCGGACCACTAAATACCTGGTGTTTGGGGTCCCCGGGGACAAACTCACCACAGACAAAGGAGGCGCCTCCGAAGAGAAGTCCCTACAAACCGCATCGGGGCTGCGCGCGCAATCCCAGCCAGACAGGCACCGCGCCTGCGCAGACACAATCCAAGCCTTGAGCTACCTGCCAGAATCATCCTTGGGGAGCCGCCAAATCCTTCACCGAGTCACGGAAAGACGGGGCTGGGGGCGGAGAGGGGAGGAGGGGGCTGATTTTTTTTAAACTATTAGAATGTAAGAGCTGGAAGGAGCTTCAGAACGATAGAATGCTGATGCTGTAAGAGCCTTAAAGCATAGCATTCAGTATCAGAACTGGTTCAATAAACGTTTACTGAGTGCCTGCCAGGACATAGCGTGTCACAGTGGACAAGTATTAAATGCCTACTGTGTGCCAGGCTGTGCTGGGAGCTGGGATACAATGTAACAAGTGAAACAGTCCCTCTTTGCAGGGAGCAAGGTCATGTATGTGTCTATATAGTATTCATAGAATAAACGTAAGGTGTCTCACAAGTCAGTGTGGTTTTAAGCTTTAATAAGTTCATTCAAGTTATGCACATTTAAGAGCCTGCTGTGTACCAGATCCTGTGCTAAGCTTTGGGTAGAAAAAAGATGCCAAAGACAGTCACTGCCCTCAAGGTGCTTACAAAGAAGCATAGAGTAAACAAACATGTACAAATAAGCTGTATCTAGGATAAACAGGAAATATTTGACAAAGGGGTAGGTCATTATTTTAACATTGGAATTGAAAGGGATTAGAAAAGTCTTCCTCTAAAAAAATTTAGAAATATCAATGATCTTAGAAAAACATGGAAAGACTTGCACTAAATAATGACGAGTAAAATAAGAGAACATTGTATATAGTAACAGCAACATTGTTTTAAAAATGATTTTGAGCAAGTAAGTCATTTCGACTGTTATACTCGATGTAACTATAAAGGACATGAAAAAGGATACTATCTGTAATCAGAGAAAAAACTGATAAATGGAAGTAGGTATAGGGTAATTTTACATATATACCTAATTGGTCTAACGGTAGCCATCTCTGAGGAGGGGGAAGGGAGGAAAAAGAGGAGGAAGGAAATTTACATGATAACTTTGTTGTGTATTTAAAAGAAATAACAAGTTATACATAGTGAATGTGCAGTTTCATGTGTGGTCATCTTTTTTATTGTGCTATGTTATGGAAATGCTTGTTGTATTCCATAAATTTAAAAAAAATTGAATTAAAAAATATCGGTGCTATAAACGTGTAAAAAGTCATTTGAAAGGTTAACTATGTACAATTTAAAAATAGTAATGTTTCTTATTAAAATTCCACATAGCCACTGTCATGTGCTCTAGATGATGCTTGAATTTTGTAATAAATAAACTTTTAGCAGTTGCTGCTTAGTGACTAAAAGGGTTTCATTTATAACTCTAGACATAAGGTCATTCAAAGAACAAGTTTTAGTACATACAACCAAAGATCAAGTTTTGATGTGACCCTACAAGAAAAGTATTAGATCTATTTCTAATGGATATAAATCAAGTGACTGAAGTGACCAAGCAAGAGGAGGTCTTCTATGGATCCATGGTTATGAAAACAGTATCACCTGGAAGCTGTTTCACGGGCAATGTATAATGACAGGGTTTTCCACCTTCTTAAAATTGAAAATTTTAGCTTATTTTCCCAAATTAGTAAAACTAAATAAGTGTAAAAATAATTTAAATAATTGAGTTTTAAAAATGATATTTCTGCAAGTTTTTGGCATTTATGCTTCTCAAGTTAGTAAAGGTTTAAACTGCACTAAGACTTTTGGGACACCCTATCTAAAGCGAATAAATATAAAGTAATTAAATACAAAGTAGCTTGAAAAGAAAGACACTGGCAGTTCAGGGTATGCAGAAGAGCTTAACGTAGTAGTGTAAATACAATAAAAGCCATCTAATCTAACCTCTTCATTTTACATATGTGGAAACTGAGCCCCAGACAGGGAAAGTAACATTCACAACATTGAACATTGAGAAAGAAGCAGTCAAAGCTAGAACCCAATGATTAATAGCTGAGTGTTCCTCCTCCCCAGAGGTTCCAGCCATTCATTTCCCCAAAGACCTGATCATTATTAGTAACTCTTCCCTGACCAAGTCTAGTAATAAAGTTCCCAAGCTTCTAAACAAGCCTAAACCCCTGGCTAAGTTCACAGACAACCCTGGGTGAGAGGGGGAAAGACTGAGAAGATAATCTGATCTTCTCCCTTAGTCACAGGCCATAACCTTTGCCCTTCACATCTCCATAAAGACATAACAGCTCCAGCTTGTCTCCATGGAAACCTTATAAACCCTAACTCCAATTTCCTCCACCAGAATGGGTACCAGAAACAACCCTTTTGTTGTGTAATTCAGATCATACCAAGTCTAGGGACTGGTCCAAGAGAGAGGTGGAGGCATGGAGAGGGTGGGGGACCTGGGAAAACACACAAAGGCTAGGCCCGACCAATAGAGGCTTAAGAACTGGAATTTTGCTTAGATCCTGACCCAGTTGTAGTTTGCAGAAAATCTCTGCCACAGTAGGCTGGCTCTGACCTCTTCAGAAGGTGAGATTGTTGTTGACAGGGAAAGAGATGGGAATAAAAAACAAAATTTATCAAAGAAATGCAACAGGTACCTGAAGATTATTTAAAGGCATGTTATCCAGAGAGTCATATGTGTTATGATATGATAATATGATATTATGATATCATATTAAAATGAGGTTTATACAAACAGCATGGTGTGACAGATAAAGAATACTGGAGTCAGGAAGACCTGGGTTTAAATCCTACCCCTGACACATACTGGCTGTATGATTTTGGGCAAGACACAACCTCTCGGTATTGCAGTCAACTCCAAGTCTATAGCAATTTCTCACAAGCAGCTGCCTACACCAGTGAAATGAAGAAAAAGGAGGAGGAGGAGAAGAAAAGAATGATTTTTCCATCAAAATCCATTTGTCCCTCCCTTAAACTTTTCTATTTCTATTGAAATTCCTATTTCTATCATCCCAGTAACTCAGGATCATAATCTAGACTCCTCCTTGACTTCCCCTTCACCCTCTACTCCATCCTCATGGACACTCTGAGACTCTACCATTCTGACTGGCTAATCCCTTTTTTTTCAGATTGCCATTTCTGGAGGGACTCAAACTATGCTCACTTAACTCTGGCTTTATTTACTCTTGAGATTTCTCCACCTCCTCAAGAAACACCTTGCTCCTACCTGGGTACCTTTCCTCATGGCCTCTCTTTTGTGTTATCTTTCCCCATTAGGATGTAAGTCTTTAAGAGGGGACTATCTTATTTGCTTATATTTGTATCCCTAGCACTTAGCATGGTGCCTGATATGTAGTAAGTACTTTAATTTATCAATCTAATTATTGTCATCTCTTTCTCCATGTCTCCTTCGATCTTCTCTCCACTCAAACACACCTGTCATCAATTAAGAACTTCCTAATTTGTCCTCCTGCTTTTGGTCTCTACAAGTCTGTGCCTTTACACACTGTCCACCATACAGAGGATGCACTCCCTACTCACCTCTGCCTTTCGGAAATCCTAGTGCCCTTAAAAGTTCATTCAAGCATCATCTTCTACATCAGAAGTGTCAAACTGTGCTTGCCAGGGGCCTACAAAACTCCCAGTGCAACCCAAACCAGATTAAAAGGCAAATGGGAAATGTGTAACAAAATAAACAAAAATACAATACAGCATGGGGCAACTAGGTAGTGAAGTGGATAGAGCACTGGGCTTGGAACCAGAATCACTCATCTTTATGAGTTCAAACACAGCTTCAGACACTTAACTAGCTGTGTAACCCTGGCCAAGTCACTTAAGCTTGTCTACCTCAGTTCCTCATCTATAAAATAAGCTTGAGAAGGAAATTGCAAACCACTCCAGTACCCTTGCCAAGAAAATCCCAAATAGGGTCATAAAGAGTCAGACATAACTGAAACACCTCAACAAGAACAATACAGCATAATGTTACTTTATGATTTTCTAAGTCAAAGTGCTGCCTCCAGGGATCTGTTTCTATTTCAGTTTGACATAACTGCCTAGGTGAATCACTATTCAAATTACCTTGCATTTTACTCATCTATGTGCATATTGTATTGTCTTACAATGTGAGCTATTGGGGAACAGGGATTGTTTTATTTTTGGCTTTATATTCCCAGCTCCCACCTCCACCCCAGTACCTAGCACAGTGCTTTATATATAAATGCTTGATAAATTGTACTGATTGTCATCTTGCAACCTGAAGAAAGAACATTGGAATTGATTCCAAAGTCTGTCAGTTACCATCCATGGGATTTTGAGCTTGTCCATTCCCCTCTCTGACCTTCAATTTCCTCATGTTTAAAGTAGGATAACAATGCCTATCATTCCTACTTCTCATGGTGCCTAAATAACCTCCCAAAGATCTGGTCATGGCACTCCTCTGCTCAAAACCCTTCAGTGGTTCTATATCAACTACTGAGTAAATTTTAAATTCATGTACTTGTCACTCAAGTACTTCAATCAATCAGCAAACTTCTATGAAGTGCCTATTATGTGCTAGGCACTGCCTCTACAACCTGGTTCTATACTACCTTTCCAAGCTTTTCTTATGATACTCAGTTCTATGTATGCTACAGTCCAGCCAAATCAGACAACTCTGTGTCCCCAAACCCTCTGTGAACTCTCATACATCCTTGCCTTTGTTCAAGTTCGTTTCTGTACCTGGAATTCACTCTTTCCACTTCTTCTTGTGGTAGATTCTAATACATCCTTTAAAGCCCAATTTAACTACCATTTCCTCCAAGAAGATTTCCTGACTCCTATGTCAGTAATGACCTACCCCCCTTTAACTTCATATGTGGTGCTTCCATTTTTTGTATATGTCCAAAGGATCATAGGACCATATTTTCTGATGGAAGGAACCTTAGAATTCAAGTGGCCCAATCCTATTATTTATAGATGAGAAAAATGAGGCCCAGAAATTATTTTGTATATATTTTATATGTATTTAGCTATATGCATGTCATCTCCTGCCAATAGAATATAAGCTCATTGAGGGCAGGGAAAGTTTTATTTATATCCTTAGTGCCTCATACTCAATAGGCACTTAACTAATACTTTTTAAAGCAAATGAATGAACAAATGAACTGATTAAAAGACAATACACAGTAACAAAATCCCAAATCATTGTGATGTTATATGGCTATGAATCATGGCATATCACTACCTTAGAAAAATCAAAATTGCAGGTGACCCAAAGAGCAATGGAAAGAGATATAATGGCTGAAAATGAATGGCAAAATATTAACTGATAACTTGCATGTCAGAAATAATATAAAAGACATTATGAAGGATATAAATGATTGGTAAAAATATGTGAGTCAGTCAAGTAGTGAAAATAAAGTATTATAGATGGATGGTCCAAGCACTAAAGTGTTATCCACGAAATATTTTAAAAACCAAAAGATATCATATTGTTAGCAAGATGGTGAAGTAGTATTTTTCCATAAATCTCTCAAAGCCAACAAACCTCAGAAAAAAGAATTATGTATTGGATACAGAATAATTAAAGCTGAATTCATAGAATATGAAGACTGAAACATTACACAAAGTGAAATAACATAGAAGAATTTAAATATTTCCAGTTTAAGAGGCCATACTCTTCAAACCTCTCCATATGCTAGGCGTAGTAGGTACAACCAACTTCAAAAGACTGGGGTTCTGGGTCTGGTGGTAGATGTACCAGTCAGGTCTCTGACAGCAATGAATAAGCTTGACCTCCTACACCCCAAAAGAAGAAGCAGACATTGATTCTGTCCAGTAAAGAGAAAACAACAGGAAGGTAAAGCAGTAGACATGGATAGCACAGCACTGTGGTAGAATCAGCTAGATAGGAAGTAGTCAGCTGGAGGAAAGAGTCACTATGCTAGAGAGAAAGGGAGCTGGGATCTCAGATGGCAACATTCCTTGTCCTCCAAAGTTTACTCTAGCCAAGAACAGCAGCTAGGCCCCCACAATACCTATCCAAGTCAAAGGTAAAGAATGTCCTACACCTACTAGATGAAGGTCTAAGCAGCACTGGAAGGAGAAGATGGAAAAAAAAAAAGAGGGAAACTAGAGACAGGTGTCTACAAATACAAGTGAAAGGCCAAAATACCAAAAGAATAAAGGAAAATACCTGGGCAAAAGCCTCACCCAGCAAACCAACATATAAGCTTATAAAATAGAATTAACAATACACAAGAACTAAAACAGAAGCCATAATACTACAAATGCACATTATGCCACAAAAGAAAGTGAACCAAAATTTCCTAGTGAGCATCCCGTGGATGTCACAGAAATCATAAAATAACAGCAAGAAATTCCAGGATGGATGATCCACATGAAAAACAAAAATGTTAAAAGAAGAATAAATTAGATCAGAAATCAGAGCTCTCAATGTAGAACTAAAAACTTTTTTTAAAAAAATCAGTTAGAAAAAATTTGAATATGCAATGGAAAAGCAAATGAGTAATTACAAAATAGTTGAAGCTCTGAGAGAGAATAACAGATGTAGAACACAAAAACATAAAAGTGGGAGAAAATTTGGCAGAAGAGTCAGTCAATAAACTTTTAGTAAATGCCTACTATGTGCCAGTCACAGTGCTAAGTGCTGAAGATACAAAGAAAAATAACAGGTTTTGCTCTTAAGAACTCACAGTATAATGGAGACAACACACAAACAAGCTATATGTACACAGAAAGGCACTAGAATTAAGGGGGATTGGGAAAGACTTCCTGTAGAAGGCTGGGGTTTAGCTGGAACTTGAAGACAGTCAAAAGGTAAAGATGAGAAGGGAGAGAATTCCAGTCATGAAAGATAGCCAGTGAAAATGCCTGGATTCTGGAGATGGAGTGTCTCGTTTGAGGAATAGATCAGTGGATCACCGAGTACAGGAGTGAGGAGAGGGATATCGTTAAAGTGTAGGAAGACTGGAAAGGTGTATGTGTGTGGGGAGGGAATTGAAGGTTTTTAATAGCAAAGGGAGGATTTTGTATTTGATCCTGGAGGATACAGGAAGCCACTGGAGTTTATTGAGTGTGGAGGGAGTGGGGAGGGGTGTTAGTGATATGGTCAGACCTATGCTTTAGGAAGATCACTGACAGCTGAGTGGAGGATGGACTGAAGTGGGGAGAGTCTTGGTGAAGGGAGAGCAACAAGGAGGCTTACTGCAATAATCCAGACACAAAGGCCTGCACCAAGGTAGAGGCAGTGTCAGAGGAAAGAAAGGGGAGGATATGAATGACATTATGAAGATAAAATCGACAGACTTTGGTAGCAGATTGGATTTGGGGAGTGAGAGGCAGTGAAGATTAGAGGATGATACCTAAATCATGAGCCTACGTAACGAGGAAAAACAGCAACATTAAAAGAACATGAATTCTGTGTAGGTCAAAGCAACTGCTTTGAAGAGAGGATGTACAGGAGTAATTTAAGGATTATAGTTTTCCAAAAAAGAACATGATAATTTTTTTAAATTTTGGACCCAAACTCCAGAACTCATCTACAGAATAGAGAAAAGAAAAAGAAACATATCATAAACTTAAATATTGAAATTTAAATACAAAGTAAGAAAAGGGAAAAAAGCACATCATGTACATAGTGGAACATAAGAGAGCATTCAGAATACATAGCATTAAATTTTCCTTTCAAGAAAAGCTGTATGATAAATACATATTATACTGAGAGCTATCCAACTTTGATTTCTTGTAAGTTTTCTTTTGTTCTCTGCTGTGCACTTTTCACTTTGTTCTTTTCCCCCCTCCTCTTGCCACAATTTTTTCTAAAGCTGAATACCACAGTACAGAAAAATAAAAGAAAATTTTCCAGGAACTTTTGAATTTAGATCACAAAGCTCTGATATATTGAATTTATAGATCACTAAAGTAAAAAAAAAAAAAAAAAGGCTTACTTGTGATGTTCCAAAACTCAGTGAACTATAAGGTATAACTTAAAATATCCTTTAAATTTTTTCATATTTCTTAATTCTTTTTTATTCTGAATTTTACCAACAGAAAATAGCATTTTTATATACATTAAGGAACCCAAATAAGAGGACTCCATATTAAACTGTGAATCTCTATTTCATTATTGCTTGCTTTTTTAAAAAATAGTATATAACAAATTTTATATATTAGTTTCAGAACCACGCCTCTTGTCTGTACTTCTTTCTGAACTTGCTTTTATTCTCCTCTGCATTTTAAAAAAATGTAACAATAACTTCTTTTTACATTTTAAAAAAACGCTAAAAGAACTGCCTTCTTTTTAGCATTATGATTGCCAACTTTTCCTCCCTATCCCACTTCAATTTAAAAAATGAAAGAAATAAAACTCTTGTAATAAATAAGCATAATCAAGCAAAATAAAACTCACAGAAGCCATGTCTCTTTCTATATCTTGTGTCCAATTCCTCTCTGTCAGGATGTTGTTTGCATGAGTCATTATATGACAGTACTTTGACGAGAATACTTGTCCTTCAAAGTTGTTTTTCTTTACAACGTTTGGTCCTTGTATAAATTGTTCTCTTAATTCTGCTCATTTCCTTTTGCCAAGTCATATTTCCTAGAATTCTCTGAAATCGTCTCTCCATTTCTTACACATTACAGAATATATTCCATTACATTCTGAAGCCACAATTTGTTAAGCCACTCCCCCGTTGCCTAAAAGGCCATGAAAACAATTCCTTAGCTTCTCCATCTTGTCTTTTCTGGCTTCTCTCCCAAGAGCAAAGCAATTTACTTCTCCCCCTCAGGGTTCTAGGATTACCCCTGAGTGGTTCCAGGTGCTTATTCTCCAATTCTGTTGACTCCCACTTCCTTCTGGGTGGTTTCTCTCAACTATTAGCCAATAGTTCCTCAGCTCCATTTAACCAATGAACGTCAATATACTTATACAAGATACTTACTTTGAAAATATAGTGAAAATAAAAATATAAATATTTTCCCCTACCACCTCAGGATTACATTCTTCCCTATTTGTCTCTGAGGCAAGTGGGCTCAGTCCAAACACTGTTTCTACATAACATTGTTCCCCTCCTCCCTCCCCCTGAGTTCACATCCAAATGAGACAAGAGGAAAAGTTCAGAGATGAAGCTAAAGTAGTCTCCTGAGGAAAGTTATACCTCTGAAAACATATTCAAAAAATATAAGGAGATAAATAGAATGGGTTAACAAAATCTAGAAAACCAAAATAAAAACCCAAAATAAGCACCAAACAGGGAAGGACTATAAAATGATAAGCAAATCTAAAAGCTAGTTCTTTGAAAATACTTACAAAATTGTTAAAATTTTAACTGAATAGTTAAAAAGAGGGAACAATATCAACTTCAAAATAAACAACAAAGTGAAACATCAAGAAACAAAAAAAATAAAGAGCATTAGGAACATACTATTACAGGATGCAGCATATTATACACAATTAGCTGCCAGCAAAACTGAAAATTTAAATATATGAAGAATGACCTAAAGAAATATAACATGCTGAAATTAATAAAACATGAAATAGAGATTTCTTAATGCATGAGTTGCATTGAGATATGTATATATGGATGTGTAAATATATATGTGTATATATATATATATATATATATATATATATATATATATATATATATATATAGCAAGTATGTATGAATACGTAATCTCCCCAAGAGCAACGAGGTGGTTCAATGAATAGAGAGCTGGGCATGAGGTAAGAAAGACCTGTGTTCAAATCTGAGATCAAACGCTGTATGAACCTGGGCGAGTCATTTAACTACTCCATTTTCCTTAGTTTTCTCAGCTGTAGAATGGAGATAACAATAGCACCTGCCTCCTAGGTTTGTTATGCCAATCAAATGAGATATTTGTAAAAAGTACTTAGCACAGTACCTGGCACACAGTACATGTTTAATAAATGTTTGTTTCCTTTGCCATTCCTCTTTATTCTCCCCTACCCTACCCGGAAAGACATCCTTTGCAACAAAGAATGAAACACAGAGAAAAAAGCAGTTAAGCAAAACTAACCAACATATCAATGTAGCCTGAACATATAAGTAATGTTTCATGCCCATAGCCCTTCAGCCTTGCAAAGAAGGGAAGGAAGTTCATTTTCTTATCTCTTCCTTAGAACTAAGCTTGGCCATTATATACAATTTTCAGCTTTGTTATTTTTGTTGTTTAAATCTAATTTGTTAAATTTAAATTGATGCAGTCATTGTATATATTAATTTACTTCACTTTGCATCAACTCATAAATGTTGCTAGGCTTCTCCAAAATCACCATAATTATCATATATTAAAGCACAGGAGCTATTCCCCAGTGGATAAATGGTCAAAGGAGAACAGTTCTCAAAAGAATTACAAATCCTCAGGATTTATTATAACAAATCACGGAAACAAAAAATATAAATAAAAAATAAGGTTTTACCTGATGCCTACCAAACTGGCAAAGATGTCAGAAAAAAATGTAAATAGCCAATAGCATAAGGAAATGGGCACCCTAATACCCTATCAAGTAGAACTGTGAATTGGTCCAGTCATTCTAAAAAGCAATTCAGAATTATGCTATTTTTAAAAAGTGACTAAATGCCCATATCTTTTGGCATGCAGATCCTACTGTTAGGCACAAATCCCAAGGAAGTCAAAGACAGAAAGATTCCTAAAACACTAAAGCATTTACATCAATACTTTCTGTAAGAGCATACAACAGGAAACAAAGTTATTGTCCATTGACTGAGAATGGCTATACAAACTGTGATACATAAACACAACTGAATGTTGTTCCTGTGCTTTAAGAAACAGTAAATATGAATTCAGGGGATATGTGCGTGCACACACACACATATACATACATGTTTGTGTACATATGTACTATATATCTATATACATGCATACACACATATATAAAAATTGATACAATGTGAATACAATACACAAAGTGGGTATCACAATGTAAATCAAATTTTAAGTATCTGAAACTGAATGTCATATAATTTTAATGACCAACTGTGGCTCTAAAAAAGAAATGAGGAAACACACCCCTTCTTTTATAAAATATGTGGGGTTAATCATGGATACAAGATACTGCATAAAACAGTCATAGGTGTGGTTAGTTTTGGTTAACTTTTTTCTCTCTCTTTAAATCTTTAGGAGGGATAGATTATTAGGTACGGGAAAGCAATATTTTGGAAATGAATGTGATGTAGCAGAAAAAATATTTTAGAATGAATTTTATTAATGGATGCAGTATCTTTATTGGCCACCAGAGGTGGCTCAACCTGCAAAAGTCTAAATTGCTATCTCACTGCCAGGCCATAGACTCAGAGACTTCTGCCTGGGTCTGGAATTAATCCAGTGGATGAAATAAAATACTATTCAAAAAATAAAATTACAACACATGCACAGTTCTAGAGTCCCCACCTTGTGTTGGGCTCTATTATCTCTGGTCATAACTCTCTTCCCGTTCCCTTCAACATAGGACTCAGATTTTAAACATACTGTGATCACAGAAAGAGCAACTAGGTGGCACAGTGAATATAGCACTTGACTTGGAATCAGAAAGGCTCATCTTCATGAGTTCAAATCCAGCCTCAGATACTTATTAGCTGTCATTTAACCCTGTTTACCTCAGTCTCCTCATCTGTAAAATGTGAAAAAGGAAATGGCAAACCACTCCAGTATCTTTGCCAAGAAAATCCCCAGATGGGGTCACAGAGAGTCAGACACAACTGAAACAACTGGACAATGGTCACAGAGAATATATAAACATGTAAAGAGATATATTTATATGTTATCTACAAACAGATATGTTTCTGTGTTCTATGTAGACAATAGAAAGGAAAAGGTCAAACTCTCCTATACAGAGCCATTTGCCTATAGCCATCCCCTAAACTGACTCCCATTTGTTCTCCTAGATATTCAGGTTTGGGTGGGGAGAGGAAATCCCTAAACCATGCACCCACAACTCATGGAAAATGAACAACAGAAGGGAGTGTGTCCAGAATCCCATCTCCAGATTACAGATTATAACAGGGAAAAGTGTTTTCTCCTGCAGCTCATAAGCCAGATGGGAATCACCAATGCCTGCTAGTCTCAGGACTAAAGATCTTCTTTCCACACTCCTCTCCAACTCTGTTCCAGTAGTAAGATCACCTCCATTCACAGTGCTGATCTCAAGCAGTCACATTCTGGGTCCTCCTATCTCACAGAAGTCCAGGTCGTGGCTACTTTTATCATATACTCAGTGATTAAGAAGTCTTAGGGGCAACAAGGTGGCACAATGGATATAGCAGCACTGGCTCTGGAGTCAGGAGGACCAGAGTTCAAATCCAGCCTTAGACAATTAATAGCTTATAACTCTGGCAAGCCAGATTGCTTCAAAAAAATAACAACCAGTCTGTCTTTTAAGGATAGTTAAAGAAAGAAGCGGTAGCCAATCTTAGATCTTACAGATCTTGTACCCTTCAATCCTATTATGTCCACTGTGAACATGTATTCTCTAAGACTCTCAGTGAGGGGGAAAGGGCAACCATCTTCTTACTTATGCCAAGGTCATCAGAATTTATTTTCCCAAATTTAGGATTAATTAACCCAATGATCCAAGGAGGCACATTTCAACTCAACCTAAGGGAGGATACCTTAACTATTAATGATGCCAAGGAATTCAGACACAAAAGAAAAAAAAATTTGCATGAACTGATTGAGAGTGAAAAAAAAAGATCCAAGAGGACAATATACACAGCAATTGGAATGTTGTAAATAAAAAGATCACTACTAAAAGGAAATGTAACCGAGTAAAGAAAAAACCAGCAAAGGTGATAGAAAAGAGATAAGTGAAACATACCTTCTCTCTCATGGCTCAGAAGTGAGGAAATTGTAAGAACTAAATATTGTATATATTGGTAACAATAGCCTATATCAGATGTTTTTGCATGATTGCTTTTGTTTGTGTCAAGGAAGAGTTAGCTTGGGAGAAGGAGGAGGAAGTGACTATGTTATAAGGGGGAAAAACTGATTTTGTTTCTCCCTCTCTCTCTCTTTCTCTCCCCCTCCCTCCCCCGTCTCTCTCCATGTCTCTCTCTCTCTCCCTCTCTCTTACTGTCTCTCTCCTTTCCCTCTCTTTCTCTTTCTATCTCTCTCCTCTTTGTTTCTGTCTCTGTCTCTCTGCCTGTGTCATCATCATTTTGGGGCCAGAGGAAAATAATAACTAAAGAAGATAAGCACTATGGTGCCTGGTTACACATTCTTGAGTTTCACATCCCTCCTTGGATGATTTCCTGTGAAGGATTTTAGTATAGGAAATACTAACTACCCTTACTCTGAAATTCCTTCTCCCAAAATCTAGGGTGTGTCAATCCCAATAAATAAACAAGCATTTATTCAGTTCCTACTATGTATCAGGCACATACCAATTTCTGAGAATACAAGGATGAAAACAGAACAATCCCTTCCTTTAAGGAATGTATGTTGAGGAAGCAACATGTATTCATGTAAGCGAATACAAACTATACACAAAGAAAATACAAAGTAATCTGGAGTGGGGCACCCGCAGCTAGGAAGATCATGAAAAATATTATATAGAAAGGGAGATTTGAAAGAATCTACAGATTCTTAGAAGACAGGGAAGGCAGCTGATTATGAAAGCATTTCAGATTATGCCAGGATTTCCTATCCTTCTATAGAACAAATTCTAGGTACAAGTGATCATTTTCCTTTTTAGTTCAACTGAAAATATTAAGAAATAAATATTTCTCTGGTTTGAAAACCCTTTCCAGATTTTTTTTTCCTTTTAGCAAAGTGTGTAAAAGTCAAGAACAAGACTAAGGTTCCAGGAAATGGATTAAGGTGGGAGATGAGACTTTGAACAAAGAATAGTTCTTGTATTTTTAAATCTTTGCTTTCTCCATCCCCTGAAGTAATTGGCCTATAAACCACCCATGAGAAATATCTTTTCCATTCAGAAACCCTCTTATTTTATTCAAAAAAGATTTCAGGGATATTAATCATAGAGTTGAGTCTCTCAATCGTTGAGAGAAATGTTCAAGGAAGGAACTGAAGAGCTCTAATTGAAGGGGGTTTTGTTGTTGTTTTGTTCTATGTATTTAGATCTGAGGGGGGTAAATTGAAGTCCTTCTGTATTATAGTTTTCATGTTTTCCTATAACCCATTTAACTTTTCTCTTAAGAATTTAAATGTTATTACATTTGGTACAGATGTCTTCAGAATTGATGTTGTCATTGTCTATGGTACCTTTTAGCAAAATGTAGTTTCCCTGCTTATCTCCTTTAATTAGATCTATTTTTTGCTTTTAGTTTATCTGAGATCATAATTATTACCTCTGTCTTTTTTCCCCCTACTTCAACAGAAACATAATAGATTCTGCTCCAGCCCTTTATTTTAACTATGTATATCTTTCTGTTGCAAGTATATTTCTTGCAAACAACATATTGTTGGGTTCTGGTTTCTAATGTTTGCTATCCATTTCCATTTTAATGTGTGAATTCATTCAGTTATGATTGCTAATTGTATATTTCCCCCCATCCTATTCTCTTATACTTATCCTTCTCTTTTAAAAAGACCCTCTTTAAGGGTCTATTTTGCTTCTGAATCAGATAAGAGTGAAGTTCAAGTGTCATTTAACTCTCAACCACACTATCCCCTGTATAAAATGCTCTTTACACACCCCATTTATGTGAGCTAATTTTCCCCATTCTTTTTCTCCCTCCTCCTCTCTACTAGTGCATTCCTATTCCCACTCATTCCATTCTTAAGATCAACCAAATACAATAGAATCACACTCGAGTTTTCTATCTAATTAGTCTCTCTATGACCCATGGTGATGATAAAATTCTGAGGGGTTGCATGTGTCATCTTCCTGTATATGAATTTAAACTTTGTTTATGATTTCTTACTCATATTTGCCTTTTTATGCTTGTCTTGAATCCTTTCCCATTCTTCCTTTTACTGCTTTCATTTGGTTTTTAAAATGATTTTTAGCTCCTTCTTTAACTCTTACTTTAACTGTTCTAGGAATTCTTATTGGATTTGGATCCAAGCTGCATTTATCTTTGAGGCTTTGCTCACAGAATTTTGTTGTTGTTGTTATTCTCCTTTTCTGTTTGTGTCTTGAATTTCCCCATCACCATAATTCTTTATGGTTTGGTCCTTTCATTTTGTCTGTTTGCTCATTCTGCTATTTCTTAACTTTGGACTTTATGGTAGTGCTGGGTTCTGCAAGCTTCTGGGAAAGGGGGATGTCTGGTCTGAACTTCTGTTCTCTTTGATCCTTCTGTTCCTATCACAGCTCTGGCTGGGGTCCTGCAAGTTTTCAGTGCTCCCAAAGTGCTGTGATTTAGAGGAAGGTCTGGTCACTGCCCTCCTGTTTTGTGTTATGCAAATTCCTGACCCAGCTGTCAGCTTGTTTCTATTTGGGAGTTTCAATAAACTACTGCTAGACTCAGCCACTATTGGCTTTCTGGGAGGCTCTCCATGTTCAGAGTGACTGGCTACTCTTTGGTTTAGGATGCTGTGCTTTTCTCCTGGGATAATAGCCATACAGATTTTCTTCATCTCTCAAACAGAGGAAATAGTCCCTATACTCCATGTCACATAAGGTTTCTGTGAAACAATATACAAATCTAATTTGTTGCTTTATTATATACCTGGTAAAGAGACCTCTATCTACAAAAAACTCCTAAGTATACCCATCAGGAATGAAACAAAGAGCTCATTGTATTAAGGGTCTTTTCCAGTCCTATAATCTTTACATTCTTAGAAACTTCTTTTTTCCCCTCCCATCCCCCTTTAGAGTCTCCTTTGCTTCATCATCATCTACATCACAAACACTAATTTGGGCATACCCTAAGGCTCTTTCCTGGGCCTTCTCTTTTCTCTCTACACTTTTCTTACTTGATGAATTCATTGCCTCTCATGGGCTCATGTATATTCTGTAGAAACTAAGGCTGATAGAGGTTGTGACTTCTTCAGGGTCACACAGTTAGTATGTGTTTGAGATTCAATTTAAACTCAGGTCCCCCTACTTCTGGGTCTAGAGCTCCATCTACTATGCCACCTAGCTGCTTACTTCAAGAACTGATGATTTTATCAGTATAGGTATTCTCTCCATTGACACAGATAATACCTTCACAACTCATCCAATGCCTTAGTAAATGACGTTCCTATGTTATGGCAGTCAAAAAATTTTTCACATGCCTAACCTCCTAGTGGAGAGCTTTTATATTTACAGAATCACTGGGTCTCAGACAGAACTAAAAAAGACCTCAGACTTCGTTTGGTACAACTTGTACCTAATGGTGAATCTACTCTACAACATGCCTGACAAGTGACCAGCTAGACTTCACTTGAATGAATGACTGAACAAGCATTTATTAAGAGCTGTATCAAGCACTCTATTAAGTACTAGGGACATAAAGAGAAAAACAACATAGTCTTTGTCCTCAAGAAACTCTGGTAAGGTAACACATGTGAGAGAATTCAGCTTCAAGGTGGATAAAAAGGCCTGGAGGTCCCAAACGTGTAGCTGCAGGGCTTTTGAGAAGGCCCAGAGGACCCTAGAATGAAATGATGTGTTTGGCCTCCAGGAGCAGCCTATCATCTCTGGGAAAGGGAAAATGAAGTCTACAGGTTAGAGAAGGGATTCTAGGTTCCGACAGGGATGGGGATAGGGATTTAGTGTACGACCAGGAGGGGAAAAGGGGAAGAAGTCATTGTTAGGTAGATTGGGATGAGCTTTGGGGTAGGGACTGAGGGAAGTAGGCCTTTCTGGGAACTAGTCTTCCAGGTACCCCAAGAAGGGGTCTGGAAGACCTCTCAACAGGGTAAATGAAAAGTGAGTTCTCACTGGAAGCCAAATAGCTGTACCGCTTCCTCTTTGTATAAAGTTGATTTTGGGGGGCATAAAAATAAATTTTATATTCAGCCACATTAAATTTCATCTTATTAGATTCAGCCTAATATTCTAGCCTGTCAAAAATATTTTTGGATCCGGACTCTGTCATCTGGTCTGTTAGCCCCCAGCTTTGTGTCATCTACGAATTTGATAAGCATGCAATCTAGTCACTTTTCTCCAAATCAATGATAAAAATACAAAAGAGAACCAAAATAAATGCATTCCCTGAGGTACTCCACTTGAGACATCCTTCCAAGATGACATCAAATCATTAATGATTAGTCTCTGCATCTGGGCAAATCAACCTAACTGTGCCATTCTTTAGTCCACAAAAATAACATGAGAATTTCTCAAATGTTTTACTTAAATCTAGCTAAATTATATCTACAACATTCCTTTGATCTACAAGTTTAGAAACCTGACCCTCCCTCCCCCAACAACAAAAAAGGAAATAACATTACTAACAACATAATCTGTTTCCTGGCTTTCTTTGATCACAACTTCCTTTTTAAGATTTCATTAGCTATCCCATTTTAATAATAGTTTCTGGTATCATGCTAGGAATTGATGCAAAACTCACTGGCCTATACTTTGCAGACTCCAAACTTCTTTTTTTTTGGAAAGCCTGATCAGTTTTCCTTAGTGACAGCCTAGTGACAGAGTATACAGAAAGATGGCATGACTACTGAATGGCTGAGACGAAAGAGCCTGCACAAAGGACAGGCATTTTAGGGAAGCAGTTTGACAGGCAGGAAGGAGAGGCAAGCACAGACTTTTGAAATGCAGATCAATCACCCCTGAGCCATCAGTTAGGGGGTGAGCTAGCTCTCACTATGTCCTTAAATTCTCAGTTCCTGAAGCCCTAGAGAATTCCTAAGTGGACTCCCTTAGTGAGATAATTCTCTTTCCTTGGGGGGAGTGGAGATCTAATCTTAATCCCAGCCAAACAGGTAGGTAGGTGGGGCAGTGGATACAATGCCCAGCCTGGAATCAGAAAAGACTCATCTTCCTGAGTTCAAATCTGACCGCAGATATTTACTAGCTTTGTTACCCTGGGCAAGTCACTTAACCTGTTTGCCTCAGTTTCCTCATCCGTAAAATGGGCAGGAGAAGGAAATGGCAAACCATTCTAATATCCTTGCCAAAAAAAAAAAAAACAAAAAACAACAACCAAACCTAAATGGGGTTAAAAATAGTCAGATGTGACTGAAAAAATACTGAACAACAATTTGACTTACTATTTTACTTTTACAGCTTATTTTGTTGAAGAAGTTTACTAGCTATTCATGATCAGGGAAAGTATCTTCAACCTATCACTCCCCTAGACTACAAATATTTGATGAGTGGTTGATGGCTGTAATTCCAGTCTGATACTTCTCTTGACAGAAGGGGAATATTTAATTGTTTTATGCTTTTTCCCTTGTTCCTCATTTCTTCTAGGTATGTGAGCCCATAGATCAGAGATATCTAGGTATGTTATTTTATCCCCATCCCCAGAGCGGAGGAGGAAAGGTCCAGGACCAATATACATGTCAATAAAAGGAGAGACCAAAACTGCAACTTAAGAAAGGCCTATGTATCCTGTGACTACTAGGATATCTAATGGGAAAGAATAGTGTGCCTATTAATAAATGAAAGCCTTCTGGGAACCATCCATTTCACCATGCTACATCCTCTAAAGCCCTTACTCTGGGGATAAGGAGATGTAGCAAGGATCTCAACACCACCCCTCCAACTTCCCATCTTCTCCAGTCCTGATAAGAGGGAAATCAGTTTTTTCTTTGGGACCTAAGGAAAAGCAAAGGAGAATGTCTCCAAGTTCCTAGACAGTGAGTCTTGGGTGAGGAAGTCATGAACTCAAAGGGACTTAAGAGTTTCATACAGGAAACTATATGAGAGAAGTGCCAGTCCTGGACACTAAGTTCCCACACACAGACCTGAGAGGTAGGGACAGATTTTAGGGGGCTGTAACCTAAACAGTTTTGCCAAACAAGATTATAGGATCACAAGATTTAGAGACAGAAGAAACTTCAAAAATTATCTAATGCAGCTTTATAACTTTACAAAAGAAACTGAGGGCCAGAAAGGTACCCAATATCAGTCCATGTAGATAGAACAAGAAGTGAAATAGAAAATGGATAAAAGACCTAGAAGAAAGCCTTACTAGAAAGAAAAAATAAGAATATTACCTAGGTCCCTAGGCATTTTAAAAATGATATTTGTTTCTAGGACTTCTGTAAACCTCTCTTTTATTACTGTGTATCTTCAGTACATAGGCGTACTAATAAGAAATCCTTTTTAAAAAATGTATTACAAAAGGTTTGAGTGCTACTTCCAGAAACAGGGTAAAGGTGAAAGGGAAAAAATGACCACCTTCTCTCTCAAATCCTACTCTGGACGGTAGGGAATTCAGTTCAGAGAAAAGGAAGTGGCAATAACAATGAAAAATGTAGGGGATGCCAGTATGCCAAGTCCTAGGGCTTTGGTGTGCCTTTGAGCAAACAACAGCCATGAAATTAGCAATTACAAAACAGATGACCAGAATACTGAAAACCACTTACTTCTCACTTATTTTCCATATCAGATTTTAACATCCAATGGGGAGGTGGGACAGGGACAGACTCAAGTTGCAATTTTGCCTTTACTCTGATGCCAACAATGAAAGTTATCTTCCAGGTCAATTTTGGTGCATATGCCATAGGCTGAGTTCTGTTCTAGGACCAACTTTACGTAACTGGGCTGTATAAAAAAATAACTGAAGATCCACAGCAATCTTTGTAGAGTCCCAAGTTACTGAAATACATGCAAATATAATGAAGTCCCTACCTTGTTCAGTAGCAACTTTATGAGGAGGAAATCAGGCTCCTATGGGGAGAAACAAAATGAAACAGGAGTCTTTCCCTGTAAATACTGATCTAAGGTGATTCAGGTGCACAATTTCAATGGAACTTTAAAAAGTCAATCCTATAAAGAGGTAACATAGCTCAAAAAGTAATCTTTGGAGTAAAAAACAAAAAAAAAAAAAAAAAAAACCAACCCTATTTCAAAATCTTAGCCTCAGCTATTTACTCTCTGGATGACCTTTGTGCAAATCACAATCTGAGCCCCAGTTTCCACAAGTGTAAAATGAGAGGGTTGTAAGATCTTTTCTAGCTCTAGAAATTATAATCCAGAAATCCCTGAGATTAAGAGTTGAGGAATTCAAGTGTCTGAAGGGACCTCAGGGATTACCTAGAGCTGATGAAGCAATCGCTTCTCATATACTCAACATGGTCAGCCAATTTCCGCTTGGAGATTTCCAGACTACTTCATGAAACAGGCCCTTCCTCTTTGGGACAGCTCTAAGGATTAGGAACTCGTATCAAAAAAAAATTAGTCAACTTGGAAATTCTACCTATTGTACCCATCCTTGTCCTCTGGGGACAATCAAAGCAAGTTCAATTCCCCTTCAGGGTTACAGCCTCTAAGATCTTTGGTCTTAGGCTAAAGACTCCAGTTCCAAAATAAAATATTAAAAAAAAAAAAAAAAGATGCCAGTTCCTTCAGCCAGTCCTCTTATGCATCATCTCTACTCTTTTCTCCACCCTGGTTACCCTCTTCTGGAAGAACTCCAATTCATCAATGTTTTGACTAAAACTGGGCCCTGGTTTGGAACACAACACTCCTGATGCAGCCTAAGAGCAGAGTACACTAGAATGAATGAGAAAGTATTTATTAAGCACCGTGCCTGGCACAGTGCAAAGTGCTGGAATTACAAATACAAGAAATAGCCCCTATGCTCAAGGAGTTTACATTCAAGTAGAGAGAAATATCACAGCATTGGGAAGAGGTGGTTAGGAAAGAGTGAAGTCGGTGATGATGAGTGAAGACATAGGAAAATCAAGTGATGCACCCTAGACCTGGACACCATATTTCTAATGAAATACTGCATATTTGTAAAGCACTGTGCAAATCTTAAAAGTGCTACAGAAATGTCAGTTATTATTATTACCAACATAGCCTAAATGTGAATTTCACCCATTTTTTTAAAAGTCCTACTCTAATGTCTTAATATGAGATGAATGTGATCGAATTCCAAATTAACAAGCATTTTAAAAACACACAGGATGTGCTTGGTATATAAATACTGTACAGGATATCCCAAGTCTTAGTGCAGTTTAAGCTTAAAACAGTTTAAACTGCACTAAGAGTTCCAGGACACCCTGTGTGAGTCCCTTCCCCTAAGGAGTTTCCATATATACTATCAGCAAAATGTAACAGAATGCAAACTTGAAGAGAGCAGCTTCATTTTTCTTTTTCTATCCTCAGTATTTATTATAGTTCCTAGCATATATTGGCACTCAATAAATGCTTATTGAATGAATCTATATTTTCATTCAAACCACTAAAAAGTATGTTGAACAGACAGAGCCAAGGACAGACCTTTGAAATGAAAGATTATCCTTCTGAGAAAATCATGAAAATGGGGGTAAGTATTATAAGTTCCCAGAGATGCCTAGTATGGCATAAGGTTACTCTTTCTTCTGGGGGCTGATCATAAGCCAGGGCTAAGGAAATCACGGATGACTGAGGACAATCAAGCTTTCCCTGGGTGTGCCTAACCAAAAACCAACTCCACCAAAACACAAATTCAGGAAGCCACCCATTCTGTATCTCCTCTTAGTGTGGCCAACTTAAGTATTCCTAACTAGTTTTGAGGGTATATATCATCATTTATGGGAGGTTCTTAAAGAAATGCATTTTACTTCATGATATTTACTGAATTTATAGTCTTGTTTCATGCTAAATTTTCCCTAACAGTAGGTGTTGCAGGGACAACAATATCCTAAAGCTCCCAACCCTCATCTCTTATGCAAGTCAAGATAGTTTTTCCTTAAGACACTGAATCTGTGTTTGATATTTGATTGGCTTAGGAGACTAAGGCTTGGACCCTCTCCTGTCTAGCAAAACCAGAGGTATAAATAGTTCTTTGAGAATTTGGAAAAAGGAAGACTATTTAGTACCATTAGTTCTGATATCAGATGCAATAAGGTGATGATCATTTTACATGAGACAGCACAGCAAGATTAAAAATGTTTCCCTAGTCACACATGTTAAGCATTCTGTTGAATGAAATTGTTGGATTAAATTGTGGGAGTTTAATTTTTAAATACAGGAAATACCAATAAAGGCCCCCCAAAAGCTAAAGCGAATCAATAAGGAGTACTAATCCCCCCCACAAAAAAAAAAACCTCACCCATTCCTTTCCAATGGGATTGTGGCTAAACCTGGTTCTGAGATTTAGCTTGTGCATGCCCTTCTATTTCCTCCTCTCTGGACTCTTTCATTATGAAAGGAATACTCAAGAATAATCAATAATCAGAAGCTTATATGTGACACTCACGTTTAATAAGCCCTAGAATCTCTTTCCCACTTAACAGCTCTCAACAATTAACTACATTGTCATCAGGGGTTAAAAAAAAAAAAAAGGAAAAAAGTGTGTCACTGTCATTCTGAGACAGACCTAAATGAAAGCTGCCCGGATTCCCAGACTCCCAAGATGAGGCCTGTAGTTTGAGATACTCTGCATAAAGGAAATAATCTTCTGAGAACAAAATGAAATTCTATTCCTACTTCCTACATTACTGTCAAATTAGAATTTTCTAAGAAAAATAAAGCAAAGTCTTAAATTTGGAAGATTACATTAATCATCTCAATCAGTGAATCAACAAGCACTTATTAAATCAATGAGTGTTTATTAAAGGCCTCTGTATGTGACCCTGGCCTAGATGTTATAAAAGGAAAAAATCTGCAACAGCCACCTGGCCTAAAATAGTTTGCAGTCTCTTATGTGGTCTCTTCTTCCTAACAACTAATCACTGTTAAAAAAAATAAAAAAGAAAAAGAAAAGAAAGAAAAAAACATGACTAAGAAATTCCCTGCTTTCATTATAGCCTTGTGTTTTTACTCTCCTGTATGGAGTCTCTGATGTCTGATGAAGGCTGAACTACACCTAAAAGCTTTTCCACACTCCTTACATTTATAAGGTTTCTCTCCAGTATGAGTTCTCTGATGCTGAGTAAGTGATGAGCTCTGATTGAAAGCTTTTCCACATTCATTACATTCATAGGGTTTCTCTCCAGTATGAATGACATGATGTCTAATAAGGGCTGAGCTATCACTGAAGGCCTTCCCACATTCATTACATTCATAAGGTTTCTCTCCAGTATGAATTTTCTGATGGATTATGAGGTTTGTACTCTGGCTGAAGTCTTTCCCACATTCATTACACTTATAGGGTTTCTCTCCAGTATGAATTCTCTGATGGTTTGTGAGATTTGCACTCTGACTGAAAGCTTTCCCACATTCATTACATTTATAGGGTTTCTCTCCAGTATGAATTCTCTGATGCTGAATAAAGGCGGCACAATAACCAAAGGATTTTCCACACTGAACACATTTATAGGGTTTTTCTCCAGTATGAGTTCTTTGATGGTTTGTCAGATTTGCACTGTGGCGGAAGGCTTTTCCACATTCATTACATTCGTAAGGTTTCTCTCCAGTATGAATTCTCTGATGCTGAATAAGAGCTGAGCAGTCACCAAAGGCTCTCTCACATTCATTACATTTATAGGGTTTCTCCCCAGTATGAGTTCTCTGATGTTTTGTAAGATTTGCATTCTGACTGAAAGCTTTTCCACATTCATTACATTTATAGGGTTTCTCTCCAGTATGAATTCTCTGATGCTGAACAAGGGATGAGCTCTGGCTGAAGGCTTTCCCACACTCATTACATTCATATGGTTTCTCTCCAGTATGACTTTTCTGATGCTGAGAAAGGGATGAGCAGTAACTGAAGCCTTTTCCACAATCACTACAAATGTAAGGTTTTTCTCCAGCATGTATCTTATGATGTTTAAGTAGATCTGAATTCTTTCTGTGTGTATTACATTTAAAGAGGCTTTTTTCTATAGGAACTCTCTGTTGTGTAACAAGGACTGACCTTAGGCCAAAGTTCCTTCCAAGTTCACCACCTTCATGACCTCTCTCTCCAGGGGAAGGTTTCTTGTAAGTGATTTTTACTTGTCTTAAATCTCTCTCCTGGTTTTCCTGCTGCCTCTCTAGTCTGCCATCATATTCCCAGGTCTCCTGAAATGTGGGGTCCTCCGGACCAATTCTTGGTAGTGTTTCCATTATTGTTTCTTTGGGTGCAGTTGAGTTATCCTCAAACCAGCCAGGATGTGGAGGTGATTCTTTGGACTCAGGTACAGTCTTCCATTCTGAAAGAAACAAAAAATGCAAATAACTCTTAAAATAATGGGAATGTTGATTAGCAGTAACATCATACCCCTACAATTAATTAAGGTTTATATACATACTTTAAATAGTTCAGGACACAATTTATTTCTCTGAGTACATTAGAAGCTAGCAACTTATGCCACAACACTAAAAAAGGCACTGAGATGATTCTCAGTTGCATATATTGGTGTTACTACTAAGATCCACTGCAAAATCACAAAATAAATAAAATCTGCTGTTGGTACACTCCTATTTAGTATTCTATACCCCTCTCCTACTTGCAATACTCCCCAGGCATCTGAGACCCTAACGTTACCCCTGACTTTCCAACATATCTTGGATACTTCTGCCCAAACTAATCAAACCATATTGGGAGTTAAGGGAAGTCAGTAGTTCTGTCCTGACTCTGCACTATTTAGATTACTTTTAAGTAATTCACGTTACTGCTCTGAGTTTTAGTTTCCTTATCTGTAAAAGGAAGAGACTGATAAAGTATCAAAAACAGAATTTTTTTTATTTTGTTCATTAAACTGAGAAAAAAATTTTGTAAAAAAGAAAGAGAACAAAGTCATGAAGGCATTTTTTAAATGCACAGAACAGAAGAAATTTAGAAGGAAATACAGATAAGCATGAGAGCTTTGAAACTAACATACTGAGTTTATTACATACATATCAAAAAAGTAAGCTGTACACAATATAGATCAGTGTTTTCAAATACAATCCTTTTTCTATTCTACTTTATACTGTACATGGAAATTTTTTTGATGTTTATTACATCACAATCAGAAAAAATTTTTTAAAGAATCTTAACATAGAATATATAGATCACAGATAATCAGAGTCAGATGAGACTTTTGACTTCAGCTATTCTATTCAATTCAATTCAACAAGCATTTATTAAGTACCCACTATATGCAAGACAATATGCCAGGCACTAAGGATACAAATACAAAACCAGTCCCTGACTTCTAGAAGTTTATATTCTATTGGCAGGGTAAAGCACATATACTGATAAGCAAATATAAAGTATGGATGAAATAAACACAAAGCAGCTTCAAGTAGAAGTCAGCACTAACAACTTGAGGCAAGAGCAAAGGTCCTAGGGAAGAGATGGCACTTAAACTAAGCCTTGAAGGAATCTGGAGATTTCAAGAAGAGATAAGGAAGGAGAGGATTCCAGCACTGGGGAAACATGTAGGAGACACAATGTTGCATCTCAAAATCAACATGTCTAAAATGAAACTCATTCTCTTTCCTGATAAACTTGTGCTTCCTCCTAACTTCCCTATTTAGGTTCAGGGTACCACCATCCTTCCAGTGATTAAGGTTTGTGACCTAGGAGTCAGTCTTGACTCTTCATTCTCTCACTTGTCATATCTAAGCAGCTGCAAAGTCTTGCCAATTCTAGCTGCACTAACACGTCTTGAATTTGTTCTCATTTCTCTGCTGAAATGGAAGCCCTCTGGTTCAGGTTCTCATCATCTGTCACCTGAAATATTACAATATCTTCCTAATTGGCCTTCCTGTTTCCAGAATCTCCCCTCTCCAATCCATCGTCACACAGTTGTCAAAATAAATCTTGCCAAAGTAAAGAAGGACTGACCATGTCACCCCTCTGCTAAAGAAGCAGAAGAGTTTCTGTGGAATAAAATAGAAACTCCTGTTTGACATTTAAAGTCCTTCACAATTTGGCTCCAGGCCTACCTCTCCAGATGCATTTCATATTACTCTCCCCTCAATCTATTCCAGACTACCCGACCCACTTGCTGTTCTCTATCCCACAAACATCCATATCAAATCTCTGACTTGACACAGGCCATCTCCCATGCCCAGAAGGCACTTTCTTTTAACCTTTACTTCTTGGAGTTCCTAGTATCCTTTACGGTTTAGCTCAGGTGCCATCTTTCCTAATCTCATCTCCTACCCTACACCCCCAATGAGATCTCAGCACTCTCCCCTTCCTGAAATTACTTTATATTTACTTTTCTGTAGACACAGACTTTCCCAGTGGAAAGTAAGCTCTTTGCAGGCAGCTCTTTTGTTTTTCGTTGTATTCTCAGCAATTAACATGGTACGTAGCACACATTAGAAACTTAAGTGGAAGTGACTTGAATTAAAAATGAACAAGATCTCTGAAGGAGTGAATTTAGAAAGAGAAAAAGAAAAGAAACAATATCAGCCTTGGATGACTCCCACAATTAAAATGCAGAAGGATTATGAAGGAAGTATAGGAAATAGTAGGAGTTGTCACAGAGCTATGACAAGAACCAGCACAGTATGATGTCAAACAAACCAAGGAAGGTACAAGTTCAAGATGTAAAAGCAGACATCAACTTCAGTGAAAAGGTCAAGGAGAACAGAGATTGAGAAACTGTCACTGGATTTGGCTAGGAATAAGTAAACATTCAAATCCCATTTCTTTTACCATGAGCAGCTCAGGAGGGTATGAATGGAATGGGGAGCAAGGAAATGGATTCAAGATCTCCAGACCATCCATGGAGGATGAAGCAATGTCAATGGACAAGAGCTAGAAGGGACAACAAGATCTTGGAAAAGTTCTTGTTCGATACATGAAACCCTTGCAAGAGTCCATAAATAAGGTGAAAATGAAAATGCTAAAGAGAGAAACAAAAAAGTGAGTTGTTGTTATATGGGAGTGAGACACATGAGAAGGTAGAAAGAGCTGCTACTTTACCTACAGATGAAAGGTCACCTCTGACTGTGGAAGGAAGTATAAGAGGAAAGGTATCAAGTATGGTTATAATGGGGGTGGAGGGGGTTTGAGGTCAAATTCAAAAGTGTTACCCTTTCATCTACAAAATTTGCTATTTACAATAGCTCGCACATTCATATAGTGATTTATAGTGTCTTTAAACAAGTTTTTCTCACACCAGCTCTGTGGTAAGTTAGGTAATATATCAACCTCATTCTGTGGCTGAGCAAATGGAGGTTCAAAGTAGTTAAGTTACTTACTCAGCATCAACCAATGCTGGATCTGGGGACAGAAGTCAAGTCCCTTTGACATTAAACCCAGTGCTCTACTAAGTCTCTTTCTTTTTATTTAAAACATTCTTTTCTTTTTAAATTCTGAGTTCCAGATTCTTTCCCTCCCTCCCATATTTCCCCCACCCACTGAAGAGGCAAACAATATGATATTAATTATACATGTGAAATCATGCAAAACATATGCTCCATTCATTTTCAGTTATTCCCTTATTCTCTTATTTACCTGAACAGGTGCTTCCTGGATCTTCTTTCCTGGGTATCCATGAGTCTTCACCTTGCTCCAACTCAGAGTTCACATCAGGTTTAGAAACTGGAAGCCCTGCTCATGAGGGAAGGGATGAGACTTGAATATTTGAAAGAGGATCTTACAAACATGCTCTGAGGAAGAAACAAGTCAGGAAATTATTCTTACTGATAAATAAAATTACCCAATTGACCCACCTGGGATCTTAGGGAATTAAGCCTAGAAGGGAAAAGGGATGTGTATGTGTGTTTGGGGGCTAGGGGGTGGCAGAAAAGAATAGAAAGACAATAGCTAGAGAAAAGTCCATCACAATGATGTTTCCCTGGAATCTGCCCAAGGCCCCATGAAGTTTTGGTATTTATGACCTATGAGCCATAGGCCAAAAATTAATAACATACTTCAGATTTTAAGAAGAGGCAGTTGTTCTTACCCAGCAAAACCAGGTTCCTGTACTTCTCCAGTATCAGGTCCTTGTACAAGTCTTTCTGAGGAAGGTCCAGTTGCCCCCACTCGTCCTGAGTGAAGTCCATGACCACATGTTTAAATGCCGCAGAGTCCTGAAACACCAAATATTTCTATTCAGGGCCCCCACTCCCACATGGCCCTAGAAAAAGGGCTAAAGCAGATAGAATTAAGTGAGGCAAACCACATGCTATGGAAATAGCACCTGATGATGCTGATGTCTCAAGTATTCCAAGTCAAGCATTTATTGAGCATTATTTCTACCTATGATGGCGAGGCTCTATGACAGAAAAGAATTATGAAACAATTTTCTCTTCTTGAGCTAACAGTTTTACTAAGAAGAAAACAATAAGAGTAGCTAGCATTTACACAGCACTTTAAGTTTCACAAAGCACACTACATTTGTTAACTCATTTAGCCCTAAGACAGAACTAGTTGGGAGCATTGCATTAGGATTTACACAAACTGGATCCAGGTCCTGGCTCTTACATTTCTTCTTCCAGCAGTGATGCCACCTTTAGCCAATCACTTATACTCCCTTGTCCTTAGATTCCTCATCTCTGAAATGAGGGCAGTCAATATCTGAGATCCAAATGCATCTGGGCAAGTCATGTAACCACCCTGGATCTCAGCTTCTTCATCCGTAAAATGAAATCACTGAGCAGTTGACATCTATGAGTAGGTGAATTCTAAAGACCCTGTTAGCTTTTATCATCCATATGATTTCTATAACTAGGCACAATGTACTAATGTTTTAGAGATGCAGTTTTCAGCTTGATATAGAAAAAAAAACTTTCTAACAATTAGAGCTATCCAAGAGTTGAATAAGAACTTTAAAAAGTAGTGAGTTCTCTATCATTAGAGGTCTTTGAGCAGAGAGTAATATTTGGGGAGATTATAGAGAGGAATTTCCTGTTCAGCCATGGGTTAAACTGGATGACTGCTGAGGCTCCTTCTAGGCCTGAAATCATATGATTCATATTCTAGGAAATGTGTACAAAGCACTGGGCTAGGCAGTGAAAGAGATAATTACAGCAAGGTCTCTACTCCCAATTCAACAAACATCTGTGAAGGGACCACTGTGTGCAAGACACTGCTAGGCGGTGGAAGAGGTTCAGAGAGCTTACTATTGAGTAGGAGGTTATAATCCACATGTAAGTAACTACAGCACATGAGAGGTGTAAAGCTAGAGGAGGGAAAGGTCATTGCTAATGGAAAAAAGGGAGATGATGGCAGTCTTAAGGAGAGACTTTAACATGCAAATTGGGCTCCAAAGTATAGGCAGAAGGAACAGTGTAAACAAAGGCACAGTGGGAAGAACACAAAATGAATATAGTCCGGCTGAGCACAGGGTACGTGAAAGGGAATCATTTGAGACACTCCCCTAGAGTACCTTGTGCCAAGCAGAGGGCCTGGAGTGCCAGGCAGAGGAGTCTAAGCCTCATACAGGAGACATTTGACAACACCTTCTATAAGGTTTTGGGTGGAGGAGAAATACAGTCAATCTAACACATGGAGGACACCAGTGTGAAGTATGGTTGGGGGAAAGAATGAATAGAAATAAGAAAAACAAGGAGAAGCTGCAATATTCAGGACATCAGTGTGGACCTACATGAGGGTGGTTGTGCTTAAGGAGAGGAGGGAGAGTGAAGGCCGAGATGCCTCCATCACTGAGATGAAGTACAGGAGGAGAAGTCAAACACAATCCTATGATATGAACCCAAGAGAATGGTGGTGCCACTGAAAGAAACTGTAAAGTCAGGAGAAGAAACAGATTTTTGAGGGAAAGATGAAAAGCTCATCATTGGACATGTTGAATTTGAGGTACACAAACACACCCTGATGGCTTATAGAAAAATATGCAACTTTACCAACAACTTTGTGTGCCGCAGAAGCCTTGGGTAGTATGGCAAGCCTGAAGACCCCTACATATTGTTACCTACATTCATAACTGAAGGAAATGTGTAATGTGATTTATGTAATGTGAATTTGCCTGCAGATGTTGGAAAGACAGAAAGGAAGAAAAGCAGGAAGGGGGCCTTGTGCCTGTGGTGAGAGGGGCTGGCAGATGGTTCAGGGACATGTAGGGGCATGGGACAGAGAAGAGAGAGAAGGAGGAAGAACATTTGGGGGCCAGGGCCAGCCACATGTGGGTCTGGCCAGAACCAAGAGAAAGAACATGCAGGGAACAGACATGTGGGGCAGGACATAGACATGACAGGAGAGGATGGGTAACACTCAGGGGCCAGGGACAGGCAAGTTGCAGCTGAGAGAAGACAGACATGCTGAGTCCAACCTGTAGGTGAGCAGGTGTGTCCTTTCTTTTGCTTTACTTGGAGAGTTTTGGGGTTTTTTATGGTTTTTTTTTTTTGTTGGAGGGGTGGAGGGAGGGAGGCCACAAGCACATAGGTGAGAGGGAGGAGCAGAGAGCATGGCACTGTACATTAAAATTAACAAAGGTGTTTTTTTGAAATACAAATTCAGTTAGATGGCACAGTGGATGGAGTACTAGACTTGGAATCAGGAAGACTCATCTTCGTGACACTTACTAGCTGTGTGAGCCTGGACAAGTCACTTAACCTGTTTGCCTCAGTTTTCTCATCTGTAAAATGAGCTGGAGAAGGAAATGATAAATTATTCTAGTACTTTTGTCAAGAAAATCCCAAAAGGGGTCACAAACACCACTGGAAACAACTAAACAACAATAACAACATTTCAAAGTTCAAATCTGCATAATTCAAGAACTGTTTGTATACCATGATTCCTTTCAATCTTAAGTGACGTTAATAGAGGCAAAGTATCCAAAATGACGGAAGAAGAGTATGCAGGTTTTATCTGATCAAACACCTAGAGTACTGCATTCAGTTTGGGGTAACACAGTTTATTAATAATAATAAGAGCTAGCATTTATAGTGCTTTAAGGTTTGCAAAGTGATTTTACAAGTGTCCTCATTTTTCATCTGGTCACTATATTCTGGGGCTTCTCTGGTCCCACCACGCCCCAGGAAGCTCATTACTGGGGGATAACATCATCAACCTGTAAGATCCCATTAGCCTGGGTACTCCCTCATGGGTGGAGCCATGAACTCCAAAACTTCCATTTAAAGAGGGAGTTTAACTCAGATATCTCCTCATTTCTTAACTGACCACACTACTCTTGGGCTCTTCTCATTTATCCACCATGCCCTGTGTTGGGTCCCTTCTTCCTCTTCCCCCCTCCACTTTTTAGCCTTTTGTATGTTGTGTTCCACCATTAGATTGTAAGCTCCTTGAGGGCATGTATTCTTTATGCACTTAATATAATGCTAGGCACATAGCAGGCACTTAATAAATGTTATTGACTCTGATTTTATCCTCAAAACAACCCTCAAAGATAGTACTACTATTATCCTCACTTTACAGAGGAGAAAACTGAGGCAGAGAGGGGTTAAGTGACCTGCCTAGGGGTCTATGGGACCTCTGGGACACAGCTAGCAAGTGTTTGAGGATGGATTTGAACTTGGGTCTTCCTGACTAGAGTTCCAGTTCTCTATTCACTGTGCCAGCTACCTGGCTCTTTTACATATGGTAAAGCCTTTCAGAACCATATTCTCTTCATGGGTCTCACTCCACCAAGTTTCAGTGATTATCTATGAGGTCAATTTACCTTCATGAATTAATATTTCTAGTTCACATTGACTGTTAATTATACTTGTGGATTATTTAGGTTTTTGACATGAAAAGCAATGCATGTCATAATCTGGATAAAACATCCTTTACCCACTTGGTCTTTCTTATGTGGATGGTCAGGACATTTCTTTTGAGGGGTTTCAGACCTCTTCCAGAAGACTCTACAGTGTTCCAAATACCCAACCTTATTTCCCATCCATTCTCCAAAAGGAAACATCAGCTCTAGCAGACACTATGTGTTTTCTTTTGCCTCTAAGTTTTTTGCTCAGATTATTCCTAACCACTTTCCACCCTCCTTACCAAAAACAAGAAAATCCTACCCACTTCTCAACGCATGGTTCAAACCCCATTTCTTCCATGAAGTCTCCCAACGATATTAACTGGAATTATAAATTATGATAAGTTAAAAAGATCTGAGTGGGACCTTAGAGGTGACCCAATCCAATCCCTTCATTTTTACAGATGAGTAACCAGAGGCCCTAAGAGGTGAAATCACTTGCATAAGATCACATGGTAAGGATGTAGTAAAGTCAAGGCTACAACTCAAGTCTCCTGACTACCACATTTATGCCTCTTCCACAATGATCTAAATATTTGGGCTCTTATGATCTACAGCAATGGCAGAGGCATGAGAGATGGAGTCTAATCACCAGGTTTTAGAGATCAAGAAAGTGGAATTTCAGGTGTCAACTTAGAAACAAAATTAGGGTTCCATTGCACATCTTTTAACTCCAAATCTAGTGCCTTTTCCATTACACCATGCCATTACACCTATCTGAATGTTCCATTCACTGATATCTTGATTTCTCTATTTAAGCTTAAGGTAAAAATTCTGTTATAAACCTTGCATCCTTTACAGAGGTCACCCAAACATGGAATCTGAAGAAATATGTGAAGAATATGAATGTTATGTGCAAAGAAGAGGAATGATGGGCTAACTAACGAGAATATTCCCTATGGAATTCACTGCGTGTCAGGATTGGCCCAATCTCCTGCAAGGCAAGAGGACTTGAAGTTCAGGTACCTAAGTGAAACTTAGCTAGGCCAAGAACCTCTAGGATCAGGGAAGGAAATCTGTCCAAAATGAGAAAACATTTCCCAACGTCGCTGGGACCTGGCTGACGAGAGCACACCAGCCATACCCTCGTCTCCTAGTCTCCCTTTTTCAGAACGTACAGAGTCCTGAGAATACAGAGCCACAAGGGAAGGGGTCATGAAGGGGGCCGGTGCTGCAGTCCTCAGTCTCACCAGATTGGAAATTCTCATGTTTTTACCGCAAAGAGAGAATCCCAGTGAAACAGGAGTAACCAGGGTCTTTCTCGGCTCGATGAAAAGGTCACAGATTCTGCCAGGCAGCAAACGCCCCGTCTGTTATTAGGATCACAGGGAGATCATATGATGCCAGGGGAACAAAGCTCAGGGGGACGGTTCCCTAAAAGTCTCGAGATCAGCCAGGGTGGTCAGCAGATCCCCACGCGGCTGCGTGGGAGCCGGGGCAGGAAGGTCTCTGCTCGCAGCGAAGCCGAGCGGGAAGGCCGGAGAGCCAAAGAAGCCCAAGGTCCGCCCCGGACAGCCCGGGGCGAGAAAGACCGGAGCGAAGGAGGCAAGGCCTCCGCTCCTCCGAGGGGAGGGGTCCGCTCTCCCAATCGCCGCCCCTCCCGGGCACTCAGCCCTACCCCCTACCCTCCGCTAACTCTCACCTTCTCCTTCCAGCGCCGGGGCGGGAGGCTCTGGGTCGCTGCCTCCAGGACGGCCCGTGGACGGAGGGACAGCCCTGACTTCTCTGGGATTCTCCCGCTTCGGTCTCCAAGAAGCGTGGGGAGGGCTCTGGTCAGCTTCCTGGGGTCCAAGGGTCCTCGGGGATCGGGTCATAGCCCATTTTGGGGATGAATCGGCCGAGGCCGCAACGAGGCCCGTGACCAGCCCAAGGTCACAAGGCTAGGAGCGGGAAGGGGCAGGGCTCGGATCCAGGTCAGTGGAGCTTGCAAACGTAGCGCGATTAGCTTTGGCCCTCCGCAGGCCCAGGCGAGCGCAGGCTCCGGGGTCTCCTGGGAACCCCACGGGCGTAGGCCCTACAGACCCCAGGGGGCCGCGGCTGCGGGGAGCGCGGGCCGAGCTCGGGACGCCCCGCCCAGCCCGGGGAGGCCGCTGCTCCCCCCTCCCCCGGAAGCGCGGGGTGAGCGGGCGAGTGACCAAAGCAGCGGCCGAACCGGGCTGAGACCCCCGCCGGGGGCACTTCCGGTCATGCGCAGAACCCTTCGCCCGTCCCCCTTGCCCCGCCGCCTTTGCAGAGTGCCCACGGCCTCCGCGCTCTGTCTCCCAAATTAATACTAGTCAGTCCATCAGGAGATCGATAGCTATGGATACGTGCGTACCTGCATAAACACACCTTTACACACGTGTACGCACACTTTGCTGTTTTCAGTCGTGTCTGACTTCATGACCTCATTGGGAGTGTTCTGAGTAAAGATGGTAGAGTGGTTTGCCATTTCCTTCTCCAGCTCATTTTACAGATGAGGAAACTGAGGCCAGCAGGGTGAAGTGACTTGCCCAGGGTCACGCAACTTGTAGGTGTCGGAGGCTGGATTTGAACTCAGGAACAGTCCGCCCCCAGCACTCGATCCACTCTGCCATCTAGCTGCATGTGTGTATACACACACAAACGGACACACATACTATATACATGTATGCATACATATATACATACAGTATACACATGCATGTATGTACATATATGTATACATATACACGTGGTCAGTTGTGTCGGACTCCTCATGACCCACGGACCATAGCACTGCCCAGCCCGCTATCCTTCCGTATTTCTTGACGTCTGTCCAAGTTCACGTCTGTTTTTCCCAGGACGCTACCTAACCATCCCATGCTCTGTCATCCCTTCCTCTTTTTGCCTTCCATCTATCCCAACATCAGGGCCTTTTCTGAACCAGTACTGTCTTCTCATTATGCGGCCAAAGTATTTAAGCTTCAGCTTCAGTGCTTGACCTTGCAAACAGCCTGAATTAATCTCTCTCTTTAAGTATTGCCTGATTGGATCCCCTTGCTGTCTAAGGGACTCCCAGAACTCTTCTCTAGCACCACAAGTGCAAAGGGTTTATTTCACAACACTCAACTTTCCTTTTTGTTCAACTCTCACAGCCACACATTGCTATTGAAAAAAATCCTAGCTTTGACTCTAGCAATGTTTGTCAGCAAGACGATGTCTCTGCTTTTTAGTATGCTGTCCAGATTTGCTACAGCTTTTCTTCCAAAGAGCAAGTGTCTTTTAATTTCATGGCTGCTGTCACCGTCTGTCATGATCTTTGAGCCCAAGAATATAAAATCTGACACTGCTTCCATTTCTTCTCCTACTATTTGCCAGGAAGTGATGGGACTCATTGCCAAGATCTTAGGTTTTTTTTTATATTAAGCTTCAAGCCAGCTTTTTCATTCTTCTCTTTCACCCTCATCAAAAGGCTTCTTAATTCCTCTTCACTTTGTCAATCAGTGTTTTCATTTACATATCTGAGCTTGTTACATACACATGCACAGATAGATAGATTTATACAATCTACATGTTCATAAGTAGACTCTATTTATATACATGTGCATATATACAACATACCCATATGCATGCATACATACATAAACACATAATATATACATTTATATATACAATATGCATGTGCATGTATATACATATTTGCAGACATGCATATGCACACAATTTATACATATACATTTATTTATACAATATTCACAATACATATATACATATCCATAGTATACACATGCAAAATACACATGTATGGAACATGAGTGTTCATTAGGTACAATATGCATATATAATTTGCATGTGTATGTATAAAATATATCGACAGGAAATACAAGGAGAGGCTGTATAGCTGCTGGGGGTGTGGGAGAGAAGGAATCAAGAAAAACTCTATGTGGGAGGTGGCTTGGAGCTAGGTTTTCTTTGAAGAAAATGCCTAGTTTAGGCATTCTGTCTGTCTGTCTGTCTGTGTTCGTCCTTCATTTTTGAAAAAGACCATGACATCAGAGAAATGATGACATGACTTACACTTGACTTTGTTTTGAGTGAAGGAGGGCTGTGCAAGGTCACCAGCCTCACTTGCCCTCCTGGGCTGTTTTGATCCAGTGACCAGATGTTCATCAGGATGACTGGAGAAGTTCCAGGACGCACTGGGCGACTTTGGTCTATTGAAGTACTCACTTGGAGTGAGTGAGGCATTCTAAGAAGCAGAGGGAAGAGTAGGGGTGGGGGAGAGTATATTCCAAGTTTATCAACAATTTCCATTCAGTTACTAATCTCACTCTTGCAAGCAGCCTAGGCTCTGCACCTGGGTGGACTTCATTCACCAGAATGCTTGTGTCCAGACTTCATATCCCAGAATCCCAAAAAAAAGGTGAAAGTTCCTTTCACTTGTCAAGTTTGAAATGCTATTTTCCTCAATAGCTGAGACTTTTGGAAGTTGTAGTTCTGAGTCTCCTTTGGATCAGATACACATGTTTGGGACCTGAATTGAATTTCTTTCTAGCCCAGTCTGGAGTCCCTGGGACCTACCAAAGATTGACTCTGCCCTGGCAACTTGCTAGGTATCTGATCAGGGTTTACTTCCTTCATGATACAACTCCCACCCTTTGACTTTATGGTTGATAGGATCTGAAAGTTATCTGTACCTATCCACCCACCTGGGATAGGCTCATTCCCGAAAGCCTTTACTACCTTCCCACCCCAAATGCTGCCTCCTCCTTCCTTCCCCTACTAGGGGAACAGTTACACTGTTGACTGACATTTGTCATTCTCAAAATGCCATCTCTCAGAGTGGTGCAATGGGGAAAAAATGCTGGACTTGATCAGAGAATCTGGGTTCTGTCACTTTTTTCTTGTGTAATCTTTCTGAGCATCAGTTTCTACATCTAAGAGATGACCTTCCTTGGGTAATGAAAATTGATCTTTCTCCGGATATTGAGGAGTTGGTTCTATGGGGTGCCTACTGGCAAGAAGTTCTGCAGGAGCAAACTTTAAGTAAGCTGGGGCAGGTTGCCCACAGCTTTCACACATTGAAGGAGCTTGGGAGACTAAGTTAAGGCAAAAGGGTCAGAGATCTCTTTTATAGAATCACATTTAAATGGTTCCCCAGAAGAGGCGTCAGCCCTTGGATATCAAACCATAGAGTTCCCGCTAGTCAAATTAGTTGAACATCAGGATGTATATATATATATATGAATGCATGTTGAGCTTGTATTAATCCTACCCATTCTTCAAAATCTAGCTCAAGTCCCACTTTTCCAATGGCTTCTCCAGTTAAAAGGCTGGGAACCACTCGATCTGTTTCCATCAAAGACTTTTTGTTTATTTGTTTCAACTTATAACCCACCTTTCCAAGGGGCTTTTCCCCAGGAATCTAGAAAGAGCTTTAAAGAAAAATATTATTTCTTAATATTTTCAGATTTATGAAAGAGGAGGTTTTAAAATGTGCTTCCACAATAGTTCTGGATTATATCACCACCATACATTGTTTTCTGCCTCATGTGGAATTCATCATCTTCCATCCTAAACCCACTTTTCTAAACATCCCTGTTTCTGGGAATTTCTCTATTTCTTTGTGTTGGGTTTTATTGGTATTATATAGAAAGGCTGATGATTGTTTAGATTTATTTTATATTCTGCAACTTTGATGAAGTCATTCTTTCAATTAATTTTTAATTGACTTTCTAGGTTTTCTAAGTACACAGTTATGTCATCTGCAAAAAAAAAAGAAAGAAATTTTTGTTTCTCCTTTATACCTAAGGGTATGTGTTCCCATATTTTCTTTTTCTTTTCATATTGCTAGAGTTAGCATTTCTAGCACTATGTCATATAGAAGTGTGGACAATGGTCATCCTCACTTCATTCTGATCTTATGGGAAAAGAACATAGTTTATCCTTAATACACATAATTCTGGCTCTTGGTTTTAGATATATACTATGTAACATGTTAAGGAAAAGTCCACTTATTCCTACGTTTTCTAGTGTTTTTAAAATAATTGTATTTTTGTTTGTTTGTTTGAAGCTTTTTCTATATTGCTATAATCGTTGGATTTTTATTGTCCTTGCTATCAACATGGTCAATTATGTTAATAGTTTTCTGATAGTAAATCAACCTGGCAATCCTGGCATAAATCCAACCTGGTGATATTATATAGTCTTTGTGATATGTTTCTATAGACTCTTTATTAATATTTCATTTAAAATTTTTTTGTATGAGTGCTCATTAGGAATATTATTAGGAATAGCAGTGGTTCTCACCTTTCAGGAGTCTGCAAAGTCAAAATTATTCTTATAATAATGGTAAGACATAATTAGCCTATTAAAATATTCCTTTCTTTTCTAACTACATATCTGTGTGGCCAGATTTCTTTATAAACTTCAACCAAAATAACATATCACAACTGACTGGACACAAAAGCAAATATGAGAATCCTGCTGCCTTTTAATAAACTAGACAAGGAAGAGATCTGCAAAAGCGTGCAAAACAGTGCTAATCTCATTAATTTTTTGTTTTTGAATAAATTAATAGATAAATATTTTTATAAAAGAAATTAGAATTATATGACTTATGACATCTTCTAAATGAGACAGCAAGGGAATATACTTGTTTCTCAGCACAACATAGAATTTTTACAAAAGCTGACCATGTATTACAGTTTTAAAAAAATGCTATGATTCAATGAGAAATATAGAAATTGAATTAATAATCCAAGTTAAAGCATGGTTGTCTTTTCCCTAATCTCCTGAGCCATTTTTTAGTTTATGAATAAGTGAATGAAGAAAAAGCATTTAAATGCCTACTATATGCCTGATCCTGTACTAGGCATTGAAAATACAGAGACCAGAGTGAGTGTCTCTGCCTTCAAGGAGCTTATGTTTTTTTTTTTTAATTTTTATTTAAAGTTTTGAATTCCAAATTTTATCTCTTCCTGTTCATCCCTTCCCTGACATAGTAAGCAATAAGATATAGGTTATACTTGTGCAATTATATAGAACATTTCCATATTAGCCATTTTGTCCAAGAAGATTTGAATAAAAGAAAAAATCAAAGAAAGTGAAAAATAGCATGCTTCAGTCTGTATTTAAATGATATCAGTTCTTTCTCTAGAAGCAGATAGTATGCTCCATCATCAGTCCTTTGGGATTGTCTTGGATCATTGTTTTACTGAGAACAGCTAAGTCATTCGTAGTTCTTCATCAAACAATATTGCTGTTATTGTGTACAATGTTCTGGTTCTGTTTACTTCACTATGCATCAGTTCATGTAAGTCTAGGTTTTTTTCTGAAATCATCCTGGTTGTTGTTTGTTATATAGCACAATAATATTTCGTTACATTCATATACCAGAGATTGTTTCAGCCATTCCCCAATTGATGGACATCCCTTTGATTTCCAATTTCTTAGCCACCACAAAAAGAGATGCTATAAATATTTTTGTACAAATAGGTCTTTTCCCCATTTTGGGGAGATGTTTTTGAGATATAGGCATAGCAGTAGTATTGCGAAATTAAAGGATATGCACAGTTTTGTAGTCCTTTAGGAGCAGTTCTAAATTGCTCTCCAGAATGGTTGGATCAGTTCAAAACTCCACTAACAGTGCATTAATGTCCAAATTTTCCCACATCCTCTCCAACATCCAACATTTTCCTTTTTTGTCAGATTAGCTAATCTGATAGGTATGAGTTGGTACCTCAGAGCTGTTTTAATTTGCATTACTCTAATTAAAAGTGATTTAGAGCATTTTTCATGTCTATAGATAGCTTTGATTTCTTTGTCTGAAAACTGCCTGTTTGTATCATTAGATCATTTATCAATTGAGAAATGACTTGTATTTTTAAAAATGTGACTCAGTTTATATATTTGAGATATGAGGCCTTTATCAGAGATTCTTGTTACAAAAAAATTTTCCCCAGTTTTCCACTTTCCTTGTAATTTTGGGTGCATTGGTTTTGTTTGTGCAAAACCTTTTTAATTTTATATAGTCAAGATTATCTATATTTTGTAATGCTCCCTATGTCTTCTTTGTTCCCAAATTATTCCCTTATCCATAAGTCTGACAGATAAACTATTCCATGCTTTCTTAATTTGCTTATGGTATCACCCTTTATGTGTAAATCATGTATCTATTTTGACCTTATCTTAGTATATGGTGTGAAAAGTTGGTCTATACCTAGTTTCTGCCATACTGTTTCCCAGTTTTCCCAACAGTTTTTATCAGATAATGAGATTTTGTTCCAAAAACTTGGATCTTTGTATTTACCATATACTAAATTACTATGATCATTTATCATAATGTACTTTATACCTAATCTATTCCACAGATTCACCACTCTATTTCTTAGCCAGCATCAGATTGTTTTGATAATAAATATTTTTTAATCAGCTTTAATTTCTAACATGGTAAATATAGATATAACCCATGTTAAAAAAATATGTAGCTATAACCCACATTAAAAAAAAAGGAAAGAAAGCTCATTGTGATCTTCAATAATTTTTGAGAGTATAAAAGAGTCCTGAGACCAAAACATTTGAGACTCTCTGGTCTATACTTTTCTTTCTGTGTTTTGACTACCTAGTTTATGCATCAAGACCATGTTTTTTGTGTCATAAAAGGAATTTGATAGGATTCCTTCTTTTGCTATTTTTACAAACAGTTTGCATATTTTGGAATTAATTTTTCTTTGAATGTTTCACAGAATTCACTTGTGAATCCATCTGATCCTGAAGTTGTTTTATTTTTCCTTTGGGAGTTCATTTATAGCTTGTTTAATTTCTTTTTTTAAGATTAGATTAATTTTCTTTTTCTTATTCTGTTAATCTGACTGTCATATCTTTGTAAATATTCATTTATTTTAGTTAAGGTTTTGGCTTTATTGGCAAATAGTTGGGCAAAATTGTTTCTCATAATAATTGATTATTAATTAAGTATTCAATAATAATTGATTTCTTCTCCTTGTTGAGAATTCTTTTTCATTTTTTATGCTGGTAATATGATTTTTCTCTTTTCAATCAAATTAGCTAATGGTTTGTTTATTTTATTGGGTTTTTTTAACAGCTCTTAATTTTGTTAATTAAATGGTTGTTTTATTTCTAATTTTGTTGAACTCTCTCTTGATTTTCAGGATTTCTATTTTGGTGTTAAATTATAGTTTAGTAAATTTTTTGGTTTCCTAGGGTTTTTTTTAAAAGCTTTGTGCCCAGCTCATTGATCTGTTCTTTCCCTCTTTTGTTGATCTAGGTGTTTAGAGATATAATTCTCCTCCTAAGGACTATATTAATTAATAATCAAGATTATTAATTAATAATTTGGCCATATCCTCTAAATTTTGGTATGTTGTCTCATTGATCTAGTTATCTTAAATGAAATTTGGTTTTTAACCCACTAATTCTTTAGGAGTAAGTTATTTGGTTTCAGCTGATTTTTAATGTTTTTTTCAGTGACTCATTATTTAATATAATTTTTATTGCATTTTGGTCAGTAAAAATGTATTTTATGTTGCAACTCTTTTTTGCATTTGTGAGAATATACGTCTTAATACATGGTTGATTTTTGTAAAAGTGTTGTATATAGTTGAGAAATATATACTCATTTCTATACCCTTTCAATAATTGCCAATGATTTCTAATATCTAACTTTTAAAAAAATTCTATTCAACTATCTAACTTTTTTGGTTATACTCTCTTTTTGATTGACTCTATGTTTTTGGATATTTTGTCTAGCTGTGTTCTAATTACTCTACTTGTCTCATAAAAATTGCTTTCCATTTGATCTATTTTAATTTTCAGGGAGTTTATTATTACTTGGATAAAGTTACCATTTTCTGTTTTAAGTTATTTATTCTCTTTCCTGTAGTTTCCTCAAAAGCTTTAATTTCATTTTTAAAATTTTTTCTTAATTTCTTCTATGTATTAATGTACACATTGTGAAAAATTCATTTTTTCCTTTAGTTCTGCTTTTAGTGTTTTGGAGTTGTTTCCTCTTTATTGGTTGGATTTCTGTATATCTCTGGATCTAGAGTAAATGTTTATAGAGTAAATGTTCTTTTATTGAAAAAAAATTCTGAACTTAAGCTCCAAATAAAACAGGCATATTCATATACATAGCAGAACAAAAAAGAAGACTATCCATGAAACTATGAATCTCTACTATGCACAAGTTGTTTTCTTTTTAAAATATAAATTATAACATAGTTATAATAAATTCAACATGTAATGTTCAAAGTTAACTAGCTTGACTAAGGTTCTTTCTGGCTTTTCTCCTGTTTTTTTCTTTGAATTTTTAAAACAATGCTTCCCTGGGGGTGGAGTCAAGATGGCAGAGTAGAAGGATGGACCTGTAGAAGCTCTACCCCCACAGTCTACAAAATACCTGTAAAAAATGACTCTAAACAAATTCTACAGCAGCAGAAACCACAAAACAACACAGTGAAAGAGATCTCTAACCCAAGACAGCCTGGAAGGCCAACAGGAAAGGTCTATCACACCAGTCTCAGAGCCTAGCACAGCCAATAGAGCCCAGTCTAGCCTTGACTATGCCTCATGGCAGGGACAGGACTGGAGTAGGCTGGGGCATGGCATCCCTGGCAACAGCTGTGGTTCCCAGGTTCCTCAACCCACAAATGCCAAAAACAGCTCAAAGGTCAGTGAGACAACTCTTTCACCTGGGTGAAAAGGGAGCAGGGTCCTGCCTTAGCCCCAGCCCCAGGCAGCCTCAGAATCTGTTTTTGGAGCCCTCAGCCTAAAAACCCTGGGGGAATTGAACTGCTGATCTGGATCTCAACCTTGAGTGGTGGTCCTAGGGTGAGAAGGAGCACTGACTGGTGGAGCTAGTGGAGGCTCTGGAGAAGGAATTCTACTCCCAGATCCTGGGCAGAAAACTTGTGGTTACTTCCAAAGGAGAGTGCAGTCCAGGAGAGGAGTAAACTCCTCTCTCTTGATTGTGCCACCTTGGAGGAACTGAGAACTTACAGTTCCCTAGAGCATATGCTCCTTTTCACAAAGGACTCAGAAGTCAAATAACTGACTGGAAAAATGCCCACAAAAGGGAAAAAAATAAGACTATAGAAGGTTACTTTCTTGGTGAACAGGTATTTTCTTCCATCATTTCAGATGAGGAAGAAACATGCACCCCATCAGAGGAAGACATAAAAGTCAAGGCTTCTGCATCCAAAACCTCCAAGAAAAATATGAATTGGTCTCCGACCATGGAAGAGCTCAAAAAGGATTTTGAAAATCAAGTAAGAGTAATAGAGCAAAAAATTGGGAAGAGAAATGAGAGTGATGCAAGAAAATCATGAAAAATGAATCAACTGCTTGCTAAAGGAGACCTAAAGAAATACTGAAGAAAATAACACCTTAAAAAATAGACTAATTCACATGGCAAAAGAGATCCAAAAAGCCAATGAGGATTTCTAAAAAGTAGAATTAGCCAAATGGAAACAGAGATTCAAAAACTCACCGAAGAAAATAGCTCTTTAAAAATTAGAATGGAGGAGATGGAAGCTAATGACTTTATGAGAAACCAAGAAATTACAAAACAAAACCAAAAGAATGAAAAAATAAAGACACTGTGAAATATCTCATTGGAAAAGCAACTGACCAGGAAAATAGATCTAGGAGAGACAATTTAAAAATTATGGGACTACCTGAAAGCCATGATGAAACAAAGAGCATAGACATCATCTTTTATGAAATTATCAATCCTGAAATTTTAGAACCAGATGGTAAAATAAATATTGAAAGAATTCACCAATCACCTCCTGAAGGAGATTTGAAAAGAAAAACTGCTAGGAATATTATAGCCAAATTTCAGAGTTCCCAAGTCAAGGAGAAAATATTGCAAGCAAACAGAAAGAAACAATTAGAGTATTGTGGAAATACAATCAGGATAACAAAGATCTAGCAGTTTCTACATTAAGGGATCAAAGGACTTGTAATATGATATTCCAGAAGCCAAAGGAACTAGGATTAAAACCAAGAATCACCTACCCAGCAAAACTGAGTATAATACTTCAGGGGAAAAAAAATGGTAATTCAATGAAATAGAGGACTTAAAGCATTCTTGTTGAAAAGACCAGAGCTGAGTAGAAAATTTGACTATCAAATAAAAGAATCAAGAGGAACATGAAAAGATAAACAGGAAAGAGAAGCCTTAAGGAACTTATTAAAGTTGAACTGTTTACATTCCTACATGGAAAGATGTTATTTATAACTCATGACACCTTTTTCCAGTATTAGGGTAGTTAGAAGGAATATATATATATGTATATGTGTGTGTGTATTATATATGTTTAGGTATATATATATACATGGGGGTGTGTGTATACATATAAATGTATATGTGTATGTGTGTACATATATATGTGTGTGTATGTGTATATATATATATATATATATACATATATATATATATATACATATATATATATATATATATATACATATATATATATATATATATATATATATATATATATATATAGACAGAGAGCACAGGGTGAACTGAATATGAAAGGAGAATACCTAAAAAAATAAAATTATTGTTTAATGGAATGTACTAGAAGTAAAAGAAAGGGAGAGGTAGAATGTAGCAAATCATCTCACATAAAAGAGCAAAGAAAGGGCTTTTACAATGGAGGGGAAGAGGGGGGAGATGAAAGGAAACAATTGAGTCCTACTCTAATGGGATTTGGCTTAAGGAGAGAATAACACACACTCAATTGGATATGGAAATCTATTTTACCCTGCAGGAAGGCAAGAGGGAAGGGGATAGGAGAAAGAAGATTATAGAAGGAACAGCAAATCAGGGAAAGGGATAATCAGAAGCAAACACTATAGTGAGAGGACAGGTCAAGGGAGAGAATGGAATAAATTGAGGGTAGGATAGGAGAGATGGAAATGTGGCTAGTTTTTTACAACATAACTGTTATGGAAGTGCTTTGCTTTGTACATATGTATGACCTATATTGAATTGCTTGTTTTCTCAATGAGGACAGGTAGGGAAGGAGGGAGAGAACATGGAATTCAAAGCTTTAAGAATGAAGGTTAAAAAATGTTTTAGCATGCAACTGGAAATTAAGATATACAGGCAACAGAGTATAGAAATCTGTTTTGCCCAACAGTAAAATAGAGGGGAAGTGGGATGGAAGAAGGGTAGGTAATAGAAGGGAGGACAGACTGGAGGAAGGGGTGGATAAGGTGCATGCTGTCCTAGGGTGGGGGGTGGGGAGAGATAGGGAGAAAATTTTGAATCAAATTCTTGTGGAAGTGAATGTTGAGAACTGAAAAATAAATAAATCATTTTAAAAAAAGAGAATGTTTTGACCATCTTAGAGAAAGCAGCGTTGTGAATCAAATAAATTATTAAAAAGTCAGCAATACTTAGTAAAAAAAAAAACATACAGGATTAGCAGCATGGGAGATAGTTTTCAATTCAGTCATTTGAACAGTTATGTGGTTTTTTGACGTCTTTTGCCTTTTCTTGGCATGTGCATATCTGTAAAATGGGTATAATATTTGTCGTATTCAACTCATGGGGCTTTTGTGAGCCCAGTTAATCAATGGATCAGTTATTAGACCCATTGATTAATGGCCCCTCTGGTCTTAAAATCTCATGAGCAGAGAAAGAATTTTACAGTTTTCAGAGGGCTTTGGAAGATGGATTATGGAAGATGGATTAGACTTGTTTTGCTTGATTCTGGAATTCAGAACTAAAGGAAAGGGGTAGAAATTACAGATTTAGATTTGATGCAAGGAAAATCTTTTTTTAAAAAAAATGAAGCTATTCTCAAATGAGACAGCTTACTTCAATAGGTAGTGGATTTTTCTTCACTGGAACAATAAAGGTTGAAATGATCACTTGCTAGGGATGTTATAGAGGAAGGAGTAGTCCTGGTTCAGGTACCAGATTAACTGGATGGTCTTTTCTAATTAAATAATGATAATTAAAATAATGAAGTAGTATACTAGGATTAAAAAAAAATCAACCCCACAAAAGATATCAAGGAAAAATCAGAAAAAAAAATAACAGCAATCCAAGAAAATTATGAAATGAAAGCCAGCTAACTGGAAATAGAGAATCAAAAACCTAAGGAAGCTTTCCTTGAAGGCTAGAATTGGGCAAAGAGAAGCTAATGATATTCTAAGATATCAATAAATCATAAAACAAAATCAAAAGAATGAAAAAATAGAAGAGAAAATGAAACATCTCATCAGAAAAACAACTGATCTGGAGAAGAGATAGAGGAGAAATAATATAAGAATAGTTCGACTACCTGAAAATTATGATAAAAAAGAATTTTAATACAATATTACAAGAAATTAACAAGGAAAATTGCCTTGAAGTTCTAGAACAGAAAGGCAAAGTAGAAATGGAAAAAAAATCTACTGATCACCAGCTAAAAGAGATGCTAGGAGGAAAACTTACAGAAATATCATAACCAGGTTTCAAAGATCTTAGGGTAAAGAGAAAATATTGTGAGCAACAAGGAAACAAACAGTTTAAATATCTTGCAGCTACAATAAGGATTACACAAGACCTAGTGCTACTATGCTGAAGGACCATAGGTCTTGGAATACTACATTCCATATTGCAAAAGAGCTGGGATTATGACCAGTAACTTCCCTACCAAAGTTAAGTGTAACCTTGAATGCAAGTGTAAAAAAAGATAATTTTAATTATTTTAAATTAAAATCTTCTTGTGTAAACAAAACCTATGTAGCAAAATGCAGAAGGAATGCAGAACATTCATAGATAATCTCTCAGATAGGATGTAATTGGGTGGGTAGATTACTATAGTGTAGGAAATGATCAACTGGTTGATTTAGAAAAGCATGGAAAGACTTGGACTTATGAAAGAAGATGCTATTCACGTTCAGAGAAACAGATGATAGGAGGAAATAGGCATAATATGGTCTTACATATATGAGTGTATATGTGTGTGTTTATAGATATTTATGTAATACATATACATATGTGCATATGTTATACATATATGTGTGTATGTGTGTATCTACATCTATCAATATCCATGCTTAATTGTATCCTTCTTTAGGGTGTTGCAGGGAGGAAGGGAGAAAAATAAAATAAAACGTATACAGCAGTGAGCAAAAGAAAACTAACAATGAAGCAAAGAAAACCCAGGCAGTTTGAAAACAATGTGTAGTGTTTATTATACAGGTTTTCTTGAAATGGAAATTTTTCGTTTTATATTGAATCCTTTCCTATTGTTTGCTGTGTAATTGGCAATGTTTTTTTTTCTTTTCTCATTTTGTGTTTAAGATTAAAATAAAAGAAAAATCAGCTCTACAAATACAAATTTTAAGAAGTATAGTTAGACAACAGCTAATAGGAAGAGACAGCTATTTAAGAAACATTCGGTTCAGGTCCCTATCTTGACTGCCTCTTCCATGATCTATAGGTGCAATGATTACTTCCTCTGAGTCTGTGCCTCCACTGACTGGATGATCTTAAATTGCTTTAGGATCTGTTCCTGTCTGTGACTCTTTACCCTCAGTGCTGAGACACTAAAAATCAAGTTGAGGATTAGATCTCTCATCGTTGGATTGACTCCTTAAAAAAACTAGTGATATGTTTTGGTTTTACATCACCCAAATTTCTTCCTATATCTTTTCCTCTCCCCTCATTCTAAGAAGAAAGAAAAAAGAGAAAAAATATTAGCAAAACTGATCAATACATAGAAAAAAATCTGACAATAGATATAATTTTGGGTACTTGTAAGTCCCCCAACTCTGCAATAGAGTGGGGAGGGAGGATAGCAATTCCTCATGTGTTAGGGCCATGTTTATTCATTGAAATTTTACAATATTTTCTTTGAGATGTTTGGTATTTATTCTTTCCCATTGTAGCCATTGTGTGTGTTGTTTCCTGCATCATGTCCTGTAAATCTTTCCGTGCTTCTAGGTAGTCATCATATTGGTTCTTCTTAAAGCACAGTAATATCCCATTACATTCATGCACCACAATTTGTTTAGTTATTTTCCCTTTGCAATTTTCCTGGATGTGAAACCTCAGAGTTGTTCTGATATGCTTCTTTCTTATTATATTAGTGATTTGGAGCAGCAGTCTCAAACTCTGAGCTTAGATCTCTTAAAAATTATTATTAAAATTATTATTATTATTAAAAATTTTTTAAAGCTTTTATTTATATGGATTATATGTATCTGTATTTATCATAATATAAATTAAAACTGATAAATTTTTAAAATGTATATTTATAAATTCTTTTAAAACAACAAGAAATATATTAATATAAATATATTTTAATGAAAAATAACTATTTCCCTAAACAATAACTATTTCAAAAAATGTATTGAAAATGTACTTTTGCAAATCTTTTAATGTCTGGCTTAATAGAAAATAACTGGTTTCTTATCATATGCTTCTACATTTAATCTACTGCAATGTTATTTGGTTGAAATATATGAAGACAATTTGAACTCACACAGATATGTAGTTGGAAAAGGGAAGAGTATTTTAAAAGACAAATACTGTCTTAATATTATTATGAAAATATTTTTGACTTTACAGATCCTCTGAAAAGATCTTAGACCTTTGACCCAACAATACCACTTCTAGGTCTGTATCCTAAAGAAATCATAAAAACAGGAAAAGGACCCACATGTAAAAAAAACCTTTATGGCAGCTCTTGGTGTGGTAACCAAGAATTGGAAATTGAGGGGATGCCCATCAAATGGGGAATGACTGAACAAGTTATGGTATATGGATGTAACGGAATACTATTAGTCCTGAAGAAATGATGAGCAGGCGGACTTCAGAAAAACCTGGAAAACTTACATGAACCGATGCTGAGTGAAGTGAGTAGAACCAGGAGAACATTTTACACAGTAACAGCAACATTGTGCAATGATTTTGATAGACTTATCTCTGCTTAGAAATGCAAGAATCTAAGACAACTCCAAATGACTCCCGATGGAAAATGCTATCCACATCCAGAAAAAAAAGAGCTCTAGAGTCTAAATGTAGATTGAGGCAGACTATCTGCTCTCTCTCTCTCTTCTTGTAGTATTTGTGCAGTGGGGACACCCAAGTAAAACTGTCTCAGTGGACAGGCTAAAACAGGTTGAGGGTAACCGACAGGCCCGAAAAGTGCAGGAGAGTTTGGAGGATGTCTACCCTAAGCATATGAAGACTCGACCCCTCCCCTCACCCTGTGGAATGAGCAGATGAGAACAATGTGCTCCATTTGCCATGAAGGTGACTGAAGCAGGCACTGTGGAGCACTTAGAGCTTGGTCAAACATTGAAGACAGCAAGATTATACACCACATTCTGGGCCATTTTTATCTTGGCACTGACTCTGGAAGACAGAGTGAGGCTGATGACTTTGTGCAGCTCTGCCTCACTTAAATCTAATTTACTCACAAGTCAAGCTATCATCCTGTAATGTCATTGGTGTCCCCTTCAAAAAATGAAGGTCAAATAATACTGCAGAATGGCTTTTGGTCTTACCTATTTAAGTTATCTGTAGATATCTTGGATACCATCCTTTGTCCTAGAAATTTGGCATAAAGAAAAATTTCTTCCATATGACTATTTCCCTTCCTAGCCTAGATGCATTTATTTTGTTTGTGCAAAAGCTTTTCCATTTATGTAATCAAAATTCTTGGATTGACTCTTATTACTCTTCTATCTTTTATCTCTGGAATGGCAATATACACCAGGGCAACTTCTACCTAACTTGTATCTTCCTGTCTGGGGCTTAGATCTGAGCCTATTCAGCAGAAAATCTGCTTTTGAAAGCCCAGAGTCACATAGGGCCTGAAAATCCACGAAGGGCAATTGTCAGTAAAGACTGGCTACAGTCAGCAAGAAAAACCCTCAAAGCTGACCTCAGGGTTCCTCAGAGATGATCAAGAGATATTTGGACCAAAAAGGAAGCAGGAGCACATAGTACAGAGAGAGCTTGGAGGTGCCTAAGATACCCACATCCCTCTGTACTCTGGAAACTATGCTGTTTTCACTCTGACACTTCACAGCCGTTGCAGAAGCTTGGTAGTCAGTCATTTCAGTCATGTCCAATTATTTGTGATTCCATTTGAGGTTTTCTTGGCAAAGATACTGGAGTAGTTTGCGTTCATTTCCTTCTCCAGCTCATCTTACAGATGAGGAAACTGAGGCAAACAGGATTAAGTGTTTAAGGGTCACACAGCTAGTAAGTATCTGAAGCTGGATTTAAATTCAGGAAGATGAATCTTCCTGACTTCAGGCCTGACGCTATCCACTGTGCAGCAGCCTGTTGGCCCAACCAAAAAGGAGATGGATATGTAAGCAGTAATGACCAGTTTTCCTCAATGGAAATCAAAGAACCCTTTATCTGCTCTTTTCTGATGCTCTTATCATATGGTTAGGGATTATTATATTTTTCTACTTCTGTTTCTTGTTCCCCCATTACGCCATGAAGGCAGGCATCATGTCTCATCTAATCTGCCTACCGTAGTGTTCTATACATAGTAGATGCTTAATGTAATTTTCTTGATTGCCTGAATTGGAGAGGATTGTACTTTCTTATCCCATTCAATCTGTGCTAGCCTACAGCACATCCAGATTCTCCAAAACAAGGAAACATTAGCCCATGGACATAGATACTCACATGCATAAGTATTCCCCCACCCCCCATAAATACATACATACAAACACATAAAACATGCATACATATAATAGACATCAGCTCATCATCCTAAATATTGGAGGAGTAGGAGCAGTATTCATTCAGCAACCATTTATTAAATGCCTACTATATATCAGGTACTGTTGAATCACTAGAGATAACAACTGCAACAGAAACAACCAAGCATCTTTGCCCTTAAGGAGATTACTGCTTTCTGCTGGGGTAGGGCCAGGGGAGACAGCATGTGCACATATAATTATAAAGTAGATAACAAAGGAATTTTGAGGTAGGGCTTAACAACTGGAGGTATTAGGCAAGGCCTCTTGCAAGTAGTGCAAGAGAGGAGCTTTGAAGGAAGCTAGGGATTCTAAGTGAGGAAGGAATACATACCTGACAAGAGACACAGCCTGGGCAAAGGTACAGAGACAGGAGAAGACAAGCACTTACAGAAAATATTGAGATTTCCCTAGCCCTGACCACATCACTCTGAAAGGGCAGGGCTAAAGAAGAAAAGGTTTATTCACCCTCTCCTGAAGGGAGGGGAGGTGTGTGTGGTGACAATTGTCATGGCAACCATAAACTTGCTCGTTCTCAAATATATAGGATGTACAATACTCCCCTGCCTAGTGAGGACCCTGAGATCTATGGAAATTCTGGGCAGGGGCAGGTGGTGGTGGTAATGATGGTGATGGTATATTCTCACTCATCTCTAAAGTCAAGCAGGGCTGTGCTAGGCCACTCAACTCACCATGGCATTAGTAGAATTGAATTCAGTGGTCTTCCTTCGCGCCTTCTCTGAGACCTCCAGGAGAAGATCCTGAGAGATGGAATTCACCTTGGGGCTAGCTTGACTCTCGCTATTTATATTCCAAACCTGGAGCAGGGACTTCTGAGGATGAGGGTCCAAGGTGGACCTAGCAACCTCTAAGGCTTCTGGAAGTCATGGTCTCCAACTCCCAGAGCCTGGATTTGTGCATAGGCCCTGCCCCTCCCAAGGAAAGACCCTCCATTGGTTTTGCCCCACTTCTTAATGACATCTGCTGCTGTTTCAGACCAGTAAAAACAATTTCTTACCAGTCATCATGTAATACCTTCATGGCTTTAGAGGTATATATGTTGGGAGGAGGGGTACTGACTGCTTGCTAGTGCAACGTGTGGGGTTATAGTCTGGCCCAGTACTACATTGCACAGCTCCAACTTTGTCTTTGCCTCAATAGCAAAGAGCCTTCCAGGGAATGAAACTTGCACCCCCTAGATTTACTCTTTGTTTCTTGGGCTTGTAGCGCTTCTCTCAGTCCTTTATCTGCCATTGGTTTTTGCTGCCAGTTATCCAAAGACACCTAGTAGAAACAGAGTTGCTTCAGTAAAATAAGATTCATATATACTGCTGGTATACTGTCTGGTAGAAGTCATAAACTGTTCCTTCAGCCCATTACTCTAGGTATCATGGACAACTTTTACTTCTTTAGATATCACTATATGGCCAGCAGAAATAAGAAACTGCATCCGTGTTAGGCAGCCCTAGCTAATAGATAGTGCAGGCTGAACTAAGAGTTGACTGGTGCAGGCAACATCCAACTTGGCACCTTTTTTTTCCAGTCATTTTAGCCAATCTTATGGGTGTGAGGTGGTACCTTGAAATTGTTTTAATTTGCATATCTCGATTAGTGATTTAGAGCAATTTTCACATGGATATTATGGCTTGAATTTCTTCCTCTGAAAACCTTCCTATTCATATCCTATTTTTATAAATTTGAATCAATTTCCCATTTATCCTAGGAAAAGACCTTTGTCAGGGAAACTTGCTGCAAAATTCTCCCTTGCCCCAGTTTCTTGTTTCTCTTCTGATTTTGACTGAATTGGTTTTGCTTTTGGCAGCACAGTTCTTTTCTTCTTCTTCTTCTTTTTCTCCTCTGCTAACTTTAATCACATTTTCAATTTGCTGCCAAGAATGCCACTAAACCATAAATTTACATAGGCAGCCATTCTAGATTTCATGTAGTCCCAACACTGAGATAACAAGAGTTGGATTTTTTTCTTGCTCCTTTCTTCACTGCATAGAAGTTATAATAATATTTGAAATATTTATCCATGCTTTAGAATTCACTTGTAATATATATCTTTTTATTATTACTGCATTTGATTTCTTCTTGATTTATGTAAAATAAATAAACAATACAACTTACATTCTTTGGGTAAGATTGTTAAATGCATATTTTAAAGATCACAGTGATGACAGCATTGGTACATTTTACAAGATAATACATTTGATTATGAGAACATACATTATCAATGAAAAGATCTTGATATCTAACATAGCCCTTCTGTCATGTGAGCCAACACTTCTGGTTGTTCCAGAGCCAGAATACAAATAAAGTTACAGAGAATTACTTATATTTATAAAATGTGTAGATATTATTTAACCTAAGAAAGCTTAATCCCCTATTAAGCAGATGTATAATCAGGTAAATACTGTAAGGTATTTATCATGGTAAATCAGGTAAATCAGGTAAAATCATGATTCTTGAAAAGGGTAAAATAATAACCCAAATTTTTGGCAAGCTCTTCCTTGACCAGATTTTGAAAGTTCAAAATCTTATATTGTAAAAAGCCATGAATCTTTGTGAGAATCTTGCTGTCTTAGTCCACTGGAATATGTAGTCATGATGTCACTGTGCAGTTCACACCAATATCCTTACACAACCAGTTTATTGTTCAGGAAGGACATCATTGTGCTGTCACTGAAACTATTTTGATTATCTACTCTTTAATCCAAATTCTGCTTCAGGGCCAGTAGTTTGTGAACACTGTTCACATAAGAACAAAGTACATTCCCCTCCTCGAGCCTGGGAATGACTGGTAATTAGCTGTAAACATTGTCTTTTTGTTGTTCAATCATTTTTCAGTCATGTCCAACTCTTCATGACCCCATTTGGGGATTTCTTGGCAAAGATGCTGATGGGGTTTAACATTTCCTTCTCCAACTCATTTTACATATGAGGAAGCTGAGGCCAGCAGGGTTAAGTGACTTGCCCAGGGTCACAGAGCTAATGAGTGTCTGAGGCCAAATTTGAACTTCCTGACTGGGCCTAGGCCTCTATCCACTATACCACCTAGCTGCCCATACATTGCCTCAAGTATAAAATCCAACACTAACTCCCCTGTATGAGAATGGATTAGATTATCTTTCACAGTCTGAGAATTTGGCTACATTTGCCATTTTCTTATCTACTCATCTACGGCGACTTCGGATGAATTCTTATCTAAGATTCTTGTCTATATCTAAGAATCAAGCCATTCCATTCTTCCTATCTCCCACTTAAATAAATTATACAGAGGCACTTAGTCGGAGACACATGGGACTCTTTTTATAAGGAACATTAAATCTGAACTCTAGCAGAAGTTATCTTTATTATCAATGCTTTGATAAAACATTATCATCCAAACTTATTGCTAAGTTTGTAACAGAGCACAAATAAGTCTAGTGTTTTGTTTTGTTTTGCAAGGAGGGATAAGTTTGTTGTTTGAATCTCAAGAAGATGAAAATTCATGTAAGTCTTTCTCCATCTCAGCGTATTACCCTTTAAGACAGTCTGTGTCCTTTTTCTGCTCTCAATCCATTGAAGCCTGTTTGCTGTGGTTCTTTCTGTGAACTCTTCCCATTGGGTTATGGAATGTTTTTCACTAATCAAGGGCAGGTAGGTAGCAAAGCAGAGAGACTGCCAGGCCTGGAGACTTGTCTTCTTGGGTTCAACGTGATCTCAGACATTAGTAGCCATCTGAGCCTGGACAAGTCACTTCACTCTGTTTGCCTCAGTTTCCTCATCTGTAAAGTGAGTTTGAGAAGGAAATGTCAAACCACCTGTTATATCTGCCAAGAAAACCCCAAATGGGTCATGAAGAGTCATCTACGACTGAACAAGAAGAAGTGATTGGGAAGCTTTCTTTGACCCTGCTCCTTCTGCTAAAGTTTAGGGACTAAAATGGCTGTCTCTTTGCCATCTCTGGGGTGCCTGGCTCCGGGGGGGCGGGGGGCACAGTCCTGCATTGTTTCTAACATTTAGGTAGAATCTGTTCATTTGTCTCCTGGATCACATTCCTCAAATTCTCAAGAACTTTCAGGTCCTCTTTCTCTGAAATTATTTTCCAGTCACATATTTCTCCTTGAATAATTGGTCAGTGATTTAACAGCCTAGAATGACTCTCCTAGATCCTTGATAGTAAAATGAACTGGTTAACTCGTCGATCCCTTCGGATCTCATTTCCTGCCTGCTCCCCTCCCCATCCTCCTCCCCTCTGCCCCTGGCTTCCTGAAGGGGTCTCAGTCCCTCTGCTACTCATACTGACTAAGGAAGGGACCATCTCCCTTGCCAAGCAACATAGTTCTTAATAAATATGTGATAATAGCCACAAAAAACTGAACTAGTCTTAGACCCCCACAACTTTTCAGACATGGACAATTATAAGTATTTCTATCTTCTCAAGGTTAATGTTCATTCCTTGATGAAATACCATATTTTTTAAATAATATTTTATTTTTTCCAATTACATATAAAGGCAATTTTTAATATTCATTTTTAAATAAAATTTTGAGTTCCAAATTTCCTCTTTCCCTTCCTCCCCTCCCACTTCCCTAAGATGGTAAGCAATTTGATATAGGTTATATATGTGCAGTCATGTAAAACATATTTCCATATTAGTCATGTTGTGAAAGAAGAAATAGAACCAAAGGGAAAAGCTACAAAAAATAAAGGAAGTGAAAATAGTATGCTTCAATCTGTGCTCAGACTCCATAGTTCTTTCTCTGGACGGGGATAGCATTTTCCATCATTAAGTCTTTTGGAATTATCTTGGATCATCCATCGTATTGCCAAGAAGAGCTAAGTCAGTCACAGTTGATGTAACACAAAGTTGCTGTTACTGCGTACAATGTTCTCCTGGTTCTGCTCACTTCACTCAGCGTCAGTGATGACATACTATGTTACCCTTACCCTTAACAGTCTCTGCAAAACTGGTACATGCCAACTGACAGTTTCAAACCAGCAGCCTTTATCTAAATCAACTTTCCTTAGCCTTTCCTTAAGTCTTCTTCTATTTTTTTTTAAATTGAACTTGATACCAAATAAAATTAACATTTTTGCATATACATAGTAATACAGAAAAAAGAGGATTGAATTGAAACGACTATTATAGACTTACTATACACTACCTTAATATATATATACATACATATATGTATGTGTATGTATATATGTATGCATATATGTGTATATATATATAAATATATATGTGTATATATGTGTGTATGTGTGCATGTATACAACTTGAAGCTTTCAAAGTTGTCCTGCTTGTCTAGATCCTTTCTGGTTTTCCTTCTGTTCTTTAAACATTAAAACAATCCTTCAGTAATTATCTTCTTTGTTTATTTTATTTTTGCAGTCAACAACAAAAATTTTTTTTCCCATTTCCCCTTTTGAAGAAAAACAAAACCCACAAGACCTTTGTAACAAAAATGCATAGAATGTTCCTCCCCTCTTATCTTCCACTACCTTTAGAAAGACAATGAGGTCATCTGGATAGAACAATTTCTAGGTCATTCGTGCTTCCACCTACTTCTTCCATAAACACTGAGAAATGACAGGTGCTGAGATGCCTTGGGGAATAAAAGCAAATAATAACATCCATCTGGTCAATGAAAGCTGTCTTCTCTTTGTCTTGTCCTTGGTGGTGGTCACTGCACAAATCCAAGCAGCATTTGCTGCTTGCAGACAATAAAAAACCCCCCTTCCCCTAAAACTTAGTTTAGGCCCCCAACTCCTCAAACCATAGGTCTGGACTGTGTGAACTTCTGTATTCAGTCAACCCCAGTGGGCCATTATGACCACTGGGAGAAAATACAAACCTCTCTGGCTTTTTAAAGTCCTTCCAATCTGCTCCCACCCTCCCCTTCCAACCTCATTTTTATTGCTCTCTGAGGCTTTTGTGGTCTAGCAAGACTGGCTTTCTTACTCTTCCTCTGTCTCTTCATTATGCTGTGCCTTTTTGCATTAGATGTTTCTTGGCCCTTAAAAGCTCTTCCCTGCTTACCTCATTCTTTCAGAATACGTTCAAAAGTAACCTCACACACCATTTCCTCCCTGAAACCTTTCTTGAACCTTTCCCCCAACTGCTAGTGACTTCCTTCCCTAAACTCATTACTATTTTTTACCCTGATCTGTACATATATATATGTATATGCATATCTTGTTGTGGTTCACTTGTGCCCAACTTTGCCTGATCCATTTGGGGTTTCTTTGGCAAAGATACTAGAGTGGTTTGTCATTTCCTTCTCCAGCTCATTTTAGGCAAACAGGGTTAAATGACTTGTCTGGGGTCACTCAGGTAGTGAATGTCTTAGGCCAAATTTGGTTTCAGGTCTTCCTGACTCCAGGCCTAGCAGCTGCCTTTGTGTTTATATATAAAGTATCCCAAAGTCTTAGGGCAGTTTTAAAATTTAATAACATAAGAAGCATAAATGCTACATACTTTAAAAACATCACATTTTAAGGTTATTTAAGATTTTTAAATAATTATATGGTTCTTATTAAAATTCAACCTAACTACCATCTTGTGATATACATCCCTCTAGTCTATTTTTGAACTTTGTGAAAACTTTCATCAGCTGCTGCTTTGTAAATTGAAGGATTGCATTTGTAATCCTAGACATAAGAGCATCCAAAGAACAAGGTTGTATTGCATACGTGATGGTTTTGAGGCTAACCCAAAAGAAAAACACCTACTAGAGGTGCCTTAGATGACTGAAGTGACCAAGTGACCATCCTACCATGATGCACTGGTTTGAGATAGTGTCACCCATTGATTGTCATGCACACACATGCAATGCATAAAGACAGAGTTCCCTAGATTGTTAAAAATTAAAATTAAAAGTTTGCTATTCCAAATTCACAAAATTAAGTGTAAAAGAAACTTAAATGATCAAACCTTCAAATGACGTCTTTTGCCAGGTTTGTTGCATTTATGCTTCTGAAGTTATTAAAGTTTAAAACTGCACAAAGGCTTTTAGGAAAGGGAGTATATACACATTGATTCTTCTGATAGAATGTAAGCTCCTTGAGGGTAGGGAGTTTCGTTTTTACTTTGGTGTGGTGCCTGCTTAATAAATAATAGTTGATTGACTGACTGAATACCAAGAGGCCAGCCTCCTGGTATGAGACTCCTCATCCCTAGCTAGGATGGTCCTCAGAAAGCAGAATCAATCTGTTTACCTTAGTTGTACTTGATCCAGCCTTCCTAGGGTGATAGAACCTGCCAGAGATTGTGCTGTCCTGGCCTTTGAGAGCTTAGGGTCCCACCCACCCCCATGAAGCATCAGGGTAGGATTTTATGAAGGGACTCTCAAGGTTCTAAAGATCACAGGGTTCATAATGATGAATACAAATAAACAAACATGATGTACATTGATATACATACACCTTCACATGTGAGCCTCAGAACAACCCTTCAAGGTAGGTAGTGTAAACATTAACCCTATTTTCCAGAGAATGAAACTTGGATTTGGAGTCGGGAGATGTGGGTTAGCATGTCATGTTACCCATGTCACTTACCAGCTATGTGAACTTAGGAAAATCTCTTATCAGTTTCTTTCTTTGCAAATTGGGGTTGGTTTTTATGGACATCTCCTACTTCATAGGTCTGTTGTGAGGACAGTATGTAAAGATTAGTAAAGCATGACATAATTAATTCATTTGCCCAGTCACAATGTAGTAAGGATAGAACTGAGGCTATTGTTTAACTCGTGTATTTATACAGCTGATTATTGAACTTTACATTTATCCTTATTAAATTTTCTCATAATCATATTCAGTCCATCATGCTAAGTTCATGGAAATCTTTTTATTGTCAGATGAGCTAGTTATTCCTCCCAGCATTGTATCATCCACAAATTTTTATGCAAAATAAGAAGGGAAATAATAATAAGAACCTAGCTGCCCTTGAAGAATTGTTACTAGACCCAAATGAAATAGGCAGATAGGTGGATGTTGGATGGTGGATAGGGTGCTAGACTTGGGTTCAAACCTTGCGCAACGTGGCACAGTGGTTAGAGAGCAGGGCCTGGAGTCAGAGAGACCCCTATTCCTGAGTTCAAATCTGACCTCAGACACTTACTGGCTATATGACCCTAGGCAAGTCATTTAGCCCTATTTGCCTCAGTTTCCTCATCTGTAAAATGAGATGAAGAAATAGCAAACTACTCCAGTATCTTTCCCAATTTCTTGATTACCAAAGAATCAGACATGACTGAAAATGACTGAACAACTACAAGGCATTTAACCTGTCTGCCTCAGTTATCTCATCATTAAAATGGGATCATGTTCCCAGGATTGTTGTGAAGATAAAATAGTATTTATAAAGAGCTTTGCAAATTTTAAGCACTATATAAATAGTACTTCTTGTTAGTGTTACATTTCAGGCAGATGGGGTTGCTGAGCCAGCATTTGTGATCTTTGAAAGGAGGAGTGGACAAGGACAAATGTCATCCTGATTTTTTTTAGAGGTAAGAGAATGGAGCCAGTAATCTCAAAGCCAGTGGTCTAATTGACTGTTTCCTATCAAAACTTTAGAGTAGATGATTAAAAGAGTTGGGAAATATCCAAGCAAGGAAGTGTTGACCAAAAAGCCATTATCTTGCTAGATTAACATTTCCATTTTTGACAAGTTTAGTAGGATGGCAGGTCAAAGATATAGTATGCTATTTTAGTGAGGCATTTGACAAATTCTCTATTGATATTTTAAGAAAAAGATGGGGAAATATGACTGGATAGGTGTCCAGGTAGATGAATTTGGAACTGGTTGAAAGGCCAGACTCAGACTCTTGCTTTAAGCCCTGTTTCTTCATGGACCTAGAGGAGGGAGATTATTCTTAAGCTGCCCAAGAAGAAAAAAGAAACAACCAAAATTTTGTTCTAGTATTAGCAAAAATGTCTGTGAAATGGAATTTTCTTTATTTGCTAGATGGTGCAGTGGATAGAGTGCTGGCCCTGGAGTCAGAAAGACTCCTAAATCTACTCTTAGACACAAGATGTGTGATCCTGGACAAATCAACTCAAACTTATTTGTCTTAGTTTCCTCATCTGTAAAATGAACTGGAGAAAGAAATAGTAAACTTCTCCAGTATATCTGCCAAGAAAGTCCCAGATGAGGTCATAAAAAGTTGGACATGACTGAAATGACCGAACAACAACCCATGAATTAAATTGATGTAAATGGTTAATAGTTTTCCAAAGTATCATCACTTTTTAAAGAACTCATGTCTTGAGTTCGTGTCTTCCAACACTGGTTGTTGCTGTAGAGCAATCACAATTTCTACCATCTGGAGGAAATTTATGAATATGGTTACAAAGACAAACATCATTAAAACTTCATTCAGCTCATGCTGGGTATAGAGTGAGAGGAATATGACCTTAAATTCAGATGGATTTAGGAAAACATTATAATGAAATTTTGTCAGAGGGTGTCCATTCTAAATGACCTGAATACTCAGTAATAATCTGATGGAAGGTATCACATTGGCATAAAACTTTCCAGATAAAATACAATTTTTTTCCTTTTTATTTATAAAGAGTTGAATCAGGGTACCTTAACTTTTCCAAGGGAACAACTTGTCTAAAAATGAAAAATATAGACAACATTGGTAAGCCTGGTAAGCAACTGTTTCACTGGTTGACATCACTGTAGACTATGCTGAGCTAAAAAGACTAAAATAACAGAAAGTGCACACCCTGTAACCTACATGTTCAATTACTTTTGCCCTTGAGAAGTCCAAAGTTCCTCTTCCTTAAGAAGTTGAGTCTAGCTAAAGTAAACAGTCAGTTTTTCTCTATATTGAAAACTGATTTTTTTTCTAGAGTAGCTTTCCTCACTCAGGAACCCTCAGGAACTCTGAGAACTCTCTAAGTGGCATTTCTATAACTTATCCTCATGTTTCCAGTTCATAGTTCCACAATTCTCATATATCATTTTCCTCTGAATCTTTCTACCTGACTCTTTCAACACCCCCATTATTTCTTTTTCTTCTGAGAGTGAAATAATATAATAATATTTCTTTTCTGTGTATATTCCATTCTGGAGCTTTGATACCTTTTTCAGACTCTGGTTTATTTTCTTTTTAAAAAATATTTATTTTTAGTTTTCAACATTCATTTCCACAAGACTTTGAGTTCCAAATTTTCTCCCCCTCTCTCCCCTCCCCTCACCCCAAGACACAGGTGCATTCAGATTACCCCTTCCAGACCCAATCTGCCCTCCCTTCTATCACACTCCTCCTTTCCCTTATCCCCATATCATCTGTATTCTCATAGGGCAAGATAGATTTCTGTACCCCATTACCTGTATTTCTTATTTCCCAGTTTCATGTAGAAACAATTTTTAACATTAGTTTTTTAAAATTTGAGTTCCAACTTCTCTCCCTTCCTCCCTCCCCACCCATCCCCACTGAGAAGGCAAGCAATTCAATATAGGTTGTACATGTGTAGTTATGCAAAAGACTTCCATAAAAGTCATGTTGTGAAAGACTAACTATATTTCCCTCCATCCTATCCTGTCCCCATTTATTCTATTTTCTCTTTTGACCTTGTCCCTCCCCAAAAGTATTTACTTCTAATTACCCTTCTTCCAATTTGCCCTCCCTTCTATCATCCCCCCCACACTCCACTTACCCCCTTCTTCCCTACTTTCCTGTGGTGTAAGATAGATTTTCATACCAAATTGAGTGTGCATGTTATTCCCTCCTTAAGCCAAATGTGATGAGAATAAGTTCACTTTTCCACTCTCACCTCCCCCCTTTTCCCCTCCACTGAAAAAGTTATTTCTTGCCTCTTTTATGAGATAATTTGCTCCATTCCTTTTCTCCCTTTTTCCTCCCAATATATTCCTCTCTCACCCCTTAATTTAATTTCTTTAGATATCATTCTTTTCTATTCAACTCACCCTGTGCCCTCTGTCTATATGTATATAATCCCTCCAACTACTCTAATGTTGAGAAAAGTCTCAAGAGTTACAAGTATTATCATTCCATGTAGGAATGTAAACAATTCAACTTTAGTAAGTCCCTTATGATTTCTCTTTCCTGTTTACCTTTTCATGATTCTCTTGATTTTTATGTTTGAAAGTAAAATTTTCTATTCAGCTCTGGCCTTTCATCAAGAATGCTTGAAAGTCCTCAACTTCATTGAATGACCATTTTCCCCCCTGAAGTATTATACTCAGATTTGCTGGTTAGGTGATTCTAAAACTAGGTTTTAATCCTAGTTCCTTTGACTCCTGGAACATCATATTCCAATCCTTAAATCCCTTAATGTAGAAACTGCTAGATTTCGTGTTATATCCTGATTGTATTTCCACAATACTCAAACTGTTTCTTTCTGGCTGCTTGCAATATTTTCTCTTTGACCTAGGAACTCTGGAATTTGGTTACAATATTCCTAGGAGTTTCTCTTTTTGGATGTCTTTCAGGAGGTGATTGGTGGATTCTTTCAATATTGATTTTACCCTCTGGTTCTAGAATATCAGGCAGTTTTCCTTGATAATTTCATGAAAGATGATATTTAGGCTCTTTTTTGATCATGGCTTTAAGGTAGTTCCATAATTTTTAAGTTGTCTCTCCTGGATCTATTTTCCAGGTCAGTGGTTTTTATAATGACATATTTCACATTGTCTGCTATTTTTCATTCTTTTGGTTTTGTTTTATAATTTCTTGATTTTTCATAAAGTCATTAGTTTCCATCTGCTCCATTCTAATCTTTAAGGAATTATTTTCTTCAGCGAGCTTTTGGATCTCCTTTTCCATCTGGCCAATTCTACTTTTTAGGGCATTCTTCTCTTCATTGGCTTTTTGGATCCCTTTTGCCATTTGGGTTAGTATATTTTCCACTTTTCACCACCACTTCCTGCAACCTTCCCTTCCTTCTTTTAGCCCCCTCCCTTTTATTCCCCTTTAGCCTTACTGCTTTTCCCCTCCCTTTTAGTTTTCCCACCCCTTTCTTCCCCTCCTACTGCTTATAGAGCTAGTTAGAATTATATACTTAAGTTTATTGTTCCCTCCTTGAACCAAATCAGATGAGAGTACCTCTCAAACAATGCTCATCTCCCTCCGCTCTTTCCCTCTACTATAATTTTGTACTTCTTCCTGTGATGTAATTTATCATTTTCTGCTTCCTCCTTTTCACACCTCCTGTTACAATCCCTTCGCATGCTTATATCATATTTTTAACATGATATCATTTACTTTATACCTGTTCCCTCTATGTATATCCCTTTTATATTTCATAATAGATGTACAGTTCTCAAGATTAACAAGTATCATCTTCCCTTGTAGGGAGGTTAAACAGTTTGCCCAAATTGAGTAACAAGCTTTTTGTTTTTTGTTTCCCCCCCGTTTACCTTTTTATGCCTCTCTTGAGGCCTGTGTTTGAAGATCGAATTTTCTATTGAGTTCTGGCCTTTTTGTCAGGAAGGTCTGGAAATCCCTTACTTCACTGAATGACCATCTCCTTGCCTGAAATGTTATACTGAACTTTTCTGGGTAGTTGATTCCTGGTTGTAGTCCTAGCTCCTTTGCCTTACGGAATATCAGATTCCAGTTCCTTCAATCTTTTAAGGTAGAAGCTGCAAGGTCCTGTGTGATGCTGACTGTAGCTCCTCGATATTTGAATGATTTCTTTCTGGCTGCCTGTAGTATTTTTTCCTTCACTTGATAGTTCTGAAATTTAGCAATGATGTTTCTTGGGGTTTTGAGTTTGGGATCCCTTTCAGGAGGTGAACAGTGTTTTTTTTCGATGACTATTTTACCTTCTAGATCTAGCACTTCTGGGCAGTTTTCCTTGATGATTTCCTGGAAGATATTGTTCATACTCTTTTTTTCATTGTGGCTTTCTGGCAGGCCAATAATTCTTAAATTTTCTCTCCTGGGTCTATTTTCCAGGTCAGTTGTTTTTCCAATTAGACATTTTACATTTTCTTCTATCTTTTCATTCTTTAGATTTTGTTTGACTGATTCTTGCTGTCTCATAGAATCATTAGTTTCTACTTGCCCAATTCTAATTTTTATCAAATTGTTTTCTTCAGTTAACTTTTGCATCTTTTTCCATCTGTCCAATTGTTCCTTTTAAAGAGTTATTTTCTCCAATTAATTTTTGTACTTCTTTTTCCATTTGTCCAATTTTTCCAGTTAGGTTTTGTGTTTCCTTTTCCATTTGTTCAATTTTCCTTTCCTTTTTCCTTGTTCTCATCAGTGAATTCTTTTTTCATACTTTTAAAATCATTGGCCAGTTTTTCCATTTCCTTCTTCAGCTGTTCCATGAGAACTGTTTGTGCATGCGAGCAGTTCATAGTCCCTTCTGAAATTTCAGATGGAAGTATGGTCTCACTACTGACCTCTTTGGTATTTGTGTTTTGGTCTTTGTCCCCATAGAAAGATTCTATAGTTTTTACGCTCTTATTTTGCTTTTTCTTGTTCATGATGGTGATTGTGTGTTGTGGCTTCTGGTTCTTTCAGTTAGAAGCTGCAGAACTTGGTGTTGAGCTGACTTGTGTGAAAAAGCTAAGAGCAGGTTTTTGTTTTGTGTTTCCCCTATCAGCCCTGGGGTTAGCTTGTTAAGTGTGGGGGAGGGGTGGTCTGGTCACAGGAGATCTCAGCTGAACTGAGGCAAAGGCAAGCTCACAGGATGGTGATCCCAGCTGCCCTATTGTTTTCCCATTTCCCCTGGAGTGTTGAGGCATGCCTAGATCCTAGTGCTAGTTTCCACCCCTCCTGGAGCTCCTCTCCTAGTGCTGAGGCTCGCCTGGGTCCTAGTGCGAGTTTCCACCTCCCCTGGAGCTCCTCTCCTAGCTCTGAGGCTCACCTGGGTCCTAGTGTGAGTTTCCACTGCCCTGGGGCCCCTCTCCTTCCAGTTCGCCTCTGCCACAGTAGGAGGAATCCCCCTTAGCTATTTTCCTAGCCTCAGGTGTTATGAGACTATTTGCCACCTCTGCTGTTCCTGCTGATCCAGGATTTTTCTAGGGAAATATTTTATGGTTCTTTTGAGGTCATCAAGCGGGGGAAGAGAGAGTATTTACTGATCACTTTGCCCTCCTGGCTCCCGGAAGTTCAAGTAGGTGACTTACAGACATTTAATCTGCGGGCTGAAAGTCTCAGGAGCTGCTGCAGCTGATATCTGGGGTTCAGTGGCTGTCACTCGCTCGGCTCTGTTGGTCTCTCACTCTGGGCTGCCACTCTGCCAGTTCCACTTGCTGCTGTCTTAGGTTTCCCTGGGGCCCTCCCGATCCGCTGCGCTGGACTCATTGCATTGTGCGCTGTGGGCTCACTCCAGTGGAACAGATCCTTCCTGTGGACCTTCCAGTCTGTCCTGGGCTGTGAATCTGCCAGTCTGTCTCCTATTGGATTATGTGCCTCCAAAACAAGGTCAGATTCTCTTTTTAGAGGTATCTGAAAGAGTTTGTCTAAGAGCTTAGGTGAATTGTTGCTCTCACTCTGCCATCTTGGCTCCGCCCCCCCATCTTGTTTATTTTTTAATGTGTTATTTTCTTCAGCATTTCTTTGGGTCTCCTTTAAAAGCAGTTGACTCATTTTTCATGCTCTTCTTGCATCACTCTCATTTCTCTTCCCAATTTTTGCTCTATTTCTCTTGCTTGACTTTCAAAATCTTTTTAGAACTCTTCCACGGTCTGAAACCAATTCCTATTTTCCTCAGAGGTTTTGGATGGAGGAGTTCTGATTTTGTTTTCTTGTGTTTGCATGCTTTGGTCTTCCTTGTCACCAAGTAAAATTCTATAATCTGATTCTTTTTCTGGTTTTTGCTCATTTCCCCAGCCATTTATTTGACTTTTGAGCTCTTTGTCAAGATAGTTCTCTGCTTCCAGTGGAGGTAGGGAGTGAACTGTAAGCTGCTCCATTCCTCCACAATCTGTGGGCCTAGAGCTCCAGAAACAGTGGCTGCAGCTGCTCCTGTTGAAGTTCCTCCACCCTCTCCCACCTCTGACGCCTTGGGGCTGGGGCCACTCCACCCTCCTGTACTGGTCCCACAGGCTTTTTCCACTGACCTTCCAATTTGTCCTCAGCGTTTAGACGTCATGAAGTCTGGAAACTGCCACAGGTGTGAGAGATTCAGTACCCCCCAAGGCCTTCTCAGGTCCCCTCTGTGTACTCATGGCCCACACTAGATTGTGCTCTGCTTCCAGCATGGTGCGCTAGACATTTCCGAGTGACCTTCCAGGCTATCTTGGGCTGGAGGTTTGCTTCACTCTGTCATTCTGTGGGTTCTGTAGCTCCTGAATTTGTTTAGAGTCATTTTTTACCAATATTTCGCTGGGCCTGGGGGTAGCGCTCTAGAAAGTCTGTGCTGTTACTCAACCATCTTGGTGCTGTTACTCTGCCATGTTGGCTCTGCCCCCTCAACACCCCCATTCATTTAAAAAAAAAAAAAATATTTGGCAATTAGGTATAGAAGTTACCATTCCACCACATATAAATCATCTTATAGGGAACACTGAAAGATTCCCTCTACTTCTATTTTTAGATCTTTTAATAAAAAATTGTACATGACCAAATGCAAGCCATATGAATGAAAACCAGGGAATCAAGTTTTATAATAAACTGGTATTGTACATGATGGGAAAAGGGATAAACTTAGGACAGGTAATAAGATCAGAACTTTAAAATCAACTTTTTTCATATGTTGTTGCAATATTTTAAATCTTTCTGTACAGTTTCCTACCCTTCTCTACTTCCTTTTTATCATCTCCTCTTCACCAGAACTTTGAACCATCTTAATTTGGTTAAAGGACTTTCCCCTTATCTGGTTAGGATCAAAGCCTCTATTTCCATCTTCATGTCATGCCATGGCACTGGTCTGACCTCTCCTCCCCACACCCTCCACTTCCTGCTTCCCTTTATGTGTTTTCTTCTCCCATTAGAAGGTAAACTCCTCGAGGGCAGGGGTTGTCTTGCTTGTATTTGTACTTTTAGGGCTTAGCCTGGTTCTTGGCATATACTAAGTATTCTATCATATACTAATTAGATTTTGATTTAATATTAAAATTTTTCTTTTAATAATTCTTTTTTGTTAGCAGTCTTCAAATATTAGAAAGGCTGTTACAGGAAGAGAAATTAGATTGATTTTGCTTGGCCCCAGAGGGCAGAATTAGAATCAATGGACCAATTTTAGATATTTCTTTAACAAAGATAATGATTATCCAAAGGGCTTTCTCAGGACATAGTAGGACTACCGGGTGTTTTGGGAAGGTGTCTTACCCACAACTCCCTCATTTTTATCATATCACAAGAGGTCAGAATATGAAATACAGTGCTGCCACTTGATTTTCAGAATAAAAACTTTATTTGAGGAAAACAGACATACTTCTTGATTAGATTATTGCCAAAATCATCAGGATAGGAATCACTTCTTATATCATTTCCTTTGCTAGTCTGAAGAAAGGGAGATGGTTATAATAATTGAGTCTTATCCCTTTCCTTCTTCAAAGGAAAATGCATGGATGAAATAGACCAATGCTAAGATTTCAAGGTTCTTGTAGTTTATTCCCCCTTCATCCCAATTTAACTCAGAATTTAACTTCAACAGGAACCTTAGACCCCACCCCATATAACTGGGCTAAAACCAGCTCAAGAATGAGGGCACTTGGGGGACTGTGGAGATGGTTTGTGGGGAAAAAAATCCACCTAGACTAGATTTAGCAGCAATTACAAACTTGTTCTATATTGGCTCTCTCAGTTCCAGATAAGGCCTGAAAGATCTGGAGAGCAATTATGCATATTGAGAGATACAGAACTCCCATTTTCAAATCACCATTCTTTCATTATGATCAGGTAGTCTTCCCTTGCTTAGCAAGGACATTCAATCAGAAGGTCATCACCTTCCTTGGAAATGAGCTTCAATTTGCTCCAAAGTCTTTCCCTTTGTTTCAGGAACAAAGAGTAATGTGAAAATGATATTGAGGACACAGAAGGAAGAGAAGAGCCAGAACGTTCCATAAGGAGTCAGAAAACCCTGCAAATAAAATGATAACTGGTAGTTTAAAAACAAAACACAAACTCTAGATTCAATAATTTAAACTCTCGGGTAGGAGGAAGTGGGGAAGTTTAGTACCTTTCCCTTTCTAACATTAGAAATCTATTAGCATTCTTAGTAAGAAACCCTCTTGTCTGCAGGCTGTGACTGTCCCTCTGAGTAGAGCTGGCTGCACATACTGGGCATGTAACAATGACTGCTGATTGAGTGAGAAGAGAAGATAGAAAAAGGGGATCCAAAGAGATACAGTTGCCCTTTAGTGCCTAGGAAAGCAGTTCTGTATAGGGGAAATGACCAGCAGACACACGGACCTAGGAAGCAGCATGGAGGTTGATGACTTTTTACCTTCTAGAATTTGGGTAGTCAAGGAAACGAAAGAGGGCAGTAGGAGGCAGCAGGAATGAGCCTTTTTTTTTTTTAAAGAAAAGGAAGATCTAAGCAGTAGGTTGAGGCAGAAGCCAGGAGAGGGAAAAACTGAAGATGCACCAGGACTAGGGAATGAATCTGGGAGAAGATAGGAAAGAATGGCATTGAGGTCATGGTGCAGGAAGATCAATCCTGTAAAAAAAGAAAATGAATAAGAGATCTAGGGGTGTGGAGGAATAATATTGAAGGAGATCCTTTTGGATAGTCTTGTTTTTAATAAAGAAGTAAAGTCCTCTAGTGAGAGTGGGCTAGTGTCAAGGAATGCTAAAAACAGAAGAAAAACAAAACAATATCAGAACACTAGATCCAAAAAACTAAATGGAAATGCTGGGCTTTGAGGAGTGTGGCAGGGAATCAATCAGATGGTTATAGTTCAGTGGTAAGGGCCCAGTTATCCATGACTAATTGAGAGTGAACTCAATCATGATAAAAATTTTAAAAAGACATTAACAACTCACATGTAGTCAGCACTTCAAGGTTTACAAATTGTTTTCCTCACTATAAATGACTGTTGATGCTGCCCGGACCTTAGGAGAAGGCACTCAGGAGTATTTCAGTTACATGAACAGATGACCAGGTTTTTGTAGGTGGTCCTGGGAGCCTAACCATTACTTATAATATTTCATAGCAAAATGTCTCCCAAATTCCAAATACTAAACTTAGCCAAGTGACCAGAGTGCACTGCTACTGATATATACCTTACGAATGAGGAGAGGTACAAAAGGTTACAAAGCCAAGGTGCAGAACAAGCTCTTCCCACCTACCTGACCACATTCTTGTTCCCTGAAACTACCTTTCTCCTGTCTCATGTGATTATGGCTGGCTTCTGTCATATACACATGACATTATGTTTACAGCACTTTGAAACTACGATAAAGTACTATAGAATTTGGATACTTTAAAGTGTGTTTTTCTTTTTCCATCACTAGAAGTAAAAACCCACCCCTAGGTCACAGGAGGTTCTTACCATGAGGCTGCTGAATTCTTTTGTCACCAGAAAGGCCATGATCCAGCTGGTGAGAACACAAGCACCACTGGCCAGCCCCTTGACTTGGAGGGGGAATATTTCAGACATCAGCAACCAGGGAATGGGACCCCAGCCTATAGAAAAACCTGAAATTTCAAAGAAACAGAAGATTACCAAAGCCATAGCATAAAGCTGGCCATGGACAGATGAAATCTGCCAACATAGCAGGTCGTGAAGAACATTTAGATGGCATAGAAGGGTCAGTCTACATGAGGAAAAGATGGGTGAAAGTCAGGATGGGAATTGGAGCCTGACAAGACCACCCTGTCAGACCCTCACAAAGAAGCATCTGATATACTCTTACCTATGAGGAAGAATCCCATGCTAAACACCGCTAGCCATGGCAGTCCAGAGTTGGCTCCCATGGACTCTGTATTCAAGTATGTACGGAGGTCAGGGTTCGAAGAGTTGTTGGGACTTGGAAGAGAAATTTTAAAGTAGACACCAAACAGTACACAGCTCATGGCCATGATAGTACCTGCAGGAGGCAGAGGACAATCAGTAGCAAGGAGTCTGGGCCCAGGTCAGAGGCTCTTTAAAAAATAAAAACAAAACAAAGTGGTGACAGAGCAAGATTCCAGCAGAGCCATTTTTCATGCTTTTTCTTTTTTTTTCTTCTTGTGGCTGTACATGTGTAAGCCATGCTTCAAGAAGAGTAAAGTCTGAAGTTTATCTTGCCACAGGGAGATAAGATTCAGAAAAACAGCTGCCATGTCCATCTCCTTGGGACTAAGCTCTCCATATCACTCACGGATAGGGATTGGTCATGAGGATTTAACTCCTGGGCCATAGGGTACAGGCTAGGTGTCTCCTCATTACCAGCCCTTGCATTAAAGGGGTGCCCTTTATTCTGGAACAGATAGCTTGAAGGGAAAGACCCTGGGTGGTGACCCAACCATTTAAGCTAATCAAACAAGCACCTCCAGAATTGGTGGGTGGGGTGTAAAACACTGTTTAATGCTTTTCTCCCATAGAGGATGGAGCAGCGAGGGAAATCCAAGTTTCAGTTTTCTCATTTCTAAAAAGAGAGATTAACCTGTAGCACTTACTTCATAGGATTGTTCTAAGGAAAATGCTCTGAAATCTTAAATTGCTATAAAAATGTGAGCTGGCTTCATTTCCTTCAATGTTATGAGCTGCTTGGACCCATTGATTGGGAAGGACACAGGTATTTATGTTGTACCACCGATGTGCCAGGCACTATGCTATGTGCTTCATAAATATTATCTCATTTGATCCTCACAACAATCCTGGCAGATAGGTGCTACTATTATCCCCATTTAAAGTTAAAGAAACTGAGGTGGACAGAGATTAAGTGACTTGCCCAGGCTCACACAGCTAGTCAGCGTCTGTGGTCAAATTTGAACTAAAGTCTTCCTGATTCCAGGCCCAGGACTTATCTACTGCATCACCTAGCTGTCCTGGAACCCTGTAATCAGGGTTAATTCAGATCTTTTGGGATCTCCTACACCTTAATCAGCTTAGAAAATTTTAAAGCCAGTGTTCTTAACCTGGAATCTGTGAAACTGCTTTTTAAATATTTTAATAACTGTATTTCAGTATAATTGGTTTCCTTTGTATGTTTATGTATTAAATATTAAATCTGTTAGACTGTAAGCTCCTTGAAGGCAGGAGCTGTCTTTTTTTTTCTTTATTGGTATCCCCAGACCTTAGCAGAGTGCCTGGCACATTGGGACTTAATAAATATTTATTGATTATCAACTATTATTGTACTATTCTGAGGAGACAAAGGGGTCCATGACACACAAAAAAGTTAAGAATCCCTGCTTTAGGGCTAATGAAACTTAAACTGTCACACTAAGGCTGGCCACAGCAAGGCCTTACCTCTCCTATGCAGCACTGAGAATAGGGTCCCTAGGCTTAGGTCCAAACTCATAAATGAGAAAGATCCTGAAAATCTACAAGATCAGGAAGTTAGTTCCCTTTGACCATAAAGGTTCCCCCAGTGGTCCATGGACACTGGTCCAAAGTCTGAGATGCCAAGTGTTATTCCAGCACAAACAATTTCATTTCCTTACAGAGGCTGGTAAGGCCTGGGATTGCGTTCATCTCACCTGACAGCACTAGGAGTATCTTTCGGCCGGCTCTGTCCATGACAAGGGCAGCTATGGCAGTGAAGACCACCTGTAGGATCCCCACAATGACTGAGGCAAGGTTACTGTCCTGGACAGGAGACAGAGGATCCAGAGCATTAACATCTCCAAGAAAGAGAAAATTTAGAGAGAGATTTTCATAAACAAGGATGTAATGTTTCCACAAAGTATTCAGGAGTTTGTCACAAATACCACCTCCATGGACCAACAAGGATATTTTAGAGAAAGATTACAGGAAATCAATCAAGCCCCTCAGAACATAGGGTTGCTCTGAAAAGGTCATGGGGTCAACTTCTACCTTAAAGTTGGCTTGTTCAAAAATTGTGTCTGCGTAAAACATCATCGCATTGATCCCTGAGAATTGCTGGAAAGCCATCAGCGACAAACCGATGAGAAATGGCTTGTAAACCGCTGGATTCTTCAGCCTTGCCAGATGAAATCCCTGTTTCAGAAATAGGCATTTTCAGTTAATTTTACATTAAAAATAAGAATTTTAGATTTGGAAGGGACCTTGAAGACCAGAGCTATCAAATGTGCAGCCCACAACACTCCTGAGTGCACCTGAACCAGATCAAAATGTAATTGAGAAATACGTAATAAAATAAATAAAAATACAATAAGATGTAGATAATATCACATTTTTGCTTCCCGGTTCTGTCTAAGTTTGAAATCACTGTTGGAAGACCATGGTATTTCAGTGTCCTCATAGGAAAAAGATGATGAAACTGAAGATAAGAAGAATGAAAAGAGTGGTTAGTCATATGGGCAAGCTCGCGGAGCCACAGTCCAGGCTGACTCTAAAGACCCCCAATGAAAGGAGGGAAAGTTGTTTTTCCACTAAATTAAATGGTTTATCCCTTTTTTCCCCATGTGGGGGAAATCATCAAAGAAGAAAGCACTTGATACTGAAATGTGGCCAAAATGACAATCACTGGGCAAGCAGGGACCCTTGGGTTGAAGGGCAAGCTGCAGTCAGTCTGAATTTTGTGGCTCTTTCCTCCTCTGCCCTGCTCAGACCCCATCTGGAATACTATGTTCTGTCTCAGGAAAGACGCTGATGGGACTGATGGCCAAGTTATGAGAATTTATCTGATGAAGAAAGTCAGGGAATTTAGCCTGGAGAAGAGAAGATTTTCTAGGGCCATGACAGCCATCATCAGGGCTACTATGTGGAAGAAGGATACAATCTATTCACCTTAGACGGCAGCACGAGGAAGTTATAATGAAAATTTCAGCTTGATAAGTCAGAGCTGTCCATAAGTTGAACTGGCTGCCTTATGAGGTAATTAGTACAGATTCCCCATTCACTGAAGGGCTTCAGGGAAAGGCTGAGTGACCGACCACTTGTTGGAGAATTTTTGCTCAGGCATGGTGGGGCTGGATAAATCTCTGAGGCCCTTCCCAACTCAAATTCAGTGCAATGGTAATCTCCATTTTCCCTCCCTCAAAGGAGCTAAAGGAAAAGTGTTTATGAATAAAGTGCTTGAGAAAAGCAGCAATTTTTATACCCACAAAAGGCATGATGAGTAAAGGCTGAGCCTGCACAAAATCTTTATGAAAATTCTGGTTTTCTTGCCATGTGTCTGTCAAACCCAGCCCTTGATAGATGAAGGTTTCCTGTTTTTAGCAGCCTCTATGATTTGACTTCCCTCTAAGTTCACATCCCAGACTTTTTGGTTAGTAATACTTTTTAGTAACCAAATGGATAAATGTTAATGAAGCACTCATCTTTCCCTCACCATTATAGTTACTAAAAAGAGCTTAATCAAATACTTTTTGGTCCCCAAAGATCTCCTACTGTGCTAATTTTGGTCAGAAAAGTAGAGAGTGAGTGGGCCCCATTCATTATCACTGCAGATCATTGGTCAGGGTTCCTGGGACATCCACAGGAAGTAATGGGCAGGGAGAGGGTCTATTACGAACAAAAGAAAAGATGGCCACATCAGCGGGATTCTTTGCACATCCCCACATGCTGGCGGCATACACACTGTGATATGTTTCTGTTTAGCAGTGGGTAATGATGTAGGTTCAAATCCTGGTGTTACTCCTTATTAGCTGTATGACCCTAGGCAAGTCTCTGGACCTCTATGGATCTCAGTTTCTTCATATGTAAAAAAGGACTGGATAATCTCTAAGGTCTCTCCTAGTTCTGACCTTTTTTTGTGAAACTCTGCATGGTGTGACAGCACAGCGAGAAGTCTTTTAGACAGAAGCTCTGGGTTTGAATCCTAGATCCAAAACACTCTGCCTCTCGCTCTTTCAAATGGGGATAATGACACATGCATTACTTACCTTCCAGGGTAAGTTGTATGGAAAAATGTTTTGTAAATCTAGCAGTGCTATGGAAAGGGAAGCTATTATGAAGAAACATTTCGACCTCCTTACCTGATCCACATCACTGTATTCCTTCTCTTCTACTCCCTGCTCCTGCTCTATCCCCCACAGAAATCTCATTGCAGCCCCCGCTTCCTGCTTCTTATGCTTAATCAGCAGAAACCTCGGGGTTTCAGGCATGAAACACATGAGCAGCAGCATGAAGAAGGGTGAGATGCAGCCCAGCACTGAGAGCCAGCACCAGTCTAGACCCAGCCCTGTGAAGAAGAGGAGATGGGAGAATGAAGGTTTCTAAGAACAATGAAACCTCAAGAATTTCATACAATCCATGAGATAGCTAGATGGTGCAGTGGGTAAAGCACTGACCCTGGAGTCAGTCTCAAACACTTAGTAACTGTGTGATCCTAGGCAAGTGATTTAACCTTGACTGCCTCCAAAAAGTTTTTTTCATACAATCCTGACTTTTCTGGCTTATTCCTTTAGTCCATACACCAAAGAGAAAGGGAACATTTAGTTTCCTTCCCTAATGACTAAGCCCACTTCAACCACCTACTACACCTACTACCATTCAGTCCACAAAACCCAACCATCTCTTGGCATAGGACAGATAAGGTGGTACAGTGGAAAAACACAGGATTTGGGAACAATCAGCCACGACTTTTTAGTCCAGGGTCTGAACCTGAGTTTCTTCATTTGTAAAATGGAGATTATAATACCTGCCCTTCCAACCTTACCAGGCTATTCTGAGGATCAATGTGGTATTGCTGAAAGAGTACCTCTGGGACCCTAAGCAAGTTCTTTTAGCTCTACGGGTCTCTATTTCCTCAGAGAGAGTTGGACTAAATGATGTCTAAGGTCTTCCCAGATCTACATCCTGTGGTCAAAACATCACTTGACTTTTTGGTGACATGAAGCACAGTGTGAATCTTAAGAGTTCTATAGAGATGGCAGTTATTGCGAAGTGATCTGGTGACGATGTTTTGAAAAGTACAACACAACACAAATTTAAGGCTTTGTCATGGCTAAAATCTAGATAACTGTACCTGCAACATATGCTCCAAGGATACCAATGACGACCATCAGCTGCACACAAGAGCCAAGCAGTCCTCGGATTTCTGGGTAAGATATTTCAGCTATGTACACCTGGGTAACCCAGAAAGCATTAAAAGTGAGTAACTACCAATACAAAGTAGGTGGAATTTTGAATTTAATTTGCATGTGTAGGTCCCTTTAAGCTTTTTTTTCATGTTTATTGAACTTAACAGGCACCAACCAATATATCTTCATATACAAAGAAGAGAAAGATTAGATAGGAAACCATGAAACTCTACTGTGTCATGTACAGAGTATTCTTTGAAAAACTAGTTAATTTAATTTAACTAATTTAACTAGTTAATATCAACACTTATCTGTTTTTCTTTCTAAAATTCCTAGCATTTTTTGTATTTTCAAAATGATTCCCTGAACCTTTTTCTTTTTCTCTTTTTTTCATCTCTACCATTATCCTTTCCAACTATCCTCAAACATTAGTCCCCTTATGTAACAAATAAGGACAAACAAAACAAATTCAGACCAGTTAAATCTGAAAATGTCTATCTTAATCTGTACCTATAGTCTATTTTTTAAAATTATTTTGGGATAGAATTTCCCTATCTCTCAGGCTAGGAGTGTAGCAGCCACATAGACTCAATCTCAACTGGCATGGAGGCTTTAACCTGCTCCATTTTTCTTACCTGGGCTGGCTCGCCCAATTTCAGGCTGGTGGCCCTGAGCTCCTGGGGACCTACCATATTGATACAGACACCTGATTGGCTATTCAATGCTACTGTAACTTAGAGCTCCCAAAGTCAAGATATCCAATAGCCTCAGTCTTTCTAGCAGCAAGAACTATCAGTATATGCCTATGTGCCCGGCAATGACATCAGTTAAATTATTTTATTTTTTAAATTCAATTTTACTTAATTCTCTGACTCAAAAGAAAACCCTGTTAGAAACATGTACATCAAGAAAAACAAATTTCTGTATCGGCTGTATCAAAAATAAATATGGCTTATTCTACATTGAGTCCCCAGGTCTCTATCTTGACACAGGTAGCATGTTTTTCCACAAGTCCTCTGGAACTAGGATTCTAAAAGTTAAGACTCTAGTACTGGAATAACAACCTCTAACAAAAAGATTATTGTTGCTAGCCTATTTTTTTAAAACAAATTTACAGACTGAAACATATAAACTTATTTCATTACTATCCTCCTAAGAATAAAGATTATTTGGGCAATCCCAAAGTATCAAGCACCAAAACAGAAAATGAAGAAACCAACCTATTAACCATTCCTCCCCACCAGATCCCCCAAGCCTTTGACTCCTCTGGAGTGGAACCTGAGAACCAACACCAGGATCCTCTGGTTTTTTTGAATTCCTGTGGGGACAAGTAGGAGTATGCTAGAGTCAGCTCAAATCTGAGGAAAGCTGGTTGTTCAATTTTCAGTCTGAGCCTTTTCACCTCATCAATCAGCAAACACTACAAATCAGAGCTTGACTTATTGTTTTGTTAACTGCTGAGACTTAAAGCCATGGAGAAATGTAATAATTTAGATTATATTTAAAAGTTTCATGCACTGATTTTTTTTTTTTCTGGAAAGCCTACTTAAACATTTACTGGCACACCCAGCTTTATGTTTAAACAAATTCTGGCCAGGTTCCAAAATCAAAAAAGCAACAATCCAACTTTTAAATAGTAGTTACATTTCCTATGTGGACCAATTCAATAATTCAGCTCGCATTATATAGAATTTTGAACAAAAGCAGGTAAATAAAATAACCAATTTATCAGTTTTTTTGCTGTAGATTTGCTGAGATTCATCTGAAAAAAAAGGTAATGTTCCACTGCTTTAAAAGCATACTCTGTAGCCCCTATGTATGAAGCCCCCATCTCAACTGTAGAAAACACATGAACAATTATACCAGAATCCCAAAGGATCTAGTTGCAAGGAAGGACTTCAAGGATCACCAAGTCATTTGCATGTTGCCTCCCTCAATGGAAAGTGAGCTCCCTGGAGGCAGAGATTTTGTTCAGTCTTTTTTCATATCCCCAACACTTAGCATATTGCCTGGTATATGTAGGTGCTTAATAAATAAGTGTTTGTTGATTGATCTATTTCAACCTAAAATGATCAAGAATCTAAGAATTTCTCTCTCCTACTAAGTGATCATCCAGTTTTTCATTGAGGACATTCAATGGGCAGAACCCACTAGTAATAACGATAGTAATATAAACAACAATAATAACAGCTTAGCATGTAATATAACGCTTTAAGGTCTACAAAGTGCGTTATGTATATGCAAACTCATTTGATCCTTACAACAACCCTGTAAGTTAGGTGCTATCATCATCCTCATTTTACAAATGAAGAAACTATTAGACAGGCAGAAGTTAAGTGACTCGCCCAGGGTCACATAGCTAGTAAATGAGTCAGGGCAAATTCAAACCTAGATTTTCCTGATTGCAAAGCATATGATCTACCTACAACACCGCCTAGCTGCCTACCTCCCTTCATCTGGAAGTGAAGTTTATTTCACTTTTGGATAACTAATTGTTAGGAAGTTTTTCCTGACGATGAGATGAAAGCCTCCGTTCTAAAACTTGTATCCACCACTTCTAGTTTTGTACTCTGAGATCAAGGAGAACAAATCTAATAATTTCTCTTTCATATGACAACCCTTCAAATTTTTGAAGACTGAAACTAAGCAAGAAGGTACTTGTTACCCTAAAAAAAAAGTCAAGTTGAATCCAAATGTGATTTTATTTCTGTAAACCCTGTGTTTTTCAAAATGATTTGCCCAGGAGAAAAAGAAAAGGAAGTAATAGAAATACCTAACAGTATATCAAACTTTAAAACTTGCAAAGTGCTTTACAAATATTGTATCATTTTATCTTTACAACAACTCTGGGTAGTAGGTACTATTATTATCTCCATTTTACAGATGAGGATATTAAGACAGATTTCAAACTCCAATTTTTTTCTAATTTCAAGTCCAGAGTTATGTATTAAATCTGGCTTCAGAAACATATTGGCTATCATTTAACCCCTCTGGTAACCCCAGGCAACTATGCAGAATGGTTGCTGATCTGATCAATACAGATAGAGGGAATTCTCTATCCCTAATGATAATGACATCATAGTCCCAGGCTGAAATAAACCCCCCAAAAATCCCACCCTACAATGCTTAAGGAGATATGAGTGGGTAAGAAAGTCTAAGAATTAATATATTTGGTACTTATTTTCATTATAATCAAGTTTTGGGGAAGAAGTAGCTGGTGTAATATAGTACTAAGATTTTGAGTCAGAAGACATGAGTTCAAATGGTGGTTCTGTCACTAGTTGTGCAAGCACAGGCAGGTGCATTTGCCTCCCAGCCCTAGTTTTTCTCCTGCAAAATAAAGGGACTGAACTAGATAAGGGCTTAGCAAAAACAGCCAGATCTCGCCAGTCCCCAGTTTGAGGTCAGCCAGAAGGTTAAGAATGCTTTTTAGATTTTTAAAAACAATAGCAACTTTAAAAAATCATTTAAACAATCCTTCTTAGCTTGAGGGCCTGCTCAAAAACAGGTAGGAATAAAAATGAATAGCAGGGGTCAGATCACTGCTTGCTGATCTCTTGCCTAAATGACCTGAAAATCCCCTTTTCCAACTCTAAAATAATGACTTGCATGTTTCATCCTGGTAGACTTTTACAAGTTCAGTTCAGTATGTGACTCTCTGAACCTGGCCAGAATAAGACTAAGAACAGGTGGTTCTGGTTTAGGACCAGAAGATTTTGCAAACAAGATGATACTGATCTTTCATGTGATAAATGTAAACAATCTGAAATGACAATGCTTTCTAAGGCAGGGTCACCCAACGCTATGAGAGCCAGGCTACATTGGGCCATCACCCTTATCCATATATTACCACTTTCATTTGCCAGATTATTCAAGGGCACAAGTATTTTAAAATCTCTATTCCTGTGATGTTTCTAAGTGTTTTCCTGAAACCAATTTCTTATTACAATTTATTAATTAGTTTGGTTTTTGTCATAAGCAAATTGTTTCAGGAAGTGGAAATTCTCCCCAACTCCATCTCTAAGGGTTTTGTTTTCTTATTTTCTTACTATTTCAGATGAGCAGACTAACATGTGACTCACCGGGACAACAAGGGAAGTGACTCCGGCTGCCAAGCCAGTCAGAAGGCGACCCCCGTAGAGCATCCATATGTTCTGGGCCCCAGTGATCAGGTTGAAGCCCCCAACAAAAGGCACCGTGCACAGCATCAGAGTCAGCTTCCTTCCAGTCTTGTCTAACAGCCAGCCACCTAGCACCCCTCCTAGAGCAGCACCGAGGGTCACAATGGACTACCCACAAGAGGACAGAAGCAGCATACAAGTTTAAGCCACTTAAACCATTATTCTGCACCCAAAGTGGGGAGAATTAGAAAGAACAGTTTCTGAGTGGGGAAATAAAAAGAATAAACACAAGAGTCTTCCTACAAAGCCCATATGGATAAGCCAAAAATAACTTGACATTTAACTCTGGAGTGCTCGGTTAGTCTTAAACGCAGGCTGTCTTTGTAATTCCATTTAACTTCAGACAATTTCAGCCTCAGTTACCAGAGCTGATTCACATGTTAAAAACATGGAAAAGGGGATTCTACTCGCGATCAGCCTTGGGCAGAGCACTTTTTAGGCGCTGAGGAACATACAAAGTTCAGATAAGATATGAACGTATGGTCTATGAATTTCGCAACTCGAGGGTATGTGTTTGGGCAATGGGGCCTCCGCGGGGAGTTGGGGGGTGGGGGGGAGGGAAGGCCCTGGGGGTCCCCATACTAGGGAGATGCTTAGGGTGAGAGGAGTAGCGGGGTCAGGGTGAGGCAGGAGGTTACCTGTTGGGGGGACGCTGAGGGAGGGCTGTGGAGAAGGGGGCGCTGGGAGGGCAAGATAAGAAATAGGGGCGGGGGTCTCGGACAGAGCTGAGGAGGGGGCCAGGGGCAAAGGGAAGCAGAGGACTGGAGGGGGGAACGTTTAGTCTGGGGAGGTGGGAACTGGTCAGGAGCAGGTCTGGGGGGAAGGGTCTCACCCCGAACCAGGAGGCCTCGTCGTCGGTCAGCTGGAGGGGCTCGGGTCCGGTCGTCCGCAGGCTCGGGATGGCGGGGGAGCTGTAGCCCAGGACGAAGCCAGAGCTGAGAGGGCCCAAGGTGGCGGCGAAAGCTGCCAGGAAGAGGCCCCAGGGCCGGCGGGCGCTGCGGGGACAGCGGCAGGTGAGCGGGGCCGGGCTCGCGGGGCCGCAGCCGCCCCGCTCAGCCCCGGGAACCCCCACCCCCACCCCGCCCGTTTCCCGGCTCACGTCGGGCGCGGCTCCTCTGCCCCGGACCTCGGGCCCGCTTTGCCCAGCAGCGGCTGCGTCACGTCGGATTCCATGGCGCCCCCCCAGCTGCTACCTCCTGCAGCCGCAACTCCGAGGAGCGGAAGCCGCGGTAGCAGGACCCGTCTCTATCCCGGCGGACCCGGGCCCGGGAGCCCTGCGTCCCGGCATGGAGGCGGAGCCTCTCGAGCAGGGTGGAGGCGGGGCGGAGCGAGTGTCCCCCTCAGGCCTAGGCGGGCGCGGGGGCGGGCTCATGGTACGGGGGGGGGGGGGGGCGGAGAGGGGGGGGGAGGAGGGGGGGCGGAGTCGGATCCCTCCTCTTCTGTTTTAGGCTGGGGAGGGGCGGGGAAAGGCGTGGTCAGCACGGCGGGCGGAGCCAGGAACCACCAGATCGTTTCTCCGGGCAGGGGGCGTGGCCTATGCAGGCACAGGGCGTGGCCTATGCAGGCACGGGGCGGGGCCTTTGAGCTTCTTTCCCTGGGGCAGGATGATCACCCTGAGATAATTGAGTGGGAGGCGCAGACAGAGTTAGACTCAAACACTGAAGGCCAGTCAAATCCCGTACTTTATTTCGGGTTTTGGGGTGGGAGTGGGGTGAGGAGAGACACAAGAGCCGTCCAGGCCATGGCCAACAGAGCTGAGCGGTCATACACGGAATCACAGCACAAACGGACTTGGCACGAAAAACAATGCGATACAAAGTGAATTTAAGACACTTGGTGGTTCGTCCCTTGATAGACAGCACAGAGGGAAACTGAGCCACAGCCTCACAGCACAGGCTTGGTAAGTAAGGGTTAGGCAGCACAAGGCTCCGGGAAGGGGAGCCTGGGGAATAAAACGAACAGGGAGAGAGCCCTACATGACACGAAAGGACAAAATGTTTTATTTTTAACAACTCTCCCACCACCACAACTACCTTCCTTCAAAGGAGTCCCCGTTTTCCAGGGAGACGCAATTGGAGACCAAGGACAGAGCTGCCTCAGAGCTGTTGCCTTCCTCCCACTGACCTGCCAGGACGCCCGAGCTATTCGTAGGAGGTTAGAGCTAGAAAGGATCTAAATATCTAGTCCTATCCCTTCATCTCACTGGTGAGGAAACTGAGGTCCGTAGAACTAGAAAATGACTTTCCTAAGATCACACAGCTAGTAAGTAGTAGAGCTGGGATTCGAATAGATTATCTGACTGCAAATCCACCGCTGCTTCCACTACCACAGCTTCCATAAAGGAAATTGTCTTAAAGCTGGGGGAGGAGGGTCCTGGCACGATGGTGCCCGTGTGCATCTCCGCGGTCAGAGGGCGAGGCCGATAGATCCCTTGAGTTTGGGAGTTCTGAGCGGCGGAGGTCTAAGCCAAACTGGTGTCGGAAAAAGTCCCGCATCAGTATGGTGAGCCCCATGCAGGAGGCAAGAGCACTCAGGCAAATGAAGCAAAGGAAATGGACCAGCCATGAGTAGCCACTGCCCTCCCAGCCTGGTGAGATAAGGAAACCCAGTTAAAAAAATTAAACAAAAGTATGTGGGTGCTTCTTTTAAGGGAGTTCATTTATCAAAGGAGAACATCTTTAAAGGATGCTCAAGGACAGTGACAGGTCATACACTAGCAGCTTAAACAGTCACAGTAATTCTGCAGGATTATTAAGGATGAACACACAAAAAGAAACACTACTGTAAATATCTACAAGAAAGTCGCTTTTCAAAGGAAGTCTAACTCCTTCAGGAACCCAATGGACAGTGAAGCTAGCTGTCTATGGCCTGCTTCTCTAAGTAGCTCCACACCAGGGAAAGAACCACCTACACTCATTCTGGTGACAGAAAAATGTCTGTTTAAAGAAGGTCTGTTTTGCTCTCAGAGGTAACATATTTGGGCGCAAACTAATCTTACAGATGTCTTTACACCCACTCAACAAGAGGTGAGGCCAAACCTTAATCTTGGAAGCTTAGAGAGATTTTAGGAAGGGTTGTAAAATGGATAGACTCATTGAACTTAAAGTAGGAATGGGCTAGAGATTGTCTAAGGCAGTATGGTGTAGAAACCAGGAGGGTATGAGTGCAAATTTTGCCTCATTCACTAGCTGTGTGATGCTGGGAAAGCCTCACTTTCTTCCAGTGTTTCCTCCTCTGTAAAATGGATATTTGTAGCACATATCTCACAGAGTTGTGAGGATCAAAGAAGACAATATATGCAAAATAAGGATTGGTTATTAGCTAGCCCAACCTCATAATTTTACAGATGGAGAAATGGAGTCTCAAAAGGGGAAGTGATTTGCCCAAGACCACATAGCAACTTCAGTTAAGAGCCAGCATGAGAACCCTGTTGGGTGGCAGTATGGTACAGTGGAGTCAGAGGGCTTGGGTTCAGCTCTTGCCTTCAGCATTTACCAGCTGTGTGATTTTGTGCAAATCATTTAACCTCCCAGGGTTTCAGTTTTCTCATCTGGAAAATGAAGACTAAATGGCCTCTGAGATCTTTCCTAGGTCTATAATCCTCCTATTTCCTGACTTCCCGGCTAGTGCAAAAAAAATACAATTACAATGAAGCATAGCTAATATCACATTTTAAAACGAAGTCAATATATAGCCCGCAGAGATCTTTATGTACGGATTGGGGGAGCCCCTTTTCTATTTGAGTTTCACACCCCTAGCCTAGAACCTATAGGTCCCTGTATCATTGGGAGCCTGTCTGGAATATACCTACAATTGCCGTGCTCCCAGTCTGTCAGAGCTGTCTTCTTTTGCATTTGCAGTTTATACCTATGAGATGGATGTTGAGTCTTTTAGAAACTTAAGAGGTCCATGACATCAACTGAAATGGGTCTGGACCAAACTGTCAGTAAATCAATACCAAGCTGCCCAGTTCAGACAACCTTCTGGGGAAATCAGGTAGTCCCCCACAACTGCATTTATGGCAATATGGTAAATGAGTAGCAGTAAAATCAAACTATGATCCTGAAAATCCAAGCCCTACAGGTTTTAGCCTAGGCCCAGGAGGATGTTCATTTTGTTCTGGTAGAGCAATGGTCCCCTTTCATCTCTCTTATCGTAGCCTATTACATTTTACTACAGATCTCCCAAATAAAATAATGCAGAAATACTAATCATGACCTCAAAGAAGCATGTATAACTGTGGAACAAAGGCACTTCCTCCATTTTTCTCCTCCCCTCCCCACTGCCATCCCAACACACCTATAGAATTTTCAACACTAAATGAAAATAACTGAGTCATTTCACAGAACCTCATTTAGGTTTCACTTGAAGATTACAGTGATGGGGAAGCCAGTCTACTTTTGGACCACTCTAAGTGACAGGAAATTTTTTCTTACTTTAAGCCTAAATCTGCCTCCCTTACAACTACTGCTTCTTGTGCCCTCTGTGGCTACCCAGAACAAGTCCAATCCCTCTTTTCTGTGGCAGTCTTTGAAGCACTCTAGGACAGTGATGACATCCTTGCTAGGTCTGCTCTTTTCCAGATGAAATAGTCTCAGTTCTTCCAACTATCTTCATGCAGCACAGTTTAAAAGTCTCACCATTTTGCTTGCCTTCCTTTTGGATACACTCTAGTTTGTCAATATCACAAGGTGACCCAAGCCCTGGATTCTAGCACCTAAGATTCCATATTTGAATCCCCATCTAGGACTCTTCCCAGAGATACTTAAAGTTGGGATTTAAATGCCTTATTGAAAGGCACTAAGTCAACACTAAATACAGACAGTTCTTGCTTTATGTAAGTGGACAGTTCCACAGACCTCTATGTAAAATGATTTGCCTGTGGAAGTAGGGAAAGGAAGAAAGTAGGGAGGCAGGAAGGGCTACTAACACTTGCAAAAGGGTGGGGGCCAGAGACAGAGAATTGAACAGGAGGTGGAATATGCAGGGCCAAGGCCAGCCTTGTTGGGGGCTAGCCAGAACCAAGAAGAAGGGGACAGATACATGAAACTAAAGCACAGACAGAAAGAAGACAAGCACACAGGGTAGGACAGACATAAGGGTAGATGGGCAGTTTGGGGCAGAGGTCTTCTTACTCAGTATGGGAGATCTCAAGCCAAACCCCCATTCTGGCAGCAGTGGTGGTAGTGTTCCTGCAAGTTCATTCTTTTGCTTTCACTTGGAGTTTTTTTTGTGGGGAGGGGGGAATGGGAGGCCCCAGAGCTCAGAGCCAAAGGGCAGAAGAGGAGAGAACACAGTACTGTATAGTAAAGTTAACCTCAGTTTGCTTTTTTTTTAACATGGATTTCTTTTAGTAATCTTTACACAAAATAGAATTTGCATAAAGCAAGAACTGTCTATAATTCTTTTTTTCTCATCTAAAGAAATTAGCATGCAGGAGATGATCAAGTACAGACTAAATACAAACCATTCCTGAGAAATATTACTAAGAATTCATAAGGGTGGGAGATGTTGCAATAGTGGAGGAAGCTCCAATTTTTGGATTTATTTCTCTTAGGGAAGACCAATTTATTGTCTGTTAATTTGTAGGACCTTTAAAACTGTAAGAAATTTTAAATTTCATCTAGTCAAATTTCCTTTATATGTTCCTATTTTATATACATGAAAAAACTGGTTTGCCCTCTATCAGTAAGTGGGAAACCTGACTTAGGAGTGGAACCTAGCACTTAGAACTCCAAATTAATGCTCTTTCCACCAAACTATATTAATTTATAAATTTCTGCTATGTCTATACTTGACCCAAGTGGCAAAATAACAGAGTTCTCTGAATAACGAAAAAGGGTAAGGAAAAGGATGAACTATATAAATAAAAATAAAAAATATGAATATTCTTTCAATTCTCAATAGTTAATGTATACCCAGCTGGATTAGACAATATCTGACTGAGCTTAGCTCTAAGTCATAGACTATTCCTTTCCTTTCTTTCTTCCTTCTTTGATGATAATGATACTGTGAGAATAATAATACCTTACATATTTTTAGAGTTTTTGATTTTTCAAACCACTTGAACATATATCTAAAGTTGATTCAACAAATGTTAATTGAGCATCTACTGTGGGTAGCCCTGTGCTAGGTCCTAGGTAGGGAGTAGGGGAGGCAGATACAGAGCTTAGTTCTCTGTAACACAATTGTGAGGTAGGTGGGGGAAAGAGTACTGGATTTGGGGTTAGATGTAATTCAAAACCTGGCTTCCTTATAGATTAAATCATCTCTGATTTTCATCATTTTATTTCACAGGATGTTTATGATGAAAGAGATTTGTAAACCCTGCGGTGCTAGATCAACAGTTCTTAACCTGGAGTCTCAGGATAAATTTCAGGGGGTCTGTGAACATACATGTGAAAAAATTATATCTTTATTTTTACTAACCTTTGGTTTCCTTTGTAATCTTATGTATTTTATGCATTTAAAACCATGGACTACCCAAGGGGTTCCTGACACAACAAAGGTTAAGGAGCCCCGTGCTAGAGCAATCTAAGTAATAGTCCTTATTATAATAGATAAGGAAACTATAGTCCAGGTAGGTTAATCAATTTGAACAGTTATTCCTATGGCACTTTAAGGTTTACAAAGCACTTTGCTCACAAAACCCCTGTGAAGAAGGTAGCCCAAGTATTATCTTCCACATCTTACAGATGAGGAAACTAAAGCTAAGAGATGTAAAAAGTCACACAGAAAAATTCCTGTTAGATTTGGCGTTAAAATATGATGATGCTCATTTTTTTCCTTCTATGAGTCCACACTATCTTGAGACATCAGTCTTCATAAAGACGGCTGACAATCTTGCTGGGTTTTCTCATGAGAAGAAAGACTCTAGGAAAGTCAGGTATGAGAATTCTGAGAATACATGGGGACAATCAAGAAGTTCCCAGTACTGACACAGGCTGAATTTATTTAAAGATTTGGCTTGGCAATCTTTCCACCTCTAACTGTAATACCTTCTGAAATCTTGGAAAGGTTTTAATGCTTTCTGATGAATAATTTAAGGATAATGTAAACATTACTATATCTAGAACTCCCTACCAAAGAGACCGTTCTTCATGAATGTGCTGATAAATGTCACAGTGAAATTGCAAGGCTGGAAATAGGACCCATATGGCTTCTAAGACTACTCTAGGCTAACATGAAATTCTTTGCTTCAGCTTAGAAGAATTAAAAGTCACAGAATTTTAAAACTGACAGAGATCACATTCATTCACTCATTCAAAAAATATTTAATGGGTGGCTATGTGCAGTGCACTGAGATAAAAAGTTGTACAAAAATGGTACCAGCCCTCAGAAGTTTCAAATATAGTAGGGGAAATAAGACACAAACAGAAGTACTTATAATATCAGGCAATATGTGGTAAGTGCCTTATGAAGAGTACAAATTAAGTGCTTTAGGAATGCAGAGGATGCAGGGATCACTTCAGGCTGGCCAGGGTCATGCATGGTTGAGGAGATGGCATTGGAGCTAAAGCCTTGAACAGTGGGTTGGATTTTAATAGGTAGAGAATAGGGAGTGAGAGGTCACTTCAAGAAGAGTAAACGTTCAACAGCAAGAAAGCACAGTGCACATTCTGGGAATGGTAATTAGCTAAAGAGTGGCTGAAATAGAGTGTGGGACTTAATACTAGGTAGGTTAAGGCCAGATTTTGGAAGGGAAGTAACTTGCTCAAAGTCATGCAGCAAGTAAGCACAGTTGGGATTCAGCCCAGATTTCCTCACTTCAAATGCAATGCTCTTTCTTCAACATCATGCTGCCTCCCACATACTGCCTCCATTCTGCGGTACTCTTGGCAGAAGAAGGCTCTCCAGTGACGGAGAGTTCACTGCTTTTATTGAGGACTGTTACTCTAGTGCAGATCTGCATTTCATTTCTCCTTTTGCTGCCCACTGGACCAACACAGGACAAGTCCATATCCTCTTCTCTATGAAAGCCCTTCAAATATTCAAATACAACTTTCTTGTTCCATCCTCTGCCTCAGTTCCCTTGGCCACTCTTCTTAGGACATGGTTTCAGATCCTTCATTATTCTGACTGCCCTCCATCTTGTCAATATCTCTTAAAATATGGTACCCCAAATTGAACCCATCCTCTAGATGCAGCATAGGCTATATATGGGATATAATTATCCCCTGACCTAGATAATACAGAGTCTTCCTAAAAGTCTTATTATAGCTTTAAGTTGCTAAAAAGTTTAGAACTGCACTAAGACTTTGGGAAAACCCTGTATACCTCCAGAAATGCTTCCTAATATTATGGTCTTCCACCACAGGATTTCTCCAATACCTCAGTGTGATGTGGAGGTTATCCTAGAATCTCAAAGGCTCTGAAAAGAGAGTACAAACTCTTGCACATCCTACTAGACTGGAAATGCTTTGATTATGGGCTTAGGGGAGTGATGCTGTATCTTTCAGCTAAGTATGAGCTTACTTACATTGGGAGAGGTCTGGTACCAGAAGGTTGGCCACCAGGTGATGAATTTGTTCTACTTGCAGCATTTCATGAAGACTGTCTTCTAAAATGTAAAAAGTTTGTGATTTCAGTCAGAGGAAGGGGTGGTAAAACTAATGAAATGATGGGTCTTTTCAAGTACTGAAGTATAAGATGGTAATAGTTTTTTAAAATAGTCAGATTATGTTTTGGCTCAAATTGAATTTGTTACTAAGTACAACTCCAGGTCTTTTACCTATAAATCACTGTTAAATCAGGTATCCCTTTCCTGTACTCCAGGTTGTTCACCCAACTGTGTTTCATTAACCAAACAATCTATACATTTAGTTTTACTTTGATGGATACATGATCTCATTAATGTTGGCACTCCTTCCAAAGGGAGATTGCAGCCCATTAATACTTTCTCATCTTTTTGTCCTTTTGTCCATGCCTTCCTATAAATCTTCCACAAAAGAGTCTCCCCAAAGGGCTGGAATAGATCTCAATTTCATATAGGACTACAGGTATTATATTAGTTAATAATTGTTCTTGTTACATGTTAAGCTCTCCTCTTTTTCTGTTTATACACCTCTGATGGCATCTTCTTGCTTCTACTTGTGTGCAGTTTTCACTAGTAATGTGACATAGTCTGTACATGCTTACCATGTGCCTTTTCATTGTATGTTAGGTCATCTGCAGGGTTAATTCTTTGGAGACTGTGATATTCCATGATTCAAACAGTATCACTAGAGGAATACTGATATTAAAAAGATAGGCCTTTGTTTCAGAGAGAAGCGTGTGTGTGTGTATGTATGCATGTGTGTGTGTATGTATGAGTGTGTGCACACATGTGCTCGTTTACCACTAAAAACACTTGGATGTTTTCCCAGAGGTGATCCTGCCTTCTCTCCTCCTCTTGTTCCATTCTAGGCCAGGAGTATTGTCCATGCTCAGTCTCTGTCCACATGTACCAATGGATCACTTCTATAAAGCTTTCCATCCAACTGCATATCATAATTTGGATAAAAGGAATCCTTTTTCTTCTCCTTAGTTTATTTTCTGTGTTTAGTTAAGATGAACTTTTTTGAGTTTAGGAGGTTCTGCAATATTCTAGAGTTTGATGAAGTCAGCATATTGTAATCTGCAAAAAGGAGTATCCAGAGGACTTGAGTGTCTTCAGGGAATTCCTCTTCCATTGAATTTGCCCTGGGCATCCTCTGTGACAGTGGCAAACACTTTTTGGTAATTATATCTTCCTATTTTTTTTAATGTCCTGCTTAATATTTATAATCAAATAGTTAATTCTTTCAGCAGTCTTGTATAACATATGTATGGGAGACACCATGTTGGAGGAAAGCCTTTAAATTTAGCTCCAGTAGTCAACAAACAATAATCACACTGGGATTTTGTATTCTCTACACCTTTCAGTCACTTATGTGACTTATAAAGAGGTGCTGTGCGGTAGAATGTCATTTGTGAAAGCCTGGCTCTTGCCTTCTCAAGCCTTCATCCACAGTGCTGTTAGTATGTGGATTGTTCTCATGACATTTTTGGAGAAGGAAAATAGGCATTTGGGTTGATGGTTATTGGATATTTGGTTATTGGATATTTTCTTAGTCATTTAAAAAATGTCTGTATTTTTTTTCTCCAAGTGTTTAGTATCTTCCTTTCCCCTCTCCCGCATATCTTGAGAACTGAATTCTGTACCCTGTTATATTTCATCTTCTTGGTTTGGCTCAGACTGTTGAGATGCTTTTGGACTTAATTCTGTCATGCATCATACTGGTCTTCCCTCTGAACTTTGTGCCACCTGAATGTTCAATAAGTACGTCTTCATCCAGATTTCTGAAACAAGTATTAACTAGGCCAAGGCCGAGGCTGGAGCCCTGAGCCCTTGAGATTGACTTTAATCCAATATGTTTTGGACATGGTTGTTGCATTCTTAAGGTATGGTTATTGTACTAGCTTCATATCCATGTAATTGTACTATTACTCTTCTCATTTCCTAAGCTCATCTACTTTATCAGCTGTCTCATGTCCAGGTTTGTTTCATACATATACATATATATATATGTGTACATATACATATATATAGTGTGTACATATATATACAGTATGTATATATACATATACATGTATATACTATTCTGGATCAGTCATGTCCCTAATTCGTAAATTCACAGATTCAGAGCTGGCAGAGCCCTTAGAGATCATCTGATCTAACGCCACTGTTTATATAAGAGGAAGCAGGCTCAGAGAGATTTAAATGACTTGACCAGGGTCACAAAGGTAGAAAGTTAGAGGGGTCAGGATTTGAACTTATATCCTCTGACTCCAAAATCTGGTACTCTTTCCATTGTACCATGCTGCCTCCTCCAATAATAAATAATTCCATTAATGAATATAGTACCATTTAGTCAAATAAAATTTCTCTCCCTTAATTCTTACACAATCAATGTGCATGGTAGATAAATATCCAAGGTAGGCAAAGATGATATTCTGAGATAGGTCTAGTTTTCAATTGTATTATATTAGATAATATGAATCATATTTTTAATTATCATTCAACTACCCCCATTCCCCTTACAGTTTCTCTAATTTCTTTCCAAGCTAAATCATATGGTAACAAATGACAAAAAAAATTTCCCCCTCCCCGAAAGATCTAATTAGACACATGCTTTCACTTATAAAAGCTCCTGTTTTCTTCAGGAACTTACGTGGAGTAAGTAACTGAGGTGAATTTCAACATATCTTCAAAATTCTTTATTTTAGAAACATGAAATATTATCTACTTTATATTGCAAAACTCTGAGTACTTCATATTTAAAGATAGTAATTTGACACACCATGTGTGTAGTAATAACAGGTATACCACAGGTAAATAATTTTATGAAAAATGGAAATTCACCTGAGTTACTGACCTTCAGATTTTTCAGTGCTTTAGAACAAAGAACCATCCAGAACTTGTAGCCTAAAACTACAGCCCTTGTGCAGCACTTAGTAATTTTATGATTATTCACATAGAGTTGAATTTAGGTGATCTGCTATGCAGATTTTTGTTTTTGATCACCTGTTGTCCTCTTGGCACATTAGTTAGAAATCATATTTAATGCGGTCTATTTCCTCCTTTCTGCTACTAAAACCTCTCTCATCATGGTGTGCAGGTGATGCTGGGTTTTAGAAGGCTCTGCCATCTAGAAACTTGGCATGTCCTTCCAAGTTGGAAAGGCTTTTCTTAAGGGCCCAGCAACAGATACAGGACCAGCCAAGCTAATGGGAGAGAGGCTCAGCACCAGGGGTTGGCCGTTAGTTGAGGAATGTTTTTGGCCACAGCAACTACAAGAGCTAATGATCGGTTGCTGTATTGGCTTTCAGGCTGAAATGAAGTCCAAATAAAAATAACTCTTTGGGGCAGTTTTGCTATATGAGGGATCACAATCTGCATGGATAGAGGGAGAACCACAAGGATGAAATATGGATTCTTAAAATAAATATCAAATTGTTCTCAAGGACTGGAAATAAAACAATCCCAATCTCTCATGTTAGCTACTACTATAGCTTAAAGCATCTATTCCAGTTTTTTCTTAAAGCATCTGTTATCTTTCACTGTGTGAAAATGGCTAGGGATGAAAACAGCTTGTCACGTGTATGGTGGCCTCCTTCTGGCTTTCTTCCTCTGCATTACACTCAACTTCCCTCCCCCTGGTGTACTTCTCTCTGGTTTCTAAATGCTCCTTTGAATTTGTGACTCCTTCTCAAATACTCTGGCTCATCTGAGGCTTGTGATCCCTCCATGGAAACAACCTTTAGCAAATGCTTATTCTTACATAGCAGGATGAGGAGAAGCCAAAGTAGGAAAAATGACAGGATGAAGAAGATAAAAACAAGTTTATCATGTCTAGAAAATAGTTTTTAAAAACTATGATACAAAATAGGAGTCGGGGAGGTGAGCAGAAAATAATGGGATCCCTTTGGAGCACAAATGCTCTAAAAGCTAATGGATCAGTTCCTATTTTGGCTTTCAGGCTGAATCTATGCCTAAGTAAAAGAACTCTTCTCCTTGGTCTTGCCTTTGAAATGATTCTTTTCAACCATCGTTCATGCTCTGCCAAACAAAAATCTGGGCTTTCTTCTGGGGTTTAATACTGAGCTCATCATGCAGAGGTAAGGACTTTTCCAAGTAATCCATAGTATGCAAACTAGGGAGACAGTAATGATGTTGCATGTTTCCTTTTTGTTTTTATATTAAGGCTGTATCTCACAGGTTAGTGGGCTAAAAAGAACACTGTCGTAGCCTGGACTATAAAAACTGTAAAATCACTGACCTGTTATGTTTCTTTGAATCAATATATAAAGTAGGAAATCACCCTTTAGAGCTAGGTTTGGTGTGGTATAGACTATATCACTCTTGATGTAGGTGAATAGCAAAGGTCCACACGCACAAAAAAGGAAAGTAATCAGATGTACTGAAATCAAACGGGAAATGAAAGAAATTTGGCAACAGAATTGGAGAACTCAGGGGAGAGAGCACTGGGTGGTGGGGAAGGTGAGGAGGGGATAATCAAACTTTTATAACCAAAAAGATCATGTATATTTTAACTCCACCTCTACATATAATGCAGGCTTTCAAGGTAAAAGGCTGAAATTTCACCTTGAAATTTGTTATAACAACCCAGCCCCAAATTGTTCTTAACCTCTTATGCTAAGCTAGGGAGGAATGACAACATTATACATCTTTGCATGCATAAGTGGCAGATCCACCCTCTGGGTGGTGGTTAGTGAAAAGACAAGAAAATATGCACAATATTTCAAGATGACAGTTTTTTTCTTGACATTCTGATTTAAAAAAAAAAGAAATCTAACATAAAGACAAGGATACTAAAGAAAGGAAATCATAGTGTCTCTTGTTTTCAACAAATTCTCATTCTTCTGCATATCAGGAAGGCTACCTCTGAAATCCAGCCAATCAGCTTCCCTCTAAAGAATGGGTACAGAACTGGCGGAACAGGAAAACAACTGGTCACATCTTCATGTAACTGCATCACTTCTTTATATCTAATCATAGTGAAACTGAGTTATCAATAGGAGCAGGATTTCTTAGTTGTAGGAAGCAAAGCTAAAGAAAATTCTTATTTGTAATAAAATCAAATGACTTCTTTATAAAATATTTCTACGAAATACTTATAATGTGAAATAAATTAGAATTGTAATGAAAAATAATTGTTTATCTAAGTATTTCAAATATAAGAGGTTTGAGGTAAAGAAGAATGAATACTTTTATTTTATTAAAAGTTTCAATCTAAAACCTCAATGAAATCTACCACCTTTATTCCAAGAGGGGCTGATGGTACTTGAACTGGAAAAGCAAGGATCAAGATGGCACCAAATGTTGAAGAGTTACCCAAACTGGCCTAATATGCAGAACAGTTGGTCCAATAGATCAGTGACCGATTTTCCTCAGGAAGTGGTGTCAAAACGTTCCTAGAGAGTATAAACTGCTGTAAGAAAAATAAAGATGGCAAATATGATTAAGATTGTCTTTACTTCAAGTCAATAATATCTTCATCAAAGGAAGCTGTGAGCTGAAATGGGCTTCCAGAGGGTGGACTCCCCTCTCTGGTGGCCAGAGTATCAGGATCTGAACTTGTAGAAAGGAGACGCCCATCAGAGCTGTCTTCAAAAGCAGGTCTTTCAAAAGAACCTGATAGAATCCTATAAGAAAAGAGAGAGAAATTACTGTGTAAAATAACTTATCAGGTCAAGGTAGCTTTTAGCTTCCTCACTGGGGCATGATGGAGTGGGGACTGCTGTCTTACACCTGCCATGATAAGAAATCAATTTTTTTTCTCATCCAATTCTATGATAATTGCTGTAACTGACACTGAATTTAAGACATTCAATACTTTATATGTACATTATTTCATTTTAATCCCACAATGACTCTGTGAGGTAGTTACTGTAGTATCCCCATTTTACAAAAGGAAACTGAGGCCTAGGAAGGTTAATTGACTTGACCATGCTCACACTAGTGTAAGATAGAGGATCTGAATCTGGTTTTTCTGATTCCAAGTCCAGCAGTACACACTATGCCTCATTGCTTCTCTAGCCCAAACAGCTTTGGAAGTGTGCCAAGTATGGTCCAGTCTATAAATGACACTGACCTCATAACAGTCTAATCCATATACCCTTATCAGTCATAATTATGCAGGGGGTCATATGGAACAATTTCAGAGAAGAGATCCAAATGTTTATGACTACTCCATGTTCCTCCACCCCTTCACTCAGCCACAAAGGTGGTGGGGAGGGGTGCACAGGGACTTAGCGATGATGGAACCTGCCAGCTCTGAGTTAGATTTAGGCTCAGTGTAAGGAAAGACTGCCTAACTATTACAACTGTTGTTCTAAGTGTTGCCTTGGAAAATACACTTCCAGTATTTCACTGATCCTCCTAAAATAAGCTGTCCATTGCTGCCCACAAACCCAGAAGGGGTCTAACCTGGACAGGTTATAGCAGGATATTTCTCTTAATGTGGTTAAAAATTAGCTGTCATGTGACATACTGAACTTCTAGTGCACTAAAATGCCCAGATCATTTAACTGTGGTCTGCCCATGCCCCCAAAATCCTATCCTTGTGTGAGTTTTTCACCCTTGGCTGCTGGAACATGTGCAGGGGGCTGCAGCCTTGACCCAAGCACATAGTCTACATGCTCTCTCACATAGAGACTGACCTATTCCTGACCTGAGGCCATCCTACATCTTAGGGAATTATAGCTTATGTCTTCTAAGACCAATGATCGAAGTGTAATGGCATGAATAGGACACCACCCACACAGCTACTCTTGGATACACACACAGTCAGGACATACAGGGAGCAATTCCATGGAAACTGGTCCCCACTCATGTGTCAGGGTCAGTCAGCTGCATGGAGGGTTCTTGATCTGAGAGGTGAAGATGTGTAGCTGTGGAGGCAGTAGTAGCTACGGTGGTAACTGACTAGAGAGACATCCATTTCTGGGTCACAGAGCAGACTTCTTGTTACAGTAAGAGGAAAAAATAAAGGAGGCAGCAAGGCCAGTGTAGTCAGGGACAACACCAGGAGCAAAGTCCAAGACAGATATGTGAGTCAGATTTCAAAAGGGGGAACCAGATTGGGGTTTGGATGGGGGTAGAAGTAAAACTGACCCACAGATTCACAGCCATCAGAACTGACAGTTTGGTTGCTTCCACCCCAGGGCCATCAGCTTGGCTCTTTTTCTTCTTTCTTTTTGTTACCACAAAGAATGTTGCTAGGGATGGCTGGTTATATATAGGGCCTTTCTGTCATTGTCCTCCTTGGGGCATGCGTGGTAGTATGCATATGAACAATTCAGTGACTTTACTCGTGTAGTTCCAAACTGATTTTCAGAATGGTTAGATCAATTCACAATTCCATATTAGAGGTAGTGACAAAGTGGACACAGTGGGCAAAGTGCTGGGCCTAGAGACAGGAAGACCTGAGTTCTGATCCTGCCTCAGACACTGTGTGACCCTGGGCAAGTCATTCAACCTTTGCTCATTTTCCCCAACTGTAAACGGTGATAATAATAGCATCTATCTCACAAGGTTGTTGTGAGGATCAAATGAGATATTTGTAAAGCACTTAGCACAATGTCCGGCACATAGTAGGTGCTTATATTTCTGTAGCCTCTCCAACACTGACGGTTTCCATTTTTTAAAATTATTTTGGGCAAATTGAGGGTATGAACTGAAACCTCAGCATTGTTTTAGTTTGAGTTTCTCTTGTAATTAGTGGTTTGAAACAACAGTTCATATAATTATTCATTTACTTTTATTCTCCTGAAAACTAATATGAATATCCTTTGGCCACTCAAAGGATAGTTTTGAATATACTTTAGAGAAAGGGCTATTGTTCACTTTGTGACCTATCCAACAACATTTTACCCCTGTGGGTAGCTATCAATCTCTGTATCTTTGTCTAGGAAGGAATGATCTTTCCTTTCTCAAGTTTTTCTTAGTAATTTATCTGGACCTCTCCTTTGCATTTATCCCTTACTCCCACGTATCCCAGTTAAATGTGTACCTATCTTCCCCCAGATGCTATTTTTTTTTTTTTTTAGTTTCCAGTAATAAGCAGAGTGCTTTGCCTATAGCACTTGATAGGCATTGGTCACATTTGTTTAACGATAGATTCTGGAGTTTACCATCTAACACGCGGGTCCATTCAATTCCTCAACTTCTTTGAGTTTCATGAATGCCATCTTCCCCAGCCTGGCCATTCAGAGGCTTGTTCACTTCCACAGCACTAATAATGGCTCCACATGCAAGATTCTGATCTCTGAAATACTTTTCTCTGATTATAATTTCCTGTTTTTTTCTCCCGCTTCACTCTTCATGAATCTATGCATCAAATTCATCTCAACCTTACTCCCTCTTTGTTCTCCCCATCCACAGCCCTCTTCAGACTTCACTTTATTATACTCTTCACAGTCTTGGTTCTGTAGCCTGACACTTAAACCATGCACAGTCCTCTACCGCTGAATCTCTACTGCCCTTAGATCTTCTCTAATCATGAACGTTCAGTCTCTTCTTCTCTAACCAGGTACTTCTCTGTTTCTGTCTTGCAAATCCTTAGCTCTGGGTCATCCTATAATTCACTTTTTCTGCCCATGGATCCACTTTGTTTTAGTCATCATCGCAGGGTGAAGTCATGTGATCACACGAAGCCCATAACATGTTGATTGTATCTAACTTTAACCTCACCCTTATTACTCCTATTATTTATCCTGGATTGATTCTCTAGTAGCTATTCCAAACCTTCTAACTCTTTTTTTGTCCTCAACTCCACTTTCACTGTCCTTTTTCTCAGTTGAACTTGCTTCCTATTTTACTAAGAAGACTGAAGCCATACAATGTGCACCCCTTCATATCCCTTCCTCTCTACCCAAGCCAAATCTACATTACCCAGCTCCTCTTCCTTCTTTCCTTTGGACTCCTTGAGTGGAGGGACTTTTTTTTCCTGCTGCTGCTGATGTTGTTTTTTGCCTTTCTTTGTATCTCTGGTATACCACTTAACACAGTGCCTGGCACTTAGTAGGCTCTTAATATATATTTGTTGACTGAACCTGGACTTCATAAAAACATAAGGTCAGTAGAGAATATCCTGGGACAGGACATTAGAGCAGGAAGAGATAGTTAACCCAAGGAAGCTTCACATGTGATGAGTTATACCCTAAGATATAAAATGCTTACGTAGCACTTTGTCAGTAACTATCATTGTTCTACCATAACCATTATACAGTGATTGGATGACATCCTCCAGTGTGTTAGAGCAGTATACTGGAGACTACACCTCCGTTACACTTCCCCACCCCCCAAAAGGCTGAGATCCTCAGTTTTTGCATAAAATGTAAGTGAGGCAACCACTCTGAGAATAAAGGTTGTGTGTTCTAGATGCAGAAGCACCAGCACCTGGATGGTGAGAGGCAGGGCAAGGAGGAAGCAGATTTCTGTTCATCTTGCTCAAGCGTATCTGGGGATGTACTAATAACAAATATCCTTTGCCTGGGCACCTTGTCTTCTTACTGTACCCTATCACTTTAAGTGAAATTACTTTTGTTTTAATTGGGTATATATACTTATTCTTTTGTGAAATACAGATTCAATCCAACAGAAGACTTAAAAATTTACATATCCAGCCCTGATCTGTCTTATGAGCTCAAATTTTGCATTTGTAGCTGACATCCGGCTGTTGCCACCTAGATATCCTCTTGCCAACATCTTAAATTTTGCATGTCCAAACAGAACATATTGTTTCTCCCCTGGAAACTTACCACTCTTTCTGACTTTCCTAATTCTGTTTATGGCAATGCTTTCTTTCCAGTCATTCAGGTTTAAAACATCAGTCATCTTTGATGACTCACAGAATCTAAAATTCACAGGATCTAAGAATGGGAAGAATTGTCTCCTTTCTCTACATTGTTGACTCCTCACACACTCTCTCTCACCACCTCTCTCCCACCCCCATCCAATCTGTTGCCAAGTTCCTTATAACACCTCTTGCAAATGCTCCCTTTGGCTGATGCTGCCACCATGCTGGTGCAGTTCCTCACCATTTCAAATCTGAATTACTGTAACAGTCTGCTAACTGGTCACTCTCCTTCAAGTCTTTCCTCTCTCTGTCATCTACAAGATTAAGTATAAAATCCTCCATTTGGCATTCAAAACAGTTTACAACCTAGCCTCTTCTCCTTCCAGTCTTATTTCCCTCTCTCTCATTACCGTGATCCAGCGACACTCTCCTTGCTGCATCTTGCACAAGACATGCCCCCTTCAGGCTGGGTGCATTTTCATTGGCTGTCCTCCAGGACTGGAATGCTGTCCCTCCTCATCTTGGCCTCATGGGCTCCTTGACTTCCTTCATGTCCCATCTAAAATTCCATCTTCTACAGGACACCTTTCCTGATGTAAGTACCCCACCTCTGTTGATTATCCTTAATTTATCTTGTATGTATCTTGTTTGTGGTTTTCATGTTGTTTGCTTATTAGACTGTGAAGGACCATCTTTTGCAGTTCTTCTTATCCCTGGTACTTAATATAGTGCCTTAGTCATGGTCCTCTTTGAGAACAAAGGACAAACACAACATCAACAGCAACAACAACCTAGTAGACACTTAATACTTATTGACCAACATCCTCTCTCAGTGATCTCATCAGCTCTGATGTCTTAAATTACCATCTCAATGCAGATGACTCTCAAGCTACATATATCTAGCTTTTATCTCTCTCCTGTCAGGTATGGGTATATCATTCGGATGTGCTGTTGAAATCTTAAACTCCACATGCCCCAAATGAAACATATTTTCTTTTCCCTAGACCAACCCCTCCTCCAAACTTCCCTATTTCTGTTGAAGGCAGTATCATACTACCAGTAACCCAAGTTCACAATCTCAGATTCATCCAGGACTCTTTCCTCTACTTCATTTACCACGTACAGTCAGTTGTTAAGTCTTGTGGCTTGTACCTCTATCTCCCAGCATAATATGAGCTCTTTGGTTTTCATTTTTGCATTGGTATCCCCAGCACCAAGCATACAGTAAGTATTTAATTAATGTCTGAGGCAGCTAGATAGAGCACCAGGCCTGGAGTCAGGAAGACCTGGATTCAAATCCAGGCTCAGATACTTATAGCTGTGTAGCCCTGTGCAAGTCATTTAACCCTGTTTGCCTCAGTTTCCAAACCTCAGTTTGCCTCAGCTGGAGAAGGAATTGGCAAACCACTCCAGTATCTTTGCCAAGAAAACCCCAAATGTGGTCACAAAGAGTTGGACATGACTGAAAATGACTGAACAAAAGCAATGAATGTCTATTGGATAGGACTGCAGGTAGCTCTGACCAAATCTTCCCTTTATAACATACCATTGCCTCTAATGGTGCCTATGGGAGCCAAGCCATAGTACATTCCAAACACTAGCTCTTCAAGTACCAGAAGACTGCTATCAAATCCCCCACAAGTATCCTCCTAAATATTCTAATACCTTTCACTCAACCTGATATATGATGGTCTCTCTTCCTCTCATCATCTTATTTTCTCTTTTCTGAAAGAGTTCCAGCTTGTCTATGCACATCTTAGAGCATGTTGCCCATTACTGAACCCAGGACTCCACATGGGGCCTGGTCAGGGCAGGGAAACTTTGGGATCTCCCTTATAGGGCAGCCAAGGCTAGTCCCAGCTGTCTTGTTTGCCATATCACACTGTTGACTCATGGTGAATTTGTAGATCACTCAAATTTTAATTCCATTTAGCAAACATTTATTAATGGCTACTATGTGCAAGGCATAGGGCTTGGTACTAGGATGCAGACCAAACAAAATAGTCCCTTCTTTTGAAGGGCTTACATACCACTGAGAGGAAACAACATATACACAGGTAAGCAAATACAAAATGTATACAAGGTAAATGCTAAGCAGCTTTTCTAGAAGGAGGGAGGAGGTGCTGATAGTGGGGAGAATTAGGAAAGACCTCTTGTGAGGTAGCACTTGGGCTGAGCTATAAGATGAGTGATTCCAAGGGATGGAGATTAGGAGAATAGGCAGAAGCTGGAGAAAGGCATGAAGGCAAGAGGTGCAGTGTCATGTAAAGGGAATGGCAAGTAGACTGAAACGTGCCTGGCTGAAACTAGCTGAAATGTAGGGCACAGAAGGTGGAGTGATATAATCAGCCCCCCAAAATAGATCATGTCTATATAGAAAAGGCTTTAAACGTTAGAGAGGAGCTCATATTTTATTCTGTATTTGAAGTTAGATTATCTATACTCAGATTTTAGCTCTGTTGTTTGCCACCTTTAGTTCAACAAACATAGGGTAAGTATTAGCTATGTGCCAGGAACTCTGATCTTCAGAGATGAGAAATGAAGAAATACCTGCCCTCAGTGGGTTACAGTTTGATATGGAAGATATGATCAATTTGTGATAAGCACGGCATGAGGCAGTGTGGCATACCACTGGATTAGAGAGTTTAGAGGCAAAAAGGAAGGGGGAGAAAATCGAGTTCCAGTGAGGTAATGTGAATGAAAACCTGATTGGCAGGACTGCAAGATGGGAAAAATGGCAGAATTATGGTGTCCTTCCTGTCCTTTTAGTAACAAACCTGCTTTATGTATTACTGCCAGCTACATTGTAGCAAGAGGTCAGCAACTTTGACATCTTCTGTCTCAAGGTTGGGATCTTTGGGCAGGCCATGAGAAGAGGGAGCCAATGGGCCCCATTTTCTATGTTCTGATAAGGGGTATCCTCTGACCTAGTATCAGCTTCCAGTCCTCTGTGCTATATGATTGGTAAACTAACCTTTGTATGTGTGTGCCATAGATTGCTACAGCCTACGACAGGGAACAGTGTGAGAGTGAGATTCTAGTGAACAGAATATTGAAATTTTGGTGAAATTTGGTACATTTAGGATCATAAAGCAAAACTGATTGAGAAAGATGCAAGCTTCCACCATAGTTTTTCTTAATATATAGAAACTAGATGACTCTTTCTCCATTCTCTGATCCCATCCTGTTCAATGCATTTGTGCAGGCCATCCCCTGTACCTAAATTGTACTTCCTCCTGATCTCTGGCCATTATATTCTCTTACTTTAAGACCTATTGCAGATACCATCTCTTCATTGCACCTCTCCCTTCTCCTGCAGCTAGGCCTGATTTTTGCCTCTGAGATGTAGTTACTGCTGCCAGATACCATGGTATTGGTGCCTTCAAAGGGTCAGAGATTGTAGACTTAGAGCCAGAAGAGACATCAGGCATCACTTCATCTGGTTGTCTAGTTTTAAAGATGAGGAAGTAAAGGGTAGGGAGATCTAGTGACTTGACCAAGACACAACAGGCAGAAAGCAGCAGGCCTAGGATTTGAATCTGGGTCATCTTCCTCCAGAGTCAGTGTTTTGTCTGTTACACCATATTGATGGGCTTCTCTGCCATCTTTATCTCTCAGAAGGGATTATCAGAAGGAGTGAACAAGGACATTTCTTCTGATATTTAATTCCTTTTGGCAAGTCAAATTTCAGAGCAAAATGATGTGGTAAGACAGATGATCAGACAGGCACTAAAAATCTCAACTTCATCTGTCAACCAGTCAAAACCAATTTTAATCTAATCAGTTTTAATCACATACTAGGTGAAATGTTACAGCGGACTGCTCAGGTGTGGTAGGAGTGAGAGAGGGAGATGTTTTATGTAGTTTCTTTTTAAGGAATCAGGGAGGCCATTCTCAGGAGTTTATTTGACTTCCTTGTCACTTATGGGATAAAAGGTCCAGCATATGGGAAGCTGATATTGGAGGTTCTAGTACAATGGCCATAGTTCTGATAGAAGCCTTTCTGACCTAGCCTGGCTAGTTGTCATGGTGAATGTGGAGGTAGGGGAGAATAGAGTTTGACTTGAATTAGTATCCTTGCAAATAGGTAATATTCCATCTATGTATTTATTTTTGTCCTTAGCACCTAGTACACCACCTGGCACATATAGTATGAGCTTGACAAATGCTTGACTGATTTTTAACTTTAGGAATTGCATCATTTAAGTAGCATTGTTGTTGCATTTTAAAGTTCATGAGTACCTTATCTCATTCTAAACCCAATACTAAATCATTGGACTGGCGCAGGGTATCAGGTTACCTGTCGCTGCTTGTTGACCTCACTGCTCCCTGCTTGGGCTCCCCTTCTAGCTGCTTTCGGGATGTTGTCTTCTGCTTTGGTGGTCCTTCAGACCTGGGTCCTACTTCATCGGAGAGGCCTACACCCAAGGGAAAAGATTAGTTCACAGGAACACAGAAATAATCTCAAGATCAGGGTTACTACATGATCCTTGATCAGAACCCAAGCCAACTACTAAGTAGTTGATGAATAACATTTGATTTTCTCTGATCAGTTCTTGTGTATTAGAACAATGACAGGTCATTGGTTCCTAAGGGGCTTGCCTATGTAAAAGTTAGGGAGACTTAATTGTCTTTAAAATATTGCCAAAACAACTCTGCAGGCCCTCATATACATTCACAGACATTTCATGGCTGCTTGATTCTCCCTCTTCACATTATCACAGAGGAAAGGAAAAGCACAGCTGTAACAGTCCCAGATTAAAGGATGCCTTCACCACACAGCATTATGGGCTGTCACTGTCACTGGCAAATATTCCACTCTCTCCTCTCCTTTCATAACCATAAAAGTCTAGAGATGTTCAGCAATAGAGTCCCAGAGTTGCCAAGGCCAGATCACAACCACCCAGCCCAGAACTTGACCTAGACTCGGTGACCCAGGCATTTTTCCTGTCCTCTTCACTGCTCCCCCCAGCCCCCAACTCTCCTGTGTTTGAAGAAAGAATATGCTGAAGATACTGATACCCTTCTTAGCATCAACCAATTCAACAGCCCTTCAACACAAAATTTTCATGGTTAAGGTCCCCAAACAGTTGGTACTTCCCTTTATTTTCTGGCTCCTATTTTCTCTTGCTCCCCTAACCTTTGTACTTGAGAGTTGCTGTTTGCTGGCAAAAATACCTCTCTAACCTTCTCATCTCCATGTACTTTCAACTCTACTCCTCCCATGCCCTCCCCTTTTATTATGGCCCCTGGAATATCTACCACATTATTAGTAAGTTTGCCTTCATTTTAGAACTCTTCCTTTCATGTTCTTTTCATCCTCTTGTTCTCATACAGCTTTCTCCAGAAGAAACTTCATCCCTGGTCACCTTCTTAGTGCTAGCTGCTCTTTACTTCCAAAACACTGGGCCAGAAGGAGGAATGGGCATGTTTAGGGTTTCCTGTGGCTGCCTCCAGCCCATTCTTCTGTTATTACTTTGTATCTTTCCTTTATGGTTAACTACATCCACCTATAACATGCACTCCAGAGACTTATGTAAAAATCTACTGGCTTCCAGGCTATTTCTTTCTTATAAGGTTTAGTACCTGGGTCTCACAGTCTTCCTCTCCTTTCTAACCACTTCTCTCCTACTTGGGGACTTAAATATACACAATGATATCCCTTCAAACATGTCTCACTCACCCTAGTTTATTCCTCTCTTTGATTTTTATGTCTTTTCCTCATCACAGCTACCTATATATCTTGCTATCAACACAGATTGTAGAAGCTCCATCATTCTGGACTTTGAGATATCCTTTTCTGACCATAATTTGTTATCTATCCATTTCTCCCTGGCCACATTCTTCTATTCTTCATCCTCCCAGTCTCCTTTAGTCATTCCACACAGGTTCTGGTTCTTCTTGTCTCACATTCCTACCTCAACAGCCTTAACCCAATAATTAACCAATTCAATTATACATTGTGCACCACCCTTGAATGCCTTGGTCCTTTGTCATCCAGACATTTTAGGTTCACTCTATCCTCCATCCTTGTTGTTCCCACTAAATGTCCTTTTGTCTCCCTGTGTAGCTGAACTGCCCAATACAATGTTATCTAATCTCTACTGGGTCATATTCCTTCCGGATTTATCTTCTGCTCTGGGGATCCCCATCTAGCTATCCCAAATCTCTTATCAAGCACCTAGGCCCCACTCCCCACTCTTATCCAAATGACCGTCTCTCCTACTTGACTGAGAAAACAGAGGCCATCTAATGGGCTCCCTCAACTTCCCTTCTTTACCTTCTAAACCTTTACCAATCCTCTACTTCTCAGTCCCCATCTTTGATTAAAAAAAATGGCTTTTTCTCCTTACTAAAGCCTAAACCTTAGTGCCCTCAATCCACTCCCATCTCCTCTCCGGGAGCCTACCCCATCATTTATGTATTTTTTTTCTTGGTCTAGGTCTCTCTTGTCTCCAAACTCTCCTTATCTACCACCTACTTCCCCAAGGCCTGTAAGTATGGTGAAGTCTTCCTTATATTAAAAAAAAGAAACCCAAAACATACCTTTCACTTGACCTTCCCCCTACCCTCAAACCGTCATCCAATATCTCTTACCCCTTTGACTACCGAACTGCTAGAAAGAGTTATCTACACGCATAAACTTTTTTTCCTCACCACTTACTTCTCAATCCTTGTAATCTAGACTGGCTTCTGTTCCCAGCACTTGATTAAAACTGTTCTCTCAAAGGTTAACAATGAGCTCTTAACTGCTAAGCTTGGTTGCCTTTTCTCAAATCACATGTGCTTTTGACACTAATGATTGCTTCTTCTGTCTCCCTTGTATTCCATGCTATTACTTTCTCCTGGTTTTTCTTCTACCAGCCTGACCATTCTTTCTCAGTCTTGTTTGCTGGATTATTATTAATTTTTTATGTCCTAAGGGCATTCAGCCCTTATCTTTACTCTGAATTTAGTCTTCCTGCATTTAAATTAACAAGCATGAAATATAAACTTCCTGTTGGATACCTCTATCTGGATGAGTCATTTGTATATGAGAATAAAAATTCCAAAGCAGAACTCATCATCTTCTCTCCTGAATCCAACCCTTTCTTTAAAGTTCCCTATTGCTTTTGAGGGTACTAACCCTGAAGTCATCTTTGATGCTTTCCTTTTCCTCACCCCTTCCTATCTCCAATTAGTTGATACATATCATTGATTCTAAATTCATCACTTCTCTTGCATCCACCACCTTCTCTCCACACGCACAAACATGGCCTTATTTCATGTATCGGTCACCTGACACTTGGTAGAGAGACAGCATGATACAATGGATAATACTGGATCTGGAATTACAAAACCTGAGTTTGAATCCCAGCTCTGCTCTATGACCTCAGATAATTCACATCTGGATCTCAGTTCCTTCCTCCTTTGTAAAATTGGCCTTGATAGCTTTTAGGGTTCCTTCCAGTTCTGAATCTGTGTTCTTATGACCTGTACTACTGACACAACCTAACTGGTGTCCCTGTTTCCACACTCTCCCTCTCTCCAGTCACTCACCCCATAGCTGCCAAAATCATCTTCCAAGGGCACAGGCCTGGCCCTATCACTCTCCTCTTTAAAAACCTGCCCTGGCTCCCTCAGTGTGTAGGCAATGCCAGGTACTGAAGGGCCTCCATAATTTGGCTTTCTCCTTCCTCTCTAGTCTCATTTCATCTTCCTCCCTTCTGCCCACTCAATGCTTCTAACAAACCGGACTCCTGGCTGCTGCTTCCTAAACCAGACAGTCAATCCCTAACCTCTGAGTGTTTTCTTAGGCCCAGAGTGCACCCCTTCTTAACCATTTTCCTCTTGGGATCCTTATGTCCCTTCAAGTTTCAACTCAGGTGCTACCTCGGAGGTCTTCCTTGACCAAATGATCATTAGAAACTCATTGCTTTAGAGCCCAAAGGAACCCTCATGGTCACTTAGTCCAGCTCTCTAATTATACAGATGAGGAAGAAACTGAGACCCAGAGTGGTTATCTAGGCTAAATGCCTCGTTTTACCTCTAAGAAGATGACAGATTCAGGGAGGTTAAATGGCATGTCTAAAGTCACAAGGTGACCTTGTGTGACCAAGCCTGGATTCAAATCTAGGTCCTATAACTTCCCCTCTAGAGCTCCTTCCTTTACATCCTTTACATTGTTACTTCTCTGTGAACACGCCCTAAGATCTAGAGGGCAGGGCTGTCTTATTTTTGTCTTTGTTTCACCAGTGCACAGTGACTTGCACATAGAAGGTGTTTAATAAATGTTTACTGAGATGAATTAAACCAGCTTTGAGAAATTCATCTTTCTCCCTTTATTCACAGAATGACTGATGTTAAAAAAAAACACTGGTAGATTTTAAAATAAAGATGCTACAAATCCATAGGAAATTACCCAGTAGTTCTCTTCGTGTCCTACTTGCTATTTCTTTAATTTCCATCCGAGACAGGGATAAGGAGTGAGTGACAGGAATGGCTGCTATGCCAATTCCCACCGATGTTGGGGTCGTGATGACCTTGGGTACTAAGGGTGACTTGAGAGGTCGCTCAATGCTTCTGCCAACAAGGTTTCTGAGAGGAATCTTATATAGATTTTTACATGGAACATCACCTAAAACATAATTAGGAAAAACAAACAGAGATTTACATAAGTATATATTTTAAATAAACAACATTTTAGGTAAATACACACTGCATGGGCTAAATATTTAAAAGAAAGAATATCATTAAAAATATTATAATTATCTTCTGAGTCCTGAGTGGCATGATAATAAAAAATGAGAGCTGTTCATAGTATCTCAGTTTCTTTTAGTGGTATTTTCATTAGATGTGTAGGGAAATCCATAAAGCCTAGAAAGATTACCCCAGAAAGTAATAGGAATCTTGTCTCTTATCACAGCTCTTTAGAGAATAATTTCCTTCTTAGTGGGCTACTGTGGCTTTTTCCTTTAGAGTATCTGAAAGAATGGTAAGAACAGAAAAACTGTGACTAGTGAATCAGGTTCCAAAGAAGAGTGACAGCAGAGTATAGCACCATCATCTAGAGATGGAAGGAACCTTAGAAACCCTCTAATCCCACTCCCATATTTTATATATAAGGAAACAGAGGTCCAGAGAGGTTAAGTGTCTTGCCCAAAGGTCACACAGTTATTAAGTATTGGCATCTGGGGATGGGGGAGTGGGGGAGAGAAGAGAGGGGAGGTAATTTGAAGCCAGGACTCTGACTCCAGAAGCCAGTGCTCTTTTCATTTTGCCATATTGCTTCCAATTGTTAGCATGCCAAGAGGATAGCCTAGGTCAACAATATGATCTTGCTACTGCCTGTAACTGTTTAGGGAAAACTAAGATCCCCAAATTTGGTTGCTTCAGACCACTTAATGAGAAGGTATCAAGAGGATAATCAAGAACTGAAGTCAACAAAGAAGGTCAAACTTTGTCAATGAAAGGGAGTCAACTAGGATCAATAGAATTCACCCTCCCAGGCCATAAGACGACTAGCTTGTCCTGGGATTTCCTCCTCAATAACTGCTTTTAACTAAGCCTGCTCCCCCTTCTAACACTAACATGCAAGTTTCTATGCTGCTATGGTCACAGGGTGTGTACCTGTCCCTTACCCCTAGGGGTCACAGGAGTGAGGCTGTGTGGGTTCTACTAGTGAAGCACTGGGATTCTGGGCATGTTCCCAAGCCCATTCTTTTGGTCTACAAACCTTGAAGTTGACTGAACAGTACACTTAAGTATACTGTTAGGCATGTTTAAGCTTCTATTAGGAATCTGCTTAGCCACATGTTCTTACTGACTCTATCAGAGGGATTATGGTTTCTGTGGGACTTATGAAGTATGAGGTACACATGCTCCAAAGTCATGAGTTCCAGTCAAAAGACCATTCTACTTGTAATCAAAGAGAGACCAGTGCTCTTTCATGGACAACCAGACATAGTCACCTATCTGAAAGGCTCTCTGGGTGATTGATGGGTTGCCACCGACTTGCTCACAATATCTATAGTGGGCTGTATGTAATTTTGATAATATACCATCCAACTCATAGCTAATGGTAAACTGCACAAAAAGATGGTTTGTGGTAATAAAATGACCCCCCTATTTGCCAAAGCCAATTCCTTTACATACATATTGATATCATCTCCTGTCTTCTCTAATAGACTGACTCCAATGTCTTCCCCACTATCTTCCTAATTATTAATTCTTCCCTATTTATTGATTCTTTACTTTCTCTCCTATCCTTAAAAAAAATCCTTCCTGGTTCCTCCCATGCCTTCCAGCTGTCATCTTCCATCTCTCCTTCTCTCCTCAGCTAAATTCCTTGAAAAAGCTGTCCATAATTGGTCTCTCTACTTCCTCACCTCTTACTGTCCTCTCAATCTTCTGCAATCTAGATTGCATCATCATCCAATTGCAAATATTCTTTCCAAAGTTATCAATTATTCTTAAATGCCAGTCTAATGACTTTTTATCAGTCTGCATTCTTTTTGAACTTTGCATCATCTGACACTGTTGATCACCTTCTGCTGGACAGTCTCTCCTCTCTGGGTTTTCATGACTTCATTCTCTTTTGATTCTCCTCCTTCTGACTCTCTTTTCCTGGTTCTTCATTCACATCATGTCCATTAATGGTGAGTGTCTCCTAAACCTCTGTCCTGGGGTCTCCTTTTCTTTTCTTTCTGCCTGTTGCTTGGTGATCTCATCAGCTCCCATGGATTCCATTATTATACCTCTGTGGATGATTCCAGATATGTATATCCAGCCCCATTTTCCTTCCAGAGGTCCAGTTCTGCTTTACCAACTGTGTGAAGGGCATTTTTAACTGGATGTATCATAAGAGTTTCAATCTCAAAGGGTCCAAAACAGAACTTACCATTTTTACCTCCAAACTGTCCTACTCTTCTGAATTTTCCCATTTCTGGTAAGGGCAATTGCCATCTTAAGAGTCATCAAAGTTTGAACCTTGGTATCATTCCAGCCTCCTCTCACTCAGCCCAGTCCATTGCCAAATCTCATCATTATTACTTTCATCTCTTTTATGTCCCCTTTTCTCCTTTTATTTTATTTATTAAGCCCCATAGATGGGACTTGATAAATGCTTTTTGACTGTAGGGAGTGTGTGCGTGTGTGCACATGCGCACGTGTGTGTGTGTGTTTGTGTATGTGTATGTGTGTGTATGTGTGTACATGTGTATGTGTGTGTGTGTGTATGTGTGTGTAGGGAAGTGGTTTGAAGTTATAGTTTCTCCCCTCTTCCACCCCAAAAAAGTATAACTTGATTAGATGTTTGTACTGTTATATGAAAAAAAAGTTTGACACTAGAGAGCCAGTTATCCTATTATGGGAAATGTAATGTTAAAGAGACTGATCTAAGGTCTGATTCTGTCCATCAGTTTGCTATTTGTATTGCTGGTAGGATGTTGTGGAGAGATGCACACTTTGACCTCCAAGGTGGCAAACAGAGAGAGAGAGACATAAACTTGGCTTGTGTTTTAAAATCTTGTGATCAGGCAATCTGTGGAAGTGCAAGGTCTCCTACATGAACAGATGTATATGGCTGGTCTTATTACATGTTAGTGAACTCATCCACCCACCAGCAGGGGCACTAGTTTTAGAAATTCGGTAGGGTATGCTTTAGAATCTGAGGTCTGTTACTTACTATATGAATGTTCTCTGGCTTATTTGTAAAGTGAGGAAGTGGGACTAGGTGATTTCTAATATCTCTTCCAGCTCTAAAACCTATGGGCTAATAACACTGCAGTCCTATGGACTAGGCATTAATTATTAGACTCTTAGGTCTTCCTAACTTATTCTTTTGTCTGGGTAAAGAATCTATATATATGAACATACTGGGTGATGTACCAGACCTGAGACCACTCCAAATTCTAGCATATTGACTGAAGGATCATTCGTTCTTCCTAAGGCTTTGCCAATGGTCTATTGTTAGGGGGGTCAACCTGGGAGAGTATTGATTCCTACAGTCTACTAAGGAGACCTTTGTATTTCATATTATCCAGTCAGAGTGAAGGAGAGGCAGCCATTCCTTCTTGAATGAATGGATCTTGTTGCTTTTGCTACTGGTGGACGTTTCACATTATTATGAATTGGGGCAAAATGACCTTAAAGTTCTTGGATTCCTAAAATGCTCGAGGTAGTACTGTGGATGTTTCAGACTGGAGCTGCCTCGGTGGTACATCTGCCCACATATTCTACAGAAAGGAAACATAATAGCTGCAAAATATGAACTGGGTAAAGTAAATGGTTGCTGAGTAAGCTCCAGGGCTGTGACTGAAAGGGGGCTAGGTGTGGGAGAGTTGAAAGAGCACTGGATTTGGAGTCAAGGGATGAGTTCAAATCCTAACTATGTTACCTTGGGCAAAACACTGAATTTTTCTGGAGCAGTTTCCTCATCTATAAAATGAGAGGGTTGGATTAAGTGATCTCTGACTGAATTTAGTGCTCCTTCAATCTGATGACACTGGTTTCAAATATGGTATCTTTTTTTAAACTAACAACTCTTTCTAGACCCCATAGTTGCATTTTGCTGTCAATAATGTGAAACAAATCATGAGAAGGAAGCGTTCTGGGAAATGGTATCTAGTCCTATCATGAAGAGGCAACATGGTTAAGCTATCAGAAAAAAACAAACAAATATGGCATCAAATGACCTTTTTAACTCCTACAATGATTTCTCCAAACTGCCCACAGCACCTTCTCAGATGATGATCTTGCTTCTTTCTTTACTTAGAAAACAGAGGCTTAGTATGAGCACCCTTTTCTTCCTTCTTCCTCCCCTCACAACCTGTTGATATTCTTCATTATGTTCTTTTCTCCACGCCCTAATGAAAAAATGGTCCTCACCAAGGTCAACCCATCAACATATGCTGTTGGCCTCTCCTGTCTTCTCCAGTAGATTGTCCTATCTATCATCACCCTTTTCCTTAATCTTCAGTCTCTCCTTATATACTACTTCCTTCCCTCCTGCCCATAAAAATGCCTATAAAGATCCCCATCCTTAAAAAAAATTCCCATTAGATCCAATCAGACATGTTAGCTATTGTACTGGATCACGCCTTTCTGATTTACACTCCTTGAAAAAGCTATCTACATTCATCTTCTTCATTTACTTTCCTTTATTCTCTTCTAAGCCCTCTAGGATCTGGCTTCTGACTTTATCACTCAACTGAAACTGCTCTCTTCAGTTATCAGTCATGTCTTAGTTGATAAATCTAATGTTATCTTAATCTTTATCCTTCTTAGACTCTGTAATATTTGATACCATTGACCACTTCATTATGAACATTATTTCTTTGAGCTTTTATGGGTTTTAATGAATTTTTCTGTTTTCTTCCTACTTTTCTCACTGTTCCTTTTAAATTTCTTTTGCTAGATCTTCATCTATGTCACAAACCCTAATGATGGATGTACCACAAGATTGTCCTGGGCTATCTTGTCTTTTGTCTCTATACTCTTATTCCTTGGTGACCTCATCACGTTCTATGGGTTCTATGCAGATGACTCTCAGATCTCTAGGTCTACCCCTGCTCTCTTTCCAAGATCCAATCCTACATCACCAATTGCCTTTTCAACATTTCAAACTGCATGTGCTGTAGCCATCTCAAACCAAAATATGTCCAAACAGAACTCATTCTCTTTCTTTCTAAACTCATCTTTTTAATTTCCTATATCTGTCCAGGGGACCACTATCATTCCATTTATCCAGCATGGTAACCCATATGTTACACTTGATTCTTCACTCTCACTTACCTCACAAAGCCCATCATTTGTCAAATCTAGTCACTTCTATTTTTTTGTATAAGCCCTCTATTCTCCAATCTGGATTCAGGTTCTTATCATCTTTCTTTTAACTGATCTTCTTGCCTCGAGTCATCTCTCCCCACTCCAATCTTTCCTATCCTCAGCTGCCAAGGTAATTTTCCAAAAGTATAGACATGATCATATCAACATCCTGCTCAATAAATTCCTTACTATCCCCAGGATCCAATGTAAAGTCCTCTGGCATTTAAACATCTTTAAAATCTGAACTCATCCTACCATTACTCCCTTCTGAGAACTCTATAGTCTGGCCACATTGACCTTCTTTCTTCACAAATGACACTCTATCTCCAGGCCCTGTGTCTTTGCATTTCTCGCCTCCCAAGGCTGGCATGATCTCCCTCTTCACTTCTGCCTCTGGGAATCCCTAATTTTCTTCAATTTAGCTTGAGTGCCACAATCAGTATGTGGCCTGTCTTGGTTCTCCCAGCTGCCAGTGCCTTCCCATACTGGGAAACTTCTTTGTACTTTTTACTTATCTCTATATGTGTGTCTGGCCCCTTTGATTCAAATATAAGTCCCTTAAGGGCATGGGATGCTTCATCTTTGTCCTTCTATCGCCAGAGCACAGCATAGAGTAGGCACTAAATGCTTGTTTGATCAGTAATAAAGCAGTGAAAATTATTTATGTAGTAGGGTCTTTTAAAATTTCACTAAATTATATCCTTTGGTTATATTTAAAAATATTACATCACGAGGTCAAAGAGTATGGTTAATAGTGTAATTCTTATTAAGTATTGATTACTCTTTGAAAAGATTAACAATAAACAGAGGGTTTAACAGAAATTTAAGTATCCTCGTTTTCCCCAGAGTCTTGTCAATATTGAATAAAAAAAATTATTATTTTGTCAATTTTATGGATGTGGGGTACTAGGAAATTCTCTACCTCACAGTTTTATGAAGATGCACTTAGATATCAATGGCAGTCTTTAAGGGGAAATAAAACATGAAACTTGATGAGAGTGCTTTAGTCTCTCTTCCTTATTTTTTTCCTTTTTTGCTTCCTTTCAAAATAATTGCCTAGAAGTCTTATTTTGGTAGGGTAGGATCCCTTGTAAAACACTGTGCTTCTGGTGACTGCTGATTCTCCAGTCCTAGGGATATCTTCATTCCTACTCGCTTTAGTACTTTGCTGCAGCTAAAAGCCTGAAACTCTTTTCCTGTCTCACAGAGCTGGCCAGTGACAAAGTGGCTTACACTGGGCTACAAACCATTCTGCAGAAGGGAATGTAGAAATAGCTTACTCTTAAATAGGAAACCTGACTAGTGAACAAAGGAAGTAGGTTTAATGAATTCTTCAATAAGCCTACCCTGTGACAAGTGATATGGGGTGACACACAGCTCCATCAGAAGACTAAGTCCCTGTTCTGAAGGATACATAGATTCATAGAATGTTAACACTGGAAGTTACCTCTCCCTGTACAGGAATCCCTCAGAAGTGGTCAATTCCTTTTGTTTAAGGGGATGGGGAACTCAACGTAGCTTGTCAAATATGTAAACACCTCTGCTTATCAGGAAGTTTTCCATATTGCATTGAAATATGCTCTCCCTTATGCACAGTTAGTTGTAAAACAAATCTAATTCTGCTTAGACACTTTTAAATATTTGAGGACAACTACCATGTTTCCCCAAAGTTCTCTCTTCTTTAGGATAAACATCTCTAGTACTTTCAACTGACATTCACTTGACCTGATTTTGAGTTTCCTGATCATCCTGGCCAAGAAGAACAAATCCAATCAACCTCCCACCCAACAACCCTTCAAATATTTGAAGAGAGCTAGTATATCCCTCCCTTCTTTCCCCCAGTCTGAACACCCTCAGAGATCCTCTAGGCCAGGGATTCTTAACCTAAACTATAAAACTTCAGTAGAAATTCACAGAAAAGAGACATCATTGTGCAAAGATTTTATGGAGGAGTTGAGATGAATTTGGGAAGTGAAGAATTGATTAAGATGTTGATATCTGAGAGTGGAATTTTTTTTCCGGACCAAGGTTTAAAATATAAGAATGAGAGACTCCTGGCTAAAGATGAAACTGGAAAGAATTTGCCTTGGAGCAAGTAATTTTTAAAATGCTTTAGAATTAAAAGAAAGGAGGAGGAGAAAATTGTTTAGGGCAGGCAACAAGTCAGACACCATAAGGAGCAGCTATAGTGTGAAAGAAGAATCACGATAAAAACATGAGTAATCAAGAAAGATGCTTTCAGTGAAAGCCGTGGCCTCCAACGTTTGCATACACATGCACAAAATATGGCCAACAAGCAAGATGGCCTAGAGGTCCTAAAACAAGGGAGCACATTTTCCTTCACAGGTATCACGGAAATATCATGAGATGAGACCGAGATCAAATTTGGAGCTTGTACAAGGAATATGATGGGTGAAAGGCATGATTGGTAGGACGAGGAGAATTGTATATTAAGAAGATGTACTCCTGGGAGAAAATCCAGAAATGCCAATGGTGAAGATCATTTATATGAAGAGAAATGGAAGGAGAAAGAAGCCCTTGTGCTATCAGACTATGCTAACAGGTTTCACGGATAGAGAGAAGGAATAAATGAGAAAACAGCTCACAAACCTAGGACAGAGGCATCTTCTAGTAGTGATGAAAGACTTTAATTATTTGGAAATCAACTGGTGCTCTTTTTTTTGTCTAAGGCAGAAGAGCCAGTAATTTCTTGATTTGTCTTAACTGTAATTTCATTTCTTAAGAAGCAGAGGAACCAGCCAGAGAAATTAATTTTCTGGAAAAACAGAGGAAAGCCAAGCATAGTCTGACATGCAACCTAGATTTTAGGAGTTGTTGTTAAGCTGATTAGTCATGTCTGTCTTTTTGGGACCACATTTGGAGTCATAGAAAAGTTATGGTAGTGTTTTGCCATTTCCTATTCTTATTTCAGCTCATTTTGCAAATGAGGAAACTGAGGCAAACAGGATTAAGTGACCTGTCTAGGGTCACATAGCTAGATGACTATTCCTGACTCTAGGCATGGCCCTCTATCTACTATGCCACCTAGGTCTGGCCCAGACACATGGAGAACTTATCAACCATCTTAAATTTCAAAAAGTCAAGTACAGAAAGAGGGATTCAAGTCAGGAAAACAGGATAAATATACATGTGCAGTATGGTCCCAGCCAAAAATTAGTAGGAAAACACAAGCTTTGAATGTCTTAAGGCTGGGAAGGAAAGGACAAGAAAAAAGGTCTTTTAAAAATCTACATCAGGGGAGGATCAGGAGGCGAGGTGGGTATGAGGAGAATATTCAGAGGTCAAGTCACTGGCTGGGGAGAATGCCCAGAAAAGGGAAAAGAAATAAAACTATTGAAGGCTACTTTCTTGGAGAACAGACATCTCCTCCCTTCCTTTCTGATGAGGAAGAACAATGCTTACCATCAGGCAAAGACACAGAAATCAAGGATTCTGTGTCCCAGCCCACCCAATGGGCTCAGGCCATGGAAGAGCTCAAAAAGAATTTTGAAAATCAAGTTAGAGAGGTGGAGGAAAAACTGGGAAGAGAAATGAGAGGGATGAAAGAGAAGCATGAAAAGCAGATCAGCTCCCTGCTAAAGGAGAACCAAAAAAATGTTGAAGAAATTAACACCTTGAAAACTAGCCTAACTCAATTGGCAAAAGAGGTTCAAAAAGCCAATGAGGAGAAGAATGCTTTCAAAAGCAGAATCAGCCAAATGGAAAAGGAGATTCAAAAGCTCACTGAAGAAAATAGTTCTTTCAAAACTAGAATGGCACAGATGGACGCTAAGGACTTTATGAGAAAGACAGATATCACAGAACATAGCGAGAAGATTGGAAAAATGGAAGATAATGTGAAATATCTTATTGGAAAAACAACTGACCTGGAAAATAGATTCAGGAGAGACAATGTAAAAATTCTGGGACTACCTGAAAACCATGATCAAAAGAAGAGCCTAGACATCATCTTCCATGAAATTATCAAGGAAAACTGCCCTGAGATTCTAGAACCAGAGGGCAAAATAAATATTCAAGGAATCCACAGAACACCGCATGAAAGAGATCCAAAAAGAGAAACTCCTAGGAACATTGTGGCCAAATTCCAGAATTCCCAGGTAAAAGAGAAAATATTGCAAGCAGCTAGAAAGAAACAATTCAAGTATTGTGGAAATACAATCAGGATAACACAAGATCTAGCACCCTCTACATTAAGGAATCGAAGGGAATGGAATAGGATATTCCAGAAGTCAAAGGAACTAGGACTAAAACCAAGAATCACCTACCCAGCAAAACTGAGTATAATACTTCAGGAGAAAAAATGGTCTTTCAACGAAATAGAGGATTTTCAAATTTTCTTGATGAAAAGACCAGAGCTGAAAAGAAAATTTGACTTTCAAACACAAGAATGAAGAGAACCATGAAAAGGTGAACAGCAAAGAGAAGTCATAAGGGACTTACTAAAGTTGAACTGTTTACATTCCTACATGGAAAGACAATATTTGTAACTCTTGAAACATTTCAGTATCTGGGTACTGGGTGGGAGTACACACACACACATGCACACACGCACACATACATAGAGACAGAGTGCACAGAGTGAATTCAAAAGGATGGGATCATATCTTAAAAAAAAATGAAATCAAGCAGTGAGAAAGAAATATTGGAAGGAGAAAGGGAGAAATTGAATGGGCAAATTAGCTCTCATAAAAGAGGCAAGCAAAAGACTTATTAGTGGAGGGATAAAGAGGGGAGACAAGAGAAAAACATGAGGTCTACTCTCATCACATTCCACTAAAGGAAAGAATAAAATGCACACTCATTTTGATAGGAAAACCTATCTCACAATACAGGAGAGTGGGGGACAAGGGCACAAGCAGGGTGGGGGGGAGGATAGAGGGGAGGGCATGGGGAGGAGGATGCAATCCGAGGTCGACACTCATGGGGAGGGAAAGGATCATAAGAGAATAGAAGTAATGGGGGACAGGATAGGATGGAGGGAAATATAGTTAGTCCTATACAACACAACTAGTATGGAAATCATTTGCAAAACTACACAGATTTGGCCTATATTGAATTGCTTGTCCTCCAAAGGGAAGGGGTGGAGAGGGAGGGAGCTAAAGAAGTTGGAACTCGAAGTGTTTGGATCAACTGTAATGTTCTTACCACTAGGAAATAAGAAATACAGGTTAAGGGGTAAAGAAAGCCATCTGGCCCTACAGGACAAAAGAGAAGACGGAGACAAGGGCAGAGAGGGAGGATAGAAGAGAGAGCAGATTGGTCACAGGGGCAATTAGAGTGCTTGGGTTTGGGGGGGCGATAAAAGGGGAGAAAATTTGTAACCCAAAATTTTGTGAAAATAAATGTTAAAAGTTAAAAAAAAAATCTACATCAAGGAAAAGAGGATTAAAGAAGAAATGAAAGTGCTAATTTCTTGTTTTTCTTCTTTTTTTTTCCAGACAAGAAGAAGGATCTTTGGCACAGAAATGACCAATGGGAAGTTGCTACTTCGGCTAAGTCAAAATTTGCTTCTCTATAACTTCAATTCATTGGTATAAGTTCTGCCTTCTCTAGGGGCCAAGAGTATAGGTTGAAGTCCCTGAGTAGTGGCAGACTGTTTCCTGTGTTAGGTTTATAGCTGCCTTTTTAGGGATTATTTCCTATTACCAGGAGTCGTTAACATTGCCCTAATGTACAGAATAGCTGGGAAATACTCTTATTGAAAAATTCCAAACTCCCAGGTACTTTTTCCTATTCTCTGACATGAAACTGGTCAAAAGTGGGTTCCTTGGGGTGTGTTATACCTGTGCCCAGAACAAAGAACTTTAGATGGTCACTTCTTAGGGATAACAGAAGGTGCCTCAGATAGGAGTGAGACTAGATGTACTACTTCTAAGGTTCCTTCTAATTCAAAGAGGATGTGATATGATCTATGACTTTAGAGTTCTATTAAGTTCTATTATTAGAGTTCTAAGAATAGCTAGACATACCATACTATCAACTTGTACTGAGTTTCTGGTCTTTTCCACATGAATTTATTTTTAGCTATGTCTATCCAATTCTTTTCTTATATAGCTGGTATTTTGAAGATAAGAATGAAACTGTACATTTCTCCTTATTAAGACTATCTTAAGCCAAAGCTAAAGTTCAGGGCCCACCTGGCAGACATACTCAACAAAAATCTTTAGTTTTAGCTCCCAAACCCTGAACTTACGTTTTGAGACTTCGGTGTTCAGAGACATATAATACTGTTCTTCCAAAATGAAAACGACCTATATTACTAAACCACCTGTACCCTCTAGGACCAAAGGCACACATTTTGTCAGGGACTATGGCCCTACAGGGATCAAAATATGATGATATATTTGGAAGAGTTACAACATAGCAGAATGGAAAGAGTTCGGGGTTCAAATTCCTGGCCTTCCATTTCGTATATGATTTTGAGCAAGCCATTCAACTTCTTGGCTTGAATTTCTTCATCTTAAATGAGAAAATGAGGGGGTTGGATGAAATGAACTGGGAGGTCCCTTTCAGTCTAACGTGTGATTCTCTAATTTTTGCTAACTGTGAGACCATAGTCAGATTACTTTAAGTTCTGAACTTCCAATTTTTTACCTGTAGAATGGAGATAGTATTCACATTGTCTTAGAAGAGGTATTATGAGCAAAACATTCTGCAGTCCTTACAGGAATAGGTCAAATATGAATTTGATAACAATTCTGAGGTTTTTACTTTTTTACACAATTGAAGGTGTTTTTGATATATAACCACCACACTTACAGATACCTGTAGTACATAATGATAAAGTTCCATGAGATAACTTTAACTCAGTCCCTGGATAATTAATTTGTAGGCAGTTAAGACCATTGGACATGGTGGGGAGAATGTGTGTATGTGTGAGTGTGTATATATAAATATATCCATAAACACACATACATATATACATATACATACACACACACATACATACATACATATCATTAATACTGTTACCTCTGCCAAGCAGCCAACACTCACCTTACCAAGAACTTCCATTTCATATAACTAAACCTGAACTTGAGACCAACATGGCCTTATTCTGTGGTTCCTGACCATAAGAGAAAGGAGTTAGGTGTTAACAGAAATACTTTTTCCAGGAGGCCAGTGGAAGAGAATATTTCCTTACTCAAATCTAAATGTTGTCCTTGACTAGATTCAACAACACAGTAAGAAAGCTTTTGTTTAGATATGATATGATCCCCATTCTTAATGATCTTACACTCAAACATAAGGATAGGACATAGAAATCTAAGCCCAATAGGGTTAAGGGACTTGCTCTTGGTCACAGAGGTAGTTAAGAACAAGGCTGGTAATTTATATTTTGCCTTTAGATCCAATGATATTTCCTCACTATAGTATATAAGCAGTTAAAAACATGGGATAGCAAAATAGGATGAGTGGCACTTTCTGGTCCTGTCTCCTCTGAGGGGTCTATGCTTTTCCTCCCTTAGTACATTGGTTACTGATAACTAGCATAATTTGGTATTAGGTATTAAAGACTTAAAAAAATTAGGTAGACAGCAGAGTTGTCAGGAGTAGCACCAAATAAGTTAGATGTGACAGAGAACACCTGGAGAAATGACTCATTTGTCCTATCTAGAGAACTGTTTTGGTTTGACTTTCATGGCTGTGAAATCAACATGGTTGGCAAAAACTAACACACTCAGTTCATTTAATAATTATTTGTCTCTAAAAGCAAGAAGGAAAATGACCACAATTAGCATCTTAGGTTACTTTTCAATTTTTAAATTCTTTTCAAATTTGCTCAATCCCATATACTTGAAAGCCTCTATTCTATCACTGTGTAGGAGGGTCATCCATAGCGTGTGACAAACTGGGCAATGTATGTATCCCATCTACTGTAAACCGCTCAGGAATGCAGGTGCTAGAGGAGCTTGAAACTATGTCAGTTAATGGGGTTTTTGCTGTTGTTTTAAAAGACCCAAAGTCGATATAATCAATCTATATTACCACTCATGATTTCCCCTTCCCCACTATACACATAAACACATACTGCCATGAGGATTGCAATCCCTCTCTGTTCCAGATATATTTCTCTGCTCTCTACTCTCATTTCAACTTATCTGTGACATTTATTTATCTTTTCCCTTCAAATTCTCCTGCTGGTATTTGCTGTAACCTGATTTTATATGAATAAAAATTTTGTGGATACTAGTAGTACAGAGAAATGACAGGGTGAACTGCCAGGAGTCCCATGACGCCTTACTGAAAGTTCTGCTACTTAGTTATTGTTGAATATCACTCAACATTTCCTAATCCTGGAAGGATTCAATGAATGATAGGGAAATATAGTTTCCTTATATGCAGTGATTCATCCCTAGTAGACTGGAGTGGGGAGTGGGAGGGGAAACATCTTTCTCAGATACTTACTACATTTTAGTATTATAGGACAACAGGGAAAGGTAGAATGGGCATGGTGAATAGATGGCCTGCCTTGGGGTCAGGAAGATCTGGGTTCAAGTCTTGTCACAAGCACTGTCAGTTAGTAAACATTTATTAAACACTGATAATCATTTAAGATCATTTGAACCCCAATAAAGGTCAAAGCCTGAACTAACCAACCAGACGTGCTTTGCTTTGCTCTGAAAATGCCCTTTCCTGTGTCAGTAACTAAGGATCAGATGAGACTGACCAGGAGCATTCTTCTTGTCTGGAACCACTAAAGAACAGGATACCTGGAACTGTCTTGAGTAGTGGGACTTTTCTTATCTTGGTATCCTATGGATATATGCTATATAGGGGAAACATAGATATCCAGAGATTGTAATTTCAATTGACATGTTGTCAATTGTCTTATTATATTTATAATCTATTCAATTAAGAAAATTCCTTTCTTATGCTACAGTTAAATACATATGGAGATAATAAATCTGAAGGACACAGACATCCTGAGTTGGGATTGATCTAAAATGTATATAAGGCTTGTCATTCTTTTACCAGTCAGTCAGAATTTAAGTTCTGGCTCCACCTATACATGAGTTAGCTAGCTTTAAGGGAATAAACTATGAATTTATATACCACCTAGCCTGTTTACCTCTTTTAATCATACTTTCAGATCAATAGCATATACTATGTGCTGGGCACAGTGCTAAGCTCTGAGGATACAAAAAGAGGCAAAAGACAGTCCCTGCCCGCAAGGAGGTGACCGTGTGACCTTGGGCAAGTCATTTAACCTCAGTGCTCTAGACAATTCTTTAAGACCACAAGAAGGGGAAAAAGCCATAAGAGGCAGAACAGTCACTGACCTATATTAGTTGAGAGAATTTCTTCATCCTATACTAGTAAAATCTCTTCCCCACTAAAAATAGGGCCAATAAGATATTAGAGCTAAAAGTGCTTATAGAGAACACTTTGTTCAAATCCTTTATTTTACAGAAACAGGCCTGGACCAGGGAAATGGTTTGTCCAGGGTCAGACAAATAGTGTGGCAGAGCAGAGATCTGAAACCAGATCTTTTGACTTCAAATCCAAAACTCTTTCTCCTTTAAGTTCAGAATTCTTAGAGCTGTGGTTTCTTCCATATCTAATCTGTAGTGACTTGTCCTGAGGAGCTTATGGCAGTGAGGAAAGCATCATATTTTTTAAAGGCTATCCATTTTCGTAAAATAGTTACAAGTTAGCATAATTGGAAAAACAGGACTTCACCTTCCCCCAGGGAAGAAGGAAACACTGGAGCCTCCCGGCCTGTAGGTGTCTGAGGAGAATTGTGGGCACTGGCATTCTTAGAACTGCTGCTGGACGCGCCATTCACTGCTGCTGCAGCTTTGAAGTATATGTCTGACTGGAAAGAAAGAGCACAGGGTTTATGGAGCTGCCTAGCATTCCAGGGAGGCCCTCCTTTATTCCTCCCCTCATCTTTCCTGACACTCCCATCACCCTCTCTGTTCCAGCCAGGCTTGTTCCCTTACTATGGTCAATTCAATTCAACCCACATTTCTTAAGTACCTACTATGTGCAAGGTTGTATGCTGAGCACCAGGGATAAAAAGGCGATGAATGAGTGGTCCCTGCCTGTGCTCAAGGAGCTGACAACCTCCTAGCTTTGTACACAAATGGGATACTTGGTAGAATGCGACAGATGCAAAGGAAAGATCCGGGCTCAATGGAAAATCTGAGGTGGTAAAGAGTAGTTTCCCCTGGGGGTGGAGAAGTTCAAAGAAGGCTTTTTAGAGGAAGAAGGCCTTACAGAGAAGGATTCAATAAGCTTTTTGTTCCCTTTTTCAGGCCTTAGTTCAGGTTGGGTTTTTTTTCAACCCAGAATGTTATCCAGCCTCTTCCCTACCAATCTATGTGGGATAGCTACATGGCACAGTGGATGAATTACAGAGTTTGGAGTCAAGAAGACCCAAATTCAAATTCTGCCTCAGACACTTAGTACTTGTATAAGTCACTTAACATTTCCCAATCTCAGTTTTCTCATCTATAAAATGTAGGTAATAATTTTGTGGTGAGGATGAAATACAATAACATGCACAGAGCTCTGCAAACCCTAAAGTGCTGTATAAATGCTAGCTGTCATTATTGGGGTTGGGGCTGTGGTTATCCAGGTATGTTTAAGCCCTGGAAACTCAGATCCCATCTTCTTCAAGATATTTTCTTGACTGTCTCCACAGCCCATGATAATAGTTTTCTTAGACTGTATCTCATTAGAGTTGACACCATCATATAATTACCTCTATCCCCTAGGTTTCTGCATGTGCTATGGCCACCATATTGAGGGCTGAAGGCTCCACAAAGGGAGTCTAGAATCTAGAAACAAGGTTAGGAAGAGTCATCATGATTGGAGTAACAAATATCATATAAAGAGATGGTATCAACCATATGTGGAAACTGTCATAGGAAAAAACCTACCCTAAGAGACAGCTTGTAAATATGGCTTATAAAATTAGGGATAATCTACAAATTTTATCAGGGATGCCTATTTAAAATTTGGTCAATTTCAATGTAAAGCAGAACTGTACAAATTGTTGTAGGAACAGAAACTTGGAATGACTAATAAAGAATACTGAAAAAGGAGAGTTGTATAGAAAGGAATTTGAAAGTATTTTCCCTATTCTTCAGGAAGGAAAGTGCTCTGGTTCTTCATTGGCAGTGCTGCTTATTTAGCTGGGGGAAGGGCAATTCTTTAAACTCAATGGAAATAGTTCCAAAAACTCCTAATTCCTTTGACTCTAATGCTATACTTGTGTTAGGTCCATATAGGAAATCAAATTACAGATAGGGCAGATTCTGAGAAAGTGATTGATACCCCTTCTTGAGTCTGGCATATAGCTCCCACTATTGGCCAGTAAGTTGGCATTATGGTTTACAAACTAGTAGTGTTTGGTCAGAATAAACAGATTCCCAAAAATCTCATTATTCCTGAGTCATAACATCAAGTTTCTAAAAGTGTCAGACTGAAAGACCAAGGTCCATGAAAAATCCCCAAATGCAGCTATCCCATAAGGAGAACCTGGTCTGAACCCCATCGCTTGTTTTGATCAATCATCTCAGTGGCAATATATAACTGGATTATAGGGACTGTCTCTTCTATTTCTTTTGTATCCCTTGGAACATCTAATATAGTGCTCTGCCCCTTGTAGGCACAGGGGTCACCCAGGGACTCTTGTTCTTTTAAGACCTAACCAACAAACTTTATTATTAGAACTTTTCCCTCATTTCTTAAATGTTAATATATGTATTGATTTTAAATTCTGCTTTTAATATACATTGCAGCTTGACCATAAGGATATAACAATAAACATTTTATTCTAAGTGACTTGGTTCCTCTCCTTTTGTCCAGTAATTCATGTATGGAATGTCACAAGTACAATGCATTAACATCTTTTAGACAGGGGCCTCAGTTCTACTTACCCTTGAAGCCACGAGCTGAAGTTGAGGCACAACAGCAGTATGGACTAAGTTTCCATTCACCACTAAGCGGATCTCGATGGAATCAGTAGTAAAGGCCAGGATGTATGGAAAAGCACACACTGCAAGGTACCCATAGGTGTGAGTTACAAATATATTGGTTTCACTATGATGAAGAGTGATATAATTTCTACTGTGATTTCTGTTATAGATAAGGATTATTTATCCACCAGGAATACAGTTGTCTAGGAGGTGGTACAAAACAATGTTTATCAGATGCAGAACAATCAATATTCAATTCAGCAAACATTTACAAAGTTTCAACTCTGCATCAGGCCTTATACTTCTTATGGGGCTATAGAGATAAAGGACACAGTTAGCTCTCAAAGAGATAATAATCTAACATATACTGATAAGTATGAGACAAAGAAGATTGTGAGAAGAATAAAGGTGACATATAGACAATGGGGTCTAGGAAAATATAAGGAGTGGAAAATGCGTTTCAGCTGGGGAGAGAAGACAGGACTTCATGGAGGAAGATACGCTTGAGATTGGCTTTGAAGGAAGATAGGAATTTCAACAGACGGGGATGTGGGGTGTGTGTGTATTTAAAAAATATGGGATGGCCTACTTGAACACCCATAGGATAGATACTGAATATCTTCAAGAGAAAAATGAACAGGAATCCTATTTTTTTTGCCTTCCCACCTGTGTTCTTCATCATGTTCCTTCCTGACTCTTGAGGGACTTTGTTCTCCTAAGTACTACCTCTAGCATCTTTAATTTCTTATTCTCTACTGACTCCCCCTAAAATACTACAACTGTGTTGTATTGAGTGTGTGAGTAGCACTTGACAAAAATAAAATGATGCTGTCCTGGACTAATTCTTTGTCTGAAGCATATGATTGTTCATATGAACATGTCCTCCATTTCCTTCCCTTCTCCTCCATCCACCTTGGAACTCCTGCTCTCAGCCTCACCAGATAATATTTGCCACTATAGCTCCCTATCTCTGTTACTTCCTAGATTTCTGGCTTACTTTCTAGATCTCTGGACTACTTACCAATTGCTCCCTTGGATCTCTAAAGTTGAACACTATGCTTAGACCACCATCCTTTTCCAAAGATGTCTTCACTTTTTCCTTGACTGTTAATTTCCTAAGTAACACCTTCTGTGTCAGACATGAATAAGTCTTCCTTATGTTCAAATATTCAACACACCTTCTCTTATTCCTCCTGGCCCCTCTGGCCTACCTTCATTTTTTCCCCTCCTTTAGTTGCCTGAATGGATTTCCATTCATGATCTCCTTTTCTTCACCATCCATTCACCATGACCTGCAATCTGACTTCCTTGAGGTTCACCGCTGAGATTCTACTCTTTCCAAGTATTCCAAGTCTTTTCTCTCTTCTCATTTTCCTAGATGACTTTACAGCATTTAACACTGTTGGCCACTTTTTCCTTCCTGAAGTTTCCTTCTGGTTCTCCCTCTATACCTCCGAACACTCCTCTGTTCCCATTGCTTCTCTCCTCTAATTGTCCTTGGTCTCTTCCCTTATTTATGATCTCTCCCTCCCTCCCTTGAGGTGTATTCATTTTCATGAATTTAGCTATCAGTTCTCTGATGCTTAGCTTTGGTGCCATCCTCTTGCCTGGGCTTAACTCTGCATGTGGCTTTATATCTGCCTTTACTTCAAACTCACCATGTCTGTACTAGAACTTATCTTTCTTCTTAAATGAACTCCACAACAACATTTGGAATGGCCTTCTCCCTCTTCCTGTTGAATTACTATCTACTCTTTAAAGCCCAATTCAAATGCGCCTTCCACTGAAGCCATCCCTGAGCCCCCATCAGCCTGCTCTTACCTTTCTGAGTTTGTACTATAAATTATCTGTCACATCCCCATTAGACTGTAAACACTATGAAGGCAGATACTATATCTTTTAACTGTATTTCCTCCAGTGTCTAATAGTGTTCTGTACACAATGGACACTTAATAAGTGGTTACTGAATTGAATTAAATCACAGAATTTTTGGGCTGAAAGGAACTCTAGTCCAACCTCCTGGTCTTATAGCTTAACAAAGGTTAAATAGCTTGAATGATTAACAAGTGAGGAAAATTCCTTAAACTATAGACACTCCTCCAGATACTCAAATGCTATGGCAGTTAGAATGAACTAAGGCCAAATGAAAGAGAGGACTAGAAGATGAGAAGGCCTTTAGGATAGGGTCCATTGAAAGAATTCCTGATTTTCCTTCTTATCCTTTTTTGGGGGTAATATAATCATTAAACCAATAAGTGAGTTTAAATATGATATTAAAACATTTAGAAATACTCCAAAGAGCTCACTGCGATGCAGCTATTTTTGCTTACCAACAGCATAAGGAACCTGGTTCCAACTGAAGTGGAAATCTGATGCTGAAGGTTGGATCAAAGGAGAGCCACCATTAAAAGGACACACCTTTTTATAATTGCAGCTATCTGCAACAGAAGAAAAAATGATTACTTTTCAAAAGGTAACATTATGACCAGTAAACTTTACAACCTTCTATAATGGGCCCATCATGGCTCATTTCTTGAAATTCCCTATAAAGATGACACAAGCAATACGGAAACCATGAGGTCCCAAAGACTTGGGAAGATAGTTCAGAAGAAATGTGGCCTAAATGGAAAATATCATTACAGTTATTTTATGAGGAAGAGGTGCCCATTTGGAAAAAAGCAGAAGAATACTGTTCAAATGTGAATTAGTTCATGTTACCTCCTATGCTTTTAAAATTCTGTCATGGTTAAGATGGAAACCAGCATATTACTGTATTAAAAATAGATCTTTATCATTTTCTTAAGCAAAGTTGAGTATGCCTTCATTTTTTTTTTTTAGTGGAGGAGGGCCTTTTGGATATGGTACTTGGGGTCATCTTTTCATCGGAGGACTGGCCACTAAGAAATGCATTTTTTTTGTTAGTCATGGCATCTCAGAAAGACCACCTAGGAGCGTGAAGTATGGAGGAGTTATAATCAGTATCATTATTGGGAATGTCCATGCCAACAAAATCATAAATCTTTTAAATTAGTGAAGTACTCAGAGACATGAGTGGTTTACTAACAGGCTCAATTCTAGCTCCAATTAATAAGCATATATCTTTTTGATTATGCCACACTCATATGGCCAAATGACTCACATTCCATCTCAGTAACCCAAAGAGGCTTGTTTATTCTTCACTTTGAAATGGGTAATACAGTAGGTTTCCTATGATTCTTAAAAAAGAATCTTTATTTTATGATGTTTACTAAAGAAAAGGAAAAAATATTTTCTTAAATAAAGATAACTGCTGACATTTGGCTTCTAAAGAGGGGAACATTGCTCCTCTAAACTATCACAGGTTTATATATAAATGTATACAGTAGCTAATACGTTTCCTAGCTTGTATGCAATGGCCATGGGTCAAAAGCAGCTGTGTTATATTCAGTTGTGGTTAAATTATTAAACAGAAAATTCCATTTTCTATACAACACTTTTTAAATTGTCTAATATAATCTTAATACATATTCTCCACAGCTTGCAGCAGCTGTTTTTCTATTTAAAAAGTTACAATGTAGTAATGCCATATTTCTCTAGCATTATCTAGAAATGAATTGTTTCATGTGACTTAATTTGCTGTACGTTAACTCCTTAAACACTCAAATTAAAAATAATTGTAGCGATTTAAGTAGAGATTATTCTAAAATGTTTTACATACTTTCTTCTGTCAGGATAAGTAGACCCCACCAATAACCTTCAAAGATTTGTGACTTCACTATGGGTATTACCCCTTCCACTAACATAGATTAAAACTCCTCTATACCTTAGAAGATGGTTTTTATGAATTGCTGTGGGCAGAAAAGATTTATCCTGTTGATGGAGAAATGTATGTATATCTATAGTATTATAGCTGATATTCATGCTAATGACATCAAGAACAGATTGTTATTCTCAGTATTTATACATATACACATATAATGTGTGTATGTATTTCTATACATTTACCTCTATATATGTATATATCTATGCATACACACACATACACACAAAAGTTTCTTCTTCAAAATGTTCCTTTGACATTTTGCTTTTGTGTCATTTGTCTCTTTTCCCAAAAAGTGGAATGAAAGGTATACAGTTGTGACCTCCTGTAATATCGATGACTGCATCAAACATCTCCTGCTAAAGTGTTCTCTCACCCTCCAGCAAGAGGTTATCTGACTTCTTTTCATGGTAATCTGGGTATTTTGGCTTAACAGCAGTATCTGAAATATTTCCATTACTTGTATATTACTGATAAATCTGCCTCATCTGTACTCATACTTTGATATTACTAGTGGGTTTTTTTTTTATGGAATGTGAGACTAAAGACAAAGATGTTCTTGCTAACACCTTAAAACTAAAATGTTCTTAGTGCTTCTCTCATGGCTATTTCTTTGAAGAAAACAGAAAGATGATGATAATGAACAGATCACCTCGTTAATCATTTTTCAAGAGAAAAAGAAGTTATTGATTCAAAGTTCCCTCCACAGCTTTTTGAAAGAGCTATAGTTCATAGAAATAATTTCCCAAAAGTCCTTCAAAGTTTAAGATGAGCTCTGTTACTCTTATTTAATCTAGTCAGCATATTAAGTTTTGGACAGGCCAAATTTTTGATACAGAAGACTTGGACTCTGTGTGTGTGTGTGTGTGTGTGTGTGTGTGTGTGTGTGTGTGTGCATGTGCGCTGAACTGGGGCCCCTTTTGTAATCACTGTACAAAGTATAGATACTCTTGAACTTGGAGGGATTTTCTAAAGAAGGCCTTGGTGTGAGATGAAAGAACACTGGGCAGATCTGGGGTCTGCTTTCAGCTTTGGCACTAAATGGCATGTGACCTTGGGGCAAATGACTTTGCTCTCCCTGGACTTGTTTCTTTCACTGTAATAAAATAAGGGGATGGGACTAGATAATCTATAACGATCCACTCTACCTTTAAACTTCTATGTCCTGGAAAATAATTGTATCCTTTTAAATTATTACAGAGGTTTCTACTTGAATGCATGTTTTTATTCTACATCATTAAAAAAGGCAGGGTGGATAGAGAGGTGGCTTTGGAGCAGAGAAGACCTGGGTGCCAATGTGACCTTGGTCAGTCACTTAACTTCTCTATGCTCTAGGCAACTCTCAAAGACTAGAAGCTGCAGAGAAAGTGCTGACCAGGACTGACAGATGAAATTTCTTCATCTCGGATTTCCCTTTTCAATAAGATCATAAATTTAGCCCCTCTTCTTGCTGTTAATCATATTTTAATAGATTCAAAAACTCAGCGATGTGCATACTCTTTTCAGTGGTATAGACTGCACTCATTGATGCATCTGACACTTTTCCATGTCCTCCTCCAAATCCACTACTTGGTGTCTGCTGACTATGCCAGAGGCATTCCTTTTGGGGGCCTTGTGTGGATACCAATTAGACATCAAGACCATTCACTAGTGTTCCCTTGATCTTACATTCCCAGCCCACCTCCTTTTCTGGACATTCAGCTCTTTGGTGATATCTTTTATACATACAGTACAATACTCCCATTTTTGTGGATGACTGGCAACTTTAATTTTTTGTAGAACATGATTTGTAGCCATACATTGTCATAGGAAGAATACTGATATTTCAGGGAGAAGCTCAAGGTCATTAAAAATACTGCACAATTTTCCAAAGGTGCATTGTCTTCCTGTTCAATTTTGGGCCCAATTCATTATCCATTTCCAGTGTCACATATGAGTTTGTGTATATGCCAGTGTCTTTGTCTCTCTCTCTCTCTCTCTCTCTCTCTCTCTCTCTCTCTCTCTCTCTCTCTCTCTCTCTCTCTCTCTGTCTCTCTCACACACACACACACACACACACACACACACACACACACACACACACACACACACACACACACGCTCTGATATACCATCTCCACAAATTGTCCCTCTGTGTGTCTTAATTTGACAAGAAATTTTTTTTATCTACCCTAACCCCGTTTTTAAACCATGTGGACAGTTAGGTCAAACATTTTTGAGTAATTATAGCCATTTCTCCAATGTTTGGGAATTTGATGCAATGAGCACAACATCGCTAGCTCATAGGAGCATCACTACTTATAAGAAATCTCTCTTCCATTTGGATTCTGCATTAGACATCCTCCATGACAGTGGCAAATACCTTTGGAGTGCATATCTCTGTGGTTTATCTTTTTGCTTTATTAAAATAGAGGGTCAAAATTATCTCTGTTGTTTTATCTTTCAAAGAACTTTGTATGATTTTGACATATGCCTAGGAGGGAAGAAACAAGCATTTTTTAAAGGATTACTTTGTGTCAGGCACTGTGCTAAGTTCTGGATCCTCACAATGACACTAGGCAGTAGGTGTTATTTTTAATAAGTTTATGAGGAAACTGAGGCAGAAGTTAAATGACTTACCCAGCATCATACAGTTACTAAGTGTGTGAGGTCAAATCTGAACTCAGGTCTTCTTAACTCTGGTGCAGTGTTCTATCCACTGTGCCACCTTACTGCCTTGTTGGAGAAGAGCTGTCAAGGCAGCACTTGGCTTTACTGATTCCAACAAAATTTTCTTTTTTCATAACCAACAAACAATAAGATCAATGGAATCTTTTATTCTCTTCACTTTTCAGTCAATTGTATAACTGTAAAGATGTGATTGCTGAAAAATATAATTTGCAGAAACTTTCTTGTTCCTCTCTCATACTTACACTAAGGATGTCCTCAATACCTATGTAAAAATTTTATAGAGACAGAAGAGGAGGCATGTGAGTAGATAGTTATTAATGTTCTCTTAATTGACTTTGTTCAGCTATAATAAAATCTGTGATCTTCCCCAAGCAGGGGGTATTTTTTCTTCTTTCAGATAATCTTGAGAACTGATCCCAGTGTTGTCAAAATTGTGTCACACCCAGTATGGCCCTCTTCTGGGTATTGTATGGTCTAGTCCAGCAGCTCTTCCTATTTTCTTCACTGCAATTTCTACCTGCTCCTATTGCACACTGTGAACTATGAGGCTAAAGCCCAATGAGGTACCTCTACTGACACTAGTGGAGAAAAAGAGTTTGTTATGGAAATTCTGACAGATCGTTTCCAGTTTTCATCAACTGTTTTTCCAGTGCCAACCTTAAATGCTCACAGAATGATTTGGCTCAAACTTGCCTTTTGCTAAGCATTCTGTAAACCTGTTTCTTCCTCACCTAATTTCCCAGTTTTATGAGAAGATACATCTCATAATATTCCACCATTTTCCTTTGTAAAGTATTAGAAGCAAGTTTATATTCTAAGTGTTGCTTTTGGCTGCTACACCTTGGCTAGGAGATCAAATATCTTCTGACTGAGACTTTCTAGGCTCTATAGGTCTCCTCATTATGGCTATTGATTTCTAGTGGTTAAACTTGCTTAGGAATTGTGATGAATCTCTATTGACATATTTTCTTATCCATTTCCATTTCTTTGCATCAACATACAAATTCAAATTAAGAGTTGTTCAGTTACATGCTTTATATATTTTCATTTTTATTCTTATAATTTGATGTCAATCTTGATATTTTCTCCAAAAAAATCAATTGTCTTACTATACACTGTTGCTTCAGATGTGGTTCCTTATATCAGTATTTGGTCATTTCCTGTTTATTAGAATATAATAAATTTCTTTTTGTGTGTGTTACGCTATTTGGTGCTCACTATGCTTAATTAGCTCTTCCCTCTTCTTGAACAAAGTATGACTTATTGAATAATAAACAGTGAAAACTGTGAGGAAATCAGAGAAAAATGCAAAGGCTTGTATGACCTGCTAAAGACTGAAATAAGCAGGACTGGGGGAACAATACACACAATCATTACAGCAATGTCAATTAAAAGAGCACTAAAAGAAAGCTGAACTTTGAATAATTGCAAAACCAGTAATAGCCCCAGAAAGTTAAACATTTCATTGTCCTTTTGTTGCAAGTGAGAGAGATGATTGGGACACAATGTTGCAAACATTGTGAGATGCTGTCACTATACTGATTGTTTTTGTTTAGGTCTTTCTCTCTGTTACAAGGGAAGATTCAATTCTGGTATGGGGTGGAATGGGCTGGGCATATCCCAAAATTATAGTGATATAAAAACAAAAGGTATTGATAAAACTTATTTAAATTATGAAGCCATTTTTAAACCATGCCTGTTCCTTCTTTTATCAGAACTTGGACTTTGTCCCTGGACCTTTAAGCTCTGATAAGTGAGTTTTTAATCTTATCTTGCTTGGAATCAGGATGCTGTGCCATTTCCTGACCATTAGCAAATTATGCCTCTATACTCCCCATTTTCTAACTTCAGCTTCTTTTTTATATGTAGTCTTCCTATGTTAGGGCACAAAGTCAGCTTCAGATACTTACTAGCTGTGTGACTCTGGGCAAGTTACTTAACTTTACTTGCCTCAGTTTCCTCATCTGTAAAAAGCTGAAGAAGTGGCCCCCCTCCAAAAAAAAACCCCACGAAGAGTTGGACATGACTGACTGAACAACAACTTCCTATATTAGATTGTAAGTTGTTTTTTTTTTTTTTAAGGGACTGCCTTGCTTTCTTGCTTCTGTATCTCTAGCACTTAGTACAGCACCTGGTACACATTAAACTTTTAATAAAAATTCTTTCTTCCCTTTTCTTTTCCCCTTCCTTCCTTCCTTCTTTCTACAAATCTTTGAACTCTTTTGTTTCTTATTCCTGAATCACTATAAATCATATCTATGATTTATGTGATGTTATACTTTTTAAAAATCAGGAATATAAGCCCTAATTATCATACTGTTTCTATGGGCAAATACATAGTCACTTCCTGATCATTAGCAAATTATGCCTTTGGGTTTTTACTGTGATGACTCACTTTAGATTGCAGTTTCCAGAAATACATTGTGGAAAAGTGGATACCACTTCCATTTCATCATTTTGTAAATCTGTTCTATAATATTTTGGGGAAGGGCTGACTCCAAGGGTTATGAATTCATCTTTGCTATTACTATAAGATGACATTTATATAAATACAAAATTAGGCTTTAATTTTCTCCTATGTTGATAACTGACTAAAAAAAAAAATCCACACACAAACAACATTCAAAAATGCTTTTTTTTAACATTACAAAAAAGACTAGAAGTCCAGTATAATACTTGCATTTTGGCTCAGCTTTCTCATTAAAAATTCTGTACTTATATCTTATATTCTGTATAACACCTTAATCTCTAGGTAAGATCAGGAGCCAGGAGCAGAACAGAGGTCTGTACACAATATTTGTAGATCTGACCAAAGCCTTTGACACTGTTAGTCATGAGGACTTATGGAAAATTAGGTCAAAATTTAGCTGCCCAGAGAAGTTCGTCAGTATTGTACGTCAATTTCATGATGGCATGTTTGCCCAGGTTTTGGATAGTGGACAATGCTCTTGTGCCTTCCCCGTCACCAATGGAGTGAAACAGGGCTATGTGCTGGCTCCCATGCTTTTTACCATGATATTTTCAGCCATGTTGTCAAATGCTTTCAGTGAGGATGAATATGGCGTCAAGGTCAACTACTGTACTGATGGTAAATTCTTCAATTTGAAAAGGTTACAAATCAAGACCAAAGTGGAGGGAGTGATGGTGCATGATTTTCTGTTTGCAGATGATTGTGCACTCAATGCAGGCTCTGAAGCTGAGATGCAACAAAGTATGGATCAATTCTCTGCTGCCTGTGCTAATTTTGGCCTAAAAATTAACACCAAGAAAACACAGGTGCTCCATCAGCCACCACCACACCATCCATATGTGGAACCATCGATTACAAGAAATGGAGAAGTTTTGGATGCTGTGGATAAATTCACTTACCTTGGTAGTGTACTTTCCAGGGATGTACACATTGATAATGAGGTTGACGCACACATTGCCAGAGCTAGCTCAGTGTTTGGGAGGCTCAGAAGAAAAGTTTGGGAGAGAAGAGGTATTAGACTGACTACCAAACTGAAAGTCTACAGAGCCGTTGCGCTGACCTCATTGTTGTATGCCTGTGAAACATGGACAGTTTACCAGCGCCATGCCAGGAAACTGAATCGCTTCCATTTGAACTATCTTAGGAAGATTCTGAGGATCACCTGGCAGGATAAGGTACCAGACACTGAAGTCCTTATTCAAACTAAACTGCCAAGCATTCAAACTATGCTTCAGAGAGCACAACTCCGATGGGCTGGCCACATTGTTCAAATGCAAAATGTATACTTGCCAAAAAGACTACTTTATGGAGAACTCACATGGGGCAGGCTATCACATGGTGGTCAAAGGAAGCAATACAAGGACACTCTCAAGAACTTTGGATTTGACTGTGCAATATGGGAGACCCTGGCACAGGACTGCTCAGCATGGCGTGGCCACATCAGAAAGGGTGCTGTGCTCTATGAGCAAAGCAGAATTGAGAAAGCACAAAGTAAATGTAGGATGCGCAAATTTGGAGAATCCACCCCCAAAATTCATATGGACTATCTGTGCCCAGCCTGTGGCAGAGCATTCTGAGCTTGTATTGGTCTGACCAGCCAGTCAGATACACTGAAATTTCACTTTATAATGGTGATGTCATTTTGGTCCTCTTTGAAAATGAAGGACAACAACTAAGGTAAGATCAACTAATGCTTCTTCCTCAGGAAGAACTCAACATGAACTGCTCTAGAAACAGTCAGAAAAAAACTCTTTGTGTATGTATTAACCTTGTATTCTAGAAGGTTAATTAATTGTTAACAACCACCAACAATAACAAACATTCATCAAGTGTCAAGCACTGTGCTCAATGCTGGGAAAACAAAGAAAAGCAAAAACCATTCCCTGCCTTTGAGGTTACAGTCTAACGGGGGAGCCAACACATAAGCAACTATGTACAAATAAGATATAAGCACAAAACGCTGGAGAACATCTCAGAGAGAAGGCACTAAAATTGAGAAGGACTGGGAAAAGTTGTTTTGTTTTTGTTGCCAAAGGGAGGACACGAGCTGAGACTTGAAGTCAGGGAGGTGAAGATGATGGGGTAGGACCCTTCCAGGCATGAAAGACGATCAGGGAAGGTACCTGAAGCTAGGAATGGGGTAGCTTGTGCAAGGAATACACAGGAGGCCAATGTCATGAGAGCACAGAGCATTGGGGAGGTGAACAGAATTATAAGATATGAGAAGCCTGAAAGGGCAGAAAAAGGCCAGGTTGTAGGATGGTTACATTTTCCAGTCAATTAAGGTTTTATTTTAAGAGAGTCTATGGCCTACATAAAAGAATAATCTAAAATTTTGTATTTTGTTGAAACCTAGGAGCATTTGATTCACTGGTATCTTCTAAAGTACAGATTGACAAGCATCACTAAAAGAGACCAGTTTTCACCACAGGGAAACACTGGTTAGACTGTGTCCATTCATTCCTTTATCAAGCCTTTATTAAAGTGCCTCTGATAAGCCAGGTACTATGCTAGCAGTAAGTATGCAAAGACAAAAATGAAAAAACTCCCTCATTTTACAGATTAGAAATGGAGGCCAAGAGACTTTAAGTGATTTGCTTGGGGTCACCCCAACAGTGAATGTCTAGGATTTGAACAAAGTCTTCCTGACTCCAGGTCCAGCACTCCACAAAGAAGTTTCAAAAAAAGGCTTTGAGCAGTGGTAGTATCACTGAAGGAAGCATCTAATCTTCCAGGATAACTGGAAAGATGGTACCTATTTGAATGCAGAAGCTCTGCTTCTCTAGTTAAAAATTAGAAGACATTATACTTTTACACAGTTGTAATAGTACTTCATATAGGCTTATGCTAAACAGAATTCTTCCTCCATAACACACACACACACACACACACACACACACACACTGTTATACTTCACTAGCTGATGTACCCTTAGCTTGGTACTTACTACCTGAAAATAGTGATGCCCTAAGAGGCCATTTAAATTAGTAGGGTTTTTTTCATTAAATGTCCCTAGGAGGTAGGGAGAAACAAAGCCATGCTTACTTATTGTGACGTATGCACTTCAATACAGGTTAATTTCATTGAGGAAAAATAAAAGGAGAATGGTTACTTTAAATCATGAGGTTGCTAAGTCTTCTGGGGTCATTTACCCAGAAAGAATATTAATGTTGTGACTATTAAGTAAGGTAGACCCAATAGCATCACATGGCCCCACTATACAAGGCTGAGAACCAGTGAGTAGAGTGAGGTTGCTCCAGAAGACAAGGTTAAGACTAGGGCCTGGGGACTCTCTGAGGAAGAAGGAAGAATAAGATCAGAGAAATTCAGGAAAGCTTGGTCAGACATGGAGACTTAGTTATGTTAACATGGTATTCAAACCCTAGTACTTGGGTAGGATCATAGATTTAGAGGTGGAAGGAATCTTTAGGGTCTTCTAGTTTAACACCCTCCTGCCCCATTTTACAGTTGAGCAAACTGAGCCCCAGAGGCTTTAGGTGACTTTCTCAAGGCCACATGGACAATAAGTAACAGAGCCCAGATTTAAACCCAGGTTCTCTGATTCCAAATCTACAGTGCTTTCCACTGTACTGTGTTGCTTTGACTTCTTAATTGCTGAGAAAGAGGATTGAAACTGCTACATGGGAGGGGAAGTGTGATAAGATATCCTATGGTCACAACTGTACTTGTGCAGGGATGTGAAAGCTTGGAACCAAGGGTCCAGGCTGCCTGAAGGCTGCAGTTCTGAATAAGGGAGTAAGGCCAGGGGTCTTTTTATCATCTGAAAATATGAGAAATGGGCATGTAGGGATGTCTGAAAATAGACACAAAAGTGACAGATCAATCCTGAGACAGAGGATAAGTGGAGAAGGAAATGGCAGACAAGTGTTAAAAAACCAAAGGTCCAAATTGAGTCCAAAACCAGGGCATCTATCCAAGCAGGTGGTGAAGTATGGAAGTAAGTGGGCTGGTTTTGGGAGTTCTGAAGCAACTGGGATTCAGTATCAGGAAACAGTCACTGGATAGGGTGGAGTACAAGGCAGGAAATCCAAGCACTGAGAGGATTCTGGGAAAAAGTAGGAACCCAATTCCTGGGAAATTTAGGCACAGGGAAAGGAACCCAAGTATAGAGGGAACTTAGGTACAAAGATCAGAGTGGATCTGGCAGTAAGACTCATCACTGAGTAGCTCTCTTATATGCCTCCTTAGCACAAGAACTAAATCTAGAATCTATAGTAGGGCTAAGTGTGTATGTGTATGTGTGTGTGTGTGTGTGTGTGTGTGTGTGTGTGTGTGTGTGTGTGTGTGTGTGTGTGTGTGTGTGTGTGTGTGTAGTTCAGTTATGTGGCTCAGTAGTTTGAGGGTGGGGAGCAAAGTAGGACATTACACTTTTTCCATTCTTTGTTTTATTTGATATTGTACAGATTATCCAGACTAAAAAGTGAATTAATGAATGTTGATTATGGACATATATGACTGGAAAAGGAGGTGGTCTAGTTATTTATTCTGAGTAAAGGAGAAAAGATGGACACTCTGAAATATTAAGAGTACCTTAGTAAGGCTCTGAGACTAAAATCTAATCTCTCTGTAAATTCCACCACTGGATCCAGGCAGAATACATAGAATTCTTCTTATATGATTGGCCTTCAAATACCTGAAGGGAGTGATCATATCTCTGTTCCTCTCCCTCAAATTTTCCCTTCCCCCCAGGACAAAAACGCCTAGTTTCTGCAACTGATTAACACATGACATGGTTTTAAAGTCACCTGTTCATGCTAGTTCCTCTCCTTTCAACAACCCTCCTTAAGATGTTGTGCCTTTGTACTGACTAGATTACAGAGGTACATTCAACTTCCACTTTTAAACACAGGACTTTTATTCATGAATCCTAATATTAATTTTTTTTTGCCTTCAGTGTCATACTGCTGAATCATATTAAAATTATGGAGCACCACAACCTTCAGGCTTCTCTTGTTTTCCTTTCACACATGCATAAATAAATAAACATATACATATATTTACATACCTACCTACTAACACACATACATGCATATTTTACTGGGCCTGTGATTTCACTGACGTAGGTAATTCTTGGTGAGCAAATTCATGCTACCAACACAGATTTCACCTGTTCTATAATTTATAATTATAGTTTCTTGGGAAAAGAAGGGGTTAAGTGACTTGTCCAGCTAGGGTCACACAGCTAGTCTGTGTCAGAGATGGAACTTGAACTGAGGTCTTCCTGATTTTGAGGCCAATTCTCTATCCACTATCCCATAGTGCCTCTCATCATATACTTATGCAGTTAATTTTTGGAACTTCAGTCTAAGTATGTCTATTCCTACTAAATATTACCTTGTTCATTTAGTTAATTCTTTCAAACCATTGAGTTCTTTTTGCACCTCTCTCTGTTTTGTCATTCAATACAGAGTATCCCTATATAGGTCGTCCTGCAGGCAGCAAGGTGGTGCGGTGGATAGAGTACTGGGCCAAAGTCAGGAAGCCATGAGTTCAAAGATGGCCTCAGACACTTATTAGCTGTGTGACCCTAGGCAAGTCACGTAAACCTCTGTTTGCTTCAGTTTCCTCAGCTGTAAAATAGCAGTACTTATCATACAGAGTTGTGAAGATCAAATACGTTAATATTTGTAAAGTGCTTAACATAGTGTTCAACACATAAAGGAAGTTATAGAAATACCAGTTATTATTATTTCTAGTTTTTAGTGTACTAAGACTTTTGGGACACCCTCCTGATTGGCTATTTCTTCCAGCTTCCTCACATTCATAAATTTGATTAACATAATCTATATCTTTATCCAAATCACTGGCAAGAGTGTGGGAGAGAATAAGGTCAATGAAAGAGATCTGTACCATTTTACTAGAGCCTTCTTTCTAGAAGGGCATTAATTTGTTAATTAACACTTTAATTACACTTGTTCAACAAGCTACCAACTCACTGAAATATATTATCATTCCCCTACATCCTTCAAATGGCTTGTTGAAATCCAGACAGTATATTTATAGCATTTATAGCACTTCTTATAACTCCATCAACCCACCAATCTTGTCAAAATAGAAAATGACATTACTTTTGCTTGTCTTCTTAATGAACCTATGTTGGCTCATAAGGATCTCTGGGGCTTAAGCACAGTGCCTGCCACTGTGCTGAATAAATGCTTGTTATTTGACTTCTAAATTAGAAACCATCCAAATTAATAATCCATTTTAGATCAGAAACAATGTCAAACTCATCATCCTATAGTTTATAGAAATCACCTTATTATTCATCAAAATTATTTGAAAATAAGGACTGTTGGTCCTTAAGAGAACCAACATAGCTGACTCAAAAAGGTGGGAAGTAGCAAGGTATGGTCATTACACTCAAGCAAATCCTCTTGTAGACAGCATATATGAGCATATTTATACAGTGAAAGCAATGTAGTCAGTAGTGATCTGTGAGACTATCCCTACATAATTCTGTGATACTGAATTGCAAAATCTAAGAGTTGGAAGGGGCCTTGGAGGCTATCTACTCCAATTCATACCTGAACAAAATGTTCTTCTCTAGCATTCTCAACAAGTGACCATCCAGCTTTTGTTTGAAGACTTCCAACAAAAGGGAATCTACTACTTCCCAAGAAAATCCATTCCCCTTTTTGATCATTTTAATTATTAAAATATTATTCCTTACATGAAACCTAAATCTATCTTACTGTAACTTCAAAGAACTCTAGTCACGTGTCAACCCTTTGGATATCTAAAGACAACCATCATGTCACACGATCTTCTCTCCTCCATGCTAAACATCCCTAGATTCTTCATTTGATCCTCATACAACACTTGATGCTCATATTTCTCCAGTGCTTTCACCAGCGTAGTTGCCCTCTTCTGATGTATCCACTTTATCTACATTTGTCTTAAAATGTGGTGTCCAGAACTGAATATGTCACTCCATACATGGTATTTTCTAGGGCAGAGTATAGGGGAACTATTAGTTTCCTTGTTCTGGAAACTGTGCCACTCTTAATACTGCTTGGGATATCAATTAGCAATTTTGGCTGCCATTTAACACTGTTGACCTTATATTGAGATTACAGTCTACTGACATCATCATATCTTTTTTGCAGGAATTCTTGCCTCAAGAGGTAGTGGCTTTCACCTCCTTGAAAACTGGATGATCATTTGTCAGGTATGTTCTAGTTGTTGAGAGAAGATTTCTTTCTTTTATGGGTTAGATTAGATTAGCCAGTGAGATACCTTTAAACTCTCCCATTCTGTGATTCTGTTGCCATACCTCTTCCACTCTGTATGTGTGAAGCTGATTTCTTGAACTCAAGTATAGTACTGTACACTTATTCCTATCAAATTTCATCTTATTCTATTAAGCCCATATTTCTAGACTGTTTTAGCAGGTCCCACTTCCCTTTTCCAACAAACTCTAGTTTATTCTCTATAGTGTTCTCTATCACCTCCAGGATAAAATAACAAAATAATGTAACTGAATCCTCTTTGGCATTCAAAGCCCTTCGTAACCTAACCTCCCCACCCCCTCACTTTTCTGATTTTCTTACACTTTATTCTCCACCATGTATTCTTTAATACTCTACCCTCCTTGCTGTTCCATAAACAAGACACTCTATCTCTCATTTCTAGGCATTTTCTCACTCTTCCTCCATGACTAGAATGCTCTCCTCCTTCATCTTAACCTACTGGCTTCCTTTAAGTCCCAACTAAAATCCCAACTTCTACAGGAAGTCTTCCCCAACATCTCGTAACTCTAGTGACTTCCCTCTTTTAATTATTTCCTAAGTATCTTGTATATAGCTTGTTTTTACATATTTGTTTGCTTGTTGTCTCTCTCATTAGATTGTGAACTTGAGGGCAGCCAGAGTGCTTAACACAGAGTCTAGCACATAGTAGGGACTCCATAAATAAATGCTTTTGGACTGTTTGAATCTATACTCCATCACCCCAAAAGTTAGCTATCTTTTTAAGCTTTATGTCATCTGCAAATTCCACAAGCCTGTTAGTTAAGTCCTTTATCTACATGGCCAAGCAGAGATTCTGGTAACATCTTGTTCAGTAGAGATCTTTCTCAAATTGACATCATCATATTAATGATTAATCCTTGAAATACCATATTTTAGTCCGTTCCAAGTACACTTAACTTTATTAACATCTAGACACAAGCAAAACATGGCAGACTCAAAGGCTCTGCCACAATCTGAAGTATTTCTATAATCTACCAGTATCTTTTTTTAGTCTTGACCTGTGATTTCAGCGAGGGGATTCTTGCTACCAAGGCAGATGAGCAATTGTTCTGTAATTCTGAATCTTAGAGAGCTGCAAGGATCATTGAAAGTGACACTTACCCAGTGTCACAAGTTAAGTAGAATTTAAAGCTCCAAACCTCCTGACCCCAAGGCTGGATTTCTATCCACTGCATCAAGCTTCCTCTCCAGTTTAATAATGATTAGCAATAATGATGATGATAATGATAGCTAACACTTACATAGTGTCTACTATGTGCCAGACACAGTACTAAGTGCTTAGCAAATATTATCTCATTTTATCCTAGTTACCCTGCTACAAAAGAAACTACCTTAGTCTGGTATAACTTGGTCTTACTGAAGCCAGGCTAGCTTTTAGAGGCAGCTGGACCTGGAGTCAGGAAATCCAGCTGCAGATACTTACTAGCTTTACGATGCTGGGCAAATCATGTAATGTTTCTCACTCTGCTCCCTTGTCTGTAAAATAATAGAATCTATCTCTCAATATTTTTGTAAGGATTAAAATGAGACAGTATATTAAAATACTATACAAAACTTAAAGCAGTATGTCAATGTTATCACCATCATCATTACTATTTTAGTGACTATTGCTTCCCTTTCTAGATCTCCTTGATGATATGTTCTAGAACTCTGCCTTTCTCAAGTTCTGTGGTACCCCTCCCATTTTCCAAAATATTTCTGAAAGTTGCTCAGCTGTCACACCTGCCAATTCCAAGCACCGCGAACTTTCCTCTCTTTTATCATAAACTCCAAGAAGGAGTGGTAACTTCTCCACAAAGTTTTCATTGTCTTCCCCATGGCCTCAACACTTTCTGTTCATGAGATTTGGGTCCAGAATGCTAATTTCCTTCATTAGTTCCTTTACCTTTTGAAGGATGAAATTATCATTAAGCCACGTTCAAATGTTACTCAATCCTTTGGATAAAGGGTGAGCTCTAGCAAATTGTCTCAATGACTAAAGTCCTCATTACTACTCCAACATGACTATGTCAAGTTTGTGATGTTCTCCAGCCTCTTCCACACATAGAACCCTTTTTCTCAGTTAGCATTCCTTACCTTGTTGCAGTCTGCCAGTTATCTCCAGCTTCCTTTCCCTTGTCTTTACTGACTTCCTTGAGCTCTTCTTCCAACTCAAGTATTTCTCCTGCTCCTTCAATCTTTCTCCTTTTGCCTGAGTCCTTCTTCACCTTCTTGGATTCCTAGACTGGACAATTCTTGCCCGTGTTTTCCCATAAACTCTCCATAGAGGAACTACTAAATGTGCAGGCTGCTTTCTTCTTTGATAAGAACAGCACCTAACATTTACATAATGTTTTAAGATCTGGAGAGCACTTTACACATATTATCTTATTTGATCCTCACAAAACCTCTGTGAGGCAGAATTTTTCATTTTACGGATGAAGAAACTGAGGCTAAAAGAGGCTAATGGACTTCTTCAGGATCACACAGCCAGGACATGCCTGTGGCAGGATTCAAACTTAGGATTTCCTGATTCCCAGTCAGAAGCTCTACATGCAATGCCATCCAGCTGCCTTTTAATATTCCATAGTACTGATGTACCATTTGTGGTATCCATCCCTTGTCTTTATTGTCTTTCTGTGATAGGCTGACCTTTTCTAGGCAGAATAGTCCTACATGATGTTTGCAGTGCTACTCCAGAAGCTGTTGTTTGAAACGTTGTAATTTGCTAATATTCACCATGAGTCTTTTCATTGTTTTGTGGGTTATGTCTAATTTTGGTTCTTACAAATCATGCTGGGGCAGCTAGGTGGTGCAGTCAATAGAACACCAGTGAAGGAGTCAGGAGGACCTGAGTTCAAATCTCACCTCAGACACTTGATACTCACTAGCTGTGTGACCTTGGGCAAGTCACTTAACCCCAACTGCCTCATCCTGGGTCATCTCCAGTCATCCTGATGAATATCTGGTCACTGGATTCAGATGGCTCTGGAGGAGAAGTGAGGCTGGTGACCTGCCCTGGGCTCCCTCACTCAGAACAAAGTCAAGTGCCAGTCATGTCACTTCTTCTCTGATGGCATGGTCTTCTTTGCAACGAAGGACGAACACACAGATCATGCTCTTTTCATTATTTACAGACTATAGCAACACTAGAATATTAACATTAATGATCAGAACAATAAGTAGTTTAACAATAATTAAAGGAGTGATCCAAACTGGTCACCACCTTTTGCTTACCCCTGGGCCCAGTTGATCTTCCATTTTAATTGCTTACACAAGACATACACACACACACACACACACATATTCACATATACATATATTTGTACACACACACACATATACACATATTGATGTTCTAATCTGATGAATGGCACACCCAACTATATGTTATACTATGGTAATATTTGTTTCTTATCCACCTTGTTTTTCAGGCATATATGGTAAGAGAGAGCTCCTTTGAATTGTGGATTTCACTGGGGAGGTTTTTAGCATTTTTGAGTTTGATATAATTATTATAATGTCATCTATAAATTGGAACTGCTATCAATATGAAATTATTACTTTATTTGGATGTTATGAAGAATTTTTCATGACATGGAAAAACAGACTTTGGTGAATATACATGCTTCTTGTGAACATCTTGCTTAACGTTAATATTTAACAGAGTGCTGAAAAAATATCTCTCTAGTGGCACCTATCTTGGATTCTTGCATAATTCTGAGAGACATCTTGTCTAGGCAAACTTTGTGACTGTATGTCATGCAAGTCAAATGCTTAAAAAAAAATTAGCTTCTGAAAAAAAAATCACTAGAAAGGGTGCAAAGGTTATAATCTACACAATTCAGCGGAAAACCAAGAAATTTACAACTATGCAAAGGTTTATCTTGCCTAGACAGGGGAAACTTGTAGATTGGGGCTTACCAATAAAAAATAGCTATGCTCAAGCACTAATTGGCTAGGAAGCTAGGGAGACATGGAGGGGCCTCTGTTGAATAGGAGAAAGGAGGAAAGCTATGGGAAGAGGATAGGCCTTAGAAGGGAGAATTTTTTTGAATTTTTTTAAAATTAAAATTTTTTTCAGTCAATGAAAATTCACCTTTTCTTCCTCCTTCCTCCTCATTGCCTATTCCTGAGAAGAGAAAGATAAACCCTTGTTAAAAACATGTATAATCAAGCAAATAAATTCCCCCATTGGCCATGTTAAAAAAATACATGTATGCACTGAGTTGATCACCTTTCTATCAGGAAGTGGGGTAACGTTTCATTTTAAGTCCTCTGCAACTGTTGATAGTCACTGTATTGATTAGAGTTCTAAAATCTCTCAAAATTGTTGATCTTTACAATAATGTTTTTATTATATAAAATGTTCTCTTGCTTTTGCTTACTTTTCATACAAATCTTCCTAGGTTTCCCTGAAACCAGACTCTACATTATTTCTTATAGCACAATAGTATGAAGAGAGAGTACTTTAATTCTATGGGCAAAGCAGGACAGCTGAATCACAGAGGCAGGAAGGGTATAAGTTTGGCTGTTCCATTATCAAGTTCCTGTGCCATATAAGGCAAGAGAATCATGCATGCCAATGACTAATAGGGACTACAGGAAGGATACTTTTGGAGAAGACAATTGACATGATCTACAATGTGACCAAAAAAAAGGAGCCTAGATACCATGCAGTTTCAGACTGAGTTCACTAGGACACCAAATCCAAAAGAGCACAGAAGTGCTCTGGCATTTGGACCAGATGTCTGTTTCAAGTCAAGGAAGGCAGCATGGAGTCACAGAAAACACATTACAGAGAGAAGCAGTATAGGTGCTGACAAAGTAGATTTGTCCCATACAACTTTATTGCCTAATATAATATTATTTTATGAAGGTGGCATGCTAGCCATGCCTCCACATCATTCTGCTACATGGGCTGGCATGGTCAATATAACCACTCCTAGGTCCACTATGTTGGCAATGCTATGGGCCAAAACATTACTCCTCTCTGCAGAGTTTACTAATTGTATTAATTTGGACTACTCATTTCTCTCTGGGTCTCCCATTTCCTCACATATAAAAAAAGAGGACTGAACTAATCTCACTTCAAGTTCTAAATCCTATGATCTTATTAATGCCTTCTGAAACTAAAGGTTGTAGACTGGGTGGGGTAGAAGGACATACCTGTTGTATGTTCTCCTGTTCTTTCTCTGGGCTCCTAGTTTTATCAGTCTATTAGGTACTGCTCATGGGCCACATTGCCTCTGTCAGTCTAGGATCTTCGAAACTATTTACTTCCCTTTTCTGTCCATAGTTGCTGAGGGGAGAGAAAGTGACTAGATGTAGTCTGAGGTTGAAGTGAGCCTGTCACAATAAAGACCAATGGAACAGAGTGGGTATGTTGTGAGAATAATCCAAAGTAGCAGGCAATGGGGTTTACCACCTGAGTGGTAGAAAAGGGACCTATCCTCCTTTCTACCCGTTTCTAAGAAATGTTAAAGTTCATTGGCAATTAAGTTCCAGGAGGATAGCCAGATTTCATCCCTTATGCCTAAAGGCTTCCTGGAGAGAGTGTCCCATCTGTCTGTTTTGGTTAGAGTATACAGCAAGTTGGTCACAGTTGCCACTAACTTGCTTTTCTATACACTGTGTGGATTATGGAATAGAGGTATCTAAATTGTGGCCTACAAAACTCTTGAATGTAGCAGGGAATTAGATTAAAATGTAATAGGGAAATATTTAACAAAATAAGTAAAAATACAATAGAATACAGGTAATATTAATATATGGTTTTCTAAATCAATATGGGGCCTGCAGGAATTCTTACGTATAGTTCAGTGGTCCTTGTTTTATTTGAATTTGACCCCAGTGGAGTAGAGGATGCAGAATAAGTGCATATAAGATAGGGATGGATAGTATAATTCACATAAAAAGACATGATTTGGATGGATGAACGATGAAATTCAAAAGTGAGCAGTTAAGATGAACAATCATCTTGATGATAGAAAGTAATGTATCTCAGACATAGCTCAAGGATGTAATTCATGTACTTTGTATGCCTATTGAACTGAGGGTAATATACTGTGGAAATGTATACTTTCACTTGTAGGGTTATGAACAGTGCAGTCCAGAAATGAGAAATAAACTGTGGACCCCAGTTGGAACAGATGTAGAAGAGGTAAATTGCAAAGTCAAAAAATTTAAGATATAGGCAGGAGGCCTCTTTTACAGGAAGGAACAACATAGAGGAGAAGGAAGCAATTCATCTTGGAGAAGATGTCTATCACTACCAGAAAGTCATCATATTCCTGGGATGGGGGCAGGTTCTTGACAAAATTCATCATTATTGCTGCTTTGGGGAGTTGGCATGGATTACAAGAGATCTGTGGGCTTCCCATCAGAGTCATTGGCTGGGTCCAGCACAGCTTGTTTTAAATAGACATACGACATTTGTAGCTACCCAAAATTGTGATGCTCTTAAACAGATCCATGTGGCCCTCCACAGAGCCTCATGGTAGCGATGAAATATTGTGCACCAAGCCTGGGATGAATGTTTAGGATAAAGAAAATATTTAAAGCTACAAAGAACTAGAATGTATATCATGCTTGCCACTAGTGGAATGGAGGAAGTGGCTCTAGTCAAGGTTTAGTGGCTTAAAGATTTATGACCTAAAGAAGTGCCTGTGGAGTGACCTGATATTCTGCCTGCCCAAAGTGATTTTTGATACAGCTCATCTGCCTAGTGGACTGTGATGTAACAGAATTTATGTAATAGTAAAATGAATGTATTAAAAAGTACATCCAGTAGATTTGGCATTGGTGGAGCTGCCAGGTAGCTTAAAGATGCTCTAGGTTCTTATGATAGATGTAGACAGGAATGCATGGCCACCTGTGAAGCCTGAGCATGTCAAATGTAGCTTTGACAACAAATAACTTCTCCCATGTCATATAGTTTTTTCATGGCCTCTTACTTCATTAATTAGCTGAAATTATTCTCTCCAAAATTATTAGTGATTTCTCAACTGCCAAATATCATTGCCTTTTATTAATCCTTAACTGTCCCAACATCTCTTTTACACTGTTGACTACCCTCTCCTTCTCTTGGTTTCCATGACACCATTCTCAGTTCTTTTTCCATCCATTTAACCACTACTCCTTAGGGTATTTTTCTGGCAATTGTGGCTGTACTCTCAAGGCTCTGACTTAGGTCTCTTTTCTCTTTATGAGACCTTATTAACTTCTTTGGGTTTAATTATCACCTTGGTATAAGTGACTTCCAGATCTGTATAACCAGCTTTATTCTCTCCTGAGCTCTAGTCTTGCCTCACCAAGTCCTTGGTGCACATTTCAAACTTGAGGTCTCATTGGTATCTCAAACTCAACATATCCAAATCAGAATTCATTATTTTTCCACCCAAATCCACCTCTTCCTAACTTATTTATCTCTATTCTGGGACACCACCATCATTCTAGTCTCCCAGCTTTGCAACTCTGGAGTCACCATCAACTCCTCTCTTCCTCATTCCACATATATCCAATCAGTTTTCAAGGCTTTTAGAGCCAGTCTCTCTTGAATCTACCACCTTCTCTACTCACATGGTCACTACCCTTCAGGCTTTCATCAACTCTCACTTAGACTATAATAGTAAGCTCCTAATTAGTCTATGTGCCTCAAAAGACTGATAAACATTATACTCTCTCTGATCTTCCTCCATCTTTTCTCTTCAATCTATCCTCTGCATAGCTATCCAAGTGAATTTTCTAAAGCACAGGTTTGACCGTGTTACTGTCTTATACAATAAACTCCAATGGCATAATTGTCTTCTTTTTTAATTCAAATTTTATTTTATTTTTAGGTTTGTATTCTTTTCCTCCTACCTCTTCTCTTTCATACCGAGAAAGGAAAAAAAAAAGCCCATTATAAACATATACAGTTAAGCAAAACAAATTTCTATACTGACTGTCAAAAAATATTTCTCAATCTGTAGCATGTTTCATCCTGAATATTCTGGAATTGTTCTTGGTCATTATATTATTCAGAATTTCTATATCTTTCGAAATTATTTGTCTTTATAACCTTATTGTTATTATATAAATCATTCTGGTTCTGCTCACTTCACTGCATCAGTTCATATAAGTATTCTGGAGTTTCTCTGAAACCATTCCCTTTATCATTTCTTATAGCACAAAAGAATTCAATTACATTCACGTAACATAACTTGTTTAGCTATTCCCCAATTGCTGGGCACTACTCTTAGTTTCCAATTCTTTGCCACATACAAAAGAGATGCTACAAAATATTTTTGTACATATGGATCCTTTTCCTCTTTCTTTGTTCTTTTTAGGGTATAGATGTAGTAGCACTATCACTGAGTCAAAGTGTATACATAGTTCATACATGCCAACTTTCTAGAATGACTAGACCAGTTTACAGTTCCATCAACAAACAGTACATTAAAACAACTATTTTCCCATACACCTTCTAGCATGCCATTTTCCCTTTTTTTAAAATCAACTTTGCCAATCTGATGGGTGTGAAGCAGTACCTTAAAGTTGCTTTAATCTTCACTTTCCCAATTATTAGTGATTTAGAACATTTTTTAAAAATAAGGCTATTGACAGCTGGGATTTCTTCCTCAGAAAACTGCCTGTTCGTATGCTTAGATATTTATTTTGCAATTGGCAAATGGCTTTTATTTTTATAAATTTGAATTAGTTCCCTATATAACTTAAAAATGAGACCTCTATCAGAGAAATTTGCTGCAAAGATCCACTCTGTAGCCCATTTCTTGTTTTTCTTCTGATTTTGCTGATTTTGTTTTTGGACAAACAATTTAAATTTTATATAATCAAAATTGTTCATTTCACCTCTTGTGAACCTCTCTTATCTCACTTGGTTATGAACTCTTCTCCTATCCATAGATCTGGTAATTTCTTCAATGCTCCTTTAATTTGTTTATGTCGCTATGTCTAAATCATACCCAACTGGAGCTTATCTTGGTATGTGGTGTGAGATATTCTATATCTAGTTTGCCAGACTGCTTCCCAATTTTCTCCAGTAATTTTTGTCAATTAATTAGTCTTGTCCCAATAACTGGGACTCTTTCCTTGTCTCCTTAACAAACAGCACTGAAGCTTCAGTGGAGAAAGAGGTCAGTTGATTCTCTCTTTTTATAAAAACTCCTATATAATTGTTGTTTTCAGCATTGGTAGCTACAATTAGCCTATGACTAAATGAGTTGTCCAACCAAACAACATTTTTCTGCCTCAGTCATTCTAAAACTGTCCCTATAGATCTGGGTGGAAAACCATTTGCCACATGTGATACAGGGAAAATTTCTTTTGTACGTGGATTGAACTAGATGGTTGCTAAAGTTCTTCCAATTCATAAATTCCATATTTCTGATAGTGAAGTGTGAATTCTGAAGGGGAATCAGGGCTGGAAAGCAACATACATTTATTTGTGCCATGCAATAATAGCCAGTTATTTTGGGAACAAGTTGTGATCTTCCCTGAGTACTAAGCAAAGGATAGATCATACAGCATCAGTCAACAGATTTCCAGAATGCCTAAAATTCACAGACCTAGTAGAATCCAAAGCCCATCATTAAATGGTCAATCTAACAGAATCAATAGGACATTAGAGTGTTACTTCTGTCGTTGCACTTCCAACCACCAGGGTAATTGGTCGCACTCCTGACCACTACAGAATGATGTTACAAAAACTTGGTCATCTCCTTGACACTGAGCCATGACACTAAAACTGTGGTTTTCATCCTTAGTTCTTTCCAATGTTTACCCCTTACATCAAGGTGCTAGTTCCTGAGGAAGATGGAGGTAGCAGAGACTTATTTTTAAGATAGGCTGAGTGAAGGCAAGGAGGTCTACATGGAGGAAGAAAATACCAATTGAACCTAAGAAGCCTTTTGAAATTGCATACCATGTTTGGCAGAGAAACTATATGCTAAGAGATTAGCAAAGAAGCTAATGAATTGAGTTGATAGGGCTCTTTTTCCACTGTCCAAGTAGTAAGTCTAATGGCTTACCAATGATAGCTCCTTTCATCCATGTATGTCCCTACTCTAGTGGGAACAGGATCTGTACCCTCCCAACTCACCCCCATCCCCAGTACTAGTGAGTGGGCAGGAAGAATTACTGGTAAATGAAATCTTTGACTCTCATAGATATAATCAAGTTAACCAACAAACATTCATAATGTACTTACTATATACCAGGAAACACAAATACAGGGGATAACTCTGGCGCAAAGGATTCAGATAAGAAGAGAATCCAGACGCTATCTCACCAATTAAACTAGCCATTCTTGAAAAGAGATGAAGACCTTCGAACAGTGGCGTCCCACCCCACTATCAGAAATGGGGGGGTGGGGGAGTTCTCTGTGAGGAGGAATACTATATATGTCTACATAAATTCCAGGGAGGTTAATGAAAGTAAGAGTAACAAGTGCTACAGTTGATAGGAATACATAGAAGACAGTTACAGTTTCCACCAAGGACAAAGACGATAGCGATGGCAAAAGCAACTTTTCAGATGATAAGGGATTTGAACAAGTTGAGAAAACAGAGTTGGCCAAGACTTGGACAAGCTTAAAATTTACATGTGTGTGTACTCTGGGTGTGTGTATGTGTGTGTGTGTGTGTGTGTGTGTGTGTGTGTGTGTGAGAGAGAGAGAGAGAGAGAGAGAGAGAGAGAGAGAGACAGAGAGACAGAGAGACAGAGAGACACACACACACAGAGAGAGAGAGAGACAGAGAGACAGAGAGACAGAGAGGCAAATTCACTCCATCTTCCTTATCTATCCTCTTCTGCCCCCTGGCATCAGACTCTTGCTGCTTCCAATGCTGACACTCCAGATATTGTGAATCTCTGGTTTTGAGTCTTCTTCTGTCTCTGGCAGCATCTTCTTCTTCTGGCTCTTTCCAGATAACTGATAGTTTTACCTTATTTATACTATCCTAAGATTAATAGGTATGCCCAAGTTTCATTTGCACTGGAACTTCTCTGTTGACCCTTTTATCACCACTTCTATGACAAGAAAGGGACACTGCTCCACCATGGCCTGTGGCATGAACCCCACCCAAAAACTTGATGTGCAGGACATAGAATTCTCACCATTACTTACTATTCTAAAATGTATTCCCTCTTATTGTGACTTATGCTGTAGACACTATCTTAATACTAGAAGTTACTAGAAACCTCCTTATAAACAAGGTGTTACGGTACTATACTTTTAAAAACATAGGGATAATTTAAAAGATTCTGTAGCACCTATAAAGGTAAGTAAATAAAACATTATTTTTTTTACTTACCAAAGTTAACTAAGCAAATGTTTATAGAGGGGAAAGAACAAAGGATTTGGAGTCAGAGCACTTGAGTTTAACTTTTGATTCTTCTTCTTACTAACTGAATGACCTTGAGCAAGACATTTAACCTTTTTTGGGCCTCAGTTTCCTCATCTACAAAATGGAGTTGGACTCAACGACCTCCAGATCTGTGTCTATGTGGCATGCAAATGATTATCTGTTGAATTCAGGAATATTTGGGGGTAGTTTATCTCATCTATAATTAGGAAGCCAATAAAAAATATTTAAATTGTCTTAACGAAACCTTATGTATGCTATATGTCTGACTTCACCAACAAATGTAGTTATTTTTAACAAAAAATATTTTAAATTTTGAACTGCGATAATTGCATTGTTTTACTTTAAAATTTAAGATGTGCTTTAAAAATCAACTAAAATAGCTTCTCCACCTGAATCTCCAAAAATTATTTCAGGAAATTAATATGAAATACTTAGAATAACTTTTGTTTTTGGCATGTGTGTGCAGTTCAGTCTTCACCTTTTTCCCCTATATATTTGAAGTCTGGTAAGAAGGATGAATTTTTCTACCTTTTTCAGTTTTCAGACAGTTTCTCTTTTTTAATGATAACATACAAAGTTCTCTCTTTAAGCTAAATTTGATAATTTAACAAGTGGTTAAATAGACTAGTATTTCAAAAATTTCTGATGAATCTAGGCACTTAAGTCTTTCATTGATTCACTGGTGTAATTTTTAATAAAATCTTGTCAGTAATTATATTTCATTCTTGACCCTGGAATTTATTCTAGTTTGATTCTTGATAAATAACTCGAGGATTCCCATGTCATAGTCAACTTTCACCAGTTTGACCTTAGTAACGAGTATTAAGAATATTTATAAGAAAAAGAGAAAAGTGGGATCAAGAATTCCAGTTGGAAGGGACCTTACAGGTAATCTAATCTTCTCACTTTACATATGAGGAAACTGAGGCCCAGAGAGTTTACATAACTTACCCAAGACCATATAGGTATAAGCAGTAATACTGGATTTAATAGACCAGGTCATTTGATTCTAAATCTATCATTGTTTCCACTACGTCATATAGCCTCATATGTATAGTATATACTGTATATATACAGTATATATGAGGCTATATGACGTAGTGGAAACAATGATAGATTTAGATATTCAGAAAAAAATTCTAAAAATCTTTGTGACTGTATTGTTCCAAATACTACAGAATGTTATAACCACTATTCCAAAATAATATTTTCATCTTTAATTTATCTGACATGGACTCTACTGGTATGGAAGTTTTTTATATTTACAAAAAGATTTAAAATAAAATAAATAATCTGATTTAAATGAATAACATCTGATTTTATTTCAGAGAAACATCCTTTGTTATTTATCCTGACCTGCCCTAACTTTCTACTTTTCATTGTTTTTCCTTTCCCTGTCAATTCTTCCCTCCCTTCCCATCCTCTGCAGGCACCTAAAAGAAAAAAAAATTAAAATCAGTTTACCAAAGGAAGTAGTCGTCTGATAATTATTTTCCCCAGTGACTTTACAATAAAGACAAAATGCCAAAGTCAAAATAATAAAGTTTATTTAAAAATGTAAAAATCTTACAAAAAATTAAAAAATAAGAAATCAAACAACTATTCCATAACACTATACAAGCAATGACTAGGAAACAGGAGGAACCAGTTTACATTTGGGGAACTCTCTGCTCCCCTTTTGTAAACAGGTATTTCCAGTGGGAAGAAGTTTTATGAGAAGCAACATGGTGCGATGGAAGAGAGCACTGGACCTGGGAGTCACATGACCATGATTACAAGTCTAACCTCCAATATCTTCTAGGTATGAGACTGTGGGCAAGTTCTTTCACTTTTCTGAGCCTCAATTTCCTTATCTTTAAAATGGGAAGAATAATCTTTCTATTTTCTGCTTTATAGAGTGCTGTGAGGAAAGTACTTTGTAAGTCTTAAAGTACTGTGTAAGCATAATATAAGATATATTGTAATAGCGACTCAGACTCTTCTGCTTTTTTGCAAATGAATGGTTTGTATTTTTTTCCTTTCAAATGATCCATCACACACACACACACACACACACACACACATCATACCACACCCACAATTTATTTCAAGAAAGGTTTGGATAAATTCATGGTACAGGTTACTAACGAGAAACCGGAGATGCTTGGGGTACATCTTTATCTTTTGAAGCTAATGCCATGGAGGGCAATGTAACACTAGCCCCACAACATTCTTTGGTACCATGGTCAGAGAAATAAAAGGAGGCTGTGCAGACTGACCCAGCTGGGCAATTATCATATTGTAGCCACACCTGGGCAAGAACTGTAGGTACAATTTATATAAATGGAAATGGTCCATTTAGTTAAGTACCATCGTGAGCTCCTTTTAGCCTTTACAAGACTTAAAAAGAACAAGTCCAACACATTTAAATATTTGAGGAATGAAACAACACTTACAGTTGTAACACAGCAGCAGGCCAGCTTCTCCATCTTCATACACATCAATAGCTGCAACAAAATTAACCTGCAATGATAATGGGCAAGGGTAGTGGGCAGACTGAATACTGGCACTATGGAAAAGATCTTCTGAATCAGTGAGATGCTTGGTGTGGCTCTTCATACCTGCAGCTGGCCCTCTGCATTTTAGAAGCTCAGGGAGTAATGAGTTTACTACTAGCAGGAAACATCTATATGAATGAGCAGTGATTAGAAAAGACTGAGCGAAAAGACCTGAACAGGTGTTCACTTCAATAGCTCTGCCTTTACATTGATTTCTTCCTCCTTCTTTCCCACCTTGTTCAGAAGTGTTTTTCTTTCTTTCCTCTCCCTGGGTTTTCAATCCCATCCCTTCCAGCTTTTCAAGGGGCCTTGCTCATGCCATTCTCTTACATTTTTCACTAGTTCCACCTTTTTCTCCTGAACGTTCTTGTCCTTTACAGATATTATCCTATCATTCTCTACTTTTTCTTGACGCAACTTAAATGGAGGCAGGGCTTTTCTACTCTCCCCTCCACCCAATGAACAGTTTGCCTAAGTTAGTTAAAATGGCTACCTCCTTTTCCTAACTAATTGTTGCCTCCTAACTCCCTGAAATCTGATTTCCATTATTACTACTCTACTATAATGCCTCTAAGGCCACCAATGACCTTTTAAGCCAATGCTGATCTTCCTTCATCACTCAATAGCACCTGAGTATTTTGATCATTATCTTCTTGAAACTCTCCTCTCATGTCTCTGGCCATTCTTTTGTCTCCTTCAGAGACTTCTCTTTCAAATTTATCTGTCTCTTTCAAGGACTAATCCCTAGACCTCTGCTCTTTTCTCTATTTCCTCAAAGCTTTTTTTGGGCTAGAGATTTAGTGTGTGTTAAAGAAAGATCTTAAGGTCTTCCGAACTTTAAGTCTGGCCCTGTAGCTGCTATGTCACACTGACTCTTCTTACATGTATATATGGAAACATAAGGTTAATAGAACACTCATACAAACACATCTACGTCTCTAATACAGGTCTTAATGGTAATGTAGACAAATAACTATAACCTAACACAGAATGAGATAATTCCATAAGAGACAAAGAGCTATAGGAATTTGGATTGAAAGAGGAATCACTACAATTTGGAAAATTCATTCATTCAATAATCCTTCATTAATTGCCTAATAACCTGTGCTAGATACTGATATGTAGTTTAGCCATGATACTCGTTCTCAGGGAGCTTACAAGGCTGCACTGGTAGGGGTGACATTTATAATAATGATAATGACAGTAATAATAACAATGACATTAAAATAGCACTGGATAATTTTACAAAGGGCTTTCCATGAATTTTTTTCATTTTTCCCTCATTTGATTGTCACTGAGCCTTTGTTCAGTGATGGACATAGTACAGGCATTATTATCTCCACTTTATAGAGAAGGAAATTAAGGCTTTGGAAAGTTGAGGGTCTTACCTAAGGTCACAAAGAAAGTGGTAGAACTGAGATTTGAGACTTGAGTGCTCTTTCCAATGTACCACCACCACTGTCTTTATGGGACCTTAAAGGATTTCAGTAGGGAGAGTTTGGGAAATGGCATACCTGAGCGAGGGAATGGGAAAGTGTCCATTAACCCCTCCTAAGTTCACCTCTTCTGTAAAGGTTTCCTTGACATCATCAGCCCATATTGAACTCTTTATTCTTTAATTTCTTTGGCAATCACTGCCTGGGCTATACCAGTAGCAACCAGTACAATCTGTCATATTTTCCAATTTCAGATTTATGAGTTAGTACTACCAAAGCCTAAGGGAGGACCAAGGTCAGACTAACTGGTCATTAATTACAGTTGAAGATTTTGACCAAAAGGTATTTAAATGTTTTCATTTAAAAAATTTGCTATACTGCACAATTTGACATTTGACTACATGCCATATTGTTAACTACTTTTTTATATGAGTGCATATCTCCCCAACTTATGGGTTTGGACCATGTCCTATACTTCTCTCATACTTCCAGCACCCAACTCAGTAAAAGGCACACAGTACTGTTCAACAGTAATCATTTGTTGGTTGAAATGGATATTAAGGCTTCTTCTTTTTCTTTCTAGTTCAGGGGAGATCCATTATAAAACCTAGTTGGAAGTGCCTTCATGACACCATTTTTTTTTTCATTCAGTGGAACCACCATTCTTCAAGTGTTGCATTTTCTAAATCTTGGAGTTATTTTTTGACTCTTTTCTCAACTAGGCCTCTCCTAGTCAAAATCCTGTCAATCCCATGTCTACAATATCTCTTATATTTAACCCTTCTTCTATTCCTATTGCCACCCTTCATCTGGATTACCACAAGGGCTCCTACCAGTCTTTCCACTTCCATTCTTTCCTGCTCCAAACTGTCTTTCACATTACTGCCAATATAATATTACTCACACATCTGGTCATGTCATCTTTCAGATCAAAAATCTTCATTGGTTTCCTTTTACCTCCTGAGTCAAGTCTAGATTCTTTTGCCTGACATTCAAGTCTATAATTTGGTGTTACCCTACTTTTCCAGATTTATCTCCTATTTTTCTTCCTCTTCATCAAACCGAACTCCCTCCCAAATGTGCTTTCCCACATCTGTGTTGTCCATGCCTTCAATATCCTTCCTCAATCCTTTTCACCTGTTAAATTTTACCCAACTTGTAAAACTCAATTCAAATGCTGCCTCCTTAGAAGCTGTCTCTTCCCTTTTCTGTCTATAATAAAAGATAAGTAAAAATTAATTTAATAAATAATTAAGTAAAAATAAATCCACAAAAGATCCCCCTTGGCTCTCATGGTGAATTTTTTTTGGGACTTCTCTAACGCTTTTCACTTACATGTTTGTGTCTCATCCCTCTATTGAATTTAAGTTTTGAAGATAAGGACTGTACATGACCTAAACTTTTTTTAAATCTCCCCTAATGTTGACTACAGTGGGCTGTGCCCATAAGCACTTACTAAATAAGTGCTGACTTTTAAAATTTGTATCTCTCTCTTATGGAGAAATCACTTCATTGTTTTTCTTTATAAGTTTTATATTTTGCATGAATATACTTAGAAATGTGTTCTGAGTAAATGAGTACAAAGAGCGCGGAGGCAGTCAATCTTGTATGGGAGTTGAGGCAACTAGTCATGTGTAGCTAAACATTTTGCTGATCAAAAAGGAGTTGGGAGAAGCTGAGGGACATCTCAGGCAGAAAGGCAGGTTGTGGCCTGAAAAAAAAGAGATTGTTATGTGTTTTTTTTATACAGGTCATCAGTTTCATGTTGCCATGTGACTCTTTCTATTTATGCTGAGCCACAAAGCAGGGAGACAGGAGGGAACATGAAAGGGCAAACTGGGACTGTTCTTTAATAAGTCATAAATAAGAGAGTAAAGTTCTTTTCAGTGAGAATGATCAAGAGTTGGATGAAAGCTGCCTTTCATCCAGGACCCAAAGCTGCCCCGAGGAAGCAGAACAGACTACTGGAGGTTCTACTTCTAAGAGAGGAGATTCAGAACAAGTTAGTTCTAGTAAAGGTCAGGGAAGTATCAGGGTTAGACTAAAGAGTAAATGATAACCATTAAAGTTTAGAGGGAAAGATACCTAAATATACTTAGGTTTTTGGATTAAAAAATTTTTGCTCTAAGTTGTGTTATCTACCAAAATAAAAGTTTTCTATTTATCATTTATTACTATTTTATTGTTTATTACTATATATCACTACTTATTATGATTAGTAATTCTAGTAAATATAATGCTTAGACATTTTATAGAAAAAAGATAACCAAAGACAATTATGCTCAAGTTATTGACTTAATTAACCAAGCATATAAGACCAAGACTAGCACTGGCTGCGTGGTGGTAGCTTATCTGAATGGTAGATGCTGGTCCACTGTTTATCTTGTAAACATTATTAAGTGATGACAGATGTCATAATAGCTTTCTCCCCCTCCTTCACAGAGATAAAATGGTATTCTCAGATGAAAGAACCCAAATACTGAGAGATACCATACATTTCTAAAGCCACAGCTAAAAAGTATCCAATTTGACATCACCACCAATGACACACTATTCTTCTCCCATCATTGGTACACACCTTAAGTATTCTACATTAATTGATTTGAACCTGCTTTAATCCCCCTGCCTCCTCTTCAGCTATAGCACCCAGTTCTCAAACTTTTTGATCTTAGGACCCTTTCTTACTTTAACAGTGACTGAAGGCCTGGCAAAGAGCTTTTGTTTATGTGGGTTACATCTATTGATATTACCACATGAGAAAAGACAATATCCTAGTATTATTATGAAAACAATTTTGACCTCCAGAGCCCTTAAAAGGGTTTCAGGGGACCCTAGGTGGTGCCTGGACCATACTTTGAGATGGCATAGACAGATGACGAACACCCTCATTTGTCAACAGAGTTCTTGTTAGTAGTTTAGGTGTTGACAGCGAGGTTCTTGGCACCGTTTAGGTTATGAGATATGTAGTGATCCTCAAATACTTTTCATTACCAGTCCTGAACTGCTGAATTTTACCCAGATTTCAGGGCAGATTCCTGTCTATCCTTTCATTACCGGTGGAGCACCTAAGCCATCCTGGAGTCAGTCAGTCAGATAGTTCTGAGGTTAGAAGGGAAAACTCAAACTGCTTGCCTCTCTGGCATCCCCATAAGGATTCAATTACTAAATTTGTTGTTTTTCTTTTCAATTATGTGAACCTCTATTTTCATTTATACTCAGATGGAGTAAATGGCCAGAAAAGGTTCAGAAAATCAACAAAAATGATGATATAGATATGACTATAGGTAGGTAGATTTTATTCTGAAAATAAAACACAAGTAATCAGTAAGAACCCAGTAAGAACATAATAATAAATGATGGTCCTCTTTCATTCCTGTTGGTCATGCCACTATGAACTTACCCTGTTGGCATCCACATGGTGCAATCTGAAAGATTCTCCTGTGCTCTCATTCACCAAATCAAACTGATGTCGATATGCCACACAAATCAGATTGTCATTTTCTTCAGTTGGACCGTCCACCAAAGTCATCACCACAGGGGGGTCGGACAAACAGATCTCCTGAACCACCAAGGAGGATAAGTTAGAAAATGGTCAGGATGGAGAGAAGTTGTCCTGTTACCTCTCTCCTAAGTCTGCCATTCTCCCAAGGCTCTTTTGTAACACTGGGCTTGCAGTGAAAATGGTGATATCTCTAAGTGGTCAGTGACTTTGTCAGATCTCCATGCTTCCGTAGCCTGTTCTCAGGGTGCTAGCTACCCAAAGGGCGCAGAGATCAGGGATTCCATAAAATTGATTTGATCTAAAGCTGCCATACCTGATCTCCAGTTAATTTAAAACTGTCCTAATTTGCTTATTAGCATGACTTTGTATGCTAAACGCAAAAGGCTCTAACTTCAGCTAAGCAAAAATAAGATAAATTGATTCTTGCGCCAATTCATGACATCTTCAAATCTAGTGTTCAGAGTTTCAACTTCAGAGCAATTTAATACCACCTAATTTTTAAAGTAGGGGTAGAAAGAGGGTCTCAAGAATGCAAAAGAATGGACAGCTTTAAAGGAGTAGTGGGAAAAGCCCTGGGATGGAAGTCAGGAGACCTGGGTCTATTCCAGGGGTGGGGAACCTGCGGCCTTCAGGCTCTACCCGGCCTTTAGACTGAGTCCAAGTTTTACAGAACAAGTCTTTTTTTAAGGGGACTTGTTCTGTGAAGTTTGGATTCAGATAAAGGTTCTCACTTGAGGATCTACAGGGCCACATGTGGACTTGAGGCCGCAAATTCTCCACCCCTGGTCTACTTGAAGCTCTGGGACATATAGCAAGTCAGAAAACCTCAGAAGTTATCTAAGCCAACTTCCAACCCATGCAGGCTTCTAGAAATGGGGGCCACGAAGTCAGACACAAGGATCCCTGAGGGCAGCATGCTGTCTTAGAAAAACCACATATTAACATTGTCTATGTTCTGTTGTATTTTTATTTCTTTCGCTAAATACTTTCCAATGACATTTTAATCTGGTTCAGGCCACACTCAGTAGTCCCTATGTTTGACGTTTCTGCTCTGTAGCGTCCCCTCATGTACAAACAGAGACACTGAGGTACAAAGGAAAGCACACTGGCCTAGGTCTCAAAGCCTACTTCTGTCACTAACCTGAACTCTGATGCTGGACCTGTTTCCTCACCTGCAAAATGGTAAAGTTGGACAAATTAAGATTTAAGATTCCTTCTAACTTTCATGTTCTATAGTTCTTTTTATATGAAATGTTTCTGAAGGTTTGAAGGAGACGGAAAGAGATAAGGCTCCCAGCCTTTCTGGAGGTCAGATGTAATGAGGGGAACATAGCTTTCCATGGATCCATCGGGGTGTCTAGACCATCAAGGGAGTTAGTTTTCCCAGTTTGTTATTTACAACTGAGAACAATCCCTGAATCAGGTTTTGTTGGGTAAAAGGAAATGGCCTCCACTGTCCAGGATATGGCACAGATGACCTAAATCAAAGTAAAATTTGTTTTAAAAAAAAAAAAAAGACAAACCCTGATGTACTGGAATTCTTCAACAGGTGATTCTGACAATGAGCATAACAAGGGGAAACTGGTCAAACCACTCTGCTTATTGTGTTTCCTTGTGATAAGAAGCAGCTTGTTTCTAATTGCAGCAATAATCCTCAATTCGTGGCTGTGATGAGTGTTAATGGCATATAAATGGCAACCTGTAAAGATAAATACATTGCAACGAAATCCAAAATTATATTTTATAAGCAATTTTTAGACTGTTGTGAGAATCAATTTTCTTGTAATTTCCCCATAAATTATGAGGAAATTAGTTTGTTCATTAAATTAATGCAACCATTGCTTATAAGCTAAGTTTGAAAAAATTTCCTCACTTTATATTTCCACTGTTGAGTGCTTTTCTTCCAAATTCTTGCTAGAAGAACATATTCTTCTCATCAGATCCTTTCTACTGCCCCCAACATGTTCTAGTTTCTTTTATGCAAAAATCTGGTCATGTCATTCTGTTACTCAAAAATACTTCATGCTTCCCTATTGCCTACTGTTCAAATTCCTTGTGAGAATTCAAAGTTATTTAAGGGTATCCACAACAAGTTATCACCCTCTTTTTCCAGTCTTATCTCATATAATTCCCCTCCCATGCACCCATGCACTATATTTCAGCCAAAAAAGATTGCCTTAGGCCCTTAAACATACTTGATGTTTTCATACTTCCATGATATTCTTCCTCCTGCTCCCTAGGTCCTAAATATCCTCCTTTCTCTTCATAAGCATTCCTACCCATTCTTTAAAATGCTGCTTCCTACATGAAGCCTTCTCTGTTTGCTCCCATTGGTAACAGCTATCCCCCCTCAGACCTCAGGTAAGATCCTGTTTCAAAACACTTTGATGCATTTATCTTGTGATATTGTACGTCATTGTGTCTTAACCCCATTGGACAATAAATTACAAGGAGGAAGGGATCTTATCTTATCTAAACATTGTTATTTCTACCACCTCCATCAACGGACTACACACAAAAGGCACTTAAAGTTTGCTTAATTAATAACTAAATGGTGAACATATACTGCCACCATTCTAGTACAGGCCCTTATCACTTCATACCTGGCCTAATTACAATATTCTGCTGCCTGCCTCATAGCTCTTCCCATTCCAATCCATTCTCCCTTCAGCCACTAAAATGGTTTTTCTAAAATGGAAGTCCCATCATGTTACCTGCCCGTGGGCCTCCTCCCTCCCCAATTCAATAAACTACAGTGGCTCCCTGTTGCCTTCAGGACCAAATAAAGATGCTGTTGGGCATTCAGTGCCCTTCGTAACCCAGCCCCCCCTACCTTTCCAGTGTTCTTAACTGAACACACGCTGTTTGATCCAGTGACACTAGACAAACAAATAAGACACTCAGCTCCCTGCATTTTCTCTGGCTGTTGGCCAGAACACTCTCCCTTCTCCACTCTGACAACTGACCTCCCTGACTTCCTTTAAGTCTCTACTACAATCCCACCTTTTACAGGATGCCTTCCCCAACCCCTCATAATTCTAGTGCATTTCCTTTTTTAATTAGTTCTTCTTTATCTTGTATATACTTCGTTTTATATTTTGTTTGCATGTTGGATTGTAAGCAGTGCACAGGCTTTCTTTTGACTTTTGTACCCCAGTGCTTGGCATAATGCCTGGCACATAGCAGATACTTAGTAAATGTTTATAAAATTGAACTGAATTTTTGTTGTACTGAGATGAAAATAAAGTCCAAACTTTTAGTCATTTTCATTTTATACAGAACTTACACTGGGGGAAAAATCAACAAAAAGAAATAAGTCACTACTTAAAAACAACAACAAGAACCAAAGTCACCTTTTGTTTTTTCAAGTTTATTTTCTCTACAGTCATACTTGCTCTTCACCATCTGCTTTCCCTCCACGTCTTTCCTCACGGAGCTTAGCCTGAAGACAAAGAGGCGAGCATCTTTCCCTGTTAAGAGAATAAAGGTGAAGGTATTTAAAACAGAAACAGTAAGATAACTGTAATGTTTTCCTGAAATCAATGAACCTTCTAACTAACTACCAGAATGAAGAAATTTCACATTTGTAACTAAGTGCAAAGGAAAATTATGTGACTTGAAAGGAATCCTGCTGAGAAATTCTGGAAGTTTGTCCAGTCCCTTCATTTTACAGATATGCAAGACTGCCTAGCTGGAAGAGTCAATTCTTGAACCCAGGTCTCCTGGCTTTTAACCTGGGATATCTCCACCATATTCTGCTGCCTTTTCTCTGATTCCATACTTGCCAGGCAAACTTCTGACTTTCAGATTTTTTTTTTTTAGAGAAGAAGTGGACAGTCTTTGGTGTGGATGATAATAAAAGCTTTTTAAGGGTAGGCATTGTTTTTGGTTTGTTTTTATCTCTTTGTCCCCAGGATCTTGAACATAACAGGAATTTAAGAAATGTTGACTGAATTGAACTCTGGATTTATGGGGATGTCAGTGTGCTCTTCACTAAGTCAGCTGTCTTCCGGAATTTACCACTTCAAGTGACAAAATCACACGTTAAATGCACAGAGAAACACAAGCTAAATGATGGAGAAACAACTAAAAGATCTCCAAAATTATCTTTCACATGAGAACAAAAGCTATTGTAAAATCATACGCAGTAATAAAAAGAGGGAATTGTTGAGGCTCTTGGCAAACACTAATTGTTTCACTGTCCTCTGTGATCTAATTCTTCTTTACAATAGATGCGGTCTCCACCTTTCCCTGCTTGGACCCATCTCTCATTTCAAAGTGATATTTAAGGCCTACACTAAGGTTTTTGTGGCCACGGTGCATTCTGTGGCTAAACACAAAGACGGCAGGCATGCCAGCTAGGATGCTGGCTTCTGCTCATCCTCCTTTACTAGTTCTCTATTATGAGGCATTATCCATAGTTCTCTTAAAAATCTTTGAGATCCAGTCTTGGGGAATGAGCTGCAATATCAGTCTCGGGAACTGTTGTGCTCTTACTGTTAAATCCCCATAATATAATGGCATCATCTGTCCCTTTGTAACTTATGTTTCTCTCTCTATGCCTTTATTTATGCCTTGGGCAGTGGCCTTCTTAATTTCATCTAGATTTAGTCTGTTGAAGTTTTTCTTTTCTTCACCAAATCAGAGGCCTTCTCCTCCATGAAGCCTAATCCATCCCTCTGCATAAAAGTGATTTCTTGAATTTTTCATAGTTCCTTGCTAGATCTGCCTGTTATCCTAGAATTCAATTACCCTGTGTTATAGTTATTTGTGAATATATCTTTTACTCCATTAGAGCATACACTTTTTGAAGACAAGACTTGTGTCATAACTATTTTGGCATCTCCAATTTCTATGACTGTGTCTTAGGCACTTAAGAGATGTGTTATGACCTGGGCAGAGGACAGTAAGACTGGCACCTCCTATGTTTTTGACATTATATTTCTGTTCAGTCTAAGATTACACTGCCTGTTTTGACTTCCAGGTAATATGATTCACTCTAATGAGCTTATAACTTACTAGACCCTCAGGCAGTTTTCGAATGAACTGCCATCTTGCTGTTTTCCCCATCCCATTCTTCTATCTAGCTGATTTTTTGAATCCAAGTACACACTGATGGCATTTATTTGTAGGTACTGAATGACTGGGAACGTACTTTCAACTATCACATTATACTTCTAACACACACTGAGGGACAGATGACAAAAGTGCTAGGCTTGAAGTCACAAAGAACTGTTTTCAAATCTTGCCTCTGATACATTAACTGTGTGACCAGAGTCACTGAAACTTCTTTGAATTAATTTCCTCAACTGAAAAATGGTGATAATACCTACAAAGAGTTGTTTTGGTTTTCAAATGAGACGGTTTTTATAAAGTGCTTCGCAAACTTTAATGTACTATCTATCTACATACATATGCATATACATATGCCAGGTAGCATTATTATTATTTTAAATATAATTGTATATTTTTTAAATAATATTTTGTACTCAGAAAAACACCTATGGCTTCAACCTAAGAAATACTAACAATTTAAACTCAGTCTTAACCTCTAATGTTAATTTTTCTAACATTTTACAAATCGCTAAACATATAAATGCATATGTATGTATATACATATATACACACACATACATACATATATCACACACACATACACACACATATACACACACATACAGACTGAGAGATTAATATTATCCCTAGTTTACAGATATGGAAACTAAGATAAGAAGAGACAATGGTCATTGAGATAATGTTATTTTAGAGCACCAAACTGTTTTCCTGAATAAATCAAATCTAGAAATTTTCTAGAATAAACCACACAAAGCTGTTTCTTTACCTTTTCTCTTTTTCATGATATCATAAGATTTAGAGCTAGAAAGGACCTCAGAGATCTTGTATAAATCATTTTATTTTAAAAATTTATTTTTTCAATGAGCAAAAATCTATTTTCTCTCCCTTCTACCTTTTCCAATCATTAAAAAAAAAGAGGAAAACAAAATGGTTGTAAAAAATGAGCATAGTCAAGCAAAAAAAAAATTTCCACAAAAATCTCTCTTATTCTGCACCCAGAGACCAAAATGTCTGTTAGGATGTAGGTAGCATGCTTCATCATTGGTCCTCTGGAATCAAGGTGGATCATTGTGCTGATCAGAATTCTTGAGCCTTTCAAAGTAGTCTTTATAATGTTAATGTTCTCCTGGTTCTGCTCACTTCACTCTCCATCAGTTCATATAAACCTTCTCAGGTTTCCTCTGAAACTGTTCCTTTCATTATTGCTTACAGCACAATAGTGTTCTATATTCACATACAATTCATGCAGCCATTCCCCAACTGATGAGTGGACCTTAATTTCCAGTTCTTTGCCACTTGAAAAAAAAGCTGCTACAAATGTTTTTGTAAATGAGCCCTGTTGCTCTTTCTTTGACTTCTTTCAGATATAGGCCTAGTGACAATAGCATGGGGTCAAAGGGTAATATGCACAGTTCAATGACTTTCTGGCATAGTTCTAAATTACTTTTCAGAATGGCTCGACCATTTTCAAAGTTCTACCAGCAGTACATCAATATGCCTATTTTTCCAAAGCCCCTTCAGCTGTTTCATCACTTTCCTTTTTCACTAAACTTTGTCAATTTGGTGGATGTGAGGTAGAACCTCAGAGTTGCTTTAATTTGCATTTCTCTAATTATCGGTAATTGGAACAATTTTAATGGGGCTAGAGATAGCTTAGATTTCTTTCTTTCTTTTCTTTTTTCTTAGAAAACTGGCTATTCATATCCTTTGACTACTTAACAACTGGGGAATGGCTCTTAGTTTTATAAATTTGAATCAGTTCCTAATATATCTTAGAAATGAGGTCCTTATCAGAGAAACTTCCTGCAAAAATTTTTCTCTGTTACCTTCTTCCCTTTTAATTTCAGCTGAACTGATTTTTGTTTTTTTTTGTGGAAAAACATTTATTTTATGTAATCAAAACTGTCCCTTTTGTCCTCTGTGATCCTTCTCCATCCCTAGTCTAGTGAGGAACTGGTTCTTTGTTTGTAGATCTGAAAGTAATTTCTTTCTTTATTCTCTAATTTGTTTATGATGTCACTCTCTGTGTCTGAGTCATGAATCCATTTGGAGCTACTCTTGGTATATGGTGCTAGATGTTAATATATACCCAATTTCTACCAGTGTTCTCTGGTTTTCTCAGCAGTGTTTTTTTGAATAGTAGGTCCCTGCCCCAGTTGTTTGGGGTGTTTGTGCTTATACAAATCTAAAAAAATATGTTTGTATGCTGCTCTATATTATGTACCTAATCTTTTCCACTGGTTTATCTCTCTATTTCTTAAGTAGTACCAAATCATTTTGATGTTTACTGCTTTGTAGTTTGAGATCTAGCACTGCTAGACCCTGTTTCTTTCTGCTTTTTTTCCTTATTTTCCTTGAATTCTTGATTTTTTTTTGTTTCTCCACGATGAATTTTACTAAATCTCCTTTATTTACAGAGGAGACCTTTCGCAAGGTCACTCATGCAATAAGCAGAAAGACTGGGATTAATTCTCAGTTTTTTCATTTCAAATCCAATGTTATATATCCCTCTCTTGGAACCTACACGGACAGTAGGATACTGATATCTGAGCAATTTGGTGATGTAGCCATATAAAACATTTCCATATTAGTCACGTAAAACAAAAAACTTGAACTATACTAGTGACAAAATATGTCCTTTAATATTTGGAATTCTAAATTCAATTGCCTAACTGAAAATTTAAAGTAGCAGAGGAGCGTAAACATAATAGAGATTGAATTGTGATCTTTAAATCTCACTAAAGAAGTAGTTATTTCCTTTATAAGTAATGATTAATTTCCAATTTAACTTCAGTTTTTAAAGGCAAAGATGACTCAAATTATATGAGAGCCTATGTGAAGTAATTATAAATAAAATGAGGAGGATGGTTTTCCTTTATGGCCCAAGGGTTTCAGTGACATGACATCCAAAAGAAGTAAAATATATATTTAACACAAACACATATAAATGTATATATAACACAGACAATTGTAAAGTATTCGACAAGATGTTATTTAGCTATATCATCCAATTAGTTAACAGAATTTTTAAGAAGTGGCTTCTAAATACCTATTTAAAAGCAGGTAATTAGAAAATCATTTAACCTCTTAGAGTCTTGGATTCCTTAACAAAGGAGGCAGATTTTATGTATATATATATATATATACACACACACACACACACACACACACACACACACAGATATACACACATACATAGTATACATGAATTTATATCATAAACACACATATATATTTATGCATTTTTTGATCCTTATTTGGGATTTTATAGGGAATAGAGCTACCAGTAAGGAAACTCCTTCAATTGATGTAGGGAAGCCACTGTTCTACAACATTTTAGTCTTAGAGAACTGTTTTAGGCACCCAGCAGTTACATGACTTGTTCAGGGTCACACAGCCAGCATGGGTCAGGGGCAGGACTCGGACTTAGTTCTATTCTGACTGAGGCCACCCTCTCTATATGGCCCTTTATTCACTGTCATCTGTCTCCTGATTCAATTTTAGGTTGCAATAACATAAGTCTAATGTACAGAAAAAAAGAGGTGATTTTCTGATAGTTTTCTGCTCTGGTTGGATCATTTTTGGAGTATTGCCTTCAATTTTAGGAAGGACACTGAGAAACTGGAATAAATCCAGAGATAGGGAGGGGACTAGAGAACATGCTTATGGGGATTGACTGAGGGAACTGGAAAGAAGAGAAAGTTTAAGGGAAAACATGATAGCTGACTTCAACTATTTGAAGAGTTGTTGCATGGAAGAAAAATTAAGAGTTGTTCTGCTTGGATGCAGGGGGAAAAATGAGAGAAATCTGATAATAGTCAAATTTTGGTTAGGTAAAAAGAAAAGCTTCTTAAGATTTGTTGTTGTTGTTTAGTTGTTTCAGATGGGTCTGACTCTTCATGATCCCTTTCTGGGTTTTCCTGGCAAAGATACTGCAGCAGTTTGCATTTCCTTCTCCAGATCATTTTACAGATGAAGAACTGAGGCAAACAGCCTTAAGTGACTTTCTCAGGGTCAAATGTCTGAGGCTGGGTTTGAACTACGGAAGAGGAGTCTTCCTGACTCCAGGACCAGCAGTCTGGTAACTGATGCCTCTCTTAGAAATCAGAGACATCTAAAACTAGAATGGACTGCCTCAGGATGTAGTAAGTATAATGGCAATTTAAGGTTAATGGTGAGTGGGGGGAAGAGTTAAAGATCTTCCCCTCCCATTAATAGGCCTCAGTACCTTTTATTAATTTCTACTGAAGCACTGGGTCAGAGGGTCCTGCCCTCCAGCTCTGAAAAGTGTATAAATACTCGGAGGTGAGGTTTTGTTTTGGGGCTTACTCATTGGAAGCATTTGTTTGGCCAGAGGACTCTGGGAAGCCACTAAGGAGTCCCTCAGCTTCGAAAACCCAGATGTTGGTATTTTCTTTCTGGTAAATATGTATGTATATAATGGTCAGACAGCTGGATCTGTCTGTTGATCTGTGATGTATGGATTGCTTATGGTCAGACAGCTGGAAGCCCTGCCTGTTGATCTTTATTTCCTCTGTTTGTATTTTCTCTGAAGTATAGGGTGCTGACTTTTCCCCTGAACTAAGTGAATGATATATGTGCTTGATTAAAGTGATTGTGGACCCCTCAAAAGTTGCTTTCCTTTTAGAAAAGCAAATCTAAGAACCTGTACAGCTGGTCCTCCTGTGTATGTCAGGGCCCTTGCTGTTACAGTGAGTTCCCAGCAACCCATCTCTTTAAGCAGAGGCTATAATGACCATCTGTTGGGGATACTGTCACGTGATTCCTTTCCATACTAGTTAAAATAAATGATCTCTTCCATTTCTAAGATTCTGTAGAAAGTCTCAAAATTTAACATCATATCTCATCTATTCTTCATGTGATTTGACCTTCCTTTGACATCCTTCTGCATCATAATGACTCATTTCTCTACCAAGTAGTACTCATTTTTTCTTATTTTCTTAAGCTATTTGTTTCCTTAGTTCCTCTGAAATATCCATAATCTCTTTAAGACACTTATAATTATGGTTTCTAAAGGAAAAGGTTGTATGCGAAATAGGTAAGAGAGAAGGTCTTGAGATGAATGAGAAGGAAAAATAACTGTGAAGGTGATTTCAAGGGTTTTGTAACTGTAAATAAGGACAGGGATTGAAATGGAGGTGGCAGAGCTTGAAAATGGAAGACTGAATAAGTTGAAGGAGAAAATCTTGAGCTGAATGAGAAGGGCTGGAGCTAAAACAAGGCTTTCCTATGAAGGAGGGCATGCTGGAGAAGAGAATCGATTTACAGAGAAGAACCTGAGGAGAAGAAAGAGTAGAAGAAAGTGAAAGACAGAGAGACAACAGAAAATTTGAGCAGACAGGGGAGAAGGAGGAGGAGAATGATTTATAGAGAGCAAGGTAATAAATTAGTGAGAAAGCAAAGGAATAAGGGAAAATTGTATTCTATGTGTGATTTACACCAATAGAGAGAAATTAGTTACTAGGGTAGAAATGATGGCAACCATGGGAGAAAGTAATCACTTTATCTGAGAATTTGTGACAGATGACAGAGAAATCAGAAATAATCTAGAGATGTCCCCTATATGCAAAAGTTTCAGTGAAAGGATAAGTAGGATCCCATAGACTAAATCTTTATAGCAGCCCAAGCAGGAAGGGAAAAGGCTTATAAAAATGAAAACTTAAAGATAACAAAGGAAAACAATTCTGAAGGAGATAGAGGGGAATTGTTAAAAAAGATGGATGTGTTTTCATAGGGAATTCATCAACCTGTAAAGAAGTTCGTAGCAAGGACAAATAACATACAAGTCTGGCCCCATCCTGTGTAAGTGATGGAGGGATGGGATCTGGACTCTCAAAAGGAAAAGCTCCTCAACTTTCCCACAAATTTCAGGAACTCAGTTCCTGTGTTCACCTGAGGCATCTAGTCCACCCTAGCCCATCTTGATTACTTAATTAGTCTACTTGCCACTCCTTAATCCCATTCAGATACTCCCAGTCTTTTTCTGTATAAAAGCACCAATCTTACCCCCATTAAATTGTGCAGATTTTTAGAATCTTGCTCATCTAATTGGTGTATAATAACACCTCACTACTCTGACAGAAAGAAGGCTTGAGTGGTCAAATTCTTTCGAGGAAGACCTGCTCTGTGCCCTTGCATTTTAGGGTTCCTAGCACCCCAAACTGCAACATAAGATGGTGTCATGAGTATAAAATTCAAATAACCTGAGGTTGGCATGAAAAGATAGGGATAACAGAAACATTTCTTTTAGCTATGCTGAGGAAAGAGGGGGATCAAAGAAGGGAGAGGACTGCTGTTTTGGGACAATGGGATCATGATAACTAAATGCAGACAGAAAACAGATGCTCAGTTCTTATTTTCCTTCTGTTTGCATTGCCAAAGAAGATAAACTTTGGACTGGAAAGGTCAGAGCAAATATGGTTGACAGGGAGTTAAAAACTAAGATAAAATAGACCCTTATTCAAACGTCCTTGTTTAAGTCATTTAGTCCAAATGAAACCCTTGGGTAACTAATCAAAATAACTGATATTCTGTTAGTGCTTCAAGGTTTGCTAAGTGACTTACATACACTATTTCACTTAAGCTTTACAGGAGTCATATGAGCCAGGTGCTATAGTTATTATCTTTCTAAGAACTGAATTTGAGCTCACAGGTTAATAATGCTAATTAAAAATGAGACATTTAAGAAGCCCTTTAAGATTTGCAAAGCATTTTATATACATCAGTTTCTTTGATCCACACAACAAAACAATCATCAGTGCGCTTTTTAATGGAGGCAATGGTTCTTGCTGAGGAACAGGCAGGAAGCAGTCCTGCTACAGAAAGAGCAAGAACAGTTTCCAAAGAAGTAGTACAAATGATTGATAACTATATGAAAAAGTGTTTTAAATTACTAATGATATGAGAAAGGCAAATTAAAGCAGTTTCAGTAAACTGATAACTATGGAAGTTGTTGAGGAAAAAGCAGATGATAAGGAAGTATAGGAATTGGATGTAGATAACTTCCAAATGTTTCTGCAGTGATGAATGTACCTATTCTTCTCCTTCTTGCCCTCTTTCCTGGCTTCCTTTATTTACTCCCTACTTTTCTAACTATCATTCTGACTAGCTCCTCTTTCTCCTCCTGCCTCCTAAGTGCTGGCATTTCTCCAACCTGCTGCCCTCTGTTCTGTTCTCTTTATTCCTACATGCTTGCTCTTGATGAAATACTCTTGGGCCATAGATTCAACTATCCTTTCTCTGCAGGCAACTCCCAAGTCTTAGCTCTAGATTCTCTCCTAGGTTCTAGGACTGCATTTCCAAATGGCTTCTCAAGATCCACACTTAAATATTTAAAAACCTAGCCTGTTTCTTTTAATGACATTATTCTCATCACCCAGACATAAATGCTTAGTGATCCATGAATACTGCCCACCATCAATGTCTTATAAGTTGCCAAGTTCTATTAATTCTTCGTTTTCCACATCACTTGCCCAGCACTAGAGAAAACATTAAGAGAAAATGAACCGGTCATTGTCCTTAGCTTCTGTCCTTCCAATTCTTTGAAGGAATGACTGCTACTTCATGGGTCTTGCTCTTGATTGCTTTGGCAACCAGTCCCCTGGGACATACATTACCTCTCTCTATTATCATTATTCATTTCTTCAATTGATGAATTCTCTGATTTCTTCTTTTAATTCTTTTTCAAGATCTATTGGAGTATCATGAATTGCCATATCTATTCTCAGATCCAGTAGCTATGTTTAAATATTACTTGCAATGTTGACAAAGGAGTCTGTATCATCTAATTTCCTTATTAACTAACCTTAAATTACCTCTTTGATTTTACTGGAAAGGACTTTAATTTATCCCCATTATACTTATAATACTCATTCTTGGTTTCAGATATATACTACTTACCATTGTCATCATTACTATCTGATATAGTGCTAGAAGAGGTAACAATAGCATAAGAAATTAAAGGAATTTTTAAGCAATGAAGAAAGAAAATTATCACTTTTTGCAGAAAAATTAAAAATTAATTGAAACAATAACTAGCAAAGCTGCGGGAAAATAAAAGAAATCATCAGCATTTCTGCATATTGGCTAAAACAAAAACAGAAGAGATAGGGAATGATAGAATATATAAAATACATTCATGGAGTCTACCAAGATACAAGGAACTATATATATGAATACAATTGCAAAATATTGTTTATAGAAATAAAGATAACTTGTTCATGTGTAGGTTGAATCAATATAATAAAAATAAAAAGCCTACCTACATTGATTTATTTATTCAGTGCCAAACCAATTAAACTACTACTACTAGTTCCATGTGGAGAAATAAAAGTTAGAGAACCTCAGGGGAATGGTGAAAAACAAAAAAGAAGGAAGAGGAGCTGGCATTAACAGATTTCAAATTATCTACCAGAAAACAGCAATCATCAAAATGATTTGGTCGTGGCTAAAAAGTAGGGAACCTGATCAGTGGGATAACGAGGTACACAACATATTGAAGTAAGTAAAGAATGATTCCAAAGAACTGATGATGAAAAATGCTACTCACATCCTGACACAGACAAGTGACAGATTCAGGGTACAGAAAGAGGCATGCGGTTTTTAGATATGTCCAATATGGGAATTTGTTTTGCTTGACTATGCATATTTTTACAAGGGTTTTCTTTTTCTTTTTTAAGTTTGTATATATGGGTGAAAATGGAGGGAGAATAAAATGTAACTACATAAAAACAAAAAACTTAAGTAGCTTTCCACTGTTAAATGAATTCAATTTAGACCTTTTAAACTGAAATTCACGGCCCTCTATGATCTGGCCCTATCCTTTCCAGCCTCATCTCCCGTTATTACTCTATACACATACTCTGGGGAAAATGAACTACTCAGTATTCCCTATACATGATTTACCTTTTCCTATCTCCGTGCCTTTGTTCCTGATATATCCTCCAGTTGGAACAGCTTCCTTTTTTATAAGATCATAGGCTCCTAAAGATCATATAATCAATCAATCTATTAAACACCTACTATGTGCTAGGCAATGTGTCAGGTGCCTGGGATTCAAAGAAAAAAATTAAAGAGTTCCTGCCTTTAAGGAGCTCACATTATGTATATAAATAAACATATATTAAAAATACAAGGTAATTTTTTTGGGGGTGGGAAGGGAACTAATAGCTGGGCTATTAATAAACTTAGGGCTGGAAGAAACTATAGGGGTCAATCCAATTCCTCAGTCTCTTTATGTCTGAGTCTACCCACCAGAATCCTTGCTCTGGGGTTATGTTGATTGGTGGTTGCTTTTCATCTCTGCCACCCTTCATGCCCTGGAGGACTTAACTTTTGTTCTCCCTTCCTTCCCAACTCTCCTCCCTTCTAGGGGTTTTAATGATAATTTAAATGGTAAGATCTTTCCCATTCATTAATAGGCCCATGTGACCTGCCTGGGTCACATGGAAGTTTGAGTCCATGAAGCCTGTGGTGGGAGGAGTTTGTTGAACAAATGGAACACAAAGAAGCAGAGCTAGAGTAGAGCTGAGAGGAAGTTAGTCATGAGAGTAGTCAGGGCTGGGAAGGACGCAGGCACACAAGCAGCTGGCTAGCATGAGTGAAAGAGCTTGTTTGTGATTTTGTTTTAGGGAGACTGCTTGTGATTTGTTTAATGGAGCTGGTTTGTAAGAAACCTGACAGGGGGAAGCTTAGGGATGGTATTGTCCTCTGCACTGTTACTGTGTATAGATTGTAATGAATTTGGCTTTCTGGTGTCTGAATAAATGTTTTGGTTCTGTCTTCCATGTAGGAAGTCTGCTGTATTTCACAATTCAGAATTGTGCCAGGATATTCATGGCTGCCATAGATGCTATGAATATTGCACTGGCGCTGCCCTGATTGCTGGTGCTATCTAAGGATCCCTGTCCCTGCCAGTTACTGCATTGTTTCTTTTACCTCTGCTTGTAGAAATGACATCCTTATACAGCACTAAGGCCTTGGCTGTGTTATAAACTATTAAGAAATGCTATTATGACAATCTCCTACTTTGAAGTGTTAGTCTCACGTGAATCAAAGTGAAAACAGTCTTCCTTGTTTAGAAGACAATAAATTTCAATACCCTGGAAGGCTTCTTCAATCACCAGCCTTCCTGAAAAAGGTATAGAAATTGATTAAATCTTCTATTCAAGTACTTTCTGGCTGTTCAGTCAGAAATGATATTTATTTACTCCAAACAGCAATATCTTTTGGTCTATACCGTTCTTATGAAAATACCTACATACAGTAGGCATGTAATAAATGTTTTTTGACTAATTGATAACATAGTAATTACTTATGTAGATCTTACTTATTTTTACTTGATTATAGGCTCCTTGAGGGCAGGGACTATATTGTTCTCTTTTTCTATCTCCCTTACTTCCCTTGTACCTAAAACTTGGTCCTGCAGAAGGAAGAAAGGAAAGAAAGAAGGAAGGATTCATTGTTAGAGACTGGAGTCCTTACTCAGAATATAGTTCTTTTTCTGGAACCATACTGCCTCCTTCTCAATGTAGAAAAATTTTTTTTAATTTTATTTAAAAATTTTTATTTTTAGTTCTGAATTCCCTCTCTTCCTCCTTCCCCTTTACCACCCATTGAGAAGGCAAGAACCACGATACATGTTTTATATGTATATAATATATACAATATATACATATTGTATAGCATATATAAACATATATGCATTTATAAAGTCATAGAAAATATATTCCCCATGTTAGCCATGTTGCAAAAGGAAAAAAAGCAAGAAAAATAAAGTGAAAGAAAATTTACTTCAATCTGTACTCAGAGCTCATCAGTTCTCCCTTTTGAGGTGGATAGCATTTTTCATCACAAATCCTTTGGAATTGTCTTGAATCACTGTATTGATCAGAGTAGCCAAGTCTTTCACAGTTGATCATCACCGCAATATTGTTGTCACTGTGTACAATGTTCTCCTAGTTCCACTCACTTCATTTCATATCAGTTCATTCCCAGGTTTTTCTGAAATCCCCTCATCATTTCTTACAGCACAACAGTATTTCATCACATTCATATACCCTAACTAGTTTCAGCCATTCCTCAGTTAATGGGTGTCCTCTCATTTTCACATCCTTGGTCATTATAACACCTGTTATAAATATTTTTGTACAAATGAGTCTTTTCCTTTTTCTTTGATCTTTCAGCAATATAGGAGCTGTATTGGTTGGACCAATTTACAACTCTAGCAACAGTGCATTACTGTCCCTATTTTTTCACATCCCCTCCAGCATTTATCATTTTCCTTTTCTGTCATTTTAGCTAATCTTCTGGTACCTCAGAATTGTTTTAATTTGCATTTGTCTAATCAACAGTGATTTAGAGAAATTTTAATCTGACTATAGAAAGCTTTGATTTCTTCATTTGAAAACTGCCTGTTCATATTTCTTTGAACATTTTATCAATTGGGGAATGGCCCTTATTTTTATAATGTTGGTTCAGTTCCCTATATATTTGGGAACTGATACCTTTGTCCAAAGAACTTGTTGTAAAATTTTCCTCCCAGTTTCCTGCTTTCCCTCTAATTTTGGGCAAATTAGTTTAGTTTGCGCAAAACCATTAATGTAATCAAAATTAGCCATTTTTACTTCTTGTGATCTTATGTCTTATTTGATCATGAACTCTTTTTTTATCCACATATCTGACAAGTAATTTTTTCCATGTTTCCCAATTTGCTTATCATATCTTTTATATCTAAATCATGTACTCATTTTGAGCTTATTTCTGTATACAGTATGATATGTTGGTTTAAGGATGGTGAAATTTAATTTCTTTCTTTGAATTTCACATAGATATGCCATTTCAATATGTATTGCTTCTTTACCTAAAACACTGGGGCTTGTGGAAGGAAGGGAGAGAGGAAGGAAGAAAGGAAGGAAGCAGTAAGGGAAAGAGGGAAGGAAGAGATGGAGAGGAAAGGAAGGAAGGAAAAGAAAGAAGGGAAAGAAAGGAAGGAGTGAGGGAAATAAGGAAGAATGTAAAGAAAGAAAGGAAGAAATAGAAGGAAAGAAGAAAGGAAGAAAGAAAAGAAGGAGAAAGAAAGGAAAGAGGAGAAAGGGAGGAAGGGAAAGAAGTAAAGAAAAGAGGGAGGGAGGGAGGAACGAAGAAAGGAAGGAAAAAAGATAAATTACACCAATAATTGATGTTTAGATAGCACTTGCATTTTAGGTCAGTATTCTCTACACTAAATGCTATTCCCAGACAGCAGGTATTAACTTTAACTTAAAACTTAGAAAAAGATCTGTTCCATTTTCCTATATAATAAAGAATCAATAAGGAATACTACCTTTGTCTGCTCTGGTAATTAGAAGGTCCAACGATTCAAGTACATGTATCTGCTTCACTTGCAGAGTTCTGTCAAATACTGGTACTATTGGCTGGCCATCTGAAAAAGAAAACAGTTCATTCAATCCTATATACATGGCTTAGGCTTGTTAAATACTCTATAATGTGCCTGCAGCTTATTTTAATGTTATTGTCTTTCTAGTTAAGGAAGGAGATGAGTTTCTCTTGCCAGAGTTTATTTTGGTTGGAAAGTCCATCTTGCCCCGAGGGGTCCATCAATGCACAGTGAACTACACTGGCAGCTAGACATGGGCAATGAATGTTTTCTCAAAGCTAATCAAAGAGAAAGTAATATCTGCCAAATCAAGAATTTAATTTTGATCCTCCTTATACCAAAGGTTTGAAAATGAAAAAAAAAGGCAAGGCAAGATGGTTCTTTTAGAATTTTCCTTTTTAAAAAAAAAATACAATATAATAAGATTTTGTGTAACCTCATTAATTGATTCTGTGAACACATGAGTTTAGATGAAATAATGTTATGGGGGTGGCAGTTAGTTTTATATGGAAATTAATGCTATGGGGGGCTCAAGTGCCAGCTCAGATCACCAGTTGTCCAGTTTAAGTCACATGTATTGGGCTGAATAACATTATAGTGGGATTGGTTATAATGTTTTAGTAACACTTTATTGGAAAGCCCTCTCTCCAATGTCTTATTACAAAATGGAGGTAGCTTTGAGTTCACAAAGGCACTGTCAATGGATTGCAAACTCTGTTAGGCACAACCAAACTGGAAAGATTTTAAGCATAAGCCAAGTGACATACTACTATATACAGACAATCCTAGGCAAATGTGGATAGGCTCATTACTAGAAGACTGGGCATTATTAGAAGCAATCTTTTGGCCACAGCAACTTATAAAACTGCTTACTAATGCAAGGAGGTACTAGGATCCACCTGGAGAAAGAGAACTCATATCAATAAAATCAAAGAATTTTAGAGTATTGTTTGTAAGAATTGTGAATCAACGTCGGCAGGGCAACATTTTTGTGGCGATATACCTATACTTGAAAATAAGTTGGTTTTTTTTAGAATTTTGACTTAGGATCATAGAGTTAGGGTTGGGATAGATCACAGAAGCCATCTAGTCCAAGCTCCTCATTTAATATATGAGGAAACTGAGGGTGGGGAGAGGAAGGGACTTTTATAAGGTTAATCAAAAAGGAGACAATGTATCAGGCTATACTGCATTAGTAAGGGGCAGAGACAGATTGGATACCTAGGTCTGCTCTTAATTTAGTACTCTTTCTATGATACCATACTGCCTCCCTCTCAAAGTGGTAACTATTTTTTCTCTCCTGCATTTCACATAGATGTACCATTCCAACATAGACTACTTTTGTACCTCAACTACTCTCTGTATGCGAATTCTAGATATTTCACTCTATCCAGAAACAATAAAACATTATTTTATTTTACAAAAAAAAAAAACCAACCAAACAAACCCCAACAACCAACAAACAAAAAAATTGAAAGAGCAGGAGAAACATCAATTAAAATGAACAAGTAACAGAAAAGACAAGTTAACAAAAATGTTTAGGAAGAATTTAGATTATGGCTGCCTTAAGGCCTGAATCTAATGAATGAAGTTTAGTATGGATAACTGAAAAGTCCTTCATTTGTATTTTTAAAAATAAGTCATTCAGTATGGGGAAATATGTATAGAGAGAAGTTTCTGAAAAAAGAGCTAGAGGTTTTCATCATCTGTAAGCTCAATGTAAATTAAGAGAATGACAAGAAACTTCTAAAACTAATGTTTTCTTTTTCTTTTGGTTGGGACTTGTTGATGGGGATCTCTGAGTCCTACCTTCTACCAGCCTTCTTCCAGTACTAAAAATGGTGATCTTAGAGAGTAGCCTGGAGCACTGAGAGGTTCAGAGACTGCCCAGAGTCACATTCCAAGGTGTTTTAATTGTCTCACATTTAGCTGGCATGTGTCAAAAGGCAGGATTTGAACCAGGTCTCCCTGACTTTAAGGCCAGCTCTGCCTCAAATGTGATCTCTGGATACGATGCTTTTATTAATGCAGTCTAGATCAGAAGAAGGACCTTAGTAAATCATATTTGGAATACTGTACTTAATTCTAAATGCTACAGTTTAGGAAGGATATTGACAAGGTGAGGTAGGTACAGAAGAGGGCAACCAGGATGAACAGATTTTGGGGTACATGAGAGCTACATTTTAAGTATTTGAAGGACTGTTCCATCACAGAGGCAGCAGCTATAGGGCCACAAATGGGAAATAGGAAGAGGCAGACTTTAGCACTATATTCTTAAACTGTGGGTCATGACCCCATATGGATTGCAACCCATAGTTTACTAAGTGCTAAAGGGATTTCAGTAGAAAAAGTTTAAGAAGACTTGGAGAGAACATCTTGAGATGTTCCCAAAGTAGAATGTACTGTTTGGGGAGAAGCAGACTAGATGATGACTTATCAGGGATGTTGCAGAGGGGACTTCTGCTCAGGTGCCGGTGTGCCTAAATAATGTCTGAATTCCCTTCCAACTCTGAGATTATATGATTCTTTGCCCATACTTATTGCACTCAGGATTTCCTTTACAGTATTTGCTGCTGTTCTAAGAGTCTATTAATTAGGTGTGTTCTCCATCAGTGCATAGAGGAGAGGAGGGATTATTAAATCAGTTTTATAAGGAAGAAAATTTGTCCTAACCTTAAGTGAGATCTAGAACAGTAGATCTAGAATGCTATAAATATTCTACATAGAAAGTTACTTTTTTGCCATCATATTTTCACTTTTCCTTATTATTTTTTCTGTTTCCTTCTTCTCTCCTTCCCTTTCTTTGAAGCTTCCTTTTCTTTCTTTCCTTTCTTCCTTTTCTCTCGCTCTTTCCCCACTACGTTCAAAATTTTCATTAAAAGACTGTTGTTTATTCCTACTTAGAAAAGTTACGAATATTTTTGAGAGAAAGACAGAGATGAAGCTGTTAGAATCATGAAAAATTCCTTCACCTTCTATTATCATATAATTTTAGAATGTTTATAGCAGTCTTATTGAGATCCAGTTTTAGACATGCTAGTAATCTTCTTAGTTTTGGTTAATCTCTGGACTTTTCTCAGTTAGAATTATTAGGTGAAATATTATGAAACTGATTGCAGTCTGCTTAGGGTCTCTACTTCTGCCAGTTTGCCCCTTTGCTGTCTGGCTAAACCTCTCACAAGATAAGGAATTTCTCAGAAATCTCTTGAGACACCTCCTCTGGAGCATCTTTTCTGAAAGAAAGGTGTCATTTCAGGATTCTATAGTACATTTCCTCTCTCACTAAAGCATTGTGTTACTGGCGTTCAGTTAATGTCATCTATTAACTGGCTTGGCTGAATCATCATGTCATTACTTGGTAGAAGATTTTAGTGTAAAAGGTATTGTGTTTCCATCTTTTGTATAATCATGGGGTAAATGAGAAAAAAGTCACTCTAAAGAAATGTTATATAACAATTTATATGGATCATGAGGTAACATTTTAATATTACAAAAAGCATGCATATACAGCAAGTGTGTATTCTATATTGAAAATCTTTTTTCATGTAGTTGAAAACTATATGGATAAATGGCTGAAAAATTTAAGTTTATAGGAAAATTGAACTGGGTTACCCCTGGTCATGTAGGATAATATCTTTCGGCAATCTATTTCACGAATACATAAATTAAAATATATTTCTCTGTTAAATAAGAAAAAGTAAGAATGGTTGTGTCATATTTAATCAGATTTCAGACTTCCTTGAAAGTAGTTTTTGCTACTCATGAACTACAAAATGATCTTGTGCAAAAATGGCTTTGTGGCACATAGAATATATCAAGTATATAAATCTGTTAATGAAACTGGTAGAAATGGGATAGTGAAATATGGAACTTGCTCAAAATAATATCAGTAGATTCATGGGCTGAAACAATTCTTATGATAAAGACAAGCAAAAAATGAAGGAATTATAAGACACTACAAGCTAAAAGCACATCATTAAGATTCATTCTGCTTTTTTGGTGCTGGATGTGAGAAAACAGGAAAGCATGACTTTGTAGCAGGCATGTGAGAGAGTAAGAATGCCTATATTTATGCTTTGGTCTATGCATTTAGACAACTCCTACTTAGCAAGGCCCTCTAAATCAGAAGAAAGTAATTTTTTCTTGGCAAATCATGATAATTTTTAGACTTGTAAGACACAAATTTCTAATTCCAGTTATATAATGAAGATATAAGAAACATCAAATGATATTTATGGGGATGTGAGGGTGGGTATGGAAGACAAATTTAATCTATATATCTGATCAGAAGAGAATTATTAAAGGTTTTCTTTGAACTGGATATAGGCTAAAACTTAAAAGCAATTCAAATACATGTACAAATATCTGATGTGAAGGAAACTAGGTGAAATTTACTAATACTTTTCTTTAGGAAAGTAGAGCAATATCATAAAGGAAATGAGCATTTCTGCCACTAGTTTAACATAAATCACTTGTGCTAGTGATTATTTTCAAGTTTATCTTAAGGGACATTTACAATCACCAATGAGGCTTCAGTTGATTTAATATTTTACATATAGGGTATAGCAGGCATAGTGCTGTGGCTGGAAATGAGGAGAACAGATCTAGTAGTTCTGTCTAGTACTCTGTCTAGTAGCAGACATAGCTCTGCTACTTACTAGTTATGATTCTAAACAGACTGTTTAATCTCACCGGATCTTCGGAGGGTGGGGCTCTACTCCTAGCTCCTAGCTCTTACTAGTTATGACCCTGGGCAGACTGTTTAATCTCCTTGGGCCTCAGTTTCCTCATCAGCAAAATGAAGAAATTAGAACATGATCCCGACAGTCTCCCATTCTAAAATTCTATGATTCTATTAATCTGAACAACAAAAAAAGAAATACAGGGATTTTTATTACTTTCTTCTAAATTAATCAGGATTGAAATATTGTGGTCACTGGATATTCTAAAATTAATGAAATGAAAATTCATAAATTCTCAGGAACTGAGCATTTGAAAACAGATATGCAACTAAAATACATACAAAAATTTAACCTATTTTACATAAAGATAGAACTAAATTAGTCCTCCTATAAAGCACCTTCATGTATTATAAATCATAGCCCTCACATACATGATAATGTACATAATACCCTATTATAACATAGAAATGAGTGTCTAGTGACACCTGCTGGACAAATTGAGGAACTACCAGAAAGTTACACAATACCTACTGAGTCAGTAAAGGGAAAGGAAGACAGATGTCTATTCAGGACTGTGACTGGGAAGTTACAGAGATCTTTGAGAAAGTTGCTCATTAGGAAGTTTTGGTCTGTTTTCCAAAGTTTTCTGAGTCAATAAATAAGCATTTGTTAAGCTCTACTATGTGCTGGGCACCTTGCTAAGCACTGGAGATGCAAAGAAAGGCCAAAGATTTTCCCTGGTCTGGAGGAGTTCACCATATAACGGGGGTCGAGACAACAAGAGGATGTACAAACTATATAGGATAAATGGGAGCTTGTGTGTCCTTCCTTCTCCAAGAGGATCATGACATCAAGATGATAACATGACTTGTAGTTGACTGATTTGAGGGAGGGAGGGCTGTGCAAGGTCACCAACCTCACTTTCTGTATATAAGCTCCCTCTTGCCTCCATGAAGGAGCTCAGATTCAATCCAGCTCTGATTCCGTCTAGCTGTGATTCTATCTGGGCTGCTTGTCAATACAAATGTCACAAATGATCAGGCTGTTTAAGAGTCAAGTGAATATGGCAGATCTTTAATAAACTGTTTTACTTTGGCTGAAAGAAGGCTTGAGTGCAATTCATTTGGCAGGACCTAAAGTGTTGGCACTTTGGGGTTCTGAGCACCCCAAACCTCAATATTGACCTCATCCATAGTACTTGGGGAAGCATTAGAAGACTGGAAATATTGACCTGGAGCTGGGTTAGACTTTGAAGGACTTCGAATGCCAAACGCAGAATTTTTTATGTAATCTTTCAACTGATAGGGAACGGCTGGAGTTTATTGAATATGGTGGGGTTGCTGTTGGTGGGTATGTGTGTGTCATATGACTGGGACTGAAGCTTCAGGAAAATCAGTTTGTTGGCTGATAAAACTTTCCCTTTCCTTTGATATTGTGAACTCTGTGCTACTGAGGGAAGTTAGAGAGTGGTTTTTCTAGGTTTCAGGGGGAGGGGGTGGTGGAGGATAATGAGTGGGAGGTAATGAGAGAAGTCAGAAGTCTTCCTACAGTGTACCTGGATCTTCCAAGTTGTGAGGGCCTCTGACACAAAGGTTACATATGCATTAGCTGGTGTTTTTTTTTAAACAACAACAGAGACATTTCAGCTGTGATTTCTTCATATTACTCTCAAAATAAAGCAATTTTAAATAAGAAAATGAGAATTTATAGAATTTCAAAACAAGTTAGACCTGAAAGTTAAATCCATAGTCATTTAGTCTATCTAATTTTACAGGTGAGGAAACTGAGGCCCAGAGAGGTTAAATGATTTACCCAAGGTCACACAGGTAGCAAAAAGCAGAGCCAAAATTCAAACTTAGGTCTCCTGACTCCAATTCCAGTGTTCTTTGTCTACTATTCCACTGGTTAAGTGATTTGCTCAAGATCACACAGTAAGGGACAGAGTAGAGACTTGAACTTTACCCTCTGACTTCAGGGCCAGAGTTCTTTCCACTATATTGCATTTAATTCTATGCTAACCTCACTATGGTACAGAGTAGTTTAATAGTCTAAAATGAATCACATTCATCACTGTCAGAAATTTTGACACAAATATAGACATTTATAGGAGCGACTACTCACTAACCATCTACTAGCAAGACGCCAGCATCTGTAGAGACCAGCAAGGCCTGGCCCCAGGAATCTGCGCATACAGCTTCATGAGGAAAATTACTGCAGAAACACTGGGACTCCCAAGGCTACGAGACAATACAAGCATTGAATAGTAAGTGCACCCAGAAAACCAAACCACGGCTTGTCAATGGAAATGTTCAGTACCATGGCTGAAACAGTAACACAGATGCCCTTATGGAACACTTCAAGATTGGAAAAGGATTGGGAATTTATTCATTTTCTTGAGGAGCAAAATCTCCTTCCAATCAATCCATTAGAAGAAATCTATTAACATGTTTCTGTGACTGTGAAATATGTTTTCCTATATTGCTGATATAACCCATTTTGCAAATTTCTTGGGGGAGTCCAAACATTACAGAAATTTACTACATGAGGTTATAGTTTCTCTTTCCCCTTGAAGTTGGATCAATTGATGGACATTTTCAGGGGGAGATGAAAAAATGCTTCACTTTCACTTCACCATGAAATGATACCCCACAGCTTTGTATTAAATGAGAGAGTGAACGTATAGTGCTTTGTGAACCTTAAAGCACCATATAAATGTTAGCTATTATTATTATTTGTGTAAAAAAAAGTCTGCCTCCTGTGTTGCTGATTCAGCAAAAATATCAAATCATACATCACACATGAGGTTGATTCCATTTAAATAAAACTGCTTCTTGAGCAACTTAACATTACAAAATCTAAAAGAGAAAATTAGCAATGCTTATAGGAAAAGGGCCCATGAAAATACCTATATTCCTTCAGATAGAATACCTGAACTGTGTACTGTTCTTAACTTGGACACTCAGTTTCATTTCAGACAGAAAGCACCATTTTTTATGTTGCCACTATACCTACCTTTTGTCTTGTATACGATAGGAGAGATAGGTCAAGCTATATCGTAGTTATTCAAAGGCCTTGACATTGTTAATGATATTTTTTTGCAGGGAGTAATTAACTTTCAAATTATATTATTTAGATTCTGAAGTGTCCAAACCCCAAAGGTCAAAGTAAATTTGAGATGACTTTGATTACCCCAGCCAAAATGTAATGCTGTACCTTTATTCTTTCTTTCATTGAACCACTGGTGTCTGAGAATGGTTTCCTGATGTGCATAAAAATATGGGGTGTGTGTGTGTGTGTGTGTGTGTGTGTGTGTGTGTGTGTGTGTGTGTATGTGTGTACTTTCATAGCAATAAAAATGAAGTGGCCACTGAGGGGCTACTGCATATTATCAGTAAGCCACAGTGTGGAGGTATTTTCAGAAAAATAAAGCAGTTATTTTCCCTATGTAAAGTCAGAGGCAATTGCCAAACATAAAAAAGAACCTCCTGCTTGGCGAGATGCCCTTTTGGGATTGGCCTTCTGATGACCGTAGGGATTGGATGGCAGAAGAAAGAAGCTGTAGAACTGCTCTCTAGTAAAGGCAGTGCCTGCTTCTAATGAAAGTTTAATTCATTTTTCATGACTAAGTTGTTATCAACTAGTAAAGGAGGATTTCAATGAGGCCATGAGGTAAAAACTCAGCTTCTTTATTTTTACTCCTTAGACCATCGTGCATCCTTAATACACAAGCTAAGACTTAGCTTCCTTTGGCCCAGTCCAAATATTGACAGTTTATGTGACTAGCTCACAAAATGAGGGCTCCCTAGGAACTTGACAACATGATTCTCTCAGCACTAACCCAAGTGCAGTTGTTTTGAGAGCTCGGTTATGCTTTAGCATCCAAAGGCACACGCAGATAAGAAGCAATTCAAACCAAAAGACTTTCCTGTGTTCATTAGAATCTGAAGTCTTGATGTAACAAGTAAAAGGAAGCCAGGAGAGGTTCTTAAGGATGGGAATGACTTAAAAAGAGTGTTCTCTTCATGCCAATAAACATTTATTGTTTTCCCTTTGTGAAAGTCCTAGTGTTAGGTACTAGGGATAGAAAGACAAATAAAACTTAATCCCAGCGTTCCAGAAATTGACAGTCTAACAGTGAAGATAAGACATGAATAAAAATAACTGTGCCACAATGCGGAGTGTGGTGAGTTTATAGAAGTCCAGAGTGCTTTAATAAACTCCATCTAGGCAGGCCACAGGAAGACCAGCTGGGACATATGAGAAAAGCATATGGGAGACCAGCAGCCAAATGTTGAAACAAACAGTCTGAATTGCCTCTGATAGTTCATTTGACCTCTAGGCAGTATGATTTCTGAACTATTTTTAATCGTGCATCAGGAACATCTTTATCTTCCACCCCAGCAAAAATGTCAATTCTCTGAATAATTTCAACGTACACAATGTACCCCTGCAGACTAGCATGAAAATATTATCAACTCACCTCTTTTTTACAGAGACCTGAAGTTGCCAAGCTAGTTGGAGCATCCCCTCTCACGATGGTTTTCAGTTTCAGTGCCTTAACAGGATAGATAGCTTGTTTAAGGTGTGTTCATGCTCAGTTTAGTGAGAGAAGGATAAACAGCTATAATCTGAACAGTGACAACAGCTGACATTTACATGGTGCTTTTCATTTCAACAAAGCATTTTATAGCCATCACATCATTTTAATTTTCCTAACAACTCTTTAAGGGAGATAGTGCAAACATTATAATTCCCATTTTACAGAAGAGGAAACTAAGGCTTAGCTAATTTGCCCAAGGTCATGAATCTGGTAAGTGATGGAGCCTGAACTCATCCTCCAAAGTCTTCCCACTGTGGCCTCCACAGCTCTTTCCACTATACTAAATTCATCCTAAGAAGATGAGTAATTTTAGGCTCAAGTATTCAAATGCCCTGTACTATATTCTCTTAGTGAATTTGGATAACACAGCTATTTTCTAGCAAATTTTAAGGTCACAATCTCTTTACAATGTATTATAACATAACTCAAATGTTTCAATTACCTTGCATTCATTAATACATTGGTGCTTCTTAATCCAACAAAACGTGTATAAGGTGTCCACTACCTGAAAGGCATTGTGCTCTGTGCTAAGGATATGAAGATGAAAAAAAGGTGGTCACTGTTCTCAAGAAGCATGCTACTGACCAGAGGATCTGCATGATAATTTTCAAATAATTATTAAAAAATTAGAGTGTGATAGAAGGAAAGGAGAAATATAGAGCTTGGTTTAGATCTGAGGGAAAGATTACTTTTAGCTGACAGAAACAAAAATGACCTCATGAATGGGATGGCATGTGAGCTGGACCTTGCAGGAAAAGAAGGGATTCAGTACTCAGGGATAGGAAGTCATCTCCCCCATGTCTGTGCAAATGCATAAAGGCAGGAGGTGGCAGGATGAACTATGGAAATAGTTAGCAGTCTAATTTGGTTGAAACTTAAGAGTATTACAGAAGTATGAAATCGGCCTGGGAAAGTGTGTTGGAGCCAGGCTGTCTATGAACTTGAATGTCAAGCACAGAAACATTCTATGAGCAACAGGCAGATGCTGAAGGTTTTTAAGCAGGGTATGACAGAGTTAGAACACATATCAAGATGATAATATGTTGAGAAGTTTTATGAAACATATCAATCAATAAACTGGTGGGGGAAGAGTCAAGAAGCAGGGAACTCATTAAACTGTGGATAGGAGGCTATTCTACCAGTTTATGTGAGAGATGATGAGGGCCTGATATAAGGTAGTTGAAGTGTGGAGAAGGTTGGGGTGGATACAAGAAATGGAAAGGAGGGAGGATTGATAGGACTTGATTCCTAACTGGATGTGGAAGATGAGGGAGAAAGGAGAGTAAAAAAGGACACTAAGGTTTTGAATCTGGGTGCCTAGGAGGATGGTGGCTCAAATAAAGCCAAGAAGCTGGGTGAGGGCCAAATTTTTGGGAGGAGGAAGAATTCAGTATTGAACATGTTAATCTGAGTCAGTCAGGTGAAGGTATTTACCAGGCAGCTCCAGATATGGGACTGGAGCTCTGGGGAGACGTTGGGAGGTGGACTGACCTCAGTGAAGCCAACTATATGTAAGATACTATGTTAGGTGCTTGGCTAAGCTAGGGATACAGAGACAGAAATAAAAAAAAGTAGTGTCTGGCCTCAAGAAGCTTACATTCTACTGGACTGTAGAGCTGTAGATTGGATTAGATATGTAGATTTAAGAATCACAGGTAGAGAGGTGATAACTGAATCCATGGGAGCCCATGAGATCTAAAAGTGAGAAAATAGAGAAGAAAAAAATGCTGAAGATTAAGGCTTAAGTGATCAATTAATCAACATTTATGAAATGCCTATTATGTACTAGGTACTAAAGATCTTACATTTTATTGGGGCAAATAATATATATACATACACATACAAATAAATAGAAAATGTATACAAAATGCATAAAAGGTAATTTGGAGGGGGATGTATTTGTAGCTAGGGGGTAGGGATCAGGAAAGCTCTCATATAGAAGGTAATGGCTGAACTGTGCTTTGAGGGATGCTAAGGGAATCTAAGCAGTGGAGGTGATGAAGGAGTGCATTCTAGGCATGGAGGACAGACTCATGGGAAGAGAGGGGGAATATGGGAGAACAGAAATGGACCATCCTGTGTAAGGAATACGAAAAAAGTCCAATTTGGTTGGGCCATAGAGTGTGAAGGTAAGTACTGTGTAATAAGTCTGCAAAGGTCAACCAAAACTAGACCAGGAATGCTAAACAGAGGAGTTTATATTTTATACTAGAAGAAAGAGGGAATCATACGAACTTTCTGAGCAAGGAATTAACATATTTAGACTTACACTTTAGGACTGTCACTTTGGCAGCAGAGTGGAGGATGGATTGGAGATGGGGGAGAGAGGTGGGGACACTAATTAAGAAGTTATATCAATAGGCTAAAGATGAGGGTGTGAAATAGACAGGCAGCCATGTGAGTGGAGGTAAGGGGACAGAAGCAAGAGATACTGTGTAGACAGAAGACTTTATGCTTGATTGGAAATGGGGAAGTCAAGGATGACCGAAGTTGTGAACATAAGTCACTAGAAGGATTGTGGGGCTTTGGACAAAAAAAAAAGGAAGTTAGGAAGAGGGGTGAATTTGGTGTTGAAAGATAATGAATTCCATTTTGAATGCATTGTGTTGGAGATGTCTATAGGGCATCCTGTTTGAAATGTTTAAAACTCATCTGGTAATATGGGGCTAGAGTGAAGGAGAGAGAAAGGCTATTTATATAGATCTGGGAGTCATCTGCACAGAGATAATTGAATACGTGGGAGCTTATGAGATCATTGAGTGTAGAGAGGAAAAAAGAGGAGGCCCAGGACAGAGCCTTAGAGGTATACTCATGAACCAGTTCAGCAAAGGAAGGAAGAGTCAGGTAGATAGGTAGGAGGTAAATCAGGAAAAGCAGAATCAACAAGGTCTAGGAAGAAAGAATGTCAAGAAGGAAGGAGTAGCCAACAATGTCAAATGCTACAGCAAGACCAAGGAGAATAAAAACTGAGAAAACGCTATTGGATTTGGCAGCTCAGAGGCCAATGACTACCTTGGAGACAGCAGTGTCAGCGAAGTTTTAGGAATGGAAATCAGACTGAGGGATTGAAGTATGAATGGGTAGTGAGGAAATATAAGCAGTAAATGTGTACTAAGGCTTTTTGTTTTTTAGTTTAGAAGTGAAAGAGGGAAGAGATATAGGATAATATAATAACTTGAGATGATATTGAGGAAAGCACTTTGTAAACTTCAAAGCTCCAGGGAAACAGGAATTATTGTTACTATTTCTTAAGTGCTATATCCACTATATACCTGTCTCTCATTCATAATATTCCCTCTACATATACATGTAATACAACCATGAAGTCCATTTCACATATACGGTACCTAAACTATTATTTGCAACATTGCAGATATCAGATAATGCCTTTTGAAGCCTATGCTAGCATTACCTACAGTAATCCCAAGGGACCCACTTAGATGGCCTGTATTATTTTATATGAGCCTTAAATTTTATATGAGCACTGAAATTTCAGACATTTTGGAATATTCAGTTTGAAGAGATTGCCTTGATGTAGAAGTCATTTCTAAATGAAACTTACCTGTCCGATTCTAACAAACTCTGCCTGACGGGCTTCCTCTTTCTTCCGGGCAGACTTGGGTGACTCTGGTAAGACATCACTAAAAGATCGTCTATTAAGCATATTCTAAATAAAAGGAAACAAGTCAGTGCAGCAGTGTGGTGGTGTTGGTGGTGGGGGAAGAGGACAGACTTTAGGATCAAAAGGCAGAGGTCTGAATTCACTTTCTGCTACCTTAGTGTCTGTGTGACCTTGAACAAATGACTTACCTTCTCTGGACCACAGTTCTCCTCATCCATATAGGGAGGGGACTGGACTACAAGATCCTTAAGGTTCATTCCAGCTCTAACCTACAATGCTATAATGACTAATTGAGGATATTATTTTAAGGTCTTGTCCTAGGTCTCTGCTTATTTCTTCTGAATTGTCAGTATTTTTAGCAGAGCTAGGATCAGACCCTAAGTTCTGTCCATAAGCAATGTGACCACCAAGAATGGAACTATTTAACAATAATGATTCACATTTCTATAGTGCCTTAAGGTTTATAAAGTCCTCTCTAAGAACAAATCCTATAAATTAACACATATATTATCTTCATTTTATAGATGAGCAAACTGAGACTGAGAGACGGGAAGTCAATCACCCATCTTCACACAGTGGCAAAGTCAGGTTTCGAGAGGGAAGCTGGTTGGCACAGTGGATAGACTGCCAGTTCTAGAATCAGGAGGACCTAAGTTAGGAGAACCTAAGGCTGTACAGGCTTACTAGCTGTGTGACCCTGGGCAAGTCACTTACCCCTGTTTGCCTCAGTTCCTCATCTGTAAAATGAGCTGGAGAAGGAAATGGCAAATCACTCCAGTACTTTTGCTGAGAAAACCCCAAAAGGGTTCATAAAGAGTTGGGCATAGCTGAACAACTGAACAACAGGTTTTGGACACTGATCTCCTGACTTTAAGTTCAATATTCTTTCCAGTACACCATGGATCTCCAAAGTCTCTTCCAACTTTAAATCCTATCCTATTTTTCATAGGCTGTCATACCTAAAATATAAATTATATGAATTTATACTGAACGCAATTATGATTTGTTGGTATCAAATAAGAGATAAAATAAGGATGTATATGCTAGCAAAGGTATTTGCCATTGTTACGGAGAGCTAGCATAATGTTAAATTATGTCAGATAAGTATGACCAAATAAAACAAATATTTCCTAGAGATGATAAGGAACTAGAGATGCTTCTGTTTGTGTTTATGGGTGATACTGTGCTAGTTATCTGGAGTCCTAGAACACTCCAGAGCCATAATCATTTGAAAGAGTTTAGCTTAACCATCCACACAGGCAAAGCTAAGTGCATTAAGAATGCTTATGATACAGATTATGACATATGGTGATATGGAAAATGTCCAGAATTCATCCATTAGTATAAATGTCTTGGACAGACAGTGCAAATGGGTGAGTTGGGCCCATAACTGAATAGCAGAAGAGTAGGCTGGATTGTCTTTGGGAAATCGTAAAACTCCTTTAATGACCCAAAATTTCTGCCAGAAACAAAGGTCTACTTTTTTAATACAAATATTCTGCTAGCTGTTGTATGTCTGTGGCCTATGCAACACCCCAGTTACAGAAATAATACATATCACTCAAGAGCAATGGATAGGTACACAGTGGATGTGAGCAGGCTGCTGTGCATGAAAATAATGAAGAAAAAACAGAATAAAAGAAATCATCAATAAAGTACATAATGATAATTGTTTAAAAAGATGGACTGGTTACATGACAACAGTGAGGCATAACCAACAGACAGGTCATGTATTCCACTGCTTTCTTGCAATGTCAGGACAAAGTAAGAAAACTCCATGATACACTGAATATCTATGGTGAACTTATGGGAGGAGTTGGATAAACACTGCACAGGATGGCTGTCTACCTGGCATGGATGGTTTCCCATATGTATCAGTGGCAGAAAAGTCAAAATTGCTGTGATCACAAATTCATTTGAGAACTACTTATCACAAAATACACCTTACTGATAGCATGTAGATAATTCTATGCCTCTTACAGCCATTGTTCAGTTATAATTTTAAGAATGGAAGCAACTATTTAACTCTGCTAACTCAGAACTCTTTTGCTTGAATTCCTCTTTCTGAAGTTTTGTTCAACTAACTCAGTTCCTATAAGAAGGTGAGGACCCATGTGTTACCTTGTGCAGATCTGGCATCAGATCCTGATATAAAGATCGAATCAACATATCCAGAGTTCTTTGTCGTTTCTGGGCAAATGTTGGAGTTTCCAAAGTAGCTTTTTCACCATTAATTACTAAAATAAAACAAATTTAAAAGGAAATACAAAAACAGTAAATCAGAAATCCTCAAAAACTCCAACAAACATTTAAGTCTAATATGTACAAGACACTGATTTAAGTGCTGGGGATGAAAAACAAAAAAACAAAAGTCTCCCTGCCCTCAAGGAGCTTCCATTCTATTGAGGGACACAATACAAATACAAATAAAGACTGCCTCCTTTAGGAAGTTGTCCCCAATTAATAACTACTTCTAATGCAATGATATTATTCTTTCTTCTAGGATATGTGCCTTTAATATGACACTTTTCTTATAATATTTGTAAATTCATGGAACACAGAAATTATATCTAGTAACTAATATCAGTCTTCTTCCTTGTAGTACTCAGTCATTACTGAAAGGAACTTCACTAACAAAATGAAATTTAATGGAACTAAATATAAAGTTTTTCTCCACTGAAATCTTTCTTTGATATCTCATCATAGTGTGGCAATGATGCTGGGCTTTTGAAGGCTGTACCAGAGAAGTGAAATCTCTCTTAGTTCCAAATGGGCTGGAAACATTTCAAGTATCAGCCCAGAAACCCCATGTTATCTGAATATCAGTCTAGCTAAATGCACTGATTCATCATTGTAAGACCAGTTATTTGTTAGTGATTTTTTTTTTCAGCCAAAACATTTACACAATCTACTCTGGTGTAAAGGGATTACAACGAGTACCTATATCAATAAAATCAAAGGTCCTTAAGGTATAGAAATTAAAGTTATAAAATTCCACAGTTTGCAAACACAGGGAGGGAAACTTGGCTTAAGAGCATTTTATATAAAAATAACCCGATAATGGACAAACATTGGCCAATTAACACCACCTTATGTTCGTGTATGCCACTTTTGAGTTTTCAAAGAGCTTTCAGAAGCATAATTTCATTTGAGCCTCAGAAAGGCCCTCTAGGCTCAACAGAGTTGGTATTATGATCTCCAGTTAATAGTCATGAATGCCAGTAACAATATAGAGGGCTTTAAAAATTAAATTGAGGGTAAGGGGAAGATAAAATAAGGGATACTACTGCTATTTACAATGGCTGAGATAATGACAAAAGATGATTTAGAGAAAGCAGAACTACTCAATGCCTATTTTACTTCTGTTTTCTCTATCAAGGAGAATGATCTTAAAACTGGAAAGGTAAGGGGGGGAAGTGGTTACTATGGACTGCAATTAAGTATAAATGAAGAGGCTGTGAGATAGTACCTGCTTCCTTCAATGAATTCAAAATACCAGACCTCGATGAACTACATGTCAGGGCACTACAGGAACTGGTAGATGTGACTGCTGATTGCTATAAGGGCTACTGTGAGATAGTACTTAGAAAACTGGAAGTGTCAAAGGATAGAAGACAGATGAATGTCTGAATGTTTGAAAAAAGGCTGAAGGTAGAATATCCATATTATAAGCCAAGGAAACTTGATAGGAAGAGAGAAAAAGATCGTGTGTAAGGACAAAGAAGTTTGGAGGTAGGGAAGAGAAGGTCTGAAGGTGCCCATATTAGGTAGCTTTAGTCTCTTCAGAAAAGTAAGAAGTAAGGTGATCTGCTAAGATTATGGTACAGGCCAGCAGTGGTATGGGAAGAGATGACTGGAGAAAATAATTAAAATAGGAACTAGGGGAAATATACTAAGGAGTTATTGAAAAATGAATAAAAGGATTGCGGGAAAGGCTATAAGCGGTTAAGTAACTTGAATATATATCAGTTGAAATCACTTCCACCAGCAGCATTTCAGGAATGTCAGCAAAATAGGTGAAGATAACCCAAGATTGGGAATGAACATAATTTGACACAGTGCATCAAAGGGGTGATAGAATGGAGGACTGCAGTGAACACTTACTGAAATAGCTAGGTGTGGGGTCCAGGCAGGTAAAGAAATAAAAGAAACAAAAACAAGAGTGTTAGACTGGGAAAGATATTGAAGAAACAGAGATCACAATGAGGATTAAACTCAACTTTGTCCAAGACTGAAGGAGTGGAAGAAGTGGAAAGACTAAACACTGTATTCATTGAAAGGAATTTCAGAAGATATTAGAGGTGGAGCAATTTCAAGTCTTGGTGATTTAAGTGGTTATCTGTAGTAGAAAGACATAAAGGCTATTAGGGTTAACTGAGATTGAGGAACTAAAAGGTTAGAGAATTATCAATGTGGATCTTAAAGTCACCAAACATGATAGTGGAAGATAGGATGGCTAGGGAGATTGGACAACAAGGTGGTGCCTTGTAGGAAGATCAATCTGGCAGCAATGTGCAGCTATTTGGAATATTCAATTACGCAAAGAGGATTTATTCTCTTAGGATTCTGGATAGGTGGAAGTTTGCTGCATATACTACGCACTGTGAATGCCACTTTTATAAAAGTCAAGTTTTTTTTTAAAATTACTTTCTCTTTTTTGGGTGGCCTCTCCTTATGCAACAGGTCGAGACGAATAATTTGGAGGAATTGTCACTTGTCCCAATTTTAGTTGCCCTATAGACAGGAAGTAGATGCCAGCGTTGTTAACTGTACAGATTTCCAAAGAACCAAAAATTAAAAACTCCCATAGTATTAACATTTTATTTCTAATGTTTTCTTGCTTCAATTTTTATTGAAAAATGTACTGAAATACATAGACTAGATTTGAGGGGATGGTTCCAAAAGACAGAGGTGAGGAGTGAGAACATTTCAGTTATGGAAGACAGACTGTGCAAAAGCAGAGAGACAGGATATGGAAAATCATATATAGGTAATAGCAAAGCCAGTTTGGTTGAAGCATAGAATATATAAGGTAGAGACTGGAATCACTTTGTGAAAGACTTTACACACCAAACAGAAGAGTTTGTACTTTTAAAAGGCAATAAACTTCTTGAGCAACAGTCAGACTTGTACTTTAGGAATATCAACTTGGCACATTTATAGAGGATAGAAGGGAGTGGGGAGAGATTGGATGCTGGGTGACCAATAGAAAGCCACTGCAAAATGAGAGGTTGATTAGGGAAGGATAAAGTATGGAAAAAAAAGGAATGCTGAATAAGAGAATGACTCCAAATTATTCAGGAAAACTGTCCCTAGTTTTGACACAGAAAAATTCCTAGTGGAAGTTCTAGAGGCTTGGCAAGAACATTCTCAAATGGGCTGGCAAGGTAGAAGAGTGGAAAGAACACTGGCTTGGAGTCAGAGGGCCTGGGTCCGTCAAACTAAAGCTCTGCTCTTATAACTTGAGTGTCTTGGCTGAGTTTCTTATCTTCTTTAAGCACAATGTCCTCCTCTGTAAAATAAAGAGGTTGGACTGCATGATTTCTAAGGTCCTTTCAAAGTCTAAAGCTTATTATGATTCAAACTTTTCTTTAAACCCCAATATGCCACGTTAGGCAGTCTAACAGGAAAAAAAAATGTGTGCCTGGGGAAAAGTCACAAGTTTGCCCTTTAAAAAGGGGAGGAAAGGCAAAATACATATAGGAGAATATATACCAGTAAATACAGTTTGTAATTCAAAAGATCTGTCTATAAGTACAATCAATCCCTGTCTACCACTGACTAACAGCCATCCACATTGGTTTATCTTGATTCAGGTCCTATTCAGGAACTGCTCACAACCTCAAACTTAATCATAATGTTCTCACACAATTTCCTAAGCCCTGTTCCCCTGCCAAGCCCACACATACATTCACAAAACAGTGATACACTAAAGCAAAAACACAGAAATGGACAAACCAGAAGACGAAGTGTAAAGAGAGGTGCATGGCTTGATGGATAGAGAACAGAGAAGAGGTAAATGGAAAGGCAGAGAGGTCAGACACTCTGTAGGGGTAGGACAATGGGTAAGTAGTCAGCAAAACACCCACAGAACAATAGCAGAAAATTAAAACGACTTTACAAAAAGTTTTTACAATGCATGGAGATGCATAAGAGAGGTGAAGTTTCCTTGTGAAGTCTCATGAGATAAAATGGCAAAATACACTGTGACCTAGACCAAATAAGGCTTCCAAAAGGCCCTCAAAAAGAAACTTACATTTCACTAGCAAAAAGTCCCTGAATTCCTGGTGATCTGTAAACACAGGTGGGGATGGCAAGGGCGGGCCAAAAAGGGGCACACTTTCTTCTGAAAATATTTTCAGCCTATGAAAAGAACATTTTATAATTAATTGGACCTCTTTTCTCCAAAACACTGACTATACACACCAAAATTTGTTATGTCCAAAAAAACCCAAGTCACATCATTTAGGGCTTTCCAGTTTATAAATCGTTTTCTTCACAACTCTATGAATGAGTTAGTAAATGGATTATTGTTCCTGTTTTATAGAGGAGGAAATTGAGTCTCACAGAGAAGTGACTCATCAGAGGCCATGTAAAGTGTAAACAGAGGAGCAGAATTCAAACCCAGGTCTTCAGGCTCCAAGACTTGCATGTTTTCTATTACCTTATACTGTCTCACACCACTAATTAGTTCAACATCCTTCTATGTGATTTGTATAAATTATGCTTTGTGTGGGGCCTTGAGAATACCTCTATTTTCTATCCCACTTGATAAGCTTCTTTGGGGCACAGAGAACATCTACATTCAGCAGTCACATCTATTGGGCAAACAACAATTCAATTCAATTCAACCAAACATTCATTGAATACCTACCATACACAACACTGTGCTAGTGTTGCTAAGATAACGCCATGCAGACTATGTGTTCAATATATATAATTAATTTAATATATAAGCATTCAGTAATGTTTTCCTTTGATACCTCATCGGGGGGGTAGAGATGACTCTGGGTTCTTAAAGGCTGTGGCATGAAACTCAGCCTCAGACAGTTCTTACTGAGGTAGAAAGGCTTCAAGTATGGATTCAAATATAAATCCTGTGTCTATCATCTGAGGTTTAGCTAAGGTAAATTAGTAAAGCTCATCCCCAGGCCATTAGGTGATGATTTACTTTGGCTACAGCAACTAATTAGACTGTCTATTCAAAGTTTTAAGAGGAGGTAGGCATGATTTGCATCAGTGAAGCTTCACCAAGCCACCCAGGTAAAATCAAAGCTTCTTAAAGAATTTGAAATGTGAGAATGAAAGCCTAAGGCTCTTAGGGGGTGGTGAACTTGAGGCCACATGTGGCCTTATAGGTCCTTGGGTGTGGCCTTTTGGCTGAGTCCAAGTTTTACAGAACAAATCCTTTTATTAAGAGGATTTGTTCTGTGGAGTTTGAATTCAGTAAAAGGGCCACACTTGAGAACCCAGAGGGTCACATTTGACCTTAAGGCTGCAGGTTCTCCACCCCTGAAGGCAACAAGGATTTGCCATGGGGAAGGGAAAGTTAACTCTAGCTAAGTCAAACTTCTTCTCATTATAACATGCAGCAATCTCCTGAAACACAAATGCTTTGTGTTCAAGATCTGGAGCACAGAATGAGGCTGTAAACGACTGCCTTCAGTAAACTTCCCTTTCCCAAAGAGATGATGACCCCAATCAAAAGCCACTATACTTTGGTGTCTATTTCGAATAAATGTAATCAAAACAGTAGGAATTAAATCAATGGCTTAAGAAATTTTAATAGCAAGAATTTGATTAAAGGCAATGTCAGCTTCAAGAATAAGTGTAAGAAATAAAGCAAATAATTTGGTTAAAGTTATCTTTTAACCTACCTGAAGTTGTCATTTTGTTGGTTATACCTCACTAAGGCAAAAATATCTGCCATGCCAGTTAAAGAAATTAATCAGTGATTTTAAATGGTAAAAATGATGTTTGTTCTAGGAAAACTCACTCTGCTGATGAAAAAAAATAGAATAGGCATTACAATAATACCGCTCTTCTGCCTAGCACTTCATACAATTCAGTCTTCATACACTTGAATCATGATAGCAACTTTTTTTTCAAACAGAGGGAGGAAATCAGGGGTGTAAGGAAACAAGATTGTTAGGTTGCTAAATCAGCTTTGATTAGGCTCATTCTCTGGGTAAGGAGTTTATAATACATCTCAATCTATCAGAAAAATAATATTAATGAAGTTTCTTGATAGGAACCATACTGTCAATAGATTAACCAACAAGCATTTGTTAATCAAATATTATATGCCAGGCATTGTGGATACAAAGACAAAAAATAAAATTATTCCCTATTCTCAAGGAGCTTATATTTTATCAGGAATCAACTACATGCATATAAATATATAAAAATTAATACAAAATAAATACAGATTAATTTTCGGGCAGAAAAACAAAAAGCTTGGGGAGCATGTAGAAGGTAGTACTTGAGCTGAACTCTGAAAAAGGAAAAAAACAGCTGAGATGAATGGAAACAAAGCTACAAAAGAGACAGGATCCCTCAAAGAACAATAAAATCCTAAACATACTACAATGCCCATATTTACTCACATTTCAAATAGGAAATTAAGAAAAATGCTTTTTCTCTATAACTCCTTCCACCTCAAGGTCCCTTTCCTCCATCTTGCATTCCTAGAATCATCATACTTTGATGGAATCCTCCACCAGATCATCCAAGGCTATGGCAGTGTCACATAACATCTGATAGATTTTATTATCAAATTGGAAAGGTTTTGCTCAATGATCACCTGTTTCTGTTCTCTGAGGACTAGCCTAGGAAATTCCAGAGAGACTCATTCTCAGATAATCAATCACAGGTCCTAAGGTTTTTGGTTGATGGTGACCTATAAAACTGATAAAAATCCCAAAGTACTCTTTGTCCTGCAGCTCTCTTCTGCAGTGATGGTGAAAGAGCAGCAAAATGGTTCAGAAGGTCCAAAATGTCATGTGCTTCTTGGACAGTTTACAAATAATTTAATGCTGGCATTTTAAATGTACTATCTATCATGAGAACTGAATGTATTAACTAGTGTGCCACGAGAACCTGAAGCAGAAAAAGGCTAGAAGAAGGTCTCTGGTTTTTATATAATATTTATAAAAGGAGATGGGCAAGAAACGCACAGATGTGGAGTGGTTGGCATCTGTAACAGGGGAAGGCAATACCCATGCTGATGAAGTTAAAGATTGACAAAAGTATCTGCATAGGTTTAAATAGTAAATCTTACTAAAAGTGAGGCTTTTCCATGTTGAACAGACTTTGTCCTTGCTAAAACAAAAAAAATATTACTGGGGCATTTGGAAGGAAGAGCTGGTTAGCAGACATTCCTTTTCTCCAATCTTTTACCTAGTTTCTTCTTTATCCTGAACTAGGGCTCTCAAAATTCTGACAAATCACCTACACTGCTGATGGCTGAGATGCCAGGAGTGAGCTGAGTTTGTAACAGGTGCTTGGTCCTTCTTTCCCTGGACCAGTGGTGCTTGAAAGGAACGTTAATAAATGTAACTATTTGATTTCAATCATTTGCAAGCTATCTCCCTCTCCCTGCCCCCTCTTGCACAGAGTACCAATGCAATGAAACTGCTGAAGGAATGGATTAAATTACAGTTAATTTCACCATTGACTGCTATATAACTCAGTGAATAAAATGACTAGTAAATGGAGTTATATCTGAGTTCAAAGGGTACAGGACTCAGAACACTGGATAATTATCTCATCTTCTATCCCACCACATTCTAGAGCAGAGACATCACGAGGAAGGTAAAACAATGTGAATAAATATACTTTTCAACTTTTTAAAAGATGAATGTTATGCCATTAAACTGACCACAATTGTAGCAAACACAGTAACAAGTATAAGAAGCATAAGAAATTCTTGTATTTGGTGTTCCAAGGAATATGTTTAAACAACAAAAAATATATTCATAGAGTTTCCTCTTAGTACCATATGTATGGTATGATCTCGTGCTAAGGTATACAAACACAAACACAGAGTGTATAGTCTGTATAGACTTATTCTAAGTTTTACAGAGCAACACAGTCCAGCTATGGGGTTCTATGAAGCTGACTATCTTAAAGTTTTGCATCTCTCTGGGTAACTAAAGCTATGAATGCTCCAAAATTGGAGTGAGAGAGAAGGGAAGAAAGAGTAAAATTATCTTTGTCATTTTTCAAGATTACAAGATATAGAAAAGGACTTAACTATGAACACAGAAGATGAATTTGGCCTTTTATAGACTGGTAACATTCTGCCTCTGACAAACATCTTAAAGGATCTACTGTCTGCCACTTGCCTTCTTCATGTACTGTCTGATGTAAGCCATTAGTATCATAGAAGTTTTCATATTGTGGTAGTTTTAGAAAATCCCTAGGGAAGGAAAAATTTTCATAGCTCAAGTATTCTCTAAGAACAAAGGTATTTTGTACTTTTGAAGTATATAAAACTTCATAATTGGGACAGGGAAGAGAAGTAACTAAAACAGTCAGTTTATGAATCTGGAAATACAAAAATTAATTCTGTATGGATGTTAGATTAAAATAATGTACTAAGGTAGATGACATTCAGTAATTAAATTTTAGGAATGGCAGAGGATACGTGTAAAATGAGAGCGGATCATAGAAGGCTTGAATGCTGGAGAAGATTCTTCTCCTTCCTGGAACACAATGGTGACTATATCATTTCCAATATGGCGCTTTCTTTCAACCTACAAATAAGGACAATAACATATTATGTAGATTTAGGGGGAAAATACTGCAACCCAAATAAAGTATATAAAGCTTTCCTAAAGGGGAAAAAAAATCCTCTAATCCCACCTTTTGCAAGAAACTTCTTTTTTTCATTTTCACACTTTCAGTTTCACTGTGTATGTGTTTTTTCTCTCACATTTTCACATTCACATTTTCACTTACAGATTTACCCTGCTTCGTAAGAGGTCAGAAGAACTAATAAGACCACAAGCTTATTTGGATGTTCATGAAACACTTTACATGTATAGCACCCTAACCTATTTTTAAAAAAAAATCAATAGAATTTCATTTCCTTTCCTTCTTATTCCCACCACATTCAAACTAAAGAAAGCAAATTTCATGTAACAAATATGTATAATCAAACAAAACAAATTCTCCAAGCTCTGTACACAAAGTATAAATGTCTCACAACAACTGAAGACAAGCAGGACGAAGATTCCAATTTCCCCCAGATCTCTAGCCAGTTGCCTGTTCTTCTTCCAAGTTATTTATTAAAGGTTTTTCAAATATTTTCATTTTTTAAAGAAATCAAATGAAAAGCTCAGCATAAAAACCAGAAATACTAGAGAAGATCAAAATTTTTTCTTTGAAATTCATTAGCATATACCTGTGTATTTGCACATATAAGGTATATGTGATATGCCATACTTAACTGACACTGCTAGATCCCCAAGAGCAAGGAAGGAGGGATCACTTTGTGTATATGGTTTGGCCGGGGCTTACTTAGCACACTGTGACACTCAATATTGAAAATCCTAATTCCTTCCTCGGAAGGACACTATTTGTAGCCCTTGGTTTTATTTCCTGGATATTACTATGTGTTTGTGTCATTGAAATAATGAGAAAAAAGATAACTAAAGTCCATTTTGAGGCAAAAGAAACATTTTTCTCCATATTTAACACAAGCCATCATCTCAGTAACCAGAATTCGTTAAGAAAATTTTTTATAAACTTTGTTACATAAATTGTTAAAGTAGGAAAAAACTGGCAGTGGTTGCTGGCAATGAGGATAATTGTCCTTGAATCTGTAAAAGTGAATATCTATGGATTACTAACAGAAGTTCCAGCACTTAACCCAGTTCCTGGCATATTAGCATTTAATAAGTGCTTTCTGGTTGGTAGATTATTTGACATAAGGTTTCAGGATTATATCTAAGGAGAGCACAGTTTCTATTTCTATTGTATATTAAGGCTTTAAAGACCATAACAACATACCTTTAGGTGGTGCAATAGATAAAGCAACAAGCCTGGAGTCAGAAAGACCTAAGTTCAACTCTGTCCTTGAACACTTAGGACTGTGTGACCTTGGGCAAGTCATTTAACCTCAGTCTGCCTTAGTTTTCTTAACTCTAAAAATGTGAATAAGAGCACCTAACTCCCAGGGTTGTTGTGATGATAAAATGAGATATCATAGTAAAGAATTTCGCACAGGCCCTGGCACAGATTAGGTGCTATATAAATATTAGTTATTTTTATTATAGTTATCATTATCTTTAGGTTACATGACTTTTGCATTTCTAATATAGCCTATGGGAGGAAGTAAAGCCTAGTGGAAAGAGCACTGGTGGTACACTCAGAAAACCTGGCTTTGCTCCTCAGTGCCAAGGTCTGTGAGACATCTGACTTCTTTCTGAGAATCCATTTCCTCATCTGTAAAATGGGTCTAACAATTTTACTACCTAACTCACATAGTTTTTATAAGAAAAATACTTTGTAAAACTGAAAGTGCTCTGTAAATACAAGTTTTTATTATGATGATATGTCACACTTACTTGCTGTTTATTCTCTTTAGAGTATGGTAACATGGTAGAAACATGAAACATAATCTCATGTCCTTGGTACACAGTATACACAGAATATAGTCCTGTAGTATCATCTGTGAAAACAGGAGACTACATTTAGTAAACACATTACATAAAGTCTGGAGGAAGAAAGTTTTTAATTTGTGGACCAGGGTAGAAGTATCCGATAGCTAGAAGTCTTTGTGGATGTGTTCACACACATCACATGTCTACATTCATACAGAAGACACTTGATTATCTACATTAGTAAATGGGGGGAAGAATTAGCATGGATAACCGAAAAGGAATAATTTAACACTAAGTTGTACTTGTTTTGGGATTTAATTTTGTACTTATATTTGATTGTGGGTGTGTCTAGTATCCTGGAAATTCAGAAATAAAATATGTGATTCAGGCAGTGTGGTATAGTGGGAAGAGCACTGGACTTGTAGTCAGAGAACTGGGTCTGAGTCCTGGCTCTGCTATTTACTAGCTGTGTGATCTTGGGCGAGTAATTGTGCCTTTATGGACCTTGGTTCCCTTGGTTATAAAATGAGGGTGGGATAGTAGGGTGTATCTGAGATCCTTTCTGTTTCTACTATTCTGGACTATTTGGTTCTTCCTTTCTCCATTTCGCAGGTTTCCACTTCACACTGAAGACCTGGACGACTTCAACTCTCAGACTAAAGAAAATCTCCAGCCTAAGACAAAGCTACCACTGCTTGCTTGCTCTCAATCTCTGTCTCTTTGCTTTCCATCTTCCCTGGGAGCAGAGATCAGTGTTTCAGTTAAAAAGAGAGAATGCCACATTGCTCAGTTCCTGGTAGCCTGGCCAGATGAGAGGTGCTTAAAGATTGTTATACTGTTAATAAAAACAGAGCATGTGATGTTGCAGAGAAGCAAATCATATTCTTGCATACAACTGGGCTAATTACAAGTGCACATAGTCTAGAGGTGTAGAAATTCGTCCCTGACAATCAGGGGCACATGTTTTATCCTAGCGCTCCCAGATCACTTACTGTGCATTTCAACATATGATGGATCAGTGATTTCACTGGTTTGGATACTTCCTCCACTAAGGTAGACTGAACTAAACGTTTCTACACCTTAGTAGACAGTCTTCATGAATTGTTTTCTGAGTGTGTGCAGCCTCCTACTCCCTTAAAAAAAAATCATCACTTGGTGGCCAACCCTCTGGTGATCACTTAGCTTTCAGATGGCAGACCTAATGTCCATGGCCCTTCCAACCTGGAAGAGCCTGCCCAAATTTGTATTCCATTTGTAGTCTTCAAGAATTTAGGGTCACCTCCCTGCCATGATGAGGCATGGAAAGAGGCCCTCATTAAGTGACTCCCTATATGCCTCAAGAAGGCCACTTCACCTCTCTTTTGTATGTCAATTCCTTATCCATCAAAGAAGTATAACAATACTTATGTCTATTTAATCTTACCATATTACTGTCAGGATCAAATGAGATAGAGGAAATGAAAATACTTTTAAAACTGCAGGCACTATATAAAAATTTAGGAAATTAGTACTATCATCACTATTATCATTACAATAATTCCAAGGTACTGGGACTGATTTGTGTTCACAAAGCACAATGATGCCACAATGTACACATAATCAATATGAACCACTGATTTCATGACTTTTTTCCAATCACATTCATGTTGTTATTATTCCTCCCACTAGAGTTTATGGTCAAATACTGGCCAGGTTATTTCTGAGAGATGTCAATATAAAAATGAAAGCACAAGCACTGGATATCTTACTTTTGGTGTCCAGACCTCCTCGATACCCTGTCCAGCCTTTTAGTGTAATTGTGTCACCCAGAAGATTGACTAATTTTTGAAAAGCTTCACTGCCAGTTTCTGAAGAAAGAAGAAATCAAGCATTAGGAAAATCATCCAATCAGAGGTCAGGTGACAACATGTGGATTCACAGTTTTCATTTTCTAAGGGAAACCTGAAAATTGGCACATGGCAATATGTACTACTGGTAAGTAAAATGTGAAATTCATTCCTTTTCTTTGGACATCCTCCCTTCCAGGAAAGGTCGTAGTCTCAGGAACTTCAAACAGTGCTTTGTTCTGGGCCTCATGTAGTTATCATATAAGAAGTAGCATAGTTATCTATGTACATGTTACATCTTTGGCATATGAGATCCACAAAGGCAGGGACTGGATCTGATCTGAACTTTGTATGTCCTTCAGTGTCTAGCACAGTGTTCTGACCAAAGCAAGCACTCATTGAATTGAAAGCAAGCAACTGAATTTGCTGAATTGAATTGGAAAGTATACTGTAACTTTCATCATGGAAGGGGAACACATAAGATTTACAACTATGTCAACCAATTAAAATATTACATGGCTAACAGATACTGTTATTAAGTAATTTCTGTTCAATCAATCAATAAGCATTCATGTACTTATATGCTCATAGGCAATGTGTCAGGGGCTGAGAATACCATGACAAAATTGATAAAGTCCCTTCCCTTAAGGAGCTTGCATTATTTTGGTGGAGACAATACAAACAGACACAATAAATACAAAATAGACACAAAGTACTTTAGGGAAAGAGGACTTAGCAGTTGCGGGGGTCAGGAAAGGAGTTAGGTATACGGCGGTGCTTGAGCTGAGTCTTGAAGGTTGTAAGGGATACTACGAGGGAGATGAAAGGAGCGAGAACATTCCAGCCATGAGAAGGGCCAGTAGAAAGGTATGGAGATGCAATATAGATTACTGTGTGTGAGTCACTGAAAGGTTGCCAGTTTATCTACAACAGGGAGTGGCCAACTATAGACTAAGGGCAAGATGGCATGCTGCCTGCTTTTGTATTGTCTCTCCAGATAAGATTGGGTTTTTTTTTGTTTTTTTTTTGTTAAAACACAATAAAATTTTATTTTAAAATGTAAAATCCATTTTTTTGCTCAAGGGCCACACAAAAACAGGCAAGGGCTGGATTTAGCTACTAAGACTGTGGTTTGCTAACCCTTGGTCTACTAGACCATGAAGTTGAAAAGAGGGTGGAAGTGGCAATGAGAATAAGGACTAGCCTGACTCCCTTCCTAGAAGTGGTGTCAAGTGGGGTATGAGAAAAGGTAGAGCTTGACCTGGAGAGGACAAAAAAGGAGGCAGTGTCATTTAGGGAAAGCCAAGTCTCCATCAGTACTCAATAGGAGGGGCATGAGGGAAAGATATCTAAAGTGAAGGGCAGTGGGTCAGTTATGGAGGAGGAATTCGAGTGCATACAACATTCTTGGTGGAATCTATGATAGGAAAGAAGGCAGGTTGGTTAGTTTTTAAGAATGCTATAATAACAGCAGGAGAGTCTAAGCATCATGAAATATTAAAGGAACTACAGGAAGTTCTCTGGCACTTTAGGTAGACCTTCTATGGGGGGAAGTTATGGGCAAGACTTGCCCAGGATGAGGATGTAGTTAGATGGCAATCTATCTGCAGCAGTAGAACGGGTGCCTACTTTAAGGAGATCACAGGTTCATTTACTACTACACATACTGATTTTTGTAGAAGCAGCAGAGCTCCACTAATTTCCTTTTGATAAATGTTTTTGTCATACAAATTATTGAATGCAAGGGCAAGTCTATTATTTTGAGCTCATTTCCCCATTTCCCTGATCTTCTGAAGTCACAAAGTAAATCTGTACCACTGCTATATATGTCATATAGCAGCAGATCCTGCATAAAATAGTGGAGAGTTTTGAGTTAGAGACTGAGAATCATGAACTTTACAAATATTATCATTGATAGATGCTTCTCTGCAAAAATTCTTAAAATGGAAGAGACAGGAATTGCTAAAACTGTAACCAGAGCAGATGACTGATTTTAACTCCCAGAAAATAAAAGTTATTGCTGGACTCACCATTACTGAACATTTCATCATCAGTGAGTTGCCCGTCTTTGGCATAAAGAATCCCAAACTTAAAATTTACACATCCCTTAAAAAAAATAAAGACAACATTTTAGAACACAGATAGGAACTGAAATGTTCATTATTTTTGCTAGAAGAGCACGGATGATTACAAAATGTTCTACTTTGTATAGAAATAGAACACTAATTCAACAGCACAGTATAAGTATGCACTGTGTAGTGGTAAGAGCATTAGATTTGAAGTCATAAGACCTGGGGTTATTGCTTCAATATGAGCTATGTGACCCTAAGCAATTTGATTAATCTCTCTTGACTTCATAGTCCTAATCTGGAAAATGGGGATAATATTCCCTGCACTGCCTATATTACCAGGTTGTTCTGAGAAAGTGCCTTATAAACCTTGAAGAGCTATAGAAATTGCAGATATTATAGGATACTCCCTTTGAGTAGGATCATAAGATTATCAATAGAGAACTGGAAGGGACTTCAGAGGCTATCTAGTCCAGGTAACTTGTCCAAGATACACAGGCAGTTAAAGCATCAGAGGAATGATCTGAACCCAGGTTCTCTGACTATAATGCCAATGCTCTTTTTAAAAAAATAATTTATCTTTTTGCTGTATTTTAAGTTCTGAATTGTCTCCCTCTCCCCAACCTATTATACTAGAAGAGGCCACAATATGACACAGATTTATAAATATATGTGAAACCATACTATGCATACTTCTATTTATCAATTCTTTCTCTGGAGGTGGGAAGCATCTTCCTTCATAGGTCCTATGTAGTTGATTTGAGTATTGATAATATTCAGAATAACTTGATCGTTCACAATTATTTTTCAAATGACATTGCTTTTATGGTATACAACATTCTCCTGGTTCTGTTCATTTTACTTTTCATTATTTCACGCGAGTCTTTCCATATTTTCCCCAAATCAACCAGCTTGTTATTTCATCACAGTAGTATTCCGTCAGCCAAAGCTCTTTTTACTGTACCATGTTGCCTGAATAGTGTTTCCCAGTCCCTTTGTGACCTGATGGCATGCAGCTGGAAGGGCAGTAAGTCCAAGGGGAATTTCAGAGAGGCAGGCTTTGATCTCATTTACATTTTTAAAACTTCCTAACAAGTAAAGATGTTTCAAAACAGAATGGGCTGCTTTGCCAAACAGTGCATTTGCTAGAGGTCTTTAAGGAGAGGTGCGATGATCACTTAGGGAAACCAGAGAGATTTCTGTTCATGCACAGGTTATACTAGATGATCTCTGAGGTCCCTTGTAGACTTAGATCTTTTGATCTTAAGTATCTGTTGTCCTGTTCATATGGGGAAAGTCAGGCCCAAGCAATGGAGACCATTGGTGGATGACAAATAGATCTGGAACAAGAGTGACTTAGATACAGGCTGGTGAGTCATGGCTGAAAGTCAAGTCAAAGTCTGCGCCCCTTCTAATACACCAGAGTAAGAAGCTAGGAAGTTGGGGTATTGAGGGAGCACCTATATATAGATATATATACATATATATATGTGTATATATATATACACACACACACATATATATATATGGTCTTCTAGTATAAGGCAGCAGTTGAGGTGGAGGAAAAGTCCATGAGCCTGGCACTGAACTGACTGACAAAGGATAGAGCGTGTCCTAGGGGTGGGTAGATAAGAGCTACCAGGCTGTTTTATCACTGGGTGATAAATTTAGATCGAATGAACCTCAAGGGAAAAGAGGTCACTGAGTGATGGTGGTAGAGGGACAGTCTAGAAGTGTCAATGGGAAGCAAGTATTCTGATACCCCCACTAAGACCAGTGAGGTGGGGGTTTTGAGTGAAAGCACAATCATTGCTAGAAAGGGTGGCTAGAGGTGCCATATCATCAGAAGGCACCTAGGTCTCAGTGAGAGCCAGAAGATGGAGGGAGTATTAAAGGGATACAAGGGATTAAAGGGATACAATCTAGAGGTTTCTGTGGTAAGCCACACCAATTTCCTCTTCTATAAAGATCTTCCTGTTGGCATAACTGTAAGAATTTTTCTAAGACCTAGGCGGTCATCAAATAGATGACATGCTATTGGCAAATTCCTATATTAATATTTATAGCAGTTACTGAAAAAACAAACCATGCCATACCATATTCTCTCTAGTCAAAATGGTCCATACAATCAAAAGATGGATTGAATAATAGAATATGTAACATGTGCTATGTGATGTTGCTGGCATAGGAAATGAAGCATGCCTTCTTGCTTGGCAAGTACACTATAGTCAGTTTGAGGTATCATGCTCAAGTCTACAATAAAACCTAGGGCTATGGCTTTTCATGGTCCCTCTAGTTTTAGAGGCTCTAGGAACCCTTTAGACCCTTCCTTCTCCCTCCTCCCTCATGGTTAATCCTTCTTGGCTTGGGTACAGAGCCTGCAGGTCTCCATCCAGCTTCTTCCTGTATTACAATTCACCAAAAGCCAAATGACTTAGTAAATAGTTTTATGCAGCCCTAAATGAACAGTTTTAGGGTAATGTAGCAGAAGCTGAGCATACTAGACAAGGTATAGGATAGTATAAACCACGAACTAAACTATGAGACTGGATTAGGTGCCAAATTGTTAGAGGCATGTGAGGTCCAGTAACTTTTCCACTAAGTGAAGGTAAAATCACAGAGCTGAGACAAGTGCATTTCAGGCTTGGGGGATGGCCAGGACAATGGTACAGAGATGTGGGAGGGAGTCTGGCAGGATCTCAGAGTATGGGAATGGAAGTAATCAATGAGATTGGAAAGATAAGCTGGGTCCAGGTTATGAAGGACTTTAAAAGGCAAACAGTTTATTTTTATCCTAGAATCAACAGAAAGTCACTGGCATTTAATTAACAGACAAATGACATAGTTGAATTGGCAGTTAAGGAAAATCACTTTGGTGCTATGTGGAGGATAGACTGGAGTGCTGAGAGAGAGTAATTAGGAAGCTGTTGCAATGATATTGTAGGTGAGAAGAAATGAGGGCCTGAACTAAAGGGGTGACTGTATGAGTAATGAGACAGAGTTGAAAGCAAAAGATGTAGAAACCAAATAATTTGGCAGCTCACTGGGGTTAGGGAAAATGAGGAGGGAACTATGAAACTGAAGATATGACTATGAGACTGGAAGAATGGTGGAGACTTTGACAGAAATATGGAGGTTTGGAAGAGATATGGGTTTTTGGGGAAAGATAAGTTCTATTTTGGACATGTTGGTTTTGGGGTTCCTTTCAGCTCTGGATCAATGATTCATTATCTTTTTCTCTTTTTTCATTCAGGGATATAAATTTGTCTCTAAGAATTCTTTAGCTGCATCTCATAAAATGTGATATTATCTTTAGAATAATTGTTATTGTTTCTTTATAATTTGTCATTTGACAAGCAACATTCATTTAGGTCTAGATATTTTGATCCTATTTCCCACTGATTTCTAACGTATTTTAGAAAATCTTTATTTTCTGAGAGAAGCCCTCACTATTAACCACTGATGGGGAGAGAAGTATGCTGGGGAGAGGCCAGGAAGGGTTTGAAGTTGTGGAAAAAAGCGGGCCCTTCTAGGCAGAGAATAAGTGCCAGGCATCCAAAGGCTACAGGCCAGGAGTTGGTGAATTATCAATAGGTCCATCAGGTTGTCATCAGCAAAAGAGATCTAGTCTCCCATGATGGAGGCCTTGTTTCCCATTCTGGACCATCAAGGTCTCAAAAGACATTAGCCGGCAGTTAAGATGAGCCTTCATGCACTGCTCCCAACCTTCTTCAAAGTTCTGATGGATTTCTGACTGTATTTGTTTCAAAGGTCTTTTGCCTTGTAATTTGCTACATCCACCAGAGTGGCTTTTTAAGTATTCTTCCTATAGAGCCTGAACTTGTAACCCAGATGTTTCACAATGGCACTGCTCTGGTACAGGATGATGTCTTGATATGTGACTCTGAAAAGCTTCCTATAGAAATGGCTAACCCTGAGGTCCTTCTGCATCTAGATTTCTTTGGTCGTTATATCTTCCTTCCAGATCCTGTCATGATCACCCAACAGAATCCATATGGTTTCACATAGTCTTAGTGGTTTACTTAGTGGTATATATATAAGTATACATATACTTAGATGGTATAGGGAGGCAGAACAGAAGAAAGAGGCCTGATTACTATTTAAACCACACTGCAATTTGTAAGTAAGGTGTTTAAAGCTGTGTCTTTCTAAATTGATCACTTCTGTGTCCTCAGAGCATGATCTTTTCTTTGTGCATGTTTCAGGTGCATATCTGAATTAAACGTATACTTACCTACTTTCATTATTTAGCTATCTCCAAATCTCTTAACAAATTCATTTCGTTTCAGCATTCTGTTTAGGAGTTTTTTTTCTTTTGTGGAAACATAGTCTGTTAGTAGGGTACTTAAATATATTTAACTATCTTTTTTTAATTTTTTTTTTTGCAATTCACGTAACTTTTCCTTAAGAAAATCAGTTGCTTTGCTATTGGTTATGAAATTATATTGAAATTGTTTTTTAATCAATTATACATGAAAATATGACGCAGTTCTCTTGTTTATCCCTCTTAATGCTTTCTAATTTGAATTCTGCTTTGTCTGATTCCAGTCATTATTCCAACTCTTGATTTTCTGGTTTGAGCTGAAGCATTATATACTTTAGTTCTTCCTCTAATTTTAAATTTGTATCTGTTAGTCTTAGGTGTGTTCCACATAGAAAAAATACTGTTGGAGTTGTGTTTTTATTTTACTCAGAAACTAGTTCTTATGACAATGGAACTCAACCTATTTACGTTCAATATTACAACCTTTAAATTTGTTTTTTTTTCCTATATCATACTATATTCTATTATTGGTTGTAAGCAAGGACAATAAACTACCTAATTTCATGAGTGCGAATATTATTTCAATCCTAAAGCATACACACATAACAAACAGTTCTTATATATTGTAATATTACTTCTATAAGTTTTTCAAAAATTTAACTTCTGGACCCTCTTCCTTATTTGACAGAAATATCACTCTGTGATTATTTCCCTTTCCCTTTCCACACTTTTATCTTTTCCTTTTATTTTCCTTTGTAGTACCCATAACAAAGTTAGTCTTCTTATCAATGATTTTACTTTTATTTTTGTTTGAAAAATTTTCCTCTTCAAACCCATTTGTGCCATTTAGTTAACAAATCAACTTCTGGCTGGTTTGTTTTCCTTAGGAACTTATACTGAAGTAGATGCCACTGATGCCCCTCACTGTGATAACACTATTATAGATGTTAAATCAATACCTCTGGTGTTTTGATGTCTACTCCTCACTCCCATTTATAGCCCCACCCCCAATCACCAGTAAGTGATTATACTGAGAAAGATGTTGACTAAAACAATATTACTTTTATTTATTATTCCTCTGCAGAATTTATAGGCAGTCATTAGTCATTCATAGTTATAAAGGGTGAAGGCTGGGTTGCTTTTCTGTAAATTTTTGAAACTTCTGTGATGTCTTAAATTATGCTCATTTTTTTCTGGGATTAAGTCCTATTTTCCTTGATTTTTTATTACATTATATCACAATTTCTCTTACTAGTCTTCATCTTGAGTGAAAAACTCCGTTCAATTTGAAGTATATGTATTGGGTTTTTTTGTATTCCTCTAAAATAATCTCCTATTACCTTGTCACTGTAGTCTTAGAATTTAAAGGCAATGTATTTGGATGAGTTGAACCTCAGGTATATCCCTGTTAGCAACCCATGGATCTCATCAATTTGGAATCTCTTCTCTGATTTCTGTATTTTTAAGAAATTTTCTTGCACAATTTTTGAATTATGGCAGCCAAAGTCTTTCTTCACCTTTCCTAGTGAGTCCAGTAACTCCTAGGCTATCTCTCTAGTCCCTAATATATTTGATATTCAGAGTTTGAGGAATCTGCAACTGTGTGTTACATTTGTATATATCCTATTTCCTCAAATGGATTGTAAGGAAAATATCTTTAAATCGCTGTTTATTGATGACAGCTAGTGAAGGCAAAACCTACTGCTTTCTGAGGCAATCTATTCCATTTTTAGATCTTGTAGATTGTTAGGAAATCTTTTCCTTACATCAAATGACACACTTTCTTAGAGGTATTGGCAGCAGCCAATGACCTCCTGGTCTTCTATTCATCAACCCCAATGCTCAAATTGCATTGATGGTGAGGCACCAGCTCTTAAATACGTCCTTCACTTGACCCTTCCTTTCTACTACCACTGCTGCCACACTAGTTCAAGTCCTAATACCTCTCACTTAGACTATTAAAAGGACCGCTTAACTCACTTCCCAGACTCCAGCCTCTCTCCTTTGCAATGCATTCTGTACACTGACGACACAGTGTTACTCCTGAAGTACAAAGAATCACAGATTTAGAGCTATAAGGGAACTTTGAAGTCATCAGGCAACCCCTTCATTTTATAGATGAGGAAACTAAGGCCCAAATAACTTTCCATAGGTTATATTAGTCAGTAAGTGGCAGAACCAGGATTTGAACTTAGGTCTTCTTGCTCTTTCCATTGCACAATGACACCTTGTTCCTGAACATGTATTCCTTTCATCCTCTCTATCCAATATACATAAAACAAGCAAAAAAATAAACCCTTCATTGGCTCCCCACTGCTAATTAAAGTTAAAGTAATTTAATTTTAAAAATCCTCCTTATATCCTAATATTTAAGGGTCTCCACAATATGATTCCAGTCTACCAACTATCTTTTAACCTTATGCTACTCTCTTTTACATATTATACCTTCCATACAGTCAGGTGGAGTAGTGGATAGAGTACTGAGCCTGAAGTCAGAATGATCTGAGTTCAAATCCTTCAGATACTTATAGCTCTGTGACTCTGGGTAAGTCACTTAATCTTTGTTTGCCTGAGTGTCCTCATCTGCAAATGGGGATAATAACAGTACCTACCTCCTGGGGTTATTTTGAGAATGAAATGAGATAACTGAAAAGCACTTAGCACAGTGCCTGGCACATAAGCTATGGACATGTTGGGGTAACAGCTTTGAGCATGTCTAGTTTAACTGCAGATATGATTTGTGTCTTTAAAGTTAGTGTAGCTGAGCTGTTTGTTCTCTCTCCTATCTTTTCGGCTGTGCTCCTAGCTGCTGGGTCTAGTATGGAACCACTGAGAAGGGAGAAGGACTTTACCCTTCCCCTGTTCTTTCTCTTTCACTCTGGCTCCAAGAAATGGGCCTATGGGTGTTTGTTTCTGTTCTGCGCTGTCTGTCCTCAGTTTCACATGTTGGAGGTGATTTCCATGGGACCAGGAGTTTAAACCGTGGTGACCTTTGAGCCTGGATGGTATGTTGGTGGTGTAGCAGCTAGCCATTTTAGCATGGAAGCCCTGGGAAGCCAGGGTGCCTGGGAGCAAAAACGGGGTTTTGAACTTGGTTGTGGATTGTGATCTATGGGAACTGAGCTAAACTGTAAATTTAATCCCCTTCTCTTCCCCAGTGACTGAGGTGGTAGAAAAGGGGAAGAGAATTATGCCTCCCACATGCCGGGGGGAGTGAGTTTGTATATTTATGATTATCCCCTCTGAAGAAATATTTTCCTTTGTGATAGCTCCACAGTGTTACATTAGCTACTGTTATTATACACATAGGATATCATAGGCTTAGAATTGGATAGGACCTGAGAGACCATCCAATCTAAGCCTCTCAATTTACAGATAAGAACACTGAGCCCAAAACAACTAAAGATACAGATACAGAGCTGATACAAAGCAGTTGCAAAGTTATCTAAGTGTCAAAGTTTTGACTTGAATCCAAAGTCCAGTGCTCTCCCCATTCTACCATGCAGCTCTCTCAGTGAAGATCACAAGATCCCAGAACAAAGGCCGCTAGTCCTCTATTTCTTTGTACCTTTCACTGACATAGCACAGTCTTCCACAGAGTTTAATCAACATTAGTTAAAGAAATGCTCTTATCAGCACTATTTCAGACAAATTTAATTCCTAGACAACAGGATCTGTCAGTGTATTTATTAACACAATTATACCACAACAAAGAGATCTGGAAGAAGTGGAGAGTGGAAGTTTACCTGTAATGCTTTTAGGGACACCCAGATCCTCAGACAAAAAAGCATTAGACTAACAATAAATATAGAGTGATTTAGTAATGACAGATTCATATACTGCTTTTTTGGAAGTGAACTGAGTGAAAGATCATCTCTTTCAAAACCCTCATCTTAGAAATGAGTTAACTTGAGTCCAAGAGAGCAAGAGATGTCAGGCTTGTGGTGTAACAGAAATAGAATGCTGTGGTCATAGGTAGAGAAATAGAGTTCAAATACCTACTCTGCTACTCGCTACCAGGGTCACCGTGGGCAGTCAGCTAACTTCTCTATAAAGGGCTTGACCTAAGTTGTTTTTAGCTCTAAATTTTGTACCCTAGTCATGTTACCTTAGTCCAGTGCTCTCTCATGTATACCACACTGCTTTTTCAGGTCTGAGAAGAGTCACTTCAACAGCCAAAATACCATACAAGGACATATACAAAGATGACCTCCAGTACAATTCAATTCACTGATAAAATGACTGAATTCTTTAGAATCCTGCATTAGCTTCTTCAGGATCTATTTCAGTGACTCAATTTATATATGTTCACTGATCTAGGAATGATCAAATATGGAACATATATGTAGATATACATATACATACATGCACATATAAAATACATTTGTAAGGAGACTCACTTTTATGGACAATTTAAGTTCTAATTTTTAGTTTTTTTGGAAAAATAGTATTTCTTTAAAGCTTTAAAATTTATAAAACATTTTTCTCACAACAACCTTACAGGATCTGTAGAATAAATATTAGTACCTCCATTTCACAGACTGAGAAATTAAGATTAAGAAACTCATTGAGGGTTACACAGATAAATGTCAGAGCTGGAATTCAAACCCAACTCTCTGTTAATTCTAATCATAGGACCTTTTTTCACCACATTACTCTGTCTCTCAGTTAGCGTGGCACAATCCAACATGGACACAAACTGGACTGAGAAAGTTAGAGTCATTTCACTTCACAAGTAAAAATGAAGCTCTGGTGACAATGACAGCTCCCTTCCTAGGCAAACTGTCCTCTCACTCCTCAAATTACTCTTAACATTTTGCCTGGACCTCTTTGTATTTACCTTATTTTCATTTTATCAGTTATTTGAAAACTAACCCATTGCCAAACTGGACTATAAGTTCCTTGAAGGCAAAGACTATAACTTTGGAATAGGTCCCTAATGTTTGTTCTACTAAACTGAGTTGAAATAGCCTTCACTCCCAGGGAGGAACATGGGGAGAGTGGAATGAGATGCATTTTGGGAGCTGTACTACACACCATTTTTTCTTTCTCTTCCTTTCCGTAGTTTTATTAGTGATGATTTCTGGAACATTCTGGAAGTTGGAGCAGGTTGTTTGGTTTAAAGTCATAACTTTCTCTTTGATTCTTTGCTTTTTTTTTTTTTAAAAGCCCCATGTTCCTTCTTATAATTGTTTAAAGAATTTATTTCTGTGACATTATTTTTCTGTTTATGTCTTGAAATCAATTATTAAAAATTAGGAAAACATCTCTAATTATATAAAGGAAGTAAATGAAAAATATGAGGATATAAAAATGCCTTTGTTAGTATAATTTTCACACTTTACTCAATATATTCCCTGGTTATTTTATTATCCAAACAATGTGGGATTATGTGGCTAAATAAAAATCAAGTGCTATAGAGACAGCAGCACTTCTGGGAGCCTCTGAAGGTCTTTTAATGATAATTCTTCTGTAAGCATTTTTTTCTTAAGATTAAGTGATTTGCCCAAGGTCACACAGCTAGGGAGTATATGGCAGGATCTGAACTCACGTCTCCCTGACTTCAAGCCCAGTACTCCACTCATTGAAACATGTGTTGGTTCCATTTTTTACTTTCAATATACAAGATTTCACAGGTTACAGATCTAGAAGGAAGAGTAGAAATAATCTAGTCCAATCTCTTTCATATTAGGTATCACAAAATGGAGTCCCAGACAAAGGAACTGACTTATCCATTGACACACAGTTAAGCAGCAGAGTTTAGATTCAAACTTTGGTCTTTACTAGCTCTGACCAAGGTTTCTACTTCATTGTAGTTGGTGTTTCAATCAAATCAGTCTCTTATAAAAGAAAAACAAATGAAAGGAAAAATCTTATTTCCTTCTCAAATTTAGGAGGCTAGAAGGTAAAAATATTTGAATAAATATATATGGTATTATAGTAAGAGATATTCACAATGACAAATTCACTCACGCCAGCTAATCATACCAGGTGTATAAGATGTAAATGAAGAAAATTACTAGGGTTTCTCCCAAAGTTTTCTAGTGCCTAGTTGCAAGCAAAAGCTAAAAATACCCTTAGAAACACTTATTGACAAGTTTTAGAGATACATGTTTCTGGGTATGCAAACAACAATTTCTGTTAAAATGAACAGTCACTGCAAAAAACCAGAGCTGTGCTGGTCACCACCACTGAAGGGTGACCCATGTGTTGAACAAATATATCTGCAGCAATTTGAGGGCCCCACAAATGAGGTTACACTTACCTCTTGTTCTTCAAGAACCAGTAAGTCCTGTTAAAAATCAAAAACAATTAATGTTTGTTTTCAAAGATAATGTTTTTACTTTTTCTGAAGTCAAGCTAATACATTCAGTTCAATTTTTCTACATTTCTTTATGAGTTATTAAAAATAACATGAAAGCTGGTTTTCTAAATATTATCCAGATAATGTTATAGTCAAAGAAAGGAATCCCAGCTGAGGTTCTTTGTTGTGAGAATCATCTGCTCATTTCCCTGCTATAGCTTAGTTCAGATTGAAGTCTGTACGTCAAGCAGAACAAAATCCTATTTACCTAGAGAAGCAGTTTGTGTAAAACAAACAATTAAATATAGCTCTTCTAGAAAAGTGGAAATTACATGACATAAAATGTTTCACAGCTAGGACTTCCCAGATAGGTAAAAGAACTATTAGGAAGATGATGGTAGAGGTATAGAAAAAGCAGACAATGGGACAAAGGGGAGGAACCAAGTACAGTAGGTAGGTTGGTGGCAGGCATGCAGACATTCCCTTCTCCTTGTACTGGCTGATGCAGCCACCACATGGGCATCTTCTAATTAGTACAAGTGAATTGAGACAGTAAAATAAAATCTTTTCCAATCAAGGCTTTCATTTTCTTTTCTTTTTTAAAATTCTAATTTATTTATTTATTTTTAGTTTTCAACATTCATTTCCACAAGATTTTGAGTTCCAAATTTTCTCCCCATCTCTCCCCCTCCATCCATTGCCTGTATATCTTATTTCCCAGTTGCATGTAAAAACAATTTTTAACATTCGTTTTTAAAACTTTGAGTTCCAACTTTTCTCCCTTCCTCCCTCCTCACCCATTACCAGTTAGAAGGCAAGCAATTAGATATATGTTATACATGTGTAATTATGCAAAAGATTTCCATAAAAGTCATGTTGTGGAAGATTAATTATATTTCCCTCCATCCTATCCTGCCCCCCATTTATTCTATTTTCTCTTTTGACCCTATCCCTCCTCAAAAGTATTACTTCTAATTATGCCCTCCTCCCATTAGCCCCCCATGCCCTGCTTATCCCCTTCTACCCTACTTTCCTGTAGTATAACAAAGAGTTTCATAGCAAATTGAGTATGCATGTTATTCCCTCCTTAAGCCAAATGTGATGAGAGTAAGGTTCCCTTTTTCCCTCTCACCTCCCCTCTCTTCCCTTCCACTGAAAAAGATTTTTCTTGCCTCTTTTATGTGAGAGATAATTTGTCCCATTCTATTTTTCCCTTTCTCCTCCCAATAAATTCCTCTCTCACTCCTTAATTTGATTTTTTTAAATGTCATCTCTTCCTAGTCAACTCACCCTGTGCCTTCTGTCTATCTGTCTATATGTATATAATCCCTTCAACTACCCTAGTACTGAGAAAAGTCTCAAGAGTTACAAATATTATCTTTCCATGTAGGAATGTAAACAGTTCAACTTTAGTAAGTCCCTTATGATTTTTCTTTCCTGTTTACCTTTTCATGCTTCTCTTGATTCTTGTGTCTGTAAGTCAAATTTTCCATTCAGCTCTGGTCTTTTCATCAAGAATGCTTGAAAGTCCTCTATTTCAATGAATGACAATTTTTCTGAAGTATTATACTGAAGTATTATTGCTGGGTAGGTGATTCTTAGTTTTAATTCTAGTTCCTTTGACTTCTGGAATACCATATTCCAAGTCCTGTGATCCCTTAATGTAGAAGTTGTTAGATCTTGTGTTATCCTGATTGTATTTTCACAATAGTCAAATTATTTCTTTCTGGCTGCTTGTAATACTTTCTCCTTTAACTGGGAGCTCTGGAATTTAGTTACAATATCCCTAGGAGTTTTCCTTTTGGGATCTCTTTTAGGAGGTGATCAGTGGATTCTTTCAATATTTATTTTACCCTTTGGTTCTAGAATATCAGGTTTTCCTTGATAATTTTTTGAAAGATGATGTCTAGGCTCTTTTTTGATCATAGGCTTTAGGTAGTCCCATAATTTTTAAATTGTCTCTCCTGGATCTGTTTTCCAGGTCAGTTGTTTTTCCAACGAGATATTTCACATTGTCTGCTATTTCTTTCCTTCCTTTGGTTTTGTTTTATAATTTCTTGATTTTTCAAAAAGTCATTCGTTTCCATCTGCTCCATTCAAATCTTTAAGGAATTATTTTCTTCAGTGAGCTTTTGGATCTCCTTTTCCATCTGGCCAGTTCTGCTTTTCAGGACATTCTTCACCTCATTGGCTTTTTGGATTTCCTCTGTCATTTGTGAGTCTATTTTTTACAGTGTTTTATTCTTCAGCATTTTTTTGGGTCTACTTTAGCAAGCAGTTGACTCATTTTTCATAATTCTCTTGCATCACTCTCATTTCTCTTTCCAATTTTTGCTCTACTTCTTTTACTTGATTTTCAAAGTCCTTTTTGAGCTCTTCCAGGGCCTAAGAACAAGTCATATTTTTCTTGGAGGCTTTGGATGGAGGAGCTTTGACTTTATTGTCTTCTGTTTGCATGTTTTGGTCTTCCGTGTCACCAAAGTAAGATTCTATAGTCTGATTCTTTTTTTTTCCGGTTTTTGCTCATTTCCCCAGCCATTTACTTGTCTTTTGAGCTCTTTGTCAAGGTAGTTCTCTGCTTCCAGTGGGGGTGGGAGGTGTACTGTCAGCCACTCAATGCCCCCATAATCTGTGAGCCTAGAGTTCTAGAAACAGTGCTATCTCTGCCCCTGTTGCTGTTGCAGGTTCCTCCGCCCCCTTCCTCCTCTGCCACCCTGGGGCTGGACCACTTGGCTTTCCCACACTGGTCCCACAGGCTTTTTCCACTGACCTTCCAATTTGTCCTTGGTGTTTTGGGCTCCTGAAGTCTGGAAACTGTCACAGGTGCCAGAGATTCATTCCCCCTGAGGCCTGCTCAGGTCCTGTCTGTGCCTGCATGGCCCACAGTGGACTGTGCCCTGCCCCCAGAATGGTGCAACAGACAATTTCTGATGACCTTCCAGGCTGTCTTGGGCTGGAGATTGGCTTTACTCCATCATTCTGTGGGTTCTGCAGCTCCAGAATTTGTTTAGAGTAATTTTTTACAGATATTTGCCTGAGCTTGGAGGTAGCACTCTAGAAAGTCTGTGCTGTTACTCCACCATCTTGGCTTCTTCCCAAAGGTTTTCATTTTAGAAAAAGAAATTTTCTATTAATCTGACACTACAGAAAAAAGGCAGTGATTTCACAGTACATTTCCTGTCTTTGAGTTTCTTGGAGATTACATATGGAACAAGGCTCGGAATTATCAGATGTTTAATAGCTACTAGGTAAGTTTTAGGCCTGGAATAGTCTGTCCACAGCTATTTGACACAGTTTTATTCTTGGGCTGGTGAAGGAGCACCTATTACCCAAAATGCTTTTGATCTATTTCTAATAACGAATAATGAACAGCCCTATTCTGTTCAACATTTTTAAAAATCAATAACTTTGTGGAATCCAAGGACTAATAAACATTACATTGATGATTTCTCATAACTAAGAAGGAATTCTTATTAAAGAATATGTAAAACTAGAACTATTTTATGCAACATATAAAACTGGAAATGTTTAAAATTACAATGGAATTCTGGGATTAGCCTGAGTAAATAACCATACTTGGTTATACATATGGGGAGGATGTTGGGAAAGTTAATGAAGATGAGTGAAGAAAAAGTTATGCAAAGTTATGCTTTAAATGAACACTAAGAACATCTCTCATGATGTCAGGGTACAAGATACGTACCTATATGTTACTGGATCACCAAAAGACAAACACTAGTAGAATGACAAGTATGAGAATGTATAATTTCCCCAGTCTGGCATTTTCCCCATATGATATTGGTAGTAGCAGCTTCAAGTTTGATGCCCTGGGAGTATAATTTATCCATGTCTGGGAAAATGAATTTTTAAAAAGTATCTTGTTGCTCTCTTACTCTCTTCTCCTTTACTTTAGGTTTAATTGTTCTCTTAATAATATTCCTGCCTTTCTCTGTTTGATGATCACTGTCCTTGATAAAGATGATGAAAATTAAGTAAAAGTTACGTAGGTCTGCTCTCTAATCTGCCATTGAGTAACATTAAATCATCTTCCTTAACCACTGAACTGTTCATCTCTTCCTTGTTTATCATCTGATTTTGAAGACAGTTTAAAAAACAAACAACTCTTTTTGTTGTCTTTAGTAACTTTTTTTTCACAAGCCCCAATTTATTCTGGGCTTTAAAAGCCTTCCATTTTACTGGCCTTTCCAATAGGCTCATGACAATTTTTTGTGATCATAAGTAGTCATATTCCATTTTATCTTTTGTACACATCCTTTATAAATCTGAGCTCCTCAGGTAAGTTTTCTGTGTACCTTCATAAATTTCTTTATGTAAATCTTATTCTTCATTGACATAAAGTGTGACAACATAAGCTAGTCCTTGTAGAAACAAAAATGGAATGTGGAATAATCAGAGCCAAATAATGCCCTGGCATTCCATGCCCCATCTGCATGCCTTTGGACATGTTATCCCTTGTACCTGGAATCCTCCTTTATGACCTCTGCCCCCCCAAATTCCTAACTTCTTTCAAAGCTCAGCTCATGTGCCATTTTCTACACAAAGTCTTCTTTGATCAATGGAAAAAACACTCAGTGGCTCTAGCGTTGAGGACCTGGGTTCAAATTCTGTCTCTGATGCTACCTTTTTCTGCAAACCTCCCTCACTGAGGGGGATGGATTGTCTGATCTCTGAGGTACCACTGAATTATATATATATCTATGATCTCATTAGTTATTAGCATATTCTTCTTCCTCCTCGAATTATCATGTGTTTACTTAAGTGTTCAATGATGTACCTCCTTAGTAGATTATTATTAGCTCCTTGAGATCAGATTGTTTTTTATTTTGTTTTCATATCCCTATCACCCAGCACAGTCCCTTAGACATAATAGGTACTTACTAAATGCTTACTGGATTGGAGTAAAGAATATAATTGTAAAAATAAGTGATACATATTATGGAAGATTAGGATGAGGAGAATCAGTGTGGGTCAGAAATTATCCTGGAAGGCTTCATGGAGGAGTTAGAAGCTGAGAAATTCCTGCTCAGGTATAGGTTAGATTAAATGACCTCTCAAGTCCTTTCTAATTCTGTGATTTTATTCAAAATTTTTTTTATAACCACTCACTTTTCTTGAGGTATATTCCCTTTTAGGGTTTCTGGCCAGGGAGTCACAATATTTTTTTTTTTATTAACATTTGGGAATCTATTACAAGCTAAAGTATTTATCTTGATTGTATCCTAGTTTTCTCTTTCTTTGCTATTATAAACTCTAAGAAGACAAGATCACTTTGCTAGTTTCTCTTGGCAGCATCTCAGATTCAGAGAAAATTATTTTTTTTCTTAAAAAGTAATGTGAATAGCATTTTAACTGATTTTTACCACACAGGTAACATAGGTTACCACACAGGCAACAAGAGGCAGATTACACAAATGGAGACAACACAAAATAAGCATCAGGGACAAAAATAATAGGAATAATAGGTCTGAATAATAGGAAACCTGAGGTCGGGGTGGGGGATCAGTTTCTCAGGGTGGCACAGTTGGTAAATAGTGGAGTAAGACTTATAGAATCAAAGTAGGAAGGACTTTAGTTATCATTTTGTCCAATCTCCTCATTTTACAGATGAGTAAACTGAGGTTCAGGGAAATGAAGCCACTTGTCCATAGTCAACAAAGCCAATTAGTGGCAAGGCTGTGATCCAACACAGGTCTTGTGGCCCCAAATCCAAGGCTCTTTTCATGCACAATTCCAGGTCTCAAGAGAGATCTTCTAATTCCAATTCCAACAATCCTTCTACTATACCAGGCTAGTGATCAAGAGGCAAATGTGACAACCAAGGCTCACTAACCTTGAACATGACTTGTTATCTTCTGCCTAGAGCTGAAAGATTATATTTTCCAATATTCACTAAAAATGAATAGATGGCTCTATAGTGAATGGCCAAGTTATTAAGTAGCAAATATACCCTTAATAAAGAGCAACCCAGAAATCTGGTGCATAGAGTTCTGAATCAATAACCATATGGAACAGGCTCAAATCTAGAAGGAACAAAACAAAATGCAAAATCCCATAACAGCAATACTCCTGAAAAGAGATGAAGATTAAGGCAGATAGAAAAATGAAAGTATTCCACTTTTGTCACTCAGCCATGAGTACAGAGCCTAAAGGAAACAGAGAGGGGGTACCAGCAGTTTGGGTGGAGCCTTAGTGGAGGAAGAGAAAGATATCAACAAAATCTTGGTTATAAGAAGAGGGGGGCCGGTTGCTATGTGCGCTGGTAGAGGGAGTACCCAAGTCAAGCCATCAAATGATAATGTGGTTATTACACAAGAAAACTATTTGTCTCAAATACGTGAAAGGTAAACCATTTAATCTAAAACACTTTGGTTATAAAAGAGCTTGTTTCTTTTAAAATTCTTTTGCTGAGCCCTTCACCTAGAAGCAAACACAATGGGGGTTACATGCCTCCAGTACAAAAAGCAGGGATGAGTAAGAGAATGAAGGTTCTTCCAGAAGGTAAGAAAAGGCATCACAGGCCTGAAGAAGTTAACAAGAAATAATGGGAATGAAAGTAAGTGGATGAGAAAGTTACACTTAGTAAGCAGCATCTTTATGGTTATTGGGGGCAGATTTTAAATCAGTTGGCTGTAGTCAATTTTTGTCCCCACTTTGACTTTTTGAAAGGGGAGAAGAGTTCTACTTTTACAAATAAAGACCTGCAATTCACTGTTACTGTTATTATTAATAACTCACTTTTATACAGCACTGTAAGATTTACAAGGGGCAGCTAGGTGGCACAGTGGATAGAACTCTGGGCTTGAAGTCAGGAAGCATTATCTTCCTGAGTCCAAATCCAGCCTCAGATACTTACTAGTTGTGTGACCCTGAGCAAGTAACTTAACCCTGTTTACCTCAGTTCCTTATCTTTAAAATGAGCTAGAGAAAGAAATGCCAAACCACTCCAGTACCTTTGGCAAGAAAATCCCAAATGGGGTCACAAAGGGTTGGACATGACTGAGATGAATGAACAACATCAACAACAAATTTACAAAGCACTTTTTAAAATAATAATCCTGTAAGATGGTTAACACAAAAATTATTATGCTCATTTTATGAGTGATACTGAGGGTCAGATAGAACTGAGACTCAAACATAGGTCTTTTAACTTTTAGACAAAAGTTCTTTATATTAGTCATTTACCTTGGGATGCATTCTGAAAATAAAATATGAAGTTTTCAAAAAAAACCAAGGGTTCAAGGGGAATGATGCTTGTTTTTCTGAAAGTTAACTATAGCTGAAATGATGTATGCTGTGCGTAAAGTCTTAAGTCTTGGATGCAGAGAATACTAAAGGGCTTGAGTAATTAGGAATGTATATCACAAGGTTAGTGACAGTACATCTGGATAACATCCTTTTGACTATTTCCTATCTTTTTGGGTATATCTCTATTAGAGGTTGTAGAACCCTCCCAGATAGAGATCGCAAGACCCTGACAGAAAGGATCTTGGAGTCACCAAGTTTCACCTTTACCTTAACATGAATCCTTGTACAACCTCTCTAAAAATATCCAACTACTCTATGCTTGAATGTATTTAGTAATCAAGAACTCACTTCTTTCCAAGGAAACCCTTTCCATTTAGAGATGACTTCAATTATTAAGAGGTTGTTCCTTATACTCCTCATAAAGGCTAAGATATGCCTTAAGATCTTTTTTACTTCCTTTTTTCTCCTTTTGAAGTAGTTCTTTCATCTTTTCAAAAAATACTTAATTCTACCTGGAAAGCTGGAAAATAAGGAGTTCCTCCAGCCCAATCTCTGCTAGGTTATACTTTGTAATTTGACTATTTCATAGGATCATAGGATAGAAGCCTATCTGGAAGAGACCTTAGGGCTCCTCTAGAACAATTACCTTAATTTTATAGATGAGGAAACTGAGGGCTAAAGAGATTAAGTGACTTGTTCATAGTCACACAGGCTATAAGTTGTAGAGCAAGAATTCTAACTCAGGTCCTTTGGCTACATGTACAATTTCCTTTTGACTATGGCACCAAATTGCTATGACTTGTCACTGGCAAGCGACACACATATATAGCATGTTCTCTGCAAACTGATGTCAGTTTCTCCTTGCCCTCTCAATTATATCTACAGCTACTGTGGCAGATTCCCATGACAAGCTGCTGGTGGGCTTTGCTTGTCTGCCCTGCAAGGGGCACAATTACTGGTAGTCCCTGAGCAAATCTCTGTCTGTCTGTCTGTCTCTGTCTCTGCCTGTCTGTCTGTCTCTCTCTATATATACATATATATACACATACATATACATACACACACACATATATACATATGAAATCTATCTCTCTTTCTCTGTATAAATAGGTTGACTGCCCCCATTCTTGAACTTTACTAGTCCTTTCTCCCCAATCTGACACAATTTTACTCAACAGGCTTTGATTTGCAATGAGCAGATTCCTCCAACAACCCTAATATAAAGAGAAACTAGCTATCCTTAACTAAAATCTAAAGTCTTACCTAGAAATCCAATTTCCTGCCACTTCTCATCTCTTCTGCTTTTTTCTGTTTCCCTCTTGTCACTGCCTCAGTTTTTCCTTAGATTAAGTACAAATCTGATTCTCTGTAATTTCCCCCCATTATTATAGGGTTTTTTTGTTTGTTTTGCTTTGGGTACAACGGAACAAGTCTAATCTCTCTGTCCTACGGCAGCCCTTCAAATACCTAAAGCTAATAATCACCCTTCTCCTTAAGTCTAAACATTTACAGATCCTTCAGTGATCTCTGATTATCTACATGGCTTCCAGGCTCCTCCCTAGTACTCTTCTGGATGCACTCTAGCTGGTCAAGGTCCTTCATAAAAAGGTGCCCAGAACTAGACATAAAAGACAAGCACAGACCTTTTAAGGAAATTTATTTTCTATTCAGTTTTTGACATGGTGACTTTCTAATACACTTTCCTCTGTATTTAAAGCCAGCCACTAAAAGGAAAGAAGAGTCTGTGATTTAAATACTTTATGTAGATGATAATGATAGTATTATTATTTCATTGGTTATTAATAATAATAGTCATAATAATATTAAAGTCAAAATATTTTAAGTTAAAAAAACGCAACAACCAAGAACAGATAAGTTAGGTAAAGCTTCTCAAAAGAGAAGAACAAGGGCTATTATTATAGGCAGAAACCTCCTTCCACTAGATCAGTGGTTCTTCCCCTGGAGTTCCATCAATGGATAGATTTTGGTGAGAGGTCTGTTAACTTGCTTAAAAAAAAATTACACCTTTATTTTCACTGACCTCTAACTGAAATTTTGTATTTCTTTCAATTATTTAAAAAACATTATTCTGAGAAAGGGTCTATGGGCTTCACCAGACTGCCAAAGGGATCTATTGTTACAAAAAAGGTTAAGAAGCCTTGAACTATAACAACTGATATAAGATGGATGTTCCCTCCAAGTTGCATAGAAGTATTGCTTGCATCTTTGTTTTTTCTTGGAAAGGAGAGTAAAAGGTAAAGATAACTGTGTGGATCAGAAATTAACTGGGAGACCTATTCTCAGAAATGGGTATAGAAGAGAGCAGCTCATCAATGATACCTTGATCTGCAGTGCCCATACCTATAGCTGAGGGCTAGTTTAACATGGTAAGGGAGATAGGAAAAAACTGACAAGAGTTAAAACTAAAGTGCAGGTATGTGAAAACAGCCAAGTATCTTTCTTGGAAGCAAAGTATAAGATTAAAAAGTAGGAATAGGTGAAGACTGTAGAGAGGAAAAACTTTTTTTTTTTTGGCATTTGTAATTGTAATTTTTAAAGTGATATAAAAGGTAAACTTTAAATGTAGTTCTATTCAAAGTGGCTTAAATTTTAATTATTTTGACAAGAATTTTTTTAAATGTTAAGAGTATGGAAATCCTCTCAAGTGAGATCTACCATTTTTATGTTTGAGAAGGAATATAGCTTGTAAACTTACTAGGTTATATGTATAAATTGTAGGAGTAGTTTTAATGAAATGAAGACACTCTTTAAGGCTGAAACTGCAAAACAAATATATGTTGTGCTAGTTTTCTGTTATGCTCCGTGATGTCATGGGGCCCATCATCATTGTGGCATAACTCTTTTATCTGAAAGTTCTAGGTCATAGTTCCTTGATATCCCCTTCAGGTTTCTAGCTGCCACCACCTCTCCTTTGTATATCTTAAACAACCACAGGGTCCACAGGAGAGATAATACAAGTCTTCACCTTCTACTTAATCTTGTCTTGCTCCCCAAAAAGAGTGTATAACCCTTCTTTTAGATGTTCTGAATTGTTGTTTTTGCTGCTTAGCATTATTAATAGCATGATAAGGAAACATGTTGAAAAAGGTTAGGGTAATAAATCAATGGAGAGATTTACAAAGGTTTATTTGTCAGGCCCAATGTCAATGAACTGGCAATGAAGTAGACCGGTTTTTTTTTTGTTTTTGTTTTTTTTTTTACCTTTATAATCCCCTACTTCAAAAAAAAATTGTCATTTGTTTTGACATCACCTTCATTTGTATCACTACTTTAAAATAATATTATCGGCTGATTCAACAAATCCAGTCCTGTCTTGGCTAGAGGCTAGATTAATTCTTGTCAATGGATGGAGACTGGCAAGGCTATAGATGTCTCAGCTCTTTTGGAATCCCTTACCTCCAGTTCTTAGCTCTAGGTTTGTCCCTAGGTGTCAGAATATGTGTACCTCCAACTCCTATTCCCAGATGAGTCTTCTCTTGTGATTTTAGCCTGTAAGCAAGTGACAACTGCCTTCTCTAGCCTGGATGCCCTACCTATGAGTCATCTTTAAATCTTTGTTTATTTCCTGTCCTTTCTCTGAGATTGAGAACGTCACCTCTATATTCCAAAAGGCATTAAAGCAGGACTTTAGTGAAAGCAATAAACATTTAATTAATAAATTAATCTCATTTGTCTCATGTAATTCAACATCATCCTTCAGTTAAAAAAAAGAATTCTCAAGCCAACAATGCTCCTTTTAAGCATATATGCTCCATATATTTCATACATCAATTCTAAAAAATATAAAGTCTTTTTTTACCTTCTGTATCTCAGGATGGAAAATTTCCCTGGGGCCTTTTTCAAACTTGTCCAAATTCATGGCACTGAAATAAAAGGGAAAGAATGAATTTCAATGCAGTATGATAAAACTCGAAGCAACAGCAGCAATGCACTCTTCCTCAGATGAATTAGCCTCAAGAAAATAAGTAGAGGGGCGGAGCCAAGATGGCGGAGTAGAAAGACGCACATACACATAGCTCCAAACCCACAACCCACAGAACGGCTACAGGGGAGTAACCTCACGGCGAATTCTGCACCCAGAGGCCACGGAATATTGGAGCGAGGGAGATTTCTGTTCCGGAGGGACCTGCAAACCTCTCACGGGGGGTCCTTAGCGCTGCGGACTGAGCGCAGGGACTGGGAGCTGAGGGCAGCCCTGCTGCGGCCGCCGCACTGAGAGGAAAAGATCCGAGCGGGCTTCCGGGACGGGATCTCCAGCAGCCACGCGGGTCCCTCCACCCACAAAACCTCTCGCAAAAGGTCTGTCGCGCTGCAGGCGCAGAGCCCAGCCCAGCCCAGACCTGCTGCGGCCACGGCACCAAGAGAAACAGACCCGAGCAGGCTTCAGGGACGGGATCTCCAGCAGCCGCACAAGTCCCTCCGCCCACAGGTGACGGGGGTCGGTGAGAGAGTCTCTTTGGTGGGTCGAGAGGGGAGTGGGGTGCCCCCATGATTCGGGCCCCCCCGGGAGGTAGAAGCTGAGAGGTGGCTGCAGACAGGGGCTCCCCAAGCGGGCGGGAGCCTGAATCCATTGTGGAAGGTCTGTGCATAAACCCCCTGAGGGAACTGAGCCTGAGAGGCGGCCCTGCCCCGACCTCAGCACCTGAACATAATCTCATACTGAATAGCAGCCCTGCCCCCGCCAAAAGCCCTAAGGCTGGAAGTAGCATTTGAATCTCAGTCCCCAAACGCTGGCTGGGAGGATCAGGAGGCGAGGTGGGTGTGAGGAGAATATTCAGAGGTCAAGTCACTGGCTGGCAAAATGCCCAGAAAAGGGAAAAGAAATAAGACTACTGAAGGCTACTTTCTTGGAGAACAGGCATTTCCTTCCTTCCTTTCTGATGAGGAAGAACAATGCTTACCATCAGGCAAAGACACAGAAATCAAGGCTTCTGTGTCCCAGCCCACCCAATGGGCTCAGGCCATGGAAGAGCTCAAAAAGAATTTTGAAAATCAAGTTAGAGAGGTGGAGGAAAAACTGGGAAGAGAAATGAGAGAGATGAAAGAAAAGCATAAAAAGCAGATCAGCTCCCTGCTAAAGGAGACCCCAAAAAATGTTGAAGAAATTAACACCTTGAAAACTAGCCTAACTCAATTGGCAAAAGAGGCTCAAAAAGCCAATGAGGAGAAGAATGCTTTCAAAAGCAGAATTAGCCAAATGGAAAAGGAGATTCAAAAGCTCACTGAAGAAAATAGTTCTTTCTAAAGTAGAATGGCACAGATGGAGGCTAAGGACTTTGCGAGAAAGCATGATATCACAGAACAAAGAGAGAAGAATGGAAAAATGGAAGATAATGTGAAATATCTCATTGGAAAAACAACTGACCTGGAAAATAGATTCAGGAGAGACAATTTAAAAATTTTGGGACTACCTGAAAGCCATGATCAAAAGAAGAGCCTAGACATCATCTTCCATGAAATTATCAAGGAAAACTGCCCTGAGATTCTAGAACCAGAGGGCAAAATAAATATTCAAGGAATCCACAGAACACCGCATGAAAGAGATCCAAAAAGAGAAACTCCTAGTAACATTGTGGCCAAATTCCAGAGTTCCCAGGTCAAGGAGAAAATATTGCAAGCAGCTAGAAAGAAACAATTCAAGTATTGTGGAAATACAATCAGGATAACACAAGATCTAGCAGCCTCTACATTAAGGGATCGAAGGGCATGGAATAGGATATTTCAGAAGTCAAAGGAACTAGGACTAAAACCAAGAATCACCTACCCAGCAAAACTGAGTATAATACTTCAGGGGAAAAAATGGTCTTTCAATGAAATAGAGGATTTTCAAGCATTCTTGGGGAAAAGACCAGAGCTGAAAAGAAAATTTGACTTTCAAACACAAGAATGAAGAGAACCATGAAAAGGTGAACAGCAAAGAGAAGTCATAAGGGACTTACTAAAGTTGAACTGTTTACATCCCTACATGGAAAGACAATATTTGTAACTCTTGAAACATCTCAGTATCTGGGTACTGGGAGGGAGTACACACACATACATGCACACACGCACACATACATAGAGGCAGAGGGCACAGAGTGAATTGAAGAGGATGGGATCATATCTTAAAAAAAAAATGAAATCAAGCAGTGAGAGAGAAATATATTGGGAGGAGAAAGGGAGAAATGGAATGGGGCAAATTATCTCTCATAAAAGAGGCAAGCAAAAGACTCATTAGTGGAGGGATAAAGAGGGGAGGTGAGAGAAAAACATGAAGTCTACTCTCATCACATTCCACTAAAGGAAAGAATAAAATGCACACTCATTTTGGTAGGAAAACCTATCTCACAATACAGGAAAGTGGGGGACAAGGGCACAAGCAGGGTGGGGGGGATGACAGAAGGGAGGGCATGGGGAGGAGAATGCAATTTGAGGTCGACACTCATGGGGAGGGATAGGATCAAAAGAGAATAGAAGTAATGGGGGACAGGATAGGATGGAGGGAAATATAGTTAGTCCTATACAACACAACTATTATGGAAGTCATTTGCAAAACTACACAGATTTGGCCTATATTGAATTGCTTGCCTTCCAAAGGGAAGGGGTAGAGAGGGAGGGAGGTAAAGAAGTTGGAAATCAAAGTGTTAGGATCAACTGTAATGTTTTTACCACTCGGAAATAAGAAATACAGGTAAAGGGGTATAGAAAGCTATCTGGCCCTACAGGACAAAAGAGAAGACAGAGACAAGGGCAGCGAGGGATGATAGAAGAGAGAGTAGATTGGTCACAGGGGCAATTAGAATGCTTGGTGTTTGGGGGGGGGAGGGGATAAAAGGGGAGAAAATTTGTAACCCAAAATTTTGTGAAAATGAATGTTAAAAGTTAAATAAAAAAAAAAAGTAGCTTGTATGGGAACTGGAATATCTGGCAAAAAGTTGCAATATTTTAAATCACATCATCTCTTCCTCAATGTTCTCCTAATAGTATTATTCGAAAACAGAGGTTGCAAAGATATGCTGATAAAATGAAATTTAAGATACCAATTTGATAGTGTAACTAAAGAATGACAAAAATAGCCAGAAATAATACAATTAAATGCTATAAGCACTGCAGAGAAATGAGTACTATATTGCACTGTTGGTGGGATGGGATTTTTTTTTTTTTTGTAGAATAATTTGACAATATAGTGTAAGATTTGCAAAAGCTATCATATCTTTTGACCCAATAATCCTAATGCAGGAACTATATCTTAAATATATTATTAAAAGGAAAAGGGGACTTTTATATATATTCATACCTGCTTTACTTTTAACAGCAGAAAAACTGGAAACAACAAACAATTAGGGAGTGGCTGAAGAAACTGTGGTAGACCAATAAAATAGAGCATCTTTGTGTCATAAAAAATGACATATGAAAAAATAAACAATTATGGAAGGACACACAAAGTGACAGAGAATAGAAGAATTAGAAGAATTGAATATCCTATATGTGTTGACTATGACTGTTTAAAAAAAATAGGAACAAAACTTTGTAAGAAGATGGAAAAGATCAGAAGAGGACAAAGAATAAAGAAACTATAATTATTTTTTGTTAAAGTTTACATTATTACTAATAAATAATAATGAAGAGTTTAGAATTTCTAGTTTTACTTGGATTACAATTCCATATTTTATTTGTTTATTATGACTGCTATTACATTTACAGTATAACAATGCATAAAAAGGAGGGAGACAAGGAATAATTAATTATGTGAACATTTGGAGCCTCAGGCAATTGTCATTAACCTGAGATCCAGAGAAAACAGTGACTGGATAGTACAGACAACCAGTAGCAAAATTAACTGAAATTAAGATCTTCAACCATTGTCTCCAACAACTCCTAGTCCAAAACACTGCTTAAAGTAAGGCTATCTTAAGCAGTCCTTTTTATACAATCTCTGTGAGATTATTTCCTCATTTATAAAATGAAGATCATGGACTAGATGATCGCTATGGTTTCTTCTAAGTCTAAAATAAATACAAGGAACTGAAATGTAGGAGTGGTCTTTATATTGAAAATTTCCTTTCATTTAAAGTTTTAAGTTAGCAAAAGTAAAATCTTCCCCTCATTCTTGTTGTTTGGTCATGTTGGCTGTGTCTGACTCTTCATGACCCCATTCGGGATTTTCTTGGCAGAGACAATGGAGTGGTTGCCATTTCCTTCTCCAGCTCATTTTACAGATGAGGAAACTGAGGCAAACAAGATTAAGTGACTTGTCCAGGGTGACACAGGTAGTAAGTGTCTGGGGACAGATTTGAACTCATGAAGATGAGTCTTCCTGATCCCAAGTCCATCACTCTATCCACTGTGCCACCTTATTGCCCTCTTCCCTCGTTTTACTTAGTACTATATAATTTAGGAATATACATTTTAAAAGAATTCTCTCTACTCATACCTCAATTCAGCTGTAGATTTTCAGTTAAAAAAACTACATACATTCATCTGTAACTAGATTGTTAACTATATGCTAAAATTCTTTAAGCAGTGGTTTATCTGAGGAGGTTGTATTTAAGGAGACAAGGGAAGGAATAAAATAGTTTAGATACAAGATAACACAATATCCATGACTCCTGTTTATCAGAACATTTCAGCACTGGAAGGATGTGTGCCTTTTCTGATGTATGTTCTGACTCCAAGGATTACAACCTTTTCACACCTCTTTAAATTTTTTTAGGGGTGGTGAGGACAATGGGTGGTCCAGATCTGTTTTCATTGGCGTCCAGAGCTCCTCAATGAGGAAATTCCCTCTATCACTGAAGATTGGTAACTGATCTGCTACTTATGATTTTAGAGAATTGTCTGGAAAAGTCAGAATTTAAGTGACCTGCCCAGAATCACACAACTTGTCTGTCTGAAGCAGGCTGTGAACCTAGGATTTCCTGACTCCAGTACTGGTTCTTTACCTGTTATGCCATGCTGTCTCTCCACCATTCCACAGAAGATAGTTTGGGTGAGTCATCATGTAGGTGCATGTCCTTTAATAATGATGCTCACCAAACTTAGCAAGGCTGGTCCTCAGATGACACATATCCAATTTACTTGCCAGATCCTACACATTTTTTTTAATGAGGGGTCTACTACAGTCTCTGTTACAAAATATAAGAAGATGACTTTCATCAAAGCTTTTCAGAATATCTACTAAATATTAAATTTTTATTTAACATTTATTTTATATTTGATATAAATTTAATTTATATATATAAATTTAACATATTTAAAATAAATTTAAATTTAAAATTTAAATTAATAAAAATATTAAAGTTTTTCCAAATAGATAAAATGATAATAAATTCAAGAAGAGAACTTCTAGAGCAATCAGAAAACTGCATGCAGACTAGAACACGTGGATGATATTTTAACTACCTATTCCAATAACATGACCTAATCTTCAAGCCAGTAGATTGAGGTTTGGAAGACATTACTTTACCTGTGATACTGTATATATTTTTTCTTTTTCTGTAATACATGTCCACTGCTACATTATTACAGGTTGTAACAAATTATCAAGCTTGTATATCATTTTCCCAGGGAAATTAAGAGCCAGTAGATGCTACAATCTCAAGAGTTAGGGGTGGATTAGTGATTGCTGACATCCTAGGACCCCCTAAATAGTAGTGGTAGGAGTAAGATAGAGATAAGAAGGCAAAGGTATGACAAGTAGTTGAGGTTTTTTTTTTTCTCTTTCTTCTAGGAAGGAGCAGTCATATTGACTTGGAAAAACTTTTGCTGGTATCACAGTTGCTATTTCAACCAGTAAAAAGGAACAAGTTGTTAAAATGGAAATGATGGAAACCCTAACTTTGTTAGGATGTGCTGACCACATGATATTAGAGAGCCAAGGTAGGGAACACGGGCTACAATTGATCCTGAACTCTAGCAGTTAGGAAAGTAAACTTGTGAAAGCCAGATCAAAGTGGTTATCAAGAGCTGAAACCAAGTATAACTGAGGAGGTAGTAAGATAGCTGTATATGTGACTGTTGGGTCAGTGATACTTCAAAGATTGAGTAGAACAAGAGAGATGCTTCAGCATTGGAGAAGGGCAAATTTTAGGGTTTTTAAAAATAATTATTAATTTGTTTTCAGTTTTCTACAATCACTACTATAAATCTTAGATTTTCTCCCCCTCCCTACTCCTTCCTTCCCTCCTCCCTCCCCGAGATGGTGTGCAATCTTATATGGGTTCTATACATACATTCTTACTAAATACATCTTCACTTTAGTCATGTTGCAAAGAAGAATTAAAATAAATGGGAGAAACCATGAAAAAAACCAAACCAAACCATAACACAAGAGAAAATAGTCTGCTGCATTCTGTGATCCAATTCCATAATTCTTTCTCTGGATGTGGAAAGTATTTTGCCTTGAGAGTCCACTGGGAATTTTTTAGGTCCTTGCATTGCTGTGAAGGGCTAAGTCTACCAGAAAAATTCCTCACACACTGTGGTTATTACTGTGTACAAAGTTCTCCTGGTTCTGCTCCTTTCACTCAGCATCAGTTCATATAAGTCCTTCCAGGCCTCTCTGTTCATCATTCCTTACAGCACAATAGTATTCCATTACATTAATATACGACAACTTGTTCAGTCATGCCCCAACGGGCATCCCCTCAATTTCTAGTTCTTGGCCACCACAAAGAGAGCTGCTATAAATATTTTTGTATATGTGGGACCCTTTCCAATTTTTATGATCTCTTTGAGATACAATCCTAGAAGCGGTATTTCTGGGTCAAAGTTTATGCATATTTTTGTAGCCCTTTGGCACAGTTCTAAATTGCTCTCCAGAGTAGTTGGATCAGCTCACAGCTTCACCAACAATGAATTAGTGTTCCAACTCTCCCACATCTTCGCGAATATTTATCATCTTCCTGTTTTGTCATGTTAGCCAATCTGATAGGTGTGTACCTCAGAGCTGTTTTGATTTGGATCTCTCTAATCAATAGTGATTTAGAGCATTTTTTCATATGACTATAGATATCTTTAATTTCTTCCTCTGAAAACTGCCCGTTCATATCCTTTCACCATTTACCAATTGGGGAATGACTTGTATTCTTGTATGTATATGTGTGTGTGTGTGTACATATATATATATATATATATATATATATATATATATAAGAAATGAGGCCTTTATCATAGATTCTAGTTGCAAAAATTCTTTCTCAGTTTTCTGATTCCTCTTAATCCTGGTTGCATTGGGTTTGTTTGTGCAAAAACTTTTCAATTTAATATAATCCAAATTATTCATTTTGCACTTCATAATGTTCTCTATCTCTTGTTTAGTCAAAGATTTCTCCATTCTCCATAAATCTAACAAATATACTATTCTGTGCTCCTCTAATTTGTTTATAGTATCAATTTTTATACCTAGATCATGTGTCCATTTGGACTTTATTCTTGTGTACATTGTCAGGCATTGATCTATGCCCAGTTTACACATACATTCTTATTAAACACATTTTCACATTGGTCATGTTACACAGAAGAATTAAAATGAATGGGAGAAACCATAAGAAAAACCATAACAAAACAAAACATAACACAAGGGAAAATACTCTGCTTCATTCTGTGATCCAATTAAGGAAGATGGTGGAATCTTTAAACTATAATCTAATGAGACTGATTTTGATTCACGCCAAAATTTTAGAATTAAAATATCAAAGGTAAAGTCTGTGACTAGAAAGAGAAGCAATGATAACCAAGAATTAACATGGTTTCATCAAAAACAGTTCATGTCAGACTAATGTCATTTCATTTTTTGATAGGATGGACAAAAGGGAATGAAATAGCTAAAGATACTTTTTTTTTTCTGGTAAAGTATCTGGTGAAGTCTTTCTTGCTACAACTGTAGACAAGAAGGAGAGATGTAGTCTACAACAGAGTATATTTAAGTAGATTCAGAACTGCTTGGCTGATCAGGCTCAAAGAGTAGTAACTAACAGATTAGTGTTATCTTAGAGGTAGGCCTCTAGTAGAGACCCAAGGGATCTGTCTTTGACCTGTGTTATTCAATATTTAGATGAATAAACTAGATAAAGACAAAGATGGCATTTTTATCAAATTTGCAAAAGAAAAGATGCTGGAGAAGATAATTAGCATGCTGGGTGACAAGACAGACAGATAGATATATAGGTAGACAGACAGACAGACAGACAGATAGACAGACAGACAGACAGACAGACAGATAGATGGATAGACAGGTAGATAGGCAAAGCATTTATTAAACATTTATTATATGCCAGGTACAATGCTAATTGCTGGGTATATAAATATAAGTAAGGCAGTCTCTGCCTTATGGAGGGTGGTAGTGGTATACACATGGGGCAGCATGGTCTGGAGATGGCCAGGAAGTGAGGTAAAGGCCTGGATCTAGGCAAGATAGACAAAAATTTCACTTATCAAGGCCCTGAGCGGTTCCAAGAGCAAAGCTCAAGTTTGTAGTGAGGATGACAGCTGGAATTAAGGCAACATGGTCTAGAAATAGCTACAAAGTCCAAGTCCAAAAAATACCTCAACAGGCCACGGTAATGGCCTAAATTAAGACACAATCTAATAGTGATAAATAGAAATTCAATCGATGTGATTAAAGGATCTGGGGATTTTAGAACTCTATGTTCAGAGTATGATAGGAAAGCCACAAAAGTTTATGTTACCTTAGGATACATTATAATTGGGATTGAATTTAGCCCAAGAGAGATAACAATCCTATCTGTGGTCTCTCTGGCAGTAAGGATAAGATGAAGTCTGTTCAGAAGACAGCAACCAGCATTCATCTCAATAAACATTTAATAAGCACCTATTATATGCAAAGAACTGCACCATGGTGAGGGGTCCGGACATTATGACACAAATTGACCAAATGAAAACTTAGTGAAGACCTGATAACTATCATGTGGAAAAGAATTTGACCTCTGAGAGTAGAGCTATAGATGAATGACAGAAAATGGAGTTCATATCTGAGGTAAGGAAAACACTTTCTAAGAGTTAGAGATGCTCCCAAGTGCCATGGGCTTCTTTGGAAGGTAGGGGCTTGCCCTGAAGTGTAGGTATCTAAGTGGATTCTCAATGATTACTTTTTGGCCACCTTACACCTTTTAGAATGGCTAATATGACAGAAAAGGAAAATGATACATGTTAGAGGGGATATGGGAAAATTAGGACTAATGTACTGTTGATGGAATTGTGAACTGATCTAATCATTCTGGAAAGCAATTTGGAACTATGCCCAAAGGGCTATGAAATTGCATACCAATACCACGACTAAGTCTTTATCCCAAAGAGATTTTTTTTTTTTAAAAGGGAAAAGGACCTAAACATACAAAAATATTTATAGCAGTTCTTTTTGTGGTGGTAAAGAACTGGAAATTGAGGGAATGCCCATTGATTGGGGAATGGCTGAATAAAGTATGGTATATGACAGTGAAGGAGTACTATTGTGCCACAAGAAATGATGAGCTGGATGAATTCAGCAAAACCTGGAAAGACTTACGTGAACTGATGTTTGTGTAACATGAAGTAAGCAGAACCAGGAGAACACTGTACACAGCAAGAGCAATGCTGGATGATCAACTGTAAATAACAGCTCTTCTCAGCAATATAATAATCCAAGAGAATTCCAAAGGAGTCATGATGAAAAATGCTACCCACATCCAGAGAAAGAACTGATGGAGTCAATGAGGACTGAAGCATATTATTTAACTTTATTTTTTGCATATTTTTTTTGTCTGAGTCTTTCGTAACATGACTAATATGGAAACATGTTTTGTTTTTGTTTTTTTGTTTTAATTTTATAAACATTTTATAACCTATATAAAATTATTTACTATCTCAGAGAAGGAGAATGGTTGGGGAAAGTGGGAGGAAAGGGATGGAAGGAGAAAGCTTGGAACTTGAAATTTTAAAAAATGAATGTTAAAGATTGTTTTTACATGTAATTGGAAAAATATTTAAAAATTAAAAATATTAATTAAAATTTAATTTAAAAATTAAAAATTTTTTTAAAAAATTTAAAAAATAATGAAAAAATATTAAAAATAATTACTTTTGGGGGATATAGGAGTCGGGATTCCTATTCAAGTATGGCCTGGGTTGTTCCCCTAGCCTGGAATGCCCTCTCTCTTACATTCCTACTTTAGATTCCTTGGCTTCAAGACTCAACTCAAATGCCATTTCTGCCAGGATGCTTTCCCTCATCACCCCACCCAGTGGCTAGTGCCACTTCTTCTAAGGTTATCCTTCTATTCTCTATCTATCATGTATGTTCTAATTTATATGCTGTCTCCTCCAGTAAAATGATAGCTTTTTGAGAACAAGGACCGTTTATGCTCTTTTGTCTGCAAAGCCCTTAGCACAGTATATGGCACATGTTAAGCACTTCATAAATACTTGCTGATTGACTGATTGGACTAGATGGTTTCAACTGTTACATACCAGTGACTCTGTAAGATTTGAAAGAATTCAGATTAAAGACAGTTAAGATACTATGACATGAATCTCTAACGATCTGGGTAAAGATTCTCAAGTCTGAAATCCTGATGACACAAATGCAAATAATTCTGATGAGAAAAAAAGGAAAAAGTATCTAAAGAGATTGAAGTGACTTCCAGGGAATTCTGTGCAAAAGATAAGAGTAAAGGAAGATAAGAGAGGATGAATACAAAAGAATGTCATTATCTTTTAATCATATTATCAGGCAGATCAAGGCTTAGGGAAAAGTCAAAGGATACATGAAACAATGGAAGAAGCATTGGATCTGGAGTTAGGGGGACTGTATTTGAAGCCTAGGCCTCCTACTTACTGTCTGTATGATGTTGTAAGACTCGTTTCACTTGGAATCAGTTTTCTCCTCTATAAAATGTGGGCGTTGAACTAGAAGAATTTCCAGCTCTAAATCTGTCATCCTAAGATAATTAAAAGGCCCACTTAAGGGGCTGGGAAATGTGAAGATCAGAAAATTAGCATCAGGTCTTGTGAATGTGTTGACTATCATTCCTATTCTCATGTACTTTTGACAAGACAGGAGGTTATGGGAAATTACAAGCACACTGGGTTCTTGTTAGGCTAGGCAGAGCCCCGCCAGATGCATTCATAGTGAAAGTAAATAGACTAGAATTAAGAAGACATGAATTCTAGTCTAGGCTCTGCCATTAACTTAGCGTACTTTATATAGCCTTTTCAAATTTGTTGATGACATAAATTTAGAAAGAATAACTCATGAGTTGAATCAAGATCCAAAAGATTTTAATGGTACAGAAAAGTGGACCAAACCTAATAAGATGAAATTTAATAGAGAAATATATAAAATCCCACACTTAGTTTTAAAAATTAAACTGCACAGATACAAAATGGGAGAGACACAGTGAGAAAGCAGTTTGTATGAAGACTGTGAACTTTAGTGGGCTTCAAGTTCAGTAGGAGTCAACTGTGTGGCATAGAAGTCATAAAACCTAACATGATCTTAGGCTGTGCTATTTAAAAGTACAGTGTGAAGAAAGAGGTGGCAGCTCCACTGTACCTTGCCCAATATCTGGAAAGTTGTTAAATCAAATAGAGATTGGATTTACTCTGCTTTATGTCCAGAGGACAAAACCAACAGGTAGAAACTTCAAAAAGGCATAAATCAGTTCAACACAAGAACTTCCTAAGAGTTAGGGTTGTCCAGAAGTGAAACAGTCTTCCTGAAAATATTGAAGTTCCCCAATGGTCAGAGGCTAGGTGATGCCAAGAATGTTAAAGAACAGATTCCTACTTTCAGTAGGAGTTGGATTAGACAACCCTTCTAGTCTCTTCCAATTCTAAGGTTCTTGGTAAGTTTGGAGTTAAAGCAGTTGTCTCAAACATAGACTGGGGATAGGAATACAGGGTTTGGTGGAGGGCTCTTAATAAGATGATTACATTTGGGTACATCTGCCCTACTACCTCAAACTACCTTTGCCCAAGGAATACTAACTGGAGAACCAGAAAAAAGTACATTTGCTAACTCAATGATCCTATAATGATGTTTCATTACTGCTTTTGTATCCATAGTACTTAATGTACTGTATCCATTTAATAAGTGTCTTTTGAACTGAACTGACTACAACATGCTGGGTTGTCTAGTAACTGTATGGGTACACCTGTATCCTCTGCCAACATGAGCCACAGAATTCATTTGAATTCTATTGGGGAAACTACCCTTCCTACCTTCCAGCCCCTCCTGTTTCATCCTAATCCAAAGCAGTCCCAAGCATGGAACATTTCGTATATCTGTCTTCTGTGACGTGAATTTCTGGAGTCATCCATTAATAATATATAGGTAAGTGAAATCCAGTTAAAAAATTTCAAGCACATTCTTCATCTGACTAATAATAATCCTGCCTGTACTCCTAGCCCCTGAGAAGAAGGTAGCAAAGTCTGGGTTGGTTCAAAAGCCTTCCCAACTAGGAATCTGTATTATAGGAGAGGGAAGGCTCCTTTAGGGTTTAGGGGAGGAGAAAGCAAACACAGTGGCAGTCCTGTCAAACAATGGAGCCTCCAGGAAGAATGAGTCTTGTGGCCAATAACCCCTAGTTGGACTTAATAAGGCCAGAGGCAGTAGCTCATCTCTCCTACTTGGTTAACTACCCCAAACTCTGGCAAGCAGCAACAAGGATTTTGGCTACAGGGACATGAGTTCAATAGGACATAGGTCTTACGTTACGTCTGCTGTTAGAAGCCAGAAACTGAGGCTCAGAGACAGGGAGTGGTTTTTCTGGGGTTACAGTTAGGAAACGGTGAAGACAGAACTAGCACTGAGATCTGTAACCTCCCTAATCAAAACCATATGAAAAAATTGTTGCAGTAAAGAATCTAAATGGATTTCAAGAACTGTCTTAGTTCTGAACACCTTACACATCAATCCTTCTATTTTTTTCTTTCTTTATCCTTCCCTGGGATGAATGTTAAGATGTCAGAGACTGAATGTTAGAGATTCATGTCATAGTATCTTAACTGTCTTTAATCTAAATTCTTTCAAATCTCACAGAATAACTGGTATGTGACAACTGAAACCACCCAGTTCAATCAGTCAATCAGCAAGTGTTTATTAAGTACTATGTGCCATGCACTCCGCTAAGTGCTATGTCTTCCCAGCTCTCGCCCAATGAAATGAAACATGGGAAAATTTAGAGCCAAGAATTTTTTAAAAGAAAAAAGAATAAAAATAGGAAGAAGAAAAGAAACAACTAATAATCAAAATGAGCAGAATGTAAAAAATAGCTATGTGTTCCACAGCAGAGTACCTCCCACCTCTGCAGAGCGGTGCAGATACCTCTCCTTTGTTGCCACACAGCTGGACAACATTTATCTCCTGGGGTTCTGTGGTTGTTCTTCCCATTTACATTGTTGTAGTTATCGTGTATTTGGTTTTTCTGACTTGGCTTCCTCCACTCTACGTCAGTTCATCCAAGCCTTTCTATACTTGTCATGTCATTACATTCATCATTTCTTACGTTAGTTACGTTGCATTATATTTATGAGCCACAAATTGTTTAGCCTTTGCTCAATCAACTTTGTTTCCAAATTGTTTCCAAAATGGTCCCCAATAACATTATGAAGTGAAGTGGCAGGTGCTACACGGGGCATGTTTTCATCCCCGGTATTAATGATTTCTCCCTCTTGAAATCACTTGATAGATTACTTTGCATTTGCTCATCTGTATACGTTATACCCCACCCCCTACAATGTAAGTGCCCTGAGGGTGGGGACTGTTTTTCATTTTGTCTGTGTAATCTTAGTGCCTATCATAGTGCCTGTACATTGAAGGGATGTTTTAAATGATGGTCGTTGTTGTTTGTCTAAAATGAGGAAGGTTCATAGCAAAATAAATAAAATGAATTAGTACAAGTATCTGAAAACATTTCAATTCAATTCAATTTTTAAAAAAACTCTACCTGAATAAAGTATCTACTCTGTGCAGAGCACTATACTAACCACTGGGGATACAAAAGTAAAAACAAAAGAGCACTTGTCCTTAAGGAAAAATAAGTATGTACACAGATAAGCAAATTTTAAGTATATGGAAAGTTATAAAAAGTTGTTTCAAGATGGAGAGAACATTAGAATTGGAGGGATGTGGGAAAGACTTCCTATGAGAGATAACATGAGTTTCACTTTGAAGGAAACAAAGATTTTACAAGGTAGAGGTGGGGGAAGAATATGCTATAGACATGAATGGCCATCTGTGCAAAGGCATAAAGCCAAGGGAAAGGAAAAAGTTAGGTTGGAGTGAAATATCACAGATGGTGACTATTACCTACCAGGCCACTTTCAAGTTAATGAGAGGCAGCTAGGTGGTGTAGTGGATAGAGCACCAGGGCAGGGTCAAGAGGACCTGAGTTCAAATCTCACCTCAGACACTTGACACTCACTAGCTGTGTGACCTTGGGCAAGTCACAACCCCAATTGCCTCATCCTAGATCATCTCTAGTCATCCCGATGAATATCTGGTCACTGGATTCAGATGGCTCTGGAGGAGAAGTGAGGCTGGTGACCTGCACAGCACTCCCTCACTCAAAACAAAGTCAAGTGCAAGTCATGTCATTATTTCTCTGATGGCATAGTCTTTTTCGGCAAGGAAGGACTAACGCACAATTTAATGAAGAGTATATAAAGGTGAGAAAGTTTGGAAAGGTAGGTTGGAGTAAGTTTCTAGAGAGCTTTAAATGCTGGACTTAATATCTTTGTATTTTATCTATGGGCAATAGGCTTTCACTCAAGACTTTTCAAGAGAGAACTGTCATGGTAAGCTCTTTGTTTTAAGAATCAATTTGGCAGGTCTGGAGGTGAAGCCAAGATGGTGGAGTAAAAGCAGGGACTTCTAGAGCTCTCCCCCACCCCAAACCCAGCCAAATGAAAAATGACTGTAAACAAATTCTGGAGCTGCAGAACCCACAGAATGACAGAGTGAAGCAAATCTCCTGCCCAAGACAGCCTAGAAGGTTGACAGGAAGTATCTTTCATGCAGCGCTGGGAACAGAGTGCAGTCCAGCGTAGGTGTGCCAGCACGGACAGGACCTGAGCAGGCTGGGGGAGGAGGGAAATGAATCTCTGCACCTGTGGTGGTTTTCAGACTTCACAAACACTGAGGACAAAACCTGTCTGACTTGTGTGAGAGAGTAGAGTGGTCTGGTCCCAACCTCAGGGCAGGGGAGGGGGTAGAGAAGCCTGTGGCAGCCACAACAGCAGCAGGGGTAGAGGAGGTGGCTATTTCTGGAGCTCTGGACCCACAGATTGTGAGGGGACCTAGAAGCTGACAGTATATCCCCCAGCCCTACAGGAAGGAGAGAACTACCTTGACAAAGAGCTCAAAAGTCAAGTAAATATCTGGGGAAATAAGCAAAAGCTGAAAAAAAGAATCCGACTATAGAATCTTACTTTGATGACAAGGATGATCAAAATATACAAACTAAAGAAGACAACAAAGTCAAAGCTCCTACATCCAAGGGCTCCAAGAAAACATGAATTGGTGTGAGGCCATATCAAATAAGAGAAGTAGAGGAAAAATTGGGAAGCGAAATGAGAGTGGTGCAAGAAAATCATGAAAAACAAGTCAACTGCTTGCTAAAGCGGACCCAAAAAATGCTAAAGAAAATAACACCTTAAAAAATAGACTACCCCAAATGGCAAAAGAGATGCAAAAAGTCAATGAGGAGAAGAATGCCCTAAAAAGCAGAATTGGCCAGATGGAAAAGGAGGTCCAAAAGCTCAGTGAAGAAAATAGTTCTTTAAAAATTAGAATGGAGCAGATGGACACGAATAACTTTACGAAAAATCAAGAAATTATAAAATAAAACCAAAGGAATGAAAAAATAGCAGACAATGTGAAATATCTCATTGGAAAAACAACTGACCTGGAAAATAGATCCAGGAGAGACAATTTAAAAATGATGGGACTACCTGAAAGCCATGACCACAAAAAGAGCCTAGACATCATCTTTCAAGAAATTATCAAAGTAAACCACCCTGATATTCTAGAATCAATGGGTAAAATAGATATTGAAAGAATCCACTGCTCACCTCCTGAAAGAGATCCCAAAAGGAAAACTCCTAGGAATATTGTAGCCAAACTCTTGAGCTCCCAAGTCAAGGAGAAAATATTGCAAGCAGTCAGAAAGAAACAATTGGACTACTGTGGAAACATAATGAGGATAACACAAGATCTAGTAGCTTCTACATTAAGGGACTGGAAGGCTTGGAATATGATATTTCAAAGGTCAAAGGAGCTAGGATTAAAACCAAGAATCACCTATCCAGCAAAACTGAGTATAATACTTTAGAGGTAAAAATGGTCACTCAGTGAAATAGAGGACCTTCAAAGCACTCTTGATGAAAAAACCAGAGCTGAATAGAAAATTTGACTTTCAAATACAAGAACTGAGAAAAACATGAAAAGGTAAACAGGAAAGAGAAATAATCAGGGACTTATTAAAGTTGAACTGTTTACATTCCTACATGTACATATAATGTTGTAACTCTTGACACTTTTCTCAGGATTAGGGTAGTTGGAGGGATTTTACATATATATATAGACAGAGGGTACAGGGTGAGTTGAATATGAAGGGGTGATATCTAAAAAATAAAATTAAGGGGTGAGAGGAATATATTGGGAGAGACAAAAAGGGAGAAATAGAATGGGATAAATTATCTCTCACATAACAGAGGCAATAAAAAGCTTCTTCAATGGAGGAGAAGATGGGAGAGGTGAGAGGGAAAGAGTGAACCTTACTCTCATTGGATTTGGCTTAAGGAGGGAATAACATGCACACTCAATTTGGTATGAAAATCTATCTTACACTACAGGAAAGTAGGGGGAAAGGGGTTAAGTTGGGGGTGGGGTGAATGATAGGAGGGAGGGCAAAAGGGAGGAGGGGACAATTAGAAGTAAACACTTTTGAGGAGGGACAGGATCAAAAGACGGAATAGAATAAATGGGGGGCAGGATAGGATGGAGGCAAGTAGAGTCTTTTATAACATGACTATTATGGAAGTGTTTTGCATGACTATACAAGTATAACCTATATCAAATTGCTTGCCTTTTCAGTGGGGATGGGTAAGGAGGGAGGAAGGGAGAGAAGCTGGAACTCAAAGTTTTAAAAACGAATGTTAAAAATTGTTTTTACATGCAACTGGGAAATAAGACATACAGGCAATGGGGTATGGAAATCTATCTTGCCTTCCAAGAAAATAGAGGGGAAAAGGACGAGAGAAGGGAGAGGTGTGATAGAAGGGAGTACAGATTGGGGAAAGGGGTAATCGGAATGCATGATATCTTGGGGTGGGTGGAAAGGAGAGATAGTGAGAAAATTTGGAACTCAAAATCTTGTGGAAGTGAATGTTGAAAACCAAAAATAAATTAATTAATAAAAAAAGAGAAAGGAAAGAAAGTTGCAGATTAAAAAAAAAAGAATCAATTTGATAGCTCTGTGAGAAGATGGACTGGAGAGTGAAGATACTGGAAGAAAGACTTGAGACCTTTATTTGACTACAAGTTTAATGAATCAATAATATGATGTGGTGGTCAAAAAAAGGTTAATGAACTACTTTAGGTTTCATTAATAGAAATCTAATTTCCAGAACAAGGAAAGTGATAGCCCTGCTGTTCTCTGTGCAAGTCAGACTATCGTAAATGTTATGTTTGATTCCAGGTGCTACATTTTAGATGGGGCAACAGTAAGTTGTAGTTCATGTGGAAGAAGGTTACCAAGATGTTATACAGACTTGAAACTATGTCATACAAAGATAGGCTGAAGGAAGTGAGGATGTTTAGACTCAAAAAAGGGAAGACTTGAAAGGAGATGTAGGGAAAGAAAACCACATTCAAACATGATATCATGTGGAAGAGAAATTAGACTAATTATTTTTGGTTCTAAAAAGGGTGAAATAGATAAGAGTGTGGGAGTTAGAATCAGGAAGACCTGAGTTCAAATTCTATCTTAGATACTTAATAACTGTGTGACTCTGGGCAAGTCATTCTCTATGCTTTCAGCTTCCTCCTTTATAAAGTGGGCATAAAAACAACACCTACTTCACCACATTGTTGTGGGGATCAAATGAGTTAACACACACATATATATACAAAGCATTTTTTAAACCTTAAAACACTAAATGTTAGCTATTATTATTATTAATATTATCATTTACATTTTTTCATGAAGAAATCATAGTTTAAGGGGATATCACACAAATAGCTAAGTATGGGAAGCAGTATCGAAAACTAGGCCTCTCCAGACTCCAAACTGAGCTGCAATATATTGGCAGCAGTGTCTGAGAAACACAAGGATGGAAATATACCAGAAAATATAGCATTTACTTTAAAAAAGATATGAATAAGAAACTAATAACAGAACTACCACTGGATACTACACTTTCATTTCTTTGCCAGCAATTTCTTAAACACTAGGAGAGAGGGAGGAGAGGGAGAGAGTAGGCTAGACAAATATACAGAAAGACAGAGAGACTGGGATAGACAGAGCACACACAGAGACAAACAGAGAGAAGTAGGCAGGCAAAGATAGAGGGAGAGGGTAGGCGTTAAGATACTAAAGATGCCATGGCCCAAAATTTCTCATTTCTTGTCAAAGCGGTTCATACATATACAGAAGAGAAGAAAGGGAAAGCATATGCTTTTTATGATTCCAAAGGCAGATCATATGGATCAGAGAGGGTGAGGAAGAGAGAGAGGGAGAGAGAAAGGGGAAAAAGGAAAAAAGAAAGGGAGAGGAAGATAGGGACAGAAGAAGAAGAAGAACATAAAGAAAAACTGAAAACTTCTGATAACTTTTTTTTTCATTTGTGTGCACTCACCTTAAAATGGACTTCACTGACAGTGTCTTTGTGGGACTGTAGGGGAGGCATATTTTCTGGGTACCCTGAAAAGATAAAACACCAACACAGGATGAAGTCAAACTAGTTGTTTTTCACTTAAAGCCTTCCCTTGCTCTCCAGAATTTCCAGTGCCTGAGTCTCACAGAAATGAAATACAGAAAGGGAGATACTGAGAACCCCATGGCTCAAAAGTTCTTATTTTTTTCCTAAAGAGCACATACATGTGTGAAAGAAAAGAACTAGAGGGTGTATGCTTTTATGATATTTCAATTGGACAATAAGGCAGTTTGGAAGAGAAACAAGAAGCCAATCTATCCCTCATTCCTTGTGTCCATCACACAAAGCAAGTAAATGTCCAAACCATTTGGGGTATCTAATTACCTATTGCCTAATGATCTCCAGAAATATATTCCTCAGGGCTTGATTATAAAATGCATTTGGAATATACATACACACATATATAAAATATGTATGTATATACACATGCATACACTTTACCTGGGATATTACACAAAATTACACAATTCTTATTTTAACAATAAATAAAATTTGTTTTCAAATACCAAATTCCAACAGACTTTCATTTCTTTGCCAGCAATTCCTTAAACACAAGGGGAGAAATAGGGAGAAGGAGAGGGAGAGAGCAGGATAGACAAATATACAGAAAGACAGAGAGACTGGGACAGACAGACAGAACACACACAGAGATAGAGATAGAGACGGGGTGGGGGGGGAGTAGAAGGAGAGGGCAATCCTTAGGATACTGAGGATACCATCGCCCAAGATTTCTCATAAAGCATATGCTTTTATGATCCCAAAACAGATATTTGGATCAAAGAGGGTGAGGAAGAGAGAGAAAGGGAGAGAGAAAAAAAAGGAAGAAAGGGAGGGAAGGAAAGGAAGATAGGAACAGAAGAAGAGGAACAGGGAGGGGGAGGAGAGAGAGACAAAGAGAGAAAGAGAGAGAGATAGCTCACACACACTAGTTAAGATTTCTTTATGGCCAAATCATCACATGTGCAGGTGGCTTTTCCTATGAATTTTTATTTGGCGCCCTTTGTGTTATGTATTTCTCTTGGGGAAGTCTAATAAACTCACACTTTGGATTTTCTTAGTCTCAATGACTCACAACTACTGGATGCCTATATGAAAAATGTTTTCCTTTCCTTGGCACCACTCCTTGTTTCTATTCTCATCCCAACTCAACCTATTCCTCCCAAGTCTCCATCTAGTGCTACCCTTTCCTTCCTCTGTGCCCTCTAGCATGCCTATTCTATTGTTAACCGTTTCCCTTTATTCTAGAGTTGATCTTTTCCTTCTGCACTCTTTCTATCTTTTGGACTCTTGGAGATCTCCTAGCTCCCTATGAGAGATTCTTGGAGGCTCCCACCTCTGCCCAAGAAAATACTGCATCTCTGCCCTTTCTCATCTGGGAGCACCTTCTCTCATTGTCTTTGAAACACAGGGCCAGGAGGAGCAGGCATGCTTTTTTCTCCCCATTGCCACTTGCAGACCTTCTCATTATCATTATCACTGAGCAATCTATCCTCCTTTGAAATTGCCCTGTCCAGATACATCATCATATCCAGATATTGGTGGCAGTCATCTACCAGCCCTCAAGTCATTGGTGTTTCACTAGCATAGATTTCTGGAGCTCAGTCATGTCTACATCAGAAGAATGACAGGTAGATGGATGGTCTGAGCAGTGAACTGGCATTTTTGAGATATTAAAAGGACTGAAAGAAGGACTCTAGCATTTTAGTGGGTCCTCCTAGGCAGCTAGGTAGCAAAGTGGCTAGAGTGCTGGGCCTGGAGTCAGGAAGACTTGAACTGAAATCCAGCTGTAGACACTTACTAGCTGTGTAGTTGTGGGCAACCTCTGCTTGCCCCAGTTTCCTCAATTGCAAAATGAGAAAAATAATAGCACCTACTTCACAGGGTTATTTTGAGGATCAAATGAGATAATATTTGTAAAAAAACAAAAATGTACTAAACACAGTGCTTGGCACATAGTAGGCACTATAAAAATGCTCATTCCCTTCCTCCAATTCCTTCTCAAGGAGTTCAGTACCTGCTCACAGTCATCCTCTCCCTCTCCACTCCAGCCCATAAGTTCAAAGACTCTAGTCCACTTTCAAATACCTTAATCTCCTAGTTAATAAACTTCAACTTCAATGCCCATGACCCACATTTTCACTTCAGTTCACTTGCACATGTTACGGCCATATACTTGTAATCTAATTATCCCCTATAAGTGTTGTCTTCTATGCTCAAGTACTCTGAAATTATCTTGTCTGACCTTAACCTCCTTTCCCTCCATTTTTCTCCATGACTCACTCTTCTAAAACTATTCTTTGTTCAAACTGTGACTTCTAATTTCTCTATTCCTTATTGCTTTTCCTGGCCATAACTCCTATTTTGGCTGTCCCAATCTTGCACCCATATTTAACAAGTTCAACTGTATACTATCTTCCTTGTTCAAAACTCTTGACCTCTTTCATCACTCTGGTTTTGCCAAACATCATCCCAGAATTAATCCCACTATCTACTTTTTCCACTTTTACAGGATGCATGCAGTACAGTGTTGGACTAAGTCACACAACCATCTCAGTCCACTCAATCTTTTTGTTATCGAAACTGTGTCCTCGCTGAATCAAGGCATCATTTTATTCTGCCTGAATTGATTCTCTATGAAGTCCCTACAGAGGCTGTTCCCAATTTTTTCTATTCTTTTTCAGGCTCCCACAATACTCCCTCCTCCTTTCTCAGCAGATGACCTTGTGTCTCATACATTATTGAGAAAATTGATGCCACTCACCAGGAGCTCACTTTTTCCCTCTATTTTACATTTCAAAACCCCCTGACATCATTTCCCATCCTCACCCCCTGCGCTTCAGTCTCTGACAATAATGCATCTTCTCACCAAAGTCAAATTTTCTACTTATACCTTGAATCCACCTATCATGTCTCTTCCTGCAGCTCACTCCACAATCATCCCCTCTGGTTTCCAATTAAATAAAAATCAAACATGTCTTTGATACCTATTGTTTTTACGTTACCTCCATTTCCCAATATAGTTCTCCTCACACTAAAAGAGTCATCTTTTAGAACAAAGAATATAAGAGGATAAAAAATCGTTCAGCAAAATTAGCCAGCACTTTAACCAAGTCTAACAGCTTACATAGTGTTCCATACCTACAGTCCCTCACCATTTGTTGCTCTCATTTTTACTCTCTCTCTCTGTCTACTGACTCCTTCCTGCTCCCTACAAGCATCCTCAATTCTCCCCCATCCTTAAAAAAACTTCACTTGACCTTGATATCCCATGGTTCTCTATTTTTATAGTTAAACTCTAAGTCAAGTCAACAAGCATTTATTAAGTGCCTATTATGTTCCAGGCGTTGTGCTAAGTACTGGAGATATAAAGAAAGGCAAACATTCCTGCTTTCAAGGAGCTCTTAGTCTAAAGTGGGGGGAGGATCACAACATACAAACAATCATGTACAAATAAAATATATACTGGATAAACTGGATAAAAGAAACAAGGAAGGAAACAAACCTTTATTAAGTGCCTACTACGTTTCTGGCATTGTGTTAAGTACTTTACAAATAATATCTCCCTTGAGCCTCAAAATAAATTTGGGAGGTGGTTGTTATTTTTATCCCCATTTTAAAGCTGAGCAACCTAAGGCAAATAGAGATTAAGAGACTTTCCCAGGGTTATACAGCTGTCTAAAGGGTTATACAGTGTCCAAAGTCTGATTTGAACTCAGGTCTTCCTAACCCTAGGTTTAGCATTGTGCCATCTAGGTGCCTCTGAGAGAAGACATTAACATGGAAGGTGATTTTGCAGAAGGTAGGATTTTAGCAGAGCCTTGAAAAAAGCCAAGAAAGCCAGGAGGTAGAGATCAGGAGGTTAAGAATTACAAGTATGATGGCAAGTCAGTGAGATTGCACAGAACTGGGAGATGGAGAGGTCAGTATTACTGAGACTCAGAGTATGAGGTGGGGGGAGAGCTCAGAAAGGAGGAAGGTATTAAAAGACTAAAAAGGCAGGAGGGAGATAGGTCAGGAAGGGCTTTAAATGTCAGAGGATTTTATATTCTGTCCTGGAGGTGATAGAGAGCCCCTAGAGTTTATTAGTAAGGAGTTAGGAGTGGAGTTGAGAAAGGAGACACTTTCTAAAATGGAGGTTCTGGAGAGGTAGTCACCAATTGGAGGGCAGGGGCAGAGGGACCTAAGACACCTAGATGGAGCAGTGGATAGAGAGCTGGATTTGAAGTTAGCAGACTTGAGTTCAAATATTGCCTTTATTTAATTACACCTGCTGTGTTAAACAAGCCACTTAACCACTCTGTGCCTTAGTTTACTCATCTGCAACATGGGGATAACAGCACCTACCTCACAGGGTTATTGTGAGGATCAAATGAGATAATAAATGCAAAGTGCTTTGCAAATCTTAAAGTACTCTATAAATGCTAGCTATCAGCATCATTATTCCAGAGTCAGAAGGCTGCTGGGGTGGGAATGCGGTTAATTCCTCTCCAGAACTTCCATCTGAGGAAATACTCAGGCTCTCCCTTATCGCCCCACCCCCTTTGCAGTTTGCTTTTATTTATTGTTGTCAGAGATGGTCTCTTTTTGCTTATATTTGTATTCCCAGTACTTAGGACCGTGCCTGGCATATAGTAAGTGCTTAATAAATGTGTTTAGTATAGACTGAAATATGGGATGACCCCTAATCAGTTTAACAATAAAGAGTGAAAAGGAAGTAACACCTAGAAAAGCAGGAGGGGATAGAACAGGGATAAAGAAACAGAGCAATCTGGAAGGGGTCCTGCTGGAGAACTTTCCCATGGGGGGAGGAGGATCTTCTCTAATGGGTGATGGGGACCATAAAAATGGAGGTAATTTGCAGATACTTGGTGTTAAAAAAAATGAATAACTGCAACTTCTGAGAGAGTTGTGCCTCCATGTACGGCATGCTGACTCAGAAAAAAGCAAACTGGGGATCTTCCAGGCAACCCAGAGAGGACATTTTGTGGCAAATAGGAAGAAAAATTATCATGCGGATGGCAAGGAATGGTAATGAATTGCACAATTAGGATACAGGAAAATTTCCACTATGAAATAATACTTCTCTCTAGTTCTGGAAGGAATTGATACTTCTAGGAGTGATGCATAATAGTAAAAAAGGGCTAGATGGATAAGATCCACAAGGCAATGACACAGAAACTGCTTAGAAGACAGAATGCAATATAGGTTCTTTAGAAGCTTTAATTCCATGAAGACTAAAGAAGGAATAAGTATAAGCATCATAAATCAAACAATAAAAGTCTAGAGTAGACATAAAGGGAAGAGAATAATGAAGTGAAAGGGGAAGAAATCTTTTTTTTCTTTTTAGAAAAAGACAATGAAAATGAAAAAAAAAAGGCCCCTAACAAACAATAAAAGTTGAAGGGGAGTGGAAGAAAGGAGATTTTATTTAAGTATTTAACTTGGAAAGAAGAAAAAAGGGAAGAATTAGGTAGCTAGATAAAAGCAAGAAAGGAAAAGGAATTGAGTTAAGTAAAACTTTAAGACTAGGGAAAATAGTGATAAATGGGAGAGGGAGGGGAAGAGAAATTGTAGAAACAGCTTCCTTTAAGTGGTTTGAGCAAAAATAACTGAAAGGACAGTGTCAAATTGGAAGAAGAACCAAAAAAATTCCAATTAAAAAAAATTAGAGAAAAATGGAGGAAAATATAAACCAAATTCTTATAACTTCAAATGTAAACATATCAATCAATCCAATAAATAAGAGTGACAGAATAGGTAAAAAAAGAAAACCCCACAATCTATTGCTTACAAAAACACTTAAAAAGCAAAGACACATACAGAGTAAAGATGAGGACCTGCAACAAAATTTACTATGCACTGGATGCATCCAAACAATTCCATATTATTGGAAAAAGCAAAAACACAAATTCACAACATTAAAAGAGATAAATAAGGAAATTACATTATGCTGAAAAGAACCAAACAACAAACCAACATCAATACTAAACAAACATTCTCCATCTAAAATCATAAAGGCAAAAATTGACTGAATTACAAGAAGACATAGGAAGTAATACAATAAGAACAAATTTTTAATGTTCACTTGTGGACAACAGAAAGAAAAACAAAAGAACTCAATAAGTACTTGAGAAATTAGAACTAAAAGACTTAGACCTCTTCTAAATAGGTTTGCCAAGAAATATACATATTTCTTAGTAACGCATGGCCCTTTCAGAAAAATGGACTATGCTAAGGCAAAGAAATATTGCAACTCAATGTAAGAAGACAGCATCCTTTAGAGATCATAAAACATAAACACATTAATCAGTTCAGGAAGCACAAACCAAAGACAGAGACCAAAATGAACACTTAATACTAAAATTCCAAATAATGAGCAAATCAAAAAACTAGTCACAGAAACAATAATATATGAAAGAAAATGATAATGATGGTTAAAGAGGTAAAATGACTGTTGAATTGAAGCATATAGGTGAGTTGTCCTTTGACTCTGTTAGCCCTATCATTTCATTAAGCCATGAAAAATGTTCCAATCAATGAGACTAAGCACTGTTGGCAAAAATCATTATGATGCCAAGAAGAAATTAATTTATATGATGATGATCATAAAGTAAGGACTTTATTTTGCTATTTAAAAGCACTATGTTGGAATGTATACATTTACAGCCTTTGTTAAGATTAAAGCGTTTAGAGCTAGAAAGGACCTCAGAGATCACATTACTGCCTTCATTTTATAGGTAAGTAAATTGAGTCCAGGAGAGAGAACATGATTTGCTTACGGTCAGCTCTACCACGCTTAGTCTAGCACACCACTGATAAATATAATGAGCTTGGGAGGCCACATACTTATTATAATGACACCATCAGTGCTCAAAATAGTTTTGGAAAGTTCCTTCTGAAGGCCTTAAGTGCCTGTGGCATAGTTTTTCAATTGACTTCATTGACTCCACTTCTTTGACTCTTAAAAATTCATTTTATTTTCAGTAAGAGGCAAAAATTATTTTGTAATAAAAAGAACCATCCCCTAACTGATAAGTAATCAAAAGATATGAACAGTTTTCAGATGAAGTAATCAAAACTATCTGTAGTCACATGAAAAAATGCTCTAACACTACTGACTGGAGAGATGTAAATTAAAGCAATTGTAAGTTACTACCTCATACCTATTAGATTGGCTAATAAGACAGAAAAGGAAAATGACAAATGTTGGAGGAAATGTGGGAAAAATGAGACTTTAATGCACTGTTGGCAGAGTTGTTAACTGATTCAACCATTCCATAGAGCAATTTGGAACTATACCCAAAGGGCTATAAAGCCCTGCATACCCTTTGACCTAGCAATAACACTAGTAGGTCTGTATCCAAAAAAAAAAAGATAAGAAATAAGAAGGAAAAGGACCTATGTGTACAAAAATATTTATCGCAGATCTTTTCTGGTGGCAAAGAACTGTAAATTGAGGGGATGCCCATCAATTGAACAAATTGTGGTATGTGATTGTGATCAAGTACTATTGTGCTAAAAGAAATGAGCACGATGCTCTCAGAAAAACCTGGAAAGACTTACATGAATGAGCTGATGCAAAGTGAAATATATATAAAGTGAAATGTGTATAAAGCAATAGCAATATTGTAAGATGATCAGCTGTGAATGACTTAGCTATTCTCAGCAATATGATGATCTAAGGCAATTCTGAAGGACTTATGATGAAAAATGCTATCCACATCCAGGGTAAGAACTGATGGTATCTAAATACAGACTGAAGCATACTTTTTTTACTTTATTTTTCTTGATCTATGTTTTTTTTCACAACACAACTAACATGGAAATGTTTTGCATTACTACACATGTATAACCTATAATGAATTGCTTGCCTTCTCAATGGGGGAAGGGGGTGGGGAGGGAGGAAGGGAGAGAATCTGGAACTCAAAGTTTTAAAAACAAATGTTAAAATTGTTTTTACAATTATAATTGGGAAAAATTGGGAAAAAACTGGGGAAAACAAAATACTGAATAAATTTTTATTAAAAAAATTGAATTTGGCATCAGGATACCTGGGTTTGAATCTGGGCTATTGCCTTTATAGTTATGTGATCAAGGGGCAGTCACTTAACTGTTCTAAGCATCAGTTCTGCCACCTATTATAATGGGGATAATAATGCCTGCCCTATATACCTAAAGGTTTATTATCATCAAATGCTTTGTAAACCTTACAATGCTATAAAGGTAAATTATTTCTATTTTTATAAAAATGAGTTATGACTAAGAAGCAGAGATATTTTTATCATTTGGGTCATAAACCATCTCTGAATGCCAAAAAATTAGTTTGTAAAATGTTTTGAGAAATCGTAGAAATGATGGAAAAGGGGACTATATTGAAATATAAATGCTCATTTTGATGTATACATTCTCTACCTCCTTGTCGACCTCTGGTATCCTGGCTTCCTTCAAGTTTCAGCTCAAATCCTACCTTCTATAAGAAGACTTTCTTTGTCTTAAATGCCTTCTCTCTGAGATTATTTCTACTTTAATCTGCATATATTTGTTTTTATACATAAGTATTTTCACATCATCTCCCCCACTATTTGTAAGTACCTTGAAGGAAGGTACTGTTTTTGTCTTTCTTTATTTCTCCAGTACCTGGCACATGGTAGGTACTTACTGTTGTCTTAACAATATTTCAGTGTTTATCTAAAAAAATCGCTAAATTTTTTTAAATTTTATATTTAAATATATTTCAAAATGTAAATTTAATGAAGACAGTGTCACTGCCCCAGGTATGAGTGCTGGCCTATTTGCAGGGCTTAGCTTATAGAAGTGATTCCATGTCTGACCACTGATTGACCCAGTTGTGTACTGGGAAGGTTCATACATACTCAACAACTGGCTTTGTCAGCTACATTTAGAGCTTGAAATGCAAAGTGAACAAACTATCAGCTTAGCAAACTTCATCAAACACAGGTTTGTATCGTTAGTAAACTTTATTACTCAAGTATCCTTGTGGTTCATAAGGGGGGAAGGGTTGACGTTCATACCACCTATTTATTGATTGTTCCTAAGGTCCCCTTCCCTTTAGTCCCTGTGAATCTGCCCAGCAACAACAGTAAGATACAGGGGCTGAGACCCAAGAGATCTGGGCTCTTGGTTGGGGCACATATTCCACTGTATGTCCAAGCCACTTCCACTCACCACCAACTTGTGGAACTGTAGGCTGAGAAAATCACACACCAATGTAAGTCTGTGAGTAATAAACTGACTGACCCTTGATCCTCTGAATGCTTATGTTCCTTCTTGGCACACTTTTACTCATGACCCTCTAGCCACAGGGTATTTAGGACCATTCAAGACCAAATGAACTTAGCTATTGTCAGGGGAAAACATAGCAAAACAAAACAAAAATGGGGCAAGGGACACATGAGACAGGAACTCTCTGGCTTAAGGAACTTCAGAAGAAAGTGTTGGGTAGGGAAGTCATATACAGAGGGCATAAAAACACTTGAGTCCATAGCCCAAATGAGTGTGTCAGACAGAAACAACTTTTGTTCTAGCTTGAGTCAGTGCTACGAACTGAATTTGTTCTTGTTGGGCAGCTAGGTGGCACAGTGAATAGAGTGCCAAGCCTTGAGTTGGGAAGACCTGAGTTCAAATCTGACCTCAGACATTTACTAGCTATGTGACTCTGGGTAAGTCACTTAACTCTGTTTGCTTCAGCTTCCTCATCTGAAGAAGGCAAACCTCTCCAGTATCTTTGCCAAGAAAACCCAAAATGGGGTAACGAAGAGTTAGACATGATAGAAATGACTGAACAACAACAAAAACATGAGCCTATAGTCCAAATAGAAATAACTTGTTCTGGCTTGGGCCAGTGCTGTGCACTAAATCGGCACCACCTAAACTCTACACCTTGTAACTTTCTAGCTCCCTTTTAGATCCTATTGTGATTCCTGATTTTTGACTCTTTTCCTCTGGTCATCCCACCTCTATCCAGACTTTCAGCTCTACTACTCTTTGGTCTGGCTCTTGACCTTGACTTGTTTCTACACAAATCTGACATCAGCTGGGCAGGAGCTTTTTTTCTTTATTTAAATTAGCAAACTTTTTTTGTCTCCTTTTCAGTTCCATCCTCCCCGCTCTGCTGCATTAAAACAACAACAACAACAAAACCTTTGCAACAAATATGCCGAGTCAAACATTGGCACATGCCTTCTTCAAAAAGTATGTTTCCATCTTCACCCTGAGTCCATCTCCTCTCTGTCAGGAGGTGGGGAACATATTTCATCATAGCTCCTTTGGAATTGTGGTTGGCCATTTTGTTGATAAGAATTCTTAATTTTATAAAAGTTGTTTGTCTTGACAATGTTGCTATATAAAACGTTCTCCTGGTTCTGAGCAGGATCGTTTTAGACACACCACTTTTTCCTTCCACTTCCAATTGCTTTTCAAACTCAGGTGAGTGTTCAATCAATTCCATGAAGCCTGCTCTGCAGCAGCTCTTCATAGGTACTAAAAATGTCTTCAATTCAGTACAGGGGGAAAAGAAGGTCATTACAATCATATCACACCTTGGTGTTAGAGTACCCTACAACAGTTTTAGAGGCACCTGAGAAGCCATCGATGAACTAATGAAGAGTCAAATAAGAAGAATTAGGAGAATAATTTATATAATGATAACATTATAGAGAAAAACACCTTGCAAAGATGTCAGAACTCTGATCAATAATGATAAAGCAAGAGTCCAAAAGAATGAAGTTGAAACAGACCACTCATCTCCTGAGTTAAAATTCAGAAAGACATATATTTTTAGACAGGGTCAGTGTAGGGACTGGTTTTGCTGTACTATGTAGTGAGGGCTTTATTCTGGGGGTTTATTTTTATATTTACTCATTTGGAGGTGGCAGTGAAAGAGAGATTAATATTTAAAAGATATTAAAATTGTTTTAAATACCATTAAAAAAGGATGTGGTTGAAATGAAGATTTGATTTAAACACAGACACACACATGTGTGTAACACACATACGTATATATTGCCTCTAATACTTCTCACAGTGAACAGGCAAACCTGTAAAATATCTCACTATTAAAACATTTGAATGAATAAAGAGAATTAGTACTGTTAAAAGAGTAGAGAGCTCTAATGCACAAGAGCACAGCTAATTTGGGGCCAGGGAGATAAGATTTTTTAAAATTAGAAACCCCTATCTAGAATCTCAGAAGAAAATCTTTGTCAGACATCCTAACCTTGAGCACAATACAGCTATTAGTGATAGTTGTGTTACAGGAACAACAAAGAAAAAGGAACAAGAAATCACCTCCAAAAGGCTTGCTGTGTGACACCTAGGCACAGGCACCTTTAATTACACACCTCCATGAGTGGCAATTATGACAGCAACAACAATAATCATAAAAAATAACTAAAATTCACGTTCTATAGTATTTTAAGGTTTATAAAGATCTTTCCTTACAACAGGCCTGGTGTGCAGTACAAATATTAGCCCCATTTTAGAGATGGAAGAAACTGAGGTTCACACAAACTGCACGATTTTGTTCAATTTTAAACTACTAGCAAATATAAGACCCAGGATTCTAACCCCAGTTTCTACATTCCAATTTCTGCACTTTATTCACCACTAGATGAACTCACTACCCTAATCACTATTAAGGAGCTTGGTGGCAAAGTAGATAGAGCACTGGGCTTCAGAGTCAAGAAGACCTGAGATCAAATCTGACCTCAGACACTTACTAGCTGTGTGACCCTGTGCAAGTCATTTCACCTCTACTGGCCAAAATTTCCTCATTTGTAAAATGGGGAAAATAATAACACATACTTCACAGAGTTGTAAGGATCCATTGAGATAATATTTGTAAAGAGCTCAGCACAGTACCTGGCACACAGTGGTGCTATAAAATGTTATCTATCTATCCATCTATCTATCTATCTATCTATCTATCTATCTATCTATCTATCTATCTATCTATCTATTTATCTATCTGTCTATCTATCCATCTATCTATCCATCTGTCTATTATTGTTACTATTGTCATATCATATTGCATTGTTTCTATCATGATCTCAGGGAGCTTGCTAGCCAGGAACCTCCCTAGGAAGGTGGCTCCCTTCAGTCCACCGTGATACTTCCCATTGCACTGTTCCAACACCTTCCTGGTCTCTAGCTGCTCTCCTCCGCACGACCCGTGTCCACCCCATGCAACTCCATTTCCTGTTCTCTTCCTTTGCTTGGGGAATTCTCTGATTTCTCTTCTTTAGAACTGCCTTCTCTGAACCTCTCTATTCTTTTCCTTCTTTTTTTCTACTTCTGTCAGGTCACACCAAACTAGATTTTCTTTTTTGAAAGGATTACTAAACTGGTACATGCGGGAAAATGATGGTGATATAGTTTACCTAGATTCTGAAGAAAAACTTTTGCTAAGATATCTCATATTATTTTTATAGAGAAGATAGATTTAGGACTAGTTGGATGGCCAGACTCAAAGAGTAGTTGTTAATAATTCAATATTCATGTGACATAAAGTGTATGTACAGTGTGGTTCTACAGGGATCTATGCTTGGTCCTGTGTTATTTAATAATTTTATCAATGATATGGGGGACAGAGGATGAGGGTGGGGTTATCTATGCCCTAGATAGTCAGAATCCAAAAGAATTTGACAGGCTAGAGCATTGGGTTGAATCTCACAATATGGAATTCAATAGAGAAAAGGGTAAAGTTTAACATTTAAGTACAAAAAAAAGTCAACTTCACAAGTATAATATGGTGGAGGCATGATCAGAAAGTAGCTTCTCTTATAATGTTTTTGTTTTGTTTTTGCTTTCTCAGTGAATGGGAAAGAAGATGGTGGGAAGGAGAGAATTTAGAGCTGAAAATAAAATTAAATTAAGAAAATAAAGTAAAAAATATAGCAGTTTTTCTGAAAAAAGATCTGGGGTTTTTAGTGAACTAAAAGTTCAATAGTAGTCAGCAATGTTGTTGCTGTGTTTGTTCTTCGTTTTCGAAGAGGACCGTGACTCCAGGGAGATGATGACATGACTCGCAGTTGACGCTGATTTGCGTGAGGGAGGGCTGTGCAAGGTCACCAGCCTCACTTTCTCCTCCTCAGCCATCTGGATCCAGTGACCAGATAGTCATCAGAATGACTGGAGATGGCCCAGGATGCAATGGGAGACCCTGGCCTTTTTAGGTTAAGGTCTTTTCAGCATGAGGTAATGCCCATTCAGTGAATAGGCCTGTTTAAGAAGTAGTCAAGGGATGGCCCCTTTAATTAGAAAAAAAAAAAATCAAGCTGGGAGGGCAAGACCCTCAGGGTTGCTGTTCCAAAGAGAAACAGCTACCATTGATGTGCACTCTAAGCCAGGAGGGCCAAAAAAACCCAGTCATTAAATAGAGCTTGGGCAGGGACCTATTGTGGTCCAATCTATGATCTTCAGAGTGAACTGGGTTTAAGGTAGAAAGAAAAAGGAAGGAAGAAAGAAAGAGAGAGAGAGAAAGAAAGAAAGAGAAAGAAAGCAAGAAAGAAAGGAAGAAAGAAAGAAAGAAAGAAAAGAAGGAAGAAAGCAATCTAAGATTAACCGTAGATTCAGGTCCTCTGCACTTTCCATCAAAACACACTTTGAAGAATGCCTTTACCAAAATGGGAAGATTTCACAGAGTAGAGAAGGAAGATTATGGTAAGAACAATAGTTTAACTCCTATTCCCATACAAATTAGGCTAGTTTTTCTTTAAAGTGTATTGAGACCACTGGCTTAAAGGACTAAAACGCTCAGGCTGGCAATATCACTTCTATATCTTCTCATAGGAGTCAGTAATGTGGTCTTCAGTTAAGTGGTGGAAATAATATCCTAAGGCTTCCTAGACCCTTGCCCTACCCCTCTCTCTTCTCCATACACACACATGCAAGTGAGGCTCATTGTTCATTAAAAGATATTGCAAACATCCTCCAGATTTAATTGGCTCAGGACATTAAGACTCAGGTCATAGCTACAGCTTCCTGGTCACCTGGACAAAAGAAGTCTGGAGCTTCTCCCACATGCTTTTGACCTCAGACTAACAGGATGAGCAATATCAGCCACAAGAGAGCAGTACTCAGATGAATCAAGGTGATACTCTGGGTGAACGTCCCTTCTCTGCTCTGAACATCCCTTCCCTTTCATGGTCAAATACACCTCCTTTTGTTGACTGTTAGTTAGATGGATGAGTGTCTCATTTTATTCCAATTTCAGACCTAAATTACCAGGGAGTTGACCTGAGTCAGGCCCAGCTCACAATAAGCTCTATTAAGAGAGACATAGCTTCCAGCATCAGACTTCACCTGGTGTATCAAGCACAGTCCTGGGTGCCACAGTTTAAGGACACTGGCAAATTGGAGGACATCTAATGGGGGTCAAAACAAGATAGTGAAGGGCACTGAGTTCATATTATAGGAAGACCATTTGGAGGAATAGGAACTAGATGTGTGACCTTGGGCAAGTCACCTAACCCCAACTGCATTGCCTTTCCCCTTTCAAAAAAAAAGCCTATTTAGGCTTGATGTTAGTAAAATCTGATCAATTAGAGCTGTCCAGAACTGGACTGGGCTGCTTTGACAGATGATGTGTTCCTCTGTCCTTGGAAATCTTTATACAAATGATGAATGACCACCAGTTTGGCACATTGAAGTGGGGAGTCCTCTGTGTAGAGACTCCTTTGGAGTCGATGGTCTCTGAGGTTCCTTCCACTTCTCTAATTCTGTAATCTTGGAACCCCATGCTACGTGGCCTATGGTTCACTAATCTGTCTTGAAACCCTGTCAACCTCTAATTGAAATTTCACACCCTGAAAAGCCTTGTTATGAGTTAGTCAAGGTTTTGACATACCCATGCGTGAGACTGAAAAGGTGGAATTTTGAAGTTTCTTAAAACGTACACACTTTTCTAGCAGCCTAGGTGGGAGAGACAAAGTGAGCTGGCCATCGTAAATAACATCACAAGCTTGTGGCTGACACAGGGTACTTTCACCCTTTCAGGGATACAGACTGCATGTTAGCTGGGGACTGTAGACTAGCACACTGCTATTCTCTAACAGTTGAACACTCACTAATCCAAGACTGGCTTCAGAAACTTTGGTTATTTTGTCACAAAATCATGTAAGAAAGGAAAGGGAAAAGACCTCACACTTTAAATAAAGATTACACCGGGCAAGAAAGCTATTAAGACTCACCTTTCAGTACTCTAAGTCTCATACAATAGATTAGGGCCTTTAGAGGATGAGTGTAATCTCTTCATTTTACAGCAAGGAAATTAAATCCTAGAAAAAACAAATGACTTGCCCAAAGTCACACAGAAAGCTGCAAGTAAATTTGTATCTCTAACCCAAAAGCCAGGTCATTTCCCCTTCCTTCTCAAGGAAATCAGCCCCTGGCTTACCATCTTCCCCTCTCCCCAACTCCTGTCCTTATATTAGAAGACTTTAATATTCACATAGATGCTTCCCCACACTTCCTCACCTCCCATTTGCTCAGCCTCTTTAAATCCCATGACCTACACTTTCAATCCTCCTTACCCACACACAGGGATGAAGTTGGTCACACTAGATTTCACCATTCTCTCTCCCTAATTAGAAATTGATGTCCTTGATATGCCCATAACTACCTAACATTCTATCTCTCCCTATTCTTCACCACTCTGAGGCCTATACTTTGACCTACAGTCCCACTATCCCTTGGTACTTTTTCAAATCATTGCCTATCTCTGGCTTCACTTTCCTTCCTCTCCAATCTTAACCCATTTCAATTCTACACTGTCCTCTGTTTTTGATTCCTTTTCTCTCTTGTCCTCTTGTCCAACCTCAGCCCTAGATTACTCCCATCATTTGCTTCTTCCATCCTACTTCCAAGCTACTACATTCACTTGGAAGAAATCTCAAAACTTTGCTGATTCTCACAAATTCAAGTTATTCAACCTCAACTGGACCCTTACTACAGCAAAGCAGTCCTATTCTTTCTTAACTGATTCCGTCTGACTCTTCATAAGAAGCTATATCAAATCCTCTCATTCCCACTTAAGCCCCCACGTCTTCTCTCCCTTCTTTCTCTCAGTGGAGGACCTCACTGTTTACTTTTTTGAGAAAATGGAGATCATGTGACTTGAGTTCCCACTTTTCCCATTCTCTTTATCTCAAAATTTCTTGACATCATCTGCCACTGCCTCTTTCTTTCCACGAGTCTCTGACAAAGAGGTGGCCCTTCTTGCCATGTGCCAGACACATGGGTACTTGATTCCCTACCCTACCTTCCCATTTTCTCCAACAGACTGATCCTTCATCTCTCTCTCTCTCATGTTCAACCTCTCCCCATTTATTGGTTCCTTGCCTACATGACACTTTTCTTTCCTGGTTCTCCATCTGACCACTACTCAATCTCCTCTGCTGGCTCATTAGCCACATCATGACCCTTACCTATGGATGTTCCCCAAGCCTCTATCATAAGCACTGTTCTCTATGTATTGTCTCAGTAACCTCATCAGCTCTCCCATCATATCATCTCTATGCAGATTATTAAAGGATACATACATAAATAAAGCATTTATTCAGTGCTTACTATGTGCCTGGCACAGTGCTAAATGATCAGGATACAAATACAAACAAATGGTGTTTGCTGCCCGACAACTCCAGGAGAAATGCCAGGAGCAGAACAGAGGTCTGTACACCATATCAACTGTTCCTCGGCCCTTTCTGAAGCCACACTGGCTCTCAGGTACATGACCATCTTCCAGGTGAAGGATTAGCCTATTAAGGAGGATTCTAGCAGAACTTTGCCAGCAATGACTAAGAAAGAGATCCCCCTGTGATTGTTGCAGGACAATCCTCTACCTTTATAGAGATGGACAACGGAGGGAGGCATCCTTGACCTCCTGGGGGATAACCTCCTCTTGCCATATAACCTGGAAAATTTCAGTCAGCTTTTGTGTGAGCAATGGTTCCCCTACCTTGTAAATCTCAGCTGGAATAGAATCAGCACCAGGTGCTTTGTCACATGAAAGGAGCCTAATGGCCCTCAAAACCTCTTCTTCAGTTGGAAATTCAGCTAAGGAGGGACTGACTTTAACCTGAGGTAGATGGTCAATGGCCTCAGCATTGATTGATAATGGTCTGTTGAGAACACTATGGAAGTATTCAGTCCATCTCTCTAGGATCATGTCCTTATCACTAATCAATGTGACTCCATCAGCACTGAGTAGGTGTGATGAACCACAAGTTTTTGGTTCATAAATGGAGTGAAACAGGGCTGTGTGCTTGCTCCCATGCTTTTTAGCATGATGTTTTCAGCCATGCTGACAAATGCTTTCAATGACAACGAACACAGCATCAAGGTCAACTACCATACTGATGGTAAGTTCTTCAATTTGAAAAGGTTACAAGCCGAGACCAGAGTGGAGGGAGTGTTGGTGCATAATTTTCTGTTTGCAGATGATTGTGCACTCAGTTCAGCCTCTGTAGCTGAGATGCAACAAAGTATGGATCAATTCTCTGCTGCCTGTGCTAATTTTGGCCTAATAATTAGCACCAAAAAAATAAAGGTGCTCCATTAGTCACCACTACACCATCCATATGTGGAACCATCAGTTACAACAAATGGAGAAGTTTTGAATGCTGCGGATAAGTTCACTTATCTTGGTAGTGTACTTTCCAGGGATGTACGCATTGACAATGGGGTTGATGCATGCATTGCCAGAACTAGTTCAGTGTTTGGGAGGTTCCAAAGAAAGGTTTGGGAGAGAAGAGGTATTAGACTGACTACCAAACTGAAGGTCTACAGAGCCATTGTGTTGACCTCATTGTTGTACGCCTCTGAAACATGGACAGTCTACCAGCACCATGCCAGGAAACTGAATCTCTGCCACTTGAACTGTCTTAGGAAGATTCTGAGGATCACGTGCATGGTAAAGTACCAGACACTGAAGTCCTTGCTCGAGCTGAACTGCCAAGTATTCAAAGTATGCTTCAGAGAGTGCAACTCCGATGGGCTGGCCATGTTGTTCAAATGCAAAATGTACGCTTGCCAAGAAGATTATTTTATGGAGAACTTGCATGGGGCAGACAATCACAGGGTGACCAGAAGAAACGATACAAGGACACTCTCAAGGTCTCTCTCAAGAACTTTGGATCTGACTGTGCAACATGGGAGACACTGGCACAGGACTGCTCAGAATGGCGTGCCCACATCAGAAAAGGTGCTGTGCTCTTTGAGCAAAACAGAATTGAAACAGCACAAAGAAAATGTAAGATGCGCAAATTTGGGATATCCACCCCAAATGTTCACACGGACTATCTGTTCCCAACCTGTAGTAGAGCAATCCGAGCTTGTACTGGTCTCATCAGCCACAGTCAGACACACCGAAACTTCACTTTATCATGATGACGTCATTTTGGTCCTCTTCGAGACCGAAGGACAACAACCATTTAATGAAAGTAAGGCAGACAGAATTTTAGAACTAGAGGGAAACTTAGCAATCAGATCTAGTTAAGTTTTTTTATTAGTTGCTTGATTAGAAGAAGTAATCCATCCTTCCCTGGTCTTCATGATTGCCACTTAAAAGAGCACCCTGGGAAAGGAAGAATCCAAACAAGTAGAGCCTCTGACGGGGTTTTAAGGAAGGCAGATTGCTTTGGGAAAAGCCTCATGCTGCCATCTGGTGGCCACACTAAGAGTCATGAGGACAAAGCTAAGAAGGTTATTACAACTGGGTCTTTATGGTGACAATAAGCAAAAATGGCTTTTCAGATGCTGCTGCTGCTGCTGCTGAATTAAAAATTAAAGCTGTAAAAGAACTCTTTTGTAAGTCACAAAATTAATAGCAAAAAATAACAATAAAATTAACTTAATAGCACTACTCATGAGGTAGGTTATTCTGAATGTTACCAAAATGTTTACTGCTTAACGTCTTGATTCGTTCAATACAGTGTCATATTTATTTTTAAAAGAACTCACATGAGGTAATATAATTATTATTATGACATCACATTTCAGAATGGAAGCAATAAGAAACTAACAGGAGGCAATTCACCCCAACCAAGTGCAATATAAGAACAGAGCTCTAGGTGTCCCAGCAACAAATGGTCACGCTGGATCTAGGCAGGATCTCCAAACCTTTTTGATTATAACCCCTATCAGTAAAAACATTTGAGCGTCTTCCCCTCCCTGCATATATGTATATTTATTTGTTAAAAATTAAACACATGCACTAATAATTCTGTATACTATAAAATCAACAGAAATAGAATTAACAAAGGATAAGAATGAATTATTTGATCCTAAAGTCACTAGGGAGCTGCTGGGGTTTATTGAGAAGGGCAGTAACATGTTTGGATCTGCGCTTAAGGAAAATGACTGAGCTGTGTGGAGCATAGACTTGGAGAGGGGGAAGATTTGAGACAAGTAGAATACCTAGTATGATATTGCAATAGTCCAGGTGTGAGATAATTAAAGTTTGAATTTGGGTTGGCAATATGTGAGTAGGGAGGAGGGACAAGGCTAAGTGTGGTTGTATTGGAAAAATGAGTCCTGCAATTGGCTCCTGAAGAGAGGGTAGGATTCACCTAGTTTTCCCACCCTCCTATTGGCTGATCACACTCAATCTGGATTAAGTTGATCTCTAAGCAAGCTCCCAATTTGAAAATCATTGATTTAAGAGACCAGGATGAGCTTTATGTGCATAATATGGATGGTTTGGTCCATAGGTAACATTATGCAAAATAAGGGCAGAAAGGGATCCAGCAACCATAGGCAGGAGCAAACAAGACAGGGAGAAAGATATGGGATAAGCCTCGGTTTCACACATAGTAATACCTCCTAAAGCAACAGGCATAATAGAGATTTGAAACGTATAAAAAGGGTAAAAATACCTAAATATAAAAAAAAAAAGATTATAAAGAAGTAAATTCCCTCTATATATGAGAGGCTGTAGAGTGTAGGGAAAGAATTTGAAGTCTGAGGACCTGGGTTTGAATCTTGATTCTGCCACTCACTGCCTCCATGACCCTGAGGCAAGTCATTTAAGTTTCTGGGTCTCAGGTTCTTCATCTGAAAAATGAGGAGATTGGACTAGATGACCTCCAAAGTCCCTTCCTGCTCTAAATCTATTTTCATAGCAAAATAAATTTCTTTTTTTCTTTCCTTTGTTTCTTTCTTTTCTCTCCCCCCCCTCATCCCCCTCCGTCTCCTTCCCTTCCTCCTTTCCTTCCAGAACAAGCCATAAAATAATATGACACTCAAGTTGATGATACCCAATTCTATTTAGAGGGGAATTTTTAAAATTCATTTTCCATGTTCAATGCTACACAAAGGGGTTTGATTTGAAGTTTACAACTCTCTTAGAGAGGTCCCTGGATATAGGCTCCAGCTCTAGGGGACAGAGAGCCTTGTTTCACTTTGATTTGACTGCCATGCTGCATTTTCTCTCAGGACCTGGGACTGCAGTCACTGACTCTTGAGAAGAAATGACAATAATGTCAAATGTGATTTCTTCAATCATAGTAACTTTATTGACAAGGTTCTCGTCTCCAACACTGAACTCTAAAGTCAATTCCTCAACCCCAGAAGTAAAGACTTGAAAAACCCACTCTCCTCAATTCTAGCTTGGGGTGATGGTGCTGGTGAACCTGGTGTTGACCAGGAGAAAGCTAGCAGCAGAACCCACAGGGTGGGGAATATTAGGGCATCTCAGCCTGGAAGAGTCTGGGTATAAGGAAAATAGGTAGAAGGAAGGAAGGTGGTTTCTGTGTCTATTGTACCACCCTGACAATGTCATAAATGCAGGTATTTATTTACATGTAATATTTGACTACTTAATGGAATATTTTGGTCTCCATGCTGAAAATAATGTGCATTGGATTTGAGATTAATTAGTGACTATCTCAGTAGCCTCCCAGTTCACAGTATGGTATAATGAAAAGAGCATTGGACTTAAGAGTAAGACTTATACCCCTATATACTAGTGGACGACAAATGGCTACCTCTCTCAAATTATTTTCTCTTCTACAAAATGAAAGGCTAAGATCTATTCCTGTTCCAGCATTCTATGTTCTAAAGAAAGGATGTGACTGCTATAGTCAAGTATTTGAAGGGCTGTCACATGGAAGAGGGATTAGACTTGTTCAGCTTTGTTATAGAGGGCTCCCAGCTTTGCTCTCCTTGCTAAGATCATGGCTAGGAACTACTATCCTGTAGCTATGGAAAAGAGCTCGTAGAAATACCTGTTCCTCCTCTACCAGGCTCCAGTCAATACAGGAATGTTCCCTAAGGGATCAAGGGAGAGAGGCAATGAATTACCATCTTCAAAAGAAATAGGACTTCCTTGATTCAACAACATGATTCCACTTATCCAAGTGAACTAGACAGAGAAGTGATTTTCTCTCCATATAATTTTGCCAGACTTCACTTGTTCCAAACTGTCTCCTTCTAGTAGCTGAGCTGGCAAGAAAAGGCACTATCAGTTTTAAAGTGGGGCAGAGGTATAGCTTTGGGTCATAACTGTGGAACATGTGCCTAACAGCATGTGACCTAGTTTGACCAGGAGTATTATGCACAACTTTGGCAGTTTGGTTCTTGACCTTTCTTCCAGTCCCTTTTTCCTTTTTTCTGGCGGGTAACAAAAAGTCACTTCTAGGAGCTGCTTTCTGTTCTATGAGGAAGCAGCTTCTTGGCTTTGCTAACAGCCTTCCTTTAACCTGAGTTAAATAGGAAAGTGGAGGCTGAGTCCTATTCTTCTTATGTTCTACCTCCTTTTACCGTCTCTCCTAGTAGCTGCAAGGCCTCTGTGTTGGTATGTTTAATTGGGTCTAAAAGAAGTAATTGTACTCCACTTTACAAGAAAAACTGAATTCCTAATATGTTTAGAAATATGGCTAAGGATTCTATTTTTCTTACATAGAATGTATTAGAATGTTCATTACTAAGAATTTCCCTGTAGTTAATCTATATGCCAAAGGTTACCATTATATAACTCTCTAGAGCAAAATTATAGTTATCTTGTCGAGTTTAGATTTGCAAGTATAATGGGGCTGATCAGGAGTAGCCCCTGATCAGCCCCATTACAGAAAGCACATTATAATCAAGGTCTAAAAAGATCTCTGGAGTCATGGCCATCAACAAATCTGGGAGTACAATAGTTGATGTAAGTTGAGGATTTCCTCTTTTAGTAGAGAAGCTTCCTAACGTCTTGGCATCAGAAGGCAGAAAGAAGTAGCAGTGGAACAAGTGGAATAAGTTGCTTTGGAGGGCAGTGAGTTTCCCCTCTTTAGATTCTGAGCTATGGATGGATGACCACTTGTTGGAGACAGTGTAGAAATTACTTTTGGTCAGGTCTGAATTGGCCTGTAATGGCCTCTGAGGTTCTGTGAAAGGATATATTGGTGGTGGCAGCAACTGAGACATCAGTGTTTGATTTGGTCATGTCAGCATCTCTCATTCTCAATTTAATCATCTATAAAATCAAGAGGAAGGAAAAGGCAGCATCATGTGGTGAAAAGATAATGGTTCTGGAGCAGAAAGACCTATTTTCAAGAAGCTCTGCCACTTAACTGTCTCTGTAATCTTTGACAAGTCATTTCATTTTTGTGGTCCTGTTTTCTCATTTGTGAAGGCAAAGTGCTGAACTACATGACCTCCAAGACCCTTCCATTTCGAAAATTCTGTGATCCTACGACTAAATGATTTCCAATGTTTCTTCTAATGCTCACATTTTACGTTTCATATCTTCACATTCTATGTGTCACATTACTGGTCCCTGACAACAAATAACTTTCAAGGATAGATGTAGTCTTGGAAGGTGCTGAGCAAGTAAACAGCTTTTTCTGAAGGTGAAAATACCAACTCTTATCACAGCCTCTGCCCAGGTGCTTCCTGGTTGCAAAGCTGGAGGCAATTTAGCAATGCATCAGCAAAAGCATGTCATACGTTAAGAGGGCAACAATGAGACTCAAGGAAGAACTTCTAGTAGGCCCCAAGAACAAACACCCAAGGAAAACTACCACTGGAGGCCTCAAACCACTGTAGTTACTGTGACTCTTCAAATTTCAATTCAATTCAATTCAATAAACAGTGATTAAGCTCCCATATTCAAATGGCACAGTTCTTGCCCTCAATATAATAGGGGAAGATGTATCTGTATGCAAATAAGTAAAATACAAGGTTGATGTGATTAGCAAAGAAGAGAGTGAGTCAAAGTATCCCTGGAAAATCTGAGGAAGAAGAGATTATTGCCAGTTGAGAGGGTTCATGGAGGAGGAGGCACCTGAGGTAAGAGGAGGATGTGTGATTCCAGTTTGGGATGGGGGAGGGGAGCCCACTCGAATGTCTGAAAGTAGAAAGGGCAGGGTATGTAGTCAGTTGGGCTTAAAAAGTAAAGTAGATGTGAAGAAGAACAGTGTGAATTAAGTATGAGTAAGGCAGAGCAAAGCCATGGAGGTGCCTAAATGCCAGTAGAAACAAGAAGAACTTATTATGGGAACATGAAGGGGAAACAAAAGACAAAAACCATTATTAAAGCCTTCCCTGGACACCTGGGAGATTAATACCTGCAAGATAACTGGAGGAGGGAGGCTGAGTTAATAACTATAAGAATTAGGAAAAATTTCTCCTAGGAAGAGGCACCTGGACTAAGAGTTTGTGTTTTATTCTGTGCAACAGAAAACCAAGGAGGTGGCTGAACACAGCAGTGACACAATGCCTTGAGTTCAAGTATCAGCTTTGCAGTGCTCAGTTCTTCCTAGCTGTAACTTTGGATAAGATTCTTCTCTACTCTGGGTCTCAGTTTCCCCAACTATAAAATGAAGAGTTGGGTTAGAAAGACTTCATGATCTACAGGGGCACAGATTCAACAAAGTAACAACCATTTGAGATGACTCTCAACTACATACATTCAGCTCCAGTCTACCTCTTGATCTCTGCTCCCATATAATTAACTCCCTGCTGGACATCTGGAGATGTCCTGTTGGTACCTCAAGTTCAACATTTCCAAAATGGAATTCATCACACTTCCTCCCAAACTATTCCTCCTCCAAACTTACCTACTTTTGTTGAAGTATCACCATCCTTCCAGTCAAGCAAGTTCACAACCTTGGAGTCATCCGTAACTCTCCCTCCTCCCTCAGCACTTCCTCCACCCATCCAGTTAGTTGCCAAGTCTTATTACTTCTACCTTCATAGTATCTTTTGTATACAAAATTTTCTCTTCACTTGCATGATCTTCATCACCCCTGATCTAGTCTATTTTAATAACCTGTTAACTGGTCTCCTCCACCAATAGCCTCTCTCCTCTCCAAACCATCCTACAGCTACCAAACCAATATTCCTAAAACATAGATCCAACCACTTCATTTTCCCACCAAAAAAAGCCTTCATTAACTCCCTGTCATGTCTAGGACAAAATACAAAATTCGGAGACTGGCATTTGTAGGTCTTCAACAATACAGCTCCCAACTACCTTTCCAGTCCTATTTTCTATTACTCCCCTATTTGCACTTTCTGCTCATGTCAAACCAGATGCTCCCCAGGTAAGACATTCCATCTCTGTGTCTTTACACAGGATGTCCCATGTCTTAAAATGGACCAGTTCACTTCTTCCTCATCTTTGCTTCTCAGACTCTCTAACTTCCTTCAACACATGGCTCAGTTGTGATTGTCCACAAGAGGCTTTTCTTGATTTTCTCAGTTATTATTGTTGTCTACCTTCGGAGTTACTTTGAATCAATTTTATATTTGCTTACCTGGGTACATGTTGTATTTTCTGACAGAATTTAAGCTCCTTGTGAACAGTAACTTTAATTTTTAGCTTTATGTTGTAGTGTCCTGTATATAGTAGCTGTTCAATAAAGGTCTACTGGATTGAAGTATGATTGTTTTATATGACATATGGATTAGAAAGGGAAGAAAGTAGAGACAGAGAAAAAAGTTAGGAAGTTATTACAACAGTCCAGAGGATAGTTAGTAAAATCTGGAAGGAGGGTGATAACAGTGAAATAGAGAGGAAGGAGTAATATTGCAAAGGTGGAATCAATAGGACTTGGCAACATACTGGATGCTGAGGGTGAGAGAGCAGGAGGAGCCAAAGAGAGCATAGGATTATGGGAGGATGGTGGCACTACTGACAGAAACAGGCAAGTTGTGAGGAGGGGGCAGATTTAAGAAAGAAGATGTTCTGTTTTTGATATTTTGAGTTTGAGATGCTAAAGGAATATCTTACTGGAGATATTCAGTGGGCAAGTGGAAATGCAAGACTGGATGACAATGAGAGATCATAGGCAGATGTAGAGATTTGGGCTTCATATGAAGACGTGGTAACTGAAATCACGAGAAGGTGTGAGATTTCTGAGAGGGAAAAAGGTGAAGGACATTAGCAGTGGAGGCCATCAATGCTTTAGGGGTGGGAGGAGGAAGATGAGCTAGGGAAGGTCTGAGATGGACAAGCAGCAGTCACACTGGGTGGGAAAATTGTAAGAGGCCGGTGTTTCATACATCAGCAAGGGGTGTATTGCCTCTTCCTCTGTTACATAGACCAGCTGTACAGAGTGGCTAGAAACACTGTTATGATCTCCCAGAATTATGTTCACATTCCACCCTCCTAATCTTGGCATTGTGCTGCACAGTGCTCTCTGCTTGTGTATCAGTGCTTCCCTTGAGTTATGACAATTTCTGATACTCATACTGTGGAATAATTATGCAGGTTATCACTCTCATACTACTGGATGATTTTTTTCCCTTTTCTTTCTTTTTTTTTTAAATTTTAGCTGGGCCACAAGGAGAGAAGGGAAAGAGGGAAAGCAAAAAACTCTCAGAAGGGCAAATAAGGTCTCTCCCCTGTTAAGTGATAAACAAAGAACTGTCATGTTTTCCTTGTCAGAATAAAGATTAAATTAAATGCAACCCTGCAGAGAAATAAAGCCCATAGGTGCTTTGACATCTGGCAAAGCTGCTCAAGGGGCCTTGGTATGTAGACAAGACCTAATAAACAAACTCAGGACAAGCAAAGAAAGGTTCAGTGTGAGTGTCATTATCACCTTCATTTTAGCTTCCCCTCCACATTTCACAGAAAATTGCCACTAAGGAGTTTGCTCAAGCAACCCTTAAATACCTTGAAGGATTCAGCTGTGAGAGTGAGCGCAAGGCCCAAGAGCACTTCTCCAACAGCTTGTTCATGCTGTTATCATTTCTGCTTCTAAGCCTTCATTTTCTCACTGATTGATTGGGAGTCCCTGGGCAGCTCACTCCCCATGCTGATATTTAAAACAATTCTGAAAAGAAGTCTTCCATTACCTATGACTTCCCCAAAGTTTCCACAATTATGCGTGTCTTTTAGACCTATCACTACCTTCTTATGCTTTGCAAGGAGCAAGCACTCAACAATACAATTTTTTTCCTCTTCTCTTTTGCATGCTAAGATTCAGTTCAAAAAGCAATTTATTGAGCATCTACCAAGTTTTTTAAGAATCAGACTCCTCTCAAGGGGCTTAGAATCTCATTAGAAAAACAAAGACACATAATAAATAGGTGAGCTAGGGCAAAAATGAGTTGAGTAAAGAGAGAAAAATAATAATAGTAGCTCCCACTTATATAGCACATTGCGGGTTCACTTAATAGTTCGTTTTTTGAAGAACCACTGTGGTAGCCAGGCAAAAGTTCGAAATTCTATGACTATTTCTGATGTAGATTAACTCTAATTCCTCTGTTACTTAGTTTTACCAACTTGGGGCAGCTAGGTGGTGCAGTGGATAGAGCACCAGTGCAGGAGTCAGGAGGACCTGAGTTCAAATCTCACCTCAGACACTTGGCACTCACTAGCTGTGTGACCTTGGGCAAGTCACTTAACCCCAACTGCCTCATCCTGGGTCATCTCTAGTCATCCTGATGAATATCTGGTCACTGGATTCAGATGGCTCTGGAGGAGAAGTGAGGCTGGTGACCTTCACTGAAGTGGTGGCACTTCACTGCCCTCGTTCACTCAAAACAAAGTCAAATGCAAGTCATGTCATCGTTTCTCTGATGGCATGGTCTTCTTCAGCAATGAAGGACGAACACAGTTTTACCAATTTACCCATTACCTCTGTCAGTTACTTTTACCAAGAGACCTTAGCCTCCTATTGCACTGGCTCTCTAAGCCTGATTAACCAGTCTAACTGCCTTAGGTTCAAGCAGCATGCCAATACTACCTTCTTTTATCCTCTCACCTTTATGCTTATCAATCCCATTTTTTCCTCAGGCCATCTCCAATCCAATTCACCCCAGGCTAGCTCATTCAGTTCTGTCCTTGGGAATACCCAAGGAACTCTCAGTAAGTCTCCCACACCTGCAAACTTTTCAACCAACATAACATCCAATTTCTTGATTTAATGTACATTTCTTTCTCCTCTGAGCTTACCACATCCTCGGTAACTCTTTCTATTGGAGGTTATTCTCTCTTTACATTAAATCTACTCCCCACCCCCCTTTCCCTCACTCACAAAGCCAGGAGGGGTGGGAATAGTCTTTGCTTCCTAATCAAGGTCCAGGCCTCTACTTCCTCTTCTGAGGCTCATGTAATCAGCTTATACCACTCTATCCCATGCTAGTTGTTATTATTTACCGATCTTCAATTTATTCTTCTTGCACCTGTAATGCCTTCCGTACCTGAATCACACAATCTCCTTGCCCTCATCCTCAGGGATTTCAGTATTCGTGATGAAGACCTAGCAACCTCCTCAACTCCATGACCTCCATTTCTGCCCTACTTCAGGAAGAACGGAACTGGCTGAACTACTTTAGAGAAATTGCAAGCATTTTCAGTGAAAGCTACTCTGTCACAAAAGCCCATCTTTTTAATACTGGTGCTACATGGTGGCAAACCAAGGAACACAACAACTTCACAAGAATCAAAACTGCAGGTGCCCAAAGGGCGATTTGTAGACGTTTGGTGGGTGTGAACAATCTACAAAACATGTCGATGATGACTTTGGGATGAGAAGTGACATAAAACACAGCATCAAGGACATTTATGACTAGAAGAAATGATGAATAGGTCATGTAATGAAAGTGAGGGATAACAGCCTGGAGAGTCTCACTGTTAACTGTGAAATACTAATAGATCCAAAGGAAGGCCTCTAGTGTGCTGGAGAGATGATCTTTCACAGAGATTTTATAGAAGGATGTGGACAAGAGTTACAATGAATGAGAATGAGAAGGTTTGGATAACTGTGATCTGTACTGGTGAAAGGAGTGCCCACGAAAATATGATCACAATTCCCTGAAATAGCTAAACAATTTGATCAGATGATCACTAAGGTTTCTTTCAGGTCTAATATTCTTTATCTTTGAAATATAACTTGTTTCCAAAGAGATCAAGATAAAAAATTGCATGCAATTATGTGTTACCAACTTGAATTTTAACAACTACATGTATGCAACTGTTCTGACTGCATAAATATGGTTAAAATTCAAGTAAGTGACAGATAACTACCTGCATACTTTATAAATAATGGGGACTAATTTTCATGTGTGTCTTGGGAGGGGGATCCAGCTACATCTCGTAGTCATATTCATTTCATTTATCAACTTCCTGTTCCTTAGGAATCTAATCATATCTAAGCTGATTCACTGTGATTATTCAATAAGTCTTTTCCATTGACGAACTGACATCATTTTCTGATGGGTAGCTTCATCAGAGACAATTTTACTCTAATAAGCTGCCAGTTTCACTGACATACACTAAGAACAATGCCATTTTCTCTCTGGCTGTCATCTGCACCTCCCTCCTACCATGGAAACTTGTTGGAAAGGTGAGTTTTTACCTTATCTTGCTGGAACCCAGGAGCTCTGTGACATTGGCCTCTCCAACTCTGATAAGTGATCCTTTGCCTTATTTGTCCAGGGCCCAGACCCCCACACCATGCTGATGCTTGCCTACCACCAATGCCGCCCACTTCCACCATCCCTTTTCTTGTTGCTTTTCTCCACTAGAATCTAAACTTCTTAAGGGCAGGGCTGGACAGGCTTGCTTATATTTGTACTCCCAGTTCTTAGCACCATGCCTTGCAGACAGTAACAGTAAATCCTCTCATGTTCTCTTCTTCTTCTCCCTGTGTCTCATACAACAATCAATCCCCTAGAGCCCATGAGGTCTGGTTCTCAGTGTTCTCATCTGCAAAATCAATGGAATGGCCTCAGAGATTATTTCCAATTCTAAGACTATGCTTCTTCATTTCTAGACTGTGTGAGATAGCTACCAGCTGTACCAGCCTCACAAAGATTAGAAACAGTAGTCCACAACTGAATTCCAGTTCTAGGCAACACTGTCTCATAAGAGGGGTCAAAGGTCTTTGCACAAAGGTGCTGAAGTCCCTATCTGAGCCATTCTGACTTAATCTGATTCTAATAGCATGAGTTTTGTTTGTGTGTTTTGCACATAGAGGCATTCAATAAATACTTATTGCATAAACATAAGAAGTCAAACTTTGAAAAATACCATAAAACTGAGGATGGAACTTAGACTTCAACCATTTTTTGGTACTTACTGTTTTTCGCCAGAGAATTGCCCGGTATTGAGGGACACGTTGATTGTTCTGGTCAGAAAGTGCTACAGACAGAAAGAAAGGGCTCTTCTCTATATCAGTGCCAACGTAATTCTGATGAACTGGAAAAGAAATGTATTAGGAATTGCAGAATTACAATTTGCTCTTTCATTCCTCTTTCTTATTCCAGCATCCTGCAAATCAAGACTTACCCCCAAACCAATCTGCTCTCTTCATACCTGAATGCTGTCAAACATCAGGAGAAGGCAAGTTTTGTGCTAACTTCTTTTACCACAAGTTTTCTATCTTTTTTCCCCAACTTTGAATTATCCTTTATCTGGCAAGAAAATTAATTGAAATCACAATTTTTTTAAATCTAAAAGGGATTAGGTCACTTATAAATGAAGAAATGAGACGAAGAGAGGTTACGGTTACAAATCTGGTTGGTGGCAGAGTTGGGCTCAGAGGTCAGGCCTTGGGCTAGCCATCCTTTGCTTACCCCACTGTAGCACCCTCCCTGCCTCTTTCATTTTTAATCTATCCATTATTCTAATCTCTTTACTACTCCATTGCATTTTTAATTATTTTGTTTCTACTGGTCCGATTTTCTCACAAATTAAAAATATTCAACTTTCTCTGTAGAAAGTTGAGCAACTATGAGTGTCCTCCAAACCTTGATGACACCTTCAATACATTCTTTGCAGGCAGGTATCAGATTTGCAGTATATCCTCTTCTCCTGATATTTAATCTTTCATGTATCTTTAGTTCTTCAATAGACCTGGGATCTCTTCATGGAGCATGGAAAGCCTGACCCATTCAGGCCTTCTCATTCTGTGTAATTCTTATTCAAATCTTGCCATAAAACAATTTCAATTCAAGAAATGTTTATTAAGCATAAATAAGGTTCAAGGCACAAAGCCAAATACAACATAAACTTTTCTCTCTAGGAACTTATAATTCAATCAACCAGGAAAGGCACAAATAACTGGCATGACACAAAGCAGTGAGATAAGGGCAAAGCAGAGATTCAGGTTTGAGAAATGAAGTGGGGGGAGATAACTTCTATTTTGTAGAGACAGGGGTGTCAGGGAAGGCTTCATGGAGGAGGAGGCATCCAAGTCACTGTTTAAAGGCAGGGAGAGACTTCCAACAGTTGGAAATGGGGTGGGTGGGTAGGAAGGAAGCAGAGGGGATAGTGTAAGTGCAGGCAGAGATATGAGAGAGCAGGACAAGAAAAGGGGGATGGAATGTAGTCCATTGTGGCAGGAACACAGAATGGAAGTTCTGTGTGAAGGCTGGACTGGTAGAAAGCCTGGAGCCATACTATGTTTTGACCACCAGAGAATAGATTTTTCTACTGTATTTGATAGCCAATGGGGAGTTAGTGACTCATAGAGTCTGGTTCTGTGTTTGCAATCTGTTCTCTGGCAGGAAGTTAAGTCATTTCTTAAATTGTTGATTTCTTCAGAGTATTAAGAGAATATGTAACCAGCTACTACTTTATGCCCAAAACAGCACCCTGGGGACATGAAAGAATTAAAGGAACATCCCTAAGCAGCCAGCTATATCCTCTCCCTTTTTCTGGTCTTCTAATCTTTCTGGCCTTCTGATGATTTTTCCTTTCCTACTCTCTCTCTCATTAATCTCAGCCCCCCACATAGGCTCTTCCTCTGCATTCACACATGCCCCTCACTAGTGCCAGCTTCTGCTTCACATGACCTCCTTCACCCATTCCCATCTACAATCTTGTTGAGCATTCTGTTTACTATTTATCAAGGAGATACAATGCACAAAGCACATACAGAATATGCTACACTACATGTGGTACTCAATTCTGTGGATTCTTTAAGTCTTTTTCCAACACAGTGAATTTCCAACCTGCCTTTCCAAGTACTCAATCTACCTTTTACCCCTTCATTTCTAGTGCAAAAATAACTGGTTAAGATTCACATAAATGGTCTTTTCCTCTCTGCAATTCTGAAATGAACCTTTAATTGTAAAAAGTCATCTTTACACTTGAAGACAGTGTTCTAAATTAAGTTTCAAATGCACCAAACTGATCAAGTGAATTTAATCTCTGCATACACTACAGATTTACATAAATTATAACATCAAAGCCTTTTTTTTGTCTTGAGTCAGCTCAAATGTCCGTTTTTCTAAAGAAATATCCTTACCTTGTCCTAAGAAATACTTGAAATACCATCTGGTATGATACTCTGGGTTTTCCAGGTGCACATCTGTTCTTCGCCAGATACCTGGCAAGTCAGGAGCATTCTGAAATGGAGCAAAATGATGCCATTAGAAGCTTATTCAGAATGAGTAAATACAACCTGTAGTAGACAAGAAGGGTGTATAAGTGGAAACAACAAACAGAGAAATGATAGGAAAATATTTTTCAAATGCAGGATACAAAATTGTGAGTACACATTCCAGCATAAACTGACAGTGACCTGAGAGGAGCTGCAGTGTGGTCAAAAGGGCTGGGTTTGGAGTCAGGAGACCTGGGGCCAAATTCCTGCCCTTAAACACCATGTGACCATGGGTAAGTCTCTTAGCCTATTTGAACCTCAGTTCTCTAACCTGTGAAATGGGAATAATAAATAATACTTGGACTATATACCTCAGTGGGTTGTTCTGAGAAAAGAGCTTTGTAAGCCTTAAACTACAGTGTCAATGTGTGTCCTAAATATCTGGCTCTAGTCTCTCACTAGAGAAGCGTAGGGTTCGGCTTCAGGGGAGAAACTCAGCTATTACCAACTCTGTCTCTGACATCATTGGTCTCTCTGGCCCGCTGCTTCTACCCTACGACCTTCAAATCCCCCACTGCTTTATATTATCCCTGGAAATTCTCAATAAGCATTTACTGAGCATCTATTGTGCACTCACAGGCACATTCATAGACCACATGATTTAGGGCTAGGAGCTACTTTAAGTATTATGTAATTACAGGATCCCCGAATCACAGATCTGTAGCTGCAAGGTACCTCAGAAATCATCAAGTCCGTTTCTCTCATTTTACAAATTAGGAAACTGAGGCCCAAGGAGGTAAGCGTAATTGCCCAAGGTCACAGAAGTCAGAATGACCAAAGCTGCCCTGGTCAGACCACATGTGGAACATCATATTGAGTTCGGGGCACCGTGGCTCAGGAAAGATACTGACACGTTAGAGAATAATGATGATGACAACAGCATTTACGCAGTGCTTTAAGGTTTACATGTGGTCTACAAACGGCATTTCATTTTATGCTCACCATAATCCGGGGAGGTGGGTGATATCATTAGACCCGTTTTGCAGATGGGGAAACTGAGATGGGAAGCAATAAAGTGACTTGCCCAAGGTCACACAGCAAGTGTCTGAGGAAGGATTTGAACTGGGGCATTTGTGACTCCAGGCCCATAACTCTATCCATTGAGCTACTTGGCTGTTATGCAAAAGGAAGATAACCATTATGCTGAAGGACCTCATGTCCATACTATCTGTGGATCAGATGAAGGAACTGCAGATGTTTATTTTGTGGAAGACCCGGGGTGACATGACAGCTGTCTTCGAGTATCCTTCTAGCTGTCACAAAGAAGAGGAATTGAGACTTTTTCTGCTAGGCCTCAGAGGGGAGAACCAGGTGCAACGAGGGGAGATTGTAAAGAGACAAACTTAGGATGGATGTCAGGAAAAAGTTCCCAAATAATTAGAGCTTTCCAAAAAGGGAATGGGCTGCCTGGGAGGTACTGAGCTCTCCCTTGCTGGAGGTCTACAAGCAAAGGCTGGATGACCTGTGGTCTGAGAGATTATAGTCTGGATTCTTTGTTATATAAGGGTTGATTTAAAGGAAGGCTGAGATCTCCTTTTCTTGGGGCAGCTGAGTGACACAGTGGATACAGCGCCACACCTGGAACCAGGAAAAACTGAGTTCAGATCTGGTCTCGGATACTTACTAGCTGTGTGACTCTGGAAAAGTCACTTCACTCTGCTTGCCTCAGTTTTCTTATCTGTAAAATGAGCTGGAGAAGGAAATGGCAAACCACGCCAGTATCTGTCCAAGAAAACCCCAAATGGGATGAGGCATCCAACACTACTAAAACAATTGAACAACAACAAAGAAGGTACTTAATAGGGGAGTGACATGATCAGATCTGTGCTTTGGGAAAACCATTTTGCAGTGGGAAGATACCTGAAACAGAAAGACCAATTAGTATACGACTGCAATGGCCCCTGTGAGGGCCTGAATGAAGGTGGCAGCTGTATATTACAGTGAGAAGGAGCTGGGCATCAGAGATGTTGTGGAGGCAGGAATGACAAGATGAATATTACATCACAGAGCCCTTAAATACCAGAGCCAGGATTTGGGTCTCAGGTATCCTGGTTAATAAGGTCCAGGGCTCTATGTAGCACATCAAGATTTGAGGGAATCTAGGGGATGCTAAAATAGAGCAGACTGAAGGGACAACAGGAGCTGATGGGATCAAGACCTGATTTCTGGTTGGCAGGACAGATGCCAGGAAATGGAGGTGTTTCAAAACTAGAGAAATGATATAACATCCTTATATAAGATATCATATACAGTAATATTATATAATATATAATGTATGTAAAATATAGTCAGAGAGAGAGTAACATACAAATGAGTTTCCCTATTAACCTCTTTCTTACTCTTTCTAAGCTAACATGGGGAAAAAAAATTAAGCATATTCTTCTTGGGTTCAGAAAATAGAACTAGGATCAATTGCTACAACCTCCACTGAGGCAGATTTCAGTTAAATGTAATGAAGATTAATTAGAGCAGTTCAGAAGCAGAATGGGATTAATAAATACTTGTTGGTGGATTGATAGGATTCTCTTGAGAGGTACTGAGCTCTCCTTTCCTCGAGGTCTTCAAGAAGCAGCTTGATGACCTTGTTAGGAGCATTACTGAGAGGATTCTTGTTCAAAAGACTAAATGAGCTCTGAGATTCCTTCCACCTTATCCACTGTCTTAAGAACTGAGAAAGAAAACAGTTCTGCTCCAGATGGGGTATAGTGGAAAGTACAATTCACTTAAATCTTTGCTCATTTAGGAGTTAAAAAACTCCTGGGTTTTAATCCTGGCTCTGCCATCAAGTAGCTGTGAGACCGTGTACAGGTCACTTAACATCTCCTGGGTCTCAGTTTCTTTCTCTGTTAATGAGGTAGTTGGAGTAGATTACTGCTAAAATCCTTTCCAGCTCTAAATCCCACGTGACAGACAGTAACAACTCACATTTCTGTAGTACTTCCTGATCTACAAAGGGTTTTCTTCACAGAAGCCCTCCAAAACAGGAAGTTTGGACATTGTTCCCATTTTACAGATGAGGAAACTTATGGGACTTATCCAAGGTCACATAGACAATAAATTGCAGAGCCAAGACTCATACTCAGTCTTCTTTAAGACGACTGTTCTTTCCACTCCAGAATGTATCTTTGTTTCACATACTAATGTCCATATGTCTTACTTACAGAAAACCTCCCCAAGGCTCTCTCAAAGTCTGTTCATTTCCATTTTCGTCACAGTTCTAACAAATTTGGCTAACTGGTTTTTCAGGGTACCCCAGATTAGAAGTAACCACTTAGAGCAAGGATGAAGCCACTAGCAACAGGCACTCATGGTGCCTGTGTAAGGGTCAGCTGCCAGCCTCATTGTGAGTAAAGAAACAAAAAAAAAAATTCTAAAAGGCAAACAAGTCAAAACCACAGCAGTCCAAGGCCCTTCAGTTTAGGATCAAAAAGCCCTGCAGAGCTCAACAACATGAACCTCAGGGCAGGCAAGGAAGAAAAACTGAAGTTTAGAATGATAAACTTGAATCATCAAGGAAGAATTTATGCCCAAGAGACATTCTGTGTTTAAAAAGAAAGGGATGTGTGCAAGGCATTTTAGAAAGATTTCCATCTAAAACAGTGAAAATAAAAGCAGCTTTGTTTAAAGCAGGGGTTCTTAACCTGGGGCAGGCATCCATGGATCAATTGTGGGGGATCTGTTAACTTGAATATAAAAAAAAAAAAGAAGCATCTTTATTTTCACTAACTTCTAACCTAAAATGAGCATTTCCTTCAATTAAATTTCCTTTCATTTATTCTGGAAAGGGGCCCATAGGTTTTATCAGACTGCAAAAGAATAAGTTTCAATTACCTGGAAATCTTACTTATATTGAACACTTTCCATGGAAAATGCTGAAGACAAGTTAAAAGTTATTGGGGCAACTGGTGCGGTGAAAGATTCAAATTCTAGCTCTGTCACATACTAGCTGTGTGACCTCGGGCAGATCACTTAAACCACCCTGAGCTTCAGTTTCTTCATCTGCCAAATGAAGACGATAATCCTCGTCCTGCTCACTTCATAGGATCAAGCCAGGAAGCATTACTAAGTGACAGGCACAGTGCTCTGTGCTAAGCACTGGGGAGATCAGATGAGATAGCTTAGGTAAAGTGCTTTGGAAACCATAAAATACTGTGTAAATGTCAGTTATTTTTATTGTTACCAACAACGTTGTTTTAATAAAGGCTATAACATACTATGTTTGCGGGTATATGTATCTCAGTGCTTTTTTTTCCTTATCCTTTCTGGGCTTGTTGAAGCACATATCAGAACAAGAGCAGCCAATCTGCTTGATAGTAGAAGGTAGAATTTGCCACTGTCAGTGACAAAGGTGTGTTTTACACACAGACGCAGATACAGATACACACACAGATATGCAAATACACACAGACACAAACACATACAGACACACAGGCACATACAGATACAGATACAGACACACAGGCACATACAGATACAGACACACACACACACACACACACACACACACACACACACACACACACAGAGCTTTGTAAAGGTGGGAAACAAAGAAAGAAGTTCTGTTTCCACAGGGTTAAAACTCCCAGCTTTAAGTGATAGCAGTTAATCAGAGTTGTGACCTAATGTGGTCAGGTGAAAGGTCAGAAACTTGTGTGCAGGCTTGATGAGCTATTTGAGGGAAAGCCTATCAGAGAGGAGAACATGAAGTCACATGGCCAGTAGATGGTGTGGCAGGAAGTTCAAACTTGGAACAGTCAGTATAAAGGGCTTGCATCGGTCTTACCAAATTGTAGTCTTCCTGTAGCTTTACATGGGAGTTATGCGTTCATTTGGGGGAATAAATGTAAAAATTAATAAAAGCTTCCTGATTTCACAAGTATTGTTCTTTGTTTAAGGTGAGCATGGTTCTTCCAGTACACATCTCCTCTGTTGTTGGCAGAACATCCTCCTGTGTCTCTGTTAGAATATTTCAGATATTCACTTTTACACCACTCATGTGGCATAGGAAAACTGCCGATACACTAAGGATGGCTTATGATATCAGTACAATTCATTATAACCTTTGTCTTAATGTCTAACTAATAAATCCCACCTGGGGTGTAGCTTGCCAACCACTGCCTTATCTTCCATAGTCTTCCTTCTTGATCTCTGCATGGTATCTGATACTGTTGGCCACTCTCTCCCCCTGGATAATCTCTCTACTCTCTGGGGTTTTGTGACATCGTCTTCTCCTGATTCTCCTCCTGTCTGACCTCTTCTTCTCAGTTTCCTCTGCTGGCTCATTATTCATGTCTCCCACGCTCTGTCCTGTGTCTTCCTGTCTTTTCTCTCTATATTCTCACTTGGTGCCATATTCATTTCCTATTGGTTTACTTAATACCTCCACCCAGATGACTCCCTGATCTACATATTGAACCCTGGTCTCTCTTCGGAGCCCCAGTTCTGAATCACCAGTGACCTACTAGACATTTTAAACTGGCATTTTGAACTCAATGTGTCTAAAGCATTATCATTTTCCATACCTCTTCCCTCACCATATTCTTTTCTTCCAAATGTCCTATTACTATTAAGGATACCACCATTCTTCTAGTCACCTAGCCTTGCAATCTCACTGTGACCATTTACACCTCACCTCATATATCCCATAAGCTGCCAAATCTTGTTTCTACCTCCATAACAACTTGCAATATGTCCCCTTCTCTCTACTCACACAGCCACCACCTTAGTTCATCACCTCTCATCTGAACAACAGTCTCCTAACTGGTTTCCCTGCCTCAAGGCTTTTGACTTTCCAATCCATCCTCCATATACATAGTTCCTACAGTTATTCCACTTCCCCCCTCCTTCCCCCCTCCAACCCATTTAAGTCCAGTGGCTTCTTCTTATCCTTAGGATCAAATAAAAACTCCGCTATTTGGCATTTAAAGCTTTTTACTACCTGGCCCAAGGGGTTTTTTTTGGGTTGTTTTTTTTTTGAGAGGCAATCTGGGTTAAGTGACTTGCCTAGAGTCAAAGGCTAGTAAGTGTCAAATGTTTGAGGCTGGATCTGACTCCTGGGCTCTATCCACTGGGCCATCTAACTGCCTCCCTACCCCCTCCTCCTCCCTGCAACTGACCTTTTTACACCTCATATGTTTCTCATACCATGTCCTTTGATCTAATCATTTTGGCCTTCTTATGGTTTCTCACACAGGACATGTTATTTCCCATCTCTAAGCTTTTGCGATGGCTGTTCCCCTATGCCTGGAATGCTTTACCTCTTTACTTCTTCCTTTTAGGTTTCCTTCAGGACTTACCTCCAATGGCACTTTTCTACATGGGGTCTTTCCTGGTTCCCCCTCTATCTGCCCCCCCCCCCAACTCCAAGGGCCTCCCCTTCCTACAAGATAACTTTGTATCTCTTTTGTAGATACTTATATATGGGCATGGCATCTCTCCTGTTGGAACGTAGCTCTTGTGGACTGGGACTATTCATTTTTATTTTTGTATCCCCAGTGCCTAGTACTTAATAAAACGGCTTGTGCCTTGATGAATAGTAAGCACGTGGAATGTGAGCTCCACAAATGGCTCCTCACTGTGTCACAGATGCTTAATGTGCATGGTGAAAAAAATGGGCATTGAATATATTCCCTTACCTCATCTGAAGAGCCATTTTCCACTCTGAATCTTCCAGCCCTTTGTATGGCTCCATCAGCATCGCTGGAAATAAGCTAGGAAAAACAAAAGGGTTCAAATTAGGCAGGCAGTCCCTGATTTCCAACACTTCCTTTTAGCTCAACATGTCTAAGTATCAAATTTCAAGAATGAGAGATAAAGGACAGTTTTTAAGGTGAGTTCTACCAGCTAACCAGGCAAATATCTATTTATACTTAACTTTTAAGATCCTTTAGGGAATATAGGCAAGGGCCATGATTGTAGCAATATACAAAAAAAAAAATTTTCATTTAGGTTTGCTACTAGAGGAGGGATTTACAATGGAAGTACTAAAATGAGCCATATCAAAGAGCAGAGAATGTCTGAAACAAAAATATGAAAGGCACAATGATAAAAGATCTAATTTTGAACCAAATGTAATATATTATCACTGCTCTATTTTTCTCGTAACAATATTGTTAATATAATTTTCATCTAGTAAATGCAAAGGCGTGGATGGTAAAAAAAAAAAAAAAAAAAAAAAGAAAGAAAAAAGAAACTGGTCTGCTACAAATTCAGGCTGTGAAAGGAAAGCCAAATGTCCAGGCACTGGCTGGCATGCAATCAAGACTACAGTAGTATTATTAGAAAGCCATATTGGGTTATTCAGTTTAAGATGGCTTATGAAAATTCCTTTCCAAATTAGGCAGATTGTATTTTAGCTCTAGCTACAGTCTGTAATTACACACAATCTTCAAGGCAAAAGTATGATTTAATCCTGGAAGATGGTGAGTGATGAAGGAAGATGTGGTTTGGCACATCAATATTGATCATTAGCTTTAAACTGCTGACTCAAGATTTGTCATTTTCTTCTTCCTCAGTTTTTAATGACAAGTCTAGAAATCCACATGCCTCTCCCCTCTTCTTTTTTACTTCCAATTTAGAGTCTACAATGTGCTTTATACCATACAGACTATGGTTCGTTTTCATAGATTTGTCTAATTAGCTGGCATATACCAAAAATAACTTTCAATTCACTTTAATTCAAGGCTTGCACATTAAAGGTACATAGCTTCTTATACCAAGTATAACAATTTTTACATGATTGTGAAAAGCTATGACAAACCCCTAAATAGACTGGAAACCCAGAAGAGAAAAATCTTGAAAATTATTTTCCAAAAATATTTTTTAAAAAAAGGTATTTTAAAGTTTTAATTGTTGAATTCAATGTTTAAACTAAAGTAAGGAATCTACTTATATATTGCTTTACTCTTTAAAAAAAGTTTCTAAAGAACTATGCCACAGGAAACTGTGATTTCATTGGTATAGAGAACTCCTAATAAGGAAATCCTCTACCATTGTTCATCATTACCTTCCCTTCAACTCGTAGTCTTCAAGTTGCCTAGAGCAGGGGGTGGTTAAGTGACTTGCCTAGAGTCACAGAGCCATATGGGTTAGGGATAGGACTTAAACTCAGGTTGTCCTGGCTCCTAGCCCAGCTCTCTATTCACTCACAAAATCACATTGCCTCTCAATTGCTTTAACTACCACCTTAATGGATTGGACCCAGATGGCTCAGGGGAAGAAGGTGAGGTTGGTGACCTTGCCAAAGTCAGCTGCAAGTCATGTCATCATCTTGATGTCATGGTCCTCTTGGAGAACGAAGGACAAACACAAGTTATGGATGACTCTCAAATCCACACTGTTGGTGTGCTTGCCTCAGTTTCTTTAATTTCATATTGTTTCCCAAGCAACTCAAACTCAAAATGTCTTAAAAAAAACCCTCATCAACTTTTCTCTACAACTACAATCTTTTTCATCTTGCTTATTTCTATAAATGGTGCGACTCACTTAGGTTTTACACTTGGTCATACTTGATTCTCTCCCTTCCCCCATCTCCCACCCTGACTTTGTCCTAAATTCTGTTGAATCTTCCTTCATAACAACTCTGGAATTTCTTTTTCTTTCTACTCACCCTGCCACAACCAAGACCCTCATCTCCTCATCACCCGACTACTAGAACATCCTTCTAGTTGGTGTTCCCTCCTCTAATCTATCATAAACACTGTTTGTCAGATTAATTACCCTAAAGCATTATCACTTTGTATTTGTCAAATTCTTCTTCAAAACCCTTCAAAGACCATCTACTGCTTAACAAATTTGGTCCAAACTCCTGAACATTCACAGTCCCTCACAGTTCAGCTTTATTTACATCTACAAATAGTTACTTCTCTAACTAGGTTAGTCTAACTAACTAGTCTAAGTGTAACTAACTAGTTTACTTATTGTCACCTAAACATGCCACGCACACGGCTGACTCCACATCTTTGTGACAACTCTCTTACCTAGAACAGCCTCTTCCTTCATTTCCCCCTGCCTATATCCTATCTACGCTTTAAGACCTAGTTCAAGTCTTAGTATCTCTGTGAAACTTTCCCTGGCCTCCGAGCCTTCAAACAACTCTGTTCTTTTCCATTCTTACAGAATTTATTGCCAAATGAAGTGATATGGACAATCGAAGCTATTTTATCTTGTTATTTGTCTATTTATGTATGTATTAGATCATCTCCCTGAGTAGCCAAAGCTTCTTAGGGGTGAATACCATTATTTCATATGCCTTTTATTTCCCTCCCTGCCTAGCACAATGCCTTGAATAAAAGAACTGTTAGTTCATAATGATATGAAACAAAAGAAGCCCCAGAACTATAAACGTACCCTGGGCAGAGCTTACTGTGCTGTCTCTGGTTGCTGACTTCAACTCAAAGCTGAGGTATTTGGGGGGAGTGAGAAAGAAGCATTTTACTATAATAAAAGGCTAGGATAAAACCAGGGTTGGATTAAACAGCGGAAAGTAATAGTTAAATATTCGTGAGAAAACTGCCAAACTCTACCTAAGTGTTTGTTGAACATTTCCTCTAATTATAGGAATTTAGTGCTGGAAGGAAATTTAGAATTAATCTAATCCAGATGAGGAAACTGATGTTCAGAAAAGTGAAGGGACTTGCGACAGATCAGAGGGGATATACGTGGTAGATCCAAGATTCAAATTCAAGTCTTAACTTCAGCTCTATTCTTTTTTTTTTCTCACTATACCATGTTGCCTTATCATGTCATATTATTCTGGAATATTCTTCCAAAGAGGAGAAGGAAACAAGCATTTATTAAGCACCTACTACATGCCAGGAACTTTACAAACACTATCTCATTTGATCCCCACAACAGCCCTGGGAGATAGGTGCTGTTATGATCCTAATTCCACAGGTGAGGAAGGTAAGGCAAAAAGAGGTTGTGACTTGCATAGGGCTTTAAAATGTTGCTATGCCTAGCTCTATTTGAATAAAGAGGTTAGTTTTCAAAGGAACACATGATCTAGATGTAGAAGTAACTTTAGTGATATAATTTCATTTTTTTAAGGACAATGAAAGGAAAATGGTCTTATCTAGATTTCTGACAAAAGCATGTACTTTATCATTCAGACTAAAACCACTGCTCATCTGATGAGGGTAATACCCTAATTTGAGGGAAAATACCAGAAAGGAACTAAATAGCTTCCATAAGTACTGAGTTGCCAAATCTAAAAAAAAAAAATATAAATTACCAAAGCAAAAAGTCATATTCGCCAAATCTCTTTTTACTGATCTTCATTCATTCATATCCATTAAATATTATGTATTGAACACCTATTACATGCAACAAATAGAAAATGAGAATGGGATAGGAAGATGAGAAAGACACCATCCCTGACCTCCAGAAACTTTAAAATCCAGTAGACAGCATGAGGCAAGTACACAAATAAATGCCAGCTTCAAAACAAACCTAAAAAACAAATTCTCTTGAAGGTATGCACCTGGAAGACAAAGACAGACCTATGCTCTTCTAGTATAACTTCAGGAAAACACAGGAGCAGCTAAGTAGTGCAGTGGATAGAGCACCAGTGCAGGAGTCAGGAGGACCTGAGTTCAAATGTCACCTCAGACACTTGACACTCACTAGCTGTGTGACCTTAGGCAAGTCACTTAACCCCAATTGCCTCATCCTGGGTCATCTCCAGTCATCCTGATGAATACCTGGTCACTGGATTCAGATGACTCTGGAGGAGAAGTGAGGCTGGTGACCTGCACAGCCCTCTCTCACTCAAAACAAAGTCAAGTGCAAGTCATGTCATTATTTCTCTGATGCATGGTCTTCTTCGGCAATGAAGAACAAACACACAGGAAAACACAAACTATGTTAGATAAATTAAATAAACTAAACAGATTTGCCATACACTCAATGCTTATCACAAACATGTTGCTGCTGTGCTTATAATATTCAAATGTTCATTTTGGTCCACAAGAAACACCTACCCAGGCATATGCCCTTGCCCCAAACACCAATGCTGATTGACTGGGGTCTATTCACAGAGTCTGTTCATACAGCTGTGCAGCAATGCCCTAAAAAAGGATATTCCACAGACTTGGCAAGAACTATGTTAACAAATGAGTGATGTGCCAGTGCAGTGTTTGAGAGAATCAACTGGGCATTAGCCTGGTCTCCAGGAAGATTCTAAGAACTTAGCTCCACACTGGTGCAGAGCTATTTGGCCAAAAGATCACTGGCCTGTGTGGCACCTGGACTGTGAGGCATCTGACCATGAAACCTAAACTGATGCTGGCTACATCTCCAGAAAAAGAAAAACTAGAGTCCAGGGTAGCTGCAGAGAATTTCAGTCAGAAGGGAGCTGTAAAGTCCAACCTACACCCAAAGGAATTCCTCTATGAGGACAGAAATAGAGCTTCAACTATGAAGACCTCTAGTGAGGGGGAACTTGCCACCTCATGAGCTATCCCATTTCACTTTTGGATAGCTCTGACAAGAAGGTTTTTTTTCCCCTTATATCTCATATAACATATTATATATGTTTCTCTGTAGATTCCACTCATTGATCCCGATTTTGTCCTCTCCCAGTTGAAGATGACCAAAGGAACTAAATCAAGTTAACAAACATTTATTAAGCACCTATTATGTGTAACACTCTATGTAATATGTTAGAACAAGTCACATATCCTTTCAATACCAAGTAAGTGAGCCTATGGTCTATGGAATTTCAATACCATGTGAATGGAAGGCCTATTATATTACTACAGCTCATTCCTGGTGTATGGATAACTTTCCAATGACAAAATAACTTTTCCAAATACAGTGTGTATTTCTGTGTATTTGGGGTGAGAAGCAGGTTTTAAATTCCATCAGTATAAGCTACTCTTAGTATGGAAAGGTGATCAGCAGCTCATCTAAAACTTATATTCTTAGACTGGTATACTGGAAATTTGAGTGACTGGCCCATGGTTGATATTTTGCTTTCACATCACTACTTTTCCCCATGTCTCTCTCTCTCTCTCTCTCTCTCTCTCTCTCTCTCTCTCTCTCTCTCTCTCTCTCTCTCTCTCTCTCTCTCTCTCTCCTAGAGAGTAAAGAATAAACAATGAATTTTTAAAAGAAGAGAAAAAAACAATTCAGCAAAATTAACCAACATATCAAAGAAGTCTAACATTAAATGTAGTGCTCCACGCTCAAAGCCCCCCATCTTTATAATGATTGTTTCCTAATTATTTGCATTAAAGCATTTGGCTAAAGCAAGATCATCTTAAAGATTCTTTTCTAACACAATATCTCATATTCATATATCAAAATCATTCAAAATTCTATGAAAATGACAATACAAAGCCTTGTTTAACAACCATTTAATCATAAGCAATCAGTGAAACAAAACAGGGAGATGTATGCTCAAGAGCATGAAGATCCCATGCAGTCTAAGTTGAAGAGTGATTCCCTATAGAGACTAAAGGCTTCCAAACACTCCTCTTTGTAGGAGACATTGTGCTAGTTACATCAAGCCTTGAAACAATGAAGAGTCTCCTGGAAGAGATCTATAACTACTCAAAAGAGTTTGTGCTGATTATCCATGCAAGAAAAGGCAAGTGAATGAAGAATGTCTATCATCCATTTTACATAAAATATCATTGTGACTAATTAAAGCCTAATAATCAAGATGAATTAGAGATACTAATACAAGAAGGCAAAGTTGACCTCATGGATATCACTGAAACATGATGAGATGAGATCCACAAATAAAATATGACTCGGAAAGGTTATACTTTACGTAAAAGAAATGATAGGTAAGGGGAGAGGACGTATGATAGCACTGTAATATTAAGAAGATAAAATGTTCTGGGGAAATTTAGGGACAAGAGGATGGAGATATATTTAAAAGCATTTGAGGAAAGGCCACTAAAGAATGAAACAAACAATGCTGTCATACAAATATTCTACAAATCATCAGGAGAGAATGAGGAAATAGATGAAGAGTTAGGAAACACGAAAATTTGGTATGGAAGCCTGATATAGTAGTACAGAAGTGACAGGGAACTTGAACTATCCAGACATCGGATGAAAACAGAAATCAAGATAGTTAAAAATGCATTTACGTTCTTCAAAAGGTAGAGAATTTACAAAGAGATTTTCTATTCCAGGGACTTATTCTCACCAATAGAATAATAGGGAGGGATTGATTGTTGGGATGGAAAGGATGAGAATCTCAGAGAAAGTAACCACTCTGTCTTTGAATTTGTGACAGAGAAGGGCAAGAGAAGCCAGGAATAGTCTGGTTGTATCTTAGATTTTGAGAAAGCAGATTTCAAAGGGCTCAGAGGAAAGAAAGTGACAGAGAAAGTCAGCCTAGGAAAGATGGAAAACTTTCAAGAATGAAATTCTGAAGTCACAAAGTAACAATTCCAATGAGGAAATGTAAACCATATTCTTAAAACTGTCATTAGTAACTGGTTAGTTTAAAACAAAGACTGGGGATGAGCTAATAATGATGAGGTGATTCTAAAAAATAAAACTGTGTAGGAAAAGGTAAAAAGAGCAATTATTTTATATGAATGAGGCATTGAGGAAAAACTGATATAGAGGAATCAGGTGGGGGTGGAGGGCTGGTAGTGCTGGAACCCTATTCTCATCTGATTTGGGTTAAAGATGGTACACTGACATCTAGATGTGTATAAAAGTCTTGTAAATTTATAAAGAAATAAGATGGTGAGGGAACAGGATAAGGGGGAGATTTAGAAGGGTGTGTAGATTAAAATTTAGGAGGGTGGGGGCAGAAGAAAAGGGAGAGACCCTTAGAGGACTGGGTAGAAGAAGGGAAAGGAAGTTAGGGGAGAAGATAAAGGAGAGATTCTTTAAAAGGGTGTGGAATAGGGAGGTAGTGGTTAGAAGTAAACTAGTGGAGGGATAGAGTAAAAAGAGAGGCTGAGAAGGGCAATAGTGAGGAAAAATGGGATGGAGGGAAATACACAAATAGTAATTATAACTTTGAATGAAAGAAGATGAAATCAAAGCAGTTGTAAGGAGTTATTTTGCCCAATTATATGCCAATAAATTGAACAATTTTAGTAAAACAGAAGGATATTTATAAAAAGACAAAATACCTAGATTAGCAAATAAAAAGGAACTAGAATGTCAAAACAGACCTATTTTATAAAAAGAAATTGAACAAGTCATAAATGAGCTTCGTAAGAAAAAGGCAACAGGATGAGATGGATTTACAAGTGAATTCTATCAAATATTTAAAGACCAAATATGGAATAATAGGCAAATATAAGGAGTCCTACCAAACTCCTTTTATGAAACAAATATAATACTGATATCTAAACCAGGAAAAGTAAAAACAAAGAAAGAAAATTATAGACCACCTTTATTAATGAATATGGATGCAAAAATCCTTTACTAGCTAAAAGATTACAAGGATATATTACAAAAATTATGCATTATGACCAAGAGGGATTCATACAGGAATGCAAACCTAAGGAAAACTATTAATACAATTGATTATATTAATAATAAAAGTAACAAAAATCATACGATAATATCAATAGATGCAGAAAATTAATAAGGTATCACACTCATTTCCATTAAAAACACTTGAAAGTGTAGGCATAAATGGACTTTTCCTAGAATTGATAAGAATCATTTACCTAAAAGCATTAGCAAGCATTATTTGTAATGAGGATAAGTTAGAAACATTCCCAGTAAGATCAGGTGTGAAACAAGGACGAGCACTGTCACCAATGTTATTCAATAATGTATTTGAAATCCTAGTAATAGCAGTAAGAGAAGAAAAAGTAATGGAATTAGAATAGAGAATGAGGTAATAAAGGTATCATTTGATGATATACTTAGAAAATCCTAAAGACTCAACTAAAAAGGTTAAATGAAATAATTAATAATTTCAGTAAAGTAGCAGTATATAAAGTAAACCCACATAAACCATCAGCATTCCTATATATCACCAACAGGATCCCACAGGAAGAGATAGTTAGAGATAATCCATTTAAAATACTAGACAATATAAAATACCTGGGAATATACCTACCAAAACAAACCCAGGGTCTATATGAATAAAACCATGAAAAACTTTGGTACACAAAATAAAATTTAAGTAAATGGAGAAATATTCATTGTTCATGGGTAGGCAAGGCCAATATAATAAAAATGGACAATTTAATCAAAATCAATCTATATATTCAATGCCATCCCAATTAAATTACCAAAATTTATCTTACAGAGCTAGAAAAAATAATAGCAAAATTCATTTGAAAGAACAAAAGGTCAAGAATATCAAAGGAATTAATGGAGGAAAAAAAGGAAGGAGGTTTAGCAGTACCAGATCTTAAACTATATAATAAGGAAGTAATTATCAAAACTACCTGGTACTGGCTAAGAAATAGAAAGGTAGATCAGTGGAAGAGAGCTGACAAGCAATCTATAGCAGCAAATGAATATAGTAACCCAGTGTTTGACAAGTGTAAAGACTTAAGTTTTGAGGCTAAGAATTCATTATTTGTGGGGAAAGCTGGAAAGCAGTCTAGGAGAAACTGGGCATAGACCAATATCTTATACCATTTATCAACATAAGGTCAACATGAATACATGACCAAGATATAAAGGGAGATATTACAAGAAAATCTGAAAAACATGGAACATATTACCCATCAGTCTTATGTACAGGTGAAAAATTTATGAACAAACAAGAGAGAGAGAATGTTGTAAGATGTAAAATGGATAATTTTGATTACATTAAATTAAAAAGATTTTGTACAAATAAAATAAGTGTAGCCAAGATCAGAAGGAAAGCAGAAAACTGGGGGAAAAATTTATATACAGTTCCTCAGGTAAAGGTCTCATATCTCAAATATAAAAAGAACTTTGTCAAATCTATAGGAAAGTGAGTCATTCCCCAATTGATAAATGGTCAAAGGATATGAACAGGCAGTTTTCCAATGAAGAAACTGAAACAATTTAGAGTCATATGGAAAAATGCTCTAAATCATTATTGATTAGAGAAATTCAAATCAAAACAGACTTGAGATATCATTTCATACCTATCAGATCGGTTAAAATGATAGAAGGGGAAAGTGACAAATGTTGGAGGGTATGTGGAAAAACTAGGACCTTAATTCATTGTTGGTGGAATTGTGAACTAATCCAACCATTTTAGAGAGAGATTTGAAATTATGGCCCCCAAATTATTAAACTGCCGATACCTTTTGACCCAACAATACCACTATTAGTTCTGTTTCCCAAGATGATGAGGGAAAATGGAAAAGAACCTACATATTCTAAAATATTTATAGCAGCTCTCTTTGTGGTGGCAAAGAAATAGAAATTGGGGAACAGCTAAGCAAATTGTAGTATATGTTCATGATGGAATATTACTCAGCCATAAGAAATGATGAGCTCAATGACTTTAGAAAAGCATGGAGAGATCTCCACAAAATAATGAAGAGCTAAATAAGCAGAACCAAGACAACACTGTATACATAATAGCAGTACTGTTTTAAGAACAACTTTGAGTAATTAAGTCATTCTGTCTATTATAAACGCCCAAATTAACCAAAAAGATTCTATGAAGATGCTGCTTGAATCCAGAACTGAAAAACGTGTGTGCATCCTTGTACACACACACACACACACACACACACACACACACACACACACACACACACACACGCACAGATTTGTGTCTAATGGTAGCCATCTCAAAATCTGGGATGGGAAGAGAAAAAAAAAAGTTACATGAAAACTTTGTTACATATTTGAAAGGAATAGCAAATTGTACATTATGGACCTGCAATTTCAAGTGCAATCTCCTATGTTTCTATCCCACTTTATTATGGAAATGCTTGTTTTATTTCTTAAGTTCCAAGTAAAAAAACTTTTTAAAAAAAGAGTAATCTGATGCACAGAGAATTCATGAACAAACTTAAGATTTTAAAGACATGTACGGAAGATAGAAGCAAGATAAGACAGCAAAAGATGAATATAAAAGCATGGCATGGTCCTGTAAGAATAGTGTCAGGAGTGTTGAAATTAAAGAAAGGAATTGAGGTTATAGGTGAAAGCTAAGAAAAACCAAAAGGGTGGATTGATTTGGTTTAAACTTACCCGGAGAAAATAACATCAAAGAATAGATAAAAACCATTGTTTGGGGTGATTGGGACAATGGTAACTCTATTTTTGTTTACTTGTTATTTATCAATTTTTATTTTCTTTGTTTTCTCTGCCAAAGAAAAGGATCTTCACATTGGAAAGGGCAGAACAAAAATGACTAACAGGGTACTGATACACAAGATAAAATAAGAGATATTAAGAGAGTACCTATCCTCCCCTTATGAGTTCCAATCACCAGCTACATCCTTTTGTACTGAAGAAGCTGGTGTAAGTGAATGCTGAGCCACTGTCAGTGATCTTTGAAAGGCTGTGAAGAACTGGAGAGGTACCAGAGACAGGAACAAAATAAATGACCCAAATTTTCAGAAAATGGAAGTGAACAGAGTTTGCAAACTATAGGCCAGGGAGCTTGATTTCAATACCTGGCAAAATTCTAGGAAGCATTATTAAAGTGATGCTTTGTGGAGCTCTAGTAAAGGGAAGTGGTAATCAAAAAAAGCCTGTATGGTTTCCCCAAAAAAGGTTAGGCCAAACTAAATATCTTTCCTTTTTTGAACATGGTTTTAAACAGGTTTACCAGATTGGCAAATCAAAGAAAAACTGTGCATATAGTTTACCTACATTTCAGCAAAGTCTCTCATGCTATTCTTGTGGAAAATATGAGCTATTTAATAGTATAATTAGGTAGATTTGGAACTGGGTTGAATAGCCAGATCCATAGCAGTCATTAATGGTTTTACAGCAACTTGAGAGAAGGTTTACAGTGGAGTGCCCCAAGACTCTGTACTTGGTTTTGGATAATTTAATGATTTTATCCACGTCTTGGATAAAGTCATTGATGGCGTATTTATCAAATTTATGGATAACCCAACGTTGGAAGGGATAGTTAACATACTAGTTGACAGAATCAGGATCCAAAAGGATCGTGGCAGGCTAAAACACTGAGCCAAATTGAATAAGATGAAATAGAGTAGGTATGATCCAATATTTCAATTAAAAAAAAATTTGTTAAGTGCCTACTGTGTCAGGCACTGTGCTAGATACTAGACATACAAAGACAAAAATGAAACAGTTCCTGTCTTTATAGACCTTACATTCTACTAGGGTGTAAACTATGTACACAGAAAAGTAAATACAAAGCATACAAATTAATTTTGGGGTTAAAGAAGTACTAACAACTAGGGGAATCAGAAAAGGCCTTTCCTAAGAGATGGTCCTAGAGGCAAGCCTTGAAGGGCCCTACAGACTCCAATCAGCAGAGGTAAGGAGGGAGAGAAGTTCAGACATCAGAGATAATCAGTGCAAAGACACACAGGTGAAAGATGGAATGTCGAGAGAGATGTGAATTGCAAGTAGGACAGTTTGGCTGAAACACTGTGTGCAAGGGAGAAGAGCGCATCATCATGTTGATGAGCTGAAAATTCAACATGAGTACAGAAAGATAGTTTGACAACAGATTGTGAGGGATTTTAAATGCCAAACAAGTAAGTATGTATTTTATCTGCAAGACAATAGGAAGCTCCTAAGCTACTGAAACTTCTTGAGTAGTCCAAGTCAGATCATACTCAGACCCACGCTTGGGCAATATCAACTTGGCTGCTGTGGGATGGATGGACAGGAGTGGGAAAAAGCTGGATACAGGGAGATCAATTAGTGGTCCAATTGATTAGTGATCAATTAGGCTTGATAAGGGCCTGGGTTAGGCTGTTGTGCGTGAAGGAATATTAAGAGATGTTATGGAGGTAGAACTGATAAGAATTTGCAAATGAATAGACATAGGGAGGGGGACGGGGGATGGTGAGTGAAAGTGAAAAGACAAGGATGACCTCTAGATTATAAAGCTGGTTGACTGGAAGAATGGTGATTACCTACACAAGTCAGGAGGAATGGTAAGTTTAAGGTGACTAAGTCAAGTCTTATGATTGGATTTAAAAAATTAATTTCATAAGTACAAGATGGAAAGGCATGATTAGATGGCAATGTATTTGAAAAAGATCTGGTGACTTAAATGGATTGCAAGTTTAATATGAGTCAACACTGATCTGAGAGCTAAGAAAATGAATGTGATCTAAGGCTGTCTTAAAAGAAGCATAGTATCCAGGAAAAAGAAGAAAATAGTGCCCCTGTACTTGGTCCTGGTCAGACCACTTTGGAGTTTTGGATGCTACCTTCTAAGGAAGGATAAACTGGAGAGTGTCCAAAAGAAGGCAATCGAGATTCTGAAAACCTTCACACCATATGAGGATCAATTAAAGGAACTGGGACAGTTCCTACTCCGAGGGGAAAGGGAATGAGGCAGTGTTCACAAAGAACAGTGGTTGTGCCTGAGTTCTATTACTTTACTGTTTATGCTTGTCCTAAATGAAAATTACTATATTGTTTTGTTAAAAAAAAAAAAAAAAAAGGCAGCCAGGTGGCACAATGGACAGAGCTCCAGGCCTGAAGTCAAGAAAAACTTCAGTTCAAATGTGACTTTAGCCATTTACTAGCTGTCTGACCCTGAGCAAGTAACTTCAATTCTGTCTGCCTTAGTTTCCTCAACTGTAAAATGAGGACAATGATAGCAAGGGATAAAAATAAACAATAATAAACAGGGACTATTTGGGACAATTCTCGAGGATTTTTTTAGGACTGTTATGAGGACAAAAATAAACACACTATTTAGTCTGAGGGAGAAAAGACTCAGTAGGGACATGATAACTTGTCTATTATTTGAAGGGCGGTCACATGAAAAAGGGGACAAGGGGGGAGGGAATAAACATTTATATGAAGACTACTATGTGCCAGGCACTGTGCTAAGCCCTTTACAAATATTCTATTATTTGATCCTCATAACCACCCTGGGAGGTAAATTCCTTTATTATCCCCATTTTACAATTGAGGAAACTGAGAAAGAGGTTAAGTGCCTTGCTCAGGGTCACACAGTTAGTGCCTGAGGCTGAATTGGAACTCAAGTCTCCCTGACTCCAGTATTCTATCCACTGCAGTGCCACCTTGCTGATTTGATCATCTTGGGTTCAAGGGGCAGAACTAGCAGCAAAGGATAGAAATTGCAAAAAGACAAGTTTAGGCTTGATGCCTGGAAAAGATTTCCTAACAATTGGAACGATTCCAAATTGGAATCTTGGGATATAGAGGGCTCCATCTCACTGGTGGTCTTCATGTAAAAGCGAGAAACCCATTCATCTCATATGTTGGAGAGGGGATTCCTTTTCCATTTCCCAGGCTGGGTTGGGGGCCCCTCTGACTCAGAATTCTGTAATTCTGTGAGTGAAGGACATCTTCCCACCCCCTATGCAGACAGTCACACACTGGAAATGTTTCAATTTGACTTTTATGAATTCTCAGTTTGCAACTGTCTCCTGAACAGTACTGCTAGTGCCTGGTCATGGAACGACATCACCAGCTACAATTCACCCCACAAAGAACTCTTTTCTCCAGTTTACTGAACAGCTACAATTGCCCCATCGTGGGACACATTCCTAAAGCATAGGTCTGATAATATTACTTGCCACTAAAAAAGCTTCAGTGGGTTTCCTATTGCTTACAGGATAAAATACAAACTCCTCTGTTTAGTATTTAAGGCACTTCACAATCTGGTTTGAGCCAACATTTCTAGGCTCTTTGCATAATAGTCCCCTTTGCATACTCTGTGTTCCTGCAAACCAACCTATTTGCTGTTCCTTGTTGATGGCATTCTACTTCTCCTGTCTCCAGGCCTTTGCCCAAGCTGTCTCTCCTACCTGAAGTGCACCCCCTTCTCATCTCTTTTTCATGAACCTCTAGCTTTCTCCAAATACTCTGTTCAAATGTCACCTTCCAAACGATGCCTTTTCTGATCCTCCCCCAGTAGCTAGTGCCTCTCTCCCAACACCTGAAATTACCTTGCTTTTGCTTTCTGTGTACATATTTATATTTATTTACATGTATGTACACACATATATGTATGTTACCCATCCATGTTCATGTGACATAGACTTCTACTGACAAAAATCTAAGGTTCTTGGTGGCAGAGACTGTTTCATTTTTTTTCTTTGTATCTTCAGTGTTTAGCATAGTGCTGGACACATAGTAGGTGCTTAATAAATGCTTGTCAACTGAGCTGCCCATGACCACAGTTACCAAGTGTCGGAGCCAGGACTAGAACTCGAAAGCTCTTGCTTCCAGGTGCAGCACCCCTCCACCACAATATTCACTTTGTCTCTCCACAAAGAGCCAGCATGACTTCATCGTGATTAGGTCATGCCAGACTAACCTCATTTCTTTTTTTTTTTTTTAACAGGGTTACTGGATCAGAGGAATACTATAAAGAGAGTCTACCAACATTTGAGCAATGTATTTGACAAAACCCTTCTTTCTGTCAGAGTGGACAATGTGGAGAGATGTGGGCTAGACACAATTTCAATAAAAGACAGGTATGGATCTGATGGCTGGGCATTCTTGTCTGGGTACAGGTCAGTCTCAAAGGTTCTCTTTAACTCAGATTCTGTCATGCTTTATTCTCATTTCTTCCAACTGTACAACTGCTGCTTGAGTCATGTTTTCTCCTTCCTGTCACCTGAACATACCATGATCATTGCTACCCTCCATGCCTTGGTTCAGGTTCTTTCCCCCATATAACATGTCTTTCCTCACCATCAATCTAAATTTACACATCCTTCAAGGATGGCTCAACTTCCAATTCTTAATGAAACCTTCCCTGACTAATCTTGCCCCACAAAGAACTCTTTTCTCCAATTTACTATGCCCCTCCAATCTATACCACATCCTTGCACTTGATTACATTACATGAAACATACTACTGAGGGGTTAATACAACTTATTTTTCCAACTAGATTATAAGCTCCCTGAGGACAAAGGTCAAATCTTATGTCTTCTGTATCCCCTCCACTACCTAGCATAGTGCTTGATACACAAGAAGCATTTCAAAAATATCTGATGAATCAGACACAGAAGAGTCTTAGTAATGACACATCTCTGACAGATTCATATTTCAATCTGTCAAAAAGAAAGTTTGCTTCACAAAGCCTTTGAAATTAATGGGTAGCAATAAAAAATAAGCTAGTTTGAAGTAACTCATTTCTTAAATTTTAAAAATATAAAAAGAGTATCTAATACTCTCAAAACAATTGCTTATCAACACATTTGAGAAACACACTTTCCTAAGTATTTATTCATGCTTTTCTGCCATGTAAAATCTCAGTTATCTTTACCTCTGAAATACTGGTGGCTTGTTAATAAATATATTACATTTTCTTCTTCTAATATGTAAAATGCTGACTTGAAAATCTCCAAATAAAACATAACAACTTGGAAGAAAATATATATATATATTCAATGCAAAGGTCTATAATCAACACATTTATCCTATTTTAACAAACACTCTTTTTTTCAGAAAAGCAACTCATATTCTAACCTTAACAACCAACTGAAGTACTTTATTAACAATATATTATGGAAACTAAATATTTCTCTTTCAATCAAAAATTATTTCATCTAGGAGTTATTTGCAGTTGGTACCTATCTTTCAAAATCTGTTATGAAAAAGATTAAAGTGCAATCCCCCCCCCTTTTTTTTTTTAACAAATCAACAGAGATGTGAGGTTAAAAGTGTGTAACAAAAGAAAAAGATTAAGATGATGTAATTGTCAAAGCCGCTTCGGCACTCTGATTTTTCCCAATCCAACCTTCATAGTATGACCATAGTATTACAGAATTAGTAAATATACAAGCAAGATCTGATGAGCTTGGTGATTTTAACAAAATGTAAAACAATCTGTTAGCACTGAATATCAGGCTATATAAACTTACCAGCTCCACAGATCCATAATGTTTTCTACTGAATTCCCCTCGTCGGCAACCTAGGTCTTCTGAGACGGAGCTGGAACAAAAATGCTTCATCAGTATTATACATAGCTCTCTGGCCACAAATCTTCTGCAAAAATCTACCACCATTTGCAAAAAAGAGCTCCTACTGAACAAGGTTTGAGCTCATCACTGCAGGGGAGCCTCCTTGCAACACACACAATCTCCAGCAGCCATTGCAGAGACTGGCTTTCATGTTAGCCTCAAAGAAAATAAAATGCTCAAGCCATCCCTGGAAGGGCAGACAATGAGGAAATTAAATATTTAGCCATTTGCAATCGATTGAGATTTCCAAGACGGCTCCTGGTGGTTTATAATTGCATTTGAGAGCTTTCTGTTTATAAGCAAAGGGAAAAGAAACTCTGCAGTAACCCTGATGCATGTCATGAAACAGCTGAAGCAGATCTGCAACCATTTTGTATGCTGCAATTAACTTCCATTCAGGAGAGGCTTTTCTAATTGTCTGAAATATTCAACAAATAAAGGAACATATTATTTTACTGCTAAACTTAAACTCAAAACAAAACACCTTCAGAAACCACTATAGATAGGCCCATCTCTTTTAATTTAAGAGATCAATGTCACAGCACAAAGGACCAGAAAGACTAACAGGAAATCTAGTATTCAATTTGGAGGTCTATTAGGGAGAGTTTCTTGCACGGCAGAAATTAGTATTCTCCAAACAGAAATAAAAACCTTAGCTCAGGTATGACAAATCACAAGCATTTAATTAAGAATAAATTAAAACAAAAGGCAAAACAGTAAATGTCCTTGTACCTTGGACACAAAAGGCATTTATTCTATTTCCTCTCATATCTACAATCCCAATCATCCTCATGAAATGAGGTGAGATATAGTAACAGAAACCATGCAATTTTACTTTAAGGATTTTTCTATTACTATAAAGTCACAGATTGAAATAACTAGAATGAAATACAAAAATAAAATGTCACAATAATGGCATTTTACCACATAATTCAAAATACGCTAAGTCTGATATATAAAGAAAAGTGCATTTAGTACCCTTTCATCCTTTCTTAAAGAGCAGGCTATGTTTTCTAAATTACTGCCCTTTTGCCATAGTCAGGAAGAAAGCGACTGGGACGTTCATCATACACTGAACGGATCTCTTGGCCAGCACACTGCTTGATGAGCTCCGAGAAAGTCAGCGTGATGGAAATAAGATTAGAGTCTGATGGCATTCTGCTGCCACCATTTCAAAGGGCTGGCTGAACTCATCTTGGAGGAGAAATTTAACCTTTTCACTCCCTCAGTTCCTGTACTGAAGGTGGTATGGGAGCTATCTAGCAGAGGGCACCCAGGCAATCTTCCTACTTCCAGAGACAACAAAAAGTATGAGGAAACCTCCCTCTGTCACCTCTCTCTGTCAATCCTGCCCAGTCTTCCCTGCTCTAAACCACTTTTTCAGCCCCTTTGCATTCCATTCCATCTGAAAACCCGATGTGGGTGTTTCTACTGCTCTACAAGTCCAAATCAGGCACCTTGGGCTGTCCTGAAGTTTACAACCAGCTCCTTCTGTCCTGCCTGGCTTTCAAATTTCAAATGCTTGAAAGGCAGCCTTTTTTTTTTCTCTTAAGTTTTCTCCTTTTATCTGTCCTCTAATTGTTCACCGAGAGTGAATGCTTGGCATTGTCATGAAATCTAATTTCTTTCTCATACTATGGATCACATCTCTGCTTGTCTTCTTCCGAATCTTCACCTTAAGACAATATGGCCTCTTTTGTATGAAAGTCCACTGGAAGGAGCCTGGTCTTGGGGTGAGAAGACTTTGCAGACTCAACTACTTATTCCTTTTGAGTCTTGTTCTGCTTCTTACTACCAGTATGTCATAAGATCTGAAGCTGAAAGGACTTTAGTGATTATAAAGCCAAACACCCTTGTTTACAAATGAGGAAACAGAGGCTTAAAGAGGTCAAATGACTCGTTTGAAGTCAAACAGGGAATAGTCAGCACAGTTGAGCTTTGAACCCAGGTTCTACAACTCCAAATTCATTACATCAATCATGTCACTTAACCTGATACTTGGTTTCTTCATTTGCAAAATGAAGGGACTAAACTAGGTAAGCAGTCCATCCTCGGGAGCCATGGTTTTACATGAAGGGGACCACAGACTGACCCAAATAAGTGTGTGATGAATTACAAGGTGAGAAGATGGGCTGCATCTCACCCTCCTCATGAGAGGCAGTTATGGGGATTGTTTCCAATGTAAAAATAACCTTATCTTCTAATAGTACTCCCAACAGTCCCCTCCCTCCATTCTGGAAGCCCTCAAACTCTTCTTCTGGTCAACTTGTGCTGACCCCTTACATTATAACCTAACTGCTACCTAGGCACTCACAGCAGCAGGAGGTCATTGGGAAGATCTCCCACTCCCCCATCCTATACCGGTCCTATGCTTCACAGATTACTTTATAGCTAATAAGAACTCTTAAGAAGGTGGTCTCTGGGGCTCAGTAAGGAAGATCCAAATTTCCTTCTTTTAATTTTGGATGGGGCACAGTCAGTTAAACATAATGATCAGGCATGCGTGGATGATGGCAGTACATATTGCAGATCTTATTACATTGTCTTTCCTCCAAGACCCCCCTCATCTTCTGAACTTCCCAATTTCTACTGAAGGTAGTACCATCCTTCCAGTCACCTAGGTTGTTATCATTGGTGAAACCCTGGTGTTATCTTTGACTTTTCACTCTCCTTTACCTTACATAACGAACCAGTTGCCTAACCTTGTTGTTTCTGCTTCCACAATATCTCTCTCATCTATCCTTTCTCTGTTCACAAAGCCATAATTCTAATTCTGGCCTTTATCACCTCCAATCTGGACTACTGCTTCCTAACAGCTTCCTAATCTCCTCACGCCAATCCATCCTCCACTCCACTGCCAACTGATTGTCCCAAAATGTAGGTCTGATCATGATACTCCTCTACTTAGTATCTGCAATGGCTCCCTATTGCCTTTAGAATCAAACATTATTTCATCTTTATCTCATATACTTAAAAATTCTATCTTGTGTACGTTTTATAATGTTCATAATTGTTAGTACAGTGAGATGTATACAATTCATAAAAAAGTAAATATACACATATTGGAAGTGTGTCTAAAAATCTTTTTACTGATTGGGGTGTGTAATCAAAAAGTTTGGAAACTAATGACCTAGATGATCTCTAAGATCTGTTTGGGCTCTAAATCCTATGATCTTATTAATCTGTCATAAATGCCATTGCCAGAGGTGCAAATTACACAGGATAAGTTAAGATATGGGGGAGAGTTACAATACAAAAATATAATTAAATGCTAACTAAAATAATTTTGTGCCAGAAAACATAAAAAAATATATTTTTGAATCTTGAGGCAAAGAGTGAAGGAAGGCTAGAAAAGGGAAAGGATTGGGTTATGTTTAAGGAAAACTGGGCAGAAAGTGGGACTTGAGTATAGGACAAGTGTGGAAACTGAAGGGACTTGTGAGTGAACCTAAGTTAGGAAAGGGCAAATCCTGGAAGAAGTTGGCCACAAGGGGGTCAGGCTCCTCTACTTCTAGCAGCTCCAAAAAAAGACCTTGAATATCTGTGGTTGAAGGAGCCCCCCAGCTCTTCCCAGAGGAACAAGACATTTACAGGGGAGGAAAAGATTCTGTGGGAACTCCGACTGATTTCTCAGTTCTGCTCTCTCTACTATACATTAAGCTTTGCATTTTTGGAATGGAAGAAAACATTCCATAACTATCTTACTTAAAATGTAAAGGCAGGTTAAAGTGAAATACAGAAATTAATTCACAGGAAAGTATAATCACTGGGTAAATCAACAAATGTAGTTAGCTGGCATAGGGTTGGAGAAAACAGGAAATGGAAGGAAAAATAGATGTGAGAGAGGAAAACTGTTCAAATTTTGAAGACTTGTGATCTCATCAATATGAGTGTGCATGTTGCCTCCCCAGTACAGAGAGTAAGCCTTCCATAGTTCCCCTTTTGTATTCTTGCCCTTCCATAACTTCTCCAAAGAAGAAAAAGGGAAAGGAAGGGAATAAACATTTATTAAGCATCCACTATGTGCCAGGCACTTTGCTAAACACTCTACAAATATTATCTTATTTGATCCTCACAACAATCCTGCGAGATATATGCTGTTAATGTTTTTTACAGTTGAGAAAAGTGAGGCAATAGAGGCTAAATGATTTGCCCAGAGGATCAAAGGTAATTAATGTTTGAAACAGGATTTGAACTCAGGTCTCCTTGACTCCAGGTCCAGCTCTCTAACCACTTTACTACCTAGCTGCCTAGGGGGATCCACTAAATGCAAATCGTTCTTTCAGTTCTTTTAATATCTCAAAAATGCCAACTCTCAGACTGTTCCTCTCCTGTCTGTCATCCTCCTGGTGTACACGTGATTGTGAGTTCCAGAAGTATATGATAGTGAAGCACCAGCCCTAGCAAGTTTTAAAAAGCAGGAAAAATTTCTAGTATTAGCTGGCTGGGAGACAGAATCATGTCTCACCACTAGAACTGGCCATTAGATGATTTTTTTTTTTTTTGCCACCACAATGATTCAGTGCCAGGAGATACATAACTCTACTTTGCCTGATTTAGGAAGCTTTTATTTGTAAAAGACTTTGTAAAACAGGAGCTTCCTTCCCAGATGATCTGGTAAAGTATCCTTGTAATTTCTTTGGTCATGTGTATCGTCACTTCCTAATTTATCTGTGGAACCATTTGTTTAGCACCTGATTTATCTCAAGAATTTGTTGACTACATGACCTGCACTGTAAGTTGAGCTTGTTATATAATGGGTTGTAGCAAAGCCAGGCAATGGGCCAACCTGACTCACAGGTGGAGAGGATATCTCTTCCACCTGCTGTGAATGAAACCTGCTGCTATTAGGCCCCACCTGTCTTAAACCATATTCTCCATTGGCCCTTAGGAATGTTACCCTCCTTTAATGATGGCCTTAATTTCCCACTATAAACATCATTTAGAGGAGATGATTATGGAAAACATAAGGTTACCTGGGATAGCCTAAAGATTTTCCTCTAGCTTTATCCCATTAGAACATGAGCATAAATCATTTTATCAGATTAGGGTAGGGCAGAGAAGGTCTGGCCCTGAAAGGATGAGATACAGGGCTGTCTGGGAAGTCTCAAGAAATATAGTGCCATATATGTCCTCAGCAGCTGGTGCAACATGGGGTAGCTCAGTGCTGGTGGCTGACTGGGCTCTGTAATTCAGTGGGCTCCCACCTAAGGCCTTTCACTATGTGGCTGCAAATAACGTTCCACACTTACTACAAGTTCCCCCTTGGGCACTTTCGATTCCAGTCCAATAGTCCTATTTGCTGTTGCTGGTAGATGACAGTCCTCCTTCAGGCTCTGTGACTTTACACAGGGTATCACCATGCCTGAAATGCTCTCCCTCCTCACTGCCATTTCTTGGGACCTACCCAAGGCTCAGCTCAAATGCTGTCTTCTCTAAGAGCCCCTTCTTGATTCTCCCTTCTCCCCATTCTTTGTGCTGCTTTATACCTGAAATTACACCGTATATATTTTATATTTATTTATTTGTGTGATTTTTTTCCCCTCCCTAGTAGAATGTAAGCTCTTTGAAGGCAGGGAATATTTTCATTTTTGTCTTTGCATCCCAAGATCCTGACACAGTGCCTGGCACTTAATAAATGTTCATTAAATTGAATTCAATTGTGGGGGATGGTTAATCAAACAAGGGCCCTGAGGCATAGTTAAGAACAAACTTCACCAGCTATACAAATCTGGCTTAAGTAGGCCCTTGTGAGATACATCTACAGGTTAATTTTGGTTTTTCAGACAGTAACAGTTATTTCTATACTGCCCCCTCCAGATTGTGATTACAATAAAAAGCTCTATTAGAATATAATCTTTTGGGGGCTTGGGATGGTTTTTTGTTTCTTATCTGTATCCCTAGCCTGGGTCGTGTCTTGCATACAGTAGGTGCTTGATAACTGTTTCCTGGATTGAAGATAATAACTCACTTTTGGTGGCACCAAGCCACAAAGCACCTCCTCAGCCCAAGTCAGAGGGGAAAGTGAGTTTGGCACACACTGAACTGAAACTTAACCCCAGGTTCTCTGACTCCAAAAACAGTATTCTTTCCATATTTCCTGATTCATATAAAAGCATTCCTGCAATTAATATGATCTGCTGTCAAGTCTAATATGAAAAATCTCTATGATTCCATTCAGTTCGAGAAATATTTATTAACTGTCTCCAATGTGCCAGGCACTGTGCTAGGGACAAGGCATCTAAAGACAAAGCTGAAGCAGCCCCTGTGTAAAAAGATTAGTAAATAAAAAATATTTTAAAAACCATTTCTAGTGAGGGAGAATCCTAACAATTAGATGAATCAGGAAATGCCTCTTGCCAATCTTGACCTGAATTTTGAAAGAAGCTGGGTGTTTCAAAGGGCCACTAGGTGGCGCAGTGGAGTCAGGAAGACCTGAGTTCAAACCTCACTTCAGATGCTTGCTTACCAGTTGTGTGACCCTGGGCATGTCACTTAACCTTGTTTGCCTTGGTTTCCACATCTGTAAAATGATCTGGAGAAGGAAATGGCAAACCACTCCAGTATCCTTGCAAGAAAACCCCAAATGGGCTCATGAAGAGTTGGACATGACGGAAACAAATGGATAACAATAACAAGAGTTGTTTCAAGAGGTGAAGGTGAGGAAGAGAATGTTTCAGATATGGGAGGGCAGCCCATGGAAAGGCTGGGAGGCAGGAGATGAACGTCTTGTGCAGAGGAGGCGGCCTGGGCAAAGATGGGGGAGTCATCAGGACAGAGCAAAGCTGAACCCGTATAAGCTAAAGAAAGACTGTAGGGAGAGAAGAGAGCCCAGGACAAAGCCCATGTGTTGGCGATGGGATATAGATGATGATTCAATAAAGGAAACTGAGAAGGATAAGACAGATAGGTAGGAGGAAAACCAAGGTAGAACAATGTGACAAAAATGTAGGAGGGGTGGTCAACAGTGGCAAACACTGCAAAAATGACAAGAAAATTGGGAAAAGGCCATTAGACTTAGCAACAAAGAAATGACTGGTAACCTTGGAGCAAGCAGCTCAGCTGAGTGGTGGCAAGGGAGCCACATGTCAAGAAGTTGAGAAATGAATAGGTCAGAAAGTGGAGATATGGTAAATAAAAAGCTTTTTCTAAGAGTTTGACTATAAAAGGAAGAAGAAACATACAGAGGTAGTCTGAGGGGAAGCTAGGCCCAAGGGAAGGTCTTTTTTTTTTTTTTTAACATGAAGGAGATCTGAGTACATTTATAGGTAGCAGAGGAACCAATTGATAGGGACGATTGAAAATTAAGGAGGAAATGAGCATGATCTAAGAGGTTATTTCATGGTGGACACAGGAAGAGATGGGATCCAGGACATGAGTAGAGTGCTTGGTATTGGCCAAAGGAAGAGCCACTTCTTAGTCACTTCTTCCCCTCAAACTTGGAGCAAAGGAGGAAATAATGGTGAGGGTATTGAAGGAATATGAAATGTAGAAATGCAGCTTCACTCCATGGAAGAGCATCCCCCTGCACTGGGTACTTCCTGATGGTGCTCCATAACCCTCATTTTTCTGCTTCCTTTTGTGTTCATAAGCTCATTGAGAGCAGGGATTGCCTTTCATTTTCTTGTTTGTATCCCCAGCACTTAATACAGTGCCTGGCATATAGTAGCTATTTAATAAAAATTAAGTGAACTGGATTAAAATAGAAATAAGGAGGAGCTTGTGAGGGACAGCCACAATTTTATCAGTAAAATGTTAGATAAAGTCTCTTGCTGAGAAGGTGCGGTAAAGAATAATGTAGGCAGCTTGAGAATGAAGGTTTTGAATATACTGTGTTTATATACAATAGTCACTGTAGGTCTCTTGGAGCCAAGTCAAGCTGCCTTACCAAATACTAACTCCTCTTCATATGATACTTCAAGCCTGTTCTTTACAATAAACAATGAGATGGTTAGTGCAATTATTATGTCCATTTGAAAGATGAAAAAACTGAGGTTCAGAAAAGCTGTGACTTGCCCAGGGTCATTCAATTAGTAAATGCCTGAGCCAGCACTGGAATAACCAGTGCTCTTTCCATTATATCAAACTAACACTTCCTTACTTTGGGACAGTCCCCCAAACCCTTTTTCAAGAGGTTAATATGATGCTTACAATATATGACAAGGAAGTCCTATGGGACTCACCAAAGTGAAAACATTTTGAAAGCAATACCAAAGAGTCAACATAAGTTGCCTATTCACTGATAAGGTGTTTTGTTTTGTTTTTTTAAAAATCTCTCTATCTAAAGATCTGTATTTTTCAGCATTTCTTCAATACTTCAAGGATTCATCATTGGGGGTACTCTTCCATATCTTAGTAGATGACTTCATTAATTGCTGTGGCCCCCCAAAATTCATCATTTGGTGGTCAATCCTCTAGTGATGAAGTACTTTTTATTAAAAAGATAAAAACATAAATTAATGAAGGAATTGTGCTAATTGATCTATAATACTAAATGAGTATCCACACAAAACAAGTATAAAATTCTAGATTTGGATAAAGTGAAAAAACCCAGTGATTTAGAAATATTTTTATTTCTGTAAACTTACTCTAAATAATCCCTATCTTTAATATAATGGCATCCTTTAAGTTCCGATGGCAATCACTGATGTGATTATTTAAATCAGTATTGCCAATAATCTCCCTATTTCCACTTAACACATGAGGAAACTAGGACTCATAGAGGTTTCCATTTGCTCAATGTCACATGAGAGACCCCTGCCACTTAATCTTATAATCACTATAAAGCTTAACCATCACTGCTTGCCATTTATTTGTCCAACTTGAACTCAAAAAAAGAGATGATATAAAAGGAGAGGGCCACATGATCCCCAGCAGCAAAGTTGTTCTTTTATCTCATCAAGAGAATTCATAAGGAATCAGGGACACACAGAAAGAAGAAATTTACCACTTTGTAGAACTTACTGTGAGTATGGTAATATTAGTAATCACTGTGGTTGCTTAAGCAATCAGCACCATGGCTAGGGGTAGCAAATACTATGGTCAGCACCAAGATTGGGGGAAAGCAGGCTTACCCTGGATATTAAAGGAGGGCCCCTTACCAGTGCTGGTGGATTTATCCAAGCTTGTCAAATTTGAAACTTATAAGTGATTTGGTGTAAGGAAGAATAAGACCCGGATGAATATATAAGGGTGTGGGCAAAGTACCACTGTATTGTCTGAATTTCCAGAGGTGAAATTTTCTGAAATGGTATCTCTGGGTCTCTACCCTAATATATCAACCAGATGTAGCTTGAGATAAAGTGTTTCTGTGGCCCTGGCAACATCTCAAAATGGCAAAAGGTCAGTGTTCCAGTAAGAAGTGAGTCCATGATGAGGTCTTTCAGAGGCAGCTCTGGTTAAATATTTGAAAATGCATCTGTTCTAAGACTGCCCCATGCTCCATCATGTATTTGAAAGTTCAAGTGTAAAAAAAAAAAATACAAGTATAACAGGTGAAGTCTGATCTCGATTAGTAATATACTTAACTTGTTAAAACAAGATAAATGATAAAAAGATGACAAGTCCCAAGCATGCTGTCTTAGGGTAATTGGAAAAAATGACCCAGGCTATTTTTTTAAATGATCTCTACATTTTAAGAATCTACCTCATCCCTCTATTCCAATCCCTTTACAACATTTCCTATAATCATTTTGAAATATGACAAACAAACATGTGGAATCCATTTTGCCCAAGTTCACAAAGCTAGTAAACAGGGGAGGCAGAATTATTCCCCTGGACTCCTGACTTAAGTACAATCAACATCAAGTCTATTTATAAAAGCTCTCCATAGGATGAATGTAAAATTATTGATTAAATTATGTTTATCCTAAATAAAGTATTAATTTTCTATTAAAGCACCATTTGCCATAGTGGATAAACTTAGGCATGTCCTACAAAGCTGGAAAAGCTTCAAATAAGAGCCCAGAGACAGATACTGCTATCTGAAAATCAACCTAGCTCCATTTGGAAGGGCTCAACAACATCAAATAATGACTTGTTTGGCCACAGCTCCTTAGGACTGTCTGCTCAGCTGGGATCTGCCTCAGTGGAGAGAGGACCCAGACTGATTAAATTACAAATTCTTCAAAGTATCAAAATCAAATATTAATATTTGGAAGATCAACTGTCATGATGAAATGTCTCATGAAATAGTTGCTCTTCTGGGACAAAATTATTGAAGTATGACTCTGGAAACTTATTAGAATGAAAGAAAAGAACAATAGACAAAACCTCTTGAAAGTACGTGATAAATGAACTCCACAGACACCCAGGAGTGACTGATATACCAGAGGTAAACTCATGTAACAAGATGCCAAGAAAGTCAAGTAGCAAGGATTATGGACATCATGTGGTTAGTTTAGGTAATAGACAGTTTTACAGGTCCATAAATATCTAACAACAAGGGCAAAAACCTAAGCAGATGAACCAATGGTCTGACTGCTTAGCAAAAGTGAAAAGAGAATCCACAATTCTAGGACTTAGTGGATTTGGACACAGATCCTAAGGAATGATGGCAGATTCAAACACTGGTATATGCCATATGCTTTTAAGATCACACTATGTTCTTGAGAGATTTTCTAAAAATTTATCATGTCATTGCTTCCCTAAACTAAAATATAGCCTTCTAAGAAAGTAAGCCTAAGAAAATAAGAGAGACAAATATTTCCTTACTAGAAACAAGTATTAACTTTAGGTGGAACTGACCAAAAACCCCTCCAAAACATGATTCCAACTTTCAAAGCCTAAAAAGAAATTAACAAAAACAAACAAAAATTATTAAAACTATTTTAAATTATAACTTAAAAACATAATTTAAAGGCTCAAATTTAATCAATAATCAATATTCACAGAACATTTACAGAATCACATAATGAGAGGAAGGGCTGCAGAGATCATGTAGTCCAAACCACTCATTTTACAAAGGGGGAGACCAGGACTAAGAGAGAAGAAATGATTTGATCAAGATTACACCACTTTTAAATTGTAAAGCTGGGTCTCTAAGCTGGGATTCTGTTCTTTTCAGTTCACCATGTTGCCTCTACCACTGGATAAGGTACCTGGACATGCACACCCAAGATATGACCTTGGTAACTAACTATAGTTAAATTAGAAAACTACTAAACAAAGCCCACTTCTCAAGCTGGGAGTCCTCTCAAGGATATTCAGGGTGATTTCCCTGGGCATTGCCTACCCTGTAAGTTAGCAACTCCTGTTCAAAGGTGAATAAACCATTTAATATATTTGTCCCTAGGAAGAGTAGCAAGCCAGAGTAGTCTACCCAACTTTTCTTCCATCCCTGAGCCAGAATGGAGGAGGATCAACAATTGCTGTTAATGAACTATGAAAACTACAAGGCAAACATGAGTGGATTATCTTCTGGCTTGTCTCAGTCAAATCTATCTCCTCAATTAAAGGTCAGGACTATAGGTAAGAATGGAAAGAACTCATATTTGTATAACGCTTTAAGGGTCACAAAGTACTTCCCTCCCAGAAACCCTATGAGGGACTCAGTGCAATTATACTACCTTCATTTACAGATGAGGAAATTAAGGCTCTGAGATTTAAGCAACTCATCCATCACACAGAGCTAGTAAGCAGCAGAGGATGAATTCAAACCCAGGTCTCCTGACTCTAATTCCAAAACTCTATCTACAATATCATGTTGCCTCTCAAAAAAAAAAAAAAAAAAAAAAGAACCATTTTCCCGCACAAGAAGATTCTGGGTTACAAGATTGACCAAATATTGCCAATTCTTAACTGAGGAAGGAAGGTGAAGTCTCAAAGGATAAACCAGGGTTTGGGGAACCTGCAGCCTCCAGGCCACATATAGACCTCTAGGTCCTCAGGTACAGCCCTTTGACTGAATCCAAACTTCACCGAATAAATCTCCTTAAGAAAAGGATTTGTTCTGTAAAATTTGGACAAAGTCAAAAGGCCGTACCCAAGGACCTAGAAGGCTACAAGTTCCCCACCCCTGGGATAAACCAAAAAGTTCACTTTAACCTACAGTTTTAACACAACAAATGTCTTGCCCCAGTTAAGAATCAAAATTTCTGTTATTTGACATTGATAGGAAACATTTCTAGCAAAAAGACAACTTTTGACAGTTTATACCAACAACATTTCCAAGAGGAGTTATATTCACCATAAAAATTTACAAGTACCTATCAACCTCACTACCCTGGGGATTATAAATTTAAATTTTGATCATTTAGAATTTCCTGTTGCTATCTTGTTTTGCAGATGTTGCTCTCTTAAAAACTCAAGTGATTCAATTCCCATTCCAATTCTAGAATAGGTAATAGGTAAAATAGGTAATAAGGGAATTTACAACTCCTTGATTTTTATTATTTTTTTCAGGCATTCAGGATACCCCCACTTTACTTTAGGACAGCTAGGTGGCACAGTGGATAGAGCACTGGGCCTGGAGTCAGGAAAACCTGAGTTCAAATTTGATCTCAGACACTTACTAGCTATGTGACCTGGTCAAGTCACTTAACCCTATTTGCCTCGGTTTCCTCACCTACAAAATGAGTTGGAGAAAGAAATGGCAAATCACTCCAGTATCTTTGTCAAGAAAATCCCAAATAGGATCATGAAAAGTCAGACAAGATTAATATGACTCAACAACAAAATTATACTTTAATTTGCAATTCAGTGTTTCCCTTACTTTCTAATTATTACTTTATGACTGGCTCTCCCTCAGTGAAATGAGACACTATCACAGGGAACTAAGATAGCAAAGCTAGTTCCACCATCAAATGAGATTATGTATGAAAAGCTACATATGTATAGCTATGAAACACTCTTTTCATCTGTGATTTTTGTATTTTTTGACCAAAACTTTCTGTTGATAACTCATTATGGTGTGAACAGCTAGGGAATGCAAGCTGTGCTAAATCCTACCTAAAGAAAAGGTCTTCAAATATGGCATAGTAATGCACTGAATGTCTGGCAAGTAAAGACTAGCCAGGCTCAAGTAAGAAGGTCAACACCAAAGGGCAATTTTGGCCACAGTAAAACTCAAAGACCGTCTACAAAGTCACAAAGGGGCTATGATCTCCACTGGCATCCACAATGACAAAATAACAGATACTGAAGCACAGATGTAGAATCATTATTAGGACCTAAAATCCAGCCCTGTGAGGTCATTGATGCTTGTGGGCACAAACAGGTTAAGTGACTTGCTTACAGTATCCCAGTTAGTACACTGACTAGCACTTAGTAAGTGCGTAATAAATGCTTGTTGACTGACACAGTGCCATAGCAACTATACATCTGAGGCAGGACTTGAAGCTAGGGTTTTATGACTTTGAGGTAGGTCTTCTATTCCCTATGTCATAGTGCCTCTCTATCATTGTTATTATTATCATTAACAAGAGTCGGTTAGAATTCAGTCAAGTCCAGCATGTTTGGATCTGTTGGGATTGATCTATTGGTTCTACCCAATAGAAATAGTCTTAGAGAAGGCAGATTAAGTAGGGTAATACTAAATTCTAAGGATCTTAAAGAAACCAAACTACTTTTGGTTCCTCACTTACCCCTGTAAAAGTTAAAGTGTTCTAGTAACAGTACCAAGGGGCCCGTAAAGGAAATCAAATCTCTTGTTTTCCTCACACACAGCATTCATTTAGTGTTGAACGCTCAATTACTGAAGTGAAATTCCTTAGTGTAAGGATAAAGGGGGAAAAAAGATCCTATCCCCTTTGAAGATCAAAGATGGGTTCTGACCCTTCCTATTAGCTGAGTCCATGCACAAAGCCAACGTGAGCTAGCACACACTGGTGGAGAGCGAAGAATACTGTTCACAGGACCATGGATCTGGAGCAGGAAGGGATCTCTGAGGAGATTTAGACCAACCCTCTCATTTAGGGATAAGAGGAATGGGGCTTATAAAAGTTAAATGATTTGTTCAAGGTTACACACATACAAAGGGGCAGAGCCAGGATTTGAACGCAGGTCTCATGGCTACACCTTCACCAACTTTCTACAATACCAGTCACAGACCTTGGTTCACCCCGCAGCCCTAATGCCTATTAGCTTTGAGACTGCGGGCACAATCACTTGGCTTTTCTCAGCCTTAGTTTCTTCACTTGTAAAATGAACATATGTATCTATGTCTCTGAGTGGATATGAAGTTAGGGGACCTGGGTTGGAATCCTGCCTCTGATACTGGTTGTGTGAGTATAAACAAATTACTGCTTGGCCTCTCAGAGTATCAGTTTCCTCATTTGCAAAATGAGGAAAACAATACTTATTTAACTCTGGAGCTTGTTAGGAGAGCATTTTATAAACCTTAAAGGGTTCCAGAAATGTGAATCGTTATTACTGCTCCATTTAGTCCTGATTGTCTGCTTATCACCTGTTAAGGAATCAAGGTGGAAGTCTCTTTAATACTACTTGGCAAGATTTAGGGGTGATAGGGATCACACTTTTTCCTTTCCCCTTTCACTGATCTAGGGACACCTGAGGAGGAAACTCATAGCCCATATTCATATAGCATTTTAATGTTCGCAAAGCACTTTACAAAAATGACCTCATTTGGTCCTCACAACAACCTTAGGAGGTTAGTTGCTATTACAATCCTCATCTTACAGGGAACAATACTGAAGCTGACAGAGGATAAGTATTTTGCCTAGGGCCACACAGCTCTTAAGTGTCTGAGGCTGGATTCAGACTCCAGTCTTTCTGGACCCCTAGGTCCAATGATCTTTTCACTCTGATCCTTACCTGGCCCCCTACCAATACTGATCAGCATCTACTCTGAATCATATTGTCTTAGAGAAAATATGGATGGAGAAGCTGGTCTTGCAAACAGGAAAAGTTAAGTTTAATTATTATCTCTGGTGCATACTGACTCTGGGACCCTGGGTAAGTCTAACTACTCATGCCCCAGGAAACTCTATTAATAAGATATAACTATATAAAAGCTACTACTTTAGATATATGGCATCTCTCAAAAAAGCTCAAAGTTTTCACATGTATAATAAAACATCTCTAACTAGTGGAGAGGTAGGAAGAAATGCCTGAATTATACAATGTCTAAAGAAACGAAATTTAATAATAAAAATCACAAAGTCCTCTTCCAATGGTTCATCAAAATGTGCAAATGACTCCAAGTTCCTAAAGGTTAGATGCTACTGGTAAGCCACCTTACACTAAGCCAGTAAGGCTTTGAGTAGAGGCCAAAAATGGGCTGCTATCTGCAGACACTCCTTGCTATTTAATTGCCCAGAAAGGGAGAATGAGTTCATGGAGAAATTGGCCATCAGGTGAATTCTTTAATCTAAGGACTTTTCAGGGTGTATAACCTGTACTAGAAAGTCCCTGTTCAAAGTATTAATGTAAAGAACATATTTTAACTTGAACTAGATCAATGAAAAGTATCAGTCAGTGGCAATCCTTAATAATCTAACAGATAAAGATATATACAATCAGAATATCAGCTGCTTTTGTAGATATAAGGCACTTGAAGGTGCCTTTAAATGTGCTGCTCTAAGGATTTTAGAAAGTTCTCCTGTAATCTTATGATTTATTTACATCAAAAGCTTCTGTAATTACCCATCAATGTGCACTATTAATGAAGAGTTTACTATACAAACTCTGTTTCAACCAATCTCTGTCAATTTTTAATTAGGGGTCCTTCAATTAGAGATGTTGCTACATTATCTTACCCTCACAGGCGTATCACAAACTCTTATGAGTGGCGTGTACTGTATTAAGCACCCTGTGGATTTTTTTCTTTAGTAAGTCCTGCCTGACCATGTTTTATATTTGCTATCCTCATTTTGCAGAGAAATTTGCACAAGATGTAAAAGTAATTTCCTGGAAGTAGCCTAGTTTGGAATAGACTTATCAAGGGCTCCTAGGTTTCCCAAGTCTTCCTCCCACCCCATTCCCCACCTAGACAGCTGATAATCATTAACAGGACAGCTTCACACTACAAAGGGTGGAGCTGCCTATCAAAAAAAACAATTAACAAATAATTATTAAGCACTTACTGTGTATAAAGCAGTAACGAGGCACTGGGAAAAGACAAAATTTGGATAAGAAAGAGTCCCTGCCCTCGTGAAATTCAGTCTGATTACAATGGGATAGGGAATCCCTTGGTAAGGAAACTCCTTGTACCAAGGCAGGAGTTGGCAGCTTCTCTGCACTTCACCATCTTAGAAAGTTGCTTAAAACATTGAAAGGTTAGGTCACACTATGCAACAGCAGAGGTCCTTGACCCCAGGTCTTCCTGGTTGAAAGATCAACTCTCTAATCTATGGGCTGCTGCTTCTGCAGGGGAATAAGATACAAACATAATCCTCAACGAACAATATTACATCTAAGTGCCTTACAGAACCACAAAACAAAGGGTTACATGACGTCTGAAGGGGAAGGTCATTCAATACCTATTAAGGGGATCAGGGAAGACTTCCAAAAGCAAGTAGCATTTGGGTTACACTTGAAAAGATTAAGAGGGACATGGAATATATATATTCCAGGCAGAGGGTGCAGCATAAACAAAAAGACAGCAGCAGGAAGTCCTGGTTGTGTTCCAGAAGGCAGTGCATCACAGTGGAAAGAATGCTAGATTTGGAGTCAGAGGAACGGGACTCAACTTCCAGCACAGCCACTCGCTGTCTGTATGACCTTGGGCAATTTGTTTCATCTCTGTGGGGCTCAGAAGGACATAGACTGGCTAGCCCCCTCTTCTCCACCGCCTTCTCCCCCTAATCTCTATGATCCCTTCTAATTCTAAATCTTAAATAACAATTCTGTAGTTGCAAAAGACCTCAGAGATCCTCTAGGGCTGGGGTTCTTAACCTTTCTTGTGTGTCACAGACCCCTGGGGCAGTCTGGTTGAAGCTCGTAATAATGTTACTAAATGCATAAAATAAAACATACAGGATTACAAAGGAAAACGAATTACAATGATACATAGTTATCTAAAGTTCATGGACTCCAGGATACAAGTTGTCCAGTTGGGTTGAAGAGTACGTGTAGGGGACTATGAGACAAGGCTGGAAAAAATGAATTTACCAGATTGTTTGAATGTCAGGCAAGGGAATCTGAACTTTATTCTGAAGGCTATAGACAGGGGTTCTTAACCTTTTTGTGTGTCATGGATGGACTCCTTTAAATGCATTAAAAAACCAAAACCGTACAAAGGACACCAAGTATGCCGAAATCCTTAGCATAGGAAAACACACCCACAAGTTCACAGACCCCAGGTTAACAACCCGTGCTAGAGAGCTCCCCCAGGAGGCAGAGAAGAATGGGAAGGGCAGCTCAGATTGAAGGCCATGGAAGGAGCACGGGGAGCAAACCAGCAAACCTAAGCACCAGAACAGAAAAGAAGCAGAGCTGGAGGGAGGAAGCTCTGCAGACTGGGCAGGAGGGAGAACCCCGCCCCTTCACACTGCCCCGCCCTCCTGGCCCCGCCCACCGGCCCCGCCCCTCCCGGCTTGCGTTACCGCTGGGTGAGGCTCAGCAGGCGGGTGGACGTCAGGTAGAGGCCGCTCGGTTCCTCCATGAGGGCGGCTTGCGGGACAAGAGAGCGCTTAAACTCCCCGCTCCCGTGGGGTGGCAGCCATCGGGCGCTAGGGCAGGGCCTGCAGTGGCGGCGCAGTGCCTCCACTCTCTCGGTCCGCTACCTCAGGCCGGACCCCTGCCGCCAGCAGCCGCGCTCTGGCCCCGCCCCACGACCTGCTAGCCAATCGGAGTCTGTGGCGGCCGCCCCTCGTCCCTCGCTTGATGAATGATTGGTTGTCTATCTACATCATCCGGCCCCCTCCGCCAGGACTCCGTGCGCACAGTGCACGCTGGAACTTGTAGTCCGCCGGAGGAGAAGGGGCGTTGGTTTAGCCATTGCAGAATCCTGTGATCCCCGAATGTTAGCACTGGAAAGGGTCGTGGAATGTAGAATTTTAAAGCTAATTCGGACATGGAATGTTAGAGCTGGAAGGAGTAGTAGAACGAAGAATGATAGCCTTGAAAGGAACCTTAGAACGCAGAATTTTAGACCTGAAAGGGACTTTGGAACCCACACAGTCCCAGTTAGCAGGGAGTTTAAAATAGAGAATTTCAGAGCTGGAAGGGACCTTAGAGCATACATGGAATACTGGCAAGTTAGAGTGCAAGCAGGGCATAGAGAGCACAGTGTCACAGCTGATAGAGATCGTGTCTCCTCTGAATCTTCTTTCAAGAGGCTAAAGAAGTTGAGTCCCATTCTTTCAACCAGCCCTTGCATAGGTATGATTTTCAAGTCTCTTCACCAACCTGATTGCCCTCCTTGGAATATTGCTTCAGTTTGTCCATGTTCCTACAGGGATGCGATGCTTGGAACTAGTCTGAATAATAGGTGGTTCCAAAGGAAAGAAATCTATGCTACCGGTAACTATAGGAAAGATGTTCCTAATCAATCATGAATAATTAGAAAAGTGCAAATTAAAGCAGCTCTTGAGTTCTATCTCACATCCATCAGATTGGCAAAGTTGATTAAAAAGGAAACAATCATTGGAGAGACTCCAACAAGGCAAATACTGGTACAGCTTTGAATTGGTACTACCATTCTGCAAAGCAATTTGGAGCTATATTCCTAGAGTTACAAAACTGTGTATGTCCTTTGACCCAATGGTTTCATTCCTGGGCTTATATTCCAAAGAAATTAAAGAAAGAGGAAAGGCCCTATGTGCACAAAAATAACTAGAGCAGCTCTTTTTGTAGTGGCAGAGGACTTGAAATATACCCATCATACCCATCAATTGTAGAATGAATGAACAAATTACTGCATATAAATCTGTATTACATACATAGTATGTAAGTAATGGAATACTATTGTGCTATAAGAAATGAAGGAAGAGCCAGTTTCAGGGAAACTGGTGAAGATTTGTATGAATTGATAGAGTGAAGTGAACCAAACCAAGAGAATACTTTCAATTGTAGTAACAATTGTAAAGAAAAAAAATTGTAAAGAAAAAATGAACAATTATGAAAAGAACACTGATGAGTACAATTACCAAGCGTGTTTTGGAGGACCAACAGTGAAGAATACTACCTATGTCATGACATAAGCGATGAACTCAGAAGAAGAATGAGATACCCATTTTTGGACTTGGCCAATATATATTAGAACTTTTTTCAGGTTGACTATGCTTATTTATTACAAAGATTTTGTATTTTTTTTCTGGTGGGGGTGGAGAAGTGGGAAGGAAAAACCAACTACTTGATACCTGAAAAAAAATAAAAACAACACAGGAGAAAGAAACCAAATAGAAGCTCATTAACTGAAGAACTGATAAAGAAGATGTGGTACATGAATGTAATAGATTATTACTGCCTTGTAAGAATATGAAGAATTCAGAGAAGCAGAAACTTATATGAAGACAATAAGAAAAATAATATATTCAGTAATTACAACAATTTAAACAGAGAGGACAGTATAATGAAACCAAACAATATGTAATTAGCATGACCAAGCTTGAGTTGAGAAAAGTCTCTCCTATAAGATATGGTTGATATGTTGGTTGATTTTGTCTAACTTTTATTTTTTTCCTCTCTTTTTAAAAATTTTTCTTACAAGGGATGGTTCACTGGGTAGGGGAAGGATGTATGGAGAAATAAATGTTATATAACAACAAAAACAAAGCAGCAACAAAATATAGAATTTATGAAGCCCTGAAAAAGGAACGATACAAGATACTTAAGATGGGCTTTAATTGGGACAAAGGACAAACAAAGTTGTTCTCTCCTTTGCTATCCACATCACACTTCTTTGAATGAAGTCTAAGATCACCTTAACCTGAAAAAATGACATCTGGAAGGTTAAAGTGCTCTCTCGCTAAGGCAAGAAAAGTGGCCTGTTTGGACATTATGGCATTATTTACTGACATTAACCCTGAAAACTGCAAGGATACATAATTCAGTGAAAGGGTGATAGTGGTGACAGGAGGAGAGTGTTAGTGTGATTGCTTGTTGGACAACAAGACGTTTTCAGGTGGGCTACAGCTATAACTTAGTACATGTACTCTGCTGTATAGCCTGTGCTGTACCTCCTCAACCATCTGCATGAATGAATGAAAAATGTTTACTAAGCAGCAATTATGTGCTGAGCATCATGCCTAGCACTGAAAATACAAATATGGAAATAAGTTTATGTCCTCAAGGAACTTACGGTCTAGAAGGGAAAGATGACAACAAGAAGAGAATATGGTCCAGGAAAACATGTATTGGAAATTTGCAAGGATGGTGAACAATCATAGGAAAGCTTTTGCAAAAGCAATGGCTACATTGATTTGGTTGATTGCTGTTTCCAGAGAAAGGTGTAAAGGGAGGTATTAATATCAAAAAGATGCTGGGAGGTGAATAGTTGGATGAAATTAAGCATGGTCTGAGGTCTGGGTCTGGCTAGATATGTAGTAAGCCACATACAGTGATGCTGGCTGACTCATCAATCAGGACAGCACATTTGCAAAGCTATTGCAAAAGCCAGGTGGATTAGGTGAACAAGGGTGAGTCTCAGAAGTTCTGGTGGTTCGGAGGGAATTGTAGCAGGATGAATGGTAAGAAGGAAGCTGAGGTGATTGTGGATGAGATGTGAAACAGTCTGGAATCTGGGACAGGCTGGATCTGCATTTGCACTGGCTGACTCACTGGAGATTTTGGCTTCTCTGCCTTCAACCAGTTTCCTAGAGACTCTAGTTCTTCCTTGGAACTGATAAAGTGGAGGTTTGCCTTTGGCACCGAAGGGCTTTCATCTCACATTTCCTTATCTTCCCTATCATTGAATCTGAACTTGAGGTCCAGAGCCTTATAACCTCACTTAGACCCTGAGCATGCTTAGCAGCTTGGATTCAAAATATATACCATGTTCAACAGTGAGAAAAATTTTTTTAAAGTATAAACAGATTCACAAACAATATATCAGCTGAAGGTCATTAAAATGTGAATTAAAGAAAACTATCTAGTCCCAAATTTCATCATTTAATTCTTCTTCCTAGCTACATCTCCCATGGAACCTGGCTTGTCCCATGACCCTCTCCAGGCTAGAAGTCCAGTGCTAATATAGCAGATGTTATACCCCATAGAGTATTTTGGGAGTGGACCTACATAGGAGCCATTTATACAGGAGCCCCTCCAATTTGGGAGAAACGTGATTCAATTCTGAAAGGGCTTCATGATTGGATTAGAGTACACCCCATGTGGTACTGAACCTGCACACTAAACATTTCTGGTGAAACATGTGGCTCAGTCCTGAAAGGGCTTGGTACTTTGGATGACACCTCAGACCCTCGGTGGCCCTGGATCACCTTCCTTCCTCTTTCTTCCTTCTTCCCCCCAGTCACCAACAGTTAAAAAAAGAAACATAGCTTCTACTTTCTACCTCTTTTTTCTTATTTCTGGTACATATGACAAGTAGCTTGGCATCCCTGAGCTTCCCATGAGACATGGGAAAGAGTTATAGCTTTTCTAGCATCCTGGGAGAAATGCCACGCTATTCACTTGTGGTATGTAGAACTGGGGATGTAGAACTATAGATGAGAAGAGCTTGGCCCTTGGGCCTCCATATGCCTTTTTGTTCTTTGTGCCTCTTTCCTTGAGTATAGGTGATTGAGCAATGGAATCCAGCCTTGGAGACAGCCTCATATTTGAGCGTTCAGGTGCACTTAGGTTTTTCAATTGGAGATGACTGCCTCACAAAGGGTAACTAGGAGATTGAGCCTCATTCATGGCCTGGCTTGCTGGAAGAAATGGATTCAGATTTGGTTGTGTAGTACAGAGTCAAGATAAAATGTAAAAGGCCTATTCAATAGTCCCACAAAATATTTATGTTACTACTGTTGCTTGTAAGTTTGTTTGTTTTGTTTTGTTTTGTCAATGTGAGCTTGTGGGTCATTTGTATAGAGGAAATAAGTAATTGTCCTCTACCTGATATACGCTTTCTTCTTTTGCGAAGATGTTGGACATGAGCCAAACCTAACCTTTAAATAATTTTCCCTAGGGCTCCTGGGTAGGGGCATAAGTCAAAGAGTGTGAGAAAGTACCTGATCCCTCTTTTTAGATGACCAGGATTAAACTCAATCTATGAGTTTTTACAGAAATGACAGGGACTAGATGAAAGAAAGATGAAATCAATGCTGAAATACTTTCCCTGTCTCAGAAACCCTTACCTCCCAGGCAGGAGGTAGACGTCTGGAAGTTCTGCTCAGGTATTCAGCTTGAGGAGGGCACCTACGGAATTCACCTCATTTTGTCCCACCTGGCTGCTTTCCTGAACTTCAGAAACACCAGAAACTCATCATTCTGCAAGGTGAAAATGATTCTGAAATCCGTCCCTCCTTAGATCATTTCCCAACTCAGTTGCAGGTCTTCATCATGTTCCCCTAAACTGGGTAACCTTCCTCCAACTTCTCAGCTTCTCCAAACTGATTGTGAACTCCTTGAGGGTAGGGACTGTCATACATTTCTTTTTAATCCCAGCACTTGGCACAGTGTCCAGCATACTAGGGGCTTAATAAAGGTCCCTTGACTCTTGTTCTGACTCTAACTGTATATCCAGGCCCCAAACTGACTTTAGAAATTCCCAGTTTGAAATTGAGATGGGGACTTAAGCTAGATAAGATAGTTATAACCACCCCCGAATCCCCTACATTGAAACCCAAGTCCACATGTAAACAGAATTTTAAGGAACATGAGTTACAACATGTTACTTCTCACTACCTCACCAGGGCACCTTCTTTTCTGGTCATAAACATCCTCCATGTTGCCTTTGACATTACCTCCTACCTGCAATTCAGGTAACATGCTATAAACTTCTTACACATAACATACATCTTTCTGGTAGTCTTTGGGTTGATTGCAATTTTCATCTTCCAAGCTAATGGTGTTTCATAGTTCATGGTTATGTTGTATCACTTGGAGGGGTTAAAGAGATCTTTTTTTTTAATAGGAGTGAGCAGGATAGGGTCATTGAAAGCAATGAACGAGGGCCCAAATGTGATCTGTTCCTAGCTCATCTTTTTATTCAATTTTTGGGCCCTGTACATCTCTGTTCAACTCTAGTACCTCTCTGATATATATGTATTGATGGACTAATTCAATAGACTGCCCATCCAGTGGCATGTTGTAGTCCGAGCATTTGACAAATTTATATTGACTTAAATCTTGATTTGCAGAAATTATAGTTAGACAGGAATGGATGAGAGCATCTCCTCTGCAAATGAAAGGCTGTTTTAGCATAGCCTGAAATTTTCCTGGGGAAAAAAAAAGCAAAGTGTGCATTTGTTTGTAGGCTGGAAAAATGCATATAAGAGAAGGACAAGGAGCATGAGTAGGGAAACAATTATAACCAAATAGTATCAAATAAAGGAAAATTTTTTTCTTTCTCTTACAAAAATTTTAGATTAAAAAGAAAAAAAGAGACTGTTGGGTTCCTTTTACCCCAAATAGTGTTCAGTTAATTTGATTCAAGGAACATACAATTGGTACCTAAATCAGTAGATACAAAGACAAAGATCAAAGCATCTATTAACTTATTTTGTGCCAGGCATTGTGCTAAGTTCTGGGGATACAAATAGAAAGTGAAAACAATCCCTGCTCTTAAGAAACCTATACTTTAGTCTTACCTGAAAAGCTTCCAGTGTTTCTCCATTAAAGTAATGCTACCTCTGGTTTTAGATAGCTACTTTTTAGCACATTAAAAAGAATGAAAAATCAATATGTATTTACTAAGGGTCTACTGTGTGCCAGATACTGTTACTAAGTACTGGGTAAAGAAATAAAAAGAATGGAATAATCCTTCCTTTCTTTTTTTTCAAAACTTTAAAATTTTTGAAAACCTTTTCAAGTAACAAGTATTTTTTAAATTAATCTGTCCTTTCCACTATCCTCCCCCCACCATTGGGCAAATTAAAAATATCCTGCTCCCAAACCCCCAGATCCCTCAATCCATATCAATATTCCCTACTCTCAAGGAACTTAGAATGCTATTGGCATACATATTGATACATACACATCTCTTTATATATGTATTGATATATTATCTGTATCTATCCATTTACATATGGATGTATATATATGAAAATAAAAAAATATGAATATAAAGGTATATTTAAAATAATATAAAATAACCAAAAGGTTGTTAAATACAAGGTAGTTAAGGAGGACACTGACAGTTGGGAGGATCAGAAAAGGCTTCATTTAAAAGATGATATTTGAATTGTATCTTGAAAGAAGACAGAGATTCTTTGAGGCAAAGATGAGGAAGGAGGGCATAGCAAGTATGGGGAATGGCAAACACAAAGGCTAAGCTGTATGTGAGGAACAGAGACTAGGTCAGTTTAACTGGATTCTAGGATATTGGAAGTGGAATAATATGTAATGAAGCAGGAAAGATAGGTTGGTGACAGATTATAAAGAGCTTTAAAAGTCAAACAGAGGATTTAATATTTTATCCTAAAAACAACAAAGAGTCATTGGCATTTATTGAGCTGGGGAAATGTTCAGATCTACAAGTTGGCAGCTATGTGGATTCAGGTATTTGAAGTAGAGAGACCAGGCAGAAGGCCTTATCACCAATGAGAAGTGATAAGCGGCTGAGCTAAGGTAGTGGTTGTGTGAGGAGGGAGAAGGGTCCAATGCAGGCAATGTCAAGGTAGAAATAAATGATAAGATCTGCAGTGAGGAAAAATGAGGCACTGAAGATAATTCCAAGGCTATGGACCTGGGGTACTGGAGGAATGATGGTGCTTGCCACAGAAATATAGAAGCTGGGAAGAAGGATGAATTGGAGGGGGGGGGGTTAAGATAATAAGTTCTGTTTTGGACATATTGAGTTTGAGTTGCTTATGGGACATCTAGTTTGGACATCCAATAATCAGTTGGTAATGTTTAAGTTTGGAGAGGAAATTGAAGTAAGCTATGTGAATCATATAGATATGATAAACCCATAGGAATTGATAAATTCCATAAGAGAGAAATAAGAAAGAACTACATACATGCATATTGAAATTGTTTTTTTCCCTTAAAAAAGTTTCTACAAGTAAGTCTCCTTGTATGGACCAAAGTGGTTCTAACCTTTCAACATCCTTCTGTTTGTCATTGTCCATCTGTCTTTAGACCAACAGCTCTAGAAAACAGATGATGGGCATATTGTTTCTCATTATAACTTTCTGAAAGCAAAACTAATGTGATTACTGTCTTCCTCCATGAAAGGAAGCTGGTTTGCATTAATTTAAAATTTTGCAAAATATTAAAAGTTGTTTTCCATCTTTTCTGGGAGAGCAGACATTTTATAAAAATTAATTTTGTACTGTTGGCTTTAAACTCCATTATGCCAGCCCAATACCAGACAGTTATTTAATAATCTTGCCCAGGAAGACTGCTGTTTTTCCAGAGGAGAACTGACAGCAGAAGATTTGTTTGTGATTAAATACTCAGTGGCCTGCCATGCACAAAAAGAAAAATTATCTGATAGGGGAGAGGAAAGAAGAATCAGGACCCAAATAAGTTCCATTAAAATATTTGCGAAGAAGAATAACCAGGGAGATGTTTCCTAGCAAATATCAATGGCAGAAAAATATAAAAAGTGTATAGGGCAAGAGGATCAAAATGGAGGAGAAAAATCAGTCCACTTAAGTGTCTGTGGCTAACTGCTCTTTTCTAAGATCATCTGCTCCCTGAAAAACAGCATTCAAGGATAAGTGTCATGTCTGTATGAGACATCTAAGTTATAATAGTGCACATTGAAAGAGCGTTAAGGTTTGCCAAGTCCTGTATATATACTATCTAATCAGAGGCTCTTACCTTGGGGTCTGTAAACTTGTTTTAAAAATATTATTTAAAAATTATACTTCAGGATAATTTGTTTCCTTTGTAATCCTATATATTTTCTTTTATGCATTTAAAACAGTATTCTGAGAAGAGGTCTGTAGGTTTTCCCAGACTGCTAAAAAGGGAAGGGTCCCTGAAGAAATAAAAAGTTAAGCCATGTTCTAATTTAATCCTTACAACAGCCCTGGGAAATAAGTACTATGGACATTATTTTTTTTAAAAGATGAAACTGTCCCTCAGAGAAATGGAGTGACTTACTCAAAGTAATAGTTAGGAAATATTAAAGGTGAGATTAGATTGTGAGCTGTTTAAGGGCAGGCACTATCTTTTGCCTCTCTTTGTTTCCTCAGAGCCTAGCACAGTGACTGGCACATACTAAAAGGTGCTTAATGGATGCTCATTGATTGATTGAGTTCACTTTACTGTGTTTCAATAAACTATGTTGTCACTGAAACATCAATTATCTGAGTTTTAGGAATAAGCTGGTTTGACAGGAGATTTCAGATGCCAGGGATGGGGGCTCTCAAGTTTATGGATGATTCACGTTAAAAAAAAAAAAATTGGAGTTAGTGTTTCATTTCCTAGCATCTGAGATCAACCTCTGCTACACAAGGAGCCCTGTGATCTCAGTGTGGTGAGATGGAGAGATGGGTGAAGAGTTTGTAGGCTGAGTATGCTCTGAAAATGCATTGTACCTACCCTGGTGAAAACACTAGATTGGTGACTTGAGTGTAGCACCACCTTGTGGAACATTTATGTATTACATCCCCTTGCTGGTTAATTAGTCAAGAAAGTGACAGCCTGCTTTCTGTTTTATTAAAAAAAGCAGAATACAAGTCAGTGTAGGATGCTAATGCTACTGTACCAACTCTGGAGCCTTCTGAGAAATCCACTAAATAAACACTGGACCTGCTCCACTGATGCACATGAATTCCAGAGAATCCTGTGGTATCATTTTCCAAATCAAAGGAAAAGCCTACTAGATAGAAATCAGATTTAAGAAGAGTTAACCCTAGAAAATTCCCTCCCCCCTTTCCTTACTGTTCTCTATCCCTGGAATATCTTCCCTCTGCCTCTTCTTCTCTTGGATTCCTACCTATTCATTAGAACTCAACCCAAATGACACCTCTTCCAGGCAGCCTTGCTTGGTCTTTTTGGGCAGTAATGATATTTCCTCTCCTACCACACATATTTTTGTGTTTGAATATGTTTAATATACTTTTAATATGTTATATGTATATATGTGGCTTTCTTCCAACTAGACTGTAAGTTTCAAGAGAGTAGGGGGATGAACTTATCTAAATTTAGTATATTCCCCCCACCACTTGCCTAGCACAGTGTGCTGTACATAGTTGATAGTTAATAAAAATTTGCTAAATGATTTGAATGAATGAATGGTGACCCGAATGTGTACTTGACTTCAGGCTAAAGCCTTTCCAAGATAGTATTTCTTGAGTATTGAATAAACACAGTTCTGTTCAATTTCAATTTAATTCATTTAACTTTTATTAAGCATTAGTACATGCAACATACTGTGATAGGTGCTGGAGATAAAAAGATAAAAATGAAACAGTCCCTGCCTTTAAGGAAGTTAAATTCTACCTGGCAGATGACATGATAGATGCCCAATAAAGTCACTATCAGGTCAAACTCAAGTCAATGGAAGATTCTTTAACATAGCTTCATATACAAGACTCCATTTGAGAGACCTCTAGCAAAAGAAATATGGGCCTAACTGTGCTGTGCAACTTGAACTTTTGTGTGCTGTCTCTATCCTTAATGAAGCTTCATCCCATGGAGATAGATGTATGTCAATCATAAAATGGACTCTTCACATTTGAGTTTTATGTTTGTGTAAGAAAAGGCATCCAATAAGGCCCATGTGGAAGAAACAAAAGAAATGTACTACATAAGCTAGTTAATTAAAAAATCTCCAAAGAACAATCCTTGGGTGAAGTTTCCTTGTCTCAACAAACTGAGATACAAAGAAACATCAAAGCACAGGTCAAGAATGAAGAAGTGAGACTGGAAGATGTTCCCCCGAAGAGTCAAAACAAGCAGGCATCAGGGAGCCAAAGGTCATGTCTCATCATCAGGACATCTAGCTGTGGAATGTATATTTCTAAATAATGGTGTAACCAGGGATTCATAAATATGTTATGTTATTTCTTTGCCAAAGAGGAAATAGCATCTTGCTATGGGGCATAGATCTGAAAGATAGGAGGGAATTATAACCCATGCAATTTGGGAGAGCAAAACATAGTACATACCTCTCAACTAGGTGCTACAAACCAGACATTTTCTCCCACAAAGTAGACATTACACATAGATCAATGCCAGGTAATTTGCAGAAGGAGAGAATATTAACAATTAGGGCTAGAGCATCACTAGAATCCTTTCTAGTTTGAAATCATGAGATCTCCTTTCATCCTCTGACTGACAAAATCAAATAAGCTATCTGACAGGGACAAATACAAAGTTCTATATTTCAGTTAAAAAATTCAACCTCACCAATAAAGATGAAGATAGATGACTAGATTATGATTCTGCTTAAAAACAAAAAGAGTTTTAGTGGACTGTAAATTCAGTATGAGTCATGGAAGTCAAAACAACTAATGCTATCTTAGGCTCCATCAAAATAGGCAAAATGTGTGCAAGTAAGAATTCCTCCACACTCCTACCTGGTCAGGCCATATCTGAAATATAGAGGAGGTATAGAGAGGTATAGAGAACAATATTCAGTTCTAAGTGCCTTAGGGAAGGCATTGGTATGTTTGAATGTGTCCAGCAGAGTGTGACCAGGATATTGAGAGGATCTGACAACATACCACATGAGGATCAGTTGAAGGAAGCAGGGATGTTTAATGTGGAACAAATAGAGAATAAAATTGTTACTATCAAGCTTTTGGAGGGCTGTTATGTGGAAGAAAATTTAATTTTGTTCTGATAGCTCTGGAGGACAGAACTAGAAACAATGTCTGAGAGTTGCAAAGAGGCAATTTTCTGCTTGATGTAAGGAAAATTTGCAAAAAATTAGAGCTATCCAAAAGTGAAATGAGCCACCTCTTGTCACCATCGCTGGATTCCTGGAAGCACTCACATAGAGGCAAGATGACTGTGTGGCATGTTGTAGAAGGAATTCTTGTTCAGATACTAACTTAAGAAGACATTCTCTGAGGTTCGTTCTAACTGTGAGATTCTGTGAACTGGGGAGTTCAGGAAAGGCTTCACTGAAGAAAGAGCATCTGAGAGTAACCTTGAAAAAACTCAAGGATTCTAAGAGATGGAAATGAGGGGGGAGTGTTTGCAAGATTCAGCATTATTACTTCTGAGCTTATGGGATGGGATGCTGTTCTCCATTAAATGCCCTTCTCCACTAAAGGTCTGGGTTCATCTGCTCTGGACCTATATATCCATGGACCCCTGAGGACTGGGTTTGATTACTGGGAGAGTCTGGTCTCTAATGAGGAAAGGGGTAGACTTTTTTCCTCACACTCTTTGTATCAATATGTCCTCTACCCTGATGTGATGGGTAAAATTGCTCATAAATTAGGTTGTGACTTTACATCGAGGGTTTTCCTCTAGGAGAAAGGAAAGTAGAAAAGTACCCCAAATGTAATATACGTTAGGTATCACACAGTACCTGGCACATTGTAGGCATTATTCATTTATTTTACATTTATTTTTCCTCTGACATATTTTTATTTCATTAAATATTTTTCAATCACATACAAACATTTTAACATCATTTAAAAAATTTCGACTTCCAAATTCTCTCCTTCCCTCTTCTTCTCCTTCCTTGAGAAGGAATAATTTATAATAATCTATATATTTGATATAGATTGTATATATGAAGTCATGCAAAATATATTTATATTTCAGACATCCTGCAAGAGAAAATACAGACAAAAAATAAAGTTTTAAAAAGTATGCTTAGATCTTCATTCAGACTCCAGCATTTCTTTTTCTAGAGATGGATATCATTGTCTTGGACCCTTGTATTGATCAGAGTAGCCAAGTCATTAGCAATTGACCATTGTACAATAATGGTGTTAGTGTACAATGATCTCCTGGTTCTGCTCATTTCAATTTGCATCAGTTCATCTAAGTCTTTCCAGGTTTTTATGAAACCATCCTCTTCATCTTTTCTTATAGCAAAATAGTATTCCATTGTCATCATATATCACAATTTATTCAGTCATTCTCCAATTGATGGGCATCCCCTCAACTGCCAACAGAAAAAGAGCTGCTATAAATATTTTTGTACATATAGATTCTTTTCCTTTTCCTTTGATTACTTTGGGATACAAATCTAGCAGTGATATTTCTGGGTCAAAGAGTATGCACAGTTTCATAACCACTTAGGGCATAGCTAAATTACTCTCCAGAATGGCTGAATCAGTTCATAACTCCATCAACAATGCATTAGTGTCCCAATTTTTCCATATCCCTTCCAACATTTGTCATTTTCCTTTCTGCCATATTAACTAATCTGATAGGTATGAGGTGATACCTTATAGTTGTTTTAATTTGAATGTCTCTAATCAATGGTGATTTAGAACATTTTTTAACATGACTATATAGTTTTGATTTCTTCTTCTGAAAACTGCCTGTTTGTGTCCTTTGACCTGTATTCTTATAAATTTGATTTGACTCTCTATATATTTGAGAAATTATAGCCCTTTATCAGAGAAAGTTGCTGAAAAAAATTTTTCCCCAGTTTCTTGCTTTCCTTCTACTTTGGTAGCTTTGTTTGTGCAAAAACTTTTAAATTTAATGTAATCAAAATTATAAATTTCATATCCTATAATGTTCTCTATCTCTTGTTTAGTCATAAATTTTTTCCTTATCCATAGATCTGACAGGTAAAAAATTTTCCATTCTCCCCTAATTTGCTTATGATATCATGCTTTATGTTTGAATCATGTACCTGTTTTGACCTTATGCTGGTAATTCAGTGTGAGATGTTGGTCTATACCTAGTTTCATCCAAACTACTTTCTAGATTTTCCAGAAATTTTTATTAAATAGTGATTTTTCTTCCAAAAGTTTGAATCTTTGGGTTAATCAAACACTAGATGAGCTCATATTCTGAGCATATTTCTTGATTTTTAAATTTATATATTAAAGTTGAGCCCTGTCTCTGGGATGGAAGGGGTACTGTTCCTCTCCTAAGGTTTTTCATGCTGTTGTGTCCAGAGCTAGTTCTGGGGGCCTGTACTTCCAAGGTTATGTAATCCAATGAGAGGTGTGGTCACTGTTCTCCTGGTCTGTGCTTTGATCAGCGAGAGATCATAAACCCTCTTTTCTGCCCTGTAACTGTGACTAAAGTTTCCACTTCTGTTAGTGCTCCTCTTTACCCTGGGACCATGACCCAGAACTGTATATGGTCAGTGCAACAGAGTACTGCTCCCAGTGCCAGCAAGAGGTTCCTTGTAATCTCCTTACAATCAGTTGTCCAATGTCCTTACCATATGTAGACTGAGATCATTACCACCACCACTAATTTGGTCATCCTGAAGGCCTACTGCTGGCTTGCTGGAGCACAGCCTGTGTTGGACTCTGCTCCACTCTCACCCTATTGAGATAGACCTTTACTGCAAACTTTTTAAGTTATCTTGTGCTAGAAAATTGTTTCACTGCATCCATTGGTTCTGCCATTCCAGAATTTGTTTTTCAGTTGTGCCCAACTCTTTGTGACCCCATTTGTGGTTTTCTTTGTGAGGTCAAATCTGGCCTTACTACACTTCTATACTTACTAGCTGTGTGACCCTGGGCAAGTTACTTTTACCTTGCTGGACTCAGTTTCTTCATCTGCAAAATGAGCCGGAGAAGGAAATGTCAAACCACTGCCGATCTCTGCCAAGAAAGCCCTCAAAAGGATCACAAAGAGTCTGAAATGACTGAACCACAACCACAAACTATTGAACAACAAGCTTAGTGAGAAGCTAGTAGTCTGATTTGATAGGAATGTACAATGTAGGAAGGAGAAGAATATTCAATAAGCCTGGAAAGGTATTTTGCAGTCAAAATGAGAAAATCTTTCAATTTCAAAGACTAAGAATCTTGCATTTTATCCTAGAGGGTTAGGGAGACATTAAAGATTTCAGAGCATGGTAATTATATCAATTTAAATTCAATAAACATTATTAAGCATTTACTGTGTGCCTGACACTGGGACTACGGAGATTAAAAATGAGAAATTTCTTGTTCTCTGGAAGCCCATATCCTAAAATAGAGGGGAATCCAACATGGTAAGATCTATGTCTTAACAAGATCATTTTGTGATCTGTAGAGAAAATAAATAAGAAAGAGGGAGAAATTAGAAGCAGAGACACCAGCCAGAATAATATTTAATATGTAATTCCTTTATTTTATTTTATTTTTTATTAATTAATTATTTTAAGTTTTCAACAATCATTTCCACAAAATTTTGAGTTCCAAATTTTATCCCCATCTCTCCCCTCCCCCCATATCAAAACGCTGATCATTCTGATTACCCCTCCCTTCTAACATCCCTCCCTTCCCTTATCCCCATCTTCTCTTTTGTCCTGTGGGGCAAGATAAATTTCTATACCCCATTACCTGTATTTCTTATTTTTCAGCTGTATGCAGGAACAATTCTCAACATTTCTTCCTAAAACTTTGAGTTCCAACTTCTCTTCCTTCCTCCCTCCCCACCCATCCCCACTGAGAAGGCAAGCAATTAAATATAGGCTATATATGTGTAGTTTTGCAAATGACTTCCATAATAGTCATGTTGTGTAAGACTAACTATATTTCCCTCCATCCTGTCCTGCCCCTCATTTCTTCTGTTCTCTCTTTTGACCTTATCCCTCCCCAAGAGTGTTGACTTCTAATTGCTCCCTCCTCCCATTTGCCCTCCCTTCCATCATCCCCTCCCACCCTGCTTATCCCCTTACCTTCTTGTATTGTAAGACAGGTTTTCATACCAAATTGAGTGTGTATGTTATTCCTTCCTTGAGCCAAATGTGATGAGAGTAAGCTTCACTTTTTCCCTCCATTGAAAAGACTTTTTCTTGCCTCTTTTATGAGAGATAATTTGCCCCATTTTATTTCTCCCTTTCTCCTCCCAATATATTCCTCTCTCACCCCTTAATTTTATTTTTTAGATATGATCCCTTCCTGTTCAACTCACCCTGTGGGCTGTGTGTGTGCGTGTGTGTGTGTGTGTGTGTGTGTGTAATCCCACCAATTACCCAGATACTGAGACCAGTTACTGAGAAAAGTTTCAAGAGCTACAAATATTATCTTTCCATGTAGGAATGTAAACAGTTCAACTTTAGTAAGTCCCTTATGATTTCTCTTTCCTGTTTAACTTTTCATGCTTCTCTTGATTCTTATATTTTTCTTTTCAGCTCTGATCTTTTCATCAAGGATGTGTGATAGTGGGGGAGGAGCCAAGATGGTGGAGTAGAAAGATACACAGATGCTGAGCTCTTACCCCACAGCCCATAAAATGCCTGTAAAAAAGAACTCTCAACAAATTCTGGAGCAGCAGAAGCCACAGAACAATGGAGTGGAGGAGATTTCTATTCCAGAGAGACCTGAAAAAGCAACAGGAAAGGTCTGGTGCACACCAGACATGGAGTAGAGCCCAGCCCTGCCTTGGCCACACTGCACTGAGAGGAGCAGATCCGAGCAGGCTTCAGGGAAGGAATCTCCAGCAGCAGCTCAGGTCCCTCAACCCACAGGTGCCAAAGGTCAGTGAGAGGGTCTTTTCGACTGGCAGAGAGGGGAGCAGATAACTCAGGCCCCCTCAGGAGACAGCAGTGGAGGCAGCAGGGGACAGGTGCTCCCAAAGTAGGCAGTGGCCTGCATCCATTGAAGGATAATTACACAGGGAAGTATAAGGGCAGCTTTATGATGGAACAAAGGAGAGACCCCATAAAATGTCTAGGAAATTTGCAGTGAGTGAGAGAGAGGCAACATTTTCAGCAGAGAGGATGAGGGAAGGCTTCACAGAGAAGGTTGCATTTGACTGAACCTTGCAGGAAGACAAGGAGTGAGAGGCAGAGAAGGAGCATGGTTTGCCCCTTATGATTTAATAGTCACAGGTACTCCTGCTGCCACAAAGCCAGCAGGGCTAGTCATCACCTACTCCATTTCCTTGGAGATCAAGTTTCTTAACATTTTTTGTATCATGGACCCCTTTGGCAGTATGGTGAAGTCTGCTGACCTCTTCTCAGAATAATGTATTTAAGTACATAAAATATATAGGATTAACAAGGAAATCAATTATATTGACATACAGCTATCAAGATATTAAAACTAAAAGGTTAAAAAAGGTAAAAAAAACCCCAATAATTTGTAGACCTTGAGTTAACAATCCTTACCCTTACAAAGCTCTGGTAATAAATGCATACAGTCAAACAAAACAAATCCCCACACACCCAGGCATGGGGGCAGAGCCTTCATGAATTCATAGAGGAGGTGGGAGAGAGAATAGTAAATTCAGGAATTTGTTGTTTCATCTTAGATGGAAGTGGGAAGCTTTGAAGGTTTCTGAGTAGAAGGGTCACATGGTCAGACATGTATCTGCATGGTTTTTTGGGGAGTTCCTTTGAAATAATATTAGGCTACATGTTGTTTGACATTTTAAGAGCAGATTAGTAATTTTAAAAATAATCCATACCAGGGGCAGCTAGGGAGTGTAGTGAGTAGATCACCTGCCCTGGAGTCCGGAGGACCTGAATTCAAACCCAGCCTCAGACACTCAACACACTTACTAACTGTGTGACCTTGGGCAAGTCACTCAACCCCAATTAGAATCCATACCAGGATTCTAATCTCATCTCTGCCCTTACTAGCTGTGTGGCTGTGACCAAACAAGTCAGTCTCTCTGAGTTTGTTTCTTCATCTTCAAAATGGAGAGAATAATCTTTGCACTTCCAACCACATGGAACTATTGCCATAGAAGTGCTTGAAAGCCCTCTTTTATTTTGTTTTGGGGCTTTCTGTTTTTGTTTATTTGTAAGGCAATTGGGGTTAGACTTGCCCAGGGTCACACAGCTATTAAATGTCAAGTGCCTGAGGCTGGATATGAATTCAGGTCATTCTGACTCCAGGACCAGTGCTCTATCCACTGTACCACTTAGCTGCCCCAGGGGCTTTCTGTTGCAAGGATCAAAATGGAAAATCTCTTGGAGTCAGGAATTCTTTTTGGCCTGAATGGAATTATTTTTCTACCCAAGGCTCAAGGAGCTTTCTATCTCTGTTGGAATGAGAGCCAGAAGGGACATTTAATTCAATTCAACAAAACATTTATTCAGTGCCTATCATACTGAAAAACGTTGTACTTCACATCACACTAAGGTATTATGGGACCTTGGAAGTGCTGAAAGCCTTCTTTCCAGCTCTCTCATTTTATAGATAAGGAGAGTGAAGTCTGGTGGAGCAGTAGGATGGCTGTATCTGAAGTCAGAGGACCTGGGTTCAAATCCCAGTTCTGCCATTTACTAACCACATGGCTCTCGTTGCACATTCTGGCACCAGTCTTTCTTTCTAACCAAGTGACTGATTCTGGAGAAATCCCTTAATCTCACTGTCCTTCACTTTCTTCATCTGTAAAATGGATTCAGTGACCTCCAAGGTCCTTCCAGCTTTAAATCTCTGATGCTGAGACTCAGGGAGGGGGAAAGACTTGACCAGCATCACATAGGTCATAGTTAGAAAAGCCAGCATGCAAATCAAGGCCCTGTAACTTCAAGCCTAGCGTTTGTTTTGTTTGCCCTCCATGGTGCAACATGACCTCTTTTACCTTCTTTCCCATATAGAGGAACAAAGAGATTGAAAGAGATGACATAGACCTCTGAACACCAAGAAAGAGGTTAAGGAAGAAAAGAAGAAAGGGAGAAAGGGAGGGAGGGAAGAAAGGAGGGAAGGAAGGAAGGAGAGAGGAAAATAAGGAAGGAGGGAAGGAAGAAGGGATGGAGGGAGGTAGGAAGGAAGAAAGGAAGGGAACAAACTATTAAGTATTTGCTATATGCCTGGCACTGTGCTAAGCACTGTATAAATATTATCACATTTGATCCTAACTGCAACCCTATGAAGTGGGGGTTATTATCCCCATTTTACAGGTGAGGAAACTGAGGCAACGAGTTTAAATGACTTCCCTTGAGTCACACAACTCATAAGTGTCAAGCCATATTTGAATTTAGATATTTCTGACATGGAGCTCCATTCACTTTGCCAAATAGTTACCTAGATAGATAAATTGATAAAGCATTTATCAAGTGCTTACTCTGTGACAGGCAATGTGCTGAGGGCTTGGAATACAAATTCAAACAAAAGGAAAGACAGCCTCTACGTTCAAGGGGCTTAGATTTAAATAGGGAAAGGTAATGCATGAAACAGAGCTGATAAGTGAGGAAGAGGAGGCACTTGGAGTGGGGAGAGGGGAAGTAGGAAGTTGTCCAGGAAGGTCCAGGCTAAGCCAGATTTAGAATGAGCATGACTGCCATGGGTACTTCCCTAAATGGTGATGCCGTTACTCAGAAGAGCTGGAGTCATTACCAGCATGACAAGGCTGCTGAGAGGTTGGGAAGTGATCTGGAGAGTAATATGCTGAGCCAAGTTTGGAAACCAAAGCTAACCCTCACAAAAGTTTGGAATGAAGTTAACCAGACAAACAGATCAGAAACCCTTGTTTCACTCCACAGTTAGTTTTCATCTGTAAATCACATCTGTAAAACAAAAAAAAATTGAGAAAGTGATTTAAAAATAAAACATTTCTAGTCCTGGGGCTAGAGTAAGTTATTGTTATTATAAGCTGTGATTATTTTTTATCATTATCAATGGTTTTACTCAAATTTCAAAGCAATTTTATAATCTTAGGGTCCAGCTCAGCTTTCTCCCAAGTCAGCTAACCTAGTCAGTTAGTTCTCCCTTTCTCCACTGTATTTTTGCCTTGTGCATTTTTCCTAGAATCCACATTTAACTTTACTTCACCTCAAACAAGTGATGGAGCTCTCATGTGCAACACAGAAATGCTTTCCAGGCCAACACTGGTCACACTTACCTCAGTTTGGCAAAGTCTCCTCGAAGGCTGTGAACAATGGGGCTGCCACTAAGCATGTAATTTGTTCACACCTCCCTCCTCCCCCACTGGAAAGTGATGAGGTGGTTAAGCCTCCTAGCCCATTCTGACCAAAACACCAAGAGAAGTAAGTAGCTCAAGACTCTTTACATCCTGATATTGGTAGATAGAGATTGAGTGAATTTGCCACCAGAACATGACAGCTTTCTTCTTAGCACAGAATTCTCCCAGTTGCCAAGTCACTACAAATTGGCACTGAACTTAAACCCAGAGAACACAGAATGTTAGGGCTACAAGGAACCTTAGAAAAGTAGAATGTTAGCAATGCATAGAACCCTAGAGTCCATCTTGCCCAACCCCCTCATCATTTAGAGGAGGAAACTGAAGTTCCACAGAAGGGAAGTGACTTGCTCAGGGTCACACAGATAATCAGTGGTAAGGCTGGGATCAGAGCCATAACTAGGGTGGGGCAACTAGAGCTTTTGCCAGTGGGTTGAATTTTAAAAGGCACTTAAGGCATTTGCAGTCCTTCAGCAATGTAGAAACAATGGAGTTTAACACACTTCCTTCCTTTGGCAGCCAGCTGCACACCTACTTACCTGACTAAATATCCTCTCTGAAGCCTCACAACAAGTAGTTGTTCAGTTTCTGCATCAAGATTTCCAGTGAGGGGGAACCTACTATCTTCTGAGGCAGCCCATTCCATGTATGAAGTGTTAGTTATTAGGAATTTTCTCCTTGCACTGAACAAAAGTCTGTCTCTGCCTTAATTTCTACCCACTGAAACAGTACCTTCCTTAATGCAGAGATGCATTGTTCTCTGGGGGGTCAAGGAGAAAGTAATATCCTCTTGCCATGTGACATATAAAGACAATCATCTTCATCGTCATTGTTGCTTACATCTTACCTGAAGGTGTTTGTCACCTCTACACTTCAAGCCCCTTAAATGCCCACGGTCATGAATCTGTGAGAAGGAATGAACAAGAGTGGCACAGGATAAGCCAGCACAGACGGGTTGTGATTTGCATCATTGTGGAATACCTGCACTGATGAAACACAGAAATATTGAATCTCTTGGAGTTTCACTCCATATTTGGAGATGCAGTGAGGTCCTGATTAATGCAAATAATGAAATCCTGTGAAGGAGTTGTATTATTGGAATCCATATGGTATTAAACCAGAACCAATTACCAGATTTTACCTAATTGTACTTTGAATAATGTATATTTGAATACATACATGAATACAGTACTTCAGGGGATTAATTATTCTCTCAAAATGGGAACTGTAAAATGCTTAAAATACGAATTGGGAGAAGCAACATTGATTAGTTTGAATGAATTTTTATAAAAATGTAGATGATCATGTCAGGTGCCCGGGGCGACTCCCGGGCCTTCGCCTTCTACTTACCTATCCCCGGTCTTTGGACGTCTCCGGCCCCTCTCCTGGTTGGGGGAGGGGAATTCCCTCTCCCTGTTGGGGGAGGGGAATAAACAGGCAGAGCACCCGAAAGGAGTTGCAGCCAGCAAGCTTTATTGCGTTTCTTCTCCTCCAGCTCTCGTGGTCATCCCCTTTTATTATCCCCTGTCTCCTCCCCGGTACCTCCCATGGGCGGGTGAGCTCCTCCCAAGTGCCTCCCCGTGGGTGGAGCCAGCCTGTTACCAGGGCCATCCCAGTACCCCACAAGGGGGCAGGTTCGGACCCTCAGGTGTCTCACGGTCCTCACGGGGGACCCTGGTCCAGAGCTGTCCCCCAACATCTCCCCCTTTTTGTTTTACACAGGTAGGTTGGGCGATTCCCCCCATGGGGACCTGCCCTTGCGGTGTCTCAGAGACAAGACATTGCCTTTAAGACTCTCCAGTGTCCGTGTCAATAATTGCAGGAGGCACTTCAGGAGGCACGGCAGGACAAGGCACATAAGGACAAGAACTGCAACGGAGGAGAGCACCCCTGGCAGCCAATGCAAGTCCAGGATTCGTTGTAACCAATCGAAGATGGAACGCTCTTCTTGTTCACGCTCTTCCTCAAATGTTCTGGAAAGGTTATTCAGCTGATCAATAAGCAAGTCCAACTGATGGATGTCATCTGTGGCGTTGTAAGCCAGCATAGCCCCCTGGAGGGCTTTGCGGACCGCCGGCCATTGATTGGGGAAGGTTGAGGAATCAATTGGGAGGTTAAGCACGCAAAGCGGGCAATATTTATAATGGCATTGTAACATCTCATAGCGTTGATGTAACGCCATTTGGTCTCCTAGCCAAATTACCGTGTCTTGCAGGGTGGTGATTTGGCTTTGGAGGAGATGGTCTATGTGGTCCTGACGGTGCCACGCCGCTACCTCTGATTTCATGAAAGATTGGAGAGTGGAAGCTAATAATTGTCCTTCCTCTATTAGTTGTTGAATCTGAAACTCTTCATAAGGCGGGGAGTCCCTGTGCTAATGCCCAGTAGGTGTCGCCCCTTTGATCCGCGGCTTGCTGCTCTGCGGGGGTGGCGTTGTACCATTTGGACTGGACAGCCTCGGACCCAGGAAGGAACTGTTGTAAGGCCATCAGAAGTGTGAGCATGGTTATCTCACACTGTTTGCACACCCGCTTTGGACGGTGCCTTCCTCTCCGCCCTCGTCTCCTCCTTGCTTTCGGCTTCTCGCAGCTCAACTGGCCATCGTGTGGGGATCCAGATCTCCGTCCCTGGGTTGGCTCCATCTGGTTGGACACAAAGATACCCCTGACCTCTCGCTATAACTACTCCAGGGCCATGCCATTTGCCTTCTTGGTCCCTCCACCGGATTCGAGCTCCGGTGAGGCAGGCAGTAGGGGCCTTTAACGGCCTTTCCCTTCTGCTTCCCGTCTCGTGGAGATAAAATCTTTGTGCGGGGCATGTGCCATCGTCTCGGATTTGCAAAATATTGTGAGTGAAGACGGCTTGTGCCAGATCACCTCGGGAGAGGCGCCCCGCCGCCCTTACTCCCCCTTTTTGTTTTAACAGAAGAGTTTTTATAGTGCGGTTAGCACGCTCAACAATGGCCTGACCTGTGGGATTATATGGGATGCCAGTAATATGAATAATAGAAAATTCTCTACAAAAGGCGGCAAAGGCAGAGGAAATATAAGCTGGCCCATTGTCTGTCTTTATGGCTCGAGGCACCCCAACCATGGCAAAGCAACCATAGAGGAGGTCGATCACTGCACGGGCTGTTCCCTTAGGCTGTATAGAGGCCATAATAAAATTGGAGGCCGTATCAATACAAACATGTACAAGAACTTTGCCAAAATGTGTTACATCCATTTGCCAAAGATCTTTAGGGAGATCACCACGGGGGTTAATTGCGGTGTCTCGGGCAAGAGGGCGAAATGGGGCACAATTGATACACTGTTTGACTATTTGGAGAGCGTTTTCTCTGGACAATCCATAAAGGCGTCGCAAAGATCTGGCAGATAGGTGATACTTATCATGGGCTGCCTGTGCTTCTAAATGCAGAGGGAATATAAGGGCTTTATCTACAATATCATTACCCTGATAAATGGGTCCTATGGTGGACATATGTGAGTGAATATGCAATACATAAAGAGGAGTAGAGCGTTGTAACATGGACTCTTGAATATCATATAGGATTTGAGCTATAGTTGAAGCACGGGGATTAATGAGGGCAAAAGGTAAAGCAGCAATAGCATTTGTATTTGCACAATACAAGCTATCAGTAACAAGATTAAAGCTCTCATTAGGTAATATGGAGAGAGCATATTGTATTGCCAGCAATTCATTTTTCTGGGCTGAGGAATGCTCGGTGGTGTACACCTTAAGGAATTGCCTGGAAGGGATATAAACCGCAGCCCTATGGTTTTTAGTAGCATCCGTAAAAACAGTGGGTCCCGTAACTGGCTGTAGAGATACAATAGTAAAAGGCATATGGATAGGAAGGACTTCCCATCCTCTAAGCGCTGGGGGGAGCGGAAGCTTTATGGTATTACACATACATAAAAGAGAGGCCCATTCTGGAATCTCATCGGAGAAGCACCTTAAGGCTTCCTCTGATGCCTCTAAATTCAAAATGGGAAATCTGCCAAAAGCCAATAGGCAGCGCTCGGCACCTAAAAGAAAAAATTGGGCGACCATTCGCCATTTATGTGGAAGGGCCTTTTTGTTGCGAGGGGGGTACAGCCACTCCAAAATGCCATGTGATTGATAGAGGCACCCAAAGAAAGTACTGGCTTTTAATATAGTGGCATAAATGGGTTGGTTGGGTTCCTGCCGCACAACAACTGTGGAGCATCTGTTGAGGATGCTCTTGGCTGCCATTAAGGCCTCGGATGTCCAATGTCTGGGTGAAAGCAGAGCGGGATCCCCTCGCAGCAAATCATACAACGGGTATAACTCACCATCAGGGATAGGGGTAACTGCCCGCATCCACTGTATAGCGCCAATCAGCTTCTGAAAATCGTTGAGAGTGGTGAGCTGAGAAAGATCAATGCTCGGAGGACAGCGAGCAATCCATCCTTGTTTCAATTCATGGCCAAGATACTGAAAAGGGGGTGTAGTCTGTACCTTGTCTGGAGCCACAGTCAGCCCGTGGGCAGCTAAGGTATCGACCATAAGTTGAGTAAGCGCCATCGTGGAATCCTGACTAGGTGTGGCAATAAGAATGTCATCCATATAATGAATGATAATGGCCTTGGGGAAGCACTGTCTGAGTGGGGAGAGGATGGCGTGGACATACATTTGGCACATAGTAGGACTGTTTGCCATCCCTTGAGGGAGCACGGTAAAATGATACCTTTCATATGGCTGCTGGCGATTTTCCGAGGGAATGGAAAAGGCAAATTTGACTCTATCTTGTGGATGTAAGGGAATGCTATAGAAACAATCTTTGATGTCAATAATTGTCATACTAAAATCTCGGGGGATCGCAGCAGGGCTAGGGAGACCAGGTTGTAGCGCCCCCATAGGCAGCATGCATTTATTAATCTCTCTAAGGTCTATGAGCATGTGCCAAGATCCATTTTTCTTTTTTATAACAAAAACAGGAGAATTGTAAGGGCTTGTAGTGGGCTCAATGCGGCCCTGCTCCAAAAGGGAAGCAACTATAAAGCATAAGGCGGTGAGCTTTTGAGGGGTTAGGGGCCACTGCTCAACCCACACAGGGGTCTTGGTTTTCCATGTTATAGGTGGGCTGCTCACCGTCACAGTGGCCCCGGAATGTTTAATTGAAGGTGTTCTGGGGTGGTAAGGTGTAACCCAAGTTGCTGAAGAAGGTCACGCCCCCAAAGGGCGTAGGCAAGGCCAGTCAATTTCAAAGGCCTAAAATACCCCTGATGATTCTCAAAGGTCCAATTCAAATGTTTAGCAGCCCGTAGTGCCAAACTGGCACCCCCTACTCCAGCAACCTGGGCAGCACCATCGTTCACTGCCCAACTGGGGTCCCACTGGGATGCATTGATGACTGAAATATCTGCTCCAGTGTCGAGCAGACCCATGATTGGGCATCCTTCAACCAAAACTTGTACCATGGGGCGATCGCCCACAATGGGAGAGCACCAATTAACTTGATGGGTTTCCTGCCCGGACTCTTCAACCCAAGGCAGAGAGATACCCCTCCCAACGGGAGTTCCTGGGGCAATGTTTATGGGATAACAATGAGGATTGTTCAAATAAATGGTAGAGGATCCACTAGCCAACAATTGAGTATGGACTATAAATGGCACATAGCCAGAGGGTCCCACCACCAGACGGGGGAAAGGAGCGGGGGGCACGTCGATCCCTTCAGTATGCCAAGGTCTTATAACTAAATCGGCATTGGGGGAATCCGTGGTAGACGTGCATATTAGGGTTGCAATTTTTGGAGAGCCTGTTGATACTGCTGCGGGAACGATAGGGGTACAGAATTCCCGGGCTGGGGGGCAGGTACAGGGCCTACAGCCTCCACTGGGAAGATCTGTTTCTGGGGTCGGGGACCCCCCCGAGGGAGGCCCCCTTTCCCATTTCCCGACCGAGGTGGTTGAGGCTGCTGCTTTAGATGGCAATGTTTGACAATATGGCCCGGTTTCCCACAGCGAAAACAGGTGGGCAATGCTCCCATTTTAGCGACAGGGCACTGGCTCTTAAAGTGCCCCATTTGGCCACAGCGATAACATTGTTTCTGGGCCTTGGTACCTTGAAGGGCCTGAGTCACCCCTTGGGCCACCGCCGTCACCATGGATTGGTGGGTGTCTTTAGGTGGAATGTCTAACAGCCTCTCTACTATCTCTTCGAGGGAGGCGAGAGGTCCCAAGCCCGCTAGGGCTTGGGAACATTCTGGACGCAAGCCATCTCGGACCAGCTGAGCTATCAGGGAATCCGTTCCTGGTCCCGAGCCAAGAGACCGCTGGACTGCAAGCTGGACCCGACTCACAAAATCAGTGGGGGACTCGCTAGCCCTCTGCTTTAGCCCTACCAACTTATCCCTCATAGTCCCTGGGGCGTCAATCTTGGCAAAACCCCTAATATGACAATACTGAACTGCAGCCATCACCTGAGGATCGAATTGGAGCTGGTCAATAAGCTGCGAGTATGGCCCTGCCCCTGTTTTCATATTCACAGCATCCTCTGTCTCTGCAATATTGTGTTCCTTGACATATCTGAGCGCCTCTTGTCTAACGGTGGCGCCATAAGCCACTAACTGTCCTGGTGTAAGGATAGCCCCCGACACTTCCTTCCAATCAGCTGGGGCCCATGGCCAAGTGGCTGTGGTATTCGCAAAGAGATGCTTCACATAAGGTGACGAAGGGCCATATTTGGAAACGGCCTCCTTCAGTTCTTTCAAAAATTTGAAGGGCACCAGTCGATGGAAACGGTTCTCATTTCCCATCGGATCCCGCTCCACAATGACAGGGTAAGCGCCGGCTCCCTCCCTCTCCTCTAAATCTATCTCCTGTCCCTCCGCCAAAGCTGCGGATAGGCTCTGAGTGAGTACACTCAGAGGCTCCGAGGGCCCGGACCGCCCGTAGGTAAATGACTGCGCTCCTTGTGATGATTGTGACAAGGACGTGGCGGCTGGGGAGAAGGAGAGGGCATTCAGCCCAACCTCGGGAGGACTGGGAGTTCCCAAATTCCATTGAAACTTCTTCCTGCGAGTTCCCCAGCCCTCTCTTGCTGTTTCAGGGACTTCCCATTCCTTCTTGAGTGTTCCTCCCTCATCGGACTTTCCCTTTGTCTTGGGAACTTTCCACTCCCTCTTGGGCGTTCCCTCCTCATCAGACTTTCCCTTTGTCTCGGGGGCTTTCCAGGGGACCTTCCACTCCCTCTTGGGTGTTCCCTCCTCATCAGACTTTCCCTTTGTCTCGGGGGCTTTCCACTCCCTCTTGGGCGTTCCCTCCTCATCAAACTTCCCTTTTGTTCTTCCCCTCGGGGCTCTAGAGTCCCGCCCCTTGCTCAGCCATGCGCCACCTTGAAGGGCGCGGTCCTGGTCCCTGCCTGCACATTCTCTTAACATACCCCATGGATATAAAGGCTTGGGGTTGGGATCATCCTCATCGGATTCCTCTTCTTCTTCTGTCGTCCCTTGAAGGGACTGCCCTGTCTGGGTCTCGCTGTTTGATCGCCAGGGGGGACAGGGATCCGAGCACAAAAGTGCAGCGACCACTTGAAAGAACGTAAAGTCCTCCTCTGTTAATACACCCGGGTTCACCCTCTCATAGGCAACCATCTGTTGTCCCACTATGTCCCATTTAGCTGGGCGTAACCCACAATGCTCTAGCCAAGGGGAGACATCCCAGATCTTTTCCACAAATGCTCTACAGTCCCGAATGTGGGGCTTAAGCCCATGGATCTTACAAAGCTTATACAGCTGACAAGCAAGTACTCCTTTATCTTCGGGCTTTAAACTGGGAAAACTATTTCCCTGACCCATCCTGGCCACTTCCCAATATTAAGACTGCCTGAATCTTCCCGCAGTAGCGAGGCAAGGCCACTTCTCAATACTGAGGCTGCCTGAATCTTCCCACAGTAGCGGAGCAAGGCTACTACTGCGGGGCAAGGCGGATTCTCCTCTCCCTATGGCGGTCCCTGTCCGGGCGCCAGATGCCCGGGGCGACTCCCGGGCCTTTGCCTTCTACTTACCTATCCCCGGTCTTTGGACGTCTCCGGCCCCTCTCCTGGTTGGGGGAGGGGAATTCCCTCTCCCTGTTGGGGGAGGGGAATAAACAGGCAGAGCACCCGAAAGGAGTTGCAGCCAGCAAGCTTTATTGCGTTTCTTCTCCTCCAGCTCTCGTGGTCATCCCCTTTTATTATCCCCTGTCTCCTCCCCTGTACCTCCCATGGGCAGGCGAGCTCCTCCCAAGTGCCTTACCGTGGGTGGAGCCAGCCTGTTACCAGGGCCATCCCAGTACCCCACAAGGGGGCAGGTTCGGACCCTCAGGCGTCTCACGGTCCTCACGGGGGACCCCGGTCCAGAGTTGTCCCCCAACAGTCAGGTCCTTTCTTATTCTGACAGTATGGAGAGGCTTTGAATGCAGTAAAATATTGGCATCTGAAGGAGGATTTGGGATGGGGATCCTACTGAGGGAAAGAAAGTCTCTCACCAAAGGAACTGCATATCATAGGTTACAGAGATAGAAGAGAACTCAGAGATCAGTCTGTCAAAGAGTATTTATTAAGTGCTTTATTTCTGCCAGGTATTATGCTAAGCATTGGTGATGAAAGGAAGGCAAAAACCATCTTTGCCCTCAAGGAGCATACTTTCCTATGAGGAAGAAAACAGCTTCTTCACCTGATACTTTAACACAGACTTCTTTTAAGGCTGTGTTCTTGGCCCTCTTCCTCTCCTCCCCTTCCCTTTCCTCCCCTTCCCTTTCCTCTTCTTCCCTTTCCTCTTCTTCCCTCCCTTCCCCTTTCTTCATCTTTTCCTTCTCCTGCCATCCTTTCCCTTCGATTTCCCTCCCTCCTCCTCTCCTCCTTAAAATCAGCATGTCCAAAACAAAAACCGTCATCTCTTCCCAGAAACTTGATGCCCTTTCTGACATTACTGCTGTTATCTGTGGTACCAGTGTTGTTTTTCTCAAATATTTGTAACCTTGGGTGGTTACATGGATTTACATGAACTATCAGAATTGCATCCTACTAGGTCTTTCCCACTTTTACTCTCTCCCACTCCAATATATCTATGTTAGATTGCTTAAGTCATTCTTATGCTCAACAGTTTTCCACTGCTTCCTAATACCTGTCAAGTAAAATGTAACCTCTTTTGTTCGGCGTTTAGAACTCTCCATAATCTGACATTGGCCTACCTTGCTAATCATATCTCATATTATTCTCCTCTATACTCTATGCTTTAGTCAAACTGCATGATTTTTCTCTCTATCCATTGAGTACAACCCATGCTCTCCAGTCTCTGTGCCATGCCTGGAAATCCTTTCCATTCCCTCAAGGACTATTGAATTTCTATCCAACCTTTAAAGACCAGCTTACATGCTACTTCCTCCAGAAAGCCAGCCATTCCTCATTCCCCAGTTAGCAATGATTTTTGCCTCACCCCTAAACCTTACATCAGGCTTTATTTGAACCTCTCAAATATATATAATATACACATATTGTATATTTAGATGGAGGTATGGAATTGAAGTCAAGAAAACCTGAGTCCAGATCCCAACTCATACTTACTAGGTATGTGACTGTATAGCCTTGGTTTCCTCATCTGTAAAATATGGATAACAATAAGTTCTACTTCACAGGGTTATTGTAAAGAGCAAATGAGATAATCTATATAAAGCACACTACCAACCTTACAAGACCGTATCAATTTTTTGTTATATATTGTTATTATCATTACCCACAAATCTATCTTATCCCTCAACTAGACGATAAGCTTAGGATTTTGTGTTACTTAAAATTTATGTCTCACCTTGTGCCTAACACAGTGCTTTACACATAGTTGGTGATTAATAAATGTTGACTAAGGGAATTAATAACCTGCTTAAGGTCACAAAGATAGTAGTGACAGTTCATTTTAGAATACAGATCTCCTGTTCCCTAACCTGGGTCCTGTTAACATTGCTAGCTATGTCTCTACGTTGGTGGGTAGGAAACCCATAGCTGGTCCTTTAGATGCCCTCCCCTTCATCTGGGAGAATGATGCTATTTGAAATTGTGCCTGATTGGGTAGAAAATACTTGGGCCCATACTTAATATTTTTTCCTTGTTTCTACAATAAGAGTAGCAGAATGAGGTGGAAGACTTCTAGAAAACTGAAGCTTTGAATGTGAATTAAGATAACAAATCATTCTACCTCATTGTCATTTCCATTTTTTCAGCAATATTACTTGAATACCACATCTCTAATAATAAATGCTGAATTCTGAGTCGGGCATTAACGAAACAGAGCATTTCTAACTAAAGAGGAAGGCCAGAACCATGACGTTACTAGAAATTTTATGAGGATTGGTTCAAGGAAATGGGAATGTTTAGTTTGAGAAAGAGAATAATTAGAGGGAGCATATCTGCTATTCAAAAGGTCTGCCATCCCTAGAACAGGGATCAGACTGAAATTTGGCTAGGGGTAGATGCATGGCATTCCAAAGATCCACAGTAGGAAGGTGAATGAGGCAGAGTAATGTTTATCAAGAAATTATTCTTATATGAGAAAATGAAGGAATAGTAGGATAGAGCAAGAGTAGAGAGTATTTTAGAGATCAAAGGAGAATCTAGCTTTTGAAGGTCCTTTCCAGGCAAACAGAAGTGTTTGTATTTTATCCCAGGGGCAAGAAGGAGCCACTGAATACTATAGTGCTTTTGCACACAGTAGATATTTAATAAATGTTTATTGAGTTGAATCCAACAAAAAATCCTGTCACTGAAAAAAAAATATCAAATAGAAAGAAACAGGAGATATAGTTGTAGTGTATAGTGACTTAGGAGGAGGAAAAGGAACTCATTTCCGGCCTCAGCCATAATTCTCTGGCAGGATCCCCTGCCATAGCCGTTACAAAGAATCTCTTTGTTTTCACTTTTCAAGGCCACTCCAAGAGTCCATCGTTCTGAGATTCCATAACTGTTTATATTTTTACAACCCTTTCCTCATAAGGACCCAGGGAGATAGCTTACGTATTAGTATCCATATTTTACAAATGGTAAAACTGAGGCTCAGAGAGATGAAATGGCTGGCCCATGGTCACGTAGCTAATCTTCTCGTTCTGAGTCTAGCGCTCTTTCCACTACCAGGTGTTGTGGGGCTACAGACACTCTGTGTAGTTTATGCCCTAAAGGAGGTCACAGTCTTTTGCTTTGCTAGTTTAGAGCAATCCTATTATTTCATGGATAGGAAATTCCTTCTGCTGAGAATTGTGTGGCTGCAGAGGGAATTTAGCCCTTAGTAAACATTTATTAAGTGTATAAGAATAATAATAACTAACTTTATATAGCCCTTATTATGTTCTAAGACCTATACTAGGTGCTTTACATTTATTATCTCCTTTGATGTTCACAACAACCCTGGGAGGTAGTTGCTATTATCATTCCATTTTACAGATAAGCAAACTGAGACCAAGAGAGGTTAAAAGACTTGCCGGGAGTTGTGCAGCTAGTAAGCATCTGAGGTTGGATTTGAACTTAGGTCTTCCTAACTCCAGGCCTGCTGTTCTATCTGCTGGGCCACCTTGCTACTCTACAATGTGTCAAACCTACTATAGGTCAGGTATTGTACTAGATAGCAGAATACAAAGATAAAAAATGAAACAGAGCAGGCAATAGGGGGAGACAAAATGTATATATGTGTTTATACAAATATATTTATATGTTTTATAAATATGCATATATACCTATAGTTGTATATAAGATTGTATTATAATATACTTTACATTATATATTACTTGTATATATTATGTTATATATAAATATGATCTATAAAAAATAAATGAGAGAAATTTTTGAGGGAGGAAGAGGTCAGTAGCCTTTGGTTGGGACTAGGAAGAGCTTCATGCAGAGAGCATTGTTTGACTAGAGTTTTTGAGGAAATAAAGGGGATTTTAAACGGTGGTGGTGAGGAGAGAGAGTATATTCCAGACAAGAAAGACAACCACTTCAAGGACACAATGGTAGTCAATGAAGAGTCATGTATGAGAGACAGCAAAAATCCAATGTGATTAGACAGTAGGGTACATGAACGGAAGTGAAATATGATAAGTCTGGAAAAGAGAGGTGAAGGTCCTTTGTAAAGTACATTAAATGGCAAACAGAGAAATGTGACCCTAGATGTAATAAGGAGCTACTGGACTTGATTGAATAGTGGAGTCACATTGTCATACCTGTGCTTTAGCAATTTTACATTGGCAGCTTTGAGGATGAAGGGTTGGAGAGGGGATTCCATTTTCAAGAGACACATACAGAAGACGAAAGGAAGGGCTGGTAATGGAGGATAAAGATAAAAATCAAATACTTTTTTAAAATGTCATGAAGTTTAAAGCTTGAGCTGAGACTGCTAAAGAAAGTTAATGCCTCCCCAAAAGAGGATTTTAATTGTATGTGAGGGAAAATAGTATAAAAGAAGGGTAAGTCCCACTGCTCAGGTTGTAGGGGACAAAAATAATGAACAACAGAGAGAAGGCAGAATCACTCAATTCACACTTTACTTGTTTTTCTGCCAAGAAGACCTCTCTTTCAACTAGAAATGACAATAAGGATTTATTAAGTGTCTATTGTGTGCCAGGAACTCTGCTAGGCTCTTGGGCTGCAGACAAAAATGAAGCAATCTTCATCCTCAAGAAACTTGCATTTCTGTCTGAGGAGATAGCATGTACACACAGAAGTTATATAAAATAAGTGGGTAGTAAAATTTTGGTTTGTGGTCACTGATAGTTTGTGGAATCAGGAAAGGCTTCCCGTAGAAGGTGTCAGTTGACCAGAGTTTTGAAGGAAAGTGGAGATTCTGAGAGTCAGAGGTAAGGAAGTAGTGCATTCCAGGCATGGGGGACAGCCAGTGTAATGGTATAGATAGTTAATGGAAGATTGAAACTAAGTTAAGTAAGGGCATGGTAAGAGAGGTCCTGACTACTCAGCAGCCTTCCTCCATCATGCCCCAGGAGCCTCTTCCTCCTGAAGCTCACTCCAGCTCTGGAATTCACACACCGTAAGGATGCTCTGCTCCCAGGACCTCTCCCTCTAAATTGAATGGTTCCTTTGAGAACCTCTATTTAAGGAGTGTATCGAAAGCCAGCCAAATCTCGTTCTTCTCCAGACTGCACTCCAGATTTTCTCTACCATGCTTCATGCCAATAGTTCTCTCCTTTTCATCTTTTTTTTCCCTTGGGTCATCTTCTTCCACTAAAATTTAAGTTCCTTGAGGAAAGAGTCTGTCTTTCTGTGGATTTGTATTCCCAACACTTAGTATCTGGCACATAGTAAGTTTTTAATAAATGAATATTGACTAACTAACAGCTACTCTTGAAGAATTTTGGTCACTTGACCTTGTCTATATTCTAAGATGCTAAGATAATTGGTGAATGTGTTTGCTACATCAGTCTATGAATGATCAAAATATTTATATCCGTAGAAATGAAAGTTGTGTACATGGGAACTAATGAGATCAGGGGTAGAGAGAGAGAGAAAGAGGAAGGAAGGAAGGAAGGAAGGAAGGAAGGAAGGAAGGAAGGAAGGAAGGAAGGAAGGAAGGAAGAAAGACAGGAAGACCCAGGTCAGAACCCTATGTTACCTCTGCAGGTAGGGGGTGGAGTGTGGATAAGGATCAGATAAGTAGGAGGGCAACAGACTTTTCTTGCCAGCCTTCCAGGTCACCCTGGGCTGGAAGTCTCCTCCACTTTGTTGTTCTGTGGCTTCTGTTGCTCTAGAATTTGTTGAGAGTCATTCTTTACAGGTATTTTATGGGCTGTGGGGGAAGAGCTAAAGTATATGCATCTTTCTACTCTGCCATTTTGGCTCCACCCCCATAACTTATTTTTAAAAGGAGATATTTTGTTTTTAAAATAATCTTTAAATTATTTAAAAATTACTGTATAAATTATTTTTAAAATTATCTTTATAAAGATAATTCAGAGAAGCTACAATGAGGTATGAACCAAGGTTCCTGGAGCCTGGAAGATGAATGAAGAGAAGGAGTATGGGATTGGAAGCACAAGTAGGGGATTATTCTTGATGGTGAGAGGGTCACTTTTTGAAAAGCTAAAATTTAAACCACAGAGCCCACAAAATATGGGCCAGTGAGCTTGTTTTTGATTTTTGGGAAATTCTAGGACAGATCATTAAAGACTAAATATCTAGAAAAGGAACCAGTAATTACAAAGGGCCAGCAAACCTTCATTAAAAAGAGGCCATGACAGACTCACTTAATTTCCTTTACTGAGGACTTAGATAAAAGCATGGATGTCATGCTCATCAAGTTTGAAGACGACGCCAAGCTGGGAAGGATAATCAACACACGAGCTGTGTATCATCAGGATTCTAAAAACTCATGAAGGAGGGAATAAGCATTGATCTAGTGCCTACTACTGACAAGCACTATGCTAATTGCTTTTACAAATGTCATCTTAGTTAATCCTCATTACAAACTGGGGCAAACAGAGGTTTAGTGACTTTCCCAGGGTCATACAGGTAGCATCAAAGACCAGATCTGAACCCAAGTCTTGTTGATTCCAGGATTAGAGATCCCTTCATTGCAGCACCAACTGCCTCATGATAAACTAGAGCATGGTAAAGCTAGTAAGAGGAAATTCTGCAAGGTTAAATGTAAGGTCTTAACCTTGGCACAAAGATAATTATAAGGTGAAGGTGACAAAATCAGACACAAATTGTTCTGAAAAAGATCTGGGGGTTTTAGTGGACTGCTCTGGGTCAGCAGCGTGATGTAAAGACCATCATTGTTAATGCCACCTTGAGAGGCACAAAGAGAGGCAAAGCTTCTGGGAATATCAGATGAGTTGTGAAGTACTCTGCACTTATCAGACCTCACCTGGAATATGGAATTCAGTTCTGGGCATCATAATTTAGGAAGGACTTTGCTAAACTGGAGGGTGCCCAGAGGAAGAGAACTTGGTGAAGAACCTTGGGTCCATGAAAGGACTGAGCTTGCTTAAGAGAGAAGAATCAGGGAGACATGAGAACTATCTTCAATTATGTGAAAGGGCTGGAACATGGAGGAGGGATTAGATTTATTCTGCTTAGATCCAGAGGAAAGAAGCAAGAGTAAGGGTGGAAGTAACAAAGGGGCAAACATAAGTTTGGTGTCAGGAAAAACTGCCAGAAGTAGATGGGATGGTGATGAAGGCAGATGATGAAGAGATGGAAGAACTATCTAACTCTTTATTTTGCTTCTCTTTTCTCTGCCAGGGAGAATGATTGCCGGTCTAAAAATGACAGAAGACAAATGGCTAATAGGAAATTAATACAGAAGATAAGTAAGGAGTTAGTAAGAAATCATCTCATTGACTTCAATGAGTTCAAGCCATTTGACCCATTCTATAGTACTCAAAGAACTGACGGATACAATGGTGGATCCATTGTCAAAAATCCTTCGAAGATCAAAGAAACACTGATAGCAGGATTGTAAAAGGGTAATGTCCCAATATTCAAAAAAGGGAACATACTGGGTTAGGTAAACTATTTGGATTTCTGGCAAAATTTTAGAAGTTTTAAAAATCTTATTATTTTGCATCTATTTATTGATTTCTCCCAATTTAATTTTATTACTTTTTTTAGACGGAAAAGCATTTATTTTCTCTACTCACTACTCCCCCCTTCCACTGAACGATTAAAAAAAATAAAGAAACCCTCACAAAACTATGCATTGTCAGACAAAATAAATTTCCATACCAGCTAGGTCCAAAAATATGTTTGTTTTTGTATTTCCTCAGTTATTTGACAGAAATTAGGTAGCATTCTTCATCTTTAGATCTCTGAAACAGTGATTTGTCACTCTAGTGATCAGATTTCTATAGTACTTAAAATTGTTTTCTTTATAATATTGTCATTGTACAAATTATTCTCCTACCTCTACTCACTTCACTGTGTATCAGTTCATAGAACTCTTCCCAATTTCTTCTGAAATTATCCATTTCATCATTACAAAAACATTACATTCATGTACCAGTATTTGTTTAGTCATTCACCAATTAGTAAGTAACCCCTTAGTTTCCATTTATTTTTCCTGCTATTAAAAGAGCTACTATAAATATCTTTGTACATTTTCTTCTCTTTGGGGTATATGCTTAGTAGTGCTATTACCTCATCAAAGATTAATGACTTCTGGGGAATAATTCCAAATTGTTTCCCAGGATTGATAACACAAATTCATGAGCTCCACTGTGCGTTAGTGTGTGTGTTTTCTTCCGGTTCCTCCAACATTTGTCATTCTTCTCTTTTGTCATCTTTACCATTTTGATGGATGTGAATTGCTGAAATTTGCATTTTTCTAATTATCAGTGATTTGAAACATTTTTATACAGTTGTTGATGGCTTGGATCTCTTTCTCTGAAAATTTCCTGTTCATGTCCTTTGCTATTTATGAAAATATTATTAAAAAGATGGCCGGAAAATAGCTAGACAGGAAAACATCAATCACCTAGGACCAGATTTCATCAAGAATAGGACATGACAATCCTTCAAGCTCCTCCTTATTTGCATCGCTCATGCCACTGCTGTCTCTAAGATGGATGAGTATGTTTGTGAGTTCTATCCTTGGGGAATTGTGAATGACTACAGAAGTGGTACTTTCCAAGCATAGATTCCGAGAGTTCTCCAGTGGAGATAGATAAAATATAAGCTTCAAGGGAGCATGACAGGCATTATTACCACAGTATCTCATTTGGGGAACTACCCTCCAAACTATCCCCCACCAAGCCATCAAACCCCACTGTCATAATGCTTTTCATCTGTGCAGGCAGACAGGCAACACACATTTATTAAACTCTTACTACGCGCCAGGCACTGTGCAAGCAAGAAGATAGTCTTTATCCTCAGTGATCTTAAATTCAAATGTAGTAGAGGCTATCTTTCAGGTTCTATACACTTCAGGAGGAAATGCTGGGTCTTGTTTGGTCCTGTTTTACATTCTCTGGGGTCCTCTTGATGCTTTATCTGGTTAGTGAGGGCTGTGTTCTAAAAGGATCTCAGGGGAAGCTCAAGCAGGGGACCTGCAGATCTTCTATCTTCAGTGTGTTCTAAGATATATACTCTATGGTGAAGTCTGGTCATCGCCCTCCTGATTTGACCTCTGCAAGCTCCTGATACCAGTTTGGGTTGGGCAACACAAGTATAGACTTGTCTCTGGTTAGAATTCTAGTAGACTGCTTCTTGTTTCATTCTGCTCTACTTCCCCATACTTACTCACTACCTCCACTCTAATACTCGCATTCAGCTGTCTGGAAGGCTCTAGATTCAGAGCAACAAAGCTGCTGACTGCACCTTGATCTGAGTTCTCTGCCCAAGCAGGGTTAACAACCCAGTTCTTAGGTTAGAGCAGTAGCCCATTCTAATTCCTTGCATGGTTAGATTCTGCCTTCCATGCTTGTCTCAGGAAACAGCTATAGGGCAGCTCCATGTCTGGCTTAAGATCCCCTCCTAAGTCCACGTCCTGTTACTGCTCCCTGAGGTGGAAAATTATGTTTCTGTACTTGAATCTCCTGACCATTACTCAGTCTGGTGCTTTTCTTAGACTTTTGTTTGAGTAGTTGTGGTGGCTGGAGAAAGCTGGGTTGTGCTGCTTTCTCCAGTTTCTTCTTTTGGTTACTCTCAAAATGTGGATTTTCCTCAAGGTTCTAGCCTTACCCTCCTTTTCCCCTTTTCTTCTTTTATCTTTCCTTTTCTTCTCTCTTTTCCCCCTTATCTTTTCTTTGTTACTTAAAGCTCTTTATAATCTAGCCCCTTCTATTTATCTTTTTACGTATTACCACTTTGATACACTTTAAGAACCCACTATTTTGTCCCATGTGCGGTTCCTCACCCAAGCTGCTTCATTTCCCTTCTTCATGCCTTTGCACTGACTGTACCCCACGCCTGAAATGGTCTTTCTCCTCCCTCCTTTCAGAATCCCTGGATTCCTTCCAGGCTCAGCTCAAATGTCACCTTTTGTAGGAGATCTTTCTTGGTGTCCACAGTTTCTAATGCCTTCCCTTCCAAGGTTACCTTCCTTTTACTCTGTATGCATTCTGTATATCCATATTTCTATGTCTATGATTACGTCTATATCTATAGGTTGACTGCTTTATTAGAATGCAAGTTCCTTGAAGGCAAATTGTTTTTGCTTTTCTTTGCATGCACAAAGTTTACCATAGTGCCTGGCACATAGTAAGTACTTATTAAATGCTTACTGATAGATTGATCTTCTCTCTGTACTCTATTTCCTGGTAATACCATCTACTTCCATAGCTGCAACTATGATCTCTATATAGACAGTTTCTAAATCTATATATCTAGCCCTCAACTCTCTCCTGAACTTCAGCCTTTCCTCTTCAGACAATATCATCTAGATCTCCTATAGGCGTCTTGATGCCTATAGGACATGTTAACATACTTTTTATATAGTACTTATATTCCTACTCAAACCCATCCTTCCTCCAACATTTCCCACTCCTGCTAAGGGTACTATACATATAACATTTCATCACATGTCCTAGTATCTTTCCATAAGTCGTCCCCAGTGTCTAGAATATTTTTTTCTCACCTCCCTCTCAAAGAATTCCTAGTTTCCTTCAAAGCACAGCTTAGATGTCACCTCCCACATGAGACTTTTCCTTATCTCCTCATTGTTATTAATACTCTCTTTCTCTCTCTCTGTCTCTGTCTCTGTCTCTCTCTCTGGATGTTGTTTTACGTTACTTAGTATATCTCATACACAAAGTTGTGCATGTGTTGTAGGTCCCCAGGAGAATGTAGGCAGCTTGAAGGTAGAAATTACTGCTTTTGAACAATATGATTTGCACATAGAAGTCACTCCATAGATACCCATATTTTCAAATGACTGCTAGATGTTTCCACTTGGCCATTCCACTGGTACCTTGGAATTGACATGTCCAAAGCCAAACTAATCATCTTTTCACACTAAATCTGCTTTTCCTTTTGACTTCCCTTTTCCTGATTCTCTTTAATGCCAGGCCAGTGCATTCCCTCTGAGATCACCAATATGTACTGTTTATACTTTGTTTGTACATCATTATTTTCATGTAGACTTCTCCATTAGAATGTGAGCTCCCTGAGGGTAGGGACTATTTTCATCTTTATTTATAGCCTTATAACTTAGCACAGTCCTTGGCACATTGTCATCATGTATATATGTCATGTATGTATGTAGTCATGGATGTGGCATGAAATGCTTCTTGACTTACAACAATAGCTAGCATTTATATAGTGCCTATTATGTGCCAGGCACTGTGCTAAGTGCTTTACAAATATTATCTCATTTTACCCTCACAACAACCCTTTGAGATAGGTGCCATTATTATCTCCATTTAAAGATAAGAAAACTGAGGCAAACAGAATTTAAACAACTTGCCCAAGGTCGCACAGCTAGTAAGTGTCTAAGGCCAGGTCCGGACTTAGGTTTTCCTGACTCTATGCACTGTCCCTCGTAGCTCACTTGATTTAGCATTCCAGCATTATCTTATGCTGTTATGCTTAAAAAACAATTCTGAACTTAACATCAAATAAAATAGACACTTCCTTGTATAAAGTAGCACAGAAAAGATTGTGCAAGAAACCATGAATCTCTTTTACCTCAGATTGTTTTTCTTTTAAAATATAAAATAAATTCAACATGTAACTTTCAGAGTTGTCCTGCTTGCCTGTGATTCCTTCTGACCCCTCTTATGTTCCATTCTGTGCATTAAATTTTTTAAATGATTTTTTCCCTCTTGCCCTTTTTTGGGTCTATATTATCACTAGTTCCTCTCTTGCTTCTCGCTGCTGAATCATACTATCATTTTTTATCCTAAATGTCCTCCAGGCACAGTGATTGTTTGCTATTTCTTGAACATTCTTTAGACTTTTTTGTCTCTAGGTACCTTTGCCATGCTGTTCTCTTAGCATCAAATGTACTTCTTCCAGTCTGTATCTATTAAAATCCTATGCAAAAAAAGAAAGAAAAAATCCTATGCATTCTCCAAGGCTCTTTAAATACCACCTCTTCCTTAAAGTCATCACTTATTCCCAGGATAAGTAATCCTTTTCTCTTCTCAATCACAAAATCTTAATATTGGAAAAAGACTTTAGAGGATATTTAATCTTCCCTATAACTCAGTAGGGATCTTTTCTACAATATCCCAATGGATCCTCACTGAACTATTACTTGACAGTATCCTGTGATGTGGATCTCACTACCTCATGAGGCAGTTCATTCACTTTTGGACATCTTTGATCCAAATAATTAGTAAAAATCACAATCTCTGCATTTTCCACTTATGCAGGGTTTATGCTGAAAAATGTTTAACAACTGGTTCTTCAGAAAAAAAAGTACTTTATCAGGACACACTTTGAAGTTTAATCTTCATTCTTCATATTTTCTCTAGCACTTTCTTAAGTTTTGACAATCAACAAAATAATAAATCAAGCCTTGGTGTGTAGTTTGCTGATTTCTGAAGTGTAAAGGCTCACACTGAAAAATTCACAATCATCAGTTGGGGTTGGCTCCCGCTGCACCCCTAGTTGCTCCTTTCTCTGCCCTCTGGGGCTAAGCAGAACAGACTCAATTTCTCTTCTCCATGACAACCCTATGAATACTTGAAGTCAGTACCCAAATCTTCCTTTAATCCTTCCTTCTTCAGGTAACCACCCCCAGATCCTTCTCGGGGTTGCTGTAGGGTGCTTTGCATCTCTCCGATGGCATTCACCTCACGTCAGGCTGCTGTAGCTGTTTATGAACTTGTCCTATTGTTTCTACACACCTAGGAACTTCGCAAGGGCAGGAATTGTGTCTTACTCATCTTCTCAGCTGGAGGCAGCCAGGCGGCTCCATGGATAGAGCACTGGGCCTGGAGTTGGGAACGTCTGAACTCATACACTTGGTAGCTGTGTGACTCCGAGCAAGTCCCTTAACTTTGTCTCATTTTCCTTAACTATATAACGAGGGTAATAACAGCACCTATCTCACAGGATTGTTGTAAGGATCAAATTAGATAATATTTATAAAGTAATTAACACAATGCATGGCACATAGTAGGTGCCATATAAATGCTTATCCTCCTTCCCTTTGCATCACTCCAGTCTGCACACATAATAACACTATCATTGAATGGATGAATGTAGGGTCATGCCATGCTGAGGTATCATAGGAAAGTGGAGGGCAACATTAATAAATTCAGTAACTTTTAGGAGAAAACATATTGAATTCCAAGACAAAGACTTTTTTTTTACATTAAAGTGTTTAATTAATGGAACAATCATTATCAATGTAACAAGCTAAAAAAATACAGCAACTTGAATACAAGACTGAGGTAACAAAATACTTCACCAAAACCAAAAGATGCCTCCCACACAGGGTTAAAGTTCAGAGGTTATTATGGGTAAGACAGTTCACAAGGGTTGTAGAAAGGCATTTCACCAATGGCATGCAGTGGTCTGCTGGAAAAGACAATCCCGAACAGCGCAACCATTTTCACAAGAAACCAATTAAAATATAGAAACTAATTTACAACTTACTATGAGGAGTAGGTAGGAACATGAAAAATACTGTCTACATGATGCTTGTATGCTAAGTGGAAAACCATGCATTTTGGCACTAAATTCATAAGAGATTATGCAACATGAATACACATATAACCATTTCTTCTCTGGCACAGTCATAAATCATTTGAAAAAGTCATTCTGAGAATGGATAACCAGGGGTCCTTTATAAAACTGACCTAGAATACGTTATGGTCATTCTCCTTGCTTAGTTGGGGAACACTTTTATTTTATCCATAGGCCTGCTATGCAAAATCATTTGCATAGAGGCTGTGAATTCACAGCAGAAGTGCCAGATGCTTGACACTGAAGAAAGCAGCCTGCTACCATACTCCCTCACACTTGACTTATACTTAACAGTATGGGATTCTTTTAGAAGCGATGATAGAAGTACTAATGATTTTCTCACCCTGCTTGGTCTTAGATTCCCTTGTATTGTCGATGCTGCTAGTCTTGGCTGGTGCACAGAATAACAGATTTCACTGCTGCAGAGAACTCCAATGCACTATTTCCCAATCTAATCTTAGCTAAGGTGAAGAAACAATTATCTAAGACCCTGTCTGATTCAAATCGCTAAGGTACCAATACATCATTATTTGAGGGGTGTAGATTAGTGTAGGATACTAAAATTGGAACTGCGAAAACTGGGTTCATATCACAACTCTTTTACTTTCTAGATTTATCATTTTGGGTAAGCTATGTCACTGCTCTGAGTCTTAGTTTCCTCATCTGTAAATATGAGTGAATTAGATGGATTAGAGGATCTCCAAGAAGGTTTCCTTTAAGTTTGGACATTCTATGCATCTACGAGGATCCTCATTTCTCTTGTGAGGACGTGAACAGTATTTCTAACATTGTTGATAGGAGGGATACATGTGTTTTGTCATGACAGATAAACACAGTCATGAGGATTCATAGAGTAGTATAGTATGAGGACAGTGTGAGCTAGAAGGGATATTAGAGATTATCTAGCCAAACTGCCATACTTTACAGATGAGAAAACTGAGAGGGCTAAAATGACTTGTCCAAGGCTCCGTAAGAATGTCATGGTAGAGTCGGGTCTTATGTACTCTCAGTCTAGTGTTCTATATTAAAATCATTACAATGCCTTTGGAACAATCATTATTTCAAAGGAAAGCACTATACGTGGAGGCTTAGGAGTTGCTACAAGATTTTATAGATTCAAAAGAATGGGTTTTTTTTTATTGTTACCTGCTGGTAACAGAGCTTCAGGAAATTGAAATCCACTTCAGGTAGACTTCTGTCAATCACGTCATCTTTTCACGTTCATTTTTTTAAACCATCTGTAAAATGATACCATTACAGCCCCTCATGACTGTAAGACTTGGTGGAAATGGTAGGGAGCCTTAGGGAAGGGAAGGGAGATGAGAAAATGATTTGTGGTCCTACTATTAAAGTAGCTATACAAATATAATTTGGGAAATAATGGAATTCTGGAAGCATAAAAAAGACCATTTCCCAAACAAAATGCCATCATGGATTGTGAATCCTGTGGTCCTTCAGTCTAGCAACCCACATGGTGGGAATCCTGCCATTGGGATCAGCTTCTGTTGTCACAGGAGAGCTTAGATGGTGAGATCGACAACTCAGGGCCTGTAGTCCTTCAGAGGCCAAATGGGACAGACAGCCCAGCCAGACTCAGGATGACCAATCTCAGATTATAGAATCTCTTCCCCATAGAGGGTTCAGACTTGCTTTTCAGACATAAAATCATGCAACAATTTCTCATTCTAGTGTTTATGCTTGTGGCATCTACAGAATGTATTTGGAAGAATATACATGTATCTGTACATGGCAGGAATGTTAGCTTCAAGATTTTATAAGCACTGACAAACCAGAGATGTGTTAAAATATAGAAACGTTCCACAGCATGTTAGTTTCAGTATCCTTTTTTTTTCCAGTGACATACAGGCAAGTTCCGATTATCTCACTGGCAGATTGTCCATGACCAATATTACATTTCCAGACTTGTTTTCTTTAATCCATCCAGCACACTCTGATTCGCCTCCCCTACTGCTTAGGGGAAAGCAAATGGATAATACTGCAGTTTAGGACTTAACAGAATCTTAAAGTTGGAAAGGACTTTAGAATATAGACTGTTAAAACATAGAGTGTTCAAGCTGGAAGGGTTCTAAGAACATAGAATGTTAGAACATAGAATGTTGCAGTTGAAAGGGACCTTAGAGGTCATTTAGTCCATCTAATTATATTTGCCTAAGAAAAATCATTTTTATTTTTGACCCAGACCAATGATTTCATCAATGTGGGGGAAATCCTGTTGTTGAAACTACCTCCACAGCTGCAGATCAACAACTTGTCTGTAATTTATACTCTTAGACAGTCTCCTGGGACACCAAGAAGTCACATGATTTGCACATGGTCACAAAGATTGTGTGAATAAGGGGCAGTACTTGAACCTGAGCCTTCTTGACTCCAAGGCTGGCGGTCTACCCATTACCCTGCATTCTCTCCCAAGGAAATCATTAGGACTCATAATAGAACAGAGACCATGTCAACAGTCCTCCTCTGTTACTGTTGAGATTGGAATTGAGAATGGAATGGGACATCATAATGATGACACTAGCAAACTCTAGTTCACACCTATAGAGCACTTTTAAATTTTACAAAGTGCTTTCTTTCCTCACAATAATCCTGTGAGGCAGGCAGAGTCTGGCTTTTTATCTTTCCGTGACAGTATTAACAAACATTTTTAGAAGGGTTTCCCATATCCATTATTTCATTTGTTTCTCACAGCTGCTGTGTGAGGTAGACAAAGCAGGTATTTTTAGTCTTACTTTGAAGATGAGAAAAGTGAGGCAGAGAAGGGAAATTAACTTGCTTATACTCATATACCTTGTAAAGTAGCTGGTCAAAACTAGAACTCAGGCCCTCTGACTCCCAGTCTAAGAGTGCTGCCCCTCATCTTCCAGGTGAATTTTTTCAAAATCTTACTCTTTCTGAAAGGTTATCTTATATTAAGCTTTTGGGTTTCACAGAATCTTTGAGTGGAAGGAATTTTAGAACACAAAATGGTAGAGTAGAACACAGAATTTTAGGACTGCAAAGGACCTTAGAACAAAGAACGCTGGCACACAGATTGTTAAGGTTGGAAACTATTTTAAAAATCATTTGATCCAAACTGATCATTTTGTAGATGAAGAAACTGCAACCCAGAGAGGTCATGTGACTTGTCCAAGGTAACACTGACTTAGTGGCTGAGTTGGAACCACAATCCAGATCTCCTGACTCCTAATCCAATATTCCTGACACCATATTTTAGTTGCTTTTCTATTTGGATTCAGAGCAGTGGAGATTGAGAGTTTCCTATGTTTCCTTGCCTTAGAGAAAAGGTGGAGTTTTATAAACTTTCCAATTCATATAGTAATGCAAAGGAGGTTAAAAAAAAAACTGTTAACAAGTAGAGAAAGGACCATAGAGGACTGATAAGAAAGATGTGGAAATAGTATGTCCATTACTGGTATGCAAATGGGCACTTCTAAAATGCTTGGGGAGGCTAAAGATGATTTGTTCCTTCAAATAGTTCAAGCTTTACTCCTGTAATCTTCCTCATAAATAAAAAACAACAACAACTTTGCTAGCTAAGGCAACTTTTGGCACAACTCCCAGTCTTCATGGGAACTTTGATTAATCTGGAATAAGTATAGTCTGAATTTCTGAGTTTTAGTTGTACTATCTTTTGAGATCAGTAGAAAGGAAGCCATGGGATTTCATGAGAAAGTAACAAGATTTTCTCTCACAAAGGCATCAAAACTACTAAGCAGGATATAGATTTAGTTAGATTTTTTCTTTTTTAAGAGCTGGAAGGGACCTTAGAGGCCCCTAAATCCAACTCATCTATTTTACAAATTAGGAAACTGAATCATGGAGAAGTTAAATGATTTCTCCAAGGTTACACAGCTAGTTAGCTGGTTAGCTAAACCTAGACCTCCCTGACTCCAAGAGTAGTGCCCTATCCTTTACAACATGCTACCTCTCATGAGATATGCTTCCTGTCCTTGGGTATTCATCAATCAGATATTTATCAATCAAGACGCTAGGTGGCGCAATGGACAGAGTATGGGACCTGGAGTCAGGAAGACCTGAGTTCAATTCCAGTCTTAAAATCTTATTAGCTGTGACTCTGGACAAGTCACTTAATCCTGTTTGTCTCAGTTGCCTCATATGTAAAATGAACTGGAGAAGGAAAGGGCAAATCAACCTAGTATCCATGCCAAGAAAACCTCAAATGGGGTCACAAAGAGTCAGACACGGCTGAAAATGACTAAATAACAAATTCATTAATAGTTGATGTTTCATGCAGGTATGGCTGACTTCCCCAGGGAGACTGCTAACTCTTAATGGGTATATTTTAATGCCCTCCACAGTACCTGGATAAGTGAGGGAACTAGAGATGCTAGACCATCCAAAGACTGGTTGAAGGGACTAGAAATAAAATTTGGCATGGAGAAGAGAAGGTTTGGGGAAATATGAACACCATCATCAAACATTTAAAACTATTTTCATGAGATCATAAATTTAGAGTTGAAAGGGACCTTACAAGTCACTGAATCAATTCCCTCCTTTCATAGCAGAGGTAACTGAGGCCTCTGGTCCTATACAGACAATAAAATGAAGACCTAGTAGTTAGACCCACAGTCTCTAACTCCAGATCTGATGCTCTTTCCACTACATCACATTTCCTCTGGGGTTGAAAAGTAGGATTATGCTAATTTCGCTTGCCTTCACAGAGCAGCAGTTGGAGCAATGGGTGGAAGGAACAGAGAGGCAGATTTCAGTTCAATATAAAGAACCGAACAATTCAAGGGAAAACTTCTTAACAAGTAGAACTGTTCAAGAGTAGACTGACTGTTCCTGGTGGTAGTGAGCCACCTATCACTAAGGTGTTCAAGCAGAGGCTAGCTGACTACTTGTAGGGGTTGTTGTCAGGGAGTTTTCTGGCCAGATGTCATTTGGAGCCAGATACCTCTGAATTCCCTTCTAATTCTGAGATTCCATTACTTTCTTAAGAACATATTTAGAAATGGGATTTAGCAACGATTGATTAGCAAGTGTGTAATGACTATCTTCTACATGTCAGCCCCTTTTAGGATCCCAGGATGAGAATTTCCATAAGCAAAATTAAATTATTTTGTAAAAATCATCTCTATTGGATCTAAGTATGGTGTATTTATTTGTTATGTACACATATACAAATGTTTTATTTTGTATGTATTTTGTACATATACATATATATGTGTATATATACATGTATATATATATGTATGTATATATATATATATATATATATATATATATATATATATATATATATATATATATATATATATGTCTTCCCAATAGAATATAAACTCCTTAAGTGCTGATTGATTTTTGTCTTTGTAGCTCTAGTGCCTAGCATACTGTGAGGTCAACAGTGGTGTTTAATAAATGATTATTGATTGACTGACTGATTGATTCCTTTTGGAGTTTTTATAACCTTATCACCAATTAACTTACACACATTGTTTTAAGTAAAAGAAAGTAACTTGTCCGGAAAACTGTAAACAAAATGAATAAACTGAAAGTATGTGGGGCTCAATTTCTGTGAGTTCTGAAGTCTCTCTTCCTCTATCCATCTACATGATTTCTTCTAGCCCTTTTCACTTCAAGCAGAGCCTATGAATTCCTGGTGTGATCTCTAAGAACCTGAACACGATGAAGCACTCACATGTGACTTTCAAAAAATAGACTGCCTGCATTAAAGGGAGGCTTACTGATAGCTGGTTGGTCACTAGGTGATGAATTCTTCAGGTAGAGCAGCCCATGGAACCAAGAAAAATACAATGGTTCTATGAGACCTTTCACTTCTGTAATGGTGGAGGCAGAATAGTGGGAAAAGGGGCAGGAGGTGATGAAAATGATAGGTTTCATACCATTTTGAAAAATAAATTTAACTACCAATGATCTAAGTGTAACATCCTCAAGTCAGAAACCCTATTAGAAATAACAAATGTAAAGCCATTTGCAAACCCGAGTGCTCTAAACTATAAATAAAATCAGAAGACATATGAAATGGGCTACTTAACAGGGGGATGGCTCACAGGTTCCACTTGGATGGGCAAGTAAAAGAGTTGGAATTGGTTTCATCATATGACCAGAGGCAATGAGCAGTATCATTTCTTTATACCCTTGGTTACCTCATCTTAAAATGCTTGTGATGAGCAGAGGCAAAAAGGCCACCAGGGAGACAAGTGCAGGTTATCACCATTCCTTGATGCAAAGGATAAAGTTGTGGAGACAGCCCTCCCTCACTCAAAAACAAAGGCAGGTGCAAGTCATGTCTTCATTTCTCTGATGGCATGGTCTTCTTCAGCAATGAAGGACGAACACACACAAAGTTGTGGAGAAGTTTTATGAAGAATGTAGCAAAAATCCTTCAAATCAAGCTAATACTGGTGACTTCAAGTGGTCACCGTGGAGGTCAGTGAACATATGTTGGGATACAGTTCAAGATTATTAAATGAATGAAGGTAAAAGCATGTAGACTATACAGAAGTCTCACAACTGTGTAATGTGAATATTTCCCTTAAGAGTCAGAAGGCATTAGACATGGTAAGCAACAAATATTGCAAAAATGAATATCTATATTCAAGATTATATCTTAATGCACAGGAAACAAGTGGTTTGGGATTGTTTTTTGAATTAGTTTTCTATGTGCAATTAGGCCATTAATACCAAATTAGAAAAAAAAAAAGATAAAGGTAAGAAGGAGATGCTCTGTGTAAATACCTCAGCTTCAATCTGGTCTATTCAAACAAACTATTGAGGCAAAAGAAAGGGAACTAGACAAAGGAAAAGACATTGCTATTGACTATTACTGTTTTCTGTGAAAGCAAATTTGTTTATGCTCATTATGCTAAACAATTTTACAATGAGGAGGACAAGACAGTCCAGAAACACATTGGTCAGCAAATATATGATCTCATCACAAAGTAGAGAGACTCTGCGTGTAAAAGCAACACTAGTATAGAATATAAACTCATTTGTGAAATCCCATGGAGGAGGAGAGTGGAAGAGCATGAGCAGTACCCCCTTACAAAACAATAAAAAGAACTGAAGGGGAAAACATGTCTAAAGAAAGTTTGGTGTGAGACCTGGTATAATGTAAGTTTCCTAATAAAAGAGACATTTCATTTTTGGTTTTGTATTCCTAATGCCTAGCAACTGTCTTGCACGTAGTTCTTAGTAAATGTTTATTGAACTGAAGTTGAACTAAGCTAGAATATCTGAAGAACATTTAAAGATGAAGCTACAAGGAAGAAAACATAAAAATTACAACAGATCTGTCAGCATTTATATAACAACTATTAAAAAAACTGATGACTTCAGAGCCATTAGATTTTGCCTCTATTATCTTAATTCCTGATATGCTATATAAGGAAGTAGGATGGCCCTAAAGAAGATAAAAGATGGAACAAGCAGCTATAGAAGACTAACCATACATAGAAGAAATCCATGCTGGAGGCAACATGATTCTGAAAGCATTGAGTGATTGATTTTTTAAAAAATTGAAAAAGGGGAAGATGCCAAATGATTGGGAAAATTATGGACAGTATGAAAGGATAATTAAGCTGTGAAGAACTCTTGATCCATATACTCAGCTTTTACTTCAGGAGAATGGCCTATTATACATGTATCAAAAATTATCTTTGATGGAAATATGAGAAGGGAACAGGCAGGTTTCTCAAATGATTTCCTATAGCATATTTCATCTTCACAGCCACATAATTGAATGAAAATTGTAGAGAATACAGGATCACACTATTTATTGATGATGTAAAAAGCATTTGATTCGGTAGAGTAAAACAGCCTTAAGCGCTCTTCTCCCAAAAGGTATCTCCAAGGGATATGTTAAAATCACACAAAATTCATTAGTAGATTCATACACAGATCTAATTTTGTTCAAGGATTCTCCAATTACCAGCATTAAAAAAACCAGAAAACAGGGAGATATGTGCTCACCAAAAGTTCTACCAATGGAACCTGTCTTATGCAGAATTCAAATGAAAGAAGGATTCCCTATAGATCTTCAGGTATGTCCTACAGGTTCCTGTTTGTAGATAACATTGTGCTGATTGTATCAGGTTCCAGACCACTACAGAACTTCTTCAGTGAGATCAATGACTGCTCAAAAAAGAACAGTTTAATTATCCACACAAAAAACATCAACCAATGGTTAAAGAATGCCCATTGTCCAAATTCTGATCTGTCATTGATGAACAGTTCATTGTGTTAGTCCATTGATATCATATAGCTCAGATATGTACAACACATGGACATTGAACTGGATCCAGAATTGCAAGAGAGCAAGCTGGGCTGGATTTGGGAATTCTATAGTGCTTTCAATGAATCTAAGATGCTCTTTGATATCTTTTTTAATACTGATATTCTTCTGGTGAAGCTATACAGTAGGGAATCAAATAATACTATCATTTCTGAAGAATCAGTCCCAGGTAACCCAAAAAGTAATGGAAAGATGCATGCTGAGTTTAAATAGGCTGTAGTATATACTAATGATGATTTTTATACAATATCATTTTTGGGGATATCATCCAGGAAAAACAGGAGCAGAAAAGTGGACTGATCGGGTAGTGTGACCTAGAGGAAGCCATTTAGATCTTTTAAAGAGGATTTATTAGTGCACTTGGATAATCAATCCACATTTGTTAAGTGCCTACTAAGGCCCTCCATCTATCAGTTCTGGGCATTTTCTCTGGCTGTCCCCCATGCCTGGAATGGTCTCCCTTTTTATCATTGCCTCCTGTACCTTCTGCAGGAAGTCTTTCCCTACCTCTCTTAATTTTAGTGCCTTTCCTCTGTTAATTATTTTCTATTTATCCTGTTTATAGTTTGTATATATTTGTTTGATCTTTTTCTCCCCCATTAGATTGTAAGCTTCTTGAGAGCAGGGATTGTCTTTTGCCTCTTTTTGTATTTAGGTATTGTGGCATAGGTGATTGAAAGCTTATCTTTGAGTGAAGAAGATCTGTGTTTGAGTCTTACATCTGGCACATCTGACTGTGTGACCCCAGGCAAGTCACTTCTTAGCGCTCTCAGTAACTCTCCAAGACTATGAATTACACGGACTGTGCTAATATCTACTGAGAGAAGGTGTTTTCTTATATGGAGCTCCCTATTCGAGGCCCTGGTACTTTTCTTATCCCCTAGGTGTGCCAGGTGCTACCCTTGTTACTGGGGAGTTAAAAACAAAAACAAAGTGGTCCCTGGCCTCAGGGAGTTTAGATGGGAAGGCATAGCTGGATTGTAATCTGTACTACTAGAGAGAGTATATCTGCACTGATGAGGTCACAGATTGAATTCAATAAATATTTATCAAATAAGATTAAATGAGAGTTTTTGCAAAGCACTTAGCACCATGCCTAGCACATAGTAGGTGCTTAATAAGTGCTTATTGCCTTCTCTTGTAAATTCCTTTTGCATGCCAGGCACTGTGCTAGACACAGACAACTCAAGACAAAAAATGGATTCTTGAAGTGTCCAGTATTTCAATGGATAATATTTCTTTCCATCACTGATATGGATGTTAGCTCTTCATTTCTTAATAATAATTACAATAATAGCTAGCATTTATATAGCGCTTTAAGGTTTGCAAAGTGCTTTACATTATTATCTCATAATAAAGACATTTTTTTACAAACATGCAGCCCCATCCACTAATTAGCTGGTGTCCCACTTTCTAGCCACAAGCTTCTCTGCACTTAGGCTGGGTAGAGAATTGTGGAAATCTCATAGCTAGAAGGTACTTCAGAGGTTACACAGCACAGCCCAAACCTGAAGCAAGATCTTATCCACAACCTCTTCTGAAGGGGCCACCTAACCTCTGCATAAAGACCTTTTGTGGTGGGGAATTCATGGCTTCCTGAGGCCACTGATTCCACTTCTGGAAAGCTGTCATTGTTGAGTAGATTTTCTCTGACTCATACCCATTGCTCTCAGGTCTGTTCTCTGGGCCTGAGAAAAATCAGTTTTCTCATCCATATGACAGCTCACATGTGTACCTGCTACATATTCTTTTTTTTCAGACAGTCCCTCAGAAGGACCCCAACGTCCATCAACCAGTCCTTGCATGGCAGGCTTTCCATCCCCCTCTTCATCCTGGTCACTCTCCTCTATGGGAGTTCCATGGGGAACCCAGAGACTCTCAATCTGTTGACAGCCTTGTACTTTAAACCTATTCAACTTTACCCTTTATAAAAGTTGCAGAAATTTCATTACATTTTTTTAAAAGTCATTTAAGGGTGTCATTAACAAGATTGACACAGACACTTAGAAAACCAATCTTTCAAAAACTCACCATGGAACAGTAAACAATTTAGATTTTAAATTTTAAAAAATCTACTTATTGAATTAAAGCATATTTCAACATACCTACTAGGTTGCATGTTCCTGGTGGCAGGAAATCATTCTATCTCATTCCTCTTTGTATATCCCTAGAGTTTGACAAAGGGCCTTTCAGGCAGTAAGTTCAGTATGTAGTCAATGAATGAATAAAAAAAAATTAAATTAGACCAAAGGAGACATATTATGGGGGGAAAAAAAATCTGTCCTGTGATAGGAATAGTTCCCCTAACAGAGGGCTCGGTTTATCATCCCATGACTAGTGGAGACTTCGGGGCCCCTATTGCCTTTCTTCTCAGCTCACTGCCTCATGGGTCCTTGGAGTGGTGGATCTGTAGATTTGCCAGTGCTGCTTTGGAATACTTGGTAGGTAGGATTCCCGGGAGATCCCAGGCAGGTTGCAATATCATTCAGTCCAGCAACTTTGACTAATCAAAACCTCAAACACATCAACTATGGCAGTGGAGATGAGTGAGCAAGATCTTTAGCTCAGTAGAGGCCAATGTGGCCCTGCTACGAAAAAGGTCCACCACTGTTATCACCCCAAGGGCTACTCCTTTGACTCTCCTTTCCCAGACTCTCCACAGCTGCCTTTCATTTCCCCAAAGCCTCAGACACACTGGGACAGTTGGAGGACTAGCTTTTTAAACTCCTTTTTTAGCACAAAGGGCAAAGTAAAAGTGAATCCCAAAGTGCCCCCAGACCCTCCACTGGAAAGGGAATGGGTCAAAAGACAGCTCATTTTCTGGGGCTGGGCCCTGACTTGGAAGACCTGACAATGATAAGGCTCCATGGACACCAAGTCAGAGTGCGTTTGAGATGCCCCAGGGAGCAGGCTTTGCAGAGGAATAGCACCCATAGTCAAAGAAAACAATATGCGATTTAAGGCATTAATTGTGTATAGTTAGAGAACCCAAGGGGAACATTAAACCAAAATTAATTAAAACCTTGATGATCAAAGAATCACAGAACCTCAGAGTTGGAAGGGACCTCAGGGGGCATCTTGTCCAACTCAATACCTGAATAAGAATCCCCTCTATACAGCGCAAAAGCTTAAAGACCTCCAGTGATGAACTCTTACCTTACCTGGACAGTGTTGTAATTTAAGTCTAAAAAGCAGCTCCTTCCAACCAAATGAAATGAGTTAGGTTGCAAATCTGGTGCCAAAATACATGTTTCCCAAATAGCTCACACATGGTGGAAATGTCTGGGTTGTGTGTGTGTGTGTGTGTATGTGTGTTTGTGTGTGTGTTTTGTTGTTATACAAAATCAGAGGCAGCCACATTGCTAAGCAACTCAGTGCACTTAGGTTATAAAAATGTTGTTCCATGACGTCTACTCTAATGGACACTTTGCAGCAAGTGAACGACTGCCTGTTGTCTTTGTGCATTAGAAAGAATTGAAAACCCAACATGGGCTAAATGTTCTTCAGTCACAGAAAGCAGCTTCACCATAAAAAGGACTGTTTATAAAAGGACAGGCAAAGGATGGGATGCCCAGTCTATGTATGGTCCAGCAATTGTCCAGGGTTATTGGTGGCCACAAGTTAGCCCAGGATCTGTGGGTCCTGTGGCAGAGTTCAATGGTTTCTTATAGCTAGTAGGAATGAGGAAGTCACTGCATGGGGCACTCATGCGCTCATCAGAATCACTTTGAAGTTGCACAGCTGAGTATGGGGATGATACTATCTGGCAGCTGGCCCCCAAAGAAAGATCTTCTCTAAATGTTTGTATGTGTAGTTTTCCTCCATCCTGCAGTTTGGCACTTTTGTGTCACACCAAGCATTGTGCAGCTGCTTATTCGAATGACATAAGGTTAGTAGGTACCTGGAAAAAAAAAAGTGCATCATTATATAAGTCTCAGTCTATTGAGGAAAGGATTTATGAAGTTTCTTAAAATCTCAGAGCTAGAATGAGTTTCAGAAGGCCTTTGGCCCAACCCATAACTGAGCTAGAATCCCTTTTAATTATATCCCAGAAGTGAAATGGTTATCCCAGTTTTAGCTCACAGTCTTCTAATGAGAGAGAGCCACTATCTCACAGGGTTGCTTAACTGGAGGGCTATAGTCTTAAAAAATGGATAAATGTATATCAGTGTAATAGCTTTTTTTATAATCTGATGTATAGTTATTCATCTGAAATATCATTCTAAAAGGTTGCCAAAGGGATACTTGATTGAAAAAATAAAATAAAAGCAAGGACTCTTGCAGAGATAGTGCATTTTCCTTTTGACAAATACTGATTATTAGGGAAGTATTTTTCATATCAAGTCAAAATTTATCTTTCTGTAACTTGAAAACTTGGAACCACTGTTTATTTTTCTACCCTCCAAGGTCAAACAAAAAGATTTTCTTCCAAATGGCAGTGCTCCAAATAGAATACATAAGAGCTGAATAGCATTCTATATGAAGGAGATATAGCCATCTGAGGAAATCTAGAAACTTAAAGAAGGAAGTAGGAGGGATAACCTTTGGATGAAGATCTGTTAAAGGAAAAATAGAAGTCATATTGTCAAGAGAATATACCACATACTATCTCTACAGAAGAAGGATACAGATAAGCTATTCTGTCAACATCATGAATCTGGCATTAGGGCATGAAATAGTAGTGATGGGAGATTTGTACACGTCAGTCAGTGAATAAGCATTTATTGTTGTGTGTGTCCTTCATTCTCTAAGAAGACCATGACATCAAGATGATGGCATGGCTTGCAACTGACTTTGATTTGAGTGAGGGAGGACTGTGCAAGGTCACCAACCTCACTCTCTTCTCCCGAGCCATCTGGATCCAGTGGCCTGATATTCATCAGGATGGCTGGAGATGGCCCAAGATAAAATATGAGACCCTGATCCTTTCAGGCTAAGGTTCTACAGCATTCTCACTTTGAGTGAGATACACCCATTTAATGAACAGGCTTCTTTAAGTAGTTACTCAAGGGATGGTCCCTTTAATAAAAAAAAAAAAAATCAAACGGGGAGGCAAAGACCCTCAGAGTTCCTGGGTAGAAGAGAAATAATTACTATTTAGTATTTAAATCCATCCTGTGCCAGGTGGGTGGGAACTTGTTGTCCAATCTATGAGCTCCAGAGTGAAATTGGGTTTGAGGCAAGTGACAAAGTAAAGCAAAAACACGGTTCTTGTCTTCAAGAGGCTCATATTCCAATGAGGGAGACATCATGCAAATAAATGTATAAAGAAGTTGTATAGAATGTAAATGGAGATAATCTCAGACAGAAAGCACTGAGGTGGGAGTGGAGGGGAGGAGGGAGGGCAAGGCTTCTTTCAGAAGGTGAGATTTCAGCTGAGTCTTGAAGGAAGTCAGATTAACCAGGAGGAGAAAATGACAAGAAGAACATACCAACCATGAGGATACAGCCAAGTAAAAGGCTCAGAGTCAGGAGATGGAGTGCTATGTTCAAGGAATAGCAAAAGGGATCATAGAAAATCACTCTGACAGCTATGTGTGTAGATTGGAGTAGGGAGAGACTGGAGACAGGGGAATCAATCAGAGGCTGTTTTAATGGTCCCACTGTGAGGTGATGAGAGACTGCACAGGGGTGGCAGCTGAGGAGTGAAGAAAAAGGGATATCTATGTAGATAGATAGAGATATAAATAAAAATATATACACATAATGCATATATGTGTATATAACCACACTTATATGTGTATATATAGTGTGTGTATGTACACACACAATTTATTGAGTACCGACTAAGTGCCAGACACTGTGCTAAGAGCTCTAGAAACAAAGGCAAAAGCCAGTCCTTGCCCTCAAAGAACTTATAATCTAATGGAGGAGATAATATGCAAACAAATATATACCAAGCAATATATAGGATAAATAGGAGACAATTAACAGAGGGAAGGCACTGGAATGGAGAGGGGTTGAGGAAGGCTTCCAGTAGAAGATGGGATTTTAGTTGAAACTGAAAGGAAGCCAGAGAGGTCAGTAGAAGATGGCATTCAAGGCATGGGGCACAGCTACACACACACACACACACACACACACACACACACGCATGCATGGGTGTGTGTATATGTACATATATATGCAAATGCATATATGTATATGTGTGGAAGTAGAAATAATAAGACTTGACAATAACTAAGTATGTGGGATGACTGTAAGAGAGGAATAGAAGACAATACCAATGTTTCAAGTCTGGATGACTAGGAAAATGGTGGTGCCCTCAGCAGTAATAGGGGAGTTCAGAACAGCGAAGGGTTTGGGTGGAAAACACAGTCAATACTATTCATAATCGTCTGCCAAAAGCAAAGAATTTTATATTCTCAAATTGTCTTCATGATAACTTCACTCTTCAGAAGTTGAATTGTATGACACAAAAGTTATTCTGGGCATGATTTGACCAACAGGGATGGATGATTCTTAGAGTATAAATAATAGGAAACTTGGAAGGAAGTGACTTCAAGAGATAGACAGGATCACAGAAGATGAAATGATACTTATAATTTCATAAAATTAAAAACTTTTTGTACACAAACAAATCCAATACAACCAAGATTAGAAAGGAAGCAGTTAACTAGGAGAGAAAACCTTTTGTAGCAAATTTCTCTCATAGAAGTCTCATTTCCAAAATATATAAGGAATTGATTCAAATTTATAAGCCTAAGAGCCATTCCTTAATTAATAAATGGTTGAAGGATATGAACGAGCAGTTTTTAATGGAAGTAACCAAGACCCTCTATAAGCCAATATGAAAAAAATATTCTAAATCACAATTGTCTGCTGAAGTAGGTACTATTGTCATCCCCATTGTACAGGTGAGGAAACAGAAGTTAAATGACTTGCCCAGGGTCACAGAGCTAGTAAACCTGACTCCAACTCCAGTACTCTATCCAATATTCCACTTTGTTCTCTCAATAATGGGAAGCTTTAAAGATCAACAAGTGAATGATACTAATAAGAGAGTCAGAGGAAACCCCATCTAGTCTGGTACATTGAAGATTTTGATCACGGACTCTCAGATTTGGAAGGAATCTCAAACCATCAAGACAAAGAGACTAGCAGCAGTGGTAGAGAGAGCACTGTTTATTAGATGAATTTCTCAGATGTGAAAAGCTAGGATGGAGACTTCATTTCTGGAGATCATTCAAAAATAAGATTAAAAAAATATCCCTTGGGTTTTTTAAGTCTTCTGTTAAGAATCTGAAGGCTAGAGTCACCTCACTTCTGAATAATTTTTCAACTGTCATTTTCTACATTATCTGAGAAGCTGGATAGCGAACATTTCAAAGTTGGTAGATAGTAAGACAGAGTATGTAGGTGAATACCTCTATAGATAATTAGAAATACGATTCCACCCTACCCCACTACAACAACCATTTCGTCTTTTCTATTTTCCTTAGGCATAGTTTTGGCCTAGCCTACGGGTGACATGAGTACTAAGGTGTAAGCAGCAGAAGTGGATACCAATGTGGATCGTGGGTTCTTGGCCTGAGGTTTACACCTCCTTCCTCAACCCCACCTGAAAGCATTCCTAGATTTCACAGGTTCTTAGAACTTGTATGGGAAAAAATGTTACATTATTATTTTCACTAATCTTTCTCGAACTAAAATTTAGCATTTCCTTCAATTATGAATTTTTTAGGAAAAAATTATTCTGAGAAGCGGCTCATAGGCTTCACCAGACTGTCAAAGGGACTCTATGTCACAAAAATGTTAAAAACCTCTGATAGAGATTCTTTGAAAAACAGATAAAAGCACCATCAAAATTTCTTTAAATATATAAATGCTTGGAATGAAGGAGGCTGTAGTGCTGCTAGCACACACACCTACCTGGTAATGGTCTAATGTGGTCTAACCACAAAAGGACAAAGACATTGAGACAATCAGGCATGACTGAGATAGGATTCTGATTTTGACCTGTAGCCAGCCACTTCCAATCATAGACCTTCCCTTTCCAAAAGAGGAAGTGATCATTGTATTAAAGGATTTATAGCTGTCAGGGGCTTTAGATATAAACTACTCCAACCACCTCATTTTAAAGAAGATAAAGAAGGCCAAAGACCTAGGAAGTAAAATCTTCTGTCCTTGGTCAAGTAGCAAATAGCAGAGTTAGCAAACTCCAAATACACTAGTCTGGATTTTAGCTTAGTTCTGGAAAATGTCACATGGAAAGAGCCAAGAACTATGACCTGGAAAGAACTCTGAAGCTGGGTATAAATCCCAGTTCCCTCTTTCTTTCTAACTCTGTGATCAAGAGTAAATCACTTCATCTGTGTGGGCTACAATTTCCTCTTCTGTGAAGTAATGGAGTTGCATTAGATAGATAATCTTGAAAATTCGTTCACTATGTTCTATATTCTAATATCCTAAAGTCACCTCTAACTCTAGAATTTTATGTTCAGTGGTTCCCTTCTTTCTCTATTTTTTTTTGTGTTCTAATGTCCTAAACATCCTATATTCTAAAGGTCTTTCCTGCTTTAAAATTCTTTATTCTAAGATACCTTCCAGTCTCACATTCAGTGGAGAGTTCTCACAGTATCACAGCTAGTATGCTCTGGGAACACAGAGGGTCCTGGTAACGACTGACTCCCAAAGGCTGTCCTCTTCTAGGACCTGAAGGAAGCCAATGAGGCACCAAAGAAAACTCTGTTGACCTTACCTGAGGCCTGTTGCTTTTACATGCATCATCCAAATGCTTGTGCCACAGTATTGCGTGCAATCTGGAGCCAGTCTGAAACTTGTAAACATTGCCTACCACGTTAAAGAAGTTGTCAGGTTAGGTAAGGGTCATATATGAAGATCTCAAAGTTAAAATTAATATAAAGTTATAGATGGAGCTAGATAACCTAAGTGACTCGTTAGAAAAATGAAGTGACTCAGTCAGGCAGTCAATACACATTTATTAAACACCTACTATGTGCCAGGCATTGCTAAGTGCTTATGATATAAGGACAGGCAAAAGACAGCCCATGCTCTCAAGAAACTCCTGGTCTAGTGGAGGAGCTAACATGCAAACAAACACATACAAACAAGTTATGGACAGGATAAAGTAGAGATGATCAATAGAGGGATGAGGAAAGGCTTTCTCTAGAAGGTAGGGGTATTAGCTGGGACTTTAGGGAAATCAAAGAATCCAGTAAGTATGTAAAAAGTTTATAATAGAGGCAGGGCCACAGAACTTCTTTGTCTCCTTCTAGTCTGGATCTGAGTGTAAGGATTATTCCTTCATCCCTAGGTGCAGTACTGATGGAGTCCCCAGAGCCATCTTAGACCTGAACCAAATGTGCCCTATTGGGGTCCAGTTTTTCATTACCTGTGAGTCTCCTTCCTTATCTCACCAAACGAGGCCAGCTTCCACTTTCCTCATATTATCCATTGATATAAGCAGATATCCTAACAGGGATTCCTGCTCTCCATGGAAACACAGAGATTGCACACAGTTTTCTAGACCTTTCCCTGATTGGGTTTGTTCTGCAGGAGACAGACACATAGGTGGACAATAGAGGAAGACTCCTAATGCTGTAGGCCATAAGGTCCCTGGTTTCCATGGTCTCGAGAGAGCATGTAGAGAGGCAGGTGACTGGATCAGATCTCTAGCATTAGGCTTTGTCTGCTTTTGATATTCAGGGTACTGCTTTGACAAGAGAGGGGGATGATTCAACTGTTAATAATGCTTTTTAGCGGTATAACTGCACACTTGTACTTTCTCTGTCCCAGTGTGTTGATAGCAGCTTCCCTGGTGTGCCCTTGTGTGGTAAAGAACTCAGTTTCCTCCATGTGCACACAATGGTATACACTGTTAATCACCAGGCATCTTTTTGGTGTCATCCTCTTAATATGGGCAATGAGGCAGGGTAGTGGATAGAGTTCTGGGTCTGGAGTCAGGAAGACTCATTTTCCTGAGTTCAGATTTGGCCTCAGACACTTACTAGCTGTGTGACCCTGGGCAAATCTCTTATCCCTGTTTGCCTCAGTTTTCTCATCTGTAAAATGAATTGGGGAAGGAAATGGCAAACCATTTCAGTATCTCTGCCAAGAAAACCTCAAATGGGGTCACAAAGAATCAGACATACTGAAAATGACTGAACAACAACCCCTTAACACAATCCTTTAGTTTCTGTTAGTTCCCACAGCTATTATTTCTTTTAGCTGATCACTCCCTTTGTAAAAATTTTTTCCTGTGCTCTGAAGCTCCTTTAAACTTGGCTTGATGGCTCCATGGCTCTGAACCTCTTCTCAGGAATCAACATTTCTAGAGACAGCAACACTAAACTTCAAAAGCCAACTTAGGCTGGTTTGGGCTATATTATGTGGTTGCAGCCAAAAGGTCCCTGTGTCATTCCTCCTAACCTCTCCAAAAGAGCAGACCTATAGGTGAAAATCAAGTCAACAAGGCTCTAAGTTTTCATTGAGCTGCCATCACATGTCCAGATATGCAGAATAATGCCAGCAGCAGGATATAATAGACACTATCTACATTATATGTCCGGAAGAGAGATCTCAAATGCGAATGTTTGTTTTAAATTCATAGTGTTCACATACTTGCACCATTATTACTATTTTTGACTAATGAAGACTTGTAAGTCTGATTCCACATTTATCTGAACAAAGGATTGAATACTTTGGAGAACAAGGGCTCTCAGGTTTGAATTATCAGGCTTGTCTAATAATTGGAAAAGGCTCTGGAATTATGTAGCCATCTTTTCTTTTCAAAGGCTTTTTTAAATATAGAAAACCAACTATAAATATGTAAGAGGTATAATGAGCCACTTGTGAAAGAATGGGAAAATCCCAACATTTCTGGGTTTTCATTTAATTTTCTGAAAAATGAGAAAATTGGATTAGATAATCTCTAATATTCCTTCTGGCTCAAATCAGAAGTTCTTGGTGCTTCTTCTTTCCTGTATGCAATAAAGTTTATGAAATCTACCCTTCTCTTAGTTATGGAACCATCAACCTCTTTGCCCAAAGGAGAAGGCAGATTGGAACAGTCATTGTAGAAAGAATACTGGCTCTGACAAGGGAGGAACTGGGTTCAGTTCAAGTCTCTCTGGGCCTCAGTTTCCTCATATGTATAATTAAACTAGAGTCACTGAGGCTCTGTCTAGCGCTATGATCCTATAAGTGATGAATATCCATGAATGCAATTCCTAAGTGATTCCAAAGGAATTCTACCAATTGCTGTGTTTAACCTTTTCTAATCTTTTCAAGATCAGTGCATTTGAAGGGGCTTCTAGGCCCTTTGTCTAACAGTATAAAACCACAGAGCCTCTAGAATGTGTGGGCTACCTTGTGGTCGGGTTATTAAATCAATCCAAGCTTCTAGGAACAGTTGACCTATAGGGGTTCATTCTCCCAGGTTGGAAAAGAAGGGGACAGAGTAGTTGGTAGTGAAATACTTGTATACATGCATTCTTGTACCCTTGTTTGGGTATATCCACAGTGTTTATACATCCTTTAATAAAGCCTATGGTCAAATCATCTTTGTCTATATAAACTTGACCAGCACATCTTTTTTTCTTTTGTCTTACAGTACCTTGTCCCATACACATAGTACGTGATCAGTAAACATCTATTGACTGAGTGCTTTTGAATGACAAAATATTTGCTGACAATCACTGTTGAGTGAAATGCGGATCATTCACTTCATACCTTTGTCAGGGTTATTCAGCTGGAAAATATCAGGATGCTCAGGATCATCAGGTAACTGTACCATCCATCCAATAATGGAGACTTTTTTCCCAGGTGTGGATTTATACTGGAAGAGACCAAGCATAGTAAAGGAATCAGAGAGCAAGTACGCATCTCACCAACTGTCAAATTCATACAATTTATTAATAATTTATCCCCCCATCTTTGCTGCCACTATTTATCAATCCCTAAGTTACTCTCCCAACTTGTACCTGCCATCAGAATGAACATACTGACCATCTACAAATAACTCCTGAGCTTCTGTTAGGTTCAAGATGCCTTGTGAGATAGAGGTGCCTAAGACATACCCTGTGATCTCATGGATCTAACTAGAGAGAAAGCATACACATAGAAAAAGAAAACCAACAACACCAGGAATTACATGGGAAGGGAGAGAGCATAGTGTGGTTGAGAGATGAGATAGAAGACTGGGTCCAAAGCCTGCTCTGTTACTTCTTAACTGGACAGCCTTAGGCAGATCATTTAACCTCAATGAATCTCAGTTTCCTTATCTTTAAAATGATAGGGTTGGACAAGATGTCTTTTGAGGTTTCCTCCAGCTCAAAATCTATATTCTTAAGACTATGCTGAGGGATTTAAAAATTCATGTTGATAACTCTTCTAACATGTTATCCTTATAAACCTCAACTCCAAAGACTTACTTTTCAGCCACATACTTCCACATTTATGTGTTACTACTGAACCTCTGCCATGTTCAACATAATACAGAGGTGCTTATGATGTATTCTGCACTCTCAAGAAGCTTATAGTCTAATGAGGGAGGCAAATAAAAAATGAAATAACAATATCAAGAAGCATATGAGACTAAGTTTATCTCATGAGACAAAATCACTTTTGAAATTTCACTCACCTACCGCTTCTCTTCTCCTATCCCTTCTTTTCTCCCATGCCCTCATTCAGACAGAACTGAAAACCTTTTAAATTTCGAATCACTAAAAAATTTCGTTGGACCCATTATGAATTTGTCTCTTGATTCCCAGTCTACCAATTATTTGGTTTCACGGACCTCCACTCTTATCTAGTGTGCCATTTTAATAATTAATTATATTAATAATTAATAGTAATAATAAGCACCCTTTGAAACCTCAGTCCTTGCATCTTCTGACATTCCCAATCTTGGAGTCTTTAGCCTTGGGGCATTTTTACCATGAAACTAATTTTTACTTACATGTTTTCTGTCAGTACCCCGTAAGGACTTTGCTCCAAAGTATAGCAGAGTTGATCCTGATAATGTTACCCAGTATCTAGACCACGAAGAAAGCTGGAAAGAAAAAATAGGCAAAGGTGAAAAATAATCTATAATCAATAATTACTTTATTATAAATAATAACTCATATATAAATAGTGATTTACAAAACATTTTTAATTCATATGTTAACATATATTTATAACTCCCATATATATATATATATATATATATATATATATATATATATATATATATATATATCATATACAAATAGTAGACTTAGGTCAAACCCCACCTTCTACAGGAGACCTTTCTTGGTTACCTCCACTGGCAGTGTCTTTCCTCTGAGATGGTCTTCCAAATACTCTTGTATATACACAATTGTTTGCATGCTGTCTCTCCCATTAGATTGTGAGCTTCTTAAGGGCAGGGTTTTGCCCTTCTTTGAATCTTCAGTACTTAGCACAGTACTGGTACACATTTGGTGCTTAATAAATATTTGTTGGTAGACTGGCTGACTAGTACCTAGTAGACTAAGAGTGGTAGCAATCAACTAGGTAGCTCAGTGGGTAGAGTGCTAGGCCTGGAGTCAGGAAGATCTGAATTCAAATCCAGCCCTAGATACTTATTAGCTCTATGATACTGAGTAAGTCACTTAGCCTCTGTTTGTCTTAGTCCACTGGAGAAGGAAATGGCAAGACCACTCCAGTATCTTTGCCAAGAAAACCCCATGGACAGTATTGGTGTGCTATGGTCCACAGGGTCACAAATAGTTGACTGAACAATTAAACAACAATGTAAAATTGAATAGCAATGTAAAATTTATGAGATGATTTCATAATCACCTTGTCAGAAAGCTAATGGGAATATTATTCTTGTTTTGGAGATGAGAAAACTGAGACTCAGAGAGGTCAAGTTATTGTCTCACAATCACATAGCTAGTATTAAAAGATATCTATGTAGCTATATCTAGCTATGTCTCTCTATAGATAAACACACATATAAATCTACATATACATATACACATATTAATTCTTAAACAATACCACTTGGAAGTTGGAAGGTAGAATAAAATCCATGGAGTAATAAAATGAAAAGGGAGTTTTTTGCTCTGTCTTGGTCCTACTTTTTAATCCCTTTAAAATATCATCACCACCCAGGGATAAGATGGGAGAGAGTTTCTCTTTCTCAGACCAAGTCCCTAGATTCGGGACCTTTGGTTCCTCCCTGCTGAGGGAAGGGAGGGGAATGGAGCAGCAAGGGGTAGTAGGAATTGAGTAAATCACACTGTGAATCTTATGACTCTGGAGCTAGCTCAGTTCACTTTCTATTCAATTATGGGTCTAGTCAAATTTCCATCTTGTGAGAATCTTTATTCAATTGTGGGAATTGGGAGAAAACCTTATTGTACTGTTTAAACCTAGCCCTGTATAGTGGGGAAATTGGATCACTTCTATCTCCTATTTAGAGACTCTTAACCAAGGATCTAGGTCATGTGATTAGAAACCTGGTCAGATCTGAAGGTCAGTGCAAAAAGTTTTCTCACAATTGTACATCTCAAGAAACCCATATGTCTTATCTAAAAACTGGCTCTGTACTGATCATTCAATTATTGTTTCCATGTTCCTTTGACCGTATACAGATATGTGGGAGTGTGGGACACCTCTTTTTCTGATTTCAGGAAGTTATACCAGTTCACTATCCTCCTCCCAACGGAAATTCTATAATCATTTACCCAGCAGGGCAGTTGTTGATCTGTACTGGTAGAGGGAATCTCCCATATTAATGAAAATTTATTAACTCCCAAGTTGAATCACTATACTAATTGTTTTGTGGATGTTCCTTATATTCCAAGTATAAATCTAATTTGAAAATAGGGAATACTCTTTTGGACATATTACTGTAGTTGTTTTGCTAAGATTTTATGTAAATGTTTTGCATCAATATTTCTTAATAAGATTGGTCTATAGTTGCATTCTGTTTTATCTTTCATTAGTTTGGATATCAAGATTGTATTGATCTCATAAAAGGAGTTTGGTTGAATGCCTTCTCTTTCAGAATAATGATTATAAACATAAACATTAATTGCTTACTAAGAATCTACTTTTACATCTAGGAGTGGAATCCTTTGGTAGTGACTTAGTGGATTATCTGATTTTTGTATTCAAGACTGGTTCATTTAAGAACTCTCTTCCTTGTTTTGCTAATTTTAGTATTTTATATATAACAGGAGGTTGTTGGTCACTAAGCCCAGTATTTATGAGCATACTCAGAGTGACAATGATGGTCTTTTCCATCTTGAAGCTGGAGAATATAATAGAAATATCTCTGAGAGGGGTTTGGAACAGGTTCTAGTCTGTTAACTGTGTAATGAGGAAGAGCCTTTTTGAGAGTCTTTGGGGTATGTTCAAAAAGCATTGACTGAGTAGACACTTGATTATTTCTCGTGGTTTAACCTCTTGTCATCATGTGATTTCTCCCTGGTTGCCAGTTTTTGGTGGGACCCAGTGATGTTAGACACTCCCTGTGCAAGCCTGACATTTGGCCCTATGAAAATGTACCTTAGTGTTTGTTCTTTTATTTCAGGTGAAGGAGATTAATCTGAAAGGTATGACCTGGTGAGTTTTGAAAGATCAGAAGTCTAGGAGTCCAGGTGTCAAGGAATTGAGTTCATGCTGGATTTTGCAGTCAGACCAACTTTGGGGCTCCAAGAAATAAGGAGTGTCTTTTGGGACCCAACTCAGTGATGGCTGAGATGAGGACTCATTCAACAGAAATCCTATGTTTAGAAGTGAACTTGTTGGAACCAATACTATCTAGATGCTACAACAAGTCTGATCCCACTCTCTTCAGGGACCAAGGTGGTGTAAGAGAGAGATGCCTCCTTCCCAGCTGTTGGGAAGGGGGGGGATAATATTTATATTTGCCAATCTTTGAAGCAAATATATCTTTGTAAAAATTAATTGATGTTATTAGTTAAATGGAACTAGGATGCTAATCATTGATGACTAACAGCGAGGCTGAGGAGAGGAACCAGCTTACCAGAATGAGGGCTCAAACAGAGAGTAGTAGAGGAGGTATCCTAGCCCCACAGTGGTACCTCTAAACATAGTATCTAGAAAAGTAGTACAGTCAGAAACAATTACCTCTAAGTAAAGGCATTTACTAAGATAGTATGACATGAATAATAGCAACTCAACATAGCCCCCCAAAGCTTGGGGCTCGCTCTTCCATAAACACATAGAATTAGGGGAGAAAGTAAATACTAACTTAGAATAACCTGGTAGTGAAACACACATATAGGAGATATATGTGGCCAAAGCAACTCATCACCAGTACTAATAACATGTAGTAAAATATTGATGATTGATGTCTGCTGGTGGACAGAAATTCCCCAACATCTGCCTCCGTGAGCCCCTGGAAGCTGTGACTTTCTGAAAAGGCAGTCTCCCTCCCATTCTAATAGAGTTGGAAAGTTGAAACCTTGAAAAAGGGGAAATGTGAGCAAGTGTCTTAAAGATCCTTATCCTATAATCAGGGTCAGATTGATCAGAACCGTGATGAACTTACATCCCCAAAAGAGTTTGACAGTGGACCACAATTTCCTCAAAAGTTTTCATGGCTAACTTAGAAGCCTTATTTTATAACTCTGGCTAGAAAAAAATGAAATTATGTTTGATAGGCAACCTGTCAGATATTTTCTTTTTACAGATGCAAGTACTGTGTTCCCAAGCTGCAGAGAATAGCCAAGGTGATTAGCTCAGAGACAGACCTTGATAAAACAAACTGGATGTGAAATGAAAAATTCATTCAAGACATGTAATATGATCTTGATGGAGATTAAGGGAGATAGGGGAGGATATGTTCTGCTAGTCAGTCACCAGTGCCAGAAAGATAACATGAATGGAGAATAGAAAATGGACCCAAAGATGAAAAACTGCCTGGATGAGTTTAGACAGTGTCTGTAGTCCTGTGATTAAGGAGGAATTTGTTCTGTCCTGCTGGGGGAGGACAGGCCTTGGGGCAGGTTCTTTGTTATGGTCAGAACAGGAAATATGGAAGAAAGATCCTGCCACTTTAGATGAGCCTCCAGACAAGTCTGCCGGAAGGTTGGTGGGAAGATCATAGCCAGGTGAAAGAAATTGAAATCGAGCAAGAAACAAGTATTGATTCAAATGTGCCTGTTAGGGGGTAGGGGTGGGATATAAAGACAAAAATGGATCAGTTCTTGACTATGAAGAGTTTAAATTCTATTGGTGGAAACAACATACATGCATGTAAGTAAATACAAAATATATACAAGGTAAAGACAAAGTAATATTGTAGGGGAAGCATTAGTAGTGGGGTGAGTGGACTAGAAAAGACATCATGGAGGAGGTGGTAATTCAGATGAACTTTAGGGATTCTAAGAGGCAGAGGTGAGGAAGGAAAGCATTTCAAGGGATGACAGAGAGTGCGTACAAAGGCATGGAGATGGGAGATAGAGTAGTATTATGTAGAAGGAATGATGGTTGAATTGAATAAGATGAAATGGAATAAAGAGAAAATGAATTAGGTAAGAAATTCAATAATCATGATGAAAGGCAGCATTGGATAGTGGATAGAGTGAAGGGCTCAGAATCAAGACAACTTGGGTTTAAGGCCCATCTCTAACAAATACTGGCTGTGTGACCCTGGGTGAGTCACTTAGCCTTCTCAGTGCCTCAGCAACTCTGGAAGATTGAACATTTCAAAGAAAGTAAAAATCTGTAATGCTGGAGGAAATTACTGTATCAATAAAATCACAGTAAGAAAAAATCAATTAAACAATGCTACACACAGGCACCATCCTAGGTACTGGGATGACACCTCTCACACTCCAAGGAAAAAGTTTCTACTCTCAAGGGACTTAGTTATACTAAGGGGAACCAATATATATAAATATACCTGAGGGAGGAGAGAGCATTAACAACCTTGAAGGAAGCTTGAAGTTTAAGAAGCAGTGGTGAGCAGGGATTAATTACTCTAGAAATAGAGGGACAGTTGTTGTGATGGCATGAAGATAGAAGACTGAATGCCTAGTTTGGAGAACAGTTAGCAGATCAATTTAGTTGAATCCCAAGATAGAAGGATCTAAGCATTTAATGGGCATGAACAGAAGGGCTTGGTGTAGATTTGGGTCCCCTGAACTTTGTTGATAAAGTAAGAAATTGAAGAAGGCAGGTAATACTGACTGGCAATAACTGTTTTCAGTTCCTGATTATCTTTGCAGGGGCCCAGTTCTCTCTCTGCTTTTGGGAAATAAAGAGGAAAACTATGAAATTATTCTGGAAGGGTAGGTGAGAGCCTGGATTTAGAGGGCTTTAAATGCAAGGTTGATGAGGTTGTATTTTTTCTGAGAGGCAAAATAAGGAGTCATCAAAGATTTCAGAGGTAGTATGGAAAAATGGCTGGACCACTGAGTCTGAAAGCCCTGAGTTCAAATTCTGCCTCTGACACTTTCTAGCTCTATGACTTTAGGGAAGTTATCTAGCCTGTTAGCTACTTAAATCATAGCTCAGCTGAGATCTGTGTTGCTGTAATGAGTTCCAACTTGTCTCTTAACTGTGAGTCCAGGGTCTTATGCACTATATGATAGTGAATCTCAATATTCCATATCACCTGTCCTTAAAAGAAGAAAGCAATGTGTATAATGCTACTGTACTCCGAGAATCTTGTTGACAGAATTCTGTAGCTGCAGAGACTAAGCTCGGCAGGACTCCCAGGCATGGCTGTACAGCCTGCTCACAGTGCTCAGCTGTGCTGCTTTCACTGATCGCTCTGTGTTGTTGTGATTGTTCCAGTTTGTAGGCAGTGGTAGTCAGGGGCATGTGATGCCAATATTCCCTTGGCATATTATTAAGATTTGACTATGCTCTGTTACTCCCCTTGCCCCCACCCCAGAAACATACACTTTGAGAGTGATTCAGTGAATTCCCTGTATCATCTGAGATTACTACCCTGTCCCTAGGAGGTTGCCATCTAGGAGTTGAGGAAACCTTGCTTCTCATCTCCCATAATGTTGGACAGGTTAATTGTAGTTGTACAGAAACAAGGAAAGTAAATGTAAGACTTATAAGCAGTTGTGACTTGGATGGAGAATAACCCACACAGGCTATGCTGTTCCAACCACACCTGAATCTACTGTAGCATGGCTAGTGTTAATGATCGACATTTATGTAGCACTTTCTTGTTTCCCATGTGCTTTATCTATATTATCTATTTGATCATAACAACCCTGTGGTATAGGTAAAACAGATAGTATTATTTTCACTTTGCAGATTAAAAAAACCAGGGCACAAGGAGAGTATGACTTGCCTAGGGTAAGATAGTCAGTAATTATCTGAGGTAGGATTTTAATCCAGGTTTTCTGTTTTTAATCACCAATTCCTTATCTACTTCACTTGTCTCCCTGGTATTACAATTGCCCCACGGACCTCACCGATACCTTGCCACCTTGTGGAAGTATCTAAGCACTTAGTGGGCATGAAAGTCAGAGCTTGGTGTAGATTTGGGGCTCCTGAACTTCCTGGGAAAGTCAGAAATTGAAGAAGGCAGATAACATCAACTGGCAATAACTGCTTTCAGTTTCTGATAATCTTTGCAGGGGTACAGCTCTCCCTCTGCTTTTGGGAGATAAACAACAACAAAGGGGTGCTCCTGCTCACAGATGTGTCTGTCCATGTCAGTTCTTTGGTTACTGTGGCAGTTAATGGGGTACAGGAACAGCAACTGAAGGAACTGGAGGGAGAGCCCACACAACTGGGCTGGAAAAGCTCACATATACCTGGGTACACAGCAGAGTGGCATTACTTATGCCTATCTCAATATCCCGATGTTCATTGGGTATTGAACCCATGATTATTGAACCTGTGACCTTATGCCCAGGTTATGCAGTTGGATGTGGTTATGCTCTTAGCTTTGAGCAGGTCTCTACTTTGGACACAGCTATTGCCTATAGTGTTGTGAACAGTATATGAGATAACATGTGAATGGTTTTGTAAGCCTTAAAATGCTATAAAGTGTCACATATCATCATGCTATTATTTCCTTGAAATAAAGACTGATGCTTTATTATGACATGGAGGCGATCTTGGATTTTTTATGGCTAAAATAGCAGAAATCAAGTTCTGGCAGGTCCCACTGTGCTGGGGTCATCCAAGTGGAGTTATTGGACTGTGCACCCATAGGGAAGATGAGCCTGGTTGCAGAGAGACTCATTACCAGAAGCTTGGCCACCAGGAGGTGTCTGTTTCCCATCACAGTAGCTCCATTAATTAAGGGAGGGGCCTGTATTACTGGAGGGAGTGCTCTCACCAATAACACCATGGATCTTCAAAGTACTCTTGAATAGCCTTTCCCTGCTGCTACATTTTTATTTGTAGAATTCTAGATATTCTAATGTTAGACTGTTTGGATCTATTTCCAAAAATTTTCCTGTATCTTGCATTTCTTTCCATTGATCTTCTGAGCCCTGTACCCCTCCCCATCCCCCCCAACTTTGATTTCTATGCTTTGTTAAATACTAATTGCACCAAAGCTCAGGAGTGAGCTCATTCTGGAGGGAGAGCACTGATAAGGAATTATAAATATGAAGAAGATATAGGATGTGAAGCAGAATGGAAAAAGAAACAACAGAATAGTTTCTGTTTAGCACAGACTCTGGGGATATTCTCCCAACTTCTACTTGCCCAGGCAGCCTAGCTCCCCAGAAAGCAGGTGGCTACTATGTCTCCCCTTAGAGTTCTAGGGGTAGCCCTGAGGGGTTGGAGGTTGTTCTTCTAAACCTATTAGAGCTCATATGCCCCTACCAGTGTGCTTGCACTCATAATTACAGGTTGATACAATAGTCAAAAAGGGGTATTTATTCATATGGTAACAGGAGTGGCTAAAAGGAGTCACTGGTTTTAAAGATACAGGCAGTCAATCAAAAGGAAGCTACCCCCATCCATATGGTAGGGGACAAAGAGGCCTCCATTTTAGTCAATCTGTTTATGCTACACAAGCTTCTCAAGGGAATCTCCATTAATTGAACATAAGCCTGGGTTACATACAAAATTCAAGGGAAAGTAGGCCCAAGATTAGAGATACCATGTGATGAGGGGGTCATTAGAAGTCCTTTCCTCTTCCTCCTCCTCCTCCTTTTCTACCACCTTCTCACAGTAGCTAACATTTATATAGTACCTCCTTTGTGTCAGGCACTGTACTAAGTACTTTACACTTATTGTCTCATTTGATCCTCACAACAACCCTGAAAGGTAGGTGATATGATGATTACTATTTTTCAGTGGAAGAAACTGAGGCAAATAGAGATGAAGTGACTTGCCTAAGGTCACACAGCTAGTAAGTGTCTGAAGTGAGACAGGAACTTAGGTCTTTCTGACTTCAAGCCTAGAATTACATCCACTATGACATGTGTCTTCTTCTTGGGATACTCATGAAGTCCCCTTTAGGCATGATGTAGGTCAATGGTTCTCAAACTTCCTTTACACTCTTAAAAATTACTGAGGAAACCCCTCCTCTGGTGCTTTTTCTTATGTGGATCATGTCAATCATTATGTGCTTAGTATTATTATGAAAATAGTTTTGACTTCATGAATCCCTCAAAAGGGTGTCAGGAACTCCCAGAAGTCTCTGGACCACACTTTCAGAACTGCTGGTATAGCTTTTCAGATGGACTCCTTGTAGAATCTTGAATTGTGTCTAGTTTGCCCTTATCTCCCAATGAAAACCCTACCACAAATCACTGCAGCTCTGCAGATGTTGCTAAGATGATAATGAGAAAGTCCAAGTAGTTCAGCCTTCTGTAGGTTACAAGGTTTTTCTATAGTCAGAATGGGAGGGAAAGGAAACTGAGGCCAGAGATCTTCTCTCCCTTCCCTGTTCTCCCACCCCAAATGATTCTTTCTCAGGGTCTTTGCTACAGTGGTCCTTGCTACAGTTCTTTGCTACAGTTCTGCTGCTAGATATGGGAATTCTCAGTTCCACACTAGTTCATTGATTTTATATAAACCCTACAAGCTGTAACCAAATCCCTCAACCAGTTTGAATGGACTTCCTGCTGTATTTGGCTGAACTGCTTTTGATTGATTAATTGATTCAAAGGAGGTGCCTAGATTTTGCTTACACTTCTGATTGCTTCTTCTGAGATATGTGCTCACCTGATAAAGGTTTCAGCATTAGTGGGTGAACTGGGGTGGGATAATTGATTGATTCAATTGACACCCTTCCCTCAGTTCTTACATATTCATTAGCTTATTTTTCTGGATATTTATAGAGTTATAAAATTTGCAAAACACTTTATACCCATTATCATTTAAGCCTCAAATCATCCTGTGGGGAGGTATTAAAGGTTTTATTTTATCCAGTTTACAGGTAATTAAACTGAGGTTTAAGGGAGGTTAAGTCACTTGTCCACAGTCAGAGTTAGTGTCAGAGGTAGAATCTGAATCCAAGTTTTCTTGATTCTGAGTTCAAAATCCTATTTAGCTCTTTATTACATTCACTACGGAAAGAAATACATCAAATGGCAAGAGAAACTCAAGAGAAATACAATGGATAACATTGCTGCTACTTGGTTAAAGTCAATATTCTTGGCCTTTTTTAAAATTAATCAGTAAATAGGAGAAGAGCACTTGTATGTATAATCATCCCCCTCACCCTCCCATATAGTTTTGCTTAATTGCTTCCAAGGTCTTGGCCGTTTTGTTTTGTTTATCTGACTGGTCCTGTTTGGAACTTTGTTATTTGGTTGACATTGTTTTTGTTCATTAATTTGCTTGTATTAGCTTTCTTTGGCTTCTTATCCACATGACTGAACACATATATCTGTTGATAATTAAAATGAAATTTATCACTTCCCTCGGATACTACATGCACACAAAATTAGATATATCAAAACATAATGGGTTGCCATGGGATACAATCTGTTTCCCTTTATTCAAGGCTTTCTATCTAGCAAAGTCTGGAATTCAACTTTCCCATTATATTTATACTGGGAATTTTCATTCAGATATAGCTTGGAGAACATTGCTCTGAGGTTCCCGAACTTTCAACTCTGAGGATCCATGATCTAGAATTTCATTCAACAAAATGTGGAGATGGCAACAAACATAAATGTTACTATGGACATGATCGATAGGATCATAGATTTAGAAATGGGTTGGATGTTTGAGGTCATTTTATCGCTGAAGAAACTTGAGAACCATAGAGGTTATGTGACTTGGCAAGGTCACGTAGGCATTAATTAATTGGTATTAAATGACAGGGCCAAACTTTGAACCCATATCTGAGGACTCAAATTCCAGACTCTCTCCAACGTACCATATTTATCTTTGTTTGACTGTATCCCTTCTATTTTCTTCAGCTTCCACTGGCATCTTAAATTCAACATTACATTTTCATAAACTATTTTGACATTTTTTTGTGTGGGTTTTTTTTGTTTATTGTTACTGTATTCAAATCTTCCTTTTATTCCACTCTGTGAGCTCTCTCTAGTCTTTTAAATCCTCCAGTCCCCTTTGCATCCTCCTTAATACGGTTATAGTCTGCATTTCTGCATTTTGCTTTTTCTTTACTACAGAATTCTGTAACTTTGGAGTCAGACTTTTTCTTTAATTTCTTCAATGTTGTGCAAGTTTTCACTTTCTTGCTATTGTGTCTAGTATTTTGCTTTGTTTGTTTTCATCCTTCTCTCTTAGTATTTCTGGAACCTTGGAATGGTGGACCTGATTCCCTTGTTCACTTGGTCTTCTGCCCCAAAATATCTTGGGTTGGAAATTTTAGAAATGTTCTTCTCCTTCCCTGCTGAAGGTAGAGAAGGGGGTGAGAAAGGTCTTTTTCCTTTTCCCCTGCCAGATGAAGTGACTTAACTTGGCTGAATTACTACTGCTCTTCTGCAGTGGTTGTTGCTTCTGTGCCAGGGCGCAAGACCCAGCGGGGGCCTTTGTTGCTGCTCCAAGGTAAACCCAATGAACAAGTCATTATCACTGGCTCGGAACAAACTCCACATGGGTAAAAAGGGAATAGGGATTATAAGAGAGTTCAAAAAAATCAGTTTCATGAGTGAAAAATGGGAAAGGTATAGGTAGTTCATCTAAAAAAGATCTGGGGTTTTTAAGGATCTGCAAGTTCAACAAGAGCCAACAATTTGATATCAGAGCCAAAGAAGCAATGCAATATTAGGTTGCACTGAGAGAAGTACAGAGTCCAGTAAACAAGAAATATTCCCACTGTGCTCTGGTTTAGTCAGACCACAATTGCAGAGTGAGGAGGAGTTCTGGGTACCATATTTTAGAGAGGAGACTGATATTCTGGAAGAGTCTGGAAGAAGGTAACCTCCTCTAGGTTGGTAAAGGGCCTCAGGATCATGCAATGTGAAGATTGGCTTAAGGGATTAAAAGATATTGAAACTGAGGAAGAGAGAACTTAATTGAGAACATGACAACTCAACTATCTTCAAGTATCTGATGAACTACTATGTGTAAGACATTCTTCCTAGCTCCAGAAGACAGAACTAGAAGCACTGCGTAAAAGTTGCAGAGAGGGATAATGCAAGGAAAAACTCCTTCATAATTACGGCAATCCAAATAGAATGAGTCACCCCAGGAAAAGTGGTGAATCTCCTCTCACTTCCAGACTGGATGACAATTTGTTAGAGATGCTATAGAAGAGACACTTCATTGAATGAGAGGATGTCTGAATTTTCCTCCGACTTTTACACACATGGTAAAGAAAATTTTTCCTGGTGACAGTAGGAGAAAGAGAATAATAAAATTGAATGGCTTCTTCTCCTTACCTCTCCCCTGCCCCTAGAGGTTTAAGAGTAGTAATGGAAGGCAGCTAGGTGGCAGAGTGAATAGAGCACCAGTTCCAGAGTCAGGAGAACTTGAGTTCAAATCCAGCCTCACAGAGTTGACATTTATTAGCTGTGTGACCCTGAGCAAGACACTTACTCCCAATTTCCTTACCAAGAAAAGAGTAGTAATGGATATTTCTGAGATCAAAGCATAAAAGAGGGGGTGGGGAAAATGAACCATTAGAGAGAGATTTAGGCCAATTCCCCAATCTCAATAGGTATATAGCAATTCTATTTCTTTATATTCCTGAAGAGTGGGGACTGAGACTAAAGGAATCCTCAGCTGCCATTTGACGGGGTACCTTCCCAAAATATACGGATGATATCAAGAACTCAGCAACTAGGCTCCATAGTAGGGGGAATCAACAGTGGAACTACCTATTCCTAGGGATCCTATGCAGTGCTCCTGACCCATTGGGAAACCTGTGACTGCCAATTTCCAACTTTCAAATTCCCTGATCAGGGACAACAGGTGACTTTATGCTCTAGACCATAGGGAACAGACACTGGAGTTACACTGAACCATGGCAAAGATGTTAGAAAGCTTTGATGAGTACCTTCTCTGGTCAGTTTTAATAACCCATGAGCTATGTCCCTTATGGAACCAGGCTGGAAACAATTCAGTGGATAGTTTTGTTCTTAGAATTTGAAAATTTATGTTTCATGACCCCAAGATCTTATGGAATATGCAGGTAGTCATTTTTTTGTCTAATCTTATTGTATCCAAGGCTGCCTAGAGTTACTTTCTTTAGGTACTTTTCCTGACCCCACAGTTGAAGATCGTCTCCCCTTCCTCAAATTGTTCTTAACCTTTGCCTAGAGAATTTCATTTGCTCTGACCTCAGTCTTCTTTGTGCAGGGTACATAGGTGGTTCAGTGGATAGAGTGCTAGACCTAGAGTCAGGAAGACTTATCATACTGAGTTCAGGCTCCACCTGAGGATCTCCTTTAGTGATTAGTAAATCATTCCCTTCCAAGGCAGTCAATTCCATTTTTGAATGATTCCAATTGCTGAGAAGTATTTCCTCATCTTGAACCAAAATCTGTTTTGGAGATTATTTAGTCCAAGCTCTTCATTTTATCAAGAAAAGAAAAATCTCACTAGGTTACATACCTGCCTGAAGTTCCCAAACTAGTAAGTAGCGGACTGAATGTTAGAACTCAACTGCTCTGACTCCAAATTTTAGCAATCTTTCCATTACAATGGCTGATGAGGTTGCACAGGGATCAGTTGAAGAAAGTTGGGATTTATTTTTTGGCTATGAAATTTCACCTTAGGTTTAGCCCATATTTTGAGTCTATCAAGATCTTTCTGGAAACTAATTATGTAAATGGTATGTTAGTTACTACTCCCAGCTTTATATTATTGGCAGATTTGATAAGCAAGCCCTTTATTGTCTTATCTTCAAAGTCATTAAATATTGACAAGAACACAGTCAAGGACACAATGCTACAATATGCTACTAGAGATCTCTACCAGGGTTTATATCAATCCACCCAAGATCACTTTTGTTTGTGGTTATTCAACCAATCCAACTAATTATAATATCGTCCACCTCACATTTCTCTATCTTGTCCACAAGGATATTATGAAAGACTGTACAATGCTTTGATGAAATCCAGGTATGCTATGCCTATGATCTTTCCCTAATCTACTAGTCTAATAACTCTATCAGAAAAGGAAATGAAGCTAATCCTATATGACCTGTACTTGGGAAATACACAATGACTTACAGTGATCACTACTGCCCTTTCTGAGTACTGACAAACCATTCTCTTAATAGATAATGCAGAATCTGCCTTCTCTTTCTTTGTGAAAATCAGGACTTTCCAGTCCTTTGAAAGCTTTCCCATTTTTTATAATTTTTTAAATAATCAGTGACAGTGGTGGCTATACTGACATACTCTTTCAGAACTCTGAGTTAAATATTATCCAAAGGTACTTACTGCCAGAGAAGAGAACAAAGATAAATATGGGAAGCTATAGGGATGCAGTCGTATCTCTAATCAGGAACTGTTCTTGTAATCAGAGATTACTCAAATTAAAATAGTCGACTTTAAGCAGTAGTAAATGCTGCAGGTCATCAGGAAGAGACTTCATCATCACCATCTGAAGGCATATGGTAGAGAGAATTCCTTCACTAAGTCAATGGTTTGACTATGTGACCAATGAGATCCCTTCCAACTCTAGGATTCTAGGATTTCTTGTATTCTTCATTCTATTTTAACCTAGAAGATGGACTTTACTTTTAAAATTAATAATATATTTTATTTTTATATCATTGAAATTTCTGACTATTTTCCTCCCCTACAAATGAATGATTTCTATTAACAAAGAATAAAAAAGAAAGAGAAAAGTGAAACAGTTCCCACACATACTAGTCTGACAAGGTGCTGTTACATGTTCATAATCTCTCATCTCTTCTTTGGGGCCAAGCTTGACTCTTATAATTAACTGCACAGTTTGGAATTTGTTTTTGTCCTTTCTATTTATATGGTATGTCACTTTCCTAGTTCTATTCATTTCACTCTAAGTTCATTCTCATGCTTCTTCAAATGGTTCATAACCATTATTTCTTATAATATCCCATTATATCTATGGACCACAATTTGTTACCTATTCCTTAGATTATGGGCATTTACTTTGTTTCTAGTTCTTTGCTGAAACAAAAAGTTCTTTTATGAATTTTTTATGCCTTTTTATTGTTCACCTCCTTAGCAGTTTATTGGGGCTTACTTTGGATCTTTTACAGTTTAATTATTTTAAAAGTTTATTTTAACATATCTGATTATGTTTACTTATATTTATTTAGACATGTTTTCCTCCTCCAAAGTTCTCCAGTGCCTCACTGTGGTGTGGAAGTGACCCTGGCTTCTCAAATGCCTGTTGAGAGTAATCTCAGATGGGTCTGAATAAATCGGAAAGGTTTTGAGGACAGGTTTGGTGATAAATTGTTTGTCATCTTGGAACTAGCACAGATGAGCTTAGGGCTACTCATTACTAAAATGATGTTTACAAAGTCTTGGGCTTTAGCAATCGATAAATACCATTTAATAAGATGTGGCAGGCTTGGGACCTGCATCAAAGCAGGGACCACACACAGTGATGAAATCACACAGCCTTGAGGTATTGCAATTAAGTATTTATTTTTTTATTTGGACATCCTAGTGTTCTGATAGAGGATACATATGTCAAATACAGCAATCAGAAGGCTGTTTTTTACTCCTCGTTAGGGTCTCAGCACATGCAAAGAAACTGCCATTTCCTGACTCTGATGACTCCCTTTTCTTAAAGTCCTGTCTTTCTCATGATCAAGTAGGATACGTGTGTATGTGTACCTGTATTTGTGAATACAGGGGGAAAGATATGTAAGAGAGTAAAGAGGATATAGAAGGGAATAGTGGAAAAGTTGTTATTGTTAACATTATAAAAATTGTAAATAGTTGTGGATATTGTTTCATATTGGTTTGTTTGTTATATTAAGTTTAAAAACAAAACTGAGGGGAAAAGAAATAGTGGTTAGGTTTCTAGGATAGCCCACAAAAGCTTATTTGCCTTAGGATATAGCTGAAATACAGAACATCTGCAATGAATAATAGTAACAAATATGACTATTGCAATACTTGTAATTAAGTGGAAAAAAAAGTAAAACTGAATTAAATGAAAAAGGGCTATGGCATATTGACACACAGAAGACTCAGGGTCCCAGTCTAAAATACATGGCTCCTAGAAATCCAGCAGAATTTCAGGCTGAAGTTTACTCCAGAGAAGAATAAATGTAGGCATAAGTATAGCTGGACCTTTGCTGTTTTGTGCATCCAGATCTAGCCCATAACATCCAAGGATTAAAAACAATTGGTATGATTTATATCATCTTTGACATTATCAGTCATACCAGTCTATGGGAAATGGAGGGTGGTACACTGGCACCTAATAGTCTTAGAGAGGATAACAATCTGCCTCCGACTCTAAGGCTTCTTTTCCATGGTAGAAAGAAGCAGGGAGAACCAAGTTTTCTGGGTTGGTGATAACAAATTGGCCTTTACACTGCAGCAGCAGCACTTACTGGGTTGACAGAAGGGGGAGCAAGAGAGCCAGGTGAGATCTAGTTGTGGCAGAGTCATCCATCCTAGGAGGGGATCATTACTTCAGTGGCTTTCCTGTGTGTCTGTGTCTGTGCTTCTCTGTGTCATATGTCCCTGGGAAGTCTTTTGCATTGATCAAATTGCCTGAAATCTTAGGTACAAAGTACAGCAACCTTTTCTGTGAAAATCTTTTCTGATCCCTTCTTGATGCATCTTTCACACGTGCCTGGGTTGGAGGACCCTGACACTGGTGGTCCTGCTAGACCATCACATTCTAAGCACTATGTAGAATCAGGGCAGAGCTTGGAAAGGACTTTGTTACTGTTCTGTATGACCTGATGCCCCTTCTTTCTGAAGGCAACGAAGGTGACTGGTATCACCCCTGGGAATGATACTCTTCAGGAAGGGTATTGTCAAATCAGTTAAATGATTTTAGAAGCTCTTGGACTATAGGTTGTGGATTCTCTCACTTTGTTTGAGTTTACTTACAACTAACTTTTTCAACTGAATACATTTATCTGCCCATTATCTTGGCTGATTCAGGGAAATGTTTTTATGGATTAATCTCCAATGGCACTGAAAACACAGGATTAAAAGAAGGATATGTTCACCAAACAGTGGGTGAGAGCACTTGTATATGATACATATATTTTATACTTTCTCAAATTTGTTGGCCTTCAGTCAATATGAATTTGTCTCCATTTCCCTACAGAATCACTCCTCTTTACTGCAACATTGACTGGTGGACCTCAGTGATTTGGGAGGTGGTGGTCCCCTGAGTGCAAGAGGGCCAATGGTCAAAAGTAACTTGAAGGGGCTGCTGGAGGCCAAGCCTGAGGAAAACTTAGGGCATCCTTGTTACATTCATCCTGTTCCCTGGAAGGAGGGAACACGAGGAGCCTGAGGCAGAGTGAGAATCAGAAGCCACTTTTAGTGATGAACATTCATTCTCATATTAGGTCTGCACTTACCGCAGGCTTTCGTCCTTCCTTGAGTAATGTTTTCCTTTTCAAAGGTCCCTCCATGGTAATGACCCCCGCTGAGTTCCCCAGTGCACAGCTGCATGGCCCTGTGGGACTGATGAGAGGAAGTCATCAAGATTCCTCCACGGAGAGGATGAGAGACAGAAACCTCTGAGCATCTCTCAGAAGTCCTCCGTATCTGGTAGACAGGGAGAGTCACTACTCTAAACTCACTTCTACAGTATGAATGTCTTAAAAATGCAAGCAATTCCAGTTATATCTATGTAGCCACTGGCTTCCAACAATGACCCTTTGTTGGACAAAAATAACAGCTAGCGTTTACTTGGTACTTTAAAGATTGTAAAGCATTTATCTTATATCTTATCTCACTGGGTCCTCACAACTACTCTGGGAGGGAGGTGCTAATTGTTCATGGGGATATGTAACCTATGTAAGGAATTGTTAGCAGGTTCTTTGTAAACTTGAACCAATGGAGCAGAAACTCCTAGAAAGTGGTCTATGGTTAATCTTCATGAGATTTCTAGCTTAAAGCAATGAGGAGAGTGGGGCTGACTTATCCGTATCTCTTGACAAGGCTATCTGAAGCTCATAGCCCCCTGGAACAGTGAGTGACATGACCACAGGAACGCGGCTCCTGACTCATGCTCAGGCCTTCCTCTAATGCCAAGTTTCACATCCTTCCACCCCAAGGGTCAGGGTGTCTCCCTAGGCTGCTCTGGGAGTTTCCTGGGCAGCCTACTATTGGAACCTTCTTAGAGAACTGACCTGGAAAGGACAGAGGCCTCAGTTTGCATGGAAAATCCAGAGGGGGCAGGCAAAGCATAGGTAAAAAACAGGGGAAAATGAGACCAAAGAGAGGAAGGGTCACATTGTAAACTTCCAGGACTGGTTAGCAATGTTTTCCCCATGAACTACCCTCAGCTGTTTCCAGGAACCATTCTCCCCTGCCTTGCAGTCTTACATCATTTCCCATTAACCACGCAGATTCATTGCTTCACAAGATTTTAGAGATACGGGGAAACTAAGGGGTCTAGTCAAAAGCTAAGGTGTGAAGGGGTTCATTGCTTTGTGATCCAGATAACAATCAGGATCTCAACTCAGGTCTTCTAATTCCAAATCTTGGGCTCTTTTCATAACACCATGAAAACACTTTCACCTGTATCTCTCACTAAGATGCTGGACAGATGGGTTTCTGGGACTCTGCTAGCTTCCAGGGCTGACCAAAGAGTACTCAGGGTACAGGGCTGTAAGCAAATAGGCATGGAACCTGAGGAGCCAAGTGGCTCTCGCTGTCTCACATGCATTGTAGATAGCTTTCAACAACACAGACCAGCTCTAGTGCTCATGGTAATTAACAAAACCCAGAGCAGCGGAGCCCATAAGTGACTGACTGACACATAAGGTATTGGGTAAATAAGTGGACAGATGGAGAATCTCCTACTCCCTACAACCTTTACCTGTAGACACAGCTCCGGGTCCTCGGAGAGTTCCGAACTGGAACCCGCCAATTGGGTCCCAAGGTAGCATAGAGTCGACCCCTGTTGACAAATGGAAATGGATTTGGTTTTAATATCCTACTATTATAATTCTAGGGACATAAATCAAGGGAAAAGACCCTGTCCTGAGTACATCGGAAAGTCATTGGCATAGCCCTTTTACCACTTTGTGGCTCTGTTAAGTAAGCAACACACCTGGCGAAGCCTGCTTCCCACTTACAGCTCTAGGAGCAGCAATTGAATTTAGCTTCATCTATTTATTCTAACTTTTTATTGAAACAATTCATTTTCACATCAGCTTTCCCAATCTATTTTCCCCATCCCCACTCCAATTCAGATAACCATACTTTATAAGAAAAAGGAGGAAAAAAAGACCGGTTTAGCAAAACTAACCAACAAACCAAAATCTAAAATCAATTGTATTCAGTACTCCACATCCATAATCCTCTACTATAAATAATAAAGGAGGATGCCTTCTCATACCTCTTCTTTGAAGGAAATTCATTTTAAAAGATATATTTAAAATGCATCCATAGAGATTATAGTTGGGCCTAATTAAAATGATGATATGATGATGATGATGATGATAGCTGACATTCATATATGGCTATAAGGTTTGCAAAGTACCAGATATTTATTATCTTGTTTGATCCTAACAGCCCTGTACAGTATGATATTGTTCTCCTTTTACAGATGAAGAAACTGAGGCCCAGAGAAGCTAAGTCAATTATACAGGGTCACACAGGAATGTTCTAGTCCATGTTTAATTACCAGCTCTACAGTAAAAAAATGCACATATGACACCCATTATGTTGTAAGTTCTATGAGGGCACTTTGCCTCTTTTGCATCCCCAGTGCTTAGCATAGTGCCTGGCTCATAGTAGGTTCGTAATAAATGTTTACTGAAGCTTAGTCTGCATTATGTACATTTTCTCCATCATTATCTTAAATCAAGCCCTGAACTGTAGCATTTGCTCATTTCTGGGGTGTAAATATTTATACAGAAAATTGAACAGCTGGCTCTTGGGAGCTATGACAAGATGACTCCACACACCTGTCACTAGTAAGTGGTAGAAGCCAGATTCAAGTATAGATCTCTCATGACTCCCAAACCAGGACCCTATGCACTAGAGTAGAGAGGCTGGATTGGCAGGATCTTATAACAGGGTTCTACAAATTGTTAGGCCATTTGGGGATACTTCTGTTCTCATTCTGGAATATGGTTAATTCTGTTTCTTTCAGCTTCACAGAATATTAGAGCTGGAAGAGAGCACAGAGATCATCTAGTGCCACCATCTCCACCATTTTTACAGAGGAAGACACTGAATCTTGTCCATAATGCTAACACAGAGTTCCTTCAATCATTTTACATATAATTCCCCTTAATTGACTGTGTCTTACTAATGTTTATCACTGAAACCTTTCAACTTCTCTTAAATATCAGCCATCCCACCTCGGATGGTAAATTGAGAAGCCATTTGCCCAAGTTTACCTGTGTGAGTCCTAGTAGAATATGGTCTCGAGTGTTTATGTCAGGCATTATAGGTAATGTTTATATTTCTATTGCATGAGGTTTTAAAAAAAAAAAACTTTCTTTACAATAAACCTATGAAGTTGGGAGTGCAGGTAGCATCACCCTCATTTTTCATATGAGGAAACTGAGGCTCAGATAGGGAAATTGGCTTGCTCATGTCACATACCTACTAAGTCACAGAGCTAAGACACCTGATACACTGTCTCAAGGTCTAGGATTCTTTCTATTGATCTTCAGAATAATCCTGTGAAGCAGGGAGTACAAGTACCATTTTATAGATAAGGAAACAGAGGTTCAGAGATGTTGTGACTTACCCAAAGTCACACAGCTAGTACTTTTTTTTTTTGCCAGACTTGAACCACTCAGGAGTCTTGACTCTAAGTCCAGATCCCTTTTCACTATACTATTCTGATCCTGGATAAAATGTCTTTGTTTAAGAGAACTGCCCTCCCCTCTTCTCTCCTCTCCTTTTTTCCTTTCCCCCCTTTTCCTTTTCACCTTCCTCTTCTTTTCATTTCTCTTCCTCTCCCTTCCTACTTCTTTCATCTCCCTCTCTTTCTCCATGTCCCTTCTCCCTGCCTCCCTCTTCAACGTTTACCCAAAATAAAACAAACAATTAAATCTCTCATGCATGCAGAACACAATGTTCTGTGCTGAGGAAGATGAATTTGAGATGACACTGTTTCTGACCTGAAGAAGCTTTCAGTCAAGTAGTGGGATAAGACACCAACACAGTTCACTGTTATATATCAAATAGATGACAAATCAAGTGCTTTAGAAAATTACAAAACAGGGAACAAAGTGCTAGATTAAATGTAAGGGGAAAGGTTGTTGGGGAGGGAGGAGACTGGAAATTGGAAAATCTCCTGGAAGACATGCCATTTTCTTTGGATGGATGGGAATTAATAATTCAATGAAACCCTCTCCAAATGTAAGGAACAGCTTTAAAAAATGTGTGGGGGATAAGCTTAATTCATGTCATGAGGCAAGGAAGACTGGGAGGAGAGGAAGACAAAAAGGAGTCCAGTTTGTCTGGAGCCCAGAATGTATGGAAAGGACCACTTGGAGACAAGGCTGAAAAAGTAGGATAACATCAGGTTATGAAGACCCTTAAATACTAGGTAGAGGGCTATTGACTTAGTAGACAATAAAAAGCTCCGAGAGGTTTTTAAACAGGGCAGGGACATGCCCATATCTATGTAGGGGAAGGATTATTCTTCTAGCAGCATGAAGGCTAAATCAGAAGATACAGAGTCAAGGCAGAAAGACCTGAAAGAAGGTTATTGCAATATCCTTGAAGGGTGGAATCAGGGTTGGTTACAGTGGGAATAGAGAGAGAGGAAGACTTGGATTGGAGAGATGTTTCAACAGAACTGGTGGCTGGTTGAATATGAAAGGTGAGGGAGAGAACAATTCAAAGTTACAAATATGGACACTGGTCACAAACCTGGGCTGAATGGAGGAGCCACAGATAGAAACAATGAAGATGGAAGAAAGAAGATTTAGGGGAGAAGATAAAGAGCTTGGGTTTTTAGATATGTTGACTTTATGTTGCTGGTGGGGCTGTCCTGTAGGCAGAACTGGAAATACAGATTTGAGAGTCATCAGCATAGAGGTGGTAGTTGAGGCCATGGAACTAAGTGAGGTTGCTAAGTAAAAAGGCACAGAGAAGATCAAGGCCAAACAATTAAGGAACATCCACATTGGGGTTGGGAAGAGTATGAGAAGCTAACAAAACAGGGAAGGAAGGACTAGTCAGGGAGGAGAACCAGGAGAGTGCAAAGGCTTTGAGGTCAGGAAAGAAGAGAGTATGTAGTAGAATGGGGTGGCCTACAGCATGAAAAACTACAGAGAGGTCGATAATTGCTTATTTTTATATGATTTTTTATTGCAAGTAAGAAAAGATTTTATTTTGGGTGGTAGGAAAAGAGAAAGATAAAAAAGGATGAATGGGGCAGACAGCTTATTTGCTGGATGCCTTCTAGAATTTCTCACTCTCATCTTTGCCCTCTATGGAGTCTGTGCCTATTTCCTCATAATCCTTCTCCAGAGCAGCCAAATCTTCCTGAGCCTCCAAGAATTCTCCTTCCTCCATGCCTTCACTCACATACCAATGCACAAATGCCCAGTTGGCATACATAAGGTCAACTTTGTGATCTAGATGGGCCCATGCTTCCACAATGGCTGTTGTGTTACTCAGTATGCATATGGCCCACTGTACTTTATCCCAGTCTCCACTAGGTACCACAGTTGGGGGCTGGTAATTGATACCAACCTTGAAGCCAGTGGGATACCAGTCTACAAATTGAATGGTTCTCTTGGTCTTAATTGTGGCAATGGCGGGATTGACATCCTTGACATCCTTGGATTGACATCACCTCAATACTGCATGCAATAGGCCATGTACTTGCCATGACATGGGTCATACTGTACCATCTGGTTGGAGGGGTCAAAGCCAGCATTGGAGATCTCTGCTATGGAGAGCTGTTTGTGATAGGCCTTTTCAGCAGAGATAATGAGTGAGTAGGTGACGAGGGGGAAGTTGATTTGAGGATAAGGTACCAGGTTGATCTGGAACTCCATGAGGTCTACATTGAGGGCACCGTCAAAGTGCAGGGAGGCAGCGATGGAGGAAACAATCTGGTCAATGAGCTGGTTGAGGTTGGTGTATGTTGGGCACTCAAAATCCAGGTTCCAGTGGCACATGTTATATGTTGCTTCATTGTCCACCATAAAGGCACAGTCTGAGTGCTCCAGTGTGGTGTGAATGGTTAGGATTGAATTATAGGGCTCCACTACAGCCCTATAATGGGTGAATACTTGTGGGTCGGGGTAGATGGCAAACTCCATCTTGGACTTCTTGTCACAGTCAACAGAGAGCCTCTCCATCAGCAGAGAGGTGAAACCTGACCTTGTGCTGCCCCCAAAGCTGTGAAATGTCAGGAATCCCTGTAGCCCTGTGCATTGGTCTGACAGTTTTCAGATGTGCTCCAATACATGATCAATTATTTCCTTCCCCACAGTGTAATGGCCCCGGGTATAGTTATTAGCAACATCCTCCTTGCCAGAGATCAGCTGCTTAGAGGGAATAGCTGTTTATAGATTCTAGTCAGAACCTCATCTATTACTGAAGGCTCAAAGTGTACAAAGAGCACTCTGGGAACATATTTGCCAGCTCCAGTCTCACTGAAGAAGGTATTGAAAGAATCACCACCCCCCTCCAAGATCCTGTCACTGGACATGGTACCATTGGGTTCAATACCATGCTGTAAGCAACATATTTTCCAGCACACATTGCCCATCTGCACTCCAGCCTGGCCAACATGGATGGAGATATACTCATGCATGGTGGCTCCAGTGTGTAAAGATGGAAGGGTGCTGTTGACTGTAGACAGGTTACAGGTCTCTGCCAGTGGAAATCCCTATATAATGTTTTAAGGCTTGCAAAGTACTTTACAAATATATCATTTGATCCTTGTAACCCTGGGAGGTAGGTGCTATTATCCCAGTTTTACAGATGAAGCTGAGAGGTTAAATGACTTTCCCAGTGTCACCAAGCTAGTAAATGCCTGCAGTTGGAACCGAACTCAAGTCTTCCTGACTCCAGGTCCAGGGTTCTACCTACTGTGCCACCTAGGAGCATAAGAACTAAAAGGGGTCATTTTTTTGGAAGTTGTTTGAGAGAGTAGTTTGAATATTAGCAGAAGCTAAAGCTGGACTGCAAGGGGTTGAGGAGAAAATAGGCAATGAGGAGGTGGAGGCACTGTTAGAGATATTTCCCCCCAAGAAGTTTAGCTGTGAAAGAGAGTAAAGAGATAGGATGGTTAGATGGATAGGAGAGAACCACATAATCTTAGAATTTAGAGTGGGAAGGGAGCTCAATGGCCATCTAGTCCCCCCATATGCCAAAGGAGCATCCACTAAAAACTACCCAGCAAGTAGCCATTTAGACTCTGCTTGAGGACTTCCAGTGAGGGCAAACCCACCATTTCCCACAGCAGACTATTCCATTTTTAGACAGCTCTGATTATTAAGGCAGTTTTTCCTTACATCAAGCATAAACTTGCTTTTTTCTAACTCTTACCCAGTGCTCCTGCTTCTGCCCTCTGGAGCCAAACAGAATAATCCCTGTTCCACATGACAATCCTTCAAATACTTGAACACACTTATCATATTCCCCCTTCTACTTCTTCCTACCCCTTCTCCCTGTAATGTTCTTTTCCCTAAGTTAAACATCCCTTCTTCTTCAACTGATCTTGGTATGACATGGAGCTGAGGCTTTTTGCCTTTTTGGTGGTCCTTCCCTAGGGCACACTCTCTAGCTAATTAATGTTCTCCTTAACCTGTGGTGCCCAGAACTAAACACAATACTCCAGAGAGTCTGTCCAAGGCATCTGCCTAAAGAAGGAATATCACATCTTTGTAACTAGAAGCTGTACCTCTTCATGAAAACCAAAATCACATGAGTTACTTTGGCTGCCACATTATACTGACTCATAATGAGTTGTAGTCCCCTAAAATTACCAGGCCTTTTTTTTTTTCAGAGAAATTGCTGTATAACTATGCCTCTTCTCATCCTGTACTTGTAGAGTTTATTAAAATTTTTTTACAAGCATTTATTATCTCTCTTCCATTGCTTTCTAAGTAAATAAAAGATGATAAACCCCCTGGAAAAAACACTCATAATAAACATGCATAGTCCAGCAAAACAAATTTCCACATTAGCCATGTCTAAAAATGCATGTCACATTCTTCATTTAAGTCTATCACCCTTGGGCAGGACGTGGGTGGGTTTCATCCCCAGTCCTCTGAACTCATTGTTTAATCATTGTGGTGATGAGAATTTCAAAGTCTTTAAAGTCATTTTTCTCTAGAAAGCTGTAATTGTATAAATAGCTCTCCTAGTTTTTGTTGCTTTACTCTGAATCAGTTCATTTCCTCGGAAACTGTCCACTTTGTGATTTCTTATAGTACAATAATATTCCATTACATTCATATACCACGTTTTGCCATTTCCCAGTAGATCAGTACCCCCTAAATTCCAGTTTTGTGCTACAACGAAGAGAACTGCTATCAATTTTTTTTTTACATATAGGTTCTTTTCCATTTTCTTGGAGAATAGGCCTCTTAGTAGTATAGCTGGGTCAAAGGGTATTCAGAGTTAAGTAACTTTTTGGCTGTAGTTCCAAACTGCTTTCCAGATTGCCTAGACCAATTCATAGCTCCACCAACAGTACCTTAGTGTGCGTGTTTTCCTACAGACCCTCCATCATTTGTCATTTTTCCTCTTTTGGTATCTTTGTCAATCTGAAGAGTGTGAAATAGAATCTCAAAGACACTTATATGTTCATTTCTCTAAATATAAGTGATTTGGAACACTTTCCTCCAGATAGTTATTGATAACTTGGATTTCTTCCTTTGAAAACTGCCTCTTTCTATCTTTTGATTATTTCTCTACTGAGAAATCACTGTTCTTAATCTTATAAATTTAAATCACTTCCTTCTATATCTTGATATGAGACTTTTATCAGAGAAACTTGCTGTCAAAGTGATTTTTTGAAGCAAGTGTAAGAATTGATACTTATTTCATTTAATTTTCTTTTTTAGCTGAATGTTCTAGCCAGCCTGTTAGCTATCCTAACATGTGTGTCATCTGAAAATTTGATGAGCATGCCATCTATGTAAAACAATTCCCATCTTTTTCTTTCTTACCTCCACATCCCAAAATTCCTAATATCCTTCAAGACTTAGAGGTTCAAGCATCTCCTTCAATGTGATCCAACTAGCGATTGGTGCTTGTCCATCATTTTGCACCTATTATAGAAATGCATACATGCAATATGCATGTATGCACACATACATATGTAGTATGTATGTAAATATATACATATAGGTATATTGTGTAGGTGTGTGTGGATATATTACAATGCATATATTCATGTACGTATATATGTGTATGTTTAATGTCTATATGTGTGTTTAATACACACACGTGTATATATATAATGTACATACACACATATATAAATATAAACAAACACACATGTTGTCTCTCCTAATAGAATTTAAACTCCTTGAGATCAAGATCTATTTCACTTTTGTCTTTTGCATCCTCACTGGGCCTTGCCTCATCCAAGCATTATTTTCATTTGTCTATTTCTTGAATTTATTCTGTTAAATAAAACATTTGCTGGATTATGTATTATTTCTCAAAAACAACTGTGGTCAAACTTGTCTTTGTGTTGCCAGATGACTCTTTGTTTGTGCTATTAAGGTGTATTGGGAGCTTCATAGCAAAAGGGACTTTTCCTAATGCAGGGCTGGGAGCTCAACCCCCAGCCCGTTGTTAGAGAGTTTTGTTTTCTGAGGGCATAAGGATAAGTCATTTCATAACTACCTTTCTAAGTACAGAATCACTATGAATTTGAGGATAAATCTACTTCTAGCTACAAGTCCAGATTACATTTCTGATTTTGCATAATTCTTGCCGATGTTTTTACATAACCTTCAACAGAATTTCTACCCTCCTTTCTGGAGGCCTTCCTTTGGTTCATTTCGTATCTCAGAAGAACCAGTGCTCTACCGAAGCTATCTTTTATCTCTCATTTTCATTAAATAATTGACTCAACTTCTTTCCCAGGAAAGCACATCCTTGATGATGTCCTTTTGATGTTATATTCCTGGCCTACAAGTGAGAATGAACAGGAAAGCAACTGAGTCTTAGGGAAAGAGGTTCCTGAATGAAAGAGTAATCATCTGAATCAATACCTTAGAAAATGACCCAGGCTTTATTAGGCTCAGTAAATGGGGTCTAGAACACTAAGTGCAGAAGGGGATGAAAGGGGCTGGTTAATTCTCACAAGGTCCCCCTGCCTCACCTAGCATTCTTCTATGGCTACAGTGAGCCAGCCCCACCCCTCCCTTACTCTGCCATGTTGGCATTGTCTGGGACAGATACATATCACTTGTCGTGGGCAAGTTTTCATTGGTAGCATGCTTCAGCCTGCTTCCACCCACCATGTATCCTCCCACTATCCTTTGGGTTTTCATTTTGGTTCATTGGCACTTCATGATTTGAAGTCATGCAATAGCATCTGGAAAATATTGCCCAGGTGCAAATGGTGTTAGGCTTGTGCTTATCTCTTTTGTCAGCCCTTTTGATAACCAAAACCTGTCTCTGCAATTTCTACCCATTGTTCTCATTTCTGCCCTCTAAGGCAGGTAGAACAAAAAGACTCTCTCACATGACAGCCTTTCACAATACTTAAAGACAATTTGTGTCTTTCCAAACTCTCCTCCTTATGTCTTCTTTCCTCCAGTTCCTTCACCGGACCCTGGTATGGCCTGGACTCCAGACCTTTACGCCATTGTGATTTCTTCCCTTTGAATACTTTTCACATAGAACAGGATCATAGATTTAGAGCAGAAAGGGGACCTAGAGTTCATTGAATTCAGTCCCATCATTTTATATATAAAGAAACTATATATATATTATATTAATATATTATATTAAATATTATATATTTATATATAAAAATTTATATATAAATTATATATATATAAAGAAATGTCCTCTGATCCCAGAGCCAGCATTCTTGTCACTGCACCATATTGTGAGGGTCATTTTAGGAATGAAGCACCCAGAGCTGAACATAACATTGCTCTGTGTGTGTTCTGACCAGAACAGAGGCACGTGGGACTCTCAGATCTTGTGAGTATAAATACTCTGCCTCTCTTATGAGCTGAAAGGAACAGTGATCACCAAGAGTAATATACTGGTGTGAGGAAAGATTTCCATTTGCAGAACCTTATGCTGTTAGTGGAACCTAGGCTTGGGCCAAGTTCTCCCCTGAAGCTTCCTCCTGCCCTTTGTTACCAGCTGTGAGTTGGACCTAAGTTGCAAAGATTTCAGGGCTTGTCTTGGGAGGCTTCTGCCCTGGGAGCTTTGTGCATTTTTGCCCCAGACAAGAGAAACAATTAAAGCCAGGCTGGCAAAGTGGGACTGAGCTCACCAGAGAAGGCAGGTGGTCTTTGGAGACTGCCTCCCTTGAAGTGGTGATTTATTCTCTCTAGAGTAATCCAAGACACTCTAGGATATACTCCTGTCAACAGATCTGGGGATGCCAACTAAGTCTTGATCCAAAAGAGATGGAATTTCTTGTTTTCATCTCCCCTTCCCTTGAACAATCCTGGAAATCCTTCCCTCCATTTTCTCCCCTGTTTACTTCCTAGAAGCCTGGCTTCTGGAAGGTTACATAGGTAGCAAATGCCAGAGGCAGGAAGCTTTCTGACTTCAGAACCTGTACTCTTTCCTCTGCACCAAAGATCTCCGTTCACTTCTTAGGAACCCTTATCTCTGGTTCCAAGTACTGACCCCTGAGGAGAACACAGTCATATAGACAGGCTCTTGGCTAAGTTTTTGAAGCCCTTCTAGTGGCTTTCAAGAGATTTTGTAGCATTCTTCAGTCCTGACAGCTATTCGGTGGGTGTACTGCACACACATCAGCTGTTCCATGCTGTTCCTAAAGGGAGGCCAAGGAGACAGGCAGGTCCCTGCTGGTGGGACTGAGGGAAGCTCAGGGTGTTCAACCCACACTCACCTTTCCAGCCCTGAAGACAGCTCTTCACTAAACTCTGAGCTTTCACTACTGCCTAGAAAAGGAACATAGGTAAATGAACATTTCACATCACAGCCGGTGATAATGCTCTGGCCCTGGGGATTCTAAAGGAAGGCGCTTGAGGTAGGTCAGGAGAAGAGTCAGAGTTTTAGATCCATCCTGTTAAATTCTAGAGAAGTAGTTTAGAAGTCACATACTTTTTTGGAGGGTGACAGTGAAGGTGGGAACAAGGAATGGTGGTTTGATTGCTTTTTCTATCTTCTGTTGCCCTTCCCTTAAAACCTTCCTTAGTGCCCTGAAGGCAGGTGGAGTGATGCCTGGGTCATATATTCTCATTTTCCCCCTTAGTATTTCTAATACTGGGGGAACTAGATTTGTCCAGAAATCTGCCAATGGTGAGTAGTAATACACATTAGCTACTTCCTCTTGGAATTCACCTACCCATCAGCATGGGTTGGGGGACATGTATGCTTTCTTAATCCTTTGATTTAATTTCCCAGAGAGCTGAATATGAAAAGACCTTTGGATTGCCACAAACAAGGATGGAGGATATTTTCATCATGGAAACACGGGGCAATAGTTACTGACAATTTTTCTGAGAATACTAACCTTTCTCTTATCTTGAGGTTGCCTATAGGAAACACATTAAAGTAGAGAATATCTTAGGTCTCTATGAATGTATTTAATGAACCACTCCTCATACTATGGTTATAGAAGTGATATTATTGGCAAGAGGGCTGCCTGAGGTCTTAAGTAAAAGGCTGAAGAATGATTACTTTGTGTCAGCAAAGTCACCAACAGCTGCCTTCTTGACAACAATCCCTGTTCTCTTAAACAAACCCTCATTAGAGGTTGTAGGAACTTAATACCTCAGGTGAAGAAGAGCCTTACCTGGGTTGGTAAGGAGAGTCAAGGCTTAAATGCATCTGTATCCCTTGATAGTGTTCTATTTGCTTGGCCTGATCTAACCTGGTTGCTGTTTAAAATCTTAGGTTTTAGCAGCCACTGAGCTAAGGCAATAGGGATGGAGGAAATGGCACAAGGTTGATAGGAACACATGGCCCTATCCTTGGCCCTTGCACTAGCAAGTCTTCTGGGTAGAGGGCACTGCAACACAGTGCCTGGGCTGGAGCTCAAAGCTTCTCAGTCTGAAAACTGATCACTTCTTTTTCAGCTAGCTGTCATGCCTTTATGATTAGGACCCTTCACCAATGCTGACAAAGCGTAGAAGTTTAGGAAGGACATTTGAATGTAATTCTTAGGGCTGACTGGTAAAGAAGGTGACTCCAGAAAGGACTACAAGATACTCTTTTTGGTTAAAAGTTCTTGTCTTCCCTTTCATTCTGCAGGACTGCTGGGGACTGTGGGCAGGTCTAAAGCTTAGGCTAGGGATAAGGAAGAAAGAGAAGGAAGAAATATCAGAAGAGGAAAAGAAGAGGAGGGGAGAGAAATTGGGAAGGGAGGGAAGGAGAAAGGGAGAGAAAGAGGGAGAAAGAGAGAAACAGAGGGGGGAGGAAGAAGGAGAGAGAAAAAGAAGAAAATCAGAGGGAGAGAGAGAAGTACAGAATAGAGATGAGAAGAGAGGTTCCCACAATGGCTCTTGGATGTATAGAGCCTTATTTAGAGCCCAAGGAATCAGAGCCAGACTAAAATCCCTTGTGACTTCTCTGGGGGGAGTGATAGTACAGCAACTTAGAAATGGCACTGAAGATAATAGGATATTTCATCTTTACATTGAAAATTACTTAAAAGACTCCTTTAGAAAAAGGGATAGGGAAAACAATATAGTTAATGTATTGCACTTCATACAGTCTGTCTCATTCTCTGACTCTGCTTGAAGTTTCTGAAACCCAAGACTAGACTTTGAATATTCTCTATTTCAATGATTCCAACTTGGTCATGGTCAATCAAGAGGTCCTGTTCCTAATTCTATTTAGAATCCTAAACCTTGTTTGATAACAAGACCCAAAGGTAGGGACAGACAAGAGGAAACCATGGCCTCTCAATCCCTTTCCTCTTCACATTCCCTTTGAATAGACTGGTAGGGAGAGGATGCTCCCATACAATGTTTAAAGATGTCTTTTATCTTGACCTCCTTTGATACCTAATGGAACCATTATCAAATGATGTTGCCATCTTTTGGGTTGGGTTTTCAAAGGATTAGACCAGCACAGAACAAGCTCTGGTAGGTCCTATCAAACTGAAAAAATATTTGGATATTAGTCAGTGAGAGACTGTGTCTGCCATCTGAGGACCAGTCTTAGATGAAACCAGAGGGTTTGGCCATGACAACTAATGAAGATAGTCCTCTGCAGCGTGGTGGCTTGGAGTCTGTAGGAGATGAGGGGGTAGCCACACCAAGGCAATCAAATCATAGACTGTAGAAGTACTGAAGTGAACAAAAAAAATAACATACTTTATATCAATTCACTGGACTTTCAAAAAAATGGTGACTCGTTCTTTCTCAATTCAGTACTATTACAGAGAATTCCTAAGAGGGGACCTTCTTGACTTATACTAGTTCAGAGGGAGCCTCACTGTGACAATATGCAGCTCATAGAGCATATGTTAAATTTGTGGGGTGACATTTTTGCTCCTATGTACCAGATTGTCTCTGTGAACAGGCTTTACTCCTTGGAATGAATGATAATGAGGACTCCTGCATCCTGCCAATGTGATCTGATTCCTTTCTGCAAAGTTTTTAGGACAAACAAAATTATGTGATGTGGCAACATGGGGTGCCTTCAATTCCCACTGTACCCTAGAGAGTCCTCCCTTAGCTCTCAGCCCATGAGCTCCTGGGTCTGCTACCACCCAGATTCAAAATGCCTGCCTGGGGGGAGAAGTTATTCACCAGAGGGCTGGGTCACTGAGGGAGGATAGAAGGCAGAAACACAGATAGACAGACAGGCGGGCACATACACAGATTATAGAAGCAGCAGGGACAAGGAAGGTAAAAAAAACAGCTAAAAGATGGTCACTTGTTTAAAGCAAATGATGCTTCAGTTATGATCCATCTAATTCACATTCCCTTGGCAGGCTCTGAATGGAAAGTTCTGTCATCAGAATCAAACCACCTCTGCCTGGGCATCTGGCCCCTGGCCTGAATCCGGAACCCACACAGTCCTTCCCCAGTTCTTAGGCCACAGACTCCAGTCAGCCACTATCTAGACATCCTCTCCACTCTGCTCTCAGGCCTGATCCCCACCCTCTCAATATGCAGTTTCCTTTCCATTGGCACAACAGTCACCTTCTCGGAGCAGGTTCAGAAAAAGTCCATTTGACTTGAAAAGGCTTTCTCCAAATTAGATCATCAGATTGTTAGCTCTTTGAGGGCAGGGGCTATTTTTGCCTTTCCTTGTGTCCCCAGTGTTTAGCACAATGCCTGGCATATAGGAAAGCTTAATAAATGCTTGTTGACTTGAGTCTAAACTTTTCTCATTTAGAGAAAACGCAGATACCTACAGGGAGCTCAAAGTGCCCGAGGGATGTCTCTGCACAGGGCACTCCTGAGATTTCCTCTGACTCAGACTGTACTCTGAAGTCTTAGGCCAGCTTCTTGGGGTAGAATTTTGAGGCTGGTAAGTATTCCAATCCCTGCAAAGGATGTTAAGAATTCCTTCTGAGAATAATAACAGCTTGTTGCCTGTGTTCCTGGTGAGGGACAGATAGGAGCTAGAGTAAGGAGCCCAAAGAATGGGCCACGGCTGGTCGGCTGGGCTTTACTGATGGCAGACAGAGTCTGTGAACTCAGCCCAGTGCTCTCTTGGGAGTGTGGCCATCTCCTACTGTTGCTGCTCCCTTGGAGAAGTGATTCCTCTAAGGCCGTCAATGGCTACTGCTTAGGATTGCCAACTCTTTGGCATTAGCCAGTGCGGCTGATATTATGGAAGTCATTTGCTTCTTAACAAGCTGGTGGATTATGGTCAGTACTTTTTCAGTTTTGATTTTGGCAATATAACTTCTGTCCTGACTGAAGCACAACTGTACCTAGCCTGGATCCAGATGAACACTTCTGGAAGGAGGGGAAAGGCTCAGGAAAGAGGTCACAGAACAGTCTCATATGCTGCCCAGGCCCAGACCCAAGGTGAGGTGGGAGGTGCTAAGGGGCACCAGAATGCTCACTAAGGGACACACTTTGGGGTCAGGAGAGGAGCTTGACTGAAGGGACAGGCATCATTGTGCTTTCCACAGCGACACACAGAGACAGACACGGAGCAAACAGTTTGCATCCCGCCTGCCCCCAGGCCGGGGGAGTCTTACCTAAGGAGAGTCCATTGGTGATAGCAGAGGAGGTGAGGGGCAGGCCCCGGCCCTGGCCCCTGCCTGGACTGTGGGGCTCTAGAACACTGTCATCCAGCAGGTGACGCGGTCTCTCCGATGGGAACGTTGCACTTTTACTCTCAACTACACTGAACTGACACATCATACTGGAAAGGGAGAAAAAAGGCAGAAGCCCTTAGGCATCTACGTTATCACCATCCAGTCCTCTCTCTGGTCTCCACTGCAGATTTGTTCAGGCATCCTGGGCCTAGAAGCCATGGGGACCATTCCTGACAGTGAAAAGAGCTCAGTCAAAAGGCTTGGGTTTTAACCCCAATCTTCTCCTTACTACTTATAGGATCTTGGGCAAGTCACATCTTCCCTGGACCTGTTTCCTCCTAGATCATCTTTAAGGTAGCTTCTAGCTCTTATTCCTACGATTTGGGATTAGAAGTCATGGATTTGAATCCTGGAGATTAGACTATAAACCACTTTTGAGAAATAGCTAGGTCCCAAGTAGTATGGATATGGAATTTCCCCTAAAGTGACCCTATGTACCCAAATTTGCATTATTTGAAGCTACTATGTGAAATATGGCAATTGATTCCAGCCCAAAGGTAATATGAAATTCAGGTTCTAATAATGTAACTACTTCAGAGGATTCATTATTTGCATTAATCTGAACCTAGTTGTACCTTCCAGCTCTAAATGCTATGATTTGGAATTAGAGGGCATAGGTTTACATCCTAGTTTTGCTACTTAATAGATGTGTGATGTTGTACCAGTCAGAGGTAGCTAGGTGATACGGTGATAGAGTGTTGGATTTGGAGTCAGAAAGACCTGAGTTCAAATCCTGTCTCAGATACTAGCTATGTAACCCTGGGCAAAACACCTACGTTTTCTCAGCCTCAGTTTCCTTATCTGTAAAATGACGCTAATAATAACACTTAAATTACAGGGTTGTTTTAGGATCAGCTGGGATAATATGTGCAAAGCACTTTGCAAACTATAAAACACCATATAAATGCTAGCTATTAGTAAGTTATTTCACTTGCCTAGGCCTCTGTTTCCTCATTTGCAAAATGACAAAGTTGAAAGTAGAGATCTTTGTCAACTTAAACTGTGATATAGTGTAAAGAACACTGGATTTGAATCCAAAGGGTCTGGGTTCAAGTTTCAGCACTGCCAAAAAAAGTCTCCTCATTACTGATCCTTTTTTGCAAAATAAGGGGTTTGGATTAGATGATCTTTAAGGTCCTTTCTATGCTATGATCCAATGAACCAAGTGATTCCTTTCAATTCTATAATCCTATTATTTTTTTGGTCCTAACACACTTAAAATCCTCTAGTCCATTTCAGCTCTAAACCCTAGGATGCTCCAGCTAACTGATGAAGGTATTTCCCATCTTGTTTACTACTTCTGTTGATAAAGGCCTACTGAGAGCATTTTCTCTCCTGGATAGCAGTTCAAAGTCCTGCAGATGAAGGCCATTAGCATTAATACTATTCCCTGACCCTATAGAGCATGGTACAGTGATTAGTACAAGGAAAGGCAGACTGGCTTTGAGCTTTGGTGCTGGGTGATACCTTCTCGCATGTTGTAGTCTCCCTAACAGAGAGCTCCCTAAGGTTGAGAATTGTTATTTTTCTCTCTCCAGTATAGAGTATTGGACCTTCCCCCGGTAGGAACTTAATCCATTTTTATTGACTGAATGAATAAATAAACTATTGCAGATAGGCTAGATATTTGATGGATCCAATATGAGGGTTTGGCATCTGGTAGGTGAACCCACAAGTTCCTGAGGCCCTTTTTCAACTCTAATATTCTACAAGGTCTATGGAGTCTAAGTGACCTGTTGCAGATCTCTGAACCAGATCATTTTTACTAAGCCAGGTAGAGAGCTTGCTAAAGCCAGAAACTACAGCTAAGTCTAGGAGTTAACCTTCTTCTGAAGATTGGCTAAATATCCTTTAATCCCTCACTGCAGTGGGCTCATAGCAGAGGAAGGTGTGAGGGTATCAGAGGAATTCCCAAGGAGAGACTCTGGGCTCCTTAGAATGATTAATGAACACTATCATCACAGTATCTATCACAAACACATCCAAACTAGAGAAGATCTATATTCTATACATGTCCAGGCCCTCCGTTATAGGAAGAGCCTAAGATTTAGAGGAAGGCAACCTGGGGGTGAATTCCAACACAGTTACTTAACACTTCTTCCTTTCTCTTTCTGGGCCTCTGTTTCTTCATCTTTAAAATAAGGGAACACGATGACTGCTGAGTTCCCTTCTAGCTCTAAATCCTTTGGTCTATTGTCCTGGACTGTAATGAGAACACACATGAGCCTCTAAGGAGTCAGGAACTATGAGTAAATCTTAGAGCATGGGTTCTTAACCTGTTTATGTGTCATGGACCCCTTTGGCAATCTTGCAAAACCTATGGACTCCTTGTCAGAATGATGTTTTTCAATGGATAAAATAAAATACATATTGAAAAAATAAATAAAATATTGAATAATCAAGAAGTTCTTATAAAACAAGTTCACAGACCCCAGATTAAGAACCTTTATAAGAAATCACTAAAGTCAGTGGGAAAAGAATGGAAAAGGATGATATTCGACAGGTACAAGCTGCTTAATCCAAGGGGCATTGCAATTAACTTCAAGGACCAGTTTGCAGCCGTCACCCACTTGTTTCCCAGGCTGTGGCTCTTCCTGTGACGTGGGACAGGGGGTGTGGGGAGGCTGGCAGCAATCGAAGTATCAGGACAGGTTGGTCTCCGGCTGAACCTCATGGCACCTGACACAGCAGAGGGACCTGAGGACAGAGTAGAGATGATTAGCAATAACATCCTCTTGACATATATGGCATCTCATAGGTAAGAGCCAATAAAGGGGAAGTATCCTCTTGGCTCTAAACAGTCTCTGCTTTCTAGGATACTCTTAGGACCAGGGTGCTACCTCAGCCCAGGGTACAGCAGATGCTGAAACTCTTAGTAGAGAGAGGGACTCCCCATGCATGACGAGAAGGAGTATGGCTAGAGGAGAGAAAGCAGACCTCAGGGATGGACAGACTTGGGTTAAAGTCGTATATCTGATACACATTGACTGTGTATTGCCTGGTCAGTGCTCCAGGCAGTTCTCTAGGATTTATAACTGTGTGACCAGATAATGGTCTCTATTAGTAAAGGAGATTTCTTCAGCATTCATTATTCTCAACATGAATGAAATTACAGGTCTTGATAGGAAAACAAAAACAATTCCTGTTGGTTACATGTAGATAAAGGCAGGCTCTCTCAGTCCTGATTGAGGCCTAGGAAGTATTTACTGAAACCAGCTATTTCAGAGAAGGTGGCCAGGTATCATCCAAACTTCCTCCATAGAGTCTTTTTAAAATTCCCACCCAAAGGACAGGCTTTTTTTTACAGTAGATGGATTTGCCAGAGCACAACACTGGAAGCCATAATCAGCTTTCAGGCCTGCTGACAGAGGTAGTGTCCAACCAAACATATGTTCACAACTGGTTGGGCAAGCCCATTGCAATATAAACACTTTACTAAATATTAATGTTGGACCAAGAAAAACGAAAATCTCTTCATCTGTAGTAATGATCCAAAAAACGTTTTGTCATCAAATCTCTGGCCTCAGAGCAAAGATTCAATTTCCCAGAGGCTTCCCTCCTAGCAAAGTCTTACAACACTTGAGCAGCCTTACTCAAATGCCACCTCTTATGTGAGTTCCCTTCCACTTCCAGCCAGTGACAACTTTATCCTTTAGACCTCATGTAGTACTTTGTTTTGTAACATGATTGCAAAATGCTATTCATTACAGTTATATGTATTTTGTCCTCCTATGAGCAGGGCCTCTGTCCTATCTAAATTTTATATCTTTCTCAGTGCCAAGCATAGCATATGTACACAGTAGGTGCCTGATAAATGTTTTTGGGGGGATCAAGGCTTGAGGCAGCGGATAGGACATAAGAGTTGTCTTCAAGTATTTGAAGATTTACTGTATTATGTGGAATGGGGTAGATTTGTTTTGCTTAGTTTCAGAAAGTAGAAGTAGGGGTAGTGGATGGAAATTTCTGAGAAAGATTTTGATTCAATGAAAATAGATCCATTTCAAAGTGGAACAGTTTGCCTCAGGAGGTGCTGACTACCCTCCAATTTAAGCAAAGGTTGTTTGATCACTCACTGGGATGGCACAGAGGGGAATCTCAGAGGAGTATAAATTGAACTAAATATCATCTGGGATCCATTCTAACTCAGAGATTCTCAGAATGAATGAATGAATGAATCTTCCTTCCTGCCCTTTCCTCCACTAGGAAGCCAAATGAGTCAGCAGTGCCATAGAACAGATAGGATATAATTCTCATTTAGCAATTCCTTTTGCCCATAAAACTATGAAGTTATTTCCTGATTTTCTACAGACTTTGTATCATAGAGGTCAACATGCAGACACAATGCTGCCTCCCCTCTCTAAGTCTTGTAGGGAATCCCCATAGGGAAGGCAGTGCTTCTGGTAGCACAAAACCACATGGAACAAACTCTTCCATCTCCACTCTCCTCTCTCCTCCTACCCCTCAGTCAATGATCATAAGCAGTGCAGCATAGTGGAATGAGCACTGGCTCTGGAGTAGGAGACCTAAGTTCAAATTCTACCTCTGATTCTTACTCCCTCTGTAGTCTTGATCAAATCATTTAACTTCTTTGTCCTCAGTTTTCTCATCTGTATAATGAAGGGGCTAGAATAGGTGTGTTCTGAAGTCCTTTTTAGCTCTCAATCTGTGATGCTGTAGTCCCTCTTCAGGAAAAGGTCTAGACTCAGATGTAGATGTTCCTCCTTGAAGGGGGAGAATATTTTATACTCAGCTTGAAAATATCTATTAAAATTGGTTATTTCATAGAGAAGGTAGTAGAGCACCAGACCTAAAGAAGTCATCTCCAAATCTTCCTCACAAATTTCTGATATAATCCTGCCAAAACACTAACTCCACTACAATAGGAAACACAGATACTTAAAAAAAAAATCAGAACACAACTTGGGTGTGCAATCATATAATGGCCCAACTCATCTATACTCTTACAAAGTACCCTGTCCACAGAATGCTACAGTGAGATCAATAGGGACCAATTAATCTCCATAACAACACAGTCTCATCCATCTAGTCCCCTTATTTCTGGATGGTCAGGTTCTCTTTTATTTCTGGCTTAATGAATAAAACACAGAGATGAGTTCTGGGTCAAGGTCTGGGCAAAGTATTATCAGCTTCATCCCAGATAACTCGAACACTACACATTTCTGGTACTCAAATGGGGGAGTGAAAAATGACCCCATGTCTTGTTCTTGATTCCTGTGAAAATGGGGACTTATGGGAAGAACAATGGATTTGGAGTTAGAGGATGGAGACTTGGATCTGGACCTTGTTACTTATTTACTGCAGGACCTTGGGTAAGTCACTTTATTTCCTGAGACTCAGTTTCCTCATCTGCAAAATTAGGAGGTTGGACTAGATCACCTCTGAGGTCCTTTCCACATCCAAATGCCATAGTCTTAAGGATGAAAACTCTTGTTTATCGGCATAGAGTCTCAAAGGGTGATTACTTATTATAAAGCATATGGAAAACCCATAGGATTTGTTAGCCTATGCCTGCTAGGGAATCTGAATTCTGTGACCAAACCTGGCACATGGAGAATGAGAACTGTGTGTGGGCATCTCTGTCTAGCTCAAGAGGGTTATTTTCTAAACAAAGTCATGAGAGGATGGACCTGGGGTGAAGAGGAAGCAAGAAAAGAGAACACTCAGGTTTGTGATTACTGCTATAAAGAAGCTTACTGTTGGGTAAACTGTCCTTGTGCTAAGGGATTAGCTTAACGATGGAAGAGAAAATAGGTGGCTCCTAGGGTGGATATTTCTAAGACATGTTATCATCCAGTGCTTGAACATTTACAAAGTACTTTCTTCTAAACATCCGTGTGAGGTAAATAGTGCAATTATTTATTTTGTCCATTTTACAGATGGAGAAAGTGCTGCTCATGACCTCAACCTTTTGTCCTTACTCTAGGGAAGCAGAAGTAGAACTTAGCTGTGAATCATGTAAAAGACTACAAGATAGAAGCAGTGGGGTATAGTGTCATGAATATTCTATCTCAAAGACCCAATTTAAAATCCTAATTCTGACACATTACCTGTGTGACCTTGGATAAGTCACATGAATTTTACAGGCTTCAGTTTCCTCATCTGCAAAATGACCTGGTCAGACTAAATGACTTTTGAGGTCCCTTGAAGCTCCAAGTCTATAATAAATAAAATTCTGAGTGCCTTTGGAAAATGTATAGCAACTAGGGACAGATATAACACCAACGAGTGTGGGAAAGAAAATCTAAATCACTATATTTGAGCCTTTGTACTATGGTTCCTATGACTGGAATGTACTCCCTGGCAATCAGAAAGGCTATGTAGCACACTAGATAGAGTGCTGGACGTGGAATCAAGAAGACCTGGGTTTAAATCTCAACTTTGACATTTCCTAGTTATGTGACCAAGGACAAGTCACTTGAAGTTTCCACGTTTAAATTTCTTCACCTATAAACTAGGTACAATAATAGTAATAACAATTTACAGGGATCCTGTGAAGACCAAATGAGACAATGTGCGTAAAGCTCTTGGCCCACCTTAAAAGGGTGACAGAAATGTGAATTGTAATGATTGTTTTCTTCTCATCTTTTCTGATGGAGTTCAGACAGCAATAGGATAAGTAGCTTTTCTGCCATCATCCTTTTAGATTTAAAGTTCTGTGTGCTATTTTTATACAAGGGTATAAAATAACTGATTTTTGTAACTGAATGGAAGTGTTAGGTTGTAAGGTCATTTTCTGTAGGCTCCATGAAAACCTCTTGGGGACGACTCCAGGAGTAGATAGGACAACAGGGACAATATCTACCTCATCCTTCTCCCACATGGTTTTATTTCTTCCACTAGGTCTCTATATTTTGAAAGCTTTTCATCCTACATAGATTGAAGATGATTAATATTTGGCACAAGAACATCATTCTTAAATCCTTAAGGATTCATGTTATGTGCAGGCAATTGGAGATAACAGTTTTTGGCTACAATCACGCTCCAGTTCCAGTAAGGTTTATTTGTTGAATTCTCAAAGATGTTCTGAGGTCGGTATTTCTTGTCCTGGGATTTGTTATCTGTTAGTTTATGAAGGATAGTGAGCATCTGATTCTGGCCACCATGTTGTGCATTGCTAGGTTTTCAGTGGGTTTCAAAACATTGTAATCTGCAATGATTGCTGTTATTACTTTCCCATGTACTCCACTGTGAACCTTACAAAAAATGGGCAGGTCTAATTAGGGTATACTAACACTGAAAGATGTTTATAAGTCATATACAGGTGGCTCTTAGGTTGGATATTTCTAAGACATGTTATCATCCACATTCATTCATACAGTGCTTGATAGATATGGAGAGCCCTTGAATTCCACTCTCCTGTATGGCTTAGATGTGTTCCTCTATCTCCATACCCATTGCTAACACATGCTTTGAAATTGCAACTTTCCTAGCAGTGTTGCAGCATGGAGAAGGAAGAAGAAACTGCTGGTCTAGGATGGAAGTTGGAATGTACCTTTCCTCACCCCCTCACCCTAAATCTAGGGGAGACTTAGTTGTTGCAACTCCAGGAAGAATAAGGAGAATTAAATAGAGGCAGCTAATGTGGTTCCCAAACCAAGGTCCTAGAGGAAGGAGCTGGGCCTAGGTCATTTATTAGCCCAAAGAAAAATGCTATTGTAGGTCAGGGAAGTCACATTCCTGCCATCTCCAAAATGAAAAAAAAAGAGCAGAATTTAAAAGGGTTGGAGTTTGTTTTTGTTTTCCACAAAGTTTTTAATAAGTGAATCAACCATATGGGCTGTGTTACTTGATTTGTTTATCACATCTACAACAGCGCATGAGGCTGGTGCTTAGGACTCCTGCAGAGTGAGTCACTCTGGCATGCTGGGCTCAGAGAAAGCCTTTTTTTAAAGGTCAACATGCATTTCTGCTCCCAGATGATCCTGAACTGAAATGGCCCACACTGAAAACAGATGCTCCCTTAGAGGTGTCAGGAACAAGGGAGTATTTTGTCTTTTTAAATGTAAACAGAAGAGGGGGTCCCTTCTGCAGTTTCTGTCCCTTCTTGGTCACAAATTCCTTCCTGTTATTGTGTGACCTGTGGTAAAACCCTTGGAGTAGTAAATGCATCCTCTTCCTCCTGAGGTAGTGGAAAGAGCTCGACATTTAGGGCTGGAAAATTGGGTCTGTATCCTGGCTCTACCACCTGTATGACCTCTCTAAGCCACTGTTTCTTCATGTATAAAATGAAGGGTCTTGGACTACATGGATTTTTGAAATGAATAATCCCAGAATCACTGAATGTTAGAGCTAGTAAGGATTATTGGATTTAGAAGGAGAATATCATCCAATCTAAACCCTCTTTTTACAAATAAGGAAACTGAGGCTCCAAGAAAGGTAAAACAACCTGTTTTAGGTCATACAGGAAGTTAGAAGTATAGCCAGTGCTCAGATGCAAATCTCCTTGACTGCCCTGGTCCAGGGATCTTTCTATTATTCCACACTGCCTAGAGCAGGGGTGGGGAATCTGCAGCTTTGAGCCTACATGTGGCCTTCTAGATCTCTAAGTGCGACCGTTGGACTGAATCTAAGTTTTTCAAAACAATTTTTGTTAAGGATCTAGAAGGCCACATGTGGCCTCAAGATTGCAGGTTCCCCTCCCCTGGTCTAGAGAGAACAACTCTTGGCATGCCATTCATTCAGTCACTTCTGAAAAGGAAGGGGAGGAGAATGTAAGGAGTCATTTCTTGTGGGGAGAGATGTGGCCACCAGCTACCTCAAAAGTTCTCTAAAAATATGGAATACACTTGAGAAACATCACATTGTAGCACAATAACATTAGATGGAAAATCAGATAACCTGAATCGTCAGTTTAGGTTCTACCTATGAATTCCCAATGCAACCTCAGGATAGTCACCTACTTTCCCTCAGGTTCCTCTTTTGTACCATGACAGGGTTCATACACATAACCTCTAAAGTGCTTTCCTCCATTGGCTTTCCAAGATTCTAAACTCAGCAAACATCTTAGTAGTTGAGTCTGGTGTTTAACACAGTGCATTGTTTATAATAGGCATTTATAAATGTTTGTTGAATGAATATTGAATGAAGGACTTAAAACCCTAGCAAGATTACCTGAGAGTCATTAGAAAGCATGATTGTAAGTGATGGAGACTTTGGGAATTGGGGTACAGCTGCCAGGGAGGTTATCCCTTTTACAGCTGGGTGTGTGTGTGTTTGGGGGGGATTACGGAAATCAGAGAGTCAGTCTTGGTCTCTGTCCCACCCAAGAAACTGGTCCCTAAACTTCTCTACCAATTAGATTAGGGAAAGACAACTAGGATGGGATTAAGAACAGAATATGAACCTTTCAAAATACTTGCAAAATACATGGTACACAGTAACAGCATTATCATGAAGATCATCAACTCTAAAAGACAGTTACTCTGATCAATACAATGATCTAGAACCCAAATGATCCAAAGGACTCGTGATGACAAATGCTATCCACATCCAGACAGAGAGCTAATGAACTCTGAATGCAGGTTAAAACATACTTTTAAAAATTTTTCTTTATTTTTGTTTGTGTTTTGCAACATAGCTGATGTGGAAATAAGATGTTATATTTATAACTGATATCAAATTGCCTGCCTTCTCAAGGAGGTGGGATGGGTGGGAGGAAGGGAAAGAATTTGGAACTTAAAATTTAAAAAAAAAATTGTTAAAAATCTATGGGAAACATTTAATGAAATAAAATAATTTTAAAAATATTTGCAAAGGATGAATCTAGAAGGAAAATTGTGGAGAAGTACAACATGAAAGGGGAGGAAAATGAAATTGGAAGAAGGGCTATACCGGTTTCTTCAAACAAATTCACAAAATTATCTCAGAGTGGCTCTTTATTAATTACAAATCTATTTCCTCCAATAACTTTATTTTAAATTCTATTCTCAATACTAATGCTTCATTATTCAAGTTTTTTCTTTCAATTAATGATTGTCAAACTTTTCTCAAGTTCCTGTCCATTGATTTATAGATTCATAAGTAATTCCATCAATGATCAAGACAATTTTATGTATTTTCTGAAGTCAGTTTCTTTTATAGGTTTATAATTTTTTATATTCTGGAAAATAGAACAGTAATAAGTTTATTTTTATATATCAATCTAAAAGTGATAAAAAGTTACAAAGAAAAAATAGAATAAGCTTATTTTCCATTTTAAATTTTCTTTTTGCAGCATAATATAGTATTATATATGCAACATAAATAATAATGTAGTCATAGAAGGTGCTGATCAATTATCCCATCTCATTTAAAATAAGTGAGAAGATGCACTCTTAAGTTATTTTAGGTTAAGTAAAAAAAAATCCTTGAAAGTCACTGGATAAATTGGAGTAATGCTGCAGAAGAAGTATGGAGTGAATGGCTAGATAGGTGTACATATTCTGCCAAGCCTTGGAGAAGGAATTGCTTGGGGATGGAAAGAGAGAGTCTTGGTTTCTAACTTGGCGTCATACTTCCCCCCCACCCTTGGCCAGCAAAGTACTTTGGAGAACCAGAGGATCTGGACTTCTTATCTCTATCCTGGAAGCATCCCTGGGAAGCATCCCTGGCAGTAGATGAAATGCACAGAGTAGAGGAAAGACAGATTCAAAGTTCTACAAGGAGTCTTACAGAAAAGCTCCACCATGTCTAAGGAGAACTTCATTAATGTCCCATTAAAGGAAAAAAAGGACTTCCAGCAACCAGGAGCTCCCCCTTTGCCACATGTGCTTTCTGAACTTCAGCCTACTTTTTCCTGGTCTGTGAATTTACTTGTAGGAGAGCTATCAGTCGTTCTGAGTGCTGTTTTATCCTAACTATCCCATCATATCATAAACCAATTGAATATGGCTGATTGGTTGTATCACTGATAGTCAATGGGGGAAGCACACCAGTGGGGTCTTGTGGGAGCTATAGCATTGGAAAACCATCATCTCAAACTCTTCAGGGCTACTCCTAAACCGCTAAGAGGAGGTATAGAAACTGCTCTCTGGGGCCCCACCCTACCAACATGGTATGGGAGAGTAGCCCCAGAGCCTGTAGTGTATTTTAAAAACAGTGAACAAGCATCTTTTAAATACTTAGTACGTACCAGGCAGAGAGAAGCAATGTAGCACACTGGCTCTAAAGCTGGCCAGGAAAGATCTGACTTAAAATCCCACCTCTGACACATACTGATTTAAATACTGGCTCGACCACCTACTTACCTGTGTGACCTTCCTGAACCTCTGTTTCTTCATGTATAAAATGAAGGGGATTAGACTAGACTGGTTTCTGAAATGGAATCAGGCTCTAAATCTCATGACTTGAAATGAGTAATCCCAGAGTCAATGAATGTTAGTGCTAGAAGGGGTCACTGGATTTCGAATTGGAATATCATCTAATCTAACTTCTCTTTCTATGAATAAGGCAACTGAGGCTTAGAGAGAGGCAAAACAACTTGCCCTAGGTCATATAGGAAGTTAGTTTTAGGTTTACTGAGAACCTCAATGTTCTAGGTAACTCTCAAAGACTAAGTTGTAGAGAAGGTGTTAAAGATACATTGGAAGAGCAAATTTCTGGATTTGGAGTTACCTATTTCAGTGAAATCACAGATCTAGCACCTATCCCTATATTAAAAATGGACACATTTTAAAATAAAGCCATGGTATCATAATTCTAAAAATTCCATAACATTATGAATTATGACAGACTCCTCTCACCTCCTAACTCTTTAAATCTTGGCATGCCTAGTGGCTCTTGATGGTCTTGATCTGATAGTGTAGTCAGGGAAGCCTGACTGGAGGAGGTGGAATTTGAGTGGGATCTTGGAAACAGACAGATGAAACAGTCTCTGGCCCCATGAGTTTCTTACAATCTTCGCTCTCTTTTTTAATAGGCCTTTTCATGATCAGATCCTTAAAGTGCCAGTAGGAGTTAACCAATTAAGGCCACTAAGTATCACCTCCCTTGGACTGATTTTAAAGCTGATCCTTCAGTCCAAGTTTTTCATAGGACTCATGAGATTTATAATTGGAAAGAAACTTTATCCTTCCTAGTCCTCTATCTAGTCCAATACATTCATTTTTACAGATGAGGAAATTGAGGCTCAGAAAGGGAAACAGTCTTAACCAAAGTTATGCAAATAGAAGCAGCAGAAGCAGAGGACAGATAGTCGTCTGGTTCCAAATCCAGCATTCTTTTCACTAAGCTATTCAAGTGCCCTGGAGAACAACAGCTGGGCTCTGACTTTCTTCCTCCTCTCCACCTTAAGAACCTCCATCTAGTTGAGAATCAAAGTGCCATCTCCCTTCCTGCCAGCAGGCTCTGATCCAGGATGTCTTCCTTGTCCCTCCCCTGTCGTCCCACTGGATTCACCCCCCTCAACCCCCTGGGGAGCCCAGGAGCTCCAAGTTCTGGGGGCTTGTCTCTTCTAGGAGACACACTATGATCATACCCATTTCAACTTCAGTCATTTGGCTGGTCTGGCTTTTGTTATTTCTCAACGTGTATTTGATAATAATGAGGTTCCAATGAGATACTGATGACACAGCCCACACTGCCTAGGGGCACGGGCCTTTGGAAAAACTGACCATGGATTAGGACCATCCCCAAGGAGTGCACTCATTTTTCCATGAATAATGGCTAAATGAATGCTACTTTAGCTGTTTTTATTGGATCACTTGAGGCCCTTAGATCTCTAGAGGGAAAAGAGATATGCTGAAGAAAAGAGCTGGGGTTCATTACACTTCTCTCTAGTAACCAGCACATAATACAGAAAAAAGAGTACTGATTGCCTAGAAAAGTCAGAAAATGATTGCAGGGACCTCCAACAGCCTTTATACATGAATGATTAAAGATGACGTGTGTTTCTAATGCAAAGGATCTCTGTCAAAACCAGATTCCTTGAACAGGCGATAAAATTCATTTATTGATACCTTTTGTCTTTATCTCATAGGCATTTCTGGAAAAAAATCCACTCCTTCAAATTAGAACTTCCCTTGTGACAAAGAAAAACGATTAAGCCAAACCATGATACAGTGACCACTTTATTTATGGTATACTGGAGGGAGGTGTATGTCACCATCTGTTCTCAAAAACTTTTACTGGGTACTAGGTTATTGATAATTAGTTATCTTTTTAGTGATCTTTTCATTTTCCCAGTTATAGTCTTTAGGCATATTGTTCTCTTGATGATAACTTCTACCACTCCAAAAGTTTCTTCGAATCCCTCATATCCATCATTCTTACTATACAATAATATTCCATTAGATTTGAATACCACTTTGGACAAATGTTTGAGAAAATCCTCATTGTGGGTAGATGGCCAAAGGAAGCAATGATGCCTTTGATTTTTCTGTCCCAAGGGGAAAGGCCTGAGAGTTGGATATTGACCTCACCACCCATCTATCTTCATCTAGCTCTCTTGGCTCCCTGCTCATTCTGTTAACCATTGGGCTCACCTGTTTTGGGGAAGAATTCGGCCCCACTTTGCCCCAACCTGGACTCCTTTCCAGTTAGCCAACTCTCCTCTCCAGGCACAAGCACAAGATCAATCTCCATTTCCCATACACAAATCATACTTCCTTTGCCTCAATAAAATGCTCCCAATTTCTGGGGTCAAGATTACACCCTCATCTCTGGGCATTAGTGTCAATCTACCCAAATCTTCTTTTCCTAAATTCAGGGTCCTAGACTATTGTCCATTACAAGCCTTTTTGTGTTGGTCCCTTCCCTTTTCCAACCCACAAGTGTAAAGGATATTGAGGACCTACACTTAAGACATAGCCCAACCTAACACAGAGGATTCCTGAACTTAGCAGTCAGATCATAGACCATGGAGGCAGGTAGGAAGCTCAATGGATAGAATGCTAGGCTTACATCTCAGGAAGATCTGAGTTCAAATCCCACCTCAGATATTTACTAGCTGTGTCATCATGGGCAAATCACTTAACCTCTATCTGCTTCAGGTTCCTCATCTGTAAAATGAGGATAACAATACCATCTATATCATTTGTTGTTGTGTTATGAGAAAATATTTGTAAAGCTCAACATAGCACGTGGCATACAGCAGGTGCTTAGCCTACCTGGGACTTAGTTCTCTCATATGTAAAATAAGATGACTAGACTAAATAACTTGTGCAGTACCTACTAACTGAAAAATTTGAATGCCCAACCCTTCAGGTCTCTCCTTATGTATCAAAGTAATAGGAAATGCCTTGGCTAAGCCAGAAAAATACACAGTTGAGTTAACTCTTCAATAACAAATTCTAAAAGAAGGAAAGGAAATATTCTAATACGGTGGGTGTACTTTCTGTGGAAGATTTACAGAGAGCCTTGAACAAGAATGGCATGGGATGAGGAATGTGGAAGGGCTTGGATCTGAATTGTTGAAGGGAGTCACTCAGGTGGAAGAAATCATAGATCCAAGCAAATACTACCAATATCTGGTCAATGAACTCTCCTTTCTTTTTATCCCTCCAACCTGTAAACCAAGAGGATATGCTATGAAATGGCCCCTCCTCAAAGCTATCCTCATTCATCTTAACTAGATGCCCTTTTTCTATTTACCCACTGCTAAAGAACAGCATGACACAGTGAAAAAAATCACTGTACTGGGAATTAAGAGACCTGAGCTCATGTTCTGGCTTTCCTACTTATCAGCCATGTGTCCCTGGGCAAGTTGCTCCCCTCTTTCAGTTTCCCCATCTGTACAATGAGGAGGTTGGACAAGATCTCTAAGGTCTTCCTGCTCTAGCATGGTATGATTCTGAATGTTGCCCATCAATTCTTTGCTGGAAATATCCAGTTTCTCTTGGGCCTAGAAATCTGTAGCAGTTCTGGTCCACTAGGATACTGATCTTGTAAGCAATGGCCACCATATGACCCCAAGGGGTATATGATCAACCAATTGGACAGTGGGAATATGGTTTGGATGCCATTGCACCTGAAAAGGCCAATAATAGGGTTTGTCTTCAACATGGACACATCTACTATCCATTACTACCCATCTACTACCCAGTTTCTTTCCTTCTGAGCCATGAACCTGTCCTTTATGGCAGTTATGATGTAACTTGAACCTGGGCACCCATAGCAGCAGTTGCACAAGTGCCAATAGGAAAATTCCTTACCCCAGAAAAAATGCTGATGGGGGGCATGATTTTAAAAGTTGGGAGAACACTGTCCTAGGGTAAGAAGCTTAGATAAAGAGTATAGTTTTTCCACTTCTCCTCGTCTTGTTCTTTACGTGCTGGGAAAGGATAATTCCAGAAAGAACACTAGTTAGCTAAATGATGTGGAGGTAGCTTTCACACTATCTGGCTGTGTCCTCCTTCATTCCAAGGCACCTGCATCATTGCTAATTGAGAGAAATTGAGAGAAAACACTGCCCTCACTGGGGTCAATGTTCTTTATGCTTTTTACTCTCAAGGAAAAGATGACTTCATTTGTATAAACTAAACATTACAGACAAGGAAAAAATTAAACCCATGACATTCCTTAAGCTGGTTTTTTTCCTTCATACATGGCAACCGAATTTTCTAGATTTCATTTCTTATAAGTTGTTCTTTGGTTTGTTTATTCTTGCATAAAAGAATTTACCCCCAAAGACATCTTTTTCCCCCTTAGACAAGCTACCCAGGATAGGAGCTCCATCCATAATTCTTAGAATCATGGAAGCTATTTTGGAAGGAGCCTTAGAGCTCTGTCTCAGAACAGAAGTCACCTCCTCAACATTTCTCACATGTGGCTCTCCAGCCTTTGCTCGGACAGTATGGACTCACCAAATTTCAGAGTTGGAAAGGATCTTGGTGGAATCTTGGTTGGAAGGGAACATCTTCCCCAACCTATTTTCAAACAGGTATCCCTTCTTACAACATACCTGATAAGGGGTCATCCAGCCTCTGCTTGAAGACTTCAGGAGATGGAGAACTCAGTAACCTATTCTCCTTTGAGATCCAATTTTAATAGTGAAGATGTTTTCTCTTATACTGAACTGAAATCACCTGCTCTGCAAGTCCTCACCATTGTCATTAGTTTTACCCTCTAGGGTCAAGCAGAACAGGCCTAATTCCTTTATTCTAGAACAGACCTTTACAACATACAGCCAGAGGCTTGCCAAAGGATTTCTGGGTGAAAAATGTGGTGTTGTCACTGTGCACTCTCCTGTTTGTCACATAACCTGTGGTAACCAACCACAGTTGGTGTGACTCTAGTCTACCAATCTGCCATACGAAAAAGTTTAGCCTATTTTAATTTTGGTTTCTACCTACTGCCAAATTGTGTAGATTTGCTCTAGAATATATATTTTATCTTTTAAAGACTACCAGAATCTCAAAGATGAAAGGTATCTCTCTACAACTGGCATTTCCTCTGCCACATTCCTATTGTATGCTTAAACATCACCAGAGATTGAGAAGTTACCATGTAAGGAGGTAACTAGGTCCAGAGATAGGGAGTTCACTCTCACTTGGAGACAACCAACCTATTTCACTTCATGACATCTTTGGTTAATAGAGACAACTTTCTTATATTGAAGAGAAGTAGAATCTGCCTTTCCAAAACTTCCACTCTTTATTGAGACTCATTTTTCTCTTTGGGACCAAGGACAGAAAAAGTCTATTCCCTCCTCCCTATCATAGACCTTCAAACATTTGAAGGTTCTGAGAGTTACTGTCTCTCTAAGTCTCTTCTCAAGCAGCTTGCTATAAATCTGATTTAAAATAACTGGGACTAAGAGGATACAAAGGGTCACTCACATAAGTGGATTTTAGGGATATGAGCTTACACTTGGACCTCTATTCTGTGGGGGCTGCCATGATTTCTGGAGAACCGTGAAAGAATGCAGACCTATTCTTCCCTTTAATTTTAGACCGTGGAGAGTCATTTGCTAGGGTATAATGAATGACCCATGTGAGGTGGGACAAATAAAGCAGTAAAGTGGAAGGGGTCCTTGAAATCAGGAGATCTTAGATCATAGATACTGGCATTGATAGTTTTGTGACTTTGGGGCAAGTCATCTAACCTTTTGAAGTATGGTACAGTTGAATCATCACTGGATCCAGAGTCCAAAGACCTGGGTCAAACCTTAGCCTTGCCACCTAATAATACCTGTGTAACCTTGAACAAGTCACTTCCCCTCTCTGGGCACCAATTTTCTTTAGCAGCCCAATGAGGAAGGAGTGATTTGACTAGATGATCCCTAGTGTCCCTTCAAGCTCTAAAATCTAATAATTAGGTCTCTGACTCAGAAGGAGGACTGGTTTGGTTAGAAGGAGAAGAGACCTATATAAAGTTCATCACTTACACAAGGCAAAGTGTTGAACTGTAACTATGAGGGTAATCTGTGTGCTGGGTTGAATTTTTCTAACTTTCGAGGAGACAGAGATGGGAATGTGGCTTGTAACTTATTGAATTTTCTCGTTTTCCTCCTGGTTCAGAGGCAAGTAAAGTTAGATGTCAGGTGTAACTTTCTCTTTATACTGCTCCATCCCCTGGAGGCAGGGGAGAAGGAGAGAATGAGTTGTCACTTCAGGGACCTAGGTTGGCTCCTAGAATAAAAACAATACAAAAAGAACCAAAGAAACAGAGCATGAAATGTTTAAATATGGGGAGGCCAAGAAGGAGGTGAAGAATGGGAGGCATAGTCTCTCTCCTGCTGAGAGCCTGCCCCTTAGCCACACTACAGCTCCACCAGTGAGGAATATGAAGGGACAAATGAAGTGGACTTGTATAATGATAGGAAGAGGCAATAGGGAACAAGCACGTATTAAGCACCTACTGTGTGCCATGGCCTGTGCCAAGTACTTTACAAATATCATCTCATTTGATAATAGATGGTTGGTGGATCTCCCTGCCACAAGCATCTCCCCACTCCAGTCCTTCCTGTACTCAGCTGTCAGAGTGATCTTTCTAAAACTCTAGTCTGATCATGTTACCCTCCTTTACTTAACAAATTCCAGAAGCGCATTATCACTTCCAGGACTAAATATAAAATTCTCCTTTTGGCCTTCAAAGTCCTTCATAATTTGCCCAACTGTTCCAGTCTTAACCTTCCCCCAGTGACAATGGCTTCCTTAAACCAGATACTCTATCTCCCAGTGCGGAGCACTTTCACTGACTGTCCCCCATGCCTGGAACCCTCTCCCTCCTCATCTCTGCCTCCTGGCTTTCTTGGCTTCCTTCGAGTCCCAGCTAAAATCCTACCCTCTACAGGAAGCCTTTCCCAATCTCTCTAGGGGCTATTTGCTAGCTCCCATGAGAAAGCTATCTGGGAGGTCTGATTCTATCACCTCAACTAGGCTCTTGCAACTCCTGAGTTTGGAGCATGCCTATAGATCAGTTTTGGAAAGAGGTGTGGCAACACAATTATTTTAATATCTGGATTATTTTACAGGGGTGTGTGGGAGGCAGCTCAAACAGCTTGGAAGAGTTGATTGTTAAATTTCATTGTGAGCACTTACAACTCAGAAATTGGTGAATGCTACAAATCAGGGCTTGGTTTATTATTTGGCAGGTTGTCTAGACTTAAGGAAGTAATGGAAAAAATGTGAATAATGTAGATTAAGCTTTAAAATGTGCTGTGCATAGGTAATTTTTTTTAGAAAGCCGGTAGTTACATATTTACCAAAATCTCACTGTGTTTATATCCCCCCAATTTATCAAAGTCTAAAAAGGTCATCCTCAAACAGTTAAATTCCTTTTCCTTCTATGTGTGTAATGGGTAAAGAACTGTATCCACTTGAGCAATGCTTGTATGATTGAATCCATTATGCCATACTAATGTGATTTTCTTGAAACTCAGTAGATAGGGAAAAGGGTGGCATTGTTTTTCCCTGTGGGAAGGAGCTGAGCTGAGTGTCTTTTAGATAAAACCACACACAGCAGGCAAACCCCTAGACTAATAAGAGGAGCACTGACATCCCCCCAAAAGGTCAGGGTTCGAGGTTTAGTGGTGACCAGTTCTCTGAGAACTTTAAAGAAACTATGTATTGCCTGGCACATAAGTAGGCACTTAGTAAATACTGTTGACCTGGCATTTCTGTCAAGTGTCCTCTGGGCTTCTGTGGAATGCAGAACCCTTGGGGAGAGCATGAGATTACCAAGGCCTGGTGCTTATTGTTGCAAAGGATCAGGCAAGTGGCCAGTGGTCCCCACATCCCCCTCCCCCCAGCAAAATGCTTATGTAATAATATGAGTGGCACATCCCAAACTCATTATATAATTTGGAGGCATTCTTATTGATTGAGGGTGAGCCTCAGATTGTATAATTGGCCAATGAGTACTCAATTTCCAAGGCGGTATGGGTGGAATGTGTGATGCTGGCTCTGGGGTCATACTTGCCATTCTCAAAGGAGTATCTTTAAGGAATAGTTTCTGCAAGATAAGTTGATATTTTAATAGGCTAAGGTAGATCTGGGAAACTGTCACAAGCAGAATTTAGAAAGTTTAAGTACCACTCAGTCTGGGATTATCAACATTTCTTTTTGTTGTTGCTGAGCTGTTTCAGTCGTGTCTGACTCTCTGTGACCTGGGTTGTTATTATTATTATTTTCAAATACACTGGAGTGTTTGCCATTTCCTCCTCCAGTTCATTTTACAGATGAGAAACTGAGGCAAACAGGGTTAAGTGATTTGCCCAGGGTCATGTAGCTAGTAAATGTCTGAGGCTATATTTGAACTCAGGAAGATTAGTTTTCCTAATTCTAAAACCAGTGCTCTACTCATTGCAGCACATAGCTGCTCCCAGGTTTATTTTATTCATACACAAATCCATTACTCTAGTTTATTAACTTTGAAGATTTATCTTTATTTTCCTTCTAAACAAATACAAGGACCAAACTCAGAAGATTAGAAATAAAAGGGGAAGAGGCTGGACGTGGTGACACATGCTGGTGGTCTCTGCTGCTAGAGAGGTAGAAGTTGATGGACTACTTGAGTTCAGGAGTTCTGAACAGCAGTAGGGTAAAGCAAACAAACAAAACAACCAAATGACCAAGTATCTATACTGTTGGGCACTGATATGGTGAGCCCTGGAGAAATAAAGAGCCACCAGACTGTCTAAAGAGGGTTGAACCACCCAAGTCAGAAAAATCAAGCAGGCTAAAGCTTCTATGATGATCAGTAGGGACCATTGCACTTCCACTCAAGGTGAAATTGGAGACTGATCCAGTCTCAAAAAAGGGGGGTGGGGAGAGGAAGTGGGTGTCAAAATTTGGTGTTCAGTTATAGTGACAATGTCAGAAGAAGAGGGACAGGTAATTAAGAATCAAGATTGTCAGATTATCTGGTCTATTATAGTGGAGATTCCTGTCTAAGTATGCATAGTATTTCTGAGGTTCCTTCTAATGTTTCAATTCTGTGTTCTCTGTACCCAGGGAATCCAGTTAGCTCAAAGAAAAGCTAGCTCAGTCTCTGAGATTGAAGACTTCAGTGATGAAAGAAGATATAGAAAAATAATGAAAATGGAAAGTCCTTGAGGCTCAAGGCAGGCATTTCCTGGACCCCCTCCAAGAGGAAGCTGCTATCCCGGAAAGCTGATGGTGTTCAGGATTGCCTAATGCCCCAAACTGGATCCTTTATAAGGCTTGGCTAAAAAGTATTATAAATGTTATAAATAATGATGATGATTTTTTTAAAAACAAAACTCCTAGAATTTATACTTCTAAATGAGTGTTATTTTTCATTCTGCTAAGGAGACCATATGGCTTTCAATGAGGCTGTCTCAGAATATTTCAGTGAAACTCTTCTTTTGGGAGTGGCCCCAAGAATCTGTTTATGAATTCTTCAAAGACATCCTTCCCATAGATTTGTAGACCCATTTTATCTCTGACTCCAAATCATATGACCTAGCTTGATCATAGTCCTGATCCCTCAAATTTGTCTCCAAATGACTTTTCACTGGTTTTCAAAATCAAATTTATCCTTACAGGGCAAAGATCTACTACCTCAGAGGATAAAGAAGACAATGGTATTCAGACTCAGAAGGCCACCCCCCACAAAGGTTCTTGGAAATGGGAACAACTGTAGATGCAATGTAATAAGCTTCCTTCCTCCCAATATGGTCACTTAGAAGGGAAATCTGACATTTTATGGATGCACTTTCTTACACTGAAAAACAACTCCCATATTCATAGTATCTTAAGAAGTGAATTTAAAGTTAGGAGACCTAGGTTTGAATTCCTAGTTCTTCCACTTACTATTTGTATGACTTTGAGCAAACCCACTTAATCTCTCAGACTTAGGTTCACCTGTAAGTATAATTGTCAGTTTTTGACACCTGGAATATTGTAGTTGGTGGAGGAGTGGAAGAGACAGAGACTCTGATGATCCTCATGAGGAGACCAGAATATGCAATCATTGCTGCCTTTGAGGTCGTTGTAGTCACTGCTGCCCATCATAGGCAAACCATGGAAGGCCCCAGGCTTGGTATAATAATGCAGGACTGTCACACTAAGACCCCAGATGATAGGTATGACAGTGACATGACCCTTGATGCTACTTGGAGTGGACCAGGGGGCCAGGACTTAGAGGGAAAGACTATACTGGGTAGTGCAGGGCCAGAAAAGGATCTTTAGATGGAGGGGTTATAGCAATGTGGAAGAATTGTCTCTTCTCTCATTCCTTCCTACTCCCCATCCCTCCCCTCTAAGTAGGCACCCTGGGGCAAAGCCTGAATTGTCCCATGTTATTTACGACTCCAGCTTTACCATCTATAAAATGAAAGGTATAAGATGATTGCTGAGGTCTTTTGTGGTTCTAAATCCCATGATCCCATGACTGTTCACAATTCTCCTATTCAGTGCTATCTGCCTAATCCTGCCAGTAAAAGGCCTGCTTGCCTCTCCCTTTCTTGATGTGCCCTAAAATATCACTGCCACCTGTTCCTCTCATTAGGGCATTACTTTTCTCAGTACCAGAGTAGTTAAGATTTCCCATAAAGATTTTGCTCATGTCTAGGGAGAGGACAACAGTCTACAAACATGCAAAGAGAGAAGTATAAAGTTATCACAAACCAGGGAGCCAGGAATCAGAGATTCTGGTCAGGCTCTTTAACTGGCCAGGCTGAGCTTCTTAGCTGAGCTCAGCTGAGCTTGGGTGGCAGGCAGCCCAGGAGCCAATGGGTTCATTTAGGGATGTGACCTATTGACTATAGGCCCCAAACCTCTTGTACTTCCTCCTCCTAAGAGGCTGTGTAGTTTCAGAATGAAGTGGAAAGCATAATGGAAAGATGAATGGACTTGAAATGAGAGAACTTGGCTTTGAATTCTGACTACTACTTATTTTTTCTGTGTGACTGTGGGTAAATCACCTGCCTTCTCTGTACTTCAGTTTTCTTAGTTATAAAAATGAGGCTAGATTCAGTTAACATGCTTACTGTGGGCTAAAATTTGTGTTGGGCACCAGCAGGCCTCAAAGGGTCTTTTCAGCCCTACATCCTCTGGTTTCCTATGATCTTCCCTATGCCTCTTCAAAGGATATGAACTGGTGACTCTCCTTCTCTTCCCCCAACATTGTTCAGTAGGTGGGGGGATACGGCACAGTCAAACAGAATCACATGTCTGTAGGTTCTCCGTGGTTCTCCAGTCCCAAACAGATAACAACAGACTAACCGTTACTTCCATAGCCCCATAAAGTCTAAAAAGTAATTTTTCCCAATCCCCCTTTAAGGTGGTTGGGCATAGATTACCATCCTTCTTTGCCAGGAAAAGAAACTGAGGCTTAGAAAGTTCAAGTGACAAAGGTTCAAGGAAGTGTGAGAGCCAGGGTTTGAGTCCAGAGAAGCCCAGAGCTCTTTCTGCTATTTGTGTGAAATAAACAGTCAACAGTTAAAATAACAGCTCATCTTAAGGGCTTTCAAAGTGCTTTCCTCACAATGACTCTTTGAGGTCAATAGTGCCTCATAATTCATAGGACCACAGAATTGTAGACTTGGAAGCTTAATTAGAAACTCTGACATTCCTTTCTCTGATCATAACCTCCAATCATTCCATTTCTCCACATGCCTCACCCTTCAGAATCTGTTCTTTGTTTTCATTAAGACCTCTAATGTCTTCTCAGGTCATTACCCTATTCTGACCTCCTTTTCTGATCTCAAGCTAATAACCAGTCATTTAAAATCTACATTGTCTTTTTTTTCTTCTGTTGAGGCAGTTAGAGTTAAGTGACTTGCCCAAGATCATATAACTAGAAACTGTCAAGTATCTGAGGCCATATTTGAACTCAGGCGCTCCTGACTCCAGGGCTGCTGCACTGCACTACCTCAGTCTTGAATTATTCCCATTATCTACCTCTTCCACTCCTACTTACTAGATACTTAATTCAGTTGGAGGAAGTTGCACCACTCTGCTGACTAAATACATTACAATTTCATGTTATTTAACCTCAGTGGGGTCCTCGCTGCAGCAAGACAGTCTTTTTATTCTTCCCTGATTCCCTATAGCATACTCCATACAGAAGCTCCTTCAAACCCTCCTTTCCCTCTTCAAGCCTCCCATACCTACCTCTCCTCTGAACTGAGGACTTCTCCTCTTCTTTTACTGAGAAAATTGTCATTTAACATGAGATGCCTCTTCTTTTCTTTCCCCAAACCCATTAACATCACCTTCCCCTCTCTCTTCCGTTCCCTATCTCTAACACTTTAAGTACTTTTGATCCCACCTCTCCTGTTTTCTCCTGCAGACTGAATCCTCAGTCAGCCTCCCCCTAAAACTTCTCTCAAATCTTTAACCTTTCTTATCTCCTGGTTCCTTCCCTACTGCTTTCAAATATGGTCAAGTCTCTCATATCCTTAAGAGAACCTTCACTAGGACCCATCATCTCCTCAAGCTATTGTCTTGTGTCTATCTTCCCTTTCTCAACCAACTTGAAAAAGTTTATACTTACTACCTCTATTTCCTGTGCTCTCACTTAAAGTTTCCAATCCTTTGTAATTGGGTTTTTGACCTCCTCACTCAAATGAAACTATTCTCTACAAAATTACTAATAATCTTTTAATTGCCAAGTCTGGTGGCCTCTACCTTCTAGATATGTGACAATTTTGATCACCCTCTCCTCCTGGATTTTAACCTGAATTCCTGTATCCCTGATTTCTCTGGGTTCTCTTCCAACCTGTTTGGCTTTTGCCTTTAATGTGTATATATATATATATATATATATATATATATATATATATATTTTCTCCTAGGCCCCATTCTAGGCTATGTTCTCTTCTTTTTCTGCACACTTCTTTTGGTAACCTCATCCGCTCACATGGATTTAATTTTCATCTTCATACAGATGACTCAGAATTATGTACATCCTTCTCCCCTGAGCTTCAGTCTAGTATCACTGACTGCCTAGTGGACCTTTCAAACCGGATACCCTGGAGGCATCTCAAATTCAGTGTGTCTAAAACAGAACTCAGCTTTCTTTTCAAACTTCACTATATCTAAGAAATCCCCATGCTTCTAAGTTCTCAGGTTCATAACGTTGGCATTATTCTGAATTCCATACTATCACATAAATAATTAATTGCCAAATCTTGTCTTTTCTACGTCCACATCTTTTACATCTGATACTTTCTTTCCACCTATTACTTTAATTTAGGCTTTCATCATTTCTTGTATAGGTTATTGGAATAGTATCCCAATTGGTTTCCTTGCCTCAAGTTTCTCTCCACTCCAATACTACTACTATTTCTTCTTTCTTCTTTTCTTCTTCTTCTCCTCCTCTTCTTCTCTTTTCCCTTCCTTCCTTCCTTCCTTCCTTCCTTCCTTCCTTCCTTCCTTCCTTCCTTCCTTCCTTCCTTCCTTCCTTCTTCTTCTCCTTCTCTTTTTTCTTCTTCTTGTCAGAGTTGTGACATCCCCAGGATCACATAGCTAGTAAGTGTCAGACTGGATGTGAACTCAGGTTTTCCTGATTCCAGGACTGGTGCTCTATCCACTGCACTACCTAGCTACCTCACACTCTATTCCAATACTTCTTACACTTTGCTACTAAAGTGATTTTCCTTAAGCTTAGGTCTGACCATGCGATGTCCATACTCAATCAACTACAATAGTTCTCTATTATCTGTAGGATAAAATATATAGAGTCTTTAGTTTTAGAAGGGCAACGATGGCCTAGTGGATCCTGGGTGCAAACCTTGCCTCTCATACTAGCTGTAGGACTCAGAGCAAGTCACTTAACCTAAGTGCCAGCCTACAGGGGTGGAGGGCATTTCCTCATTTAGAAATTCCCTTTCCCAGTGATATCACAGGCACAGTCCCTCTTCCCTTTAATTAGTTTTTAAAGCCTCTCTTTCCAGCCTCCTGGGCCATTACTTTCCTGCCTTTACTCTCAAGATCCAGCCAGACTAGACTTCTCTCTGCTCCTCACTCACAATGCTCAAGTCCCTGTCTTAGTGCCTTTGCACTGACCATCTCACATCCCTGAAATGCACCCCCCACCTGCATCTCAGCCATCTAACATACACAGAATTCTTCTCTTCAGATCTGTCTGGCATGTGCATATGTACATTTGTGTTGCCTCCTACATTAGAATGTAAGCTGCCTTTAAGTAGATATGATTTTATTCTTCATTTTTGTATCTCCAGTTCCTAACAAGGTGCCTGACACATGGTAAGCCCTTAATAATTGATTGCTGATTGATCAGAGGTTATCCAATTCAGTGCCCTCGTTTTACAGATGAAAAAGCTGAGCATTAAGAAAGGAAATCACTTTCTTCGGGTCCCATAATTTGTAAGTGGCAGAGATCTCCTGTCTCCAAATACAACATTTTTTGCATTTCCACTTCACCATATTCTTTATGAGGCAAGTCCCAGAAAATGGACTAAGTAATCAGAGCTCCTATTTCTATATTCCTTTAAGATTCACAGAGTGCTTTACTCACAACGACCCTGTGAGGTTGTTAGTGTATGAATTGCACTATTATGTATTATTCCATTTTACAGATGAGGCAACTGTGGCTCAGGAAGACCAAACGAATGGCTCAGGGTCACTTGGTTTGTGTCTGAAATCTCACCAGATGATTTTGAGCTCCAGTTACATTTCTAAATAATAACAGAAAAAGGTGATGGTAGCTGACAGACAACCACAAAGCATGGTTACCTACTCCTGGGGAGCTTCAGCACCCTGATGCACAGAGCTTCTCACTATTGTCCTCACAGGCCTGGCAGAAGCATCATCAAGAAAGCAGGCTGACGCAAACAGCTGAAGCTGTTTCTATCCTCATTCCTGGGTCTGCTGCTGCTGCCCCAGGCAGCAAACATCTGCAGCCACGAGCTCTTTGCTTGTTGCCTGGACAACCCTTAAAACAAACTGCACATCGGTCTGTCCACAGGGCAGGCCCAGTGTTTACATGGAAAATTTTCATCTGAAATAGTCAGAGCCATGAAGATGACATCATCCCATGGCAGAGAGACGATTCCCAAAGGGATCTAAACTTACCTATTCATTCTCACTGACATCCTGCTGGTATAGAATGGGGTAGGGCAGTCCCACACCCTTCTTCCGCTCACTCTCTACCCTTCTTTTTGCCCCCCTCCCCCAGCCCTACATTGGGTAGGGCTTGGCTACAGTAATTAATGGGGGGTAGCTCCTACCTGTTCTGTCTGGAGCCAAGTATACTGTTGACCCACTAAAATGATCATAAATATGGAAAACAGTTAAAATTCATTTGGCGCCCAGCCTGGGGGAGGGAGGGACTATCTTTTCTTATTGTCCACCTTTCTCCCATCTCCACCATCCCTTGGGCACTGAAGGAGCTACGTGGGGTGGGGAAAAGAACCCTGGATTTACTCAGAGGGCCTCACTACCACATTTTTGGAGTGATACAGACAAGAAGCAGAGGGAATGGATGTAGGTTTGTGAGAGGAATGGAGAACATATCAGGCAGGGATCTATTAAAGGAGGAGGGGGACATTTAGCCTAGAGAAAAGAAGACGCAGCAGGAGACATGATAGCTGTTTGCAGGAATTTGAATGGTCTTAATATGGAACAGAAATTAGATTTGTTTCGCTTGGCCTGAAAGAGGGGAGGGGAAACTAGGAGCAGGGAACAGAAGGAGCAGAGAGTCTAACTGAGGTTTAATGGGAGAGAAGACTTCTCAGTGATCAGAGCCATCCTGGAGGTATATCAGACTGTTAGAAGGTAACGATTCTTTTCCATTGGAAGGCTTCAAGCAAGGGTTAGACGAACTTTAGTTGGGTTACTGGTCAGGGACAGAAGGCCTCTGAAGTCCCTTCCTGCCCTGAGATATTGGAGTCTATAATTTGAATTTAAATGCTGGCTCTGCATTTTATTGCCTGTGTGACCTTGATCAAGTCACTGCCCCAAATCTACAAAATGGGGGGATAGTGGGGGGTATTTGGACTGGATGATCTCTAAGGTCTTAATCTTCTGATCTATTGTGGTGGAATTGACTCAATCCCTAAAGCCACAGTGGCTCACAGGATGTTGAATTTTAGAGGAAATCAGGGTGATCAAGGGAAAGTGACATGTCTAGAGTGGCATGACTTGTAACTTGAAAAGTTAAGATTGTAATCCAGGCCTCCAAGTACTGTGGAGTCCCCCTCCTCTCATCCCCTTTCCCTTCACTCCATCCCATGAAAGTGTTTATGGTGACTGGACTGGAAAGTTGAGCTGTAAAAGTGAGAGTAGATTAGATGGGATTTTCTTCACTTGCTCCTCATCTTGGACAGAAGAGCTATGGCAAGCTCCTGATGAATACAGCAATTACTTCTGCCAGGGGAAATGGGGGAACAGAACCAGTGAACAAAAAAGCCAGTTTGGACAATTCTAGAAAACAATCTAGGTTGAACCTACCAAGGACATTTTAGACTCCTTTCCCTGGCATTCAAGGCCCTCTCCAACCTGGCTCCACTCTACCTTTCTAGCCATATTTCACCTTTCTTCCTTACACACACACTCCTTTGATATTTAAAAAAAACTTGTCACCCCTCCCCCTCCTATCTATACCCGGTGTTTTCTTGCCTTTGGGTCTTTGCTCATACTACTATGCCCTAAATGTTTTCACTGTCAACGGAACCCTCATAATTCCTACTTTAAAATGTCAATATTTGAATGGATTTGTGAGTTCATCAATGGAGGCCCACCCTAGATTAGGACTTTCTTATAAGAGTCCCATGACTCCCCATTCTTTGCGAAATTTGTCCACATTTCTCGCCTAAATCCTAATCATTTCCTCCCCTAATCCTTGTTCTGGGGGGCCTTCCTTTAGATTTGTTGACATCATGTAGGGACCTATGGAGTATTCTGGCTCCCTAGTGGTTAGCCCTAACTCTTGCTACACAACTAACTACGCTCATCCCTTTTCCAATTCTATGTTTCTCTGATGATATCTCATCAACATTCCTTTCCTTTTTTTAAAACCCAATTCCAACGCTACTTTCTCCAGGAAGCCTTTGCTGAACCTCCAGGCCAGGAATGATTTTCCCCATCTCACCTCTTCTAACACTTTGTACTTTGTTAATGCTTTTTTAAAACATGTATCATTGTGTATTATAATTACCTCTTTGTTTGCCTTATCCCCTATTAGAGTCTAAGTGCCATGCTGGCCAGAATGAAACCTTATCTAAAGTCTGTATCTGTTTTCCCCAGGAACCTAGGATAATCCTCTGCACATAGTAGGCACTTATTATTGAATTGAATTAGAAAAGCAGGCTTCACCAAGAGATCAGTAGGTAGAAGAGAGTTAACTCCAGAGAAGTGAGGAAGGTTCCATGGATCCCTATATTGCATTTTATTCATGTGGCCAAGGCCCAGAGGAGAATAGCTCAGGGTTGGGGAAGTTCCAGCTGTACCTCTACTAATAATAGCGTCTGTTTCTATTTGTAATGGTGTTGGTGAGCAGGTTTAGGAAGGTTTGGCTGATGCAAATCCCTACAAGGTAACTGGATCTGGTCTGCTAGCTTTGTGATAAAGAGGAGCTTCTTTGATTGCTTGTGTGGCCAAAATTGGAGTACATTTAGGAGTCAATAGCCACCAAGGCCAGTTCTTTCCCTTCCATCTGACTTTCTGCCTGGCTGCACTCCAGCAGGAGAAGAGAGAAAAGTGCTGTAAGGAGAGAGGCATTAGGCCTTCCCCTTTTGAAACCAACATGTGTTCTGGTGACACAGCCACCTGTTCTTTCCCTCCTTGCATTTATTCTTCCTAATTTTAGGTAAAGGAGCATGGGGTTCTGCTCTCTTGGAGTCTGTGCTGTTTTGTAGCCAGTTGGTGCCCTAGAGAGTTAGAAGTGACCTTTAGGACTTAGCCCAGTGAAAACTTAGACTCACTGGGTGATGTTGCATTTGAACGTGAGGTTGGTGGAAGCAACACTATGTAGAAATTGCATTTAGTCTGAGCTGACTCTATCCAGGGACTGGGTGGTTTAGGGGGCAGTACGTCTCCCTGGTGACTGGGGGAAATGTTTATACTTCCCTCCATTCGTGCTATATCTTCTTTTTAAATAATTAACTAATTCATTCATTTATTTGCTATATCTTCAAAGTAAATTCCCTTTTGTAAAAGGTAATTGATATTCATTGATTAAATGGAGCTGGGATCCAGTCACTGGTAGCTAATAGTGGATGTTGGAGGGAACTGAAGGCTCAGTTAATATCACTAGAGAAAGATTCCTTCAACCCCTCAGGGGGTACCCTTAGAACCCTGAGGGGGAATTTAACTAGTCTTGCTCTGGAAGAGTCACAGTGAGATCAGATCCAGTCACTAGATATAGAATTTTATGACTCACATCTTCTTTCCTTACAACACAGAAGCATTCTCTCCTTTTGATGTTATTTTAAATTATTAATATTTGTATTAAGTTAGCAGCTAGGTGATCAAGATGGCTCAGGAGGGGAAAGTGAGTCTAGTGACCTTGCACAGCCCTTTCTCACTCAAAACAAAGTCAAGTGCAAGTCATGTCATCATTTCTCTGATGTCATGGTATTCTTCGAAAATAAAGGATGAATACAGACCTGTGAGTAGACCTAGTTGCCTGAATGGGGACCCAGCTAGTTGGGTAACTCAGCTCATCTGCTCCCTTCTGTCCCCTCCTTCTTTCTCCTCTCCAAAGGAAGGTAAATTTGGAAGGCCAGAAGACGCCCAGTTAACTTGGGATTTATGGGTCAGATTCCTTCCTTCCTTCGTTCCTTCGTTCCTTTCCTTCCTTCCTTCCTTTCTTTTTCTTTCTTTCTCTCTCTCTCTCTCTCTCTCTCTCTTTTTCTCCCTCCCTTTCTCCCTCCTTCCTTCCTTCCTTCCTTCTTTTCTTTCCCAAAACCATGTACGCTGAAGCCCATACAGTGCACAACAATAGGACTTAATGGCTCTTTTTGGGATCCTCCTGGCTTCAGAGTGATTATCAATAGTAACTATTGCTCTTTCCCTCTCAGCTTGATTTACTTATTTTTTTCTCTTTTGCTCATTAAAGGGGCCATTCCCTGATTACTTTTTAAAGAGGTCTATTCATTGAATGAGTGTTACCTCATTCTAAGTAAGTACCTGAGTAGGCCAAGGTCTCCCATTACATCCTGGGCCATCTCCAGCCATCCTGATGAATATCTTGTCACTGGACACAGATGGCTCAGGAGGAGAAAGTGAGGTTGGTAACCTTGCACAGCCTTCCCTCACTTAAAACAAAGTCAATTGCAAGTCATGTCATCATTTTTCTGATGTCATGGTCTTCTTCGAAAAAGAAGGACGAACACAGACAGCAGCTAGGTGGTGTAGTAGATAGAGAGCTAGGTCTAAAGTCAGAGAGAACTGATTTCAAATCTGTCCTCAGACCACATACTAAACTGTACCATCCTGGGCAAGTCACTCTGCCTCAGTTTCCTCAACTTTTAAGTAAGAATAATAACAGGACCTCTAGCTCCCAGGGTTATTGTGAGGATAAAGTGAAATAATATTTGTGAAGCTCATTGCAAATCTCAAAGTGCTATATGAATGTTAGCGTTCATTATGAGATACATGTTTTTATTTGTTTTTATATATGTTTTATTCCCCTCCCAAGCCCACCCCATTATGGTAATGTGGCATTCTGGATACAGAGAGCTGGCCTTGGAGTCAGGATGGGTTTACATCCAGGCCCTGGCCCCTATGAGGAGTTTGACCAAATGACAAGTCACTTCATTTCTTAGTGCTCTGGCAGCTCTCAGGTTATAGGGGGAAGAAAAGATGCCACCTGCATTGGATAGAGGAAACATCTCCATCTGGGAGTTCCCTGTATGAATGAAGTCATAGGCCCAGCTCCAGGCCTCATCCCTTTTCCATGGAGCAGATGTGTAGTTGGTGTAAGGATCATCCTCCACTTAGTGAGGACACCCATACCCAGTGAGCTAGACCAACTTGCCTAGGGTCACGCATCTAGCAGCCAATCAGTCAACAAACATTTAAGTGCATACTACCTAGGGAGCTGTGGTAAGCACTGCAGATAGAAAGACAAAAGTAAAACAGTCCTTGTCCTCAAGGAGCTTGCATTTAAGTGGGAGAAACAATATGTGAATGTATGAGTATAGAGAATCTATGCCAGAGGAATAGAAGGTAGATTTGACAGCTGGTTAGGTTAGGAGAGGGGGGGGAGGGAAGGGAGAGGGAGAGGGAGAGGGGGAGGGAGAGGGAGAGGGAGAGGGAGAGGAGAAGAGAAATCAGGTAAAGCTTCCTGTATAAGGCAGCACTTGGGCCAAATCTTGAAGTGAATTAGAGATTTCAAGAGGCAGAAGTGAGGAGGGAGGGAGCAGGTATGCAGAGCAGTCAATATAAAGGCACAGAGACAAAGCTGGAGTGTCACTCAAAAGGAAAAGCAAGTAAGCTGGTAGAGCTGGACCATAGAGGGTGTGAAGATCACAGTTGGGATTCGAATCCACATCTTTCAACATGGAGGCCAGCATTCTACACCATCTGCCTCTCCTGGGTCCTACTGAGACTACCAAACGACAGTACATCCAGGGACTGGGTCTACAGAAGGGGCCTGTTGTCTGGAAGGGGAGTAAAGATGACAAGGGATAACGAAATAGGCCTGTATAATGTTCTGAGCCCGTGACAAGTTCTGGGAAAAGTCAGCCTGAGGGCTTGTAGCTCCTCTCAACTCCATACCTTTGTATGGTAGGGAAAATAATCAAATGGTGCACTGGGTGGGTGGGTGGGGGTTGTTCTACAGCAGTGCATTGTGGATGGGGTACTCTTGGAAAGAGAAATCAGCCTTTGGAAGGGCATCTTATATTTGCTTGAGAAGCCAGAACATGTCAGAGCTAGAAAGCCCTGGATAATAAAATAATGCAACTTCCTCATTTTAAAATGGAGGAAACTGAGGCCTCAGGTCACACAGAATACATGCCAGAGGCAGGCCTCAAACAGATTCTTTCTGGCCTGCTCTCCTTCCTCTAGAGTGCTGGCAGCTGGGAAGCCTCTGTTTGGCAGCTGCCTTAGGGATACAATAAAACAAAATTCCCGTCAAAAAAGCCTCTCCTGTGTGTCTTATCCTTGAAAGTTCTATGCACAGCAGAGTGATAGGTAGGAGAAAATACAAGTAGCCTTCTCAGATTCTTCCTGGGAGGGGTCTCCAGGTTTTCTCTTGTTTTAAGGGATACATTTGCCATTTTGCTGAGAGAGCAGGACTCCTGCTCCTGCCACGTAGCTCATTCCACGTGGCAAGGTCTTGGTGAAAGGTTTCTCTAGAGCACTCATCCTTATTCCCCCTCCCCAGCTCCAGCTGCTGGATACTTCGGAGCTGACAGGGCAGGAACACTGAGGAGGCTTGTCATCTGAAATGCCTTGCTGGAAGCTGGACTGATGGGTTAATGTGTCTGAAACTGTCCAGACATATACTCATAGTCTCTCTCCAGTGATCAATGAAAAAAAAATCACATCCTGCTTCTAAGGCAGAAGTCAGGGGTTTGGAACTCTGTGGTGAAACACACAAGTGAGTTAGTGGGCCAGCAGATCCAGACTGATTTCCAAATAGGCAAACTAAGTATGTGCCTAGGAGACATCTAGTTCAGTAAGTACCTACGGGCTTAGGGCTCCCAGTGTTAGAACTTAGTACTTAGAGATCTCCAAGGTTAGGTCACATCCAGGGGTGCCCAAGGTTAGCAAGCATATTCTTGAAGAATACAAGCTCCTTGAGGACAGGAAATATTTTACTTTTGTAGCGTATTCCCCAGCACCTAGTAGACACTTAATAAATGCTAATCAATGGACTGATTGACATAAGCTTGTGAGTCAACAAGATTAGCAATATGGATTTAGTACTGAAGAAGTCCCTGAGGGTTAGTATGTATATACCATGGGAGCTCCAAGAGCAGCGCATAATTAGATGTCCCAGAGGTTAGCATGTACCTAAGAGCTAGTGTCTAGGAGTCCCCAAGGCAACCATAGCCTAGGTCCCTCAAGGGTCAGTGCATACCAACCCAAGGTGTGAGGAGGAGGCCAGAGAGTTAGCCAGCAGAAGCCCAGCTATAGTTAGACTTCAAACCATTGGAACCAAAGAGCTGTGCTTTTCGTGGTCTCCACCCTACTCAGGCTCTGAGCCTAGGTGACATCTGTGGGTGAAGGATTCATTCCAAGAAATCAATGACAATAGCCTCCGGAACTTCCATGGCCATTAACAAGTCACCCAGCACCAATAACTCTCTTTACTCTGCCCATTTCCACTATCCACACCCTTCAATGGAAATTGCTATTGTCACAGTTATTACTGGAGACAACTATTTTCATGTCATTTGGGGAAAAAAATGGATTATTTTCAAGATTCTTATTTCATTTCTTGATTGTCAGATTTTTTTCAAGTTCCTTATAGTTGTGTTCATCTTATAATCAAAATGATTTTTCTCTTTTCTGAATTCAGTTTTTCTCTAACAACTTTATGGTTGCATGTTATAATCTAAAAATTATATACATACATATATATATATATAATATGTATATGTGTAATGCATATATATGTAATGTGTGTACACACACACATATATCAATGGTAATGGCTCATTTTTATTTTTAACCTACACATTGTCCAGCCACATGGGTAGACTTTAGTTTCGACGTGACTCATACTTCTCCAAGGCTCTCCCACAAGCTCTGACTGGTTACTCAGAGATGGAAAGACTTCATGTTTGGTCATGGATTTGTCCACCTGTCATTTGAAAGCTGATGTGGCAAATCATGGAGAGGCTTAGAGATGGCTATCAGGGGATAAGTACTTTTGACTATGGCAAACCATTAAGACCCATATATTAAGGGGTGGAGATTCATCAGTGGAGAGAATATCCCCAGTAATTAACTTAAAGATTCCTGAAGTATATAAATTAAGGTCTTATCCTGTTCTCATAGTCTATGAGTCGATGGATCAACAACAATGGGTCTGTCCTTTGTTTCAGCCAGGCCAGCAGCACTGAATCTACCCAACTATAAGCAGTGACAAGGGAAAGTTGGCATCCGCATTGATTGTGCAAGGAGGTGGGTGTAGAATTAGCCAGAGGCCCTATCAGAATCTGATTTTCAGAGGCCCTAGGACTTGTTCGAGGGAAAACACTTGATGCCTTCATGGGATATATGGGAAGGAGAAAGGTTCAATACATCCTTAAGACCAATGATGGGTTCATGGTATTTACAGACCAGTCAGTTCCTCCAGGAGTGAAGTTGCTGCCTGCCTGCCTGTCTTTACTGCTGCTCCCAAAGCCTTAGAGTCTTTCATATACAGGGTCTTGCATAGATATTTGATAAATGTTTATTCAATTGAAATTCATTCACTCATTCATTCATTCATTCATTCATTCATTCAGTTGCTATCTACTTAGCCTTTCCTACAAACTAAGTTCCTTTAAAGAGTGGCAACATGCCGAAGGGGAAAGAATCTAGGACTTGAGTCAGAAGACCAGAGTTGAGTGTTAGCATCTCCAAGAACAATTTGTCATATCATTTGGAGCAGATCATCTCCAGGTTTCAGTTTCCCCATCTATAAAATGGAGAGAGTATTACTTGTCCTATCTCCTCCACAAAGAAGGTTTAAAGGAAAGAGTTGTGTAAACTATATCTTTACATGTTCTCTTTACAAGTGTAAATATTTACAGGATACATACACAACTCTGTAATTCTGGAGGGAGATTGTCTCTCTCACAGAGACAATGAAATCAGTGTAATGTAGATGTGATGGTTGGAAATGTGGGCACATTGGTACACAGTGGTATTACTCACAGTTTCCTAATTTTTTAGGTTTTGCTTATTTGTTGGTTTTTTTTTTACCTGAAAGATCTTCTTCTAGGTCAGGGGATATTATTCTTCTGTTGAGTCACAGACCCTTTTGGAGGTCTGCTGAAACCCATGGATCTCTTCTACAGTCAGCTAGATGGTAGAGTGAAGACTTGGGTTCAAATCTAGCCTCAGACACTTACTAGCTATATGATCCTGGATAAATCATAACCTTTGTCTGTCTCAGTTTGCCCAACTGTAAAATGAAGATATTAACTTACCTCACAGGGCTGTAGTAAGGATCAAATGAAATAATATTTGTAAAGCACTTAGAACAGTGCCTAGCACATAGTAGGTACTTATTAAATGCCTGTTCTCTCTCCCTTCTCTTTCTTAGAATAGACTTTAAATACATAAAATATAATTCATAAAAGAAGACTACAAAGGAAACTAATTATAAAGAAACAGAGTTATCAAAATAGTAAAAAATAAAACCATGGACCCCAGGTTAAGAACCCCTGTTCTAAGGAGAAATCCCTTAGAAATTCAGAGAAGGATGAAGTGTGGCTACATCTGTGTGAATTCAAGCCCAGCAGGGAGATTGGGATGAGCATGTTGGTCCTCCAACAGAAAGTTGAGAATGGCAGAAGAAAGTCTAGGAGGTGAAAAAGGTGATGACTAGGACTGGCAGGAGGAGCAGAAGTCTGACTAGGAATCAACAGCCATGGCCATTGGTAAGAGTGAAGCACACCTCCAGCCCACAGCTCATTTCTCTTTCCTGGCCTCCCTGCTTCCCTCTCCCTCTTCTGCCATCTGTTCATTTTTCTTCCCATTTCTCCTTGGTGGGGAAGAGAGCACTGCCTTAACCTCTTGGCTTCAAGTCATATTGTAGCCTGAAGGCAAAAGGAGAAGAGGACATCAGAAGCAACGAACATGAACTTGGACAGACTTCGGGAGGTAGTGGAGGACAGAAGGGCCTGGTGTGCTATGATCCACGAGGTCACAAAGAATCAGAGAGGACTGAACAATGCCACCACCACCAAGCCTTTGGAGTAATGCTTTTGTATAATGCTTTTATGCGATTTGATAATGCCATCAAAGTCCATGACCATTTATTGATTTCTCTTTAAGCCTGTAAGTACACAATTTTAGATCGAAAGAAGTAAAGCTTACCCCACCCTCCCAATCCCAAGTTCAGAATGGGGATGAGCTAATTGGAAAATTTTCTGCATTTTGGGCAAATGAATATATTCATATCCACTATGCTGCTTATGAACATGCAAACAAATTTAACAAATATAAGCCTATAAGCAAGAGTTAGGAAGGCTGTACTCAGGTGTAACATTGATGCTGCTGCTGCTGTTGCTGCTGAGACTGAACCTTGCTGGTATTAGAGGACTCCCAGGACCACATACCCTACTCCCACTCACAGTTCCCATAAGACACAGGGACCCCCTGCTTCTCACTTTAATTGAAGGCAGAGAGACTCAAGAGTAGCTCAGAGAGAGGAATGACTAAAGACATCAGGGAAGGCTTAATTGAGGAGACACCTTCATTTGAACTGGGCATTGAAGGCTTAGAAGCAAATGGATAGCTGGAGATGGGGGGAGGATAGGGGTAAAGGTGACCAAAGACTTAGGAATTAGTCCCTTTTATTTCAGAGGCAACTAGTGACTCAGTGGATAGAGCATTGAGTCTACAGTCAGGAAGACCTGAGTTTAAATGTAATCTCAGGCACTGACTAGCTGTGGGATCTTGGGAAAGTCACTAACCACTCTCTGCCTCAGTCTTTTCATATACATACCTACCTTGCAGGGGCTATCGTGAGAATCATATGAGATTCTATTTGCAAAAATCCCTTAGTACAGAGCCTGACACGTAGTAGGGGCTATTTAGATGCTTATGCCCTCCCTTCCTTTTCCTTCCCTTACCCCTTCTGTACTGGAGTGCCTCCTTATAGTATAGAAATGACTCTGGGTTTGCAAAGGCTATGTCAGCAAAGCAAGAAGTAGTTCCTACTAAGCTGGCAAGGCTGTAAGAATAGGGCTGGCAATGAATGGGCAATGAAAGTCTTTTGTCTAAGGACCATCCTTAAGAGCAGAGACTCACTGCCAAAACATTGTTAGCATGACATCAATACATACTCGATCTTCTTGAGAGTTGTACAGATGGTTTCATTATACAGGTACTGAGCATAGCATTGGCACAGACTCCCTAAGAATTAGGCCCAATGCCCTACCTATTTCACAGGCTCATTGAAACAAGACTCACACAAAGACAATACAAGGTAAAAATGATTTAAGCACCAATGGGAGGCATTATTAGGACTGGGCAATCAGAAGCATGTAAGATTAGTTCCAAGAACCACTTAGTGATGCTTTAGAGACACGGCTTTAATGACTTCCTTTAGTTGAATAAATTGGTTGAAGGAACTGGAGCCTGGTGAAGAGAGGCCTAGGGAAGAAATTTATATTCGATAGCATTTAAGTACTACTGTGTTCCAGGTGCTGAATTATTTGTCATGGACACAAAAACAGAAATAAAACAAGCCCTGCTATCAAAGAGCCTGGTTTGTTAATAATTGTTTGTTGAACTTGCCTAAGGTCACAGTTAAATCCAAGAACTGAACTTAGTTTTTTCTGGTTCCAAGAGGAACAGGATAGCTGTCTTTTAAAAAAATATATATATTTATTTATTTTTAGTTCTCAAAATTTATCCACAAGATTTTGAGTTCCAAATTTTCTCCCCACCTCTCCCCTCCCCCCACCCCAAGACATCATGCACTCTGATTACCCCTTCTTCCTATCTGCCCTTCCTTCTATCACACCCCTCCCTTCCCTTATCCCTATCTCCTCTATTTGTTTGTAGGGCAAGATAGATTTCTATACCCCATTACTTGTATTTCTTATTTCCCAGTTGCATGTGAAAACAATGTTAACATTTGTTTTTAAAACTTTGAGTTCCAACTTCTCTCCCTCCCTTCCTCCCCACTCATCCCCACTGAGAAGGCAAGCAATTCAATATAGGTTATACATGTGGAGTTATGCAAAAGACTTCCATAAATGTTATGTTATGAAAGACTAACTATATTTCACTTCATCCTATCCTGCCCCCCATTTATTCTATTCTCTCTTTTGACCTTGTCCTATCCCAAAAGTGTTTACTTCTAATTACTCCCTTCTCCCATTTGCCCTCCCTTCTATCATCCCCCCTGACCCCACTTCTCCCCTTCTCCCCTACGTTCCTGTAGTGTAAGATAGATTTTCATACCAAATTGAGTGTGCATGTTATTCCCTCCTTAAGCCAAATGTGATGAGAGTAAGCTTCACTTTTCCCTCTCACCTCCCCTCCTTTCCCCTCCATTGAAAAAGCTTTTCCTTGCCTCTTTTATGAAAGATAATTTGCCCCATTCGATTTCTCCCTTTCTCTTCCCAATATATTCCTCTCTCGCCCCTTAATTTTATTTTTTTAGATATCATCCCTTCCTATTCAACTCACCCTGTGCCCTCTGTCTATATGTATATAACCCCTTCAACTACCCAAATACTGAGAAAAGTCTCAAGTTACAAATATTATCTTTCCATGTAAGAATGTAAACAGTTCAACTTTAGTAAGTCCTTATGATTTCTCTTTCCTGTTTACTTTTTCATGCTTCTCTTGATTCTTGTGTTTGAAAGTCGAATTTTTTATTCAACTCTGGTCTTTTCATAAAGAATGCTTGAAAGATCTCTGTTTCACTGAATGACCATTTTTCCCCAGAAGTATTATGCTCAGTTTTGCTGGGCAGGTGATTCTTCGTTTTAATCCCAGTTCCTTTGACTTCTGGAATATCATATTTCAAGTCCTTTGATCCCTTAATGTAGAAGCTGCTAGATCTTGCGTTATCCTGATTGTATTTCCACAAAACTCGAATTGTTACTTTCTGGCTGCATGCAATATTTTCTCCTTGACCTGGGAACTCTGAAATTTGGCTACAATATTCCTAGGAGTTTCTCTTTTCAGATCTCTTTTGGTGGAGTCTTTCAATATTTATTTTACCCTCCGGTTCTAGAATATCAGGGCAGTTTTCTTTGATAATTTCGTGGAAGATGATGTCTAGACTCTTTTTTTGATCATGGCTTTCAGGTAGTCCCATAATTTAAAATTGTCTCTCCTGTATCTATTTTCCAGGTCAGTTGTTTTCAGCTATTTCACATTGTCTGCTATTTTTTCATTCCTTTGGTTTTGTTTTATAATTTCTTGATTTTTCATAAAGTCATTGGCTTCCATCTGCTCCATTCAAATCTTTAAGTAATTATTTTCTTCAGTGAGCTTTTGGATCTCATTTTTCCATCTGGCCAATTCTGCTTTTTAGGGCATTCTTCTCCTCATTGGCTTTTTGGATCTCTTTTGTCATTTGGGTTAGTCTATTTTTTAAAGTTATTTTCTTTAACATTTTTTTGGGTCTCCTTTAGCAAGCAGTTGACTTGTTTTTAATGATTTTCTTGCATCACTCTCATTTCTTTTCCCAATTTTTGTTCTACTTCTCTTACTTGATTTCCAAGATCCTTTTTGATCTTGGTCTGAGACCAATTCATATTTTTCTTGAAGGCTTTTTGATGAAGGAGTTTTGAATTTGTTTTCTTCTGTTTGTATGCTTTGGTCTTCCTTGTCACCAAAGTAAAATTCTATAGGCTGATTCCTTTTCTGGTTTTTGCTCATTTCCCCAGCCATTTACTTGACTTTTGAGCTCTTTGTCAGGGTAGGTCTCTGCTTCCAGCAGGGTTGGGGGGTATACTGTCTGCCACTTGATGCCCCCACAATCTGTGGGCCTAGAGCTCTAGAAACAGTCACTATATCTGCCCCTGCTGCTGCTGTGGCTGCTGTGGGTTCCTCTGCCCCCTGCTCCCTCAGCCACTCTGGTGCTGGGGCCTGACCATTACACTCTCCTACACTGGTCCCACAGGCTTTTCCCACCAACATTCCAATTTGTCCTCAGTGTTTTGGGGTCCTGAAGTCAGGAAACTGCCACAGGTGTGAGAGATGCAGTTTCTCCAAGGCCTGCTCAGGTTCTGTCTCTGCCAGCGCAGCCCATGCTGGACTGTGCCCTGCTCCCTACATGGCACAATAGATACTTCTCAGTGACCTTCCAGGCTGTCTTGAGCTGGAGATTTGCTTCACTTCGTCATTCTGTGGGTTCTGCAGTTCCAGAATTTATTTAGAGCCATTTTTTACAGGTATTTGGCTAGGCTTGGGGGCAGAGCTCTAGAAAGTGTGTGCTACTACTCCAACATCTTAGCTTTATCCTCAGGATAGCTGTCTTCAAGTAACTGAGAGACTACAAGGAAGACTTGCTCAGTTTGACTCTAGTAAAGAAACTAGTACTGATTGGTAGAGGTAGAAAGAGGCAGATTTCTCAGTGTAATGAAGAACTTCCTCTCCATAACTGCTATCCAAAAGCAGAATGAGTTTTCTATGGAAATCTCCCAGCAAAGGCAGGTACTGTGTAGGGTATTCTTGCTCATGTACCAGGAGGACTAAGGGCAAGACTCAGCTTTAGAGCTAGATGAGCCTTAGAACTCACACATGGCACAAGCCCCTTTGTTTTATGTAAAAGTAGGTGAGGTGACCCTTTCCTACTCTAAGGGTTTAGAAATCTGAGTAAATCTGTTTATTTTCTAGTTAACTGACAGCACTTAATTTTTCTGCCTGACTCTCTGAGAAGTCTGGAACATCCTTCAGCCTCCTGGGCTGAGATGAGCTTACTCCCCTGGCTGCTCAAGTACTCTTTAGAGTTCAAGTCACTTCTGTCCAGAATTCTTTCCAAATTTCCTCCTTCCCTCTCTCTTCTCTCCTCTGGCTTGGACTTCAACTTATATTGCATCTTGTTGTTCTTTAATGCCAGAGACCTCTAGTCACAGGATCATAACATTTAGAGCTAAGAGAAGAATGTTAAGAGGTACCTTGCTTAACCTACCCCTCTCATTTTACGAATTCAGTTTCCAGTGGACCATGAGGCCCAGAGAGGCTGTGATTTGACTTAGGTCAAAGGGTATTAAGTACCAGTGGCAAGATTCAAATCCAGGGTTTCCAACTTCAAATCTAGTCCTCTTTCCACTGGGAAAGAGCACTCACACTCACCCATGGAAAAGACATAAAATTCTGTGATTTCCCTACAGTTCCTGCAACAGTCCTTAAACACAGATCCATAGTGTACGCTGAGAGCATACAACAGATGGGACAGGGAATGGCTGGGATTTCCCTGCCTGTGTCTTTAATTTATGGGTCTGAGGAATAAAGTTTTCTAGCTGTTACTATGTCCCTTGAAGGTTACAGAAGTGCAAGCTGAGTCCCTGGAAAGGCTTGAGCTGATTACACAGGGTTTGGGATGCAGGATGAGGGCTGCCATTGGAAGAAGGAGTCTGGACTAGACCTCACCTCTAGCTCTAAGGTCTGACCAGGGTGAGCTCATCTGGAGGAATGTGGCAAAGACAGCTGACTGTGTGACTCACTGCATGGAGGGTTCAGAGATGCTTCCCAGTGTATGATAGGCATGTGCTGTGCTGTCAAGAAGAGAAGGCCTGGGTCCAAGTTCTGATTTAGAAACTTATTCACTGAATGACTACGAGCAAGTCACAGTGTCTGTGAGCCTCACTCTCTTCCTTATCTCATCTGTAAAATGAGGAGAATAACTGCATTATTTCTCCCACAGGACTTTTATGCTTTGCGTAAGTGCTATAGAGATATAGGAGCATCCTCTGCTCTGAGGCCTACTTGAGGAGAGGAGCAGAGCAGGGAATGACAGCTTCCTACAGAAGAAGAGATGTTTTGAGGACACAAAATCAGGCCACAGCATCCTGAGAATTTTGCTAAGTTCCAAAGAAAACTGATATATTTCAAAGTCACAATCCAGGCTATGAGGCTGGGCTGTCTGGCCTGAAAGTTTGTTGGCAGCTTTCATGAAAATGCTCTCCTGAGAGGGAAGGATATGGAGACCCAGACCATCATATCATCCTCCTTGTCACCAACATTCTTTTGGGACTCTTTCATTAACTCCATTAACTCAATTCAGCCTGAGCACATTCTCCATCCCCTTTGGCTAATGCACACTTTCTAATATGAGCCTGCTTTCTCATATTAACCCATGTCCTAATATGAGGTTTTCTGAATTCCTATTATCTTGAATCAATATCTGACAATCCATGTCTCTCTTCCCATGCTTTGCCTACTTCTGTCTTTTCTTCCTTATCCAATTAAGCATTGTCTTTCTAGATTCAAATACCCTTTGGCCCAACTCCTATCCCATTCGAATATTCCTTTAGAGCCCTTCTCTCTTATAAACAAAATCTTAGGTCCCTGGCCTTTTTAAATCATGCATTTTTTTTTACCCTCCAAGTAATACTGATGTCCCAAGGTGACAAAGGGGAAGGGTTTTGCATATGCCACTATAACAACATATTGTCTTTAAATAGAGGCTGCTGATAAGCCACTGCCCCAGCTGCCATCACTGAAAAACTTCTCCTCCTTTGAGATTTGAAGTTCATGCTGTCAGAATATGCCAACCCTGTATCTTTGACAGCATAATCTATTAACCTGTAGGACACTCTTCCTCCTTCCTCAAAGGTTTCAGTACTTGGTTCACAGTTTTTGTCTCCTGTCAAATGGCTGTCATTCAGTTCAATTCAATTCAACAAGTTTTTGTTAAGCACCTTCTATGTGCATGTTATCGTGCTACATGATGGCCTTGAAGATGAAAAATCTATGCAGTTCCTGCCCTCAAGGAGCTTGAGTGTAATTGGGAGGGAGGGGGATTCAACATGTGAAAAAGTAAGCATGATTCAAGAGAGAATATGATGGTGGAAAGAAGAAATCCAAACAAAGTACTTTATGAAAATTTGAAGAAGGAAAGAACATTTTCAGCTGGGTAGATATGCAAGAGGTGGCACTGGATGAATAGAGAGGGTTCAACTGGTGGCAACGAATGAATGAAAAAAATAATTTCTCAAATATTTATTGGGTGCCAAGTATTGTGCTAAATCTGGAGGATACAAACAGAAATAATAATATAGTCTCTCTTCTTTGATTGGGGGAGATGACACATAGAAAGAAGAGAGTTCAGTTACAGAAAAATGGAAAGATGAGGAAGTCCTAAGGGTGGACTGATGGAAATGCCCAGGGTTTTAAGATACATCAGCAGATTAGATGGCAGTGCTTGAGGGTGTGGAGTCCATAACAGTAGGCCTATATGGTCTTAGGATGAAGTGATACAGTATATGGTAAAGCTGATGATTCTTCATCTTAACAGGAAGATTATAATTGGTGACTCCTAGGGCTCATCTAAGTGGTGTGAGCAGTGCCTGCCCTGCAAAGATTGGAGGCATGGCTCACCACTATTGGAAATAAGGGGATGGATTCAAGAGATCCAGAAGAGTAGAGATTCTGGGTTACCTCCTGCATGGGTGAGGATGGAGGAATCAGTGTCCGGCCAGGAGGGAGAAGGAGGGAACAGTAGTATGGTTGGGAAAGTTTGCCCCCTTCCCACTTTTTCTCCCCAGTAGTCCCATGGGATCTGGACAGCCTGTGGTGGAAGGAGATATGAAAGGAAGAAGGAAGAGGCCCCTGCAGGTGACTCTTCCAGCCTTGACTGGGTGGACAGGAGTTGTGGGGGAGAGGGTGGAAAGGCACGGAGGAAGGAGTGTTCACCAGGAATGTGCAGATGCAAGGAGGCTGGAAAGGGTAAGACAAGATTAGAGACTGGCTAGCAGCAGTCCAATGTGGCTGGAATGTAGAGTGCAGAGAAGGGTTTAGCACAAGATAAAACTGATGTGGTAGGTGACCCAGACAGTGGAGGAACCTAAATGGCAGGTTAAAGGGCTTGTATTATCATGATGACGTCATTTTGGTCCTCTTTGAGAATGAAGGACAACAACCATTTTACCATATGAATACTGGATGTTTTTTAGCAGGGTGGCTCAGGGGATAGAGTGCTGGACCTGGAGTCAGAAGACCTGAGTTCATATCCGGCCTCAGATGCTTACTAACTGTGTAATCTTGGGCAAGCCATTTAACCCCGTTTGCCTCAGTTTTCTCATTTGGAAAATGAACTGGAGAAGGAAATGGCAAGACCACTCCAGTATCTTGACCATGAAAACCTCAAATGGGGTCATGAAGAGTCTGAAGTAACTGAACACCAGCAACGAAGAAGGTTAATCTGGCCATTGTGTGGAGGAAGAATCAGAGAAGGGAAGAACTAGAGGAAGAGAGATGTTAGGATTATTATAGTAGTCCAGGATAGAGGTAATAAAGGCTTGACCAAAGGTAGTGACAGTGTGGAGGGAAATAAGAACATTGAGGGGATGCTCATTAATTAGGGAATGACAGAACAAGCTGTGGGATGTGAATGTAATGGAATACTATTGTGCTATAAGAAATGATGAGCAGGCAGATTTCAGAAAAACCTGGAAAGACTTGCATGCTGATTAAAGTGAGCAGAACCAGGAGGACACTGTAGACAGTAACAGCAATACTTTGCAATGATCAGCTTTGATAGACTTAGCTCTTCTCAGCAATACAATGATCTAAGACAATTCCAAAGCATTCAGGATGGAAAATGTTATCCCTATCCAGAGAAGGAATGGTGGAGTCTGAATGCAGATCAAAGCTTACTATTTTCTCTTTTTTTGGTTTTTTTCTTTCTCATGATTTCCCCCTTTCATGCTATTCTTCTTTCACAACATGCCTAATGTGGAAATATGTTTAATGTGATTGTACATGTATACCTCATATCAGATTGCATGCCTTCTTGGCGAGGGGGGAAGGGAGGGAAGGAGGGAGAAAAAATTTGGAACTGAAAATCTTATAAAAACCCCAAATCTTTGGAATGTTGAAAACTATTTTTATGTGTAATTGAAAAAATAAAATGCTATTAAGTGGAAATTTAAAAATGAGAAGGATGGAGAAAATATCATAGTGGGAAATGACATAATTTGGCAATTGATTAGATGTGGGGGCTGAGATATCCCAGGCTCCTTTAATGTCCATGCTCATGTCCTTTCTATGACCTCACAAGCCATCAACTCCAATAACTTCCACTACCATTCTACTTTAGCTGTCCAATGGCATACCCATGCCTTAGGTATCATCACTTGAAATGACTCCATCTCTAGGGTTTTGAATTTTAAAATTCTTTTTTCCAACTGCAACCTCAGTTCCCATAAATCCACAGTTCATTGTGAATTATTCATCATTCACTGAAAGATGAAGCAGCTACCTCATCCTCTGTTGGTCCAGCTCCTTCCTCTTTGTGACTGGGAAGAGCCTCCTATCCATTAAGTACCTTTAATGGACCTTCTTCTCTTTCTTCTCTGGGCTACATCATTGTACTCTACAATCTCCTGACACACATCCAGATTCCCTTCTGACTCCTCAGATTTTTCTCCCACCATTTAATAAACACTCCATTCTCCCTGATAACCTGGAGAGTAGAGAGGAATTCTTCAAGTTTCTTTATCTTTTCTTCAAGGGAGGAAACCAGCCTGAAATTTGAATATAGATAGTAACTACTTTACTAGGTCAGAAAGACAAATGCCATATAATTTCTTTAGGCCTCACCAAAATTCTCCATGCCTTCCAGAGTATCTGAAAACAAGATTCTCAATCAACTGTCATTCTTACTAGTAGCCCTTGTGACCAAATTACTGTCCTTCCTTATTCTCTCAGTATTACTGAACTTGTTCTCAATCATCATCACCCTGTCTAGTCTTTGAATCCTTTCCTATTTTCTTGTACCATCACACCTTCTTTGCCATCCCTTGCCTTCCTACTCGGCTGGGGCCCTATGAGTAGACATTTCATTTGTGTGCTTAACACTTTTCTAGAATCCCTTACACCCATGACCTTTCTTAATTCTTGTCCTGGTAATCGGCAACCCTCTGTAGCCCCCATCATATGTTTTTCTCTGCTTCTGCCCCTAAATCACTGAACACTGCTGGAGAATGACATGAAATCAAGTTGATTTCATTCAATACAAATGCATATTGCTTAACCTCATCTGGGTCCACATTACTGCCACATCACAACTGTTTTATATATCTCATTAATTCAAGAGGCAGCATTTGGTAGTAGGTAGAAAGAAAGTCTCAGAGTCATGAAGTGCTGAGTTCAAGACCTGCCTCTGAAACACTGGCTGTGTTATCCTGGGCCAATCACTTCACTTCTCAGTGTCCCAGCAGTTCTCTAAGACTGTAAGTTGCAGAACAGTTGGTGATTTGCCTGGTAGAGGCAGTTTTCCTTGTCAGGAGTTGCTATATCAATAAAATAATAATACAAAAAGAAAATTTGATTTATTCTTATATTTTTAACAGAGCTTATTCCAGACCTTTTCTCCTCAATCTCCCAACTTTTTATTCCAAACAAAGATCCCTAAGCTCTCAGCATATGACCTCACTCCCTACCTAATCCCCAGGGTTGTTGGATGGGTCAAATGAGATCATATTTGGAAAGCACTTAGCACGGTTCCTGGAACATAGTAGGTGCTTAATAAATTCCCTTCTTTCCTTCCTTTTCTTCCTTCCTTCCTTCTTCCCTCTCTCATTTTCTTCTTTCATTTTTTACTTCTTCCCTTTCTGCTTCCCTTTCTGACTACTTTCTTGCCTTCTTTCTTTCCTTCCTTCCTTCTTTCCTAAGGTGATCACAGTACCCTAGTTCTATAGAACTGAAAGGACTTTAGAGACCAACTAGTTCAGACTTCCCAAAGGAGACCATTCACAGAACCATGGAAGAAGAGAAGTTATGAGGTGGAAAGGATCTCAGCAGTTATCTCATCTAACTCATACACTGGAACATAATATTCAAGGTTAACTCCCTTAACCACCCTCATCTATTCCCTCCCAACATAGGAAAATCCCTCTGTCTTCTCTTGTTAGAGTCTGTAGCAGTTCCTGGGTAAATATCCAAAGTTCACAGAGAATGATTCCAAATCCCTGCCAAAGGGTGTCAGGATTCTGTCACCTCTATTATAAACTTGTCCCAAAAGGGAGGGAATGAGTCAGAGAGTGCACACCATTGAGGACACAGATTTTACTGAATTTTTGACACTAATTCATCACAGATATGTTTTCTTGGTATTACCCATCCCTAAAACTTCAGATGGGGCAGCTAAGAGGTGTGGATAGCGCACTGATCCTGGAGTCAGGAAGACCTGAATTCAAATCCAGCCTGTGGATCACCACAGATCTCTACACTTTGTGCTGGGGAAGACAGAGTTTTGGTAAGAGTCAATCCTTTTTATCATCGGATTACACAAACACAAGTAAATACTATATATAAGACCAAATAAATGTATTTGAGTTTCCACAAAAGCCCTACTTTCATATCTCATCATAGTCCAGAGATGACTGGGTTCTTAAAAGCCATGCAATACAGAATAATCTTTAGCAAATCCTAGATGTTTGGAAAAGCTCTCATCATGGTTCTAACTACATCTGTTGTCTGAGAATCAGTTTACTTGAATGTAGGGGGGCTCTTCATAAGTACACTGGTTGGCTACTAGGTGATAAATTCTTTGGCCATGGCAAATCATGGAACAAAGAAAAATACAAAATACAGTACAGTTGGATGTGTTTCCTCCTCTATTCACCACCTTCTGGTTGCAAAGTGACAAAAAAAAGGGATCGAGGTAACTAAGAATTATGGTTTTTAGATAATCTATAAACTTTAACCATTGACATTATTTATGTGAGATCTCTATCTTATGACCAAGGAGTTAATATATTACTAGAAGAACTGACACACATCAAAACATTTTTGTATCAGAGAACAAGAGGAAGTTTCAGCTAAAAAGGATGGCTTTTGGGATCTTCTTGGAAAGATTCAGGATTTGATTTTATCATGTGCTCTGAGGCAGAAAAGGAACCAATTTCAAGGGATACTTTTGATACAGTAGTTAACACTATTTCTATGGAGGAGAGATGTGGACTACAGAATGATATAATTAAACAGATTCAGAAACAACTAGATAGCTGGACAGAAAAACTGGCTCAAAGTCAAGAAGTCTCCAGTGGAGGATTCCAGGGATCTGGAATCTAACGTTTTTCTATGTGACTTCAATAAGGAAATAAATGAGGCAGTCATCAGATCTGCAAATGACACAAAGTAAGGAGTAATAGATAACACGCTGGAGTAAGGATTTAAAAAGTTGTTGTTGTGCAGTTGTTTTTCAGTCATGTTTGACTCTTTGTGATTTAATTTGGGGTTTTCTTGGAAAAGATACTAGTGTGGTTTGCCATTTCCTTCTCCAGCTCATTTTACAGATGATGAAACTGAGGCAAACAAGATTATATGACTTGCTTAGGGTCACACAGTTAGAGGTGTCTAAGGCTCAATTTGAACTCAGGTCTTCCTGACTCCAGGTCTGGTTCTCTGTCTACTGCACCACTTAGCTGCCTCACAAAAAGACATCTGATAAGGTATCAAAGATTATTGGTTATTAGTTTTTTTAAAAAAATATTTTGATAACTGTATTTCAACATAATTGCTTTCTTCTGTAATACTATGTCTATAATTTTAAACATTACTCTAAGAAGGGATCCATAGACTTCAGAAGCCTGTCCAAGGGGTCCATGATGAAAAACAGTTAAGAACCCCTAAAGTAGAGTAATAGGATGAATCTGAAAAGATGAAATTCAATAAGGATAAATATAAGGTCTTACACTTGCATACCAAGAAGCCAGCTTTACCAGTATAAGATGGGGTAGGCTTGGCTAGACAGCAGTTACTCTGAAAAAAAATCTGGGGTCTTATTGGACTGCAAGCTCAATATGAATCAATAGTATGACAAAAAGTAAGAACCTACTAGCTATCTCAGGCTGCATTAATAATCTAGGAATAGGAAGTAAGAATCCTACTGATTACTGTCCTCATCAGTCCTCATGTAGGGTATTGTAGTGATATCTTGATACCAGTTTAAGAAAGAAATTGATACGCTAGAATGTGGTCAAAGAAGGGCAGCCAGGATGGCTAAAGGTGTTGAGTCCATGACATCTGAGGATCCTTTGCAGGAACTGGCCATGTTTACCCTGGGTAAGAGAAGACTCAGGGAGAACATGATAGTTGTTTTCAAGTCAGATAAAGAAGGGATTATCCTATATACTTATCCTATTTGGCCCGAAAGGGCACAATCATGCAATGGGTAGGAGTTGTGATAAGGCAACTATAAACGATGTCAGGAAATACTTCCTACAGTTAGAGCTGTATAAAAGTGGAATGAGCTGCCTTGAGAGGAGATCAACTTCCCCTTCTTGGAGGTCTGGGTGAACACTTGTCAGGTATTTTATAATAGAAATTCCTTTTGCACCTGGCATGGACTAAATGGTTGCCAAGATCTCTTCCAATGCTCAAGTCCTGTGATTTTGTGACACTTGGCTTTCTTCCCTTCCAGTACTTGTGATATGCATAAGCCAAAAAAAAATCTCTATGGAGATAACTGTAGCTTATATGCTAACATCTGCTATACAGATGAAAGAGATAGGGAAATTCTATGAAGAATTTGACAGTGTGCTGCAAAATAGGTCAATACATACAAGATACAGGCATTATGAATGAATATAAAGTGCTATATGAGATTGATCAAAGACAACATAATCTCTAAAAAGATACAGTAAGAGAAATTGGATCATGTATTTAAAGGTGAAAGACAGATATGACCAACAAGAAGGAGGACCAGATATTTTCTCCAGGACTCACCTACTTTCAAAACTCCCCTAAATAAGAATTATGTGCAAGGAATAAAACTCTCTCCACAGGTCAAGAAACTAAGAAGTCTGATAAGGTAACAGTCAGATAAATTAACATCAGGAAAGGCTCATCCTTAATCCTAAACACACTTAACACCTCCTCCTCTACCAACTCCCACTGGTAGGCAGCATCACACCTGAGATTGTGGGATTGTGACATTGGCTTGTACTTGCATCCCTTCAGCGATTTCCTTCCTGCTGCTACTTTCTGGCTGGACACCCTGCCTCTACTCTCACCTCATCACCTAGGAGTCATCCTGAATTCCTCACTATCTGTCATCCCCCATATTCAAGTTGATGACAACTCCTGACCATCTCACCTTTGCCACATCTCTTGAATATGTTTCCTTCTCTCCCCTGACACTGCCACCACTCTGGTACAGGCTTTCATTACCTCACACTTGGATTATTGCAATAGCCTGCTAGTGAGGCAGCCTGCCACAAGCCTCTGGCCACTCTAACCATCTTCCAATCAGGTGTGATCATATCACCTACCTACTCAATAAACTCCAATGACTCACTATTGCCTCTAGGATCAACTGCAAAATGCTCTGTTTGGCATCGAAAGCCTTTCATATCCTATGTCTCTCCTACCTTTCCAGTCTTCTTACACATTACTACCCAACACATACTCTTCAGTCCATTGACACTGACTTCTGGCTATTCCATCTTTAAGCTCTGGGCATTTTTGGCTGTCCCCTCATTCCTGGAATGCTCTCCCCTCTTTGCTTCACTCACTGACCTCCCTCTCTTTAAGTCCCAACTAAAATCTGTTTTTTAACTGGATGCCTTCTCCAACACCTCTTAATTCCAGTGCCTTCCTTCTGTTAATCACTTCCTATTTTACTGAATATAGCATATCTTGTATATATTTATTTTCATGTTGTCTCCCCCATTAGATTGTGAACTTCTTGAAGGCAGGGTATATCTTTTGCTTCTTTTTGTATCCTCAGCACTTAGCACAGTGCCTGACACATAATAGGTGCTTAGCGTTTATTGATTGAATCCATGGCAGCAAGGAGATCTCAATTCTAACTCCCCTCCCCATAGGAAAGTAGATTCTGCCTGGGGTGGCAATGTACACAAAAGGAAACTGAAAAGGTTGGAGGGGGGAGGTACCATCATGAGCATGTTGGAAAAGTCCAGAGGTGTGCAGCTGAGTGGGTAGTGAAGAGCTGGCTGACTTTGATCTCTTCCTTAAATGGAAGCTCTAGGAGGAGCTCTTCAATCAGAGGGAGGGGCCCTGACACTGATGAGGTATGAGTTCTAGGGCTGAAGTGATCTTGTAGGATGATAAAGTTCTTGGGGCATGATAGCCCAGAGACCAGAGGAGTACAGCTGGGTAGGAAATGAAGCCATGGATGTCCTGAGTGCCCTTCCTACTTGGAAGTTTTGGAAGAAGTCCTCCATTTCCTCTAACTCCAGATCCAGTATTCCTTCCATTGTAGCATATTGCCTGAGGCTATGAGTTAAGCCTTACTAAAGCTCTAAAAACATAGCTGGTGGCCACAAATATCACTGTAGACACAGTCACAACTTGAATAAGTAACTATGAAAATCAACTGGAAGGTTAAAGTCCAAGGATAATAGAACCAAGTAGGTAGATGTTAACTAAGTACAATGCTCTGTAGGGAGAGGAACTCAGATAATGAAGAGTAATAAGGACTATTCAACTCAATTCTTAATAAATGGATATTGAATGACTGAATAAATGAATCCAGATAAATGGATACCTAGATAGTTAGCTAGATGATTGAATCTAATTATAGCAATTATTGAATCTAATCTAATATGTGGTAGTTCCCTTTGCTAAAATCTTACTACAAAGGCTCTACTGCTGTGGAGTGGCATTAAAACTCCTTACAGGTCATGCCACCACAATATAAACTCTGGCAGGTCACATCAAGCTAGAACAACCTTTGAGTACAGACTTAGCCACAAATTATGCATCTATTGCCTGAGGATAGGCCTGAGGGGAAAACAGCACGGATAGTGGAAAAAACACTGGGTTTGGAGTCAGAGGACTTGAGTTCCAGTCCTGGCTCTGCTACTGATCCTTAGTTTCAACAACTGGAAAATGAAGAGGTCAGAGTAGGTGGCCTCTAAGTTCACTTCCAGATCAAAATCTATGACTCTATAAATAAGTTTATAACTAGGTGATGAATTTTTAGGTCATGGTAACTCATGAAACATAGCAGAGTTGCAATCTGTATCACCAGAGAGAACTCACATTGATAAAATCATAGATCTTTTGAATTATGAGAGCATTTTAACTGATTTTTTTCATTAAAAGTGAGAAATAGAATTTTTGCCACTTTACTCTCGTTGGAAGAAAATACATAATAGTTACTAGTCTTGAATTATGAATTATTAATTCTTGACTAATAAATTGCTTTTAGTGCTACTAATTGCTTTAGTAAATTGAGAGACCTGTACATTCTATTAATTGTCTCTAAACAAAAACAAGAAGGTATTCTGCCAAATTCTTTTTATGAGGCAAATAGAGAAATGATTTCAAAAACTTGACAAAGATATAATGAAAAAGAAAATTATGGACTAATTTCCCTTTTAAATATAGATCCAAAAATCTTAAATAAAATTATAGTAAATATATGACAGTCATAGATCAAAGGGATTATTTGAAATATTGTTTTGTCCAGAGAAAATAAGGATTTAATAGAAAGAAAATGATTAATATAATTCATCAAATCAACAGGAAAATAATACAAAATCACATGGGCATGTAATATATTCCAATAAGTTTTATAACAATTACTTTTAGCAGATTGTAACCTAAGGTCAGGATCACTTTTCATCTTTATGTCATCAAAGCTATAACATGGTGCCTTGTAAAGATTTAAATATTTGTCGAATGAATTAAATTCACATTCACAAAATATTTTCTTCATAACAGCCCTGTGAGGTAAGAGGTACAAGTGTTATTATCCTCATTTTACAGATGAAGAAACTGAGACTTAGGGAGAATATAATTGGCCCAATTAGATATACAGAGTTAGTATACTTGAACCCAAGTATGTTTCCCTCGTTAGAATGTGAGCTTGTTAAGGGTAAAGATTGCTTCATTCTTTGTACTTATGTTGCTAGTATCTAGCAGAATGCCTGGTACATAGCAGGAATGTAATAGATGCTTATTGATTGGTTGATCTTGACTCCCAGTCTGATGCTACTTCCACTTGGCCATAAATTTAACATCCACTTAGGATTAAAACAAACACCTTAACAATTAAGAGCAGTCTTTTTCCTTAACATAATAGAGAATATTTACTTAAAACTAAGAGCCAATGTTATTTTCAATGGCCCAGACACTATAGGGTATGCCCATTAAAGATGTCTAGTGTTACGGTGAACAAAGGATTAAAAATGGCTGGAGAGTTAGAGTAAGTGGGCATGTATAGGCAGAAACAAATACAGATCTAAGGATATACCTTTGGAGAAACCACAGATCCCCAGGGAGCCCTGGGAACTCCTTTTGCTTCAACAGAATTGGCTGAGGAAGAGCCAGCATCCTGTACATGTTGCCAGGATCTTTTCCTCTAAGGAAAAAAGAAACACCTTTATCCTCTAGTCAACAGGGACCTTAGAATGTTTGCTTGTCTTAGAGTTATGCTCTGATCTGCAGGTAGAGGGAGTTTTAGGAGTGGGATAGAGGGAAGGGATGAAGAAGAACTGGATGGGAAGAGGCTTATGAAGAAAGGGTTAGTGAGGAATCTTAAGTTTAGTGTTTGTTTTTGTCTCTGGCTTTGGCTTCAGTTGCTGATGCTTCAGCAGGCTTGCTAGCCAAGTGGGGCCCACCAGTCATGGCCCTGGCTTGTTTGAGAATGACAAACTAGAAACTGAACATATGACTTGAGTTTACCAGTCCATCTCCGATTCAAACAATGGTTGGCATAGTCCCACCCATTGTCACTACTATTGAAACTAGTGCCTGGAATACCTGTGTAAGGGGGAATCATGTGAGGGCATTAATTAACAAGAGGCATGGCATAGGGGAAAGAAGATTGTTTGGGGAGGGTCTTAGTATTTGATCTCTAATCTTGGCTCTGTGACGTTGGGCAAGTTATTTCATCTTTCTGGGCCTCAGTTTACTCTTCTGTAAAATGAAGGAGCTAGATTACAGTAATGGCACCTAATTTTGGGGTATGAGGACCCCTTATTAACATACAAAAAACTTCAGGGATTTTCATGATAGATGCTCAATCAATAAATCAAACATTTTGTTAAATGTCTACTAAGTGTCATGCTCTGTCCCTAGCTTTAGGGACCTTACATTTTATTGGGGGAGACAGTATGTAAATATGTGCAAAGTGTATATATATATAAAATAAAACAATTTTTGTTAGGTTTTTGTGTTTTGTAAGGAAAGGCACTAATAGCTGGGGGTCAGGCTCAGGGACTTGTAATGATTCTTATGGTATAATAGTCATATTAATAGTGTCTATTGAGAAAATACAGGATGACAAAAAGTTACCATGAATTCACCAATATGTTGAAACGAATTTGAAGGGGGCCAATCACAATTTCATCCACATGCACTTAAAATGAATGTGTTGTTTTTCTTTTCCCTTCTGGGGATAATATAATCTCTCTGAGGTCATGGATGGTTTCATTTTTGTCTTTATATTCTCAGTGCCTAGCCAAATGTCTGGCACATAGTGGGCACTTAATGTTCATTAATTTGAACTAAGTAAACATATGTGTGAGATCATTTATTCAGTACGTTCCCTTGGATTTAGTTATATTATCTTCTCTACTAACAGGTGTGCAGGTGAGACTTAGCATTATAAGATCATACATTCAGAACTGGAAGGAACCTTAGAGGTTATCCAGTCTAACCCTTTCATTTTAGAGATGAAGAAAATGAGATGCAGAGAGGTTAAGTGCCCATGGATGATGGGTATGAAATGACAGAGCCTTCTTTTGAACTCAGGTCCCATGATTCAAATTCAACACAAGTTCAGTGCTCATTTTACTTCTCACTTGCCCCTCTAACCAAACTCTAGGTGAACTGGGTCTTGTTAACAAGCTGGCCCCATGCTGCCGTCTCTTTTCTGGTTTGGGTCTAGCCAGCTTAAATAGTCCAAGTGTACAGCTCCCTCTCCACAGGCTTTGACTTCTTCCTGATGATCCAGGTTGTGAGTTCCATGGCCTTCCACCTTGAATTTCCAGTTTCATTCACATTTATGTCATTTTTCATTGTCTTCTGCACTCTAAAGCACCTGCTGGACCTCTGATTCTCTCTATTCTTAACAGACAGAACAGAAGAGTTCATAGCTATAGGATCAAATATGTTTGACTTTTAAAGCCCTTCACAGCCTGGTTTTAACTAACCTTTGAAAATGTGTTATACATCTCTCTCTTGCTACAATCTAATCAAACTGGCCTTTCTTGATGTTCCTCATGTACAACATTCCATCTCCTGCCTCCAAGCTGTTGCCCTGGCAGTCCCCAATGCTTGGAACATCTTTCCTCCTCCCTTTCCCCTCTTAGAATCCCTTATTTCCTTTAAAACTCTGATCAAGTGTTGCTTCTACATGAAACCTTTCCTGTCTCCCTAGCACCTGTCAGTTATTTTCCTCACTGCCAAATTTACCATGTATATAATTATGCTCTCTCCTGTGATAGAATATGTCCTTGAGGACTGGGCTTGTCTCATTTTTGTCTGCACTCCCAGTGCCTAGAACAGTGACTGGTGCATAGTAGGTACTTAATAAATACTTGATGGTTGGTTGATGCTAAAAACCATGCTTAACTCCCAGGAAAAATGAAGTCATCTCTAGCTGTTCAGTAAAGGGAAAAACATACCTGGGGAATCTGCCGGGACCTATATTCAACTACGTTTGTAAATGCATTCCATCCCTGGTATTCCACTAAAGTAATACCATAAATTTTGGGGTGGTGTCTTGGGATGAAGTGAGCCCAACTTTACTTGTATGACAATAATTAATTGTATGACAACACTTAATTGTATGACAAGAAGGTGTGTGTACTGGATCACCTTTAAAATAAAGTTCCAAGTTGTCCTATTTGTACCTGTGTCCTCCTCCACCCCTATTCTTGAGCCTCCCACACTCTAGACAGATTCTGCATCCCTCTACTGCTTACCTTCTCTCTGGGGTCTCCAATAGCATTCTGTCTGCTTATCTTCCCAACCCGAGTTCTATTTTGGCACCAACTCCTTACTTTTCCTTTTGTCTTTGAAACCTGTCTTCCTTCCAGTTCTGTCTCTGGGCTCCTTGCTATTACCATGTATCCTGACTTTGACTCTGCCCTTGCCCAGAAACATAGCCCCTATGTTTCTTGTTCCATGGCAACAGGACATGATGTGGACAAGAAGCAGCTTTCTCCAAGAAATTTCCAGGACTTCCAACTTGCATCATTATTGTATGTTCGGAGAACATAACAGGAAAAGACAGGGAATATCTTTTGCAAGCATCAACATAAATCACATTTTTTGATTTATGTGGCCATAGAATGGGGCAAGAAATTAACAAGAGTTTTCTTAAAAAGGCAAAGGCCAGAGAATTTTGAAAATTAGTTTTCAAAAGTGGTGCTTAATAGGATTTGTGATGACCTCATCCTGAGCATAGAGCTAGAAATGATAGAACTAATTCTGGGGGCTTTGAAGTTGGTTCCAGGTTTAAGGTTTTGAAGATCATGCAGCTATACCAATGAATTTCAGTTTAATTAAGTGACTAGTCCTCATGTTTGGGCTTGAGGATACAAAGATGAAAAATAAAAGGCTTTACCCTCAAGAAGATTTAGGCATAATATGAATCAAATATTTATGAAAATAATTGAAGGAAGGACAAAGGAGGGGTCAAAATAAAGGCCTTTAAGAAATTTGAGAAGGGTTGGATGTAGAGGCATATATACGTGGCATAGTATGGGGTGCTGGGCCAAGAGTCAGGAAGACTCATCTTCTTGAGTTCAAATCTGGTCTCAGACATTTACTAGCTGTGTGACCCTGGGCAAGTCACTTAACCCTATTTGCCTCAGTTTTCTCATCTATAAAATGATCTGGAGAAGGAAATGGCAAACTACTCTAGTATATTTGCCAAGAAAACCCCAAATAGGGTCAGGGAGAGTTGAACACAGCTGAAAAAGAACTCAACAACAATTGGATATGGGGACACAATTGGGTAGTCCTTGCTGATGGGGAGACTGAAGCTGTTGGATTGCTAGAGTTGTAGAAGGGCTAATGTTCATCAAGTGTCTACACTAAGTCTGGCACCTATATGGTGAGCATCCATCAGACTGCATAAGGAAGGACAAATCAGACCAAATCAAATACAGAGTGGGTCAAAGCTTCCAGAACAATCAGTAATGGGATTGGACCTGTGAGACCACTGGAATTCTAGCTTGGGAGAAAGAGAGGAAGGAAGGAAGGAAGAAGGAAGAGAGTAAAGAAGAAAGAAAAGAAAGAAATGTGAGGAGGGATAGGTGCTAGTCCCCATGTATGGAATTTTATTTAATTCCACAAACATTTACTATAAGACTGTTCTGTGCCAGACACTGTGCTAGGTAGGCAATGGAGATATAAAGACAAAAGTGAAATAGCCTCTGTGGTTGAGTACCTTACATTTTACTAGGGGGAAACAACATGGAGATACACAAAGTAAATGCAAAGTAATTTTATGGATTAAGGAGAGCACCAACAACTGAGGGGGATCAGAAAAGGACTCATGTAGAAGGTGAAACTTGAGCTAATATTTGACAGGAACTAGAGATTTTAGAGGTGGCAGTGAGGAAGATACTACTATTTCAGGCATAAAGAACAACAGTTTATGCAAATTCATGGAGATGGAAGATAGAGTGTCCAAATGGAAAGCAGCAATAGGCTAATTTGTGTGAAATGTAGAGCATGAGTTGGAAATAACCTGAAATCAGTCTGGAAAGATAGGTGACAGTCATACTTGGATGGCTTTAAATACCAAGGTGGGAAACTTGCATTTTATCTTAGAACCAATAGGGGACCACAGATGCTTCTCAAGTAGAATGACACAGCAGTACCTTGAATTTTGGTGCTTCAATTTAGTCACTATCTGGTGGATCAAAAAGGAAAGAAGTGAAGTTAGGAGAAATTGCTTAGGAAGTTACTGCAGCTATCTAGGTGACAGGTGATGAACTGGGATGGTGGGCAAGCAGATAGAAGGGAACAGATGCAATGGATGTTGTAGCTACAGAATCAGCTAATAGCAATATTTTCATCCAAGTCAGGGCGACATGATTTTACTCTCCTGTATATGAAGCACTTATTCTAGATGAACACTTTCCTCTAGGAAACATATCATCCACTTCCTACTGACTGAAACTTCAGGCTTCCTAGGCTGATTTGAACCATTGCTCGTTATTTTTAAGCATAATTGGTCTATGATTATTTGCTTCCTGCTAGAAGTTGGTGTGCTACCAGTGACTAGGATTTAGAATGAGAGAACAAAGAGTGTTAGAGCTGGAAGGAACATTGGAGACCATATTCAACTTTCTCATTCAGATGAAGAAACTGAGTGAAATTTGTCAGACAGATAGATAATGCATTTATTAAGCACTTACTATGTGTCTGGTACTGAGCTAAGTGCTGGAGGTACAAATACAAGCAAACTAGGCAGTCCTTGTTCTCAAGGAGCTTACATTCCAAAGGAGAAAACACAATATTTAAAGGGAATCTAGAAGCTGGGGGACTCTGGGAGATATGACATGAGTAGACCAGGAAGTGATATGGAGGCTTGGCCTCAGCAAAATAAGGCAATCCTCTATCACAGCTGAGGGAAACAGAATTGGAGGAATGTAGGTTATGGGGGAGGAGGTATTAAATACCTTGCCTGAGGTCATAGCACAGACTTGAATTAAACATTAATTGTAATTCAGAACTTCCAACTTTCCAGGCATGGTCTTTCTATCCCATGCTGTTCCCTTGCTCTGCGATCAAATTTGGCTAAGAAGTAATGATCTAAACCATAAGCAACAAGATTGCTCTTAATTCATATGATAGGATGGTTGAAAGAAAAGGAACAACTGAAGGTATTTTACTTGGATGTCACTGACCAAGTCACGCTCAGTCTCTGAGACATCTTTGGAATGGTTTCCAAATGCAAATCTTCCCCTCAAGGGCTCAGACTAATAATATTCAATATGTGTAAAAAACAGGTTTCCAGAAATTTGGGGAATGAAATATAACGAACTCTAAGATATTCTTCTTATACAAAGGAAGAGAAGAATCATATAATTACCTTTTTTGATGCATAAAAAGCAGGATGGAGCACAATATTTGAAGTCAGAAGACCTGGGAGAGGGTGAATCACAACATGTACTAGCCATGTTACCTTGGACCTTCATCTTTCTGGTCCTCAGTTTTCTCATCTTCAAAAGCAAAAAGATAGATGAAGATGATCCCCAAAGTTCCTTCCAGATCTAAATCCATTCTCCTATATCCTATAAGATGAAATTCATGACCCAACACCCCAAACTTTGGTTATACATGGAATGAGTCCAATCTTTGGAGTGATCTCTATATCTTTGATCCATTTTATCCTTATCTAGAGTTCTCTCTGCGAAATCACAGAATTTTTAGAGTTGGAAAGGACCAATGTCCAGCATGGTTCAAGCCACAAGACAAAAGGAATCCCCATGATAACAAAGCTTACAAGTGTATCTATCCGATGCTTAAAGACCTTTAACAAGAGAGAATTTATTACTTCCCAAGGCATTTTAGGATAGACATAATTGTTAGAAAGCCTAAATTTGCCTTTTTGTAGGCAAATTTCTACTGCTGACCTTGGTTCTGCTCTGTGGGGTCAAAAAGAACAAACCTAATCTCTTTTCCATAGGATAATCCTTCAAAACTTGAGCACAGCTATCATGTCCCTTTTAAGTCTTCTCTAGGCTAAATGTGCCTAGCTCCTTCTACTAATTTTCATATGATAAAAACTTATGCCCTTTTACTAGCCTGGTTTCTTCTTCTAGAATCCCTAGTTTATCAATGTCCTTCCTAAACTGTGGCACCCAGAACTGATTATAATATTTTGGAAATTTTACCTGACTGGAGCAGGGTACAACATGAGGGTCTTTCACCTCTTTGTTCCTCTCTTAATGCAGACCAAGATCAATAGGCTTTTTTGGGGTGCTATACCACAGTGCTAACTCATATGGAGTTCACAAGCCCCTAAAACCCCCAGACCTTATTCATATAAACTGCTGTCTAACCATGCTTTCACTGCCATCTTTTACCTACATAACAGACTTTTTTTGAACCCAAGCTGTCCTTATTGAATTTAATTTTATTAGATTCAATGTAAAGCAATACCCTGTCAAGATCTTTTTTATTTGTGTGTTATCCATTGTGTTAACTATACCCCTCCCCGAGCCCAAGCTTTGTACCATCTGCAGATTTGATAAGGTCAAGGCTTATATCCCTGGGGCACTTCACTGGAAACTTCCTGACTAGTGGAAATTGAACCATTAACAACTACTCTTTGAATATAGCCATTCATCCAAATATGAATCCATCTAAATGTATTATTGTTGGAGCCCACATCTCTCCATTTTTCCATAAGAATAATGAGATTTTTTAAAAAAAGTAAGTTCTTTCTAAATCTACATGAATGATATCTGTAGTTAGTTCACTAGATTCACTAATTTAGTAATCCTGGGGAAAAATAGGTAACAAATTTAATCTGATAGGGTTTACTCCTATTGACATCATGGTGTTTCCCTTTTCTGGATGATAACTAACCATTTCTTTGATAATTGGCTCTGGTATGTTCTCAGGAATAAAAGTAAGATCACTAACCTATAACTTTATAGTTTTCCTTGTTTTGAAAAGTGGGATATTTGCTCTTCTCCAGTCCCATGACACCATGCCTTGGTCTCAATGATCTTTCATGTAAGATAGGTCAGAAATCATATCTACAAGTTCTCTCACTAGTTCATCTAGGCCAGGAGGCTTGATGATCTCTTAATATCTCTTGTTATCAACTCTGCTCACCAACTCCCATTCTAGGTTGTTTTATTTCAAGCTTAAACATCATTCTCCTTTGTCAGAGGGAAGAGAAGCAAAATCATAAATAAACAGCTCTGAATTCTCTCTTGTTAATTCCATTGTCCCACCTAACCTGTGTGATACTATCCCTTCTTTGTTCTTCCTTTCTCCCCCCCCTCTCTCTCTCTCTCTCTCTCTCTCTCTCTCTCTCTCTCTTCTTCTCCTCTTTCCATACACATACACACACACAAACACAGACACACAGATATATGTATATATGTATATATACATACACATATATATGTATGTGTATCTATCTATCTATCTATCTATCTATCTATCTATCTATCTATCTATCTATCTATCTATCTATCTACCTATCTACCTACATCTCAGCCTACCAGTCTCACCTAGGTGAAGTGTAGGGGCTAGTCACAGGTCTAATTCCACTACTGATCAACAGAAGACATTAATCCTACTCCGTTTCCAATCTGGTCTGGTTAAGTAAGCTGGTAGTACCCTGAGCTCCTCAGGGTTCACCATATTGATGATGAACTTCAAGTTGACACCCAATCTACATAGCCTAGTTAGAACTCCTGAGCTTAAGTTGTCTGCCAGCCTCAAGTAGCTAGCATTTGGTAGGTGGGATTACAGGTATGTGCCACAATGCATGGATTTCAATTAACTTAAAAAAATAACAACTTTTTTGTTATTATTATCCTTAACTTTCCTTACTAGCCTCAGCCCACTTTGAGTTTAGGCTGTGAGTTTGAGTATAGTTCAATGTAGTTCTGAGGCAGCTAGGCAGTGCAGTAGGTACAGGTGCAGGCTTGGAGTTGGGAGGATCACAGTTCAAATTCAGTCTCTGACATTTTCTAGTTGTGTGACCCTGGACAAGTTATTTAATCTGTTTACCTCAGTTTCTTCATCTGTAAAATGAGGATAATAATAGCACCCACCTTTCAGGGTTGGTGTAAGGATCAAATGAGATTGTAAAGCACTTAGCCTAGTGCCAGGCACATCATAAGTGGTATATAAATGTTAGCTGCTATTATTATTCAACTATAACTTGTATATAAATCCCCACTGATGTAGAGAAAAAAGGGCATCTAGCTCCCAGGCAAACACTCAAGGCAAAATCTATATCTATATCTATCACACACATACATACGTATATATATATATATATATATATATATATATATATATATATATATATATATATATGTACATACATACATACATACATATAATCAGGTACATAATAGTTTTTATTTCACTTCACAGGAAACACAGGAAAAATAAAAAGGACTCAGTGAACCATAAACAATTTTCCTTCACAGAAAATATAGAAGTCACATAAAAACTCACAGTAGCCCATAAACAATTCTTTTCTCTTCTTGATGATTCCCAGATTTCCCCAGGCCCCTGTTTAATCACTCAGTTTCATAGTGCCTCAGTTTTAGACTTTCCTTGGAATGGAAACAAATTTGGGGTTGACAGGCAGCCTCTTGACATTCTTGTGAGTCCCACTTTCACTCTAGAGATGGACTATCCCCAGAAGAAAAAATCAACTTGGGGCTGATAGCAAGATAACCCCTTTCCTATCAGATCTGCACTGTCCAAATAACTCATGGCAGCAGGAGTCCAGACTTTTTGCTGCTGTATATCATGGCTATAGTCCCTTGATGGTCTTCTAGTTGTAGAGTCACATGTGAAAACCAATGGATTTAGAACTGGAAGTATCTGGAGGTCATCAGTCTAGACCTATAAGGGACCTGAGAGGTCATCTATACCAACTTGCTGATTTTACAGATGAGGAGAATGAAGTCTAGAAAGGTTAAGTAACTTGACTAAGGTCATAGAGGTAGCAAGTGTTGCCTTCTCTGCAAAATACTGGCCTTACTCAGAATCTTCCTTTTTCGTCACTAGAAGGCTATGACCCAGGATCCCATTCATGATGCATATAATGCACTCTTAGGTCTCTACTGGTTAGTTTCCTTGATGATAATGTTAGATCCCATCCAGAACAGAAATGATGATTTGGGAATCACACAGGACAGATCCTCTGGGGCCATGGAGGATTCCAAAAGAATGGGATGTTGTATTCTCTACACCTTTCAATCAGTTGTTTGATGGTAAAGATGTGGTTTATTATGGAATACTATTTGCAAAAGTATACCTGTTTCCTTCAAATCAAAGATGCCCTCCATGTATGTATAAATAATTTCCATAAAAATTTTATTTAGATGAAAAAGTAAGTATACAGGTTCATAGTTATTAATGTTCTTTCAGTCACGCTTTCCCCCATAATAAAGTTTAAGTCTTTTTGATATATTTGGTTTTTCTCCTCTTGCTTCATAAAGGTTCAGATTTGAACCCTTAATTCCTAAGAAAAAATACAAAACACCAAAAACAAAATGACAAATCCTTCACTTCCAGGCTTGAATTCTTTTGATATATACTTGGCCTATTCTAGAAACTTTTCCTACCTTTTGTCCTTCAATGTCATTTCCACTTACCAAAAAGCACATCTAGGACTGGGATTTTAGAGTCCAAATATGGTGGCTCCACTTTCCTTAATGGTGCTAAGAATCTTATAAAAATCTTTACAGATAGTTTCCATCTTTTGCCTGTTTTCCTTCCAGTTTCATCCTTACATGTCCTCATTATGACTTAGTTGTGTCTTTTGCCAAGCTTCTTTAAACTGTTTTTTCCTACCACTGATTCTTAATGTTTTATAAGGTGAAACTCCTCATAATCTTCTGTTGTCCTTCACTTTAAGATTTTACAAGTGAGTTATATTATAAACCAGTATTGCCTTTGGATGACATATCTTTCTCCTTGGCAAAAAGATCCAGTGTTTGCTATATAAAGTAGTTTTTAGACTGTTTTGGTCTTCTTGTTCTGGCAATTGACTTAGTTAAACTTCCGTATGGAATGTTAAAATCAGTTTAGGTATCCTTTCCTCAATCCATTTCCTTTTTTTTGTATAAATAACTTGTTTAAATAGTTCAGATCATGGTTAACTATACGTCATATCTTTTTTCATTTTCACTTTGGATTAATTTTAATCTTTGCCTTAGTGAGCTGGTGATCACACAGCTGATTCAGGAATGAACCCCATGTTCTAATCAAGAGGCATTTATTAAGTGCTTTCTATGTTCCCTGCAGAAGAAAATGGCAAACCACTTCAGTATCTATGCCAAGAAAACCCCAAATGGGGTCATGAAGAATTGGACACAACTGAAATGACTGAACAATAATAAATTCTGTGTTCCAGGCTCTGTTCTATGCACTGAAGTAACAAAGAGAAAAATGAAAACAGTCCCATCTTCAAGGAGCTTACATTCTGACACAGTACATGAAGAATGAGTCATTTCCTTTCTGCTTAAATATAACTTACTTCATTGTTTGTGTTATTTGGTGCTTGCCATACCCAGTGCCTCCTGATTCCTTTCTTGAAGAAAGCATTCATGAAAAAAAAAAGCCTGAAGTTTCATTGGCATCTACAAATGTCTGACCTTTCTTATTCTATACTCCTAAACCATATTTCCCATCACATTTTTTGCTGCTCTCTGAAGGCACCAGGTTTCAGAAATATATAGTTTTAATTTAGAGTGTTTTACAATAGTAATCATAACTGTGAATGTGAATGGGATGAACTCTCTCATAAAACGAAGATGGATAGCAGAATGGATTAAAAATCATAATCCAAAAATATGTTGTTTACAAGAAATGGGGGGGATACACACAGGGTAAAGGTAAAAGATTGGAACAGAATATATTGTGCTTCAGTTAATGTAAAAAAAGCAGGGATAGCAATCCTAATCTCAGACAAAGCAAAAGCAGAAAAACACCTAATCAAAAGAGATAAGGAAGGAAACTATATCCTGCTAAAAGGCACCATAAACAAAGAAGCAATATCATTACTAAATATATATGCTCCAAGTGGTATAGCATCCAAATTCTTAGAGGAGAGGTTAGGGGAGTTGAAGGAAGAAATTGACAGCAAAACTATCCTAGTGGGGGACCTCAACCTTCTCCTCTCTGAACTTGATAAATCTAATCTTAAAATAAACAAGAAAGAAGTTAAGGAGGTGAATAAAACTCTGGATAAGGTAGAAATGATAGATCTCTGGAGAAAACTGAATGGCGATAGGAAGGAATGTACGTTTTTCTCAGCACTACATGGCACACATACAAAAACTGACCATGTACTACTAGGGCATAAAAACCTCACAATCCAGTGCAGAAAGGCAGAGATAGTCAATGCATCCTTCTCAGATCATAATGCAATAAAAGTTATATGTAATAAAAGGCCATGGAAAGATAGGCCAAAAATTTATTGGAAATTAAATAATCTAATCCTAAAGAATGAGCGGATTAAACAGCAAATCATAGAAACAATCAATAATTTCATTCAAAGAAGCTTTATATCTTTGAATGCCTATATGAATAAAATAGAGAAAGAGGAGATCAATGAATTGAGCATGCAGCTGAAAAAGACTGAAAAAGAACAAATTGAAAATCCCCAAGCAAATACCAAATTAGAAATACTGAAAACCAAAGGAGAGATTAATAAAATTGAAATTAATAAAACTATTGAACTAATAAATAAAATTAAGAGTTGGTTTTAGGAAAAAAACAATAAAATTAATAAACCTTTGGTCAATTTGATTAAAAAAAGGAAAGAAGAAAACCAAATTACCAATGTCAAAAATGAAAGGGGTGAACTCACCTCCAATGAGGAGGAAATTAAAACAATAATTAGAAATTACCTCACCCAACTTTTTGCCCATAAATTCGACAATCTAAATGAGATGGATGATTATTTTAAAAAAATATAAATTGCCCAGATTAACAGAAGAGGAAGTTGAATACTTAAATAACCCCATCTCAGAAAAAGAAATTGAACAAGCCAACAATGAACTCCCTAGGAAAAAATTTCCAGGGCCAGATGGATTTGCAAGTGAATTCTATCAAACATTTAAAGAACAGTTAATTCTAATATTATATAGACTACTTAGAAAAATTGGGGAAGAAAGAGGCCTCCCAAATTCTTTTTATGATACAAATATGGTTTTGATACCTAAACCAGGAAGAGCCAAAACAGAGAAAGAAAATTATAGACCAATTTCTCTAATGAATATAGATGCAAAAATTTTAAATAAGATTTTAGCAAAAAGAATACAGCAACTTATCATGAGAATAATACATTATGATCAGGTAGGATTTATACCAGGAATGCAGGGCTGGTTCAATATTAGGAAAGCTATTAGCATTATTGATCATACCAACAACAAACCTAACAGAAACCACATGATTATCTCAATAGATGCAGAAAAAACTTTCGACAAAATACAACACCCATTCCTATTAAAAACACTGGAGAACATAGGAATAAATGGAACTTTCCTTAAAATAATAAGCAGTATCTAACTAGAACCCTCAGCAAGCATTATATGCAATGGAGATAAGCTAGATGCATTTCCAATAAGATCAAAGGTTAAACAAGGATGTCCACTATCACCACTATTATTCAATATGATACTAGAAATGTTAGCTGTAGCAGTAAGGGAAGAAAAAGAAACTGAAGGAATTAGAACAGGCAAAGAAGAAACTAAGTTATCACTTTTTGCAGATGATATGATGATACACTTGAATCCCAGAGATTCAAGTAAAAAACTACTTCAAATAATAAACAACTTTGGCAAAGTTGCAGGTTACAAAATAAACCCACACAAATCTTCGGTGTTTCTATTTATTACTAACAAAGCCCAACAGCAAGAGATAGAAAGAGAAATCCCATTTAAGACTATATGAACACAATAACAAAATACTTTTTGCACAAATAAAGTCACATCAAAGTAAGTAGAAAAACATCAGTTGCTTGTGGGTAGGCTGAGCCAATATAATAAAAATGACAATTCTGCCTAAATTAATTTACTTATTTAGTGTCATACCAATCAAACTATCAGATAATCATTTTCTAGAGCTGGAAAAAATAATATCAAAATTCATCTGGTAAAGTGCTTTATGTTCTCCATAGAATCTCTTAATTCTTCATCCCCTGAAACAGATTTTTGGAGCATATGCTGTGATCATTTTAAGGATGCTCTCTTCTCAAATATTTATCCTGGGCATTTTAATGAACAGAAGTGAACAAACAGAAGAGCATAGGCTGGACTATCTTTGCGACAACAACATTCTTTTGATGACCCCCTCCCACCTTATCCCTGAAGCAAAGCCCCATATTTTTAAAATAAAAACATGCTTCTGGTGCTACTGTGTGCCTTCCACCTGCGAAAGCCTAGTGGCTGGAGAACTAAAATTGAGATTCATCTGAAGGGCAATGGAGAAGCACATTGTTGCTAGAAGAAAACTGTACTATGTATAATACAAAGGGATTACGTAGAAGTGGAGTAAAGGCTGTTATTAGAGAAAAATATCTGAACTAAATGATAGGCCTGTCATGTAATATGAGTGAGGTTTAACTGATGGGTAGCTCATGAACTCTACTGGTATCCTCGCCGTGGTACTAGAAATCGAGGAAGATATCTAGTATGTTGGATGGAGCCCCAGTGCCAAACTTATGGGAAGCCATGGGAGTTGTATAGGGTAGGTATCATGAATAGGTTGAAATATACATCAGTGAAGGGCATACTGCCATTAGGGAAATCACAGGTTCATTTGAGCATTAAAGTATTAGTGGGTATTGCCTCTGGCAGGGGAACTCGTGTACTCAATATCCCTTCCTATTCTGACTTAACACCTAGCCGGTGAGTTCAGTTTCTCTCCCTAGGCAGGTTTCATGCTGTAGGTTCCAATGTGTTGACTCAGAATTTCACAGCTCCCTCCCTCTTGCTGGACTCTCATGCTTTGTAGACATGCCTATTGGGGAAAAGTTGCTCTACTGGCCCCAACCCCAGCACTTTCGCTCAGAGGCAGCTTTTTGGTACTCTCTGTTGCCTTCTTACCTCTCAGAATCTCTAATCTCCTTCAAAGCTCAGTTACAATGCTAGCCCCAGCTCCCACTGCCTCCCCCTGAAACCATCCTGTATTTGTTTTGCATATATTTATATGTACACATTTTGTCTTCACTGAGACAATGCAAGTTCGTTGAGGGCAGGGACTATTTCACTTTTGGTTTTACATCCCCAGCACCTGCCATAGTGCCTGGTACCTAGCTAAGTGAATTTTTGTATCAACAGTCTGGTATAATTCTTCTAGTGTTTAAGTTAAGACTTCCTTAGAAGATGTCCTTAACTTCCAAGGAAGTTAAGACTTCCTTGCTTGATTTGTAGTTTGTCTGGTCTAATAACTTTTGTTAGTCCCACCTAGCTCCTTTGGGTTATGACAGGTATGACTGCTCATGTGTGCCAAAGCTTTGCTGTTACTTGGTCCAGCTGGCACCCAGGATTATTATTTTTTCTTCAATGCAGTGTCAATGAATTTTCTAGGATATTGGAAAGAACACTGGTTCCTGTCCTTCATCTATTACCAACTTGCTCTGAATATGAGTGACTGTTGGCAAATCACTCAAACACTCTGAGCCTCAATTTTCTTCTGTAACACAGAGACATAATAATTGTACTAGCCACCTCAAATGGTTGTTGTAAAGAAAGCAAGCACTTTTGAAACTCTAAAGCACTATGTAAGTATGAGCTACTCATGCTATTATTAGTGAAGTAGAGTAGCAACATGGATGGAAGTCTGGTCTTGGAATCAGGATGAGCAGGATTTAAGTCTTGCCTCTGACTTCTACCAGCCATGTGACCATAGGTGAATCATTTAACCTCTCGGTGGCCCAACCACTTCCCTAAGGCTATACCTTATAGATGAGTTGCTGATCTGAAGGGGCATAGGGAGTTCCCACATTTTGAGTTCACTTCAGTGAGGAAAGTGCAAGTCTACAACCCCCTCACCCCAACTCCAACTCATCCCAAAAATATTTTTTTATCAATATTTGTCAGAATTGTGTATTTGTAGGGGACATATTGCTTCCTTGCTTTCCCTGTTAGCTTTGTAATATAGTATCCTTCCATTTCTTAGTCAAAACCTGAAACTACTTTTCTCTGTTTGAAATCCTGGACTCCTCTTGATTCACTTCCCCAATTTTTATTCTTATTTGTCAATCTTAGATAGCTCCTACCTCAAGATCATCTAGGCTCATGGCCAATTCTCAGCTGAATCAGTAGGGATGCCTTTCCTAATTGAGTTACTGCATTTTTACAAAATGATATCTTAAAACATGCTACAAACAATATATAACTCATTTCCAGCAAAGGTAGCAGTCTGTATCTTCTTTGCAATTTTTTATTGGTATTTGAATTTTAAAAGAGGACACCTGTTTGCCCAAATGAACTTCTAACTGGTACAAATTCAGGCTAGAGAATAAATGAAAATATTTAGGCAATATGAAGGAGATAGACATGGGCTAAGAAGCCTTAATGGCTCCTTATGTGAAGATTCGATGTGAAGAAAATGTGAAGATTCCATCAACTGGCAGCCTCTAGGTGGGAAGACTTTAAGAGGCCACTGAGAAACTTTCTGACATTCAGCATCCTTTCCCCCTGCCTACAGCTGACTTCAGAAATGCTTTAAACTGGGTTCCTACAGCCCTTCCCTCTGTTCCCCTTGTAGAACTAGCCCTGTTCTGTGTCTCTCCTCACTAGGTTGTTGTGCAGGGACGCTCTGGATGATCTTGGACCCTTCTAAGTGTTCCTCCAGGTCTCTGCCCAAGAAAACCATTCTGTCCAGCTCAATCCAGGATGTAACTCATTTGACCAAGGGGCTGCCTCTTGAAACTGGGCTATGATTGTGTATGTGTGTGGGAACTAGGCTGTGATTTGGGGAAGCTGGGCTATTGGCCACCTCTCAGTTACCAAAGGCACTCTGTTCTTGTGTTCAGGCTACTGGGTTTGTTGCCTATTCAACTATTCATTAAGCATAGTTTTATCATCTACTCATGGAGACAGGCCATCTCAGATCTGTCCACAACTTATAACAATCAGAGCAACTTTAAGATACCTGCGAGGTCCTCCTTTGAAGACACCAGTCGGGGAGAACAGCTTCCTGGTTCAATTCTCAGAGACAACCTGAAAAACAGGATTTTTGCTAGATCAGTGTGGGCTGAGTCCATAAAAGACCTGGAGACAAAATTCGGATTTGAAAGAAGTCCTTGGTTCAAAGGACTTACAGTTGGGCAGGGATGAAATGTAATCCAACAGGAACCACTTCTACAATATCCTTAACAATAAGTCATTCAGCTTCCCCTTGAATGCCTCCAGTGACAGAGAACTCACTACTTATGTGGCAGCTCACCCCAATTTGAGACAGCTCTCGATCTCTTTGATTCACTCCTCTGTTCAGAGAGAAGGTTTATATGGTCTGTTCACGAGTAAGGATGGGCAAATAAATGTTCTCAGGAAGTTCAGTTAGTTTTGAACAAAAGTCTTACTATTTTTCCTCTTTTAAAGTTTGATTGATTCCTTCTATATAAACTTTATAAGTCATTTACCGAAGCCTGCTTATCAGTTGGTTGGCCACACTGTAAGAAATTTTTGTCCATAACCATTCATGAAATTTATCTGCTAAGTAATGGAGAGGTTGGGATCTGTATCAGTGGAGGAAGGATTGCAGATGAGCCTGCAGGTCCTTGAAATAGTGAGATGCTAGAACTGGGCATCCCTCAAACCCTTTCAAACAGGCTGGGAACCTTCCAGAGGAACAGAGAAATGAAACACATACATACATATATGTATATATATATAATATATGTATACATATAGGTATATATATTTTATATATACATATATGTATGTGTGTATACACACATGATATACATGTATGTGTGTATTATGTACATCTGCCTATTATATAATATGTGTCTGTATCGGTGCCCTTCGGGATTCATCTTTCACATTATCCAAAACGTATGTAAAATATAAGTATTTTTATTTGATGTATTTTGTCTTTCTACTCTCAGTGACTAGCTAGCACAATACCTAGTACATAAAGGCATTTAATAAATGTTCAACTACTACTACTGGGTAGCATTAATATAGCACTTTCAAGTCTACAAAGCGCTTTACCAATATTATCTCATTTAATTCTCACAACAATCCTTGGAGGTAAGTGTTTAGATTATATCCATTTTACCATTGAGGAAACTGAGTCAGACAGAGGTTAAGTCCATTGCCTTAACTCTACTGTTAAGTATCTAAGGCTGGATTTGAACACAAGTCTTCTTATTTCAAGTTCAGTGTTCTATCTACTGTAGTACTTGGCTTCCTAAAGTACAAGTCTGACCATGTCACTCCCCTACTCAATAAATACCAAGGATTCTCTATTGCCTCTAGGATCAAATACAAAGTCCTTGGTTTTGTTTTAAGCCTTCACAACTACCTGGGCTTATCCAACCTTTCCAACTTTACACATTACTCCCCTTCTCAAATTTTATGGTTCAGCCAAATTGGCTTCCTTGTGGTTCCTGCATGATCCAGCTACACAAGGTTACTTGCTGGTCTCTACTCAACACTTTACCTTCTATCTCCATGCATTTGCACTGGGTGTCCTCCAGACCCAGAATAGCTTCCTCCTCACCTATGCTTCTGACTTTTCCTGGCTTCCTCTAAGATTTAACTCAAATCTACCCTTTCTGCAAGAAGTCATTCCCCATGTGCCAGCTGCTAGTAATTTCCCTCATTTTGTATGAACCTAGCTGTATCCATGCAGTCTTCTCCATTAAAGTGTAAACTCCCTGAAAAGAGAAATTGTTTTTGCCCTTTTCTGCTTCCCTTCACTGTTTGTCATGGTGGTTGGCACATGGTAAGTGTTTAATAGATACTTGTTGACTGACTGACCACTGGGCCCTAACCTACCTTTTCTGTCTTATTGTATACGTTATTCCCCTTCTTGGACTTAGGTCTGGCTAAACTGACCATGCTGTTTCTCACACACAACTTGCCATCTCCCATCTTCATGCATTTTCCTGCCTTTTCTACCTCCCATGCCCAGAATGCCTTCCTTCCTTACTTCCACTTGCTAGAATCCCCAATTTTCTTCAAAATTCAGCTCAAGCAAAATCTGCTACAAGAAGTTTCTCTTGATTATGACAGCTGCTAGTATCTTCCTTGTGATCTAAATTACCTCATATTTATTTTTAATATTTTTCTGTGTTTTCTCTCTTCCAATAGAATGCAAGTTTCCTGAAGTCAAGGACTGTTACCTTTTTGTCTTTGTATTCCCAGTGCTCATCACAGTGCTAGGCACGTAGTTGGCACTTAATATGTGTTGATCAATTAAAGGACTTTAAGTAAAGATCCAGTGATAGACTATGCCTTTCCTGACAGATTTGGTCACCATCTGTTTACTTTTTTTGGCCAAGTTAATTCCCAAATTTGCTTACTGATGTGTGGAAAGGGATCAGGATCTGTATAGGTAGAGGAAGCCTTCATGCCAAGGAAACCATGGAGTCCTGAAATACTGAAATATTACTATGCTATAAGAAATGATGAGTTTGATGATCATAGAAAAACATGGATAGACTTGCATGAAATAATGAAGAGTGAAATGAGAAAAATCCAGAGAGTGTTGTATAGAGTTACAGCAATATTTTTTAAAAAACAACTTTGAGCGACTAAATAATTTTGAGTATTATAAATACCCAAATTAACTACCAAGGACTGTGAAGGAAGATGCTATCTGCAACCAGAGAAAGAACTAATAAACAGAAATATGTATTGAATGATTTTACATATGTGTATATGTGTGTATATGTACATACACACACATATATATGTATGTTTGTATCTAATTGTAGTCATTGTGGGGAGGGAGTAGAGGAGGAGAAAGAAAAAAGGAAAAAAAGAAATCTGCATGGTAATTTTATTATATATTTAAAAGGAATACATGTTCCTTAATTATTCCATAAATATTATTCCATAAATATTATATATTTAAAAGTTGTACATAATAGACTTGCAGTTTCATGTGTAATCTTTTTAGGCTATATTATGGAAATGCTTGTTTTCTTCCATAAATTAAAAATAAAATAAAAATATTAAAAAATAAGTAATGGGGAAGCCAGGACCTAATATACTATAAAATCCCAAAGTGAAGAAACGAAGAAGCTAAGCCAGATAAACACCAGGGAGAGGGATTCTTTCAGAATTTATCTGAGTCTGCTTCAATTTAAAGGCAGGGACATGAAAATCAAGGTCCAAGATTCAAACAGAGCTAGCAGCCTGGGTATGAAGGCCAAGTTACCAGACTGGGACAAGGAATATGAAAGTCAAGATCTAAGGCAGGGAGGGTGAAAGGCTAGATGATGTCTTGATGCCCTGGAGAGAAAGAGGTCTGGTATATCTCTACTGCAGAGGAGAGCTTCTGCTATGTGGCAGTAGGGGTAACTGGAGTTCTTTTACCTAGTCTTTAAACTTTTGAAAAGTTATTTCTATATAATTGTTTTCATTTGTAATCTTACATATTTTATTTTATGTATTTAAAAACATTATTTTGAGAATGGATCCATAGGTTTTACCAGATTGCTCAAGGGGTACATGACACAAAAAAGGTCAAGCATTGCTGAGGTACAGTCTGGCTTAAAATGAAAGCCTTATTAACCAGCTAGTGTATTTGACCGTGAACTCTCACACTGAAAAGAGGGAAATGGACATAAAGAAGAAAATCTGAGTGTACTGTCCCCTTGCCTCCAGGTTTGACTCATATCAATGATATGTATATTGGGGAATTTACAAATATATTTCTCTTATGGAAAAGAAGTCAGGGTTTGGGGCATTGTTGATATTTTAGTAAATTTCTTTTAAAAACATTATCAACATCTTTTGCTTTCACATCACCTATATATTTCCCTGAATCCCTATACTTCCCCACTCTGAAAGTCATTTCTTAAAACATTATACATTTCTTTGTATTACCAGCACTTAGTACAGTATCTTTACTTAATACAGGTGAACTAAAAACAATGCTTAAAAAATGCCTGTTGGCTGAGCAACTGATATGAGGTGGGATCCCAGAGCATACTGTCCCATTACCAGAATAAAGGTCAGTCCTGGAGCAGGAGTCAATACATGTGACATTTTAGAGGAGATAACTGTCCAACTTAACTGAAGTCCCCTAAGCAATTTTTGTTCTCCTGCTCCCACTTAAGGCTGACATGTTAGGCCAAGACTGCCCTTCCCCATCCTAAGTCAGTCACACTATAGATTCAGATACAGAACACCAGAAATCTAGACCCACAGGAGTATCTAACTAGTCCTACAAGTGACATGACCAGGACTGCATCCACCAATTGTCTACACTCAGTGGAGGTAGAGTTGAGTTAACCTAGCTTATAACTGAGGGAACAGTATAGCAGGTAGGGAACAGGTAGGCAATAATAGTACTAACAAGGACAGTAAAGAGACCAGCTAGCCTGAAAGCTATAACAAAACTGCAACTGTTCCCCTCCCCCCTTTTTAAAATCTTTAGCTGCCACTCTTACTCTAGTTAGAAATAGTTTGTGGTTCTATTGGCCAGCACTGGGGACTTGTACTTCACTTGTGACCTGATTAGACTTCAATACTTATCTAGACACTGTGCTAGGAGCTAGGGATACACATTTTTTTAAAAATGAAACTTTCCTGCTTTCAAGGAGCTTGCGCTCTATTTATCAGTGAACTGAGTACAAAATAAAACATGAACACTGTGTGATTATGAAGCTGGGATGATCATACAGAATCATGTACCCAAGGGACTGCCTTCCCTACACTGTCTGGAATTTTCCTTACCATTTGACCTTTGTCTGAGTTACATATCTCCCTCTGGGTTCAGATCAGTCATTGGCACAAAGAAAACATGCCCTGAAGCTGGGTGTGGAAGAATATTGACCCTGGAAAGGGCTCCACTCTCCATGTATCTGTGACTTAAAGAAAGAAGTTGGAAAATCAGGGTGTTGGAAGCAGTGGCCATTGATGAGAATTGGCCCAGACTGATTGGGGTTGGAACTGAGAAACCTAAGCAGAACTGATTTTCTTGTTTGAGAAGGAAGCTTTGAGACTCCCTCTCCCTCTATTATCAAGGATAAAAATAGCTAGGAAAGATGATAATATCTTCTTGTTTGTAGAAGGATGATCATAGTTCATTACTTCAACAAAAAGATACAAATATTTTTAAGAAAAAGCTTTTCCCAAGTGACAAAGTGTAGTCAACAAGTAGTCAACTCCTGAGTGTTCAGCTGTAGGCTCACACTAGTGATACTACAAAGGACACAGCAGTAAGTAGAGGGCAGGGATCATGTTGAGAAAACAAAGAATTTGTGTTAGGAAAACATAACAATGTATAATTTAGTGCTATAATGTGGGACATAGACTACAATCATTCTATAGACATTCAGGAAGAGAAACGTCATGTGGTGTAATGCCAGAGGTAGGGCTACTCAGGGAAGACTTCACAGAAGAATAGGACTTAACTTTGGGCTTAGAGTTAGAAAACCTGAGTTCAAGTTCTATCTTTACCATTCACCAGGATGATGCTGGATAAGTCACCACTTCTAGATTCCTTAATGTCCTTGCCATAAAAATGAGGGAATTTGAACTAGATGATTTATAATGTCCTTTTGTGATGAGCAAAAGATGAAGTGACTGAGGAAACAAAGGTTTGAGCTTCCAAGCCTATCAGTTTATTAAGCAATGCATGCCAATTGCTCAACAAATTGTGATCAGGCCTCTAAGCTTTGGGACTGGACCCTGAATACAGCGGGAGGCAGATTTTTATACATTAAAAACAATTAATCAAATAAGGGCAATTAATTAAAAAGAAAACAACTAGGATACAAAATTAAGTAATCTGATTTCTAATTGGAGGAAAGATTAGGGACTTTCCAAATTAGGACAGAGAGAATGAACAGGAGCAATTCCCTGAAATCAGAAAAAAGAGGTGTCCTACTCCCCTGAAGTGTCTACATTGAAACAAAAGAACATAAAGACAGTAACTGGTTGACCTGTACAGAGTCAGTTTTCAGATAAGACATATGAGTTGCATGAAATGTATAATTGTGAGAAAATTCCTTGTATTGGTCTTTGGCTCTGACTGGGTTTTTGGTTAGCATAACCAAGGTCCTTGGTTAAAGGTCTCTAAGCAACAAGTAGAGATGGTTCAGCTTTCCACCCATTTAGGGCTAGGTTCAAACAGTGCAATAGGGTTTTTTTTCACAATTCTCACAATTGAGTGTAATGGCAAGTAAAATACGATCTTTTGCTGGTTTTGTTTTAGTATAATCAAGAAGTACAATACTTCTATTTGAATGTGACTAAGGAGGATTTTTTCTCATCCGCTTTCTGGCCTGGGAAGATTTGTAGGAGGGTCCATGCCTTTTGTTAATGAGGCACTGGTTCTCAAGGGATGTGATGTCCTCTGGCTCTAAAAAGTGTACTCTCAGGTGCGGGTTTTATTTGGGAGCTTACTGACTGGAAATGTTTGTTTGGCCAGACAAGGACTCTGGGAAGCCACTTTAAGGAGCCTCATGGCTTTGAAAACCCAGATGTCAGTACTTCCCTCTTTGGTAACTATGGTCAGACAGTTGAGGTCCAACTGTCTGTTGAATTCAAGCAGAGGAAGCCATGTCTGTTGATCTTTAATTTCTCTGTATTTTCTTTGAAGTTCTGGGTGCTGACTCCCCTAAATTAAGTGAATGATATATGTGCTTGGTTAAAGGATTGATACATGTGCTTGATTATAGCAGGACCTCTGTGTATGTTGGGGTGCTTACTGTTACATTAAGTAAACTTTTCTCACAAGATAGAAATTGGACTAGACTCATAAATGGGGACTGTGCTAGCTCTAAAATTAAGTCACATTATGGAATCAGTATAGTTTACTCAATTTGCACTAACCCTTGCTGTTCTAAGCCCTTCACTTCTAGGATTTTATGGATGAATGGAATGTAGAAACTAGAGATATGTAGGTCACTACAGCATTAATATAGTAGCGTATAGGGATAGTGAGGACAGTCTGCTTGATGTAAGGAGTTCATGTTCAACAGTAATGGGACAGGCTAAAGAAGGCAAAGAAACACTTTAAATGTCAGGCTGAGGAATTTAGACTTGAACCTACAAATAACATAAAATCAATGTTGGTTCTTGTGCCTCAGGATGCAAGTAACAGGAGGTGGTATAATCAGTGTGATAGCTCCAGATACGTTCCGGTGTATCACTGTCTTTCCTAAAATGTACTGGAACTGAACCCAATCATACAGATGTGATCCAACAATGATGGAGTAACTCTGGGTTGTTATTTCCCTCATTCTGGACATCAGGCATCTATTAAGGTAGCTTACAAGTCTGTAAACCTTTTTGTCTGTCACATCACTCTGTTAACTTACTCCAACTCTGCAGTCCACCAAAATCCTTGGACATTTTCAGACACTGATCTTTGGCCAAATTCTAGGCTGCTTGTTATATGGATTCCTATTCAAGTTGGCTTTGGTGGCCACTGAGGTCCCTTCCAACTCTGAAATTCTATGATTAAACAGATACAAAGTGAACTAGAAGGGTTGATGAGCAAGTAAATACAGCTTCATAAGATGGTTTGTAACCACTGAAAAATGTTGACTAAGAGCCAGCATGGGTTCCTTATCTGTTATTCTCCATCCCTCCCTTTCTTAAAGGCTCAACACAGTACTACCTCCTCCATAAACTCTTCTCTAACAACACCCTTCCCCTAGGTAAGACTGATTTCTTCTTCAAAATTTTTTTTTATAGTACAGTGCCTGGTCTTCTTTACTGCATAATTATTTGTGCAATTGACTCCCTTGACCGAGAGCAAAGTCTATGTTATATCTATGTTTCTATATCTTCTATTTTCTGCATAGCAAACAAATAGTAAATACAATTATTGAATTGATCAAATAAAGGGTATGCCACAGATATAAAGTTTCTTCATTTCAGCAAGTTATTTAACCAAGTTTTTCACTGTGTCCTTATGTATAAGATGGTGAAACTTGGGAGGGATTATAGCATAGAGTTAGATGAAATTAATAGCTGGTTGAACAAAGCTGGTCTAAAGAACATTGTTTAATGAATTTATATTATCTGTGGAGAGGGCTTTATGGAGTGCTTTGGGGCTCTGTCTTTGGCCCTGTCCTGTTTACTGTTGGTATGAATTCCTTGGGAAAAGAATATCAGACACTATTTCCTCCCTCCAGGGCCATTCCTTAGATGTGAGAAAGGGAAGAGGCTCAGAAGACTCTTAGGGATGTGTTAATCATCAAAGCCTGGAGGCACATAGACAATTCCTTTAGTGATTTATATCAATCTTGGTCACTCTTGCAATCCACAGCTGAGTCGAAATATCTGCTCTCTTAAAAGATACAAAGAGAGAATCAGTTCCTAGTAGGTCAAACTCCACTGGATAAACCCGGAGTAAATCATGCAAAACTCAAACAAAAAGCAAGAAAGGACATGGGGAGCTGATACTACTGCCAGTGTGCTCTGAGACCTTAAGTCCTGGTTTGTCATCTTTAAAATGTAGTGAAAATGCTTTTGATACTCTTTCAGTACTGAAAGAACTGAGAGAGGGAAGCAATTGCTGAACCACTGTCAATTCTCTTAGAAAAGGAGAGGTGCTATAGGAAATAATAAGGGCAAATGTCAACATTTTCCCCAAAAGAGAAGAGAATAGTCTTTAAACTATAGGCTAATGAACTTGATGATGACTTGATGATGATTAATTTTTCTAGAATGAATTATTAAGAGAATGGCTAGTGTCACTTCCCTGAAAGATTGTGAAAGATATCACATACAAACAAAAGAGTTTATAGTTTATCCTGGAAACAGCAGGGGGCCACTGGACCTTCCTGAGCTATATTGCTTTAGCAATATTGATTTGTTGTGTTGGTCCTGAACAGAAAATTTTACTTTCAAACACAAGAATCAAGAGAAGCAAGAAAAGGTAAACAGGAAAGAGAAATTATAAGAGACTTACTAAAGTTGAACTGTTTACATTCCTACATGGAAAAATAATGTTTGAAACTCTTGAGACTTTTCTCAGTATTTGGGTAGTTGGAAGGATTATATACATATAGACAGTGGGCACAGGGTGAGGTGAATAGGAAGGGATGATATCAAAAAAAGTAAAATTAAGAGGTGAGAGAAGGATATACTGGGAGGAGAAAGGGAGAAATGGAATGGGGCAAATTATCTCTCATAAAAGAGGCAAGAGAAAGCTTTTTCAATGGAGGGCAAAAGGGGGGAAGTGAGGAAAAGTGTGACGCTTACTCTCATCACATTTGGCTTAAGAAGGGAATAACATGCACACTCAATTTGATATGGAAATCTATCATACACCACAGGAAAGTAAGGGAGAAGGGAATAAGTGGGATTTGGGGGATGAAAGAAGGGAGGGCAAATGGGAGGAGGGGGTAATTAGAAGTAAACACTTTTGGGGAGGGACAAGGTCAAAAGAGAGAATAGAATAAAGGAGGGGCAGGCTAGGATGGAGGGAAATACTGCTAGTCTTTCACAACATGATTTTTATGGAAGTTTTTTGTATAACTACATATGTATAACCTAAATTGAATTGCTTGCCTTCTCAGTGCGGATGGGTGAGGAGGGAGGAAGGGAGAGAAATTGCAACTCAAAATTTTAAAAACAAATGTTAAAAATTGTTTCTACATGCAACTGGGAAATAAGAAATACAAGTAATGGAGTACAGAAATCTATCTTGCTCTATGAGAAAATAGAGGAGATGGGGATAAAGGAAGGGAGGGGCATCATGGAAGGGAGGGCAGATTGAGAGAAGGGGTAATCAGAGTGCATGATGTCTTGGGGTGCGGGGAGGGGAGCGATGGGGAGGAAATTTGGAACTCAAAATCTTGTGGAAATGAATGTTTAAAACTAAAAACATAAATAAAATTAAAAAAAATTTTTTAAATAAGAAACTTCTCTATGGAAAATGAGGGGAGAGAGATAGGATGATAGCTTGAGGGGATAGTAAGTGAAAGGTTTTTTTTAAGTGTTTGATGCTTTTTTTTTTAACATCACTGTCATTTCCCAATGACTTCTCTGCCTCACAACACTTCTACGCCTACTTTACAAAAAGTAAGTAATATGAATCAAACAAAACAACACACTAGCAATGCCTAAAAATAAGTGCCTCCCATCACATCTATAGTGTACCACCTCTCAACTGAGAAGAAGGAAGTCTGCTTCATCATTAGTCCTATATAGTCAAGATTGGTCAGTGCATTGATAAGAATTTTAAAGTCATTCAATGCTGTTCTCCCTTACATTGACCTGATTATCATGTAAATTGTTCTTCTGGGTCTACCTATTTCATCCTTTAGATAAACTCAAACAAGTCTTCTAAAATTTAAAAAAAATTAATTATAACAACTTAATTATAACCATTATTTCTCATGGCAAAATATTCCATTAAATTGATACACTACAGTTTATACAGTCATTTCCCAATAAATGAGGAACACCCACTTCCCTTCTAGTTATCTGCTGCAACAAAAAGTGTTGCTATAAATATTTGTGAATCCAAGGAACCTTGAAGGTATGTGGCAAAATGGATAGAGAACTGGGTCTTGGAGTCAGGAAGACATGAGTTCAAATCTTGCCTAAGGTACTTATTAGCTATGTGATCCTGGGTAAGTCACTTAAATTCTGTTTGCCTCACCTTCCTCATTTGTAAAATAGGGATAACACCTATATCCCAAGGTTGCTGTGAGAATCAAATGAGATAATATTTATAAAGCACTTAGAAGAGTTCTTGGTGCATAGTAGGTATTATATAAATACTATTATTATTATTATTATTATCATTAGACTTCCTTGGGCTAATTGCCTAATTGTGGTATCATTGGATTAAAAGGTAGGAACAGTTTATTGATTTTTTAAAATATAATTTGAAATCACTTTCCAGAATGGTTGGATCAGTTCACAGTTCCATCAACAGCACATCAGTGATAGGTTACTTCTGGAAGCCAAGATGACAGAGTGAGCAGTACATTGTTGTAACTCTCCCATATTCACCTTCAAACAACCATAAAATAGTGCCCCAAAACAAATCCTGGAATAGCAGAACCAGCAGAAAGATAGGGTGAAACAATCTCTTAGCCCCAGACACTTGGAAGATTGGCAAGAAAGGTCCATTTTACTTGGTTAAGGGAAGAGTGCATTCCAGGACAGGAAGCATCCCAGCAAGCCAACAGAAAGCTCCACCTCAGCAAAGCAGTGGGAGGTCCTGAGTCCCAGAGTTGTGGAACAGGAAAATGCCAAGACCAATGTGGCTTAGCATAGCCGGGAACTGGCAGACTCCCGCTCTCCGAACCACCACATGCTTCAGCATAGTCCCAGGCAAATAGGTATCCTCCAGTGGCCAGACCTCCATGTGTTTCGGCAAAGCTCTGGGCAAACACAGGTCTTCTCTGTCTCCTCTCCTCTCCTTTCTTTCCCTCTCCTTCTCCCTCTCCTCTCCTCTTGTACCATGACTTTAGCTGAGGGAGTTCTGCCCAAAGGAAGGTAAATTTTGATGGTCAAAACCTACATAGTTAACTTGAGGTTTCCTGGCTAGATTTTTTTTTTCCTCAAAGGCCAGGCCTTAAACACAATCAACTTTGAATATCATCGACTGGAACAAGCATCACTTAATCGTTATTTTTGAGCCCACCTGGCTTAGAGTGAATGTAAACAGTTACTGATTCTCTCATGGTAAGCAACCCTGAGGGTCTTTCCTCCCAGTTTGATGTCATTTTTTTCTCCATCCATGCATCTATCCATCCATCCTTCCATCCATCCATCTATTCATCTTTATTAAAGGGGCCATCCATTGACTCACTTCTTAAAGAGACATATTCACTGAATGAGAATTGCCTCACTCAAAGTGAGAACTTGAAAAGACCTTAGTTTAAAAAGGCCAAGGTCTCCCATTGCATCCTGGGCCATCTCCAGTCATCCTGATTGATATCTGGCCACTGCACCCAGATGGCTCTGGAGGAGAAAGTGAGGCTGGTGACTTTGCACAGCCCTCCCTCATTCAAATCCAATTCAACTGCAAGTCATATCATCATCTCCCTGATATCATGGTCCTCTTCAAGAATGAAAGACTTCCATGTGCTTTAGTGTAACCACAGGACATGCAGAAACACTTCACCAGGCCTCAGCACATACCAGATAGGACCACTAGGAACCTATTTCAGCACCAGGCAAGCTGCCAGGGTCAGCAACAACTGGAACAAGAAGCCTGAGAGAACGCCCCTTCCACCCTAGGTGCATAGCTCAATTTTAAAAGAAAGGAAAAAGGCCCCCCCAAAAATGATAAGCAAAAAAACCCAAAATAAGATGACCATAGAAAGTTACTACGGTGACAGCAAAGACCAAGACACAAACTCAGAAGAGACAACAATGTCAAAGCACCCATGGGCAAAACCCCAAAGAAAAAGGGAAAGTGGTCTCAAGCCCAGAAAAAACTCATGGGCGAGCTCAAAAAGGAGCTTAAAAATCATAAAAGAGAGATAGAAGGAAAATGGGAAAAGAAGTGATAGTGATGCAAAGGAATTATGAAATAAGAGTCAACAGCTTAGAAAACTGCTTAAAAAGTAGAATTGACTAAATGGAAAAGTAGATACAAAAACCCACCGAAGAAAACAAATCCTTAAAGAATATAACTGGTCAAATGGAAAAGAAAATACAAAAACTAACTGAGGAAAACAACATCTTAAAAATTAGAATTGGACAAGTGGAAGCTAAAGACTCTATAAGATATCAAGAATCAACCAAACAAATTCAAAAGAATGAAAAAATGGAAGAAAATGCAAAATACCTCATGAGAAAAACAACTGACCTGGAAAATAGATCCAGGAGAGAAAATACCAGAATCACTGAACTACCTGAAAGACATAATCAAAAGAATTACCTGGATAGCATCTTTCAAGAAATTATCAAAGAAAACTGTTTTGATGCTCTGGAACTAGAGGGCAAAATAGGCACTGAAAGAATCCACTGATCACCTCAGGAAAGAGACTCTAAAATAAAAACTCCAAGGAACATTATAGCCAAATTTCAGAATAATCAGATCAAGGATAAATACTACAAATGATCAGAAATAAATAATTCAAATATTGAAGAGTCATAATTAGGATTATATAGGATTTGGCAGCTGCAACACTGAAAGATCAAGAGTCATGGAATATGATATTCCAGAAGGCAAAGAAGCTAGGATTTCAATTAAGAATCAGTTACTTGACAAAATTAAGAATAATACATCAAGGTGAAAAATGACTATTCAATGAATCAGAAAGGATTTCAAGTTTTCATAAAGAGAAGACCAGAACTAAAACAAAAATTTGACCTCCAATATCAAGACCCAAGAGAAGCATACACAGGTAAGAAGGGAAAAGAAAACATAAGGGATTCAACAGAGGTAAACTGTTTATATCCCTATCTGGGAAGATGATATTTATAATTCTTAAAAGCTGTATCAATAACTATAAGTGGAAGTAGAGAGACACACACAGTGAAGGTAAAGGGACAGAGCAGAATCTATTATGCTCCAGCTGAAGTAAAAAAAAAAAAGCAGTGGTAGCAATCCTGATCTCAGATGAAGTAAAAGCTAAAACAGACCTAATTAAAAGAGATAAAGGAGGAAACTACATCTTGCTAGAAGGAACCATAGACAATAAAGCAATAGCAATACTAAACATAATTCTAGGAGAAGTTAAGTGAGTTACAGGAAGAAATAGTAAAACTATACTAGTGGGAGACCTCAACTGTCCTCTCTAAGAACTTCATAAATCCAACCAAAAAATAAACAAGAAAGAAACTAAGGAGGTAAATAGAATATTAGAAAAGTTAGATACGACAACCTTTGGCATGATTTAGACATAAAGGAGGACACCATAAGCAAATTAGAAGACCAAGGAATAGTCTGCCTGTCAGTTTTATAGGGAAGAGAAGAATTCATGACCAAAGAAGAGATTGAGAGCATTATAAAATGTAAAGTAGATAAAGATCCATTTCAGGATCATGGTTAAATCACCTATTCACAGAGAAAAAAATACACAAAACAGGAAAAGATGGCCAAGGACTGGGAGTCTAGTCTGGGTCCTTTTCTAGGCAAGTATATGTTGCCATATTCATGTAGCCAACACAGCTGCCACCAGAAAGGGAAAGGGAAAGAGGAATTTGCTCACATCCTCTCCTACTTCATAATTCTAAGAGAAAACTGTCAGAGAATCCTAAGCCATACATTTGAAAGAAGGGAAGAGAAAGACTGGGAGGGAAGATTTACTCCAAAGACTAGTGAATGGAAGGCTCTTTTGGCCTCAGTGGTCACTGCTCTTTGGCACTGCCCTCCATACATCATGGCAATCAGGAATCAAGGGGTCAACAAGGGATCTCTGCTCTTAAGCAAGAGGCTGGTCATAGGATCTTCTCTCCATATGCTCTACAGAATGGACCCCACAGGCACATTCCTATGCATACTTCATGGGGTGTGCCTCAGTCCAAGTCCTTACTCTATATACTAGATCATTTTTATGGGCTCCAGTTTCCTGATGTGAAATACTACTACTCTTGTTATTTCAAGGTTTTGTATCTGGGAAGGGGAGGACGTTTATGTTGGTTATAGAAATGGCAAAGACATTCAGAAGACAGAGCCAGCCTGTGGGAAATGATTAATTTTTGTTGTGAGAGTTTTACACAATAATCCAGAATCTTCAGTCTGCCTGGGTATGCTCCTATGGGCATATGGAAGCCAATGTATCAGAGAAGTCCAAGGTTACTCTGGAAGTACTGTCTCAAATTATAGGAGCCATCTGTGCAGCTGTTAGTACAAGAAGTCATTTTGGATGGGGGTGGGAAGGGGAAGCAGGGAGGTTCTTCACAATGTCCCAATCATTCAATCTCAGTTTATGTTCCAAGGAGTCAATAGGTCTTTCTTAGATAGATAATTCTGTCAATTGTGTGGGTATGAGGCTGTCAACAACAAGCCCGTAGGATTTCTCAAACAGACACCGCAATCATTTCCCCTTAACACACAGAGCCAGAGGAGCAGAGGCAGCCATCCAGGGTTCCTTAGGGTGGAAGAAGAAACTTTCCTTTGGCCTGGGACTCCAAACCACACCCTTCCCTCCAGTCGAGCTTTAATAGCCACAAAAGATGCCAAGACCCTGCAAGCACCTCACCTCTGGGCTTTCAGCTCACAGGCCCCAGGTGACAGCGTGGGCAGGTTTGGTTCAAGTAACTTTATACACAAATTAGAGGGGAAAGGGAGAAGCGGAAGTCAGGAGAGCTCCCACCAGTGAGCAAACAATAGGTTAGCTGCATTTCAGGAATAAAGCTGCCTGCCTTCCTCCATCTGGCTCTAACTTTCTTTTCCAGCCTTATTTTTATTTCAGTCCCCTTCTCTCACTCCATGTTCCAGTCAAATGGCTCTACCTATTGCCTAAATTCTTCTTGCTATTACCCAACCTTGTGCCTTTCAACCAGTTCTTCCTTTTCCTGGAAGGTCCTCCCTCCTCCTTCATCTTTGCCTGTTAAGATTCTACCTCTTTCACCAAAGAAGTTCCCTCCTGAGACACATTCCCTTGGGTATTCTGGATCTGTCCTTTCACTTCCTGTCTAGAATTATGACATATCTATATAAATGTCATATCTGCCTATTAAAGTGAAGCTCCTCATGGTCAGAGGCTATACTGTTTTTCACCAAACCCAAGGTACAGTAGGGGCTTAATAAGTGTATATTGAATTGAAATTGAAAATCATGAGTAAAGAGGATTTGGGGAGAATCTTATCTTAGGACTCTAAATGTTAGAGCTGAAAGAGACCTTAGAGATCATTTCCTCTACCTTCTCTCATTTTGTATTTCTTTAAACCCAGTAAAGTAAGTAACTCCATGAGAAAACGAGAAAATAAGCCAGTAGCACTTAGCCCTTATTGCCCCTCTTTTTGGAAGAGATGGGGTTGCAAGGTAGGGCTATCTCATAATTTCCACCCTCAGGTGTTCCCCTATCCTGGGAGCCCTTCTCTTGTAAATTTTTCTATGACAGGGCTAGGATGCATACAGATCTCATGGGCACACACATTGTCCTGTGCAGAGGGGGCACAGCTCCTCCAAATGAAGCAGCTGTGACATTTTCCAGACTCTGGGGTTTGCTAATGTCCCCTGTAGGCTTCTCACACTTCCCATCCTTTCCTACTCAGTTGCAATGATAATGCCAGAAGAGACACATCGTCTTCAACTACATTAGCGAAATAAGGCACAGAGCTGAAAGGACTTCACAAGTCCCATTCCTCTAGCTTAATGAAGTTTGTGAAGAATTATCTTCACCACAACCTTATGGGGTTAGATAGCAAAGTTTCATTACCCCATTTTATAAATAAGGAAACTGAGGCATAGGGTGGAGGGCAAGTTGCCTTGACTAGGGTCATCTAACTAATAAGAATTGGGAGCTAGGATTTGGAACAAGGTCACCTGGCTTCATACTTAGGGATCTTTTAACCACTCATATGGTCTCATGCTATCCCAAGATTAGTCTTGACCCATAGATTCAAATCCAGATTCCTATGCCTGACTTCCAGGGCTCTCTATAATCTGGCCCCCTCTACAGACTCATCTCTCACTGCTCCTCAAAGTGGTCCTTCTCTGCCACTTTATTAAGTATCCTTATTGTCCCTAAACACCACTGTGCTCTCTTGGGTCCTTCTTCTACTTCCACCCATTTCTTAAAGACTTTAGCTTAAAAAGGCCAAGGTCTTCCACTGCATCCTGGGCCCTCTCCAGCCATCCTGATCTATATCTTACCACTAAACCCAGATAGCTCTGGAGGAGAGAGTGGGGCTGGTGACTTTGCACCTTCACTTAAATCCAATTCACCTGCATGTCATGGCATCACCTTTCTGATGTCATGGTCCTCTTTGAGAATGAAGAACAAACAACAACAACAACAACAACTATTTTTAGAAGGATAAGCACATGTATTACAGCAAAATGGACATTATCATGCTTATCTTATCTTGAAAATATTCTGAAAAAAAGTACCTTGATCATTGTAGGCACTTAGTAGATGTTTCTCAAATGAATGAATAAATGTTCTTGAAATGCTCTCCCCTTCTCCTTTTCATCTGGCCAGATCCTTCAAAGACCATCTCAAGTCATTTCTCCAGCCCACATCTTTCCCTTCTCTAAATAATATTAACAATAGTATTAATAATAGGCAGGCAGTCAACAAATATGTTAGGTGTCAGATACTGTGCTAAGCCCTGAGGATACAAAAAAAGATAAAAGGTAGTTCCTTGCCCTTGAAGAGATTATAATCTAATAGAGAAGAAAGCAAGAAAGGAACTGATCATCAAAAGGCAAAGCACTAGAATTAAGAGGGACTAACTGGGGAATGGCTGAACAAGTTGTAATATATTATAGTGATGGAATATTACTACACTATAAAAAATGATGAGCCCCATGGTTTTGGAAAAATATGGAGAGATTTGCATGAAATAATGAAGAGCAAAATGAGCAGAATCAGTAACAGCAATATTTTTTTAAGAACAACTTTGGGCAACTAAGTCATTATGACTATTATAAATATCTAAATTAACTATAAAGGCAGGCAGGAAGGAAGATATTATCTATATCTAGAGAAATAACTGATAAATAGAAGTATGTGTACCATGGCTTTACATATGTATGTGTATACAGATAGACACACGTATTTGTGTCTAATGGTAGCCATCTCTAGGCAGGGGTGAGGAGGATGGAGGAAGAAAAGAAAAAAAGGAAAAAAGAAAGTTACATTGGCGGAGCCAAGATGGTGGAGTGAGAGCAATGATTCACCTAAGCTCTTAGACAAACTCCTTCAGATACCTCTAAAAAGAGAATCTGACCAAATTTTAGAGGTGCAAAATCTAATAGGAGACAGACTGTGGCAGATTCACAGCCCAGGACAGACTGGAAGGTCCATGGGAAGGATCTGTTCCACAGGGGTGAGCCCACAGTGCACAGCACAGTGTGTCCAGTGCAGCAGAGTGGGAGGGCCCTGGAAAACCTGAGACAGCAGCAGGCAGAACCAGTGGAGCAGCAGCCCAGGGTGAGAGACCAGCAGAGCTGAGTGAGTGACAGCCGCTGAGCACCTAATATCAGCTCAGCAGCTCCTGAGACTTTCAGCCCAAGAATTAAACATCTGTAAATCACCTACTTGAACTTTCGGGAGCCAGGATGGCAGAGTGATCAGTAAATGCTGTCTCCTCTCTCCTTGATGATCTTGAAATAACCATAAAATATTTCCCCAGAAAAATCCTGGATCAGTGGGAATAGCAGAGGGGGCAAATAGTCTCATAACACCTGAGACTAGGAAAATAGTTAAGGGGGATTCCTACTACTGTGGCGGAGGCAAATTGGAAGGAAAGGGGCCCCAGGGTGGAGGAAACTCACACTAGGACCCAGGCAAGCCTCAGAGCCAGGAGAGGAAACCCAGGAAGGATGGAAACTCACACTAGGATCTAGGCGTGCCTCAGCAATCCAGGGGAAATGGGAAGACAATAGGGCAGCTGGGATCACCATCCCCTGAGGTTGCCTTTCCCTCAGTTCAGCTGAGGAGATCTCCTGTGACCAGACCACCCCTCCCCCACACTTAACAAGCTAACCCCAGGGCTGATTGGGGAAACACAAAACAAAAACCTGCTCTTAGTTTTTTCACACAAGTCTGCTCAACACCAAGTTCTGCAGCTTCTAACTGAAACAACCAGAAGCCTCAACACACAATCAACACCATGAACAAGAAAAAGCAAAAGAAGGGTGAAAAAATCATAGAATCCTTCTATGGGGACAAGGACCAAAACACAAATACCAAAGAGGTCAGTAGTGAGACTATACTTCCATCTGAAAATTCAGAAGGGACTATGAACTGCTCGCATGCACAAACAGCTCTCCTGGAACAGTTGAAGAAGGAAATAGAAGAAAAACTGGCCAATGATTTTAAAAGTATAAAAAAAGAATTCATCGATGAGAACATCTCTTTGAAAAGGAAAATTGAACAAATGGAAAAGAAAGTACAAAAATTAACTGTAGAAAATATCTCCTTAAACGGAACAATTGGACAGATGGAAAAGGAGATGAAAAAGTTAACTGAAGACAACAATTTGATAGAGATTAGAATTGGTCAAGTAGAAACTATTGACTCTATGAGACAGCAAGAATCAGTCAAACAAAATCTAAAGAATGAAAAGACAGAAGAAAATGTAAACTATCTTATTGAAAAAATAGCTGACCTGGAAAATAGATCCAGGAGAAAAAACTTAAGAATTATTCACCTGCCAGAAAGCCACGGTGAAAAAAAGAATCTGGACAACATCTTGCAGGAAATCATCAAGGAAAACTGCCCAGAAGTGCTAGATCCAGAGGGCAAAATAGTCATTAAAAGAATCCACCGTTCACCTCCTGAAAGAGATCCCAAACTCAAAACCCCAAGAAATATCACTGCCAAATTCCAGAACTATCAAGTGAAGGAGAAAATACTACAGGCAGCCAGAAAGAAACCATTCAAATATTGAGGAGCTACAGTCAGGATCACACAGGACTTTGCAGCTTCTACATTAAAAGATTGAAGGATTTGGAATCCAATATTACATAAGGCAAAGGAGTTGGGACTACAACCAAGGATCAACTACCCAGCAAAGTTCAGCATAACATTTCAGGCAAGGAGATGGTCATTCAATGAAGTAAGGAATTTCCAGACCTTCCCGACAAAAACGCCAGAACATAATAGAAAATTTGATCTTCAAATGCAGGTCTCAAGAGAGGCATAAAAAGGTAAACAGGGGGGGAAAATCTTATTACTCAATTTGAGCAAGCTGTTTACTTCCCTATACCTGTTAATCTTGAGAATTGTGCATCAATTATGAAATATAAAAGGGATATACATGGAGGGAATGGGTATAAAGTAAATGATGTCATGTTAAAAATATGAATTAAGAATGTGAAGGGATTGTAACAGGAGGTGTGAAAAGGAGGAAGCAGAAAATGTTAAATTACATCACAGGAAGAAGTACAAAATTATAGTACAGGGAAAGAGGGGAGGGAGGTGAGCCTTGTTTGAGAGGTGTCTCATCTGACTTGGTTCAAGGAGGGAACAATAAACTTAAGCATATAATCCTAACTCGCTCTATAGGCAGTAGGAGGGAAAGGGGGAAGAAAGGTGAGAGAATCTAAAAGGGAGGGAAGAAGCAGTAAGAGTAAAGGGGAGTAAAAGGGAGGGGGGCTAAAAGAAGGAAGGGAAGGCTGCAGGAGGTGGTGGTGAAAAGTGAAAACTATTGAGGAGGGGAAGGGAGATGGGAGAGCTAAAAGGACAAATGGTGGGAAAGAGGATGGAGGGAAATGTACAGACTGTAATAATAACTGTGAATGTGAATGGAATGAACTCTACGATAAAATGGAGATGGATAACAGAAAGGATTAAAAGCCATAATCCAAAAATATGTTGTTTACAAGAAACACATCTGAATCAGGGAGATACACACAGGATAAAGGTCAAAGGTTGGAGCAGAATATATTGTGCTTCAGCTGATGTAAGAAAAGCAGGAGTAGCAATCTTAATCTCAGACAAAGGAAAAGCAGAAATAGATCTAATCAAAAGAGATAAGGATGGAAACTATATCCCACTAACAGGCACCACAGACAATGAAGCAATATCATTACTAAACATGTATGCTCCAAGTGGGATAGCATCCAGATTCTTAGAGGAGAGGTTAGGGGAGTTGAAGGAAGAAATTGACAGCAAAACTATACTAGTGGGGGACCTCAACCTCCCCCTCTCTGAACTTGATAAATCTAACCTCAAAATAAACAAGAAAGAGGTTAAGGAGGTAAATAAAACTCTGAATGAGGTAGATATGATAGATCTCTGGGGAAAAATTGAATGGGAATAGAAAGGAATATACCTTTTTCTCAGCGGTACATGGCACGTATACAAAAATTGACCATGTACTAGGGCATAAAAACCTCACAGTCCAGTGCAGAAAGGCAGAGATAATCAATGCATCCTTCTCAGATCATAATGCAATAAAAACTATATGTAATAAAAGACCATGGAAAGATAAAGCAAAAATGAATTGGAAACTAAATAATCTAACTCTAAAGGAGTGGGTTAAAGAAGAAATCATTGAAACAATCAATAACTTCATTCAAGAGAATGACAAAATGAGACAACCTACCAAATCTTATGGGAAACTGCAAAAGCAGTTCTTAGGGGAAGTTTTATATCTTTGAATGACTATATAAATAAAATAAAGAAAGAGGAGATCAATGACTTGGGCATGTAGCTGAAAAAGCTAGAAAAAGAACAAATTGAAAATCCCCAAGTAAATACCAAATTAGAAAATACTGAAAACCAAAGGAGAGATTAATAAAATTGCAATTAAGAAAACTATTGAATTAATAAATAAAACCAATAGTTGGTTTTATGAAAAAACTAATAAAATTGATAAATATTTGGTCAATTTGATTTAAAAAAAAGAAAATCAAATTACTAATATCAAAAATGAAAGGGGTGAACTTACCTCCAATGAGGAGGAAATTTAAACAATAATTAGAAATTACCTTGCCCAACTTTATGCCCACAAATTTGATAATCTAAATGAGATGGATGAGTATTTTAAAAAATACAAATTGCCCAGATTAACAGAAGAAGAAGTTGAATATTTAAACAACTCCATCTCAGAAAAAGAAATTGAACAAGCCATCAATGAACTCCCTAGGAAAAAATCTCCAGGGCCAGATGGATTTACAAGTGAATTCTATCAAACATTTGAAGAAGTTAATTCCAATACTATATAGACTATTTTTGAAAATTGGGGAAGAAGGAGTACTCCCAAATTCTTTTTATGGTATAAATATGGTTTTGATAACAAAACCAGGAATAAAAAAATCAGAGAAAGAAAATTATAGACCAATTTCTCTAATGACTATAGATGCAAAAATTTTAAATAAGATTTTAACAAAACGAATACAGCATCTTATTATGAGAATAATACATTATGATCAGGTAGGATTTATACCAGGAATGCAGGGCTGATTCAATATTAGGAAACCTATTAGCATTACTGATCATATCAGCAACAAAACTAACAGAAACCACATGATTATCTCAATAGATGCAGAAAAAATTTTTGACAAAATACAACACCCATTCCTATTAAAAACACTGGAGAACATAGAAATAAAGGGAACTTTCCATAAAATAATAGGCAGTATCTACCTAAAACCTTCAGCAAGCATTACATGCAATGGAGATAAGCTAGATGCATTTCCAATAAGATCATGGGTGAACCAAGGATGTCCATTATCACCACTATTATTCAATATGGTACTAGAAGTGTTAGCTATAACAATTAGACAAGATAAAGAAATTGAAGGAATAAGAATAGGCAAAGAAGAAACTAGTTCTCACTCTGATGATGTACTTAGAGAATCCCAGAGATTCAAGTAAAAAACTACTTGAAATAATAAACAACTTTGGCAAAGTTGAAGGTGACAAAATAAACCCACACAAATCTTCTGCATTCCTATATATTAGCAACAAAGTCCAACAGCAAGCAATAGAAAGAGAAATTCCATTTAAAGCTAGGGTAGACACTATAAAATACCTGGGAATTTACCTGCCAAAACAAACCCAGGGACTATATGAACACAATTACAAGACACTTTTTGCACAAATAAAGTCAGATCTAAGTAAGTAGAAAAACATCATTTGCTCATGAGTAGGCCAAGCTAATATAATGAAAATGACAATTCTACCTAAATTAATTTACTTATTTAGTGCCATACCAATTAAAATATCAGATAATTATTTCCTAAAGCTGGATAAAATAATATCAAAATTCATCTGGAAGAACAAAAGGTCCAGAATATCAAAGGGACTAATGAAAAGAAATGCTAGGGAAGGTGGCCTAGGGCTACCAGATCTCAAATTGTATTATAAAGCAGCAACTATCAAAACCACTTGGTATTGGCTAAGAAACAGAAGGGTAGACAAGTGGAATGGAGTGGGCACTCAAGACACAGTACGCAAGGAATATAGCAACCTCCTGTTTGATAAACCCAAGGACCCCAGCTTCTGGGATAAGAACTCACTGTTTGACAAAAATTGCTGGGAAAACTGGATAATAGTGTGGTGGAAAGTGGGCATAGACCCATGCCTGACACCATACACTAGAATAAAATCCAAATAGGTACATGATCTAGGTATAAAGATTGATACCATGGACAAACTGGAGGAACAAGGAATAGTGTATTTATCAGATTTATGGAGAAGGAAGAATTTTTGACGAAAGAAGAGATAGAAAGCATTATGAAATGCAAGATGGATAATTTTGATTACATCAAACTGAAACGTTTTTCCACAACCAAACCCAATGTGACCAAAATTTGGAGGGATGTAGTAAATTGGGAAATAATTTTTAAAGCTTATCTTGGGGATAAAGACCTCATTTCTAGAATATATAGAGAAGTGAGTCAAATGTACAACAATACAAGTAATTCCCCAATTGATAAATGGTCAAAGGATATGAATAGGCAATTTTCAGAGGAAGAAATTAAAAGTATCCATAATAATATGAAAAAATGCTCTAAATCACTTTTGATTAGAGAGATGCCAATCAAAACAGCTCTGAGGTACCACATCACACCTATTTGATTGGCAAACATGACAGAACAGGAAAATGATAAATGTTGGAAAGGATGTGGGAGAGTTGGAATACTAATTCATTGTTGGTGGAGCTATGAGCTCATCCAACCATTCTGGAGAGTGGTGTGGAACTATGCCCAAAGGGCTACAAAAATGTACCCAGCAATATTGCTTCTAGGACTGTATCCCCAAGAGATCATAAAAATGGGAAAGGGTCCCACATGTACAAAAATATTTATAGCAGCACTCTTTGTAGCTGCCAAAAACTGGAAATCAAGGGGATGCCCATCAATTGGGGAATGGCTGAAGAAATTATGGTTTATGAATGTAATGGAATATTATTGTGCTATAAGAAATGATGGACAGGAAGACTTCAAAGAGGCCTGGAAGGACTTATATGATCTGATGCAGACTGAGAGGAGCAGAACCAGGAGAACTTTGTGCACAGCAACGACCACAGTGTGCGAGAGTTTTTTCTGGTAGACTTGGAACTTCGTAACAATGCAAGAACTTAAAAAAAATTCCCAATGGTCTTCTAAGGCAAAATGCCTTCCACACTCAGAGAAAGAACTATGGAATTCATTCACAGAATGTAGCAGATCATTTTTGCATGTGGGTGTGTGTGTTATGTTTTGATTTGTTATATGATTTCTTCCATTTATTTTAGTTCATCTACACAGCATGACTGTAGTGAAAACGTATTCAATAGGTAAGTATGTGTAGATCCTATATAGAATTTCATGCTGTCTTGGGGAGGGAGGGGGGTGGTGGAGGGTAGGTAGGGAGGAAAAAAATCTAAGTTTTATGGTAGTGATTGTAGAACATTAAAGAGAAAAAGAAAAAGAAAAAAGAAAGCTACATGATAATTTTATCATATATTTCAAAGGAATAGCAAGTTGTACATAATAGATTTGCAGTTTCATGTGCAATCATCTTTTTCTCCTATTCTACTATGTTATGGAAATGCTTATTTTATCTCAAGTTCAGAGTAAAATAAATGTTAAAAAAAAGAGAGATTGGGAAAGGCTGCTTGTAGAAAATGAGATTTCGGCTAGTACTTGAAGGAAGTCTAGGCATGGGGGACAGCTAGTGAAAATGCCTGGAGGTGGAAGGTAGAATATTGTTTGAGGAGCGGAAAGGAGACCAGTGGCACTAGATTGCAGAGTACATGGAAAGTAATGAAGGTATAAGAAAACTGGAAAGGGAAGGAGGGCAGGTCATAAAGGATTTTGTACGCCAAACAGAGCATTTTATATTTGATCCTAAAGGTGACAGAGAGCCTCTGGAATTTGTTGAGAGAAACAGAGAGAGAGAGAGAGAGAGAGTCTACATGATATAGTCAGATTTGTACATTAGGAAAATCATTTTGACAGTTACATGGTGTGGGTGGACCACAGTGGGGAGAGATTTGTGGTGGGGAAACCAATTAGCAGGCTGCTGCAGTCCAGGTATGAGGAGATGAAGGTCTACACCAGCATGGTGGCAGTGTTAGAAGACACTGTAGTGGACTCAGTCAGTATAGTTGCATGATTTTCTCCTGCTTTATTCAGTTTCATGTGTGTAGGAGTAAAAGGAGCAGATGGTGGGAGGAATCCACGGGTGAGACTTGGCAGAGCAAGATTGGCCATATGTTATGGGCACAAGTAACTCGAGAAGGGAGAGAACTCTATATTCAAGAGAAGTACAGAGTTGAACTAGTTGCCCAAATGGACAAAATGGGATGGGGGGAGAGCATAGCCACTGCAGGGGTGATGGCCTTTGAGGCAGCAGAGGGGTTGAGGGCCTGGAGGTCATGGCATTGATAAAGAACTGGATTTGGACTTGTAAGGCAAAGGTAGAGTTGGAATAATATTGGATAGCAGGCTACAGTTTTCCAAGAACCTTCCTCAAAACAACCCTAATTTAGGTAATATGTTATTATACATTAATGCCCAGTTTGCCGATGAAGCTCAGAGAGATCAAGTGACTTGCTGAAAACCACATGACTAAGTTGCCACTTAGAGGCATTGAGATGATGCAATGAGGACAGTGCTGAGCCTGGAGTCAAGAGGACCTGAGTTCAAGTTCAGTTTTAAACACTACTAGCTGTGGGATCCTGAGTAGGTCACAACCTCTGATTGCCTCAGTTTCCCTAACTCTAAAATGGAGATAATAATAAGACCTACCTCCCAGAGCTATTGTGAGGATCAAATGAGTTAATATTTATAAAGTGCTTAGCACAGGGTCTGACACATAGTAGGTGCTTAATAAATATTCCTTTTCCTTCACCTTCCCATTAGTTAAGTGTTGTAAAGCTGGAGCTTGGACTCAATTCTTTTCCCCACTACATCCTCAAACAGAAACTCTTACTACTAAAGTAGCTGTCCTTTATTCTCAAAATGACACCACTGTGTTGATGGTACAATGGTGAGCACAGCTTCCTTCTACACAGTTGATCCAGTTTCTGGCCAATGGGACGACCTGTATCACTCATATTGACCCTTATCTTTATTCTACCTTGCACTGTTTTTTTTTAACTGTTTTCTGTAAATACGTCTTGTCTCCTCAGTCAGATTATGAATTGCACCCAGTCAGTGACCATATCTCCAGCCCTGAAGATAGTGACTGTGGGAGAGAAAGGAGAGCAGGGTAGTACCACTAGCTACATGCTCTGAAGACAATGTCCATGGTCACACTCTTGACTTACACATTTTCCTTCTCTCATACCCCTTTATACATACTCCTTGTCCCTCATTTCCAAATCCATGCTGTTCTTTTACCACCATCGCTCAGGAAGCTCTCCCCACTTCAGGTTCACTCCATCCACCTTTAACAACTGATCCAAATTCTAATCCTAATTAGTACTAGCTCCAGATCTTTCCCTCCATCATTCTCAATGAGGGCAGCATTGGGTTGGCAATCTTCCTCTCCACCCCACAGTCTGTCCTCATACTCCAGGATGCAAATTTACACATTGATTGTCCCCTTGAACATCTTGCCTTCCAGTTCATCAAACTCAACTTCTATTACCTCTATCTTAAATCCATATACAGGAATGGTCATATCCTTGATCTGATCATTACCAGCTTCAACATTCGCAAAACATTTTTATTATCTCATTTGATCCTCACAACAACCCTGGGATATAGGTGCTACTATTATCCCTATTTTACAGATGAAGAAACTGAGGCAAACAGAGGTTAAGTGACTTGCCCAGGGTCATACAGATAGTAAGTGTCTGAGGACAGATTTAAACTCAGGTTTTTCTGTCTCCAGGCCCAGTACTCTATTCACTGACCTACCTAGCAGTATTCATGAAAGCCATTCCAAACCTTTGTGTCTCTCCTAAAACCTCCTACACTAATTCTTCCTTCCCTCTCTCAGCAGACACCCTGCTTTACTAAAAAAAAAAAACAGAGGCCATTTTTCATGTGTCCTTTCTCTTCCCAAATGCACTAGAAATTCCTTTTTTTCATCTTCCCTCCATTTCCCTCAATATTCCAGTCTCTGATTAAGAGGTGGTCCTCTTCCTAACCAAGGTTAACCCTTTTCCTTGTGCCCTCTAGCATCCCTTGTGCCCATCTAGCCTCCCCCCTAGCATCTTCTATGACCTTGACAATTCAATTTAATTTTTCAATAAAAAAAATTATTAAGTGCCTATTCTAGGCAAGACCTTCAACTTGGTGCTGGGGACTTAAAGTGTGTGTGTGTGTGTGTGTGTGTGTGTGTGTGTGTGTGTGTGTGCGCATGTGTGTAGAGTCTCTGCCTTCAAAGAACTTACATTCTCCTAGAAGAATAAAGGACCTACTGGGACCTGAGTAAACTCCCTTTACCAATGGAGATCACACTTTCTCTGCCATACAGAGTCTCAGAGAGTTGCTTAGAGTCCTGAGGCTAAGTGACTTGTTCAGGATCATACAGCTAGTGATGTCTCAGAAACAGGTTTTCCTGGTTCTTTTTTTAAATATATAATCTATTGATTTTCAGTTCTTAACATTCACTTCCACAAGAATTTGAATTCAAAATTTTCTCCCTATCTCTCCCCACCCCCCACCCCAGGACAGCATGCACCCCATCCACCCCTTCTTCCAGTCTGTCCTCCCTTCTATTACCCACCCTTCATCCATCCCCCCTTTCCCTCTATTTTCCTATACTCCATTGCCTGTAAAGCTTAATTTCCAGTTGCATGCTAAAACAATTTTTAACATTCATTCTTAGAGCTTTGAGTTCCATATTCTCTCCCTCCCTACCCATCCATCCACATTGAGAAAGTAAGCAATTCAATGTAGGTCATACATGTGTAACAAGGCAAAGCACTTCCATAATAGCTATGTTGTAAAAAACTAACCACATTTCCCTCTGTCCCATCCTGCCCTTCATTTATTTCATTCTCTCCCTTGACCTGTCCTCCCACAACAGTGTTTGCTTCTGATTATTCCTTTCCCCCATTTGCTGTCCCTTCTATTATTTTCCCTCTCCTATCCCCTTCCCCCTTGCCTTGCTACGGGGTAAAATAGATTTCCATATCCAATTGAGTGTGTGTTATTCCTTCTTTAAGCCAAATCCCATGAGAGTAAGGCTCAATTATTTCCTTTCATCTCCTTGCTTTTCCCCTCCACTGTAAAAACTCTTTCTTCCTTCTTTTATGTGAGGTGATTTGCTACATTCTACCTCTCTCTTTCTGTTACTCACAGTACATTTCATTCAAAAGCAAATGTTACTTTTTTAGGTATTTCCCCCTTCATATTCAGCTCACTCTGTGCCCTCTGCCTATGTGTGTGCCACACACACACATACACCCATGTACATATACATATCTACACATATATTAATGTACACATACATGCATTCCCATATCCACCTACATAAATATATGTATATATATATGTGTGTGTGTGTGTGTGTGTGTGTGTGTGTGTATATATGTATATGTATATGTATATATATATATATATATATACCCTCTAACTAACTTAATACTGAAAAAGGTCTCGAGTTACAAATAACATCTTTCCATGTAGGAATATAAACAGTTCAACTTTAATGAGTTCCTTAAGGCTTCTCTTTTCTGTTTACCTTTTCATGTTTCTCTTGATTCCTGTATTTGAAAGTCAAATTTTCTATTCAGCTCTGGTCTTTTCAACAAGAATGCTTGGAAGTCCTCTATTTCATTGAAATTCCATTTTTCCCCCTGAAGAATTATACTCAGTTTTGCTGGGTAGGTGATTCTAGGTTTTAATCCTATCTCCTTTGACCTCTGGAATATCATATTCCACACCCTTTGATCCCTTAATATAGAAGCTGCTAAATCCTGTGTTATCCTGATTGTATTTCCACAATACTTGAATTGCTTCTTTCTGGTTGCTGGTAATATTTTCTCCTTGACCTAGAAACTGTGGAATTTGACTACAAATCTGTTTCAGGAGGTAATTGGTGAATTCTTTCCATTACTATTTTACCCTCTGGTTCTAGAATATCAGGGCAGTTTTCCTTGATAATTTCTTGAAAGATGATGACTAGGCTCTTTGTTTCATCATGGTTTTCAGGTAGATCAACAATTTTAAAATTATCTCTCCTAGATCTATTTTCCAGGTCAGTGGTTTTTCCAGTGATATATTTCACATTGTCTTCTAATTTTTCATTCTTTTGGTTTTGTTTTATAATTTCTTGGTTTCTCATAAAGTCATTAGCTTCCATCCGCTCCATTCTAATTTTTAAAGAACTATTTTCTTCAGTGAGCTTTTAAACTTCCTTTTCCATTTGGCCCATTATGATTTTTAAAGCATTTTTCTCCTCACTGGCTTTTTGGACCTCTTTTGCCATTTGGATTAGCCTATTTTTCAAGGTGTTATTTTCATCAGCATGTTTTTGGGTCTCCTTTAGCAAGCTGTTGACTTGCTTTTCATGATTTTCTTGTATCGTTCTGGTTTCTCTTCCCAATTTTCCCTCCACATCTCTTACTTGATTTTCAAAATCCTTTTTGAGCTCTTCCATGGCCTGAGACCACTGCATATTTTTTTGGAGGTTTTGGATGCAGAAGTCTTGACTTTGATGTCTTTGTCTGATGGTATATATTGTTCTTCCTCATTTGAAAGGATGGAAGAAAATGCCTTTTCACCAAGAAAGTAACCTTCTATAGTCTTATTTTTTCCCTTTTTGGGGCATTTTCCAGGTACCTGACTTTTCAAGTCCATTTTCAAGTGGAGGGTATACACTAGGGACCTGTAAGTTCTCAGTTCCTCCAAGGGGGCACCATCAAGGGAGAAAAGTTTATTCTTCTTCTGGCCTGTGCTCTTGTCTGTGAGCAACTACAAGCACTCTGTTCTGTCCAGGATCTGCAAGTAGGATTCACTCTCCACCACTACCAACAGCTCCACCATGCCAGAGTTCCTCCTCACCCCAAGAGTGCCACTCAGGGCTGAGACCCAGCTGCTTGATTCCCCCAGGGTCTTTAGGCAGAGGGCTCCAAAAGGGGATACTGCTTCAGTGACTTCCACCACCCTGGGGCCAGGACTGAGGCTGGACTCTGGTCCTTTCTCACCCAAGTGAAAGAGCTTTCTTACTGACCTTTGAAGTTGTCTTTGGCATTTGTGGGTTGAGAAATTTGGGAACCACAGTTGTTACCTGTGATTCCTTGCCCTGAAGCCTGCTCCAGTCCTGTCCGTGCAGTGCCCCATTGCCAGGGCTGGGATGTGCTCCACTCTGAGCCCGATGTAATAGACCTTTCTTGTTGGCCTTCCAGGCTGCCTTGGGCTGGAAATCTCTTTCACTCTGTCATTTTGTGACTTCTGCTGCTCTAGAATTTATTTAGAGTCATTTTTAACAGATATTTTATGGGGAATGGGGGTAGAGCTACAGCAGGTCCATCCTTCTACTCCTCCATCTTGGCTCTGCCCCTAGGTTTTCATAGTTCTATGCCCAGAGAGAAAACCATGGAATAGGAGTGAGAGATGGTATGGAAGTAGAATGAATAATTCAGGATATGTTAGTGGTGGTGCAAGGGAAGGAGGGGCCAGGGAGAGGGTAGATTTTTTGGGTGTTTGAAGGGTTGTTACCTGGAAAGATTAGATTTAATTTATTTGGCACTAGGAGACTGATCTTCCACAACAGAGATGCAAATAGGGACTTAAAAGTCAGAGCTATCTAAAAATGGAATGAGCTTTTTTGTGAGGTAGTGAGCTCCCTATCACTGGTAGTGTTCAAAAAAAGCCCCCAAATTTTAACTCCACTTGTTAAATGTATTACAAGGAGTATTCTTTTTTAGCTTTAGGTCAGACTATATGGCCACTGAGGTCCTTTTTTATTCCAACTCTGAAATCCCATGATTCTATCCCTTCCCCACTGTGAGATTCTATTGGCATTCATTCTGCTTTTACTTAACAGGTTCCACATGATGGATGCTCAGAGCCAGGGCAACTCCCATTTCTATAGCACTTTAGAGCATACTCAATGCTTTCTCACCGTAGGTGAGAGAGGTAGACATAGCAGTATTTCCATTTGACAGAGAAGAAAAATGCAGCCCAAAGGGGCTGTGACTTGATTATTACAGTCACCTCTCTATAAAGCAGCAGAGGTAAGCTGGGAACCTGAGTGTCCTTACTCAGGTCAGTTGCTCTTTCACTTACCTTTTACTGCCCCAGAGATCTCCTAATATTCCATTGTGTGATCCCTGCCGCCACCACCCTCACAAAAACTGTCCCTGAGCTGGAGAAAGGACCCTGGATTGAGCCTGCTCTGTCATCTACATAAATGCCCCTTTGCAGGAAGCACCAGTACTTAGGGAGAAATATGAGGCCAGGGGGTTTCTTTGGGGTGAGCCACAAGAAACTGCCTCTGTTCTGTTCACCAGAAGGCCCCACCCTGTTCTTTCCACATAGACCTTTGATTTCCCGCTCCCCCCTTTCTTTGCAATCAAACTCCCCAAAACACAGATTCAGTAAGCTGTGGGGAAGAAAATGAGTGTGTCCTTGGTGGGTGGGTTTCCCACATTAAACAAAACAAAAATCCCTATGAAAATACAGGCAAACATTATTGTTCAGAATCAACGCTTGGGATTTTTAAACATCCTTCAACATTTAAATAGTAGTGACTCATGGTTTGCAATATGTCCAAGGATTAGCTCATGGTAAAAAGTATTTATAGACCATTTTCCTTCTTTTCTTTGAAAGGATATTAGAGCTAATGAAAAACTACTGTCCATGGAACCTTAACATTGTCACATGAATGGAATATCTTATCCAAGAATGGAAGTGGGGAACATTTGCACAGTGGGGTGCCCTTTCCAGGAATAGTAACTGCCTTTTTTTTTGTTAAACTAGTTCGCTCAGTGGCAGTTATGACTGCTGTAATCAACCAGGGCTGTCTGGGGTTCATTGTATGTGATATTCTCTCTAAGGGGAAATAATTGCCAGGTACACACTTGGCTAGTAGTGTCTTCATACCAACTGCATGGAGTACCAGAACATTAGTTACCTTAATGTAATCTATAATGATTCGTGAGAAATCAACCTAGCTATTCACATATTACTCATATAGCAACTGTTTCCTGTTCTGGCCAGAAACCCTGAGGGTCTTTCCCTCCCAGACTGATTTCTCAATTCCTACCTAGCCCTTAATCCCTGAATGAGTATTGCCTAGGACAGACTGAGACCTGGGGCAAACCTTAATTGAAAAAAGCCAAGGTCCCCTACTGTATCTTGGGCCATCTCTAATCTTCCTTGGCTTTTGTTCTGCCACTGCACTCTGGTGACTCTGGAGGAGAGAGTGAGGCTGATGACTGCGTAGCCCTGCCTCCCTCAAATCCACTTCATGCACAAATTAAGACATCACCCTCATGATGTCATTGGTCCTCTTTGAGAAGGAAGAACCACAACCATCACCAAGTATTACACTGTATAGCTAGAAGGACAGTCCATTGAGTCAGTCCAAGGATGGACTAGTAGATGATGAGCTGTGCTTAAAATTATAGAAGGGGTAATAATAATAATAATAATAATTGTGATAATTGATATATAATGCATCAAAATTTACAAAGCCCTTTACACATATTATTTTTTTTTGGTCCTCATAAGAGAACCCCATAAGATGGATATAATTGGTATTACACCCATTTTGCAGATGAGGAAAATAAGGCTCAGAGCTGTTAAATGGCTCACCCTCAGTGACATGTTGGTAACTGTCAGAATTGTGATCTGAACCCAGGTCTCCCTGACTTTGAGCACAGCATTGTGACACACAGCCTCCCATGTGAGCACAACACTTAACCTTCCTGGAGCACAGTTTACCACTCTGTAAAATATACTACTTGGTCTCTAGGATCTCCTCCAGCTTAAAATCCTATAGGAACCTTTGGAGAGAAAACAGGGGTGGGGGGAGGAGTATATGGTTCATAGTCACTCTCTGTATTTGAGTATTTGAAAGGCAATTATAAGGGATTAGATTTGTTCTGCTTGGCCCCAGAAGACAGAAATAGGAGCAATGAGAGGAAATTACAGGGTTATAGAATTTGGCTAGGCATAAGGCAAAAAAAACCCTCATGATAAGCAATGTCTACAAGTACAACAGGCCCCTCAAAAGACCCCACTAGTGGTTTTCAAGCAGAGGCCGGAAGTTGTCAGAGATGTTGTAAAGGGGATTTATATTCAGGTCCATGTTGGGCCATATGAGCTCTTAGAGCTCTTCCAACCAACTATGAGGTTTAGCACCTTAGAGATCTAGTTTAATACCTCATTTTATAGATGATAAAACAGACCCTGAGAGGTGAATCCAAGGTCTTCGCTATTTATTAGCTGTCTGACCTTGAGGAAGTCACTTTCTTATTTAAGAATTCAGTCTCCTCATTTGTAAAATTAAGAAGTTGGACCTGATGATGTTCAAGTCTTTTTCTAGCTCCAACAAACTACATATGATTCAGTTTCATTTCACTGGGAACCAAATTGGTCCATCAACAACTCACTTGCCCCAAAGACCTGAACAGGAAATACAAGGGAAGTTATCCTGGATGTGAGATCTCAGATTTAGAGTTGTCAGAGACGCTAGAGATCATCTAGCCTACCCTTCTAATTTCACAGATGAGGCAACTGAGGCCCAGAGAAATTAACTCACTTGTTCCAGGTCATATCAATAATAAATGTAGAGCTTGGATATGAACTCAGGCCCCCTAACTCCAAATCCAGTGTGTTTTCCCTTGCTTCTTGTTTTTTTAGCTCAGGCACATAAAGACTTGAGCCTCGTCCTTCAGGGTTGCCTCAGGCAAAACTCCTATCCAAAAGTATTTTTGCTTCAGAGGTAAGAATGTAGGAATTGTCTATTCTGAAGAACTAATCTGGAGTTCCCTAGGATAGCCTGGGTCCATTTCCCTTATGTGTCTTTCCTCCTCAGATACCCAATCTGAGACCCCACTACAGGTTGGTTCCATGGACTTATTGCCTTATTCTCTGTGCAACTTCAGGGACATCAGTTCCATTTCCTAGGACTTAGTTTCCTTTTCTGTAACCTGAGAATACGGACTTGCTGATCTTCAAGTGCCCTTTCAGGTTTAATGTTCTTTGTTTTCAGATCAGCCACAGCTCTAATACCTCTTGATTTTACTTCTATGATTCTATCACAAACAATTAAAGAAAAAGAAGCAATCCTAGCCTATATTCAAACTGACCAAAGGCCACTTGGATTCCGACCAACCCAACTTGAGGCAGAGATCACACATGGAAAATTTCATGTGAAAAGGAAAGTTCTTACAAGAGTTTAGAGTAACTAAAAACTGGGAGCTACCACAAAACTATTTTGCAAGCCAATTTGCAACCTCAGTTTGTTACCACAACTATCTCTCACACACACTACACATGTTCATTCATGTGCACACATATATGGTCCCACACTGTCACATGCACATAGACCCTCATTCCCTCTCCCTCTCACATACATACTCACAAGTGTGCATACACACACACACACTCACACTCAGATTTTCACCTTCTCACATGTACCTTTACATTCTCATAACACACCCACCTATACTCTTATATTTTCACACACACATCCTCATAATGACACACACACACATACATACACATATGCTCTCACATTATCACATACCTATATCTTAATGATCTCATACATATACATACTCACAGTCACATACATCCTCACACTAACCACATAAATCTTGTTTTTTTGTTACCATATGAATTTTGTGCACAAAAACATTCCAACAAGTTTCACAGCTTGCATTCAGAAGCCAGGAAAATAAATTAACTAGGATTTGGAATGAAATAATGTCTCTATGGCTCTGTCCTTACCAATGTGCCAGACAATGATTGAGGAGCAATTATAATTGAATTCAGTTTGAGCCAACCATTTATTAAGCATCTAAAATGCATAATGCATTGGACTAGGTACTGGGAACCCAAGGATAGTCCTGGTTTCAATAAACTTGCAATCTAATAAGAAAAAGAAATCTGAAGAGGAAGAAGATCAAGTATGTATGCAAACGACCATCATTTAAAGAAAAGTGACATAATCCCTAAGGAGAGGTCTAGGCAAAGTGCTGGCATAAATTAGAGATTCATTTTACCTGAGGGAGTTGCAGTTGGAATTTTAGGGAAGGCGTTCTGAAGAGGAGGCAGCTGTGCTGAATCTTCCAGGAAGCAAAATAATTCAGTGGATGGACATGTGTATGAGCTCAGCTCAGACATGGGGGTGTGGGGAGGGGTGTGTGTATGGCAGGAGCAATGGTACAGAGATAAGAAAAGGTAGAACAAGAATGAAAGACAGAATAAAGTTCAGCTTGACAAAATACAGACTATATGAAGGGCAACAGTATGAGATAAGGCTGGATAGATAGACTGAGCTACATGATAGAAGGCCTTGAATGCCAGAGTCAGGAGTTTATGATTTATTCAGCATGCACTAGGGTATCATTAAAGATATTAAGCTATTTAAGATCTGTGCCCTTAAAATTAGGATGTTAGACCAATGATAAAAGATTAAATTATAGGTCTTCCTGTTCACAAATAAACAGAAAAGAGCCCTTACTACTAGTGTATTATAAAATGCAAAGTAAGAGAAGGCTGATTTTTGTGTGTAGTTGAGAAATTAGCCTTATTATTTTATAATCACATCTTAAAAAGATATTGCAGACCCTGTAAAAATCAGGGCTATTTGAATGGTATTTATGTTAATGGAATGAGAAAGAGGTTGCAGTTGACAGGAACTGTTTCCTGGAAGCCATCTTGTTAGGATGGGTAGGTTAGGGGATTTTTAATGTTAGAAATTGTACAAGAAAGAATAGTTGTCCTAGAGTCAGAAGAAGTGTTTTCAAATTCTAACTCTGATACCAATTAGCTATATGACCTTGAGGAAATCACTTCATGGAACCTCAGCTTTATTTTTTTAATCTAATAAATGAGGTTATAATACTCATGTAAAGGGGTAAGATATTTCTGGTTACTAGGGAAAGTAGGGCAAAGGTCACCAGCTACTCCAACTCTACCCAACACTTTCAGTCTTGCTCCCCAAATTGATTTCAATGGCAAAAAGGAATTATGGAGATTGAAAAGGGCCCCCCAGTCTTAGCCTTACTTCGCTCCTTTGTAGTTTTGCTAAGTGGAATCTCAGGATGATTTGAAGGGAATTGGTCTAGCAAATTATTAGGCATTTCCTGTCCTTGTTCTCCCATAATCGTTCATAGGGGACTCATTTTATATGCTAGAGTAATTGTTTTAGATTTTTTGAGGTTACATGGACACCCCTGGCACAAACAAACTGTTGCAACATGAATAAAAGAGCACTGGCTCAAAAATCAGGGGATCCAGGTTCACATCCCATCTTTGACATTTATTGCCCACCTCCCTGGGCTTTAGCTTCCTCATCTTTAAATAAAGGGATTGGAGTAGATGGCTTCCAAAGTCCCTGCTAGCTCTAGAGTTGTGATCCAATCATCTGTTACCTCCTCCTTCTGTTACATGACCAGCCCTCCTTCAGTTCAGTTAGGCTTCTTTTTGATAATATGTCTTCTGGTACCCAGTTTTTACTGGTAATGTGCCATCCCTACCATGAATCTCTCTATTGCCTCTGGAGTAGTGATCTGCAACTGTAACTCTTTGGAATCAGTGATTCCATGATTCACAGTCACACTGCATCACAAGAGGAGAATATTGGTATTAAAAAGATGGTCCTTTCAGGAAGAAGCTTGAGCTATTAAAAAAACCAGCATGCATAATTTCTCAAATGCAGTCTGGTATACTTTCTTCCTCCTATTCAATTCTAGGTCCAGTTCATTGTCCATTTTTCAATATCCAGTCAATGTACTCTTGAGCAACTCTATGGACTATCCATCCAACTGTATACCATATTTCATTACTATAGTTTTTTGAGACTTAAAAGACATTGGCAAAAGAGTCACTGGGCTGTGAATATTGAAAGTAAGAAGTCTTTCTGTGTGTGCATGTATGTGTGTGCACCTGTGCGTGTGTGTATATACGTGTGTGTGTGCATGAGTGTGTGTATGTGGCAGGATGGGATGAGGGTAGGGAAAGTGCATTTTAACTCACACAAGAAAAAATAATCACATAGAGAAGCAAATTTCCATATTAATAACTCATGTACAGTACTTTGACATTTGTAAAGCCCTGACCCTACAATCCTGTGAGGTAGGCATTACAAATATCATTATTTCCATTTAATACATAAGGAAACTGAGGCTCAGAGAGGATAAGTGACTTGTCCAGACTTACACAACTAACAAATATCAGAGCTGAGCCCAGGTGTGCAAATTCATGATTATAAATCTAGCACTTTTTCCATTATACCATGCTGCTTCTCATTATAACTCAGAACAGTCTAATAAATAGAGTTGCACATCAGTGGAATGGGCTGACACCCAAAGTAATGAGTTCCTCATCACTTCAAGTGTTCAAGCAGAAGCTATTAAGAATTTTGTAGAGAGGAATTTGTGTAGTGGGCAAGAGATTTTGCTTGCTCTAAGGATATTCTCAGCTCTGAAACTCTATGGTTACAGGACTTCTTAGACACACATGACATCAACAAGAACTCTCAGTTTCTTTTCCTTTCATGGAACTAAGCAAGACTGAATTGGGAAGAGCCACCTTTTTCTCTTTGCTGTTCATCTGACTCCTCTCCCTTTTCTTTTATTCCTCTTCTGATCTTACTCTTATGCTACTTTTCTCTTCTTTCCTAACTCACTCTCTTTATTGACTTAAACATTTACCTCCAACATTATGCACTACTTCTTTTAATGCTTCTAATACTTCATCAAAACACACATAGCTCAAGTTAGCAATCCTATTATCGCTAATCTCAATAGAAACTCCTTGAGGAGGATTCAATGTCTCATTCAATGAGACATCTCAACATATCTCACCCAGTGAGGAGACCCAAAATATATCACAAAATGAGACAAACTAAGGGTTATTAGCCAATGAGACATCTAGTACGGTGTCAACCAATGAAAGGGTTTGAGGCATGTCACACAATGAGACAGTTCAACGTAAGGAATAGAAAAAACACGTAGTTTTATAACATTGGATGATCCAAGACATATTAGTCAATGAAATATCTCAAACCATGTCACTCCATGAGAAATCACAAGGTGTAATCCAATGGGATATTCTCAAGTATGTAACCCCCAATACTCAAGGCAGACATCTTGAGTCATTTCACTCAACGAAACAAACCAAGACGTGTCTGTCACCCAATGAGATATCCCAAGTTGTATTACCCAATTAGATGTTTTGAAGTAGCTCTCTTAATCCTGAGAAATATCACCTGATGAGATCAGTATATTAAACTCTCTCCCCCACCTCACACCTCAAATCATGAAAAATATTATTTGATGACAAAATCAACCAAACGGAGTGGTTTAGACCATCTGTTTTCCATGTTTTCAGACTTGCTCGACCATAAATATGGTTGCTCATTGTGGGGCCCCTTGGCTTGAAGCTAACCCAGTGTAAGAACTGAGAGACAATTTTGGATTGCAGTGGAGTCTCTCCCATCCTGGGAAGCCACCACCCTGACACAAAGATCCACACTGGCCATCTCCTACTCGAGTCTGACTTACTTGTAATTGTCATCTTCAACAAACTTCTGAAGCTCCTCAATGTAGCGAACAGACTTCAAATACTTCTGCACATGTGGTAATGTTATGAGGTGATCTGTAAAAATCAGAGAAAACTCATTCATTTCAAAAACAAAACTCGATTCCTTTCCTCAAGCAAGTAGTGAGTGTCTATTGTGAACAAGGCTCTATGAAAGCTGCTGTAGAGACACAAAGAAAAAGAACAACAGGATCCTTGTCTTCAAGGAGATTACTATTGAATTGAGTGAAGAACATATACAAAAGTAATTATGGCACATGAGAGAGTGAGATAAGTGCAAAGAGGTATAGACAAGTTCCCATCAGAAATTGGAGGACAGACTATTTTCACATGGAATGGTAGAAAGCTAAAGAGGAAAGTTAGGGAGGAAGGTTGGTTTCATGTGGAGGTAGTAACTGAATAGGGGGTTGAAGGAAGGGAAGGACTTGAAAAGAGAAAGATTTATAGTACAGGTGGAGAGCTGGGGTAGTAAGAGTGGTGGGAACCATTATGGCATAGGGAGGAAAAACAGCAGAATGATAATGAAAGATACAGAGTAATCCATTTGGTTGCTCCTAAATGGACTTCATGCCTCTAGTCTATGTCTCTGTCTGCCCTCCTAATCTGACATGTACAGCACAATCGGGGAATGACATGGGATAAAGTTGTTTTGAGTCATATTGTGATGGGCATTGAATGCCAGGATCAGGAACTTAAACTTTATTTGGTAGAAAATGGAGAAATACTTAAGGTTTCTGAGGAGAGGAAGGACATATACAATATAATAGGAAAATTACTCTGGAAGAAGTGTGGAGGGTAGACTATAGAGGGGATAAAGTAGAGAAATGAAGTTCAATTAGGAAGTTCTTATGCTAGCCCAGGAAGAAGAGATGAGGAGTTGAACTAGTGCGGTAGCAATAGGAGTGTGGAATAGATAATGGATGCAGGAGATATTTCAGAGATGGAAACAACAGAATTTGGCAATTGATTGGTTGAGGATGAGAGAGGGAGAGCACAAAGTCAAAGATGAGTATGAAGTCTTGATGGATTTCCTGGGAGGATGGAACACCATCACCAAAACCGGAAAATACAGCAGGTGGTGTGGGATAGAGGGAAGATGAGAAATGAGTTCACTTGCAGTTACGTTGAGTCTGCAGTAGCAGTTTTAGGTGTTTACCTATCAGTATTCTCTTAGCTTTCTTCCCTTCCATTTTTTGGCATCTCTGGTATCAAAAAGAGAGCTATGCAAAATCTCCATTTTAGGGAAAAAGTGTCCCTTATTAGTCTAAAACTTCTCCCCTACAGGGCTTATTCCATTGGACAAAGTCATCCTGTCCTGAAGCAATTAGTATTCCTCTTACCTATGCAATAGGTTGCAGATAGGCTCCAAGTTCTGGATGAATCAAGCTCCATATTTTTCAATAGGAACAAGAGGTCAGGACTCACCCACCAATGGGTCAACCATAGAAGAATCAGGAGATTTTTCTACCTGTGACATGATTTTGGTATGGTACCCTGAAAGCTGTCAGTGCATTTAAGACCAGGGTCCCACTTGTGATTCACAGAATACAAGAATCTTAGCACTGTAAAAAGCCTTAGAGTTTATGTAATTCAACCCACACTTAAACAGGCATCCCTGCTCTAATATCCCCAACAAGTGGTCATCAATCTGTTTGAAGATCCATAGTGATGGGGAGCCTGTTACCTTCTGAGATAGCTTATGTCACTTTTGGAGAGTTTTTATTGCTGGGAAGTTTTTCCTTAATGAAATTAAAATCTGCCCACAATTCTGCTCTCTTGTGCCTAGAAGAGTGATTCTGATCCTTCTTCCATATGATGATTCAAATGCTTAAAGGGCAGTCATCATATTAGCCCTAAGCTTTCCCTTAGTGAATAGCGACTGAATGGGCAATTTCAGTGTTAAAGGGAACTCCTTCCTGGGCAAGTAACCTCTTTTTTCCAGTTTAGGTCGGCACTTTCTCTACAACTTACAGTCTTCGACTATGAATATTTATTATAAGGGTTTTGTTTTTGTTTTTTCAAATGACAGCAGAATTGGTTGGGTGAGAGAAAATAAGTGTTCATGAATTTAAAAAATTAAATTAAAGTTAATTAATTAATTAATTAAATTAAGTGATTACCTAGTGATTAAAAAAAGATAATCTTAGAGAGTCACCTAGAATACAGAGGAGGTAAGTGGAATGCTCTGAGGATCATACTGTCAGTATGTGTCAGAGTTGGGACTTGAACCCAGGTCTTTCAGTTTCCAAGGCCAGTTCTCTGCTATACCAGAGGTGTTAAACTCAAGACCACTCCCTTAAAGCTGACCTAGATTAAAATATCATTAGAAAATGTTTAACAAAATAAACAAAATTCAATATGCCATAGATAATGTTAATTTGAGGTTTTCTAAGGCAGCGGTCTGTTTCTGTTTTGAGTTGGATACCATTACACTATGCTACACGCATTTCCATTTCCTCTAATCTAGGCTAAAAATCCCCAGTTCACAGGATCCTTGAATTTAGCTGGAAGGGACTTGAGAAGTCATTTAGTCCTCTCTCTAACTTTACAAATGAGGAAATTGAGACTCAAGTAGAGAGGGTGACTTGCTTAAGGTCCCACAGGTGGTAGAGCTTGAGTTTTCAGCTGGGCCTCTAGATCTTCAGTGTGTTCTGGGCTCTAGTTCTCTCCTGAATTTGGTCACCTCTTCTGGATCAGCTCTAGCTCATTCATGTCCTTCCTAAGATATGGTGCAAAGAACTGACTATGATACTTAGCAAGAGGCAGGGAGGGGGTGCCTGTCTAGGCATTGGTCAGTGGGACATGAAAGCTTGGCTTCTCTTAGGACAGATTAAAATGACATTATATTTTTTAGTTGCCATATCACACTCTTGACTTCTGCTGATTGTTTATTGTCAGGCAACTAGGTGGTTCAATGGACAGAGAGAGCTGAGTCTTGAAGACAGGAGGACCTGAGCTCAAATTTCACCTCAGACACTTACTATGTGACTCGGAACAAGTCACTTAACCTCTGTCTGCCTCTGTTTCCTCAACTGTATGAAGGGGGTAAGAACAGCACCTACCTTACATGGTTGCTGTGAGAATCAAATGAATTAAAATCTGTAAAGTGCTTAGCACAGTGCCCAGCTACACTTCTGCCATCCTATACTTGTGAACTGTATGCATAGGTACCTCATCTTTGGGGATATGTCCTTGAAAGGAGGTCTGGGCTGACATGAAATGATCCTGAGTGAAGTGAGCAGAACCAGGAGAACACTGTATACAGTAACAGCAGCACTGTATGATGGTTAACTATGATTGACTTAGCTTTTCTCAGCAATGCAAGGATCTAAGACAATTCCAAAAGACTTGTCATGGAAAATGCTATCCACATCCAGAGAAAGAACTGTAGAGTCTGAATGCAGATTGAAGCAAGCATACCATTTTCTTTCTTTTTTTTTGTTTTGTTTTTCTTTCTCATGTTTTTTCCCTTTTATTCTGATTCTTCTTTCGCAACATGACTAATGTAGAAATGTGTTTAATATGATTACACATATATAGCCTATATCAGTTTGCTTGCTGTCTTGGGGAGAGGGAAAGGAAGAGAGGGAGAAAAACATTTGAAAACTCAAAATCTTACAAAAGTGAATGTTGAAAACTATCTTTATATGTAATCAGAAAAAATAAATACTATTAAGTGGACAAAAAAAAGGAGGTCTGGGGAGGGACTGAGGCACCAGTCTCTCTAACTGGTATAGATTCACTCATATTTGCTTCCCGAGATATAGGAAAGACCATTTAGGGGACACTATTGTTTGGGATCAATGAAAAGTACTCTTTAATGAATTATCAAAAAGTCAGTGGTTTATTACTTTCTAAAAATAAGTTATAATCATATATTTAAAAAACAACAGATCAATTTAACAATAAAAAAATCTTTAAGTTTTTGCTATTTAATAACTATAGAGACATCTTTAGGGCAGGTAGGTGGTGCAGAATCCTCTTTGTAAGTTCAATTCCAGTCTCAGACACTTACTAGCTGTGTGACCCGGGGTAAGTCACTTAGCCTTGTTTGTCTCAGTTTCCTCATCTGTAAAATGAGTTGGAGAAGGAAACATCAAACTGCTCAGACTCTTTGCCAAGAAATCCCCAAATGGGGTCTTGGAGACTCACACATGACTGAAATGATTCATCAGAGATACCTCTGCAATTAACGTAGAAATATGTCACACCAATCTAGGGACTACAACCTTGGGCAAAGGGCTGTATATTGCACTGGAAAGGATATCAGACTTGGACTCTGTGAGAGCAGAGAATAGCTTTGGCTTTTCTTTGTATCCCCCAGCACTTATATAATGCCTGGCACATGGTGAGAGTTGTAGGCACATTACAAACATTTAGTGACCATCTGACTCACGAGCTCACCAATTATTAGCTATGTGAAAATTACCTTAGTACTGAGCTTCATTTTAACACAGTGGCTAGAATGTTGAGCCTGGAATCAGGAAGACTTAAGCTCAAGTCTGACCTCAGACACTTACTAGTTGTGTGACCTGGGCAAGGCATTTAACTTGTTTGCCTCGGTTTCATCATCTGTAAAATGGGGATAATAAAAGTGCCACCCTGGGTTGCTCCAATATTTGAAAAGCACTCAGCACAGTATCTAGCACATAGTAGGCTGTTCCTTTCCCTTTTCCCCTACTCTGTCAAATGGGGACAGTGGGATTTGAAATAGCTATTTCACAGGGCTGTCAAGACAGAATGGGTATAAAAATGCTTTGTGACCAGATAAAGTGTTATCTTTAGAGATCTCAATAACTTCATTATTGAACTCTTGGTTTATTTTTAAAAAATAATAAAACTTGCCCCCTTAGTCCTGCTATTGAAAATGCTGCTGTTTAGAACATTTGCTTCAAAGGATTGAGGATTTTGGATTTTCTTGCTCGCATAAGCTGTACTGAATCTATTTCTCAGGCAATCATAGTGATCCTCTGAATTGAAGAATAAACATGAGCCATATAACTTTGGTTTAACTGTCCAACTTTGGTTTAACTGTCCAACTTTATGGCCTTTCCTTCATAGGGTGGCACAACCACTCTTCTTGTATAGTCTTGGTCCTCTCCTCTCTTTTACAGGCTTCTCCTCAGAGCCCTCACATTAAACCATATACAATACATTTCTCATTTGCTAATTTTCTTCTTGTAGGCATAATTTTCTAATGTTAGTCAGACAACTCCCTAAGGCTAAATTACAGAACAGGTGTCAATCAGCATTGGGAAGAGGAGTTTTCCCATCAGGAATTCCTTCGGCTAATGAAAGCAATGGTTGGGCTCCCTATTGTGTGTTGGCACTTCATTGCTGAAGAAGATCATGCCATCAGAGAAATAATGACATGACTTGCACTTGACTTTGTTTTGAGTGAGGGAGGGCTGTGCGGATCATCAGCCTTACTTCTCCTCCAGAGCCATCTGAATCCAGTGACCAAATATTCATCAGGATGACTGGAGATGACCCAGGATGAGGCAATTGGGGTTAAGTGACTTGTCCAAGGTCACACAGCTAGTGAGTGTCAAGTGTCTGAGGTGAGATTTGAACTCAGGTCCTCCTGACTCCTGCACTCATGCTCTGAGTCCACTGCACCACTTAGCTCTCCCTTGGGCTCCCTATTAGGACTGTATTGGAAGCAGCTTGAAAGAGCTCAGGAGACCGGATGGCTAAATTTTCAGTGTGAGCATTTACATCTTGTAAATGGACAAACTCTATAAATCAGGACTTGATTTATTGCTTTGCTGATTGACTAGACCTAAGAAAAGTCATATAGAAGAGGTAATAATAGAGATCTAACTCAAAGTATGTTGTGTGTACATTTTTTTCCAGAGCTGCATACTCATCAGACCCTATATTGCCTCAACTTCCATGCCTCCTCCCCCACAATCAATTTTAAAAGCTCATATCCTTAATTGATTTTTAAAATGAAAGATTATTCTGAAAATGGTTCTGGCACTAACTAAAAACAAATAACCAAATAAAGAGGTTATTAGGCTTAGCAATAGGGAGTGAGTAAAGTTGCTGTATACATCCAAATTAATTACTATCATTATCATTGGGTTTTTCTGGGAATATATCATGTTGTGCAGCAAACTGAAATTATTAAGGGGATTCCTGTGCAGATAGAGGTTGAACTAGATGACCTTCAAGAATGATTTTACTGACATTCTGGGACACTGCAAACCTGTCCTTTCCAGCTCCGACATTCTATTTTTGTGTCCTAACATTCTATAAGGCCCTTTCTAACTCCAGTCTTGTATGTTCCATGTTCTAATCCTCTAATGTTCCAGGGGTCCTTCCAGCTCTCACATTCTATGATTCCATGGGGCTGTGCATATTCCATTTATAAAAAAGGTAGGATTCTATTAATAAGTTTTAAAATAGGAAAGTTACATAGGAAAAGAAGCTATGAGTAAGTTTCTTAAAGGAAAACAAAGGTTAGGTTTCTATTGCACCAAAGTGATCATGGAATCACAGACTCTTAAAGGCATAAGGGATCTCAGAGGGAAAGGAGTCCAATCACTGCTTGAGTGGAAATCCCCTCTATAAAATCCTGAGAAGTATTCATCTAGCCTTCACTTGGAGGCCTTCTGCAATAGGGAACTCCCCCCTTCCCCCAGGGCATTTCAGTCTACTTTTGGAGAACTAATTGTTGGGAAAGCTTTTCAAACAATTATAATGAATGGAAATCTGCCTTTCCACTCAAAGACCTGTTCTCTTTGGAATCAAGTAGAACAAGTTCTAATCTTCTCCATTATAGCCCTTCAGAATCTGAAGAAAGACGTCATGTCTCTCCTAAGTCTTCTTTCCTCCAGAGTAACTAACCTATGTTAAGGTTTCCTAGTCCTAGTTTTAAACCTATGTTAAGGTTTCCAGTCCTTTTACCATCCTCTGTACTAATTCCAGTTAGTCAATGCCCATTCTAAAATGTGACTCTCAGAGCTGACTGCAATGCTCCAGATGAGGGACTAGACTGGTGCCTTTCTTGCCAGTTTCCCTAAGTAAGGTTCTCAGATGGGTCAGTTTTTTCCTAAATCTCAAATGAAGTTAGGAGATCCCAGGATGACGCCTAATATGGCTTAAATCAAGTCTTTTCCTTCATTCTTTACTTCTAGACACATACTCTTAGATTATTTGTGTCTAACTAAAATTCTCTAGAACAAGATATCAAATGTTAATAGAATAACATCTGGGATGGTGGGAATTAAGATACACTGGTTCAAACATCCACTAAGCTTGTACCCAAACACTTCACTGGTGGTTGCTATGGTGAGGTAAGAAGGGAGAAGTAAACCAAGTTCTGCTATTTGGAAGACTATCACTTCCCACAAACTTCACCTTTTAGTTAGACCATAGCAATCATATGGCCAACCCCCTCACTTTTAGGTAGGGAAACAGGCCTGGAGAACAAAAGGTCATATATCCAACAAGAGGTGAGCCAAGATTCCAATCTGGGTTTTCTGTCTCCACATCTAGTTCTCTTTTCACTAACCTGCAAGGTCTTTATGTTCCATGATGTCATGGATATAACCATGGAAGGAAGCAGAGGAGTGAAACTGGCAGTAGTAACTTCTTCTTGGCTTTTTAATGAATTCCCACAGCATCTGTTTCCATTATTAAAATGAAGATTTATATTGGGTAGGGAAATGAGGAGAGATGTATATTTGACTTGGATTCAGGAGACCTGCTTGAGTTCAAATCCCAACTCTGCCATTTATTATCTATATGATCCTAGTGCCTCAATTCCCTCATCTATAATATGGGGGTATTCCCTCCCTCTCAGGGTTATTGTAGGGAAAGTGCTTTGTAAACCTTAGAGCTCTATAGAAATACGAAGTGATGATGATGATGACGATGATGAAAGCGGTAAGGGTGGGACCTAAAGACTTCTGGTGGGAAAATCACTTTAATTCAAACTCTTTACTGGACTGTTTTGGAGAAAAGAGACTACTATTTTGATATATGAAATTACTAACCATAGCTACAGGAGACTTGTAAATCAGCTATTATTCGCAGAATATTATTCATCTGATTGGATCTTTGTTCATTTTCCATGATGCTTCCTGAAGCTGGGTATGCAGAATCAATGTAGATTAAATCCAGAAGATAAATTCCTGAAATGAAAGCCAATACAACGACATTAAGTGAGCTACCATCTGTGCAAAGAAAAATGACATCATATATAGAAATTGAGCAGAAATAGAGCAAACTTCCTTTGCTGTCTTCCTCCCTCCCCTGTCCCTTCCTAACCATTCTAAAAGGCATGCATGACATGGTTCAAATGTTATGGAAGGACTGGGACTTCAGTTCTAATGGCCAGTTCTCATTTTGTCCACAAACTGGTTAACTGTAAGGGAAGTATGTGGGCAGCACTATAAATTAACACCTGATAAAAATGTTGACCAAATTTTAAGTTTATTAAGCTTGCAATGAAAAAAACTGAGTTGGACCCAACTGAGAAATATCAGGAAATTTCATCAACCCATGAAAATTGATTTATTACCTAGACTTTGGTAAATTTATGTAAAAGTACAACATTTTGTGGAGTTTGAATGTCAGAATCACTCATTCATTCATTTGCTCATTCAACAGTTATTTATTAAATACCTAAAATATGCAAAGCCCAATGTTGGGTACAGTGGGGCAAATGTCTAGATCGGGACATGGCATGGTCCATTCCCTCAAGGGACTGACATATTGATACCATATAGACTGCTTTGATAGGTCAATGGATTTGTGATTTCAGCAATGTGTGAGTTCCCCTCCACACTTTTTTTTCAATATGATTCTTGTCTATGACTTTCCATAAAGATAGTGGAGCTATCTGATATGCTGGATGCCTTCCTTGACATCCTTTACTATTTCACAGATAACAGTGAGGCACTTATGATGTATATCTCTTATCTTTCATGCTTGGTCCATGACCAACCTATGTACCTTTCTAGTCACACATAATTCCCCTGATGATACCTTTCTTATTGAGTTATAATATACTTAACATCTATAACACATTCTGGCAATCAAATCAAATAAAAGGCAAGTCTCCAAATGCAACAACAAAATGTGATTAAAAAATAGCATATGCTTAACAAAATACAAATGCATTTGGTCTATGTATAAAGTGAGGTAGTGTATTTAAAATATTTTGTGAATCTTAAAATCCTAAATAAATGTCAGTAATTATTACTATTATTCTTCTACCATCCGTATTGACCAAAACTCTATTGTCTTTTAAAAATATATATATCATTAAAAAATATATATACATATATATATATATATCATGTATGTTGCCTTTACTTTGCATCATTATATAGATCACAGACTCATAAAGTTAGAAGTAACTGCTGAGGCCATCTGGTCTAATCCCTTCATCAGAGGTGGGATTTGAACTCAAGTCCTCTGACTCTGGAGTCAGTTCACTTTTCCTTGTACTATGCTGCCTTTCCTAAGACACTATTTACACAGGATTCTTTTTATATCTCCTTTGATTCTTCATACATGTCCTTCTCTTTATAGTGTCACAATTATCTATCATATTGATGTACCATAATTTAGTCAGTTATTCCCCAATCATTAGATATTTTCCCCACTTTCATTATTATAAATAAAGCACCTATATGTATTTTGGGGGCATCTTAGTGGCACAGAGGATAGAGTGCCAGACCTGGACTCAGGAAGACCTGAGTTCAAATCCAGCCTTGGACACTTATTAGCTGTGTGATGCTGGGCAAGTCACTAAACCCTGTTTGCTTCAGATTCCTCCTCTGTAAAATGAACTGGAGAAGGAAATAGCAAATCACTTCAGTATCTTTGCCAAGAAAACCTCAACTGGTGTCACAAGGAGTCAGACTTACCTGAACAACAAAAGTCATCATTAATCTCTCTTAGGGTAGCCAGGTGATGCAATAGATAGAGTGCCAGACCTGAAGTCAAGAGGACTCCTCTTCCTGAGTTCAAATCTGGCTACAGACACTTACTAGCTATGTGACTTTGGGGAAGTCACTTAACTCTGTTTGCTTTTGATTCTCTCCTATAAAATAAGCTGAAGAAGGAAATGACAAACCACTCTAGTATCTTTACCAAAAAAATCTTCAAATGAGGTCACAAAGAGTAGGGCATGACTGAAATGACTGAACAACAAATATGTATTTTGCACAGGTAGACTTTTTCGTTCTTTCAAAAAAAATTTTAAATGAACAAAATCCATTTCTTCCTTTCTTCCATCTCCCTCCATTTGAAAAGGAAAAAAGAAAAACAAAACCTTTGTAACAAATACACATAGCCAAGCAATAAATATTACTGTACTGGTCATGTTCATAAACATGCTTCTGAGAAACATGCACCCTGATTCCATCATGTCTCTGTCAGGAGGTTAGTAGCATGTGTCATCCTGAGTTCTCTGGAATTTTGGTTGATTATTGCATAAGTCAGAATTCTAAGGTCTTTTAAAGTAGTTTGTCTTTAAAATTTTGTTTTTTTATGAATCACTCTCTTTATTCTGCCCACTTTACTCTGTATCATTTCATCCAAGTCTTCTTAAGTTTCTCCAAAACCATCACCTTCATCATTTCTTACCACACAATAGTATTTCATTATACTGTATTATAATTTGTTCAGTTATTCTCCAACTGATGAGCACCTCCTTATTTTCTAGTTCTTTGCTGCCACGAGAAAAAGATGCTATAAATATTTTTGTATATATCTATCTATCCTTTTCCTCTTTCTTTGATCATTTTGGGGCCTTTTTTTGTTCTTCTAGTAATATATTTAGAATATAATCCAAGCAATAGGATCATCAGTTTTGTGACTCTTACCTATACGTTGCCAGCTCGTTCTCCAAAAAAATCTACATTTTTTTTAGAGTTTCATAAATAATGTAGGAGAGTATCTAGATTTCTGTAGCCTTGTCAAAACTGAATTTTTCTTTTTTTGCCATTTATGTCAATCTGATGGGTGAAAGATGGTATCTTAAATATTGTCCTGATGTACATTTTTTGATTTATTAAGAAATTTGGACAGCTTCTCCCATCATCAATAAAAAAATTTCTATTTTTTCTTTGAAAGTTGGAGGCGTCACACCACCAAATTGCCTGGGTCTACTACAAGCTACATTCTCAACTGAGTCCTTTGTGTTGTATAGGAAAACTTTTATTCTTCTTTGATTAACTCTATTCCACTCTTTTTTAATGGCTATTACAAACTTTCTCTTTTTAATTCCTCCTTCCCTCCCACCCTAGTAGAAGTCCTTGACTTCTGTTTTAGTTGGAAAATAGAGTCCATCAGCTACAATCTTGGTGCTTTACTCCATAGCTGATAATTCTTCTAAGACTTTACATGTTCTCTCATCTTTTATTTCCGTTTCTAAAGAAAAGGATCCTATTCTCTTTGTTAAGGGAGAACATAACTAGGACATAAGTCTATAACCAGAGCAATACCAAAGTGTAGAATATCAAAGTTGGAAGGAGTCACAGATGTCTTCAGAAACTCAGTCAAGCTTTTAGTATATTGAAGGCACTGTGCTGGGAATACAGAGAAAGGCAAACACAATCTTTGCTTTCACATGAACTCATATTCTAATGAGAATAAGAACATGTGAGCATCTATGAACATACATGAGACATAGAGCACAGATGAAAGGAAATCTCAGAGGGAATTCGCTACCAGTAGGAGTGTTGCAGAAAACAAAATTTGATCTAAGACTTGAAGGAAGCCAGAGAAGCTAAGAGGCCTAGGTAAAGGAGAAAAGCATTACAACTTGGCACAGAGATGGGAAGTGGAATGTTGTATGACAGAAACAATAAGTAGCGGGACAGTTAAATTTAATGATGGAATGTGTAGAGGAGAATTACATGTAATAAAACTGAACAAGTAGTTGTGTAAAGAACACAACAGAGGGACTTTATATTTCATCATAGAGGTAATAAGTAGCTATTGGAGTTTATTGAGTAGGGAAAAGTGACATGACTAGATCTATGCTTTAAGAAAATCATTTTGGTGGCTCAATAGAGAATGATTTGGAGTAGAAAGAGATGAGGCAAGAAGGCCAATGTGAAGGCTATTGAATAGTTTAGGTGAGAAACTGTGAGGGCTGGACTGAAGGTAGTAGCTATGGGAGTCAAGAGAAGAGGATATGTATGAGGGATGTTGTGAAGACAGAAATGACAGAATTTGGTAATGGGTTAGATATGTGGGATGAGTAGAAATATGCAGTTAAGGATAACACTAAGCTTGTGAGCCTAAGTGACTGAGAGGGTGAGGGAGTCTTTGACAGTAAAAGGGAAATTGGGAAGAGGCGATAGTTTGGAGGGAAGGATAATGAATTATATTGTGGGTATGCTGAGTGTGAAGTATGTACTGGAATCTAGCTCTAGATGTCAAAAAAGCATTTGGTGATGCAGGACTAGAGGTTAGGAGACAGTCTAAGACTAGATGTGTAGTTTTATTTTAGTCTTATTCCCTATTTGATAACATATTCCACAATATTTCTAAAAAGTGGTCTTCTAGCTTCAGTTTCCAAGTATAAGTGATATGAGAACTCATTACCCATCAGTTGACCTCATTCTACTCTTTGAAGTTTTTTCTTATATCAAGCTAAAATATGCTTCTCTGCCCCTTGGACCCATTGGCTGTAGTTCTGGGGTCAATCAAAAGAAGTGTAAGCCCAATTCTATATGACACCTTTCAAGTATTTGGAGTCAGATATTCTGTATCTCTCTAAAGCCTTTTCTTTTCCAGGCTAAACCTCAGTGCCTTCCTTGGGAGGTGCTCAAGCTTGCCAATGGTGCTAGCATAGTTGGGCCATGACTCTACCCACAAGTCAGCTTGTTTCAGTGTTCCCCAAGAGAAGAGGCAAGTACCCATTTCACCATGGAGAAAGATCACAAGGACATAGTACAATCTGGGTGAACTTTCTGTCTCTCAGAAAAGCACCCATAATCCCAGGTCACAAATTGAGAAGCTAAGAGATTCCCAGTGGTTCAGTCTAGGGATGGTGGGGGAAGGGGAATCATTCCAATTTTCTCCCTTCTTTGCATTATTTTATTTCTAAGTATTGAGAATTTCAACTCTTGGCCCTCAAACTACCATCTCACTTCTCCCCTTCAAACAAACACACAGAGACTCATACATAACTGTAATTTCCCAAGAAAACTAAATTTCTGTGAATGATGTGGGTTCTTCAGTTGAGATGCTACTAATCATTCTTTGGTGGTAACCCTGGGTTTCTTAAGGCTAGACTAGAAAAGACAACATAGGCTCTGTTTGTTCCTACCAAGCTGGAAAGGATTTGAGTATAGGCCTGGCAACAGACTGCATCTGTCATCCAACAACCAGACGAGCTAAATGGAGAGAGGATAAACACCAGAGGGTTGGCCATTGGGTGATGAATTCTTTTGGCTACGGTAACTCATGAAGACAGCCTACGAAGAGGCTGTGAGCTGCCTCTGTGGAGGGAGTACCTACCCTACACAGATCAAATCACCGATCTTTCAAGTAGTGAAGTGAATACAAACAGACTAACCCTCTTTCTGGGCCTATTTCTCTGATAAGTAAATAAAACTCCTTCAAATACTCAAGAAGACCATTTAGATCCTTAAATGCTTAGAGCAATTCATCATCCTTTACTGCTCTGCTCCAAGGTCACAACCTAAATTCTTAATCTTTACCAGTTATCCCACAAATGTGAAGCCAGAGCTCCAAAGATTTGTTACAGAGATCTGGCATGTATCAACATCAATGGATCACTACTGACAGAAATATTAAAAGCAAAGTCTCCACGGGTGATTGGCCAGTAGCATGATTTTTAATACAACTCTTCATAGAATGTGGAATAATCATGATGACAGCTGACATTTTTATCGTAGTTCAAGTTTATATAGTTCTACATGTACCTTATCTCAACTGGACAGTGGATCTGTAGCTCCAGAAAGGACCTGAGATTTACCTAGTACAAATAAGCTCATTAAGAGAGCACTGAGACCTAGGAGCCAGGGAAACCCTTGGATATGGTTTTGCATCCAATTCCTTCTCAGTTTATGCTATAGATAGATTAGGAACCTGGCAAAATTCAGTAAGTTTTATAGATTGATGACAATGGTTTTCAGTTCAAGGTGCATATAATCTATATAATGATAGATTGGGAAATATACACATACATTCTCTGTCTGTATACATACATATGTGTATATGCATGTATACACACACATGCACACATATACACACATATAATTTCCCTTATATATTAGCACCCATCTAGCACCAGCTGGTAATCACAGGACCATTTTTCCCCTCACTACTGTTACTTCTTTGGATTTCCCACCCTTCTGTCCTGTACCTTCCATTTCTCCATTGAGTGGATGTGGCAGCCCTGAATTACCTCAAACTAGATGTCTCAGAAGCAACTCAAGCTCAACATTTCAAAAATGGAACTCATCATCCATCCTTCTACAAATCCTTCCCTCTTCTCCACTTTCCCAATTAGCAATGAGGATGCCACCATCCTCCCAGTCACCCAGCCTCACAGCTTGTGTCATTTTCAATTCTTCATTATAATTTACCAATGTATAGAATCCATTACTGAATTTTATTATTTCTGCCTTCACAACATGTCTCACATATGTCTCTCAATTTATGTAGCCACCATCCTGGTTTAGATCTTCCTCACCGCTTAACTGGACTATTGCAATAGTCTTCTAAATTTTCTCCTTTAGTAAGTCTCTTCCTGCTGCAATCCATCTTTCCACTCAGCTGTCAAAGTGCTTTTCCTAAAACACAGGTATGTCCAGTTCATCCTCTTTCTCCCAACTTCCTTTAGAAATATTAGTCATTCCCTACTGACTCCAAGATAAATGAAAGTTCTCTTTTTGGCATTTAAAACTCTTCACAACCTGATCTCTTACTATTTTTCCAGGATTTTTAAATTCCCCCTCTCCCCATATTTGACTATTCAGCTGCACTCTCCTACTTACTGATCTTCACAGTGATACTCCATTTCCCATCTCTGACCCTTTGTACTGGCTGTCCCCCTGACTGTCTCCCATGTCTGGAATGCTATTCCCTCTTACTTGTTTCTCCCTGGATTCCTATGAGACTCAGCTTAAATTCTACTCTCTGCAGGAGGCCTTTCCTAGTTCCCTGCTACTGCTAATGCCTTCCTCTCTGAGACTACCTTCCACTTTCCTGTGTCTTATGTACACCCAGTCATTTTCATGCTGTCTCTTTCATTAGAATGTGAAATTCCTGAAGGAACAGATTGTTTTTGCCTTTCTTGTTATTTTCAATGTTTAGAAATGCCCGGCACGTAGTACACATTTGCTTGCTTATTGATTGATTGATCATCTTTCCCCAGCCTTACCTAATCTCTCATTTTCTTGTCACCTGGGGACCTGTCCAGAGCTGGCTCTATGGTGGTGGACTGAGAATGGTGAGTGACAAGGAGTGAGAGAAGAGGACAGAAAACCCACTTAACCTCATTTTTGTCACCCTTTGGCTGTGGAGGAGCTTATGGGTTTTTCAAGTTCCATCCAGCCCCAGAGTCTTCAGATTTTCTCACTCCTTACTCAAAAGCCCCCTCCAGTACCTCATGCCAGGCCCTTGACCAGTTTCTGTAACTGTACTCCCAGGGTAACCCAGGTCTTTTTTTCTTTTCAAATGCAGTATATATGCTACTTTACCTTATTGTAAATGTAGGTTAAATGACTTTATGTGCATCTCAAGACCCTTTGGCCTATATATGCCATAGTATTTCCCCAGAATTGAAGTGAAAGAAGAGGGCATATATGTGTAGGGATGTGTGTGTATGGGTGGATAAGGAGGAGAATTTTTGCTCCATTTGTTTCTCCTTTACTGTAAGTAGGAGAAATTTTCATAGCTTTATGTTTGTTTCAGGGGCATAAGATCAAAGGGGAAATTGGGAGATGGCATTTTCATCTGCAGAGGGTAAGAGGAGGCTAGAAACCCCAAGGGGAGCAGTAGCAGGTAGTGACTACAAAAAGAAAGCAGCTGGACTCCTCTGGGGGCCCCTGGGAAAATGAAGAGAGATTTATGCAGAGAGGGGCCCCTATTTGGGTCACCCCAGTGTTTTTAGGAGACATGGGATGTTTGGATGGAGTCTCTTCGATTTGAAAAGTCAGACAAATATAAAAGGTAGGAAAGAGGTATATGCTGATTATCTGAGAACTGATTGTTTATAGAAACCTAATCTTAAGATTCATAGAAAGGGAGGGATCCCTGAATAGCTGAAAAACCCCACTGTTGAAAAGAAACTGAACCTTGATGTTGCACAGCATATCTGAACAGATATGCGGTAGGGACAAAGGATATAAGAGGGAAAGAAGATGGGACCGATGCTCAGGGGGACAGCCTTAGGACCATTCAATGAGGAAATTTTCCACACTTAAAGGTGAGGAAAACATGGGGTATTTGTATATGTGCAGAAGATAACAGACCATATGACAATGGGAAAGGTAGGCCAATAAGGGATAGATCATTGGAATAGGAAGGGACAAATATCTACATATTTGTGGATTATGGGTGGCACTTAGCAGTATATGACAATTTGGTCAGGACTGTCATTCTGCCAACTGGCATTTATTAAAGCACTTATTATATTGCTAGCATGGTCTCCATGAAAATTACTCCCTATTTACATTGATTACATCTTGTATTTTCTAATATGAGTACATGTCATTTCCCCTTAAATCAAGTATATGTTCCTTGAGGGCAAGTACTGTTCCATTTTTCTTTGTATGACAATCATCTAGCACACAATATTTGGCAGAATGTTTGGCTCACAATAAATGTTTAACAAAATCTAGTTGAATAAAAGAAGGGCATGATCTCAAGATCAGAAGTACAATAAAGAAAATGTTTAACAGGCAATTGAAAGCTGAGATAAGTGAACACATAGTAAGACAGCACACCTGGCTACCTTCAGTTAATTCATATCACCTGACATGGACTAATTATATTCTCAGGGACTCAAAAATCTTATAGATGTAATGTTGAAACATTGTCAGTGTTCTATGAGAAACTGTGGCCTTTGGGGGAGACCCCGTGAAATGGGCACTAGTGAATGCTGTCCTAGTTTGCAGAGAGAGGAAGGTGGTAAATACTGTGAACCATTAGCTGGTGAGCTTGATGTCAATTCTTGGCAAGATTCTGGAATAGATTATTAAACAGATGGTTTATGAGCACATATAAAGAAAAGCTGTGATTGTTACGAGCCAGCATGGGTTCATTAAGAACAAATCATGCCAGACTAACCTCATTTCCTTATGTGATAGAATTAATAGACTGGTAGAACAGGAGAATGTTAAAGATGTAGCACATTTCCATTTCAGCAAGACTTTTGCCAGGGATTCTCATGGTGTCCTTGTGGGAAAGATGAAGAGATGTGGACTGAGTGGTAATAAATACAATTAGGCAGATTCAGAACCAAATGAAGAGTTTTGATTAATAATTAATATCATATAATATCAATAGTTCTGTCCCAAGTAGTTTTTTTCTCAGCTTTGATCTGTTCAACATTTTTATCGGTCCTGGGTTAAGCCATAGATGGTATGTTTATCATATGTGGTCCCCCATGTCTGGGATATATTCCATCTTTACATCCACCTCTTAGCATCTCTGGCTCCCTTTACAACACAGCCCAGGTGCCACCTCCTACATGATGCCTTTCTTCATCCTCTCAGTTAGTATTCTTATCCTTTTAAAATTACTTTGAATAACTTTGCATATGTTTTGTATTTGCTTATCTTTATATGTATTGCATCCCTCCAGTATAACGTAAGCTCTGTGAGCACATGGGCTGTTTTTGGTTTTGGTCTTTGTGTTTCCAGAATCTAGCACAGTACCTTGCACATGAAAAAAAATATCCAGACCTATCAACTCCCAGAGTGGAAATTCCCTCCACTGGTGCAGATCAGAAACTCATCTGTAACTAAAGAGTCTAAGAGACTTGCTGTAGCATATAGATGTTAAATGACTTGTCCATGGTCACCCAGCTAGTGTGTATCAGAATCAGGACTTCCTGATTTCAAGATTTCCTGACTCCAAAGGGGGCCTTCTATCCTCTATGCCATGGTATATTTCATCAGTATGATATGGCAGCCAAAAAGAAAGGAATTTTATCACTGGCTTAGATAGTATATGTAATAGTTTGGGAAATGAGGGAGGTGATGATTCCCCTTACTCTAAGCTTGTCAGACCCCATTTAAACTATTCTGTTTGATTTAGGAATGATATTGAAAAGTTTTAGCTCATCCAGGCAGAGTGACAAGGATGGTAAAGGAAAGAAAAAATAGGCCATTGGGGTTGGATTGATTAAAGGAATTAGGGGTGTACAGTCTAGAAAATGGAAGGCTTTGCAGGAGAATGATGGCTTCTTTCAAATTTCAAAGGTTGTCCTTAAAAGGGATTAATTCTTTTGAGTCCCTGAATGAAAAAATAGGGCACATGGTTGAAAATTATGGTGAGGCAGATTTTGGCTCAATATAGGGAGGAACTTCCTAACAATTAGGACTTAAAAAATGGAATGGTCTGCCTTGAAAGATAGTGAATTCCCTTTCACTGAAGATGTTTAAGTCATCTCTTTTTAATCTGTGAAGCGCTGTTGAAGGAACAACCTTGTAGAAAGTAGACTTAGAATCAGGAGATCCGGGTGCCTAACCTGTTTCTCATGCTTAATCACTGTGTGAATCCGGGCAAATCATGTCTCTAAGCTTCCAAGGCTGTTACCTCTTCTGGAAAAAAGGTATATTTTTGCTCCTTAGTCTGTGCTATGATACTATTAAAGGAACCCAGAACTATTTTTCATGAGTTGATAGGATGAAGAAGTAGCTTGCTTCTGGTGTTACGTAACTGAGAATTGGTGCCAACTGTCCTTCGCATGGTCTATATAGGCACATGCAAGTGACATGACACAATGGTACAAAGCCATAAGTGTGCTTCTCTGCTGTTGTCTTTTGGGGGGGGGTATGTTATGTTCTAGAGAGAATGCCTGGAAAATCCAAGGAGGGGTTCCCATTCTTCCTGCAGGGACCTCTGTGCCCACACAGTTTCTCAGCCTGATCTCCTGTGAGGACATCATGTCCAGAGCCCACATCTGCCCTCCTTCTGCAATAAAAAATAGTGCAGATGATTGATTAATGACATGAATTAGGATAGAAATGCAAACAGAGGTAATAGGCTTCAAAGAAACCAGATTCACCTAATGTGAACCAGACAGAACAGATTGTAAACTGGTAACTAGTTTTGGCAGAAATTAAAGCACAATCCAATTTGGAAACACTGAGTGGAAAGAATTCACTGTGCAGGGCTTTGGGGGAGTATCAGCACAGTCCTCTTTATCTAACAAACTCTGTACCCACGAATAAACTAGAAAGGTACCTTCACTGACCACCTCTTTGGTGATCTCATTGTGGCATGAAGATAAGCCTGTTTTTTGCAGGTTTGCTTGGGAAATAGAAGCTCTGGGCAGCCTCTATCAAGGTAAAAAGGCTTCAAGAAGACAGGTGGAATCTGTCATCTGAAGACCAACCTAGATTATCTTGCCCTCTGGAGGCACATAGCCTCTCACTCAGGCAGTATTTGTGCTCTTGGCCTTCCCTCCTCACAATTAGTCTGCTCTGCTATCTGTGAGACTTGGAAGAAGTTTTACTTAAACTCACACTAAGGAGTGAATGACTGATAATGGCTTAATAAGTTGTCCCTTTAGAAAGACCTGCATTTTAATAAGAGGTAACAGTAAAACCCTATGGGGAATACATACATACATACATACATACATACATACATACATACATATATATATATATGTACATACATATACACACACACACACATATTCTTTCAGGGATGGCAGGATTGGTGAAAGGGTAGGGAAGTCATTCAAAGAATCACAGAATTTCTGTCAAAACATCCAGATCTGTACAATGTAATAAGCATCACAGAGCAGAGACAACATTTGATTTGGGATCTGGAGACCAAGGTTTTTATTCTGGCTCTAACATTTAATGGCTGTATAACTAGAGCTAAATCAGTTTTTTTCTCTGGGTCTCAGTTCCCTCATCTGTTTCATTTACTATTTCTCTGTTGATGGGCCCAGTCTCCATATCTGTAAAATGGGTTTAATAATACCCATAGCACTGTTGGGAATATCCAATGAGATTTAAAATGTGTGTGTGTAAATTTTAATATTATGCATATAATTTGTGTATAATTGCATAAGTATTAGCATATGATATTGATTTAGCACTTTTAAAATATGCAGAACCATGCATATAGTGCTTTTAAGTATGCAAGATCACAGCTATGTATATGTGTCAAATATACACATATAGTGTTTTGTGTACTTTAAAGTGCTAAATCAATGCGTTATCATATAATGAAGATAACAATACCTGCATTCCCTGCCTAATAAGGTTGTTGTGAGCGAGCCTGCCTGAAAACATTAAACTACTATAGAAATTTGATGTCTTATTAATATTTCTAACAAATGGTTGGTCATCCAGGCTCCCCTTAATGACTCCCAGAGGTGAGGAATTCATGGTCTACAAAGGTAGCCCATTCCATTTTTGGGCAGATATCATTGCTGGGATGTTTTTTCCTCATTTTGAGCTAAAATCTACTTCTCGGAAATTACTACTCCTTGCTTCTGGTTCTGTCCTCTGGGGCCAGGCAGAACAAGTTGTAGAATCTTTCTTCCGCATAACAGCTCTTAGGCTTTTTCCTATGGCTTTTCTTTTTAGGCTCAAACTGAGGATGAATTTCTTCAACCAGTCCTCATATGACACAATATACTATCCTTCTCATCATCCTGGTCTTCCTAGATGCATTCCAGCTTATCAAAGTTGTGCCAAAAATGTGGTTACCCAGAAGTGAATGAAATACTCTAGGTGGGACGGGACCAGATTATAAGACAGCAGTATGATTACATTCATTTTCCTGGACATTATCATTTTTTAATGTAGTCTAGGAGGGCATTAATGTTTTTTGGATGCAGTGCTATAATGTTGACTCCTACTGACTTTTTGATCCCCAGCATAAGATTTGACATTTATTCCTTTAAAATCTGATCTTGGTATTCATTGGGTTCATTCAACAACTATTTTCTGAGCAAAAATCCTGTCTTTAGTTGCCTGGGGCAGGGGGGGCGCACGGTACAGAAACAATTATACCACTCCGGAAATATATAGTAGAGGAGTCAGCCTCAGGAGTAGGAGCTGAGGAGAGAGGTGGAGAATGCATCCCATTATTTAGGATCCTTGGGAAGAAAACTGGGATAAAGAAAGGAACACAATGGTAGCAACCAGGAAGGGGCAAGGGAAAAAATCCATGGGGCTGGAGAGACAAACTGGCTGGAGTTCTTTCTATCCAGACAACTTGAGTTCAGGTGCTCAGCCCCACTGGTCTTTAGTGGTGCCATTTTGATAGCTCCTCACTTGTGGTGTCTGATGACAGGTCCCTGCCCCTGGGAAGAAGCTAGACATGAGAAATGGGTAGGGATTTGGGTCTGGAATCTTTAGAAACATCTGTCCAGGCAAGGGTGAGGGAAAGAGAATTGATTTAAAACATTGACAAATGACTATATTAATTCTTTCAAAGATCCCACTCATTCATTCATCCTTTTCTATTCCTACCATTGATGCTTTAACCTGGGTATCCATCACTTCATCATCAGCTCTCTGACTGATGCCCCTCTAGTCTCTCCTGACCTCCTGTCAGAACAATATTTCAGAATCAAAGATATGATCACAGAATTCCCCTGAGCAATGATGTTTAGTGGTTCCTTACTGTCAGGTGAGTCCATGAGATAAAGTCCAAACTCTACCTGTCATTCCAGGTTCTCTGCAATCTACCCTATCTTTTCTCACACTTCTCCCCTTCATGTACTATATCTTTATCTGTCTGATTCACTGTTCCTGATAACCCTTATTCTTACCTATGTTAGGGTCTTTAATCATACAGTTCCCTCTGCCTTGGATGCCCTTCTTTTCATTTCCATGAGTTAAAATCTACCAGTCCTTCAGGGCCCAGGTTAGATGTTCACAAAGAGTTCCCCAAACCCCTCTTCCCCTATACCCTCCTAGCCAGGAGTAATCCTTCTCTCTCTCTTCTGAACTTCTTTAGCACTTAGATTACACCTCTCCTGTAATGCTTAACACAAACCACTTTGTATTGTACGTATGCTATATAGCCCTACATATAACAGACTCAATGAATATTTGATAAATGAATGAACATTTGATGATGATGAGATTAGTCTGGTCTACTAGTTTTAGAGATGCAGTCCTGCCAAAGGACTAGGACCAAACACCAGACCTGACAGAGAGCCAAGTATATATTCTACCTATGTGATATCTACCATTGGGTGATATAGCCATAGGACTGGTACCATGGGCACGTAGAGTCTGATCCCTTGGGACTTAGATCTCTGTCCAGGAATCCCTGCCAACACCATCCCCCAGATACCACACACACTAATTGGGTGGCCTTAAGCAAGTGTTCCCTCTGGTTGCCTCATTTTCCTCAACTGTAAAAAGGGATAATAATAGCACCTACCTCTCAGGATTACTGTGAAGATAAAATGAGATGATATTTGTAACACAGTGCTTGGACCTTAGCCTGGCACACAGTAGGCACTATATAAATGTTTGTTCACTTCTGTTCCTTCCCCTTGGTTGGAGAAGGAACACCAGAATCAGTGCCCTTATCCAGCAGCTGAACCACTGGTCATGGTGTGACAGCCCTCAAACCCGGCTCACCCCCAGTATTCACTTTCTTCCTTTTTCTCCTAAGCCACTGCAGAAAGTCACACCAATGTGCCGGCTGGTCCACTACAAATTTAAATTACCAAGTTTCAACAGCTACTTGGCAATTCTTTTATTTCTTCCTGATTGGCTATCATCCTTGTTATAGCAGCTGTGGTAGATACCTTCTTTACTCTTGGGGCTCCCAAACCTTCCCCTAGTTTTCTCTCTGTGTTGGTAGGCAGATATCCTAACCTTCTACTTTTCTGAGAGAATTGAGGCCATTGAGCTCAAGCTCCCTCATCTACACTCTGAACATCAAAAACCCCTATAAATCTTTGCCCATTCTTTCTTTCTCCCCTGCTGTCTCTAGGAAAGAGGTGGCCCCTCTCCTGAGAAAGCCATCCTGTCTACTTGTGCCTCAATCCTACCCCATTATTGCCCACTTTGATTTCTATTTATTGGCTCTTTCCTTGTTGCCTATAAATAACATCAATGAGATTAAAATCTATCCTACCCTTAACATGCCTTCATTTTATACTCAAGCCAAGCTTATTGAGTTTGCTTTAACCCAGAAGAGATTCAAAGTTCATTGTTATAAGATCATAAGATTGAGAATTGCTTAGGGATTTCTTTCAATCCCCTAACTTTTTAAGTTAGAAACTAAGGGCAATAGAGAGGAAGTGATTTAGCAAAGTCAAAAAGTCACACAACTGAACTGGGATTTGAACCTAGGCCCTCGGACTCAAAATTTAGTGCCCTTTTAACTACATGGTGATACCTTCTTTGTGCAACAGGGTGCCCCTGTCATTTTTTTCAGGACATGACCAACTAAATGACCACCCTTTCTCCAGCCAAGCACCAGACATCATTTGCTCCCTCAAGTGTACTTTGTCTATATCTTTCTTTTGCCCCTATCGTATTCTCCCAAGTACCATTCTTATTTGTGTTTATGATAAATCTCCCCTACTAAAATGAAAGATAGTGCGGCAAGGTGGAAAGGACTTGGCCCCAGGAGGCCTCAGTTCAACTGTGACCCCTGAAACTTCTGGCTATGTGACCACAGGGAAAACATTTATCCTTTTTGATCCTTATGGTTCTTATCTATAAAATGGGGAATCATAATATTGATACTATTCTTCTCATAGGCTTGTTGTGAGAAAGCACTTAGTGAAGCTCAAACTGCTATAAAATGTGATGTGTTACTATTATTATGGACTCTTGGAGTCTTACAAATCTAAATCTATTGAAAAGCTGGCTGGGGAAGACATATCCTGCCTATGCATCTGCCATAATAGATACCATAGTAGTTAATATGTAGGAAGAAAAAAATAGCAGTGGAGACATCCAAAAGTTGACAGGAGTTTAAGTCTCAAAAAGGAGGCAGCTAAATCCTATTGCCTCAGATTTCTTTACAAAAATGCTCTAAATAAGCATGACAAGCAAGATGAACTGGAGACACTAACTTTAGAAAGAAATATATTTGTGAGGACATGTAGGAATTAAGGAGGGCAGGGAACATGATGGAGAGCATTTGGGTGAAGGTCAAGAGGCTGCTCTTGGAGGCAAGGGTTTGCTACAAATTGGAGGTTTACAAGCAAAGAATGGGTAGTGAATTCATTTCGCCAAACATTTATTCAGTACCTACTATATGCAAGGCACTGGATTAGTCCTGGATTTACCAGGGCAAAATATAACATTCACTGCCCTCAAGGAGCTTACATTCTATTAGGAAACAGAACATGTACACAGGTGAGTAAATACTAAGTAATTCAAGAAGTAGAGGGATTTCAACTGGCAATGGGGGAGGGGAGTGCTACTTGAGCTGGACTGTGAAGGAACTTCTGTGAGATTGAAATAAGGGGTGAGTATATTTCGGATATGGGAGACCATGTGCAAAAGCACAGAAGTTGGAAAATGTCATATATGGGAAACAGCAGTTTAGTTTGACTGGAACACAAAGGGTGCAAAGTGGGACGAATATGAAAGGACACTGGAAAAGTATGAGGGGGAGCCAGGTGGTAGAGGGTTTTGAATGCTAGGCAAAGGATTTTGTATTTTATCCTAGAGATAAGAGAGAAGCATAGGAAGATTTTTCATTAGAGGAATGATGTAATCATGCTTGTTCTTTAGGAATCCAAATTTGGTGTTATGTAGAGTGTTGACTGGTAAGGGAGAGAATGGAAGCTGAGAAAACAATTAGGAGGTTATTACAACAGTCCAATCAAGAGGTGATGAAGGCTTGAGCTAGGATAAAGTTTATATAATTGGAGAGAATTAAAAAGATGCAAAAAACTGAGGGCACTGGGCTTGGAGGCAGGAAGACTTATCTTCCTAAGTTCAAATGTGGCCTTATATACTTCCTAGCTGTGTGTCTCTAAGCAAGTCAGTTAACCTTTTTGCCTCCTTTTCTTCATCTGTAAAATGAACTGAAGAAGGGAATGGCAAACCACTCTGGCATCTTTTGTTAAGAAAAGAAAATGGGGTCACGAAATAGGATCACGTGACCCAAATGGGGTCATGAAGAAACAAATACGACTGAATTGACTGAACAGACTGAGGGGGAATAACTGAAAAAGCTTAGAATCAAAGTTGATGCCAAACAGTGAATTTATGTGACCAGAATGGTAGTGTTATTAATGAAAGAGGCCGAGAAATATAGAACAGAGATGGGTTTGGGTAGAAATGGGAAATTAGAAAAGTTTATGTGAAATCCAGGTGGAGATGTCCAGCAGGGAGGGGCTAATGTAGGACTGGAGTTCAGGAGAGAGTTGAAGATATGTATTTGGAAGCCATCTGCATAGAGATGATAATTGATAATTATATTAAAGCTAATGAGATCAACCAAGAAACAAAGACAGAGAGGAAAAAAAAGGTTATAGTACAGAGTCTGGAAGGGCATTCACATTTGTTAGGTAGGGGAAAGATGGTGATTAAGCAGAGGAGAATGAGAAGAAGTAGTCAGACAAGCAGGAGGAGAGCCATGATTAGACAAGTATTTAAAGGATATTAATGTGGTAGCCATATGGAAGATAAACTGGGCAGAAACTTGAGGCAAAGAGGTCTATTCAGTAGCCACTCAAGTAATCTATGAGAAAGAGTGATGAGAGCCTGAGTTAGGCTGTGGGGTGGTGTCTGACTAAAGAAAAAAGATCAGGTGTTATGAGAGAAATGGCAAAGTTTTGACATGTGATTGGATATTTGGGGTGAAGAAAAATGAGTAGGGTTTTTTTGTTTGTTATTCAGTCATTTCAGTCTTGTCCAACTCATCATGACTCCATTTTGGGATTTTCTTGGCAAAGATACTGGAGTGGTTTGCCATTTCCTTTTCTAGCTCATTTTACAGAGGAGGAAACTGAGGCAAATATGGTTAAATGATTTGCCCAGTGTCTGAGGCAGGATTTAAACTCAAGAAGAGGATTTTTCCTGATTGTAAGCCCAGAGCTCTATCCACTGTACCACCTAGCTGCAGAATTGAGGATAGCCTTAAAGTTATGAACCTGGGAATCTGGAAAAATTGTGGTACCTTTGACAGAAATATGAAAGTTTGGTAGGAGAGTGGTTTTGGGAGGAAAGATAATGAATTCTGTTTTGAACACGTTAAGTTTGAGGTGTCTTTCGAATATTCACTTTGAAATATACAATAGCTGGCTAGTGATGTGGGACTGAAGTTCAGAGGTTAGATGGGCCCTGGATATATAGATCTGTGAGTCACTGTATAGAGATAACACTGTATAGAGATAAAACTTTTCAGGAAAGTAGAAGTTGTAGCAATTTACTGAGAGGGAAATGCAGAAGGAGGTGGTATGGAAGGCTTAAGGAGAAGAGAAGGACCAAAATAGCTACTGTGGAGAGTGTGATAGAAAATCAATAAGTTGGATGTGACTAGTGTCCCCTGGGGGGCTTTGGGTACATCCCTGTCTCTTGTCTCTCTCTCTTTTCCTTCTTCCTTCCCTTTATTCCTTCCTCTGTCCACCTTTTGTTCAGTTACGTGTCAGGCTAGATGACATTGGAGGTCCCTTCTCCTTTTTCTCTTCCTTTTCCTCATCTTTCTTCTTCCCCTCCTCCTTCACTACTACTACCAACTTTTCCTCCTCCTCTTCCTTCCCTTCCTCCTTCCCTTTCTCCTCCTCATCCTCCCCTCCTTTCTCTTCTTTGGCCTCTTCCACTATCACCACACACTTCTCCTCCTCTATTTGCTTCTCTTATTCCTGCACAGGCTGAAATCAAACAACATTAAAATGTTGTAACTACCTCTAACAAGGCTCCCACTTCCCTGCAAGCTGTCCTCAATGTCTACCTCTAATTGGTGGGAAGATCATGATCCTGCAATCTAGGAGTCATTTATCTGCTTTTAAATGAGCTGACCACAGTAATGGGAAACCGTTAAATTAGAGAAGCATATGTTAACACTTGTCATCCACACAGGCCTGACTTCCTTTCCCTGTGGTGCTGCCAAACTTCTCCATTTTTCAGGATTGGAAATGTTTTCTCTAGAGTAGAAGCCTCATTTTTGAGACATTCAAGTTGAATGATTTACACCTTCTCTTCACTGTCTTTTCCTTTTATCTTGCAGCCAACAGTTCAACTACCTACCAGTGCCATCTGGAAAGACCATCTCACACATCCCATGGCTGCCAAAGAAAGGAGGCAGAGGGCTCTGGAGGGAAATGCAATGCACTTGGACACAGGAGATTTGGGTTCAAGCTCCGGCTCCCTTCCCGATCTGTGTTATCCTGGGCAACTTGAAGCTAGCATCATGTAGTGGAAAAAGCACAGGGTATTTGGGTTGGAATCTCAACTCTGCCACTTGCTGCCTCTGTGACCTTGAGCAAGTCACTTCTCTTGGGGCTTTAATTCCTCATGTGGTAAAATGAGTGATTCTGTAATGTTGTGTTCCTAGAAAAATTCTGACAAAAAGCTGTCATTGTCATGGGAAAGTGACCTTCTTTTTCCTAGAATCTAAAGGCTTTAGGCTTTGTTGCCTCAGAATACCTCCTTGCCAGGGAATGCTACACCAAACTGGGGCAGCTAGATGGGGAGGGGGAAGGGAGGCACAATTTTTTCAACAGAAAATTTAAGAAACATCTGTTGAGTAGCTACGACGTGCCAGGCTCTGTGCTGGGTGCTGGATTGCAAAGATGAAAACCATCGCTCTGCTCCAAAGGAGTTTACATTTTAATACTTAGCATACAACAAGTACATAAATGAATATGATACGAGACTAGGATGGAGTAACTAGGTGGTGCAGTGGGCACAGTGCCGGGACTGGGGTCAGGAAGATTCTTCTTTCTAAGTTCAAATCTGATCCTCAGACATTTCCTAGCTTTGACCCTGGACAAGTCACTTCAACCTGATTACCTCAGTTTCTTCATCTGTAAAATGAGCTAGAAAAGGAAAATGACAAACCATTACAGTATTTTTGCCAAGAAAACCCCAAATGGGGGGGCAGAGCCAAGATGGAGGAGTAGAAAGATGCACATACACTAGCTCAGAACCCACAGCCCATAAAATATCTGTAAAAAAGAACTCCCGGCGAATTCTGGAGCAGCAGAGGCCACAGAATGGTGGAGCAGAGGAGATTTCTGTTCCAGAGAGCCCTGAAAACCTCTTGCAAAAGGTCCGTTGCGCTGCAGACGCGGAGCCGAGCCCAACCTTGCCATGGCCGCGTGGCACTGAGAAGAGCACATCCGAGCGGGCTTCAGGGACGGAATCTCCAGCGGCCGTGCGGGTCCCTCCACCCACAGGTGATGGGGGTCAGTGAGAGGGTCTCTTTGGCGGGTCCACAGGGGAGTGAGGTGCCCCCATAACTCAGGCCCCCTTGGGAGGCAGCAGCAGAGGCAGCAGCTGACAAGGGCTCCCCAAGCAGGCAGGAGCTCGGATCCATTGTTGAAGGTCTCTGCATAAACCCCCTGAGGGAACTGAGCCTGTGGGGCGGCCCTGCCCCTGCCTGAGCATCTGAACTTAATCTCACACTGTGAGGCGGCCCTGCCCCCATCCAAAGCCCTGAGGCTGGGAAGCAGCATTTGAATCTCAGACACCAAGCACTGGCTGGGTGGATCTGGAGGTGTGGTGGGTATGGAGAGGACACTCAGAAGTCAAGTCACTGGCTGGGAAAATACCCAGAAAAGGGAAAAGAAATAAGACTATAGAAGGTTACTTTCTTGGGGAACATGTATTTCCTCCCTTCCTTTCTGATGAGGAAGAACAATGCTTACCATCAGGGAAAGACACAGAAGTCAAGGCTTCTGTATCCCAGCCCACTCAATGGGCTCAGGCCATGGAAGAGCCAAAAAGGATTTTGAAAATCAAGTTAGAGAGGTGGAGGAAAAGCTGGGAAGAGAAATGAGAGACATGCAGGTAAAGCATGAACAGCAGGTCAGCACCCTGCTAAAGGAGACCCAAAAAAATGCTGAAGAAAATAACACCTTGAAAAATAGGCTAACTCAATTGGCAAAAGAGGTTCAAAAAGCCAATGAGGAGAAGAATGTTTTCAAAAGCATAATTAGCCAAATGGAAAAGGAGGTTCAAAAGCTCACTGAAGAAAATAGTTCTTTCAAAATTAGAATGGAGCAGATGGAAGCTAATGACTTTAGGAGAAACCAAGAAATCACAAAATAAAACCAAAAGAATGAAAAAATGGAAGAGAATGTGAAATATCTCATTGGAAAAACAACTGACCTGGAAAATAGATCCAGGAGAGACAATTTAAAAACAATGGGACTACCTGAAAGCCATGATAAAAAAAAGAACCTAGACATCATCTTTCATGAAATTATCAAGGAAAACTGCCCTGAGATTCTAGAACTAGAGGGCAAAATCAATATTCAAGGAATCCACAGAACACCGCCTGAAAGAGATCCAAAAAGAGAGACTCCTAGGAACATCGTGGCCAAATTCCAGAGTTCCCAGGTCAAGGAGAAAATATTGCAAGCAGCTAGAAAGAAACAATTCAAGTATTGTGGAAATACAATCAGGATAACACAAGATCTAGCAGCTTCTACATTAAGAGATCAAAGGGCATGGAATAGGATATTCCAGAAGTCAAAGGAACTTGGACTAAAACCAAGAATCACCTACCCAGCAAAACTGAGTATAATACTTCAGGGGAAAAATTGGTCTTTCAATGAAATTGAGGACTTTCAAGCATTCTTGATGAAAAGACCAGAGCTGAAAAGAAAATTTGACTTTCAAACTCAAGAATCAAGAGAAGCATGAAAAGGTGAACAGCAAAGAGAAGTCATAAGGGACTTACTAAAGTTGAACTGTTTACATTCCTACATGGAAAGACAACATTTGTAACTCTTGAAACTTTTCAGTATCTGGGTACTGGGTGGGATTACATACACACACACACACATGTACACGCACATGCACACACACACACAGACAGAGTGCACAGAATGAACTGAAGGGGATGGGATCATATCTCAAAAAAATGAAATTAAGCAGTGAGAGAGAAATATATTGGGAGGAGAAAGGGAGAAATGGAATGGGGCAAATTATCTCTCATAAAAGAGGCAAGTAAAAGACTTATTAGTGGAGGGATAAAGAGGGGAGGTAAGAGAAAAACATGAAGTTTACTCTCATCACATTCCACTAAAGGAAAGAATAAAATGCACACTCATTTTGGTATGAAAACCTATCTTACAATACAGGAAAGTGGGGGATAAGGGGATAAGCAGGGTGGGGGGGATGATGGAAGGGAGGGCATGGGGAGGACAGAGCAATTTGAGGTCGACACTCACGGGGAGGGACAGGATCAAAAGAGAGAATAGAAGCAATGGGGGACAGGATAGGATGGAGGGAAATATAGTTAGTCTTATACAACACGACTATTATGGAAGTCATTTGCAAAACTACACAGATTTGGCCTATATTGAATTGCTTGCCTTCCAAAGGGAAGGGGTGGGGAGGGAGCGAGGTAAAGAAGTTGGAACTCAAAGTTTTAGGAACAACTGTCGAGTAATGTTCTTGCCTCTAGGAAATAAGAAATACAGGTAAAGGGGTATAGAAAGTTATCTGGCCCTACAGGACAAAAGAGAAGATGGAGACAAGGGCAGAGAGGGATGATAGAAGAGAGAGCAGATTGGTGATAGGGGCAATTAGAATGCTTGGTGTTTTGGGGTGGGGGGAGGGGACAAAAGGGGAGAAAATTTGGAACCCAAAATTTTGTTAAAATGAATGTTAAAAGTTAAATAAATAAATAAAAGGGGAAAAAAGAAGAAAACCCCAAATAGGATCACAAAGAGTCGGACATGACTGAAAAATGACTGAAAATCAAGAGTAGGGTGGAGGCAAAGAAGAGATTCAGACAAAAGGTTCCGGGTGAGAAAAGAGAGTACTGGCCAGGGAAGGCTTCCTGGAGTATGTGGCACCTGAATGAGGTCTTAGATGAAAATAAGAATTTGAACAGGCAGAGATTTGGACATAATATTTAGTAGATCTATGCAAAAGCCTAAGAACTGGGAATGCAAAAATATGCTGAAGCAGTCCATGAAAAAGCCCAGAAGTGAGTAAAGATATATGAATTAGAAGCAAGGAGATTAGCCATTGAGAATCCATGTTGTCAAATTTTCAATGAAGAGTTTCATTTCAATGTGGCTCTCCTATGCTCACAGAAAAATTCAGAGTTCATGCCATAGCCCAAAGTGTGATGGTGCTATCCTCTTCTGTAATGCTTGGAGTATCATGCTCCAGAAAAGAGCTCTTGCATCAACGTTTCAGAAAGACTTATGCTTGATCAGTATGGAGAACATAACCCTTCCCAGAACCAAATGTTGGTAGATGATCGCCTAGGTTACTGTAGGCAAAAAAATTCATCATTTTGAGCATCTGAAGCTATTTATTCCTTGACCTTGGCAAAACATAAGCCTATCACACTTCCTTTGGATGGAATGGAAAACTCCTTTTTGGCCTCCACGCTTGTGGGAAGTGACCTCCTCAGTCCCTGGCTTTCTTGTGACAAACTACCATAGTAAACTAGCACAGCAGGGTGCCTGTTTGCCACACTGTCTGCTCTACTCCGTGGTGATAGGTTTTGTCTCATGATAACCAGCTTGTTCAACCATCCTCAATTGTTGTCTGGGACAGTATTTAGTAGAACTCTGATTTCCAGCCAATTCTCGCCACGTCCTACTTCTCCTCATCTTTCTGCCCATCAGATTTCAGACGCTTCTTGTCACATTGTCCTCTCTCTGCTTCTAAGCATTCTGTTCCTGTTGGCCAACCTAAGAGAGTTTTTTTTTAATTCTAGTCTAAAATGAAATCACTTTTAAAGGGAAAATAGACATAGGGATGCAATGAAACCATATTCATACAATTCCATGTTTTTGTTTGATATGAGCCAGGGGTTTTTTTTGTTCTATTTTTTGTTTTTTTTTTGAGATGACAGCGGGGAGTCAATAGCCTATATCCAGTCCAATATGTTCAGTCATAACTGTTAGTAAAATTAATAGTGTCAATAGAAAGAAAACCGAGTCAACTAAATGCAAAAATCTATAAATTATTAAAGCATTTTCTTAATGAAACTTCAAAACTGAAAAAAAGAGAACATAGAGGAAACCTTCTGTACAGATGAAATATAGATTTGCCATATGTTAGTACAGATTTTAAACTGAAATACAGCCCATGAGTCACTGAGAAGTTTGTTTGGTCTTTCGGCAAAAGTCCACTTCTCTCCGGTAGTGGCAGTTAGTAACCAGGGCAGGCTAACATCAAGAACTTTCACATGCAAAGGGCAAAGAAAGGACAGACCAACATGGTTGGAATGACAGAACATATCTGGGGCCATGTACAATGGCTGACATTGGAGGCTCTCCTTGTACCTTGTTTCAAGAAAAGGATTTCTTTGAATTAGGTCTGAGCTACATTCATTCGATGCTGGTGTACAACTGTCAGAATGGCCCATTTTTTGTTTGGTGTCTGGTGTCAGGAGACTGGGATAATAGAGGACGAGAAACATGAGGGAAATATATTGGTTGCCACTTATCCAGGAAGATCTTGCTCCTTATTTTTTCTTTATGAGAAAGCTAGGTGGCACACTGGATAGAGTGCTGGATTTGGTGTCTGGGAGATCTGAAAGGAAATCTAGCTTCCAATACATACTAGCTGTGTGATCCTAAGCAAGTCACTAACCTGTCTGTCTCTGTCTTGTCAACTTAGCACAGTGACTGTCACTGTAAGTACTTAATAAATCTTGCTTCCTTCTTTCTGTGGATGATGCCTAGAAGGTGAATACATGATCAGAATTCCACCTGGGGTGATATTTAGGGGCATCAGGAAGTGTTCAGGTTGTGAGAAAATGGAGAAAAGGGATAGTTGGAAGTTGCCTTGGCCACAGTTAGTGCTATAGCAGGAGAGGAGGGGAGGGGAGGAAGAGGAGAGAAAGAGGAAAAGGGAGAGGGAGAGGAAGAGGAAGACAGAGAAGGAAAAGAAAATGGAGAGGGAGGAGAAAGGGAACAGTTGCCCTGAGTGTATGTTTTGAGTGTATATATCAGAGCAGAATGAGTAACGGTGGAGGCAAGGAACTTACTGAGCCATAGCCTCTTGTAGCATGAATTCTTAACTTTTTTTTTGTATCATGCACCTGTTGATATCCCGGTGAAGCCTGTGGACGTCTTCTCAGAACAATGCTTTTATATAATTGAAGGAAATGTTACATTTCAGTTAGAGGTTAGTGAAAATTTAGATGTAACATATTTTTTTTCCTATTCAAGTTTACAAACCCTCTGAAATCCAAACCCTCTGAGGGGTCCATGGAGCTCAGGTTACAAACTCTTGCTAACTAGTGCCTGGGTATGTTTGTGCACGTGTGTTTGTCTCTGTTAGTGCTTGGGCTTGATAGGTAGGGTGCCCCACGTAGCACGAACCAGTGCAGAAAGAATTGAAAGCCTACTTTCCAAGTGGTACAATTAACCTGAATGATCAACATAGTTGCTTTCAAATTTACTGCTAATTTCTGTTTCATCCCAGGACAGGTCATGGGTCTGATTTAAATTGTTTGTTCCTTGGCACTGAGCACAATGTTTTACCCACACAGGGAATAAGCCCTCACAGGCTTATTAACGGGAATAGATGAAGTAATGTATACAAAGTACTTTATAAATCTTAAAGTACTCTACGTGTCAGTCATTATTATTGGCAGGAGGCAGCTAGGTGGCTCAGTGGGTAGAGTGCTGTGCCTAGTGTCAAGAAGACCTGAGTTTCAAATGTGGTCTTAGTAACTGCATGACCTTGGGCAAGTCACTTAACCTATTTGTCTTAATCCATTGGAGAAGGAAATGGCAAATTACTTCACTATCTTTGTCAAGAAAACCCTATGAACAGTATGGGAACTCCCATGAAGAGTTAAATATGACTGAATGACAACAACAAATGATTATGCATAAATATTTTTTGCCTAATGTTGGGTCCTCCAGGTTTTTGGAGCTCCAGTTCAGTCATTTTTCAGTCACTTCTGACTGTTTGTGACTCCATTTGGCATTTTCTTGGCAAAGATACTAGAACGGTTTGCCATTTCCTTCTCCTGCTCATTTTACAGATGAGGAAACTGAGGTGAATGGAGTTATGTGTCTTACTCAGAGTCACAGAGACAGTAAATATCTGAGGCGAGATTTGAACGCAGGAAGATGAGTCTTTCTGACTTCAGTATGGCATTCTATCCACTGCATTATCACCTAGCTGATCTTTTAATGGAGGGATAATCGTGACATTTTAGGTATAAAATGAAAAAAAAAGCAGACAAGGGATATATTTGGTGTCCTAAATTCATCCCACCCAAGTGACTGTCTCTAGTGAGCCCAAGTGGCTCTAACTGGGCTCAGAACTCTGTTTTGACATCATAGAGAAGAAAAGCGGCACCAGATGCAGGCTTTTTGGTTGCCATCACACTTGGGTGGGCCTATTGCATCAGGCTCGGTAACAGGGTTGGCAGTCACTCCATGGACTGGTAAAGGCCAGGAGATATTTTGGGGTTTGTTTTTCTGTTTACAGAGACGTCCCTTAGCCAGATGGCATCCTTCTGTTGACTTTGCTGAAGCAGATGAGAACAGAGGCAATCCCTTCTATGCTTCCAGCCAAGTGTGCCCCAGGAACTCTATAGCCCCTTGTTCCTTTTCCCTTAACACAACCTTTCTAGTTTCTTCTTCCTCCTTCAGCCTCCTCTCCCCCTTCCTATCCCAAACTGGGCCTTAGAGGTCCATTACTCTTCCCTCACAGGTCCTAGAGTCCACTTAGGGTAGCTTCTGTTTACACAATGTTTTCCAAACATGCCATGAAGAATCCCACAGACCAGTCCCTTCATTAATCTTGTTTTTCATCAGATTAGATCATAAAAGGATCCATATACATTCATTAAATTCATCAAATATTTGATAACCCCCAGTTATGTCCCAGGTTCCATGCTACATGCACAGAAGAGGAAAATGGTATAGTTCATATCCTCCAGGAGCTTATATCCTTTTGGGTGAGGTGGGGTTGAAGTACTCAAGTATGATACAAAGCAGAAAGTGAAAGGCAAAAGAGAAATTCAAAATACTCTATGTAAGTGTGTATGTATATATATATATATATATATGTATATGTACACCTATATGTGTGTGTATATATATACATACATATATTATCTATCTAATATCTATACACATGCATATCTCATTTAGTCTCATCTCTCTCTCTCTCTTTATTCAGTTTGGAATTTCTATTAAGGCTGATGACCAGCATGCAAGGGATGTGATTTAGAATGATGCTGGGAATCTGCAAGAGGCAATTGGAGAAGGCTTCATGGAGTCTCTGGTACCTGGGGTAGGTCTTAAAGGAAGATTTTTAACAGGCAGATATATGCTGGAAAAACATTCATTCTAGACATGGAGGACAATGAATACATAGAACTGGGAGATGAAAGAACAGAATTTAGGAAACATCAGTTGTCCAATTTAGCTGGAAGGTCGAATATTGAATGGGATTATTATGGAGATAAGACTGGACAGTGGGGCTTTATGTTTAGCATTTTTTTGTGTGTGTAAGAAATAAATATCTACCCAATACCCAATTCATATTGCACATTGAATTTCTTTCTATTCCCCTTTTTGGAGGAGAACTTAAATAAGAACTAGACCTAAACTCTAAGTAATACTTCCCCCAGGGCTACTGGGGTGGGCTTGTAATGAACCAAAGGGTATGTGAAAAAGACCTTGACCCCTTCCATTAGAGGCCAGGCTCTCCCTGGATTGAACCCATGCCAGAGCTAATGGGCCTCTTAGTAGAGAAAGAATGGGCACACAGCTCCAACCTCTTAGGCTTAGCAGTGGTGTTTAAAAATAATTTTATTGATATTTTTGTCTTTATATAGCTTAAATTTCTCCCTAAATTCCTCTCTCCCTCAGAGATCCATCTCTTAGAACAGATATTTTTAAAAAGAGGAAAGAAAAAGAGAAAGAGAAAAAAATCAGCAAAACCAATTAATACATTGAAAAAATCTGACAAAAGACACAAAATTCCACCCCTGTAGGAGACCTCCCAAGCCCCCTTCTCCAGCAAGGTTTTCCATTGTTAGGTATACCTAATACACATGGTACTCAAGATCACAGGTGATGAAAGTATGTCAAAGGAAACCTATTTAGTCCTAATTAGGTGGTTTCCAAGGTTATTGGGTACATCTACTTATCCTGTCCCTCTTAAACCCACCTGGAGCTTGATCCCCTGTATTCAGAGAGAGCCAACAGTGATCCTTACTTGCATCCTTCCTCCCATCAGTCTTTTCTTCCACATTCCCCCTATCTCTCAGGCCCCAGCCACACACAGCATTTCTTCTCTTCTGTGTTGGAAAGAGCCCTGGCTTTGGAATCAGAAGATCTGGGTTTGAGTTCTGGATCTTCTACCTATTAGCTTGGGACAATGAGCAGAATACTCCCCTACTCCCCTTCATCTCCCATAAAATAAAGGAATTGTACTAGATGGTCTCTAAAGTCCCTTCTAGTTCAACAAGCTATGATCCTATGACCCTCGACCATGGCTGGTTCAGTTAGCTGGCATGTGGCAGTCCCATGTGCAGGAAGTGAGATGGAAAGACCTAGGAATGGGAGCAGCCAGCATGAGGGAATGAATGTGAAGCTCCTGCTTCAGCTCAGTTAAAGAAAACCTTTCCAGACCAACTGGCAACACAGAGAGAGAAATGCTTGTGCCAAACCCAAACCAACAGTGAAATAAGTACAGGGAGGGTCCCCACACCACTGCATATCCACAAACCACTCCAACAAGCTCCCTGACAGAGAAACGTGTAGCTCTGGACTGGCAAGAGAGGTGGCTCTCATTCAGATGGGGCACAACATCTCCTCTGGGAGCCCCGCTCTATGGCATGCTGGAAGAAGAGGACAGTATCTCTTTTCAATCTAAAGCTCCTGGGCTTTGCAGAGCAAACCCCAAGTCCCATGTCTGGCATCGTGCATTTGCCACAGGCCGAGAGTCACGCATGACTGTTCTTGCCACATCCTCTCCTGTCTCATTTAGCTCCATGGTCTGGTTTTGGTTTTTCTCACACAGTTATCTGTTTAATAAGGAAAATTCTGCTGTGTAGAGAGGAAAAAAAAACAAAAAACTTGCACAGCATAAATTTTTGCCACATTTCCATATTAAACTTTCCATTCTCTCTGTCTCTCTGCCTCTCTGTCTCTTATCTCTTTCTGTCTCTCCCTATTTTTCTCTGCATCTCTGTCTCTCATTTTCTTTTCCTTTACAGAAGTATGGGATAAAAGACATTTTCCATGTTCCCTTGCCCTGCAATAGCAATCCGTTTCTGATTGTTGAAATGAAGGCAGCTGGCTTACAGAGCTACGGTTGAGTGGCTTTCTCATACAAACTGCCCCGATCAATTCTAAATAAAGAGAGAGAAGTGCCAATAAAAATGGTTGTTTTCAAAAGGGGGAAAACAGTTCCTATTCACTTTAGTACATAATTAGCATAGGATGGGCAAGAGAAATGTGTAGTTAAAGCCACTTCTTGTTAACACACACTTAAGTACAGAATCTTAGAACTAGAAGGGACCTATCTCAGAGGCATCAAATCTCATCTGTATTTGACTAAGAATTCCTCCGGTGATATACCATACAATGATCATCTAGTATTGCTTGAAAGCTTTCGTAGTAGGGGAACCCCCTACCTCTCAAGCTAGCCCATTGCATTTTGGGATAGCCCCAGTTATTAGGAAGAGTTTCCTTAGAGCCAGCCAAAAACTGCCGCTTTTCAACTTCTGCCTATTGATTCTAGTTCTCTCCTATAGGGCCGAAGAGCAGAAACAGCCCAATTCTTCTTCTGTATGATAGTCTGGCAATGTGCTGGAGTGAAAAGAACCCTGAGCCTGGAGTTAGAAAACTTGGGCTTGAATTCTGCCTTTGCCACTCACTAGTTGTATGACCTTGGTCAAGAGACCAAGAGACCTAACCCTCAACTTCCTCATCTTTAAAATGAAGAGTTGGAGTAGATGATTTCTTAATTCCTTTTTAGCTCTAATAGTCTATGACTGTATGGAATACTGGAAGCAGTCACCATAGAGACAGTGTGAGGTGGTGGAGAGATCATTGGATTTGGGGTCAGAGGACTTGTGACTTGTTATCTATGTCATCGTGGACAAATCACAATCTGTAAAGTGGGAAGGTTGGAGCAGATGATGTTTCCTCTTTAAATCTACAACCCTAAGCCTTTGTTGTTGTTCAGTCATGTCTAACTCTTCCTGACCCCATATGGGATCTTCTTGACAGGGATACGGAAGTGATTTGCCATTTTCTTCTCTAGCTCATTTTACAGATGAGGAGACGGGGGCAAATAGTGTTATGTGATTTGCCCAGGGCCACAAAGCTCCTAAGGGTCCGAGAACAGACTTAAATGCAGGAAGATGAGTTTTCCTGACCCCAGATATGGCACTCCATCTACTATGCCATCTAGCTGCTAGGTCTTTCCTATTTTAGGCTAAAAATTAACAGTTCCTTCAACCCATCCTCAAATGATGTGGTTTCTAGCCCTCTTTCCATGCTGGTCACTTTCCTCTAGGCAGACTCTAGCTCAACATTTACCTTCCTAAAATATGGAACACAAGATATTCCAGATATGGTCTGACCAGGGAAAACAATGGTGGGGCTATCACCTTGGTGGTACAGATTTCAGGCTACAGAAGAGAAACTCCACACATAATGAATGTTTCTTCTTTGAAATCCATAGGAAGTTACACTAAGTTGAAACCAAAGTCATCCATTGCAACAGGAAAAGGCAAGTCAATGGTAGTCCAAGAATGATATTTGAATTTAGGTCTTCTGAATCCAAATCCTGAACTCTTTTCTAAACTGCAGATGCATCTTTGAACCATCAAACCTGGTCAATGTGCTTATCTCACAGCACAAGCCAAAGAGAAGGACTTCCACAAGCTAGTTTACTCCTGCTTTCCTTCTAGTTTATGTAGAAACAACATAGTGTAATGGATAGAGTGTTGGACTTGGTGTTGGAATGAACTGAGTTCAAATCCTGCCTCAGGTACTTGTTAACTGTATGACTGTATGTAAGTCACTTAACCATAGTATTACATAAATAAGTTGTTATTATTTTTTATTATATTTATAATTATATAACCATGTAAATTTATAATTATCAACCCATTTTTTAACCTCTGGTCTTCTCCAGTCTTGATTTCAGATCTCTGGTTAAATTCAGAAGTTATTTCTATTAAGTTCTTTTGCAGGCAAAAGTTTCAGGCAATGTAGTACTATGCTAAGGGCATTGAACTTGAGTCAAAAGACCTAGGTTCAAATTTTGTCTCTGCAATTTAATAATTATATGATCTTTAGGTAATTCACTTGACTTCTTTGGGCCCCAATCTCTTTTCCTGTAAAGTGGATTTACTATCATTTGCACGTTTTACCTGACAAGGTTGTTGTGAGTTATTATGATGAAGCTGTTTATATACCTTAAAAAAATATAGAAATGGAAGTATCCATGATATTCATTCACATATCCCCTGTGTGCTCAAAATGCAATAACAAATGAAGAAGGAATAGATTAGAAATGGAATTTTCTGATTTTATTTTGCTTTCGTGAATGCTAGACATGGATCCAGGAGACTGGGTTTCAACTTTGGATTCTGACCATGGTGTGTAACCTTGAGGAAGTCAATTCCCTTCTCTGGGCCTTAGCTTCTCCAATGGACCTTATTGCCAGAGGACTTTTATTCTTGCTTTACTCTGACAAAAATTAAAGGAGCTCCAAATCCCAAACTCAGTATTTTCTTTCTTGTTTCATTTTACAGCCTCCCTAGTTGACTTCAGTCTCATGTATGACATGGAACATTAACTCTAAGCATATACTCAATTCTGAGGCCCCAAACCAGGAGGCCTATCTGTGTTCTCCAAAATCAGGAGTGGAGACAGATCCACTGGGAAGAAAAGTTCCTGTATTAGCTTGTAAAGGGCTGGGAGTTTAACATTAAAATGTTAATGAAGGAAGATTTTTAAGGAGCTAATTTTAGTCATTTCCCTAACTTGACATTGAAGAGTTATTATAAGAGGTATCATGTTGTAGGGGAAAGAGCATTATATTACTGGAGTTCAGGAGAGTAGGGTACAAGTCCTGGCTCTGAAACCGCACAGAATCTTAAGGGTCTCAAGAACAAAAGTCACCCAGTTTAACTTTTACTTGAACAAGATTCCCCTTTAGAACACCTTCAATGGTACTCTGCATAGAAAAGATGCTTAATAAATGTTGACCTGTATATCTAGCATCTGTCTGAAGAACTACAAAAACAAACTCACTGGCCCCTGATGCAGAACACTTGGCCTTTTATAACTAGCATTTATAAAGCACTTTTAGGTTTGTAAAACATTTTACATATATACTGTCTCATTTGATTTATACAACAACCCTGGGAGACACTTGCTATTATTATCATTCCCATTTTACAGATGAGGTGATTGAGGCTAAGTAGTTAAGTGAGTTGTCCATGGCTACACCACAAGTAAGTATCTGAAGCAGGATTCAAACTCAGGACTTCCTGACTCCAAGTCCAGCATTCTATCCAGTGTACCACCTAATTATTTTGTGGAAATGTTTGGCTATTAGGAACTTTTCCTTGAATTAAGCCAAATGAGCCTTTTTACAACTCCCTCTCCCCCACCCTTGCCCTTACTTCTGCCTTCTAGGGCCAAGTAGAACACATTTATTTAATCTGTCTTCACATGACAGAACTTCAAAGAGTTGAAGCCATAAATCATGTTAGTCCTAAGTTTTTCTCTTCTCCAGACTAAATATCCCAAGTTCTCCACATATGACTGGGTTTCTGTAAGAAGAAGGAGTGGACAAGATGATAGCTAAGGTTCTTTCAAGCTTGAGTATTTTATATTATTACATTCTATGGTCTAAGGGCCTTTTTACCTCTAAAATTCTATACCCTAAGGTCTCTGTCTGGTTCTGACAATCTATGATTCTAACAGTGATGGAATGCTCCTGCCCAGTTTTTAAAAGTTGTGGAATCCTAGAAACACTCCTATTTTCCACTAAACAGCTCTTGGATTAGGGAGATGCTTGATGGTCTTGTGTCTCACAGCTAAATACATATATCAGTGAGTGGTATAACCGCCTTCCAAAGGATCTGTTAACATCACCAAGAGGAAATGCAAAATAATTCCCCAAACGACAGCCCTAGGAACCTACGTAGCCTGGGGTAAAAGAAGCAACTTTGCCTGAATGCCAAAGCAAACACTCTCAGAGCCGGTCTCAGAGTTGGGCTTTCCAATTCTGGCTCATACATGTGCTACTGTGCAAAAAAAAAAAAAAAAAAGACTCCTCTAACATCTGAGGCTACCAGGAGGCTGGCCAAGGGGTGAGCTCATGGGTAGCTGCTTCAATAGCCTTTTCCATTCCCACTAACACTCTCAGATTATCTTCCAACCACACTGAGCCCAGTCTTTCAGCAAAGCAAATGGACGGCAATAAGACAGTGTTCATTGTATTCATTACCCACAGGAGACAATGCAACACACTATGAGATAATAAGCCTTAGCAATTAGGGGTCAGCTATAAGTATGGAAAACTTGCCTCAGCTTTTCAGAAGACTACCCACATGGAAAGGGCTGTATTTACCAAAGCAAAGCCTTTTCTGTTTTGGTGAAAGGAAAATACAGCCAAGGGGTTTTGACCCCTTGGAGGGAAGGCCTTTGATTGTTAGCTCTGGGCTAGAGCATCATGCTCCACGACACCCAGATGCTTGAAGTCCTTGCCTCCCAGTATGCTCTCTGGTAGTCCTTCTTAGAGGCACAGTGCATCCACTGAGGGAATAAGCTTGAAATATTGTATGTAATTGCAACAACTCACACTTTAAAAAAAGTACATTCTCACCAACTACTGTATGAGATAGGAAATAAAATAATATCATTGCTATCTGACAAATTTGAAAACCAACGTTTGAGATGAGTAACAATTAGTCATATAGCTAGTAAGTGTCAAAGACAGGATTTTAAGTTAGGTCTCTTGATACCATGTCTGGCATTCTTTCCTCTGGCAGTCTGGGGAAGCCTATGGATGTCTTCTTGGGAAAAAATATTTTAAGTAACTAAAGGAAATGATAAATTTCAGTTAAAGTTTAGTGAAAATAAAAATGTAAATTTTCCTTATCCATGGATTCCATGAAATCTTGAATTTGAGCTGTCCAAAAGTAGAATTAAGTACCAAAGAGGCAGTAGGGTGTCCTTCCTTTGAGGCATTCAAAGAAAGCCTGAAAAGTCACTGGTCAGGTGTGATGTAGACAAAATACTTGTTCAGAATGGTTTAGATTAGATGTTCCCTGAGATTCCTTATCATTCTAAAATTCTGTGATTCTGTGAGTAGAAGTAAAGGCAGCAAAAGTAGATGAGTATTTCTAGGTGTTGACAGTAAAAGGAAAGAGTGATGAAGGATGATAGCTTGAGGAGATATCAGGTTCAAATGAGGATTTTTCTAAAGGACAAGGTGGACCTTGTCCTAAGGTGGACTGTGCCTGAGGTTGGAAGACTTCAGGGGAAAGAGCAGAAAGGTAGAGACTGAAGATTAGAGAGAGAATCAATGAAGCAAGGTCCTGTAGAAGAAGATGTAATTAAGGACACAACCAAAGTCCTCCTCAAGACAAAGGGCCACCTGTTCCAAAGAATTAGGAATAAAGAAAAAGATGACAAATGAAGATAGGTGTTTTTGGGCAGTAGAGTAGCGAAGATGAGAGAACTCAAAATGAGTGATTTTAATTTTAACGTACAAGGCAAGGACATGCAAAGATATGTGTAACGGAGTCAAGGAGTACATAGCACTTGACGCCAAAGTAGAAAAAACTTGGAATAATTGTTGAGGAAAATAGGATAGATTATAGGTTTTGCCCTTCAGCAATGAGGTTGCAGTTAAGATTACATGACATGAATTTATAGTGCATTCAGTTAGCACAGTGGTGTGGTTGCCTCCAGGGCTATACCTTATCAGTACTAGTTGAGAAAGTTGATGAAGAATACAGTCCTGGGACTGACAGGGCATGAACAGTAGGACAAGGGGATGAAAGCCTCAAGGGTAGAGGGCAACACATGGTTGAATTGGTTAATTATACGGTCAAGACCATGAAAGAAGGAAAATGAGGCTAGAGCAGGGATGATGGACAGGGAAAACCAGGAAGAGTAGATGGACTGGAAGTTGTAGTGAGAATTAAAAATAAGCTTAGGAGATCCAAGTCAAGAGAGAGACAGAAGGATAGGAAACTATGATTGGAGTTTAGCATCATAAAGGTGGCATAGTTATTGGTGATGGCAGCTAAATGGAGTGAAAATGAGAGTTATGGGACTTGGAGATCTTGATGAATTAGGAGAGTGGATTGCAGAAAGGGATGTCGGGAATTTCAGGCTTTACATTAAAATCTTCATAGCACTGTGAAGGTTTTCAAATAGAGGTACCTAAGGTAAAGAGTAAAGATAAAGCTAAATGTAAACTACGCTCAAAATGGAGATATATTTTTCAAATGATCTTTCTTGAAAGCAACCCCACCATAGAATGGATATAAATTTAGAACCAGGGTCTTCTAACTCCTGTTAAAACCCTATTGAGACCACATCTAGAGTATCATGCTGAATTCTGGGTTCCTTAATTTAGGAAGAACATTTTCAAGATGGAGCATGCCCAAAGGATAATGAAGGGCTGATGACCATACTATATTAAAGAACTGGGGATGTTTATCCTGGAGAATGGGACAAAGATCACACAGGATCACAAATCTAGAGTTGAAAGGGACCTCAGCGGCCATCTAGTGCAATCCTTTCTTCCACAGTTAATGAAACTGGGGTGCAAAGAGTTTAAGTGACTTGCCCAAAGTCTCACAGGTAGTAAACTAAAAAATGGGATGTGAATCCAGGTCCTCTGACCCAGAAGCCAAGGCTCTTTCCACCATATCATGTTGCCTCTCCATGGATAGGATCATTTCAATTATTGAAAGGCTTTGTAAAAGAAGGATTAGACTTGATCTGTTGGCTCCAAAAAGTAAAACTAGAGCCATGGGTAAAAGCTATAAAAAGGTGGATATAGAATCCACATACAGGGAAAAAGAGCCTTAATACTGAGAGATGTCTGAAAGTGGAATGGGTTAATTCATGAGGTCATGAATTTCCCATCACTGGAGAGTTTTAAGTCAAAGACCAGCTTAGCTAAATGCAGGATGTTTCTTCCCTGGAGCCTTGGCCACAAGGAGGTGATTTTTCTTTTGGGGGGGAGGAGAAGAGGAGTGGTGTTGAGAAGGTGGTCTAAATACAGGACCTCATTAAGCCATCTGCAAAGGCATGGAGGGAGTTGTGTTCTGTGTCTTTGGAGGGAGTGCCCATGTGGGTGAAAATCACAACTTCAGACGTGTAGAAGTATCCACATCAATATGTGAGTAAGAAAACCAGGAGAGACAAAAATATGGTTTAGATTTCCAGAAACTTTGGTTCATTAGCATTTTTTCCACATAAAATCTGTGAGGTTGTACCACTCTAGTTTATACTGAGGAAGGCAAAAGAAGTCAACTTAGCAATTTGCTATTAACCAGTAAAAGCCACAAATTCTGTAGTCAGCAGTCTGTGAAATCCAAAACACTGTCCTCTGGAGATTAGCTCAGAGTCAGAAAATATTCACTTAGGTGGTTTTTGGGGTCTGGGGAAATCTAGAGGATGCTTTTTGTGAATTCCAGGGATAAAAACCTTCCTGTAGAGACTGATGAAGAAATTGCTTAGACTTTAATAGGTCTTAGACTTTAATAATATAGTGTGTCAAGTCAAATTCAAATTCAAGATGTGGCTTGGAGTACCTAATGGCATCTTCATAAGCACACAGTTAATAGACAAAGCTAAAATGCAACCATGTGGCTCCACAAGACCCTCAAAAGTTATCCTCCTGTCTGTACTCTCATCCTCACATGACAGAGTAAATGAAAATGTAAAGCACTGATAAGAGCAACCACATAGAAATTGTAGACAGTTCTATCTTAGCTCTTTGCATTAATGTTTCTCTCCAGTGCCTAAAGATGGAATGGAAATGACCCTGGGTACCTACATGTGATGCCAAGGGAGTAAAAGCTCTGGAAAATGCTGCCAAGCTACCGTAGTGGGTTCCCTTTGGGTTTCCTCTCCCTTTTGGAACGTTATAAGCATTTTCTTCCTTTCTGGATTCTGTCTGACCTACTGAGAGGTGAGTCTGGTAGAGTCAAGTAGAGGAATAGTAGAAGCATTATCCACTCCCTGGCCCTATACAGCTGTGAGCATACAGTTATTCCTTCCACATTGTGCCTTTCCTCATCAAGGTTTTGATATATTATGGATCAGTTTAAGAAATTAAATGAGAATTTTTTTGAAGATTTGCAGAAGCTGCAGACAACACAAAAAGGCCAGCAGACAATGCAGAAATATTTTAGAAACTCAGAAATGCATAAAATAATGTATGGTAGTATATATAATAGCAACATATTTTATCTTTTAATACCATAATAATGTAGATTTCTTCTCTGGTATGAAGGAAGGGCCAAAAAGTTTTACACAGATTTTCCAGATCAGAGGGGTACAGTGCCCCTAACCCCCATGAGGTGGAAGGGATAACTATATATCCTAAGTAGGCAAGCCTATGCTTGGCATGGGGCCACCTCTCTTTTCTTGTGTTTCCTTCCTCTACTAGGTAACTAAGCAGCCACCTCAAGATGAATAAGTCCAGGTGGTCTTGGGAGTGTCAGAAGGTAATAATATCCTGGGTAGCCAGTGAGGCAGTGGATTCAGTAGCTACTGGAGTATTTGAGTAAAAATTTTCAGCAACAGCTGCAGCAGGCTAGTGCCAAGGAAAGAATAGAGAGAGAGAGAGAGAGAGAGAGAGAGAGAGAGAGAGAGAGAGAGAGAGATTCAGAAAAGATCATACTTGGTATCTAATTGCACTGTGGCGTTCAGTAAAGAGGAAATGTGAAGTGTCTTACTAGCAAAATTACCAAACCTATTATGTCTTGATGAGGCTTACTAGCAGTTAGTTACACCAGCCCCTGTGACCTCAGCTGAGAGATATTGGCTAGATACTGAGCTAAACCAGGAAGGCTTCAAGTACAAACCCGATGTCAGATTGCATGTTTGTCATTCAAGACTTAGCAGAGAAGCTCATCACCCAGCACTTAACACAAAGAATAAATAGCAGATGCTTAAAATTATTTGAATTGCTGTGGAAGTTGGTCAAATCATCAGAATGAAAAGAAGTTGGAAACATGGAAGAGGAAGATCTTTAGTTTAGAGGCAGGGGCTGGGTGAGGAGCCAGCTGCCACAGCCATGGATGGGGTTATGAGGAAGTACTTAAGAGAAGCTAGTTGGAACTGGAGATGACAACGGGATGTAGGTAGAGTAAATGGACATTGAAGGAGGGAACCAAAATGGCAGACAGTTAGCACAACAATGGGTTCTGGGTGTGTAGGACTTAGTAATGTGAACTATAAAAAGTATTAGTAAATATTGATGCTAATATATTTTTGCAGAATCACAGAATCTCAAGGTCAAAAACAATTCCAGAGATAACCTCATCTAATAACAAAACACCTGGAAAAGTGTCAGGATTTTGGCTTCTCATGTGGTATCTTTTAAGATGCTGGGTAAGGCAGCATGCTATCATGAAAAGAATACTGACTAGGTCAGAAGACCTAGGTTTGTGTCCTGATTCAGATAGTTATCAACTGTGTGATCTGGGCACAGCTTCTTAATCTGTAAAATGGTGACAATATGCTTTAAAAATCTGAAAACTGATAGAAAGATGAGCTATAATTATTTTAAGTATGGTCCCCATGTCCTGGTTCTCCATCTCAAAGGAGACACAGACCAGTGCCTCCTTGTCACTTCAGAATTTGTCCCTACAACCTGACTTCATGTTATTTCTTTTAACTTCATAGCTTTGGCCTCTACCTTCTCCATTCTTTGTTGTTTTGTTTGCCATTCACCTGCTTTATTCAGCCTCCTTTACTCCTTTTAGTATTGCCCTATAATTGACCCACCACATTTGGCTTTTGTTTCTTCTATCTGTGACCATGGATCTGTTATTTTGGTTCTCTGCCTTGATGCCTATTTAGTGATAAATACTAAGTTTTTGAAGTACATAGTGGTAAGGGACTGCAAAAACCCAATGGTCCAACTTAGAATTGACCTTCTGTTCTATAGTCCTCTCTGTAGCACCCCAGACATCTAATGCTTGAAGACCTCCTGGAATATGGGAACTCCCCAACCTAGCTCATTCCACTTTGGAACAGCTTAGTTCTTCATATATCCTTAAAACCTTCAAGTCTAATTTCTATTCCAAATGATAACCCTTCAATTACTTAGAGAAAGACAATATATTCCCCCTCAGTCATCTCTTCTTGGTTAGACATCTTAAGTTTCTTCACTCACCCTTTATATGCCACAGTTTCAAATCCCTTCACCATTCTGGGGTTCACAGAGATAAACTTTGCCCTCCATAGATCTTATGGCTAGTTGGTGAGATCAGATCTATATCTGTGAAAGTTAACTGACAATAAACGGTACTCTGTGGTATTAGATTGTTGGACTTGGGGCCAGGAGAAACCTGGGTTCAATCTTAGTTCTAACACATACTAGTCAACTAAGCAAGTATTTATTAAAAGTCTACTCAGCTATACTACCCAGACACTGTGCTAAGGTCTGAGGATACAAAGAAAAAAAGGTAAAAATAATCCCCCAGCCCCCCAAAACAAATCCAAACCAGTTCGTGCTCTTAAGAACCATTTCTCTGGGCCTCAGTTTTCTTCTCTATAATACAGGAATAATATTGATTTACATTACCTAACTCAAAGGATTATTATGTGAGGAAAGCATTTTGTTAACTTGGAAGCACTGCAGGCATGTGAATTACTTGTATTAAGGCAGTTTGAGGGATTATTGTTTTTAAGCAGTGTGACTGATTTTATAAGACACAGAGCAGAATCTGTCTTATTACCTCATGGATATATCTCAGGTCTTCTCTCAACCCAATGAAAGGTACTGACCCTGAGGCCTATAAAAGCCTGGAGGATGGAGACAGATATCTGTGGGGCTAGATGGAAAAGGGAAAGCTTCATGGAAGAAAGAGTTTGTTCCAGGTATTAAAAGTGCCTCTACCTGTCCTCTCCAAAGAAAGGTAAATTTTTATGGCTCAAAGCTGCTTAGTTAACTGGGGTTTACTGACTAGATCTCTTTCTCAAAGACCAAGCCTTAAACCCATTTCACTCTGGAGCTCACAGATTAGACAACAATAGGTCCCTGCCCAAGCACTACTTAATGGTTATTTTTTGGGGCCCTCCTAGCTGAGAGTGAATGTAAACTGCAACGGTTTCTCTTTTGGACAGCAACCCTGAGGGTATTTCTCTCCCAGTTTGATCTATCTATCTATTTATCGGTCTGGTTGTCTGTCTACCCCATCCCTTGACTCACTTCTTAAAAAGGTCTATTCACTGAATGTGCGTTACCTCACTCAAATGAGAATCTGAAAAGACGGTAGCCTAAAAGGGCCAGGGTCTCCCATTGCATCCTGGGCCATCTTCAGTCATCTTGGTGAATATCTGGTCACTGGACCCAGATGGCTCAGGAGGAGAAAGTGAGGCTGGTGACTGTTCACAGCCCTTCATCACTCAAATCAAAGTCAACTGCAAATCATGCCATCATATCCCTGATCTCTTGTTCTTAGAGAAAGAAGGACAAACACGACAACCTAAAGGATAAGTAGATTGGGATAGATTGAGGGGAGAGGAAAGGGCACTTTAGACAAGGGAAATAACCTGACTGAAGGCAGAGAGGAAGGAATACACATTGCATATTCATGAGACAGCGGAAAAGCTGGTCTGATGAGAACAGAGAGTTTGTGTTTCTCAGTGGTGGGCAGTGAAGATGGATAGGCAAGGTGAAGCTAGGCCAAGGCTTTTTAACTTTTTTGTGTGTCGGGTGAGGTCTATGGATGCCTTCTCAGAATGATGTTTTTAAATGTACGAAATAAACTATGTAGAGTTACAATGGAAAACAACTGCATTAAAATAAAGTGATTCAAACATTTCAAAGAAAGGTTCACAGATCCCAGGGTAAGAATACTTGGCTACATTACAAAGGGCTTTAGAAGCCAGATTAGCTTTGATTAGAGACAGAACAGGGAGTCATTAAATGCTACTGAGCAGGGGAATGCCATGTTAAAAGTAGTATTTATGGAAACCTGACTTGGCAGTCTACATAAGAAGGGATGGGGGTATGGTGGGAGGGGAACTGGAAATAAGGAGACCAGTTAGGAAGCTAGTCTGTGAGAAAAATAGTGCAAAAGTGATTATATCTATTTTACAAATGCTCAGATATGGGGTGCGGGTAAGGTAAGTGCCGTGAAACTTTAGAGTGCTTTAAAAATGAGGCATTATTATTTACCTTGACGAGTCTCAGCTTCCTTATCTATAAAAAGGGCATAGCAATCCTTATGCTACCTCACAGGAAAATGCTTTGTAAACACAATTAGCGATACAAGTTGTAAACTTTTGTAAGCTGTAACAGCGCCCATTACTTTCTGGCACATCGTAGGTGCTTAGTAAATGTTCATTGACTGACTTCTTTTTCTTTCTGATCTCAAAAATGCCATTTTCACCCTTGGAATTATGCCGTTCTCTTTCCAAAGCAATCACCATCCCATTGTCTCAACTTCCCCCTTAACTGACAACAGGCTCAAGAAATGCCCTGGACCAGGCAGATAAGGGAAGGCTTTGTAGGAGGGACTGCTCCTGTAGCTACCATACTCTGAGAAGACAGGGGTCGGGTCTGTTCCCTCTGGCCCTGACTGACCCAGAACTAGTACCACATAAGTCTTCCATCTGTCTGAAGCAGTGGGAGGATGATGACCCCCTCCAATAGGGCCCCAGAGCCAGAGGAAATGCTATTTTGCTCATTTTAAATGATGATAAACACATTTCTTTCCAGCATGGGACAGATTTGTTGCTCTCATTATCTGCTGCTGTTGCTATGGTTGCAAACTCATTTTGCCAAGGGATGGGGGCTGAGGGAGGACATATTTTCCAGTAACTTTTCAAATGGAGCTTTGAATTAGGCTGGCCCCAGAACCTTGCAACTGCTAGCATGTGATTGCTCCCCCAGATGCATGGGCCTCTTTCTGTGTGCAGCTCTATCACCAATTACTTCCTCTTAGGCTCCTACCTCTGTATTCTTACTGAAACCTGGCTTCACCCTGACGACACCCCATCTCTCATTAGTCTCTCCAGCACTGGCTGTTCCTTCCCTCAAGGTCCTGGACTCAACAGCATTCTTCTTGCTCCCTAGAGCCACTTTCAGACTCTTGTTCTTCTGTGATCACTCAACCCTCCACTCTCCTAATGAAATTCATATCTTATAGTTATATTACCCTCTTCTGATCCAGCCATCTACTATCCTTCAACCTCATTTAAGGAATTTGGTACCTTTTTCACAGTCTTTTCCCCTTTCCTGCCCTCATAGTAGCAAACACAGTAAACACTTAATAAGTGCTCATTGATTGGTTGATTTTAGGTGACTTCAAACTTTATTCATCCTGGCTTCTCAGTTCCTCAACTTCCTCAGCTCCCACTGCCTCTAACTCCTCATTCTCTTAGCTAAAGGATGCTGGCCCTTCAAATTTCACTGTCACTCATAACTGCTTCAGTTCCATGATCTTGAACCCTGCCCCCATTCCTTCTCTAGGCAGATTCTGCTGTCTGTTAGGAGCTCCCTCATTTCCCAATCTCCATACCGCAAGATGTAAGTCTTCATCTGCCCTCTCCTCTTCCAGGGTCTCAGAGGATGACATAGACCTTCTCCTTAGCAAAGCTTTTCCCTTTTTTGTTCTATCATTCCCTCTCTCCAGTCTCTCCTCTTCAAATTCTCCTTCCTGCATAACCACCATTTCCCCAGTCCTTGCTGGCTAGCATCCTAAAACAAACAAAAATCCCCTTGACTGCTATCTCCTTAAACTATCATCCCCCTTTTCTCTTTCCTTTCAGTGTAGCTTCTAAAGAGAGTGGTCTGCATTCTCTACTTTGACCACCTCATTATCTACTCATTCCTTATTCCTTAAACCCTTAGAATTTGGCTTCCAGCACTACCAATATTGCTGTTTCCAAGGTCACCAATGACCTCTCAATTGCAAATTAATCATAGTTCTTTTCTCAGAACATATCCTTTGCCTTTGAACAGCAATAGACACTATTAGGTACTCCCTCCTTTCTTGGTTTTCTAAGCTCTTTCTCATTCCTTGCTCCCTCTGGCTCTCTTTCTAACCTGTCTCATCCTCTGACCTTTCCTGTCTCCTTTGCTTGCTCATCTTTGCCTTCCTGTCACCATCTCACAAAGGGTCTATGCTTGACCCATCTCTCTCTCTCTCTCTCTCTCTCTCTTTCTCTCTCTCTCTCTCTCTCTCTGTCCTAGTTATCCTTGAATGCCATCAACATATCAGTGGTTTCCCAGGTTTTTCAACTGTCTCAATTAACGCGTCAATTCATGTCTCAAACAGATCACAATCTGTTTCTAGCTTAGAGTCTACATCAATTACACATATATATCATTGTATATCCCCCCACTAGACTATAAACATGAGGATAGTGACTATGCCTTTGTATCTTCCCCTAATGCCTAGTGTATTGCTTGACACACAAGAGATGCTGAATATATACATGTCTGTTGAATGCATCTGTAAAACAGATGCACAAAACACAGAATGCACAAGCCACAGAGCATCAAAATCTAAACCCAAGATAGTACTAATTTAATACTAGATCCCAGGTCAACTGGTTGGATTTGGAGTCTGAAAGCATTATGGAAACTCAGGGTTGAAAGGGACCCCAAAGGTCACATAGTTCAATCTTTACCTGGGCTTCTGCTCTATACTTCAAACTTGACCCCTCTGTGTCACCTACCTGAACATGTCCTGCACTTTCTTACCACCATGTCATTGTTCATTCTGTCCTCTCTCTCTGAAATCTTTTCTCCAGCTCTCTTTACATGTTTAATGCCTATCAGTCATTTAAAGACCAAGCCAAATGCCGCCTATTCCTTTAATCCTTCCAGTCCCACCTCACTGGTAATAATCTTCTCTCCCAGAATTGAAATATATTTGCTATGGAAAATCTCTCCTGAGGAGCCAAGATGGTGGAGTAGAAAGATACACATACGTTAGCTCCAAACATACAGCCCATAAAATACCTGTAAAGAAGAACTCCCAACAAATTCAGGAGCAGCAGAAGCCACAGAACAACAGAGTGGAGGAGATTTCTGTTCCAGAGAGACCTGAAAAACTGACCCAAAAGGTCCATCGCGAACCACACCCGGAGCAGAGCCCAGCCCTGCCTTGGCCATGCGGCACCGAGAGAAGCAGATCCGAGCAGGCTCCAGGGACAGAATCTCCAGCAGCCACGCAGGTCCCTCTACCCACAGGTGAAAAGGTCAGTGAGAGAGTCTTTTTGGCTTGCCAAGAGGGGAGTCGGGTGTCCCCATAACTCAGGCCCCTCAGAAGGCAGCAGCAGAGGCAGAAGCTGACAGGGGCTCCCAAAGCAGGCAGGAGCCAGGATCCATGGTTGAAGGTCTCCACATAAACCCCCTGAGGAAACTAAGCCCTATGTGGTGGCCCTGCTCCCACCTGAGCACCTGAACTTAATCTCACACTGAATAGCAGCCCCGCCCCCACCCAAAAGCCCTGAGGCTGGGAAGCAGCATTTGAATCTCAGACACCAAGAGCTAGCTGGGCGGATCTGGAGGTGAGGTGGGTGTGGAGAGGACACGAAGAAGTCAAGTCACTGGCTGGGAAAATGCCCAGAGAATGGAAAAAAAATAAGACCATAGAAGGCTACTTTCTTGGTGAACATATATCTCCTCCCATCCTTTCAGATGAGGAAGAACAATGCTTACCATCAGGGAAAGACATAAAAGTCAAGGCTTCTGTATCCCAAATATCCAAAATAAATATTCCATGGGCTCAGGTCATGGAAGAGCTCAAAAAGGATTTTGAAAATCAGGTTAGAGAGGTGGAGGAAAAATTGGGAAGAGAAATGAGAGAGATGAAAGAAAAGCATAAAAAGCAGATCAACACCATGCTAAAGGAGACCCAAAAAAATGCTGAAGAAAATAATACCTTTAAAAATAGGCTAACTCAACTGACAAAAGAGGTTCAAAAAGCCAATGAGGAGAAGAATGCTTTCAAAAGCAGAATTAGCCAAATGGAAAAGGAGGTTCAAAAGCTCACTGAATAAAATAGTTCTTTCAAAATTAGAATGGAACAGATGGAGGCTAATAACTTTATGAGAAACCAAGAAATCACATAACAAAACCAAAAGAATGAAAAAATTGAAGATAAAGTGAAATATCTCATTGGAAAAACAACTGACCTGGAAAATAGATCCAGGAGGGACAATTTAAAAATTATGGGACTACCTGAAAGCCATGATAAAAAAAAAAAGCCTAAACATCACCTTTCATGAAATTATCAAGGAAAACTGCCCTGAGATTCTAGAACCAGAGGGCAAAATAAGTATTCAAGGAATCCACTGATCACCTCCTGAAAGAGATCCAAAAAGAGAAACTCCTAGGAACATTGTGGCCAAATCCCAGAGTTCCCTGGTCAAGAAGAAAATATTGCAAGCAGCTAGAAACAAACAATTCAAGTATTGTGGAAATACAATCAGGATAACACAAAATCTAACAGGTTCTACATTAAGGGATCAAAGGGCATGGAATAGGATATTCCAGAAGTCAAAGGACCTAGGACTAAAACCAAGAATCACCTACCCAGCAAAACTGAGTATAATACTTCAGGGGAAAAAATGGTCTTTCGATGAAATCGAGGACTTTCAAGCATTCTTGATGAAAAGACCAGAGCTGAAAAGAAAATTTGACTTTCAAACACAAGAATGAAGAGAAGCATGAAAAGGTTAACAGCAAAGAGAAGTCATAAGGGACTTTACTAAAGTTGAACTGTTTACATTCCTACATGGAAAGACAATATTTGTAACTTGAAACTTTTCAGTATTTGGGTAGCTGGTGGGATTACATACACACATACACACACATACACACACACACACAGAGTACAGAGTGATGGAATAGGATGGGATCATATCTTAAAAAAATGAAATTAAGCAATGAGAGAGAAATATATTGGGAGGAGAAAGGGAGAAATGGAATGGGGCAAATTATCTCTCATAAAAGAGACAGGCAAAAGACCTTGTAGTGGAGGGAAAAAGAGGAGAGATGAGAGAAAAACAAGAAGTTTACTCTCACCACATGCCACTAAAGGAAGGAATAAAATGCACACTCATTTTGGTATGAAAACCTATCTTACAATACAGGAAAGTGGGGGAGAAGTGGATAAGCATGGGGAGGGGGAGATGATGGAAGGGAGGGCAATGGGAGGAGGGAGCAATTAGAAGTCAACACTCTTGGTGAGGGACAGGATCAAAAGAGAGAATAGAAGCAATGGGGGGCAGGATAGGATGGAGGGAAATATAGTTAGTTTTAGACAACATGACTATCATGGAAGTCATTTGCAAAATTACACAGATATGGCCTATATTGAATTGCTTGCCTTCCCAAAGGGAATGGGTGGGGAGGGAGGGATGAAGAGAAGTTGAAACTCAAAGTTTTAGGAACAACTGTCGAGTACTGTTCTTGCTACTAGAAAATAAGAAATACAGGTAATAGGGTATAGAAAGTTATCTGGCCCTACAGGACAAAAAGAAGATGGGGACAAGGGAAGGGAGGGGTGATAGAAGAGAGGGCAGATTGGTGATAGGAGCAATCAAAATGCTCGGTGTTTTGGGGTGGGGGGAGGGGACAAATGGGGAGAAAATTTGGAACCCCAAATTTTGTGAAAATGAATGTTAAAAGTTAAATAAATAAATTAAAAAATATATATATATTCACTATGTATTGGTCACCTGTGTATGATAGAATCATATACCTAGAGCCCTGAGAAACCTTATAGGTCAGGGAATCATAGCTTTAGAACTAGAAGGGACCTTAGAGCACTTCAAGGTTTTCATTTTGTAAATGAAGATACTAAGGCTCCTGGTTACTCAAGGATATTCCCCAATGACTGGTTCAAGGTCCTAGAGGCAGTAAATGGCAGAGGAAGAATTCAAATCTAGGTTCTCTGACTCCAAATCATCACTCTTTCTGCTATACCATAAGGCCACCCCATGTTTCCTTTCTTCTACTATGCTGGATATTACATGAGAGAAAATATTGTGTCTTATTTGTAGATTCTGCTTCTCTCACTGTCACTTATTGTAGTAGTAGTAATAGTAACAACAGCAATAGAAGCAGCATCAATAATAGAACTTTGATGGATTAGTAGGAATATATATATATATATATATATATATATATATATATATATATATATATGATCTCATACATATGTCAGTATTCACGCTATCTCTGAAAATAGTTATGGTTATTTAATATGGTTATTTAATAAATCTTGTTGGTTGGATTGAATTATTGAGTAGGACTACCCTCTACATCTTAGCAAGAGGTGTAGTAGATGATACTCAAGTAGGTATTTGATGATTAGTCAATTAACAAAGAAACATTTATTGAAAAGTCAGATCTAAACAATTGAAAAAATATCAATTGTTCATGGACAGGCCAAGCTAAAATAATAAAAGTGACAATTTTACCTCAGTTAATTTACTTATTCCATGCCATATCAATAAAACTACCAAAAATTATTTTATAGGGCTAGAATAAATAATAATAAAATTCATCTGGAAGAACAAAAGGTCAAGAATATCAAGGGAATTAATGAAAAAAAATGCAAAGAAAGGTGTCCTAGCTATAACAGATCTAAAACTACATGATAAAGTGGCAATCATCAAAACTATTTGGTACTGGCTAGGAAATAGAGTGTTAGATCAGTAGAATAGGTTAGGTACACAAGACACAATAGTAAATGACTATAAAAATCTACTGTTTGATAAACCCAAAGATCCCAGCTTCTGGGATAAGAACTCACTATTTGACAAAAACTGCTGGGAAAACTGGAAAATAGTATGGCAGAAACTAGGCATAGACTAACATCTCACACCCTATACCAAGATAAAGTCAAAATGGGCACATGATTTAGACATGTCTTATGTCTTATGTCTAAAAGGGATGATGCCCTAAGCAAATTAGGAGAACAAGAAATAGATTACCTGTCAGATCTATGGATAAGGGAAGAATTTATGAACCAACAAAATACAAAATGGACATTATATTAAATAGTTTTTGCACAAAAAAATCAATGCAACCAAGATTAGAAGAAAATCAGAAATGTGAGAAACAATTTTTACAGCCAGTGTTTCTGATAAAGGCCTCATTTTAAAACTATATAGAGGACCGAGTCACATTTATAAGAATACAAGTTATTCCTCAGTTGCTAAATGGTCCTAGCACTTTTCAGATGAAGAAATTAAAGTTATTTACAGTCATATGAAAAAAATGCTCTAATTCACTATTGATTAGAGAAATGCAAATTAAAACAACTTTGAGGTACCATGTCACACCTATTATATTGGCTAATATGGCAGAGAAGGAAAATGATAAATGTTGGGGAAGATATGGGAAAATTGGAACATTAATGCATTGTTGGTGGAATTGAAAACTGATTCAACCATTCTGGAGAGCAATTTGAAAGTATGAACAATGCTACTATTATGCTTGTATTTCAAAGAGATCATGAAAAGGAAAAGAATGCACATGTACAAAAATATAGCAGTTAATTTCTGTGTTAGTCAAGAACTGGAAATTGAAGGGATGCCTATTAACTGGGGTTGTAATATATGAATGTAATGGAATACCATTGTTTTATGATAAATGATGAGCAGACGGATTTCAGAAAAATCTGAAAAGACTTATATGAACTGATGCTAAGTGAAGTGAGCAGAACCAGAAGAATAATTGAACACAGCAACAGCAACATTGTATGATGATTAACTATGATAGATTTAACTCTCCTCAGCAATGCAAGGATCTAAGACAATTCCAAAAGACATATGATGGAAAATGCTAACCACATCCAGAGAAAGAATGATGGAGTCTGGATGCAGATCAAAGTATACCACTTTCACCTGTTTTTGCTCTTTGTTATGGTTTTTTCCATGTTCTGATTTTTCTTGACTAATACGGAAATATGGTTAACATGACTGTACATGTATAATCTATATCAGATTGCTTTCTATCTTGGGTGGGGAGTAGAGGAAGGGAGGAGGAAAAATTAGAACTCAAAATCTTATAAAAGCAAATGTTAAAAACTATCTTTACATGTAATTAGAAAAAATACTATTAAAAAAAGAAACATTTATTGACCTGTGTATATTAAGATATACTGTAGGAGAGACAGAAGATATTTCTTTGGGGAACTTGTTTACTTGGGAGACCTAACATGTATCCATGGAAAGCCAAACAACACAAGAATGCAGGACAAGATGGATTATCCAATGATGGGACAAATAATAAGGACCACACAAATACAGAGAAATGAAAACCTACTGTGGACTGAATTAACAAGAGATGGAAGACTAAATCTATAGTTTAAAGAATAAATAGGAATCAAATTAGGTAGGGAGGAAAAAAGATGGCATTTCAGAGAGAGGAGCAGCATAGATAAAGGTGAGACCCTGGAGTAGTTTTTTGCGGGAAGAGGGATGAAAATAGTTTGGCTGGCATATAGGCTACAAGATGAGAAATAGTGTTCTTTGGAATCATATTTCATAGAACCTTAAATGCCAGTCTAAAGAGTTTAAACTTTATCTTTTAGGCACTAAGGAACCATTGAAAATTGTTGAGTAGGGAGGGAACAAATTCGTGTTTCTTGAAGTTTAATATAGAAGCCTTTTCAGGATACAGTATATAGGATCACATATTTAGAGTTCGGATAGAGTTTTCTTTTAAAGATAATTTGGATTAACCTTCCCATTTAACAGATTAGGAAACTAAGGTACAAATGAATGAAGTGCCTTGAAGTTCACATTGGTAGCAAGTAACAGAGCCAGGAGTAGAACACAGCTCCTCTAGCTCCTAATATAGTTCTTTCTCTACCATCTCAGAGCATGGAAAACCAATCAGACTATTCTATTAATCTAGGTGAGGGATACTAAAGACAAGTTATTGTTATCAACGGGAATGAAAAAGAAAGTGGAAAATGAAAGAGACTTTGGGAAGAATCATTGTGTCTTGGTGACTAATGGGGTGAGGAACATGGAACCTCCCTCTGAAGTCCTAAAGGCCCTGGCACCAAAGTGTTGTCACTAAATGCTATAACACAATAATTGCCATCCTTTTCTTTTGCTCCCTCCCACACACTGTGCCTCATCAGGCTGTCAATTAGGGTGGAGTTGACTTGAAATTAAGGGACCTGGGTAGATAAATCACACTGACCATGGGTGTGGCAGGGATCTATGCAGGGGCAACAACCAGGCCCTAGGGATGCACATATTGCTCAGCTCTTTCCCTATCCACTCCAAACCCCCCTCCACTGAATAACTGGTAGTGGCATAATAGGGCAGGCCAGCTAGAATGAATGGAATGCTCAGTCTGCCCTCCACCCACTGTGTTAAATTAGGACATTGTATATAGTCATGGGCATGTTGGGGGGGATGGTGGGGGGGGGGCAGAGCTTCCTCTGCTACTCTTCCTACTATTTGGAGCATGTAATAGTACCAGCATTTCCACCAAAGTATTTAAGGGTCTCCTTATTCCCCAAACAAAACCTTATTCCCCAACAGTAAGAAAGCTGCTGGAGTATGGGAAGTTTGGTGGTAGTCACAGACTAATTTACACTGAACTAGAAATTTGTGCTTCATGGTTGAGAAAGCATGTTGGTAGAAGTCACTGGAGTGAATTCAGAGGAAGAAACCAGTAGAGACTGGGAGGCATGGAGGACTTAGTATACTTGATCTATTTGTTTTGTCACATTTCTTCCATTTGTGTTATTGTTGTAGTATGTGTGTAGATGTTCACAGGAGTTTGTGTTGGTCCAGATCATCCCTCATGTTGCTAAAGGACATACATATATTACTTGCGCCAGAATAGGATGAGCTAAGCTGGATCCTCGTTCTAGTGTGTTTGAGGCTCACTGAACATTTCTAACACTTTGTACCTGCCTCTGTTATAGTACAGAGAAGAGCTTCTCTCTATAGGTCTCTAGGTCACGACTTTCCCACTGAATACTATTCAGAACCCTGTCCCTGTTGACCACTACTAATAAATGCAGTGTCCAAGATCTCAAATATGTGAGTGGACTTTCTCAAGGGCTCAGGAAACTGCACTTTCAGTCAGAATTAAGTTTTGGGGTTTTCACCCTCCAACCCTCCACCTATTATAGTTCTCCTGTGGCTCTTAGTTCCAGGAATAGCCCATAGAGTGGGATGGTATGTTTTGTCATTGAAACAACTTTATTTTGCTTTTAAAAATTCCATCATATATATTTGCTGCTTGACTCTGACTGCATTTAATCTCACTGTAAAATATTTTCACAGTAAATGTGGTGCTGGTTTTGATAGAGGGATACTCCATGAGAAAGTAATCAATGGTGATATAGATGTTTTTGTTTATAACTCAAATTCCATGTTACCGATGGGATGTTTGGCTTTCAAAAATCCTAAAGGGGGAGGGTGTCTCTCTCTCTTACTCTTGACCTTTTCTAGTCCACGGAGTGCCTATTAGCACAGGCAGTAATAGAAAGATGGTTGAGTCTAAGAACCATACCATCCAAAACCAATCATGAAAATGGCCCAGAAATGATGTCAGGAAATCTAGGTCACAGAGATACAAGTCTCTGAAAGGGGTGACCATAAGTTTCTGAGAAACGTGTACTTTGCCAAGAAACACAACAAGAAGGGGCTGAAGAAAATGCAATGCCAAAGCCATCAAGACCTGAGCAGATGCCACCAAGGACCTGAGCATCAAGACCTCCAAGGATAACTCCCTCAGGCCTAAAATCCCCAAGGTCAATGCCCAACAAACCAGGCACAAAATGACCACTAAGCATCCAGGCCCTAGGATCAGCACCAAATGCCCAGGCTCTGGGATCATGAAGTCCAGCTCTAAAGTTGTCAAGTCCACTGATCTCAAGATTGTCAAGCATACCCTGATGTCACCAAATCTAACACCAAGGTCAGTAAGTCTGTCCCTAAGGTCACTAAGTCTGTCCCCAAGGCCACCAAATCTGATACCAAGTTCTCCAAAATCACCAAGGTCACCCAGTCTGATTCCAAGTCTGATCTCAAGGCTGCCAAGTCTGAAGCCAAGGTTACCAAATCTGATCCCAAGGCTACCAAGTCTGATTCTAAGGTCATGAAGCCCAGTGATTCCAAGGCTGCTAAGCCTGCCAAGTCCACCAATCCTAAGGGTGCCAAACTCAAAGATTCTGGGACTAAAGCTACTAATCTCAAGACTTCAAAATAGGTGTTTCAGAACAGAAAGACTTGTTTAAACCCTAACCCTAAATTCTCCTTCCCTTTACAAGGTATTCTTACCTTTCTTTGTATCCCTAGTGTTTAGTATGGTGGTTTTCACAGTGATTGATTAATGACTACAAGCTGCAAGGACTCAGACTTAGTTTTGATGGAGAAAATCATTTTCTAAGAATTTAAATTATACAAAAGTGAAATGGGCTACCTCAGTAGATAGGGGTGAAGACTCTTCGCTGGAGGTCTTCAATCAAAGTCTAGATGACCACTTGCTATTATGCTACAGAGAGGATGTTTGTTCAGATATGGTTTGGACTTCTTGGTCTTGGAGGTTCCTTCTAACTTTTGCATTCTGTAAATATATCACTGCCAGCAATCATGTTAACTTAGCTGTTTCTAATTGCAGAAAAAGCCAATAGTGGTTAGTAGCTGTCCATAGCTGAAGCTCATGCAGAAGATAAAGACCGGCAAGGTTAGCTCCAAATGATAGATTGGCTCAAAAGTCTATCTACTGATAGACTCACTGTAAAGAGACAGTCATATTGGAAAATATTCTTATATGAGCTTAAATACATTTAGAAATACATTCCCCTAAACTCTTGCCTGATGGACCATGCTTATATTTTACCCCTTTGAACCCCCACACTTCCACATAGCTAACTTACATTCCTGGTTCTCTAGTATGCCTTCTTCCTCTACACCTGCCTGGTCTTACTCTGTGATAAACAGCCCTTTGTTTCATTATAATGTCCTCTTGCCTTTGGTTTTTCACCATAGATCTCACCTTCAAACAGGCTTTGTGGTGGAACTGTAACCACAAAGGGGGATAGGGACAACAACCTATGGGTCAGGGTGGGTGGGGGGACATTTGCCCCAGGACAAGAATTTTAAAGAGCTGCAATTAAATAACTGTATTCTTCTAAGGAAGAAGGAAGTATAATCCCACTGTTAGGCATATATCCTAAGGAAATCAAACAGAATAAGGGTCCCGTATGAACTAAAATATTAATAACAGAACTTTTGTGGTAGCAAAGAAATGGAAACAAAAGCAGATAATTACCAGTTGGGGAAATGGTTGAACAAATTGTGGCACATGGATGTAATGGAATATTACCATGTTGCAAGAAACAATGAATATGAAAAATTCAGAGAAGCATGGGATGAGTTATAGGAACTGATACTGAGTGCAGTAAATGGAAACAGGAAAACAGTCTTTGAAATGACAACAACAACGTAAATACCAGAGAGGTACTGTAGAAAGAGCACTCACTGCCTCTTAGAGGAGGACCTGGATTCAAATCTCATCTTTGATGTTTGCTACCTGACCTTGAGTAAGTCACTTAATTCACCTCAACCTCAGTTTCCTCAACTGAAAAATGAGGCATTGGACTAGATTGCTTCTGAGTTCCCTTCTAGCCCTAGCTCTACGATACTACAAAGCTAAATACTATATTATTATAAAATAATATTAAATTTGGAGTAAGAGAAGAGATAAGAAAATGTACCTCTCTTCTTTCTTTGCAGAGGAGTTGGAGGAAGAAGGGAAGACTACAGCTATGGAACATTATGTTTGACTCAGGTTATGTTTTAGTCTGTTTTCTTGAGCTCCCCCCTCCCTGCTGTCTTTTTTATCCTTTGTTACAATGTTTGGTTGCCAGATGGAGTGGGAATGAATATATTTGAAAATAAAGGTGATATGGAAATAGAAGGCATCAAAAAATGTGTTTAAAGGAAGACGAATTGGCAAAGAAACTTCCTGGTAAGAAAGCTGAGGTGTGACAATGGCCAAGAAGAACAGATGACCAGGTGGTGAGGGTGGGAGCAGAGGCAGGCTTCCCACTGGGGGAACAGTGTGATTGCTTCCCAGGGTTTCTTGGGTAGTTTCTGAGGCTAGAAGAACCAAATTTGGGTCATCCAATGAATAGGAAGAGAGGCTGAGTCCTGACCCCGCGCAACAGCAGTGGCTCCTTAGTGGTCTTCTCGTAACATATCTCACCATCGGGGAAGAGGGTGCAGTTGGGGAACCAGAAGCCTCGAATTTCTTCCCTGGGAAGTTCTCCCTTTCCCCCATCCAGAGGTGGAATCCCTTTAGATAAAAGGGATAGTGGGGTAAGGGAAACAGCACCTCTGAGACACTCTGCTAGTACACTATACATTCCTAAGAATACTGCCTCATACTCTAATTCCAGAGAACTTCTTTTACTCTCCTCAACTTTCCAAACTTTCCCATAGTCTAGAAACTGAGGGTTGGGTACTTTAAAGGTTTAGCTGCTTAGGCCCAGGAGTTCCCTATAGCCTATAGCCTAGGGCCTGGGACAATGGTGAGGAGTATATCTGAGGTCACATAAGTCAGAAAGCATTTCTGTAGAAGAGTTATGCCTTCCTATGAATTCCTCTGCCTCTTCCCATCCCTGGGTCTTTTCTTTTTCTGAAAGCTTTGCCCTGCTGCTTTTTAACAAGTGGTGTGGTGGTGGTGAGGTTGGGATCTGGCTCTACCTTGAAGGACAGAAGAGATACTCCCTTGCATAGATGAAACCAAGGAGGTCTTAGTCTATCCTTCTCCCTTCTCTCCTCACTCCCTCACCCTACCAGGGAGGCCAAATTTCAACAACCTTTCTGAAAGAACTGGAAGTAAGGAGAATTAGGTTCTAGTATCTGTTCTGACCCCAATTCTGGGTCTCTGTTCCCTTCCCTATAAAATGAGGGGCCTGGACAATGTGGTCTCTAAGGTCTCTTCAATGTCTAAGAGTCCCTAAGTCTATGAGATTTGATTTCCATTGAACTTCACCTAGCTCAGCTTCTATTTCAATAAGAATTGAATAAACTTTCTTCTCTGACCTTATGCAACTCACTTTGTATTTCTGAGCCCTCAGTTTCCTCCTCTGTAAAATCAAAAGTTTAGACTAGATGATTTCTAGGGCCTCTTTCAGCTCTAAAATAATACTCTGAAGGTTGGGAGTGGTGGAGGCTTTAAGCACTTATTCAGGTCCCTCCCTCAAAGCATCAGTCTGCTTGTTTTCGGTCATCACTCCACTTTCACTTTCTGAATCATCAGGCTTCTTGATGCCAGGTGAGAAGAAACAAATAATTATTCTTGAGTTCCAGGTGGTAAGGTCAGTTTAACTAGGAAGCTACCAAATGACTCTTTTCCTCTGGCGGAGGGTGCGATGTAAGAGTGGGGGTAGCCAGCACCCTCCAGTGTCACTTTGTGTTGTCTTCTGGTCTCTGTCTCCCTTTCAGATAGGTAATGTCAATCTCTTTCCCAGCAACTGAGGGAGGCCTTCCATGCCACAGTCCTAGGCACAAATTCATGGCTCTGCACAAAGTATAAAATCCACAGAGCAGTTTCAGTCTCAGATGGCCTGAAGAAGTGAAATCAGACACAAATATAATTGGTATAAAATCTGCAGTCTTTGCAGCAACATCTCTGGATAAAATTAGGCTAACCGCCAAGTCTATTTATAGAATTTCTGAGTCTCAATGGTTTTTTCCTCTCTTGAAACCCTTTAAGTAAAATAAAACTTCTTTCTAATTACAGAGATTTAGTTTCAGGTTTTGCATTTGATATTTACCATTCCAAGTAGCAGGGAAAGAAAATCCACAAGCCTTCAAAGGCATAGCAGCATCCCCCACAGTGTGTCCCCCACACCCCCTGCCCCCCAGCCACGTACATAAACTAGCATGGAAACTAGTAACTAGTATTACTGGAAATCTTTATCTCTGCCCTTTTTCTCAAGCCTTTATTTACTTCCCTAACTCAAGAAAGAAGTCATTCTAGGCATCAAGTTCAACATAATCAAAATGTCATAGATCACACCACTGGCCATCAGCCAGGCTTATTATTGACCATCAGTGCTGTAATTTGGGACAGTAAGAAGAGCCCTAGGGACTGGGGTTTCAATCTTGACTTAGTCACTGACTAGTTGTGGGCAATTTAGTTAAAATGTTAAAGAATTTAGTGTGAGAATGAACCTTAGAGATCATCTCATCCAGCACCCTCATTTTTACACATGAGAAAATTGTGGCTCAAAGAGTACATGTGGCTTGTCCAATGTAACACAACTAGTACTATAGTTAAATTTCAAACATAGGTCCTTAAACTTCAAAACCTTGGATTCTGCTCACTATATCACACAGTCAATTTGACAAATGGTTTTGTTGTTGTACAGTCATTTCAGTCATGTTCTACTCTTTGTGACTCCATTTGGGATTTTCTTGACAAAAATACTGGAGCGATTTGCCATTTCATTGTCCAGTTCATTTAAGAGATGAAGAAACTGAGGCAAACAGGGTTAAGTGACTTCTTCAGGGTCATACAACTAGTAAGTGTCCGAGGCAGTTTTGAACTCAGGAAGATGAGTCTTCCTGACTCCAGGCCCAGAACTCTACCACTGTGCCATCTAGCTGACCCAAATGATTATTCACAAATAGCTATTAAATATGATGTGTTAGGCACTAAAACTTTTTTGGCTTCAGTTTCCTTCCTGCAAAATGAGAGTGATAATCTATCTTTCCTACCCCCCTCCTTTGAGCAGTTTCAAAGTTCAAATGAGAGCTTTGGATGTGCAAATGCTCCATAAATTTTTTTTTTTTTTTATATTTTATTTTATTTTTTATTTATTTATTTTTTTAATTAATTTTTTTATTTTTTTAATGTTTAACGATCATTGCTATACAATTGCGATTTTATCCCTCCCCACCCACCCCCCACTACCTCCCTCCCTCCCCACGACTGCATACAATTCTGTATAGATTCTACATATACTTTCCTATTGAGTATATTTTCACTATAGTCATGCTATGTAGTCAGACTAAGATAAATGAAAGAATCCGTATAACAAATCAGAACATGATACACAAACAGATACACATACACAAACATGATCTGCTACATTATGTGAGTGACTTCCATATTTCTCTCTCTGAGTGTGGAAGGCATTTTGCCTTGAGGTCCACCATTGGGATTTTTTTTTTTTTTCAGAAGTTCTTGTGTTATTACAAAAATCTAAGTCTACCAGAAAAAACTCTCACACACTGTGGTTGTTGCTGTGCATAAAGTTCTCCTGGTTCTGCTCCTTTCACTCAGCATCAGGTCATATAAGTCCTTCCAGGCCTCTCTGAAGTCTTCTTGTTCATCATTTCTTATGGCACAATAGTACTCCATTACATTCATATACCATAATTTATTCAGCCATTCCCCAATTGATGGACATCCCCTTGACTTCCAGTTTTTGGCAACTACATAGAGTGCTGCTATAAATATTTTTGTACATGTGGGACCCTTTCCCATTTTTATGATCTCTTGGGGATATAGTCCTAGTAGCGATATTGCTGGGTCAAAGGGTATGCACATTTTTGTAGCCCTTTGGGCATAGTTCCAAATTGCTCTCCAGAATGGTTGGATGCGCTCACAGCTCCACCAACAATGAATTAGTGTTCCAACTCTCCCACATCCTCTCCAGCATTTATCATTTTCTTGTTCTGTCATGTTTGCCAATCTTATAGGTGTGATGTGGTACCTCAGAGTTGTTTTGATTTGCATCTCTCTAACCAATAGTGATTTAGAGCATTTTTTCATATGAGTATAGATAGCTTTAATTTCTTCCTCTGAAAATTGCCTGTTCATATCCTTTGACCATTTATCAATTGGGGAATGACTTGTATGATTATACATTTGGGTCAGTTCTCTATATATTCTAGAAATGAGGCGTTTATCCCCGAGCTTAGCTGTAAAAATTTTTTCCCAATTTACTACATCCCTCCGGATTTTGGTTGCATTGGGTTTGGTTGTGCAAAAACTTCTCAGTTTAATGTACTCAAAGTTATCCATTTTGCATTTCATAATGCATTCTATCTCTCCTTTAGTAAAGAATTCTTCCCTTCTCCATAGATCTGATAAATACACTATTCCTTGCTTCTCCAGTTTATTCATGGTATCAATCTTTATACCTAAATCATGTACCCATTTGGACTTTATTCTTGTGTACGGTGTCAGGTATGGGTCTATGCCTAATTTCCGCCACACTGTTATACAGTTTTCCCAGCAATTTTTGTCAAACAATGAGTTCTTATCCCAGAAGCTGGGGTCCTTGGGTTTATCAAACAGAAGGTTGCTATATTCCTTGCCTACTGCATCTTGAGTACCAAGTCTATTCCACTTGTCTACCTCTCTGTTTCTTAGCCAATACCAAGTGGTTTTGATAATTGCTGCTTTATAGTACAGTTTAAGGTCTGGTAGCGCTAGGCCACCTTCCCAAGCATTTCTTTTCATTAGTCCCTTTGATATTCTGGACCTTTTGTTTTTCCAAATGAATTTTGATATTATTTTATCCAGCTCTAGAAAGTAATTGTCTGATAGTTTAATTGGTATGGCACTAAATAAGTATATTAATTTGGGTAGAATTGTCATTTTTATTATATTAGCACGGCCTACCCATGAGCAACTAATGTTTTTCCACTTACTTAAATCTGAGTTTATTTGTGCAAAAAGTGTCTTGTAATTGTGTTCATATAGTCCCTGGGTTTGTTTTGGCAGGTAGACTCCTAAGTATTTTATACTGTCTACCCTAACTTTAAATGGGATTTCTCTTTCTATCTCTTGCTGTTGAACTTTGTTGCTAATATATAGGAATGCAGAGGATTTGTGTGGGTTTATTTTGTACCCTGCAACTTTGCCAAAGTTGTTTATTAATTCAAGTAATTTTTTACTTGAATCTCTGGGATTCTCTAGGTAAATCATCATATCATCTGCAAAGAGGGATAACTTAGTTTCTTCTTTGGCTATTCTAATTCCTTGAATATCTTTATCTTGTCTAATTGCTACAGCTAACATTTCTAGTACCATATTGAATAATAGTGGTGATAATGGACAACCTTGTTTCACCCCTGATCTTATTGGGAATGCATCTAGCTTATCCCCATTGCATATAATGCTTGCTGAAGGTTTTAGATAGATACTGCTTATTATTTTATGGAAAGTTCCCTTTATTCCTACGTTCTCCAATGTTTTTAGTAGGAATGGATGTTGTATTTTGTCAAAAGCTTTTTCTGCATCTATTGAGATAATCATGTGGTTTTTGTTAGCTTTGTTGTTGATGTGGTCGATAATGCTAATAGTTTTCCTAATATTGAACCAGCCCTGTAGTCCTGGTATGAATCCTACCTGATCATAATGTATTAATCTCGTGATTAGATGCTGTATTCGTTTTGCTAAAATCTTATTTAAAATTTTTGCATCTATATTCATTAGGGAAATTGGTCTATAATTTTCTTTCTCTGTTTTGTCTCTTCCTGGTTTGGGTATCAAAACCATATTTGTATCATAGAAAGAATTTGGGAGGACTCCTTCTTCCCCAATTTTCAAGAATAGTGTATGTAGTATTGGAATTAACTGTTCTTTAAATGTTTGATAGAATTCACTTGTGAATCCATCTGGCCCTGGAGATTTTTTCCTAGGGAGTTCATTGATGGCTTGTTCAATTTCTTTTTCTGAGATGGGGTTGTTTAAGTATTCAACTTCCTCTTCTGTTAATCTGGGCAATTTGTATTTTTTAAAATATTCATCCATCTCGTTTAGATTATCGAATTTGTGGGCATAAAGTTGGGCAAAGTAGTTTCTAATTATTGTTTTAATTTCCTCCTCATTGGAGGTGAGTTCACCCCTTTCATTTTTAATGTTAGTAATTTGGTTTTCTTCTTTCTTTTTTTTGATCAGATTAACCAAAGGTTTATCAATTTTATTAGTTTTTTTCATAAAACCAACTATTGGTTTTATTTATTAATTCAATACTTTTCTTTATTTCAATTTTATTAATCTCTCCTTTGGTTTTCAGTATTTCTAATTTGGTATTTACTTGGGGATTTTCAATTTGTTCTTTTTCTAGCTTTTTCAACTGCAAGCCTAAGTCATTGATCTCCTCTTTCTCTATTTTATTTATGTAAGCATTCAGAGATATAAAACTTCCCCTAATAACTGCTTTTGCAGTGTCCCATAAGTTTTGGTACGTTGTCTCACTATTGTCATTCTCTTGAATGAAGTTGTTGATTGTTTCTATGATTTCTTCTTTAACCCAATCCTTCTTTAGAATTAGATTATTTAGTTTCCAATTGATTTTTGGTTTCTCTTTCCATGGCCTTTTATTACATGTAATTTTTAATGCATTATGATCTGAAAAGGATGCATTGATTATCTCTGCCTTTCTGCACTGGATTGTGAGATTTTTATGTCCTAGTACATGGTCAATTTTTGTAAATGTTCCATGTACCGCTGAGAAAAAGGTATATTCCTTTCTATTCCCATTTAATTTTCTCCAAAGATCTATCATATCTACCTTATCCAGAGTTTTATTTACCTCCTTAACCTCTTTCTTGTTTATTTTAAGGTTGGATTTATCTAGTTCAGAGAGGGGGAGGTTGAGGTCCCCCACTAGTATAGTTTTGCTATCAATTTCTTCCTTCAACTCCCCCAACCTCTCCTCTAAGAATCTGGATGCTATACCACTTGGAGCATACATGTTTAGTAATGATATTGCTTCATTGTCTATGGTGCCTTTTAGTAGGATATAGTTTCCATCCTTATCCCTTTTGATTAGATCTATTTCTGCTTTTGCTTTGTCTGAGATTAGGATTGCTACTCCTGCCTTTCTTACATGAGCTGAAGCACAATATATTCTGCTCCATCCTTTGACCTTTATCCTATGTGTATCCCCCCGTTTCAAATGTGTTTCTTGTAAGCAGCATATTGTTGGATTATGGCTTTTAATCCATTCTGCTATCTGTCTCCGTTTTATGGGAGAGTTCATCCCATTCACATTCACAGTTATGATTACAATCTGTGTATTTCCCTCCACCCTCTTTCCCACCATTTGTGCTTTTAACTCTCCCGTCTCCCTTCCCCTCCTCAATAGTATTCACTTTTCTCCCCCTCCTCCTGCAGCCTTCCCCTCCTTCTTTTAGCCCCCCTCCCTTTTAGTCCCCTTTACTCTTATTGCTTCTTTCCTCCCTTTTAGCCACCCTCCCCTTTCTTCCCCCTTCCCCTCCTACTACCTATAGAGCTAGTTAGGATTATCTGCTTAAGGTTATTGTTCCCTCCTTTGAACAAATCAGATGAGAGTACCTCTCAAATAATGCTCATCTCCCTCCCCTCCTTCCCTCTACTATGGTTTTGTACTTCTTCCTGTGATATAATTTGCCATTTTCTGCTTCCCCCTTTCCACACCTCCTATTACATTCCCTTCTCATACTTAAATCATATTTTTGCCATGACATCATTTACTTTATGCCCATTCCCTCTACATATATCCCTTTTATCATAATAGCTGCACAGTTCTCAAGATTAACAGGTATCATCTTCCCTTACAGGGAGGTAAACAGATTGCCCTAATTGAGTTGCAAGTTTTTGTTTTTGTTTTTTCCCCTCTGTTTACCTTTTTATGATTCTCTGGAGACCTGCATTTGAAGATCAAATTGTCTATTGAGTTCTGGTGTTTTGGTCAGGAAGCTCTCGAAATCCCTTATTTCGTTGAATGACTTTCTCCTTGCCTGAAATGTTATGCTGAACTTTGCTGGGTAGTTGATCCTCGGTTGGAGTCCCAACTCCTTTGCCTTACGGAATATTGGGTTCCAATTCTTTCGATCTTTTAATGTAGAAGCTGCAAGGTCCTGTGTGATCCTGACTGTGTGACCTTGATATTTAAATTGTTTCTTTCTGGCTGCTTGTAGTATTTTCTCCTTCACTTGATAGCTCTGGAATTTGGCAACTATATTTCTTGGGGTTTTGAGTTTGGGATCCCTTTCCGGTGGGGAACGGTGGATTCTTTCGATGACTATTTTGCCCTCTGAGTCTAGTACTTCTGGGCAGTTTTCCTTGATGATTTCCTGGAAGATATTGTCCAGACTCTTTTCTTCATCATGGGTTTCTGGCAGGCCAATAATTCTTAGATTTTCTCTCCTGGATCTATTTTCCAGGTCAGTTGTTTTTCCAATTAAATATTTTAGATTTTCTTCCATCTTTTCATTCTTTAGATTTTGTTTGACTGACTCTTGTTGCCTCATTGAGTCATTAGTTTCTACTTGCCCAATTCTAATCTTGATCGTATTGTTTTCTTCAGTTAGCTTTCGCATCTCCTTTTCCATCTGGCCAATTTTTCCCTTTAAGGAGCTATTTTCTCCATTTAATTTTTGTACTTCTTTTTCCATTCGACCAATTTTCCCAGTTAGGTTTTGGGTTTCCTTTTCCATCTGATCAATTTTCCCTATTAGGTTTTGAGTTTCCTTTTCCGTTTGATTAACTCTTCCTTTTAGGGAATTATTCTCTCCAGTTAATTTTTGAACTTCCTTTTCCATTTCTTCAATTTTCTTTTTCAGATTGATGTTCTCATCAGTGAATTCTTTTTTTATGGTTTTAAAATCATTGGCCAGTTTTTCTTTTATATCCTTCTTCAGACGTTCCAGGTAATCTAGTTGTGCTTGCGAGAAATTCATATTCCCATCTGAGGTTTCAGATGGAAGTACAGTCTCAGCTCTGACCTCTTTGGTGTTTGTGTTTTGGTCCTTATCCCCATAGAAAGATTCTATGGTTTTTTCACTTTTCGTCTGCTTTTCCCGATTCATGATGTTGGCTGAGTGTTGTAGCTTTTGGTTCTTTCAGTCAGAAGGTACAGATCTTCAAGTTGAGTTGATGTTTGTCTAGGCTAAAAGCAGGCTTTTTGTTGTTGTTGTTGTTGTTGTTGTTGTTGTTTCCCAGATCAACCCTGGGTTTAGCTTGATAGGTGTGTGGGAGGTGTGGTCTGGTCTCAGGCTATCTCCTCAGCTGGCCTGAGGCAAAGGCAAGGTCCGGGGGATGGTGATCCCAGCTTCCCCATTGTCTTCCCTTTTCCCCTGGAGGGCTGGGGCACGCCTAGAGGCTAATGCGTGTTCCCGCCCCTCCTGGGGCTCGTCTCCCGGTCTGAGGCTTGCTTGGGTCTCAGTGCGAATTTTTCTCTGCCCTGGGTCGTCTGTCCCTCCAGATAGCCTCCACCACGGTGGGAAGAATCCCCCTTTGCCACCTCTCCAGCCTCTGGTGTTACGAGACCACTCGCTCCTTTCTGCTGCTCCCACTGATCCAGGATCAATCTGGGGAAGAATTTTATGGTTCCCTCACGGTCATCGGGGGGGGAGGGGAGAGCACTTACTGATCACTCCGGCATCCCAGCTTCTGGATGTTCAAGTAGTGACCCACTGAAGTCCCGTCTTTAGGCTGAAGATTTCAAAGGCTGTTGCGCTGATATCGTTGGCTTGGCCTGGCTTATCTCCTGCTCCGCTGGTCTCGCCCGTCACTCTCGGGCCCCTCGGGTCGCCTCCGCCCTGCCGCGCCGACCACGCTGCGCTGTGCGCCGGGCTCTTACCCCCGCGGAACAGATCCCTCCCGTGGACCTTCCAGTCCAGCCTGGGCTCCGAATCTGTCAAAGTCCGTCTCCCACTGGATTCTACACCTCCAAAGTCTGGTCAGACTCTCCCCCCAGAAATATCCAAAGGAGTTTTTCCAGGAGCTTAGGTGAGTCGTTGCTTTCACTCCGCCATCTTGGCTCCGCCCCTCTGCTCCATAAATTTAAAAGCATTTTCCATGTAATTGGTGAGGGAAGGAAGAGGATAATGGCAAAGTAAGGGAATACCAACCAACGTAAGATCAAGCTATATGGTGCTACCAAAAGGTACACTAAATAACTCCTTCATCTGATTTCATCCATCCAATGAAATCAATTGAATTCAACAGAAGTAAAGTCCTTAATGTTATGCCCAGGACTCAAATCCCATACTCTTTGTACCTCAGCACACTGAATGTTGGAACTTTTTGGAATTTCCCAAGAGAAAATGCTCCATTGGTGCTCAGATAGAGCCTGAATGTTTAGAACTTGAATTCAGAGGTCTCATTAAACAAATGGGTTAAGGAAATACCTACAAATACCTATGTCTTCTCCAGATAGGACTCATAAGGCATTTAAGAAACCTAAGAGAAGATGGTGGCCAAATACATTAAAAGATTTATTGACTTCCTGATATCAAAGTTACATCAGAAGAATGCATTTAAAGCAATTAACATCTATGAAATAGAAGTTTTAGTGAATTTTTTTGAACTTTTAACAAATTTGAAAAGTATCCTAGTTAAACCTGCATAATATTAAGGAAATAGGGCCCATTGACCTAGGGCAGCTATAAAGAGAAGAACATTTCCTTGCTTAAAAAATAAAGAGGAAGATTGACAGACATTTGCAAAGTTAATATAATAAACAGGAATTTATTGTTTTTCAAACAATCAGATATCACTTGACAGAGCAATAATCAAAGTGGTTAAATAAACATCATTAGATTTGTTGAATGTAATCCAAACTGGCTTATCTCTAGATGGGGTCAATAAAATATGTAAGCTCAAAGAGCAAAAGCAAAAGGCCTCCGCAGCAGGCCATCTGCATGACCTTGGCCAACATGTCAACTACATGGTTAGGTAAATGGACACTTGCTGATTTAAAATCAAAGGTTCTTAGAGGGGACCTTAGAGTGTGTGTGTGTGTGTGTGTGTGTGTGTGTGTATATATAAAATAGACCTAGAACTTATAACCAGTCTTCTAACTCTAAGCCCCATAGTCTTTCCACCACATCACAATGAATGAAGGAATTTTTTAGAATTTCCCAAAAAGGAAATCCCTCATTAGTGTTCATCTAACAGCCTTTTCTCCTTTGCCTATAATAAGATTGTTTAAAGTTGCTGGTGAAATAGCCTAGTGAACTCCCTCTGAGAAGCTGATAATACAGAGGGACAACCAAGCCAGTTTTGATGCAACTATGAAACTCCATGAGGTCAACCACACAAACCTATGAGACCAGGTGACCAGGTCTGACTTCCTATTCCTTTCTAAGCATCTTTGGGTAGGTTGGTTTTTCTGAAGCTGCTCTCTTCTTTCTGTCTTCAACCAATATACCTCACTTCAGTCAAACTCTAAGATTTTTTTTTTATCTTAATTTTCCACCAATTGACCAATATGGTGGACTAATTATCACAGAGTAGTCTGTAATCCACAACATTTCTGACAAGCTACCAAAGACTGCCATCTAGTAGTAAAAAGGAAAAAGTATAGACTTATGGTTTCAGTGTCTCTTCACCAAATCAATAAGTCACCTGTTCATTTCACTGTTCAACAAATATTTACTATATACTTATTATCTATACTGAGCACTTTGGGGATCACAAGGAAGAATAAGATATCTCTGTTCTCAAAGAGTTTTGTTGTTATTAAGTTGTTTCAGTCATGTCCAACTCTTTGTGACCCATTTTGGTTTGGTTTTTTTGGGCAAAGACACTGGAACACTTTGCCATTTACTTCTCTAGTTCATTTTACAGATGAGAAACAGAGGCAAATGGGATTAAGTGACTTACCCTGGGTAACACACTAGTAAGAATCTGAGACCAGATTTGGACTCATGAACATAAGTCTTCTTGATTCCAAGGTCAGTGCTCTATCCAGTAGCATCTAATTGCCCTCACAGAATTTACTTACTGATTAGTAGATAACTAAAACATAAGGTAGACTATGAAACTACAATGGTAGATATAAATTCTGTACACATGAATGAGAAGACAAATCTCTAATATTTAATGATCCATGATGCTTGGGGCTCATTGTGAAAAATCTTCAGAATTCCATTACCAAAGAAGTGGTATATTTGGGGACACAGCACTTTTATCATGAGGCAAGGTTTCTGCTTGTTGGAGAGTCTTCTGAGAGGTGGGAGGTTTGAAAAACAGAATGGTCAGTTTGCAGAGGTCATCAGAGACAAAGGAAACAAATGAAGATGTGTTTGGAACAAGGGAAAAAATGACCCACAAGGACTAAGACGTTCATGATGCCACTGAATACAGAAGTTACAGCAGACTGCCAGCCATGGAGTGAGCAAAGAGGAAATGTATGCCCTGAGATGCTCCTTCAGATTTCCAGCTGCTGGGGTTAAAGTGACTGGCAGAGACATGACCAAGACAGATGGCATTGAAACTTCAGTTCCCCTTATCCCCAAATGAATGCATGAGTCAAAAGCAATTGTGTCTTTCCCATGATAAACTGGGGCATTAGGGGATATTAAATTATAATTCTTTAGGAACCCATTATGGGGCTTCACCCCTTTGTGTAAAGAAGACTCAGTACAATTCCACTGCTTGCTTTTCCCTTGTTAGTTACTTGGCAATATGTTCTGCCTCAATAAAATACTTTGGTATTTGATTTAAGACCTGGTCTATTCCATGTACCCTGAAATAAGATCATAAATGCATTCCATAGCTATGATTACCTAAAATAGTCCCACCAGATACAAATAGTGAAAGGTTCCACTGTTGAGTAGGACCTCCTGTTACATAAACAAATCTGTAAGAAAGTTCAGGGTGAGAAGGGTTAGTTTCCTGCTGAATCAGAGAAGGCTCCATAGAGTAGGTGATGGAAGAACGTATAGGATTTGGACAGATAGAACTGGTGGGTAGAACACCAGGTAGAGAGAAGAATTCTTTGAATAATTATCCAGGGTTAGAAAAATCATAGAATGTGCCCTGGGACTAGTTAGTTGTCCTTTCATGCTATAGTATTTCATGTGAAAGGGCCAGATGGTGGGAAATTAGGTTGAAGATACAGTTTGGAGTTATATAATAGTTAAACTGGGATTCTAATTTATATAAACTACATGAAAAATCCATTTGGAATGTGGAAAGAAAGGAAAAAGGAAACAAGCATTTATTAAGCACCCACTATTTGCCAGGCACTGTCCTGAGCACTTTACAAATATTATCTTATTTGATTCTTACAACTACCTGAGAGATAGATGCTATTATTAGCTCCATTTACAGTTGAGGAAACTGAGGCACAGTTAAATGATTTGCCCAAGGTATAGTTAGTTCTGGTGCCAGATTTGAACTCAGGTCTTCCTGACTCCAGGTCTAGTACTCTATTCACTGTGCAACCTAGTTATCTCTATGTCTAAATACCATGGGAAAACAATGTACTTCAAATCAATATGAGGAATAGATCAAATGCTGAATGTTCCAAGGATTTGTTCTGACCCATGTAATAACTCTTTGGAAAGGATGATAATCCTGCCTCAGGTATGCAAAGAGAATGCTATAACCCTATTTCAGGACTGTCAGGTAGAGTATTGTGACCCTGTTTCTGGCATATCTTCTTACCCTCAAGGAAAGGGTGATGAGTGCTTCTCTTCTACGTCCAGAGAGAGTGAAGTGCACCGTCTCAGAGAGGAAGATAAACTTGCCTTAATTACATACACACATAGAATCTCAGAGCCCATCTCAGATGGGCCTAAAGACAGGATGATTTGTGAATTTATCTCAGATGAGCCCAGAGACTAGGTGATAGGTGAAGCCATCTCAGGCATGTTCAGGGACAGGATGACAAACATGTTTCAGGTATATTCAGGGAAAAAAAGGGAATAAGTCCTTTCTCAAGTATGTTGTTGGTTTGGAGTTGATGTTCATTCTAAATCCCCTTCCCCAATAGCATTTGAGCCTTTCATTGGCTTGAAATAACTGGAGTTGCCAATACATAGATAAACACAATCTGTTAGTCCTGCTGAGAATGGGAAAGGCAGTAGGAGGATTAAAAAAGAACCCAAAATCATTGCCCCTAAAAGGAGTTAAGATTGAGTGCAGCTTGAAGTAGCTAATAAGGGCCAATGAAAGGATTAATTGGTTTCCAAGGATAGGGTGTGGCACAAAACTCCTCATCATAAATGATGTTGACAGATAACAAAGATACTGACTGAAGGATTAGAAAGAAGAGAGTTTGTTCCCTGATGATTGACTTTCAGGAACACACACAAATGGCTGCGAAATCAGCTCCAATCCAAAGAAGAGGGACAGCTGACAATTCTTGCTCCCTCAATTTTCTCCCATGTAGTCATAGTCACAATAGTCACAAATTACCTCCTACTTCTTCCATTCAGGTATATTTCATGTTAGCACAAAGGCAGGGTGACCCACCTTTGGGCTAAACCTTGCTCCAGGGAGGTACAAGCCTAGGCAAAGGAATTTTGGAAGTAGGGTTGGAACTTGCTTTGGGATGGAAGTTGCCTTACCCACCCCATGCAGCATCTTACAGTATTCTCCTGGATGTTGAAACCAAATGGAATGAACAAACTAAAGGGGTAAAAATATAGAAGAATTCTGTAGTATCCAGTTAATAAAGCAGCATGAGAGATCACAGGTTTTGGAGTTGGAGGATACCCTCGAAAGGGGTTGGACAAGAATATTTTTAAAATCTCCTCCAGCTCCAAATGCTGTGACCCAATAATCCTACATGAGATTGTGAGACATTGGAATGCCACTAATTGTGAGTAACTGAGACACTGGCCATCACTTTATCACTCCAAGTTTCCACGTAATGTTTAAACATTTCTCTTCTCCATCCAGTTCTTTAGGTAATTTTTCTTGTAATTAGGATATATTCCACATGTTCCACTCTCATGCCTCTTTCCAACATAAAGGTAATCCTGGATTCTTAAGGGTTCAATTAGCAGAGTACAAACTCTAGCAGGTCCAACCAAGCTGGAAATCTCTGAGCAAAGAAAGAGACAATAGATTGTTCATATGTTGTCTAAGAATCATCTTGGTTTAGTGAGGAGAGACACAAACATTTCTCTGCAAGTTTGATACAACAGCTCATGATGTCCTCAGTTTGACCACTGCGTCCACTGATGCCATTCAATTCAACCAACACTTACTGAGTACTTACTATGTACCATTGAGTCAGTGACGGGTTGCAATTCCAAATGATTCTCTATACAGATGATTCCCAAATCTATACATTTATCTGTAATTTTTTCCCCTGAATTCCAGTCAAGTATCATTAACTTCCTATCGAACTCTCCACCTGAAATTCCTAGTGACATTGCAAACTCAACATATTTCAAATGGAACTCACTCTCTTCCCCTTAATCCCTGTTACCCTCCACCAAACTTCCCCATTTCTGATTGAGGGTACCACTATGATTCCATTGGCAGCTTTGGCATCATCCCTGACTATTCACTCTCTTGCCTTCAGCTTTATCCATGTCACTAGTCTACTCAAAAATCTTCAGTGGCTCCTGCTGTCTGTAAGACAAAATAGAAACTCCTCAGTATGGCATTTCAAGTTCTCCACAAGCTACCTCCCATCTACTTTTCCAGATTTATTTCATATGATTACACTTAATATACTTTCTGTTCTAGCCAAACTGACCATAAAACTATACCTAAAACTCGGTATTCATCTCATCTCCCATCCCTGTGCCTTTGGACAGGTTGTCCTCAGGTGCCATCTCCTGTATGAAGCTTTCCCTCATGTATCCAGTAGTTAGCACTCTCTCTGTGTCTCTCTGTATCTGTCTGTCTGTCTTTCTGTATTTTCCCATCTCTCTGTATGTCTGTCTCTCTTTGTCTCTGTCTCTGTTTCTCTTTCCTCCAACTCCTCAAAACATCTTGCATTTACTTCTCTGTATACTGGTAGAATCTAATCCTCTTGAAAGCAGGACCTGTTTTTGTCACTGCATTTCCAGATCCTAGCACTGTGCTTTGCACGTAGTAGGTACTCAGTAAATGTTGCTTAAATTGAATGGCATCAGTGGATGTAGTACTCATGCTGAGGGCATCAGAGATTTGAAATGTAGAGTATGCTGCCACCATGTGCTCTGATTTACATGGGCTCAATTACCAAACTGAAGTCAGAAGCTTATCAGATGGGTATTTGCTTGCTTTTTCATCTTTTATGAGTTTTAAAAAGAAATCTATTGAAACAAATAATAATAGCAAACATAAAAAAAAAAAAAACAAAAAAAACCCAAGTCTTAAAATAAACACCCAGGTACAGCTTGGTGCCTTTCTGACTTTAACTATTATCTATCAATTTATCCTATCTCCAATCTCAGTTCTAAACTTTGATTAGAATGCAATTTTCTAACTCACCTGGAGTCCTATCTTAGAGTCAGATCTCTACTGGGAGCGTAACATGGCTCCAGGACTTTAGGCCAAGTTGGCTTCAGAAGCCTTCCCAGTGTCTCAAAGCTGCCAATTGTGGTAACCTAACAAATATTCTTGTGACTACCTTCTTTCACTGTCTGCTGCTGAAGTCACCTCCATAGGTCTCAGTTCCCTTAGGAGGTTTCAAGGCAGGATAAAGAAAGACTAAGACACAGTCACATAGAAGCATGTTGCTGCTGACAGGGCAACTCATCTCCGTAGAAAGCTTTCTCTAATCATATGGATATAACTTTTGATTTTATTCTTTTTTAGAAAACAGCAAGAGACCCTCCTTGTGCCTTTTTCACATTTATTTTAGTGAGCAGCTACCAAATTCCCTAATGAGATCAAATCAGAAGGCCTGGACAATCTAGATCTCAGGGTAATGAAAGAACTGGTAAATGCAACTGTGGGGTAGCAGTTACTGGTGGTCTTTGAAACACTATGAGGTGGGGAACTCTGAAAAAATTGTCTCCATTTTTAAAAATTGTTGATATCTTTGGGGTTTACATCACCTTTATGTCCACCTACCTTTTGCTTCTACACAGAGTCATCCCTTGAACTGAAGGTATTAAAAAGGACAAGGGAAAAAACAATTCAGTATAACTCACCAACACATCAACAGTCTGACAATCTAAGCAATACTTTGAACCCACAGTCCCCACCTTTGTAAAGAAGAGAGGGAAGGAGGTACATTTTCTCATCTCTTCTTGAATTTTAAAAAATGCATTTAATTACAACCCCCATCTTGGGCATACCTTGGATCCACAAGCTGCCTTTGACATGGGCTTTCCCAGAAATAATTTCCTCAGAGGGCCTGTATCTCTTCCCACAGAACATTTCTAAACCACACTTGATCAGGGCTTTGTGAACATAGGTTTTAAATTGGTTTCACTGCCATAACCAAAAGACGCTGAGGCATCTTCTCCTGTTTGGAGCTTTAGAAACAGGAGAGAGCCTGTCTGTGCAGAGTGGTTTGGGTACAGACTGTCTCAGGTTGGACCCCCCCTACCCTGCCCCAGCATCCCTGCCTTTCTCTAACCTAAGGGCAGTCAGGAGCCAAGGTTCTGTTTTCATGGTGCCCATAAACTGACTTCACTGAATACATTCTTTCTTGTATGCTGTGCCTGTCCTTATTTACTGAATCACATCATTCACACAGGAAAGTGAAGATCCTGGAGTACATGACAACAATATTGACAAAGTGGCCACCAGGGCATACTGTCTGTCTCCTCCATGAAAAGGGGAAAGGGTGTGGGCAAGGATTACAAGCTTTATCAGGAACATGATTTTTGTATATACATGTATATCTCTGTGTGTCTGTATGCATATACATATATGTATCCCTAAGAAATCCCAGAATGTTAAAACTGGTTAATTCTGTGATATATATGTATGCATGTGTATATATGTAGGTATATGTCTTGTTCAACCCTCTCATTTTATAGTCAAGAAAAATAAGGTCATGGGAAGTTAAATGACATGCTCATAGTCACAGAGGTGGCATCAAAGGCAGACTTTGAACTCAAGTTCTTTGACTCTGGAGTCAGTTCTTTTTCCAAATGGTCCAAAATGAGGAATCAGACTATAGTAGTATGGTATGACAAAAAGAGCCCTAATCCATATATGTATGGGTATATTATGTGGATATATTACATACATATATGCATATGTGTATGTCTGTATGTTTGTGCATGTATATATATATATATATGCTTTCACATCTTTTACAAGTTTTAAAGGGAAATCTTTTAAGAGCTAAGCATAGCAAAGATGAAACAAATAATATTAAAAACAAGTTATATATATATGATCACAAACACTTACACATATATACACACGTATACATTATACACACAATGTTGACACCTATGTGTATACATGTACATGTGTGTATGTATATACACATGTATGTGCATGTGTATGTGTATATGTATATATGTGTCACAGAATGTTGGAGAGAGAGGGGACATCAGAACATAGATTGTTAGAGCTAGAAGAGAGATAAGAACATAGTCTGTTACAACTAGAAGGTCATGATCTTAGGACAGAGAATATTAGCATGAGAAGGATCGTAGAACACATAATGTGAGAATTAGGAGAACTTTGCAGACAATGTTGGATCATGGAACAATGAATTTTCAAACAGGAAGTAGCCTCAAAATATAGAAGGTTTGCAAAAACACAGAATGATGGGGCATAGAATGGAGGACTGGATGGGATCTTTGATACCATGTGGCCAAATACTGTCCCTGTGTAAGAGAAAGGGCATGCTCAGTGAGGGGAAGATTCCTTCAGGTCACAAACAATGAGCCAGGCCTAGAACCCAGATTCCCAGGGCAGTGCTCTTTTTACCATGAAAGCAACATAAAATCAACTTGCTGATTGTGCTCTGGGCTGCACATGGGACTTAGACTACACTCCCCAAAAGCCTACAGGGAAGAAAAAAACCCAACAGAACTAAAATAGAAATGTCTGGTTTGTCAGCTGGAATTCTCCTCTTCCAGCAATGTCTCTGCTGAAGCATTCTGTTTACAAAATGCTTCTGTAGGCAGGGAGATGAGATGGACTGAATTTAGGTTTAGAAGTGAAAAGGAAGTTTTTTTATGGGGGAGGGTAGGGTTGCATCTTATGTCATTAAAATGCTCTTGGAAATGAAAAACAAGGTGACCCAAACTCATGGTGCTCTGGGAAGGGAGAGGACTGGCAGATGAGGAGAGGACTGAGGGCTGTGTGTTAGATCCAGAGGAGCAAAAGATTATCACACGTAGGCTGATTCTCTCCTACATCAGTATTCCATCAAGAAACTTTTTCCAAGTATGATGAATATTGTTTTGGCTAAATCTTGCCTGTTATAGCAAGACCTGGCAAAGAGGAGTGGAAACAAGACTGTCCTCATGGTGACATAAAGTTGACCCATGATTTCAAATTCATGAGGAAGACCAATAGCCTGGGACACTATTTGATTTTAAGCCTCTGTTTCTGCTTTAGAATAAAAGGGCTTTTTTCCAAAGAGGGTTTGGTAGTTTTCCCTTACTTCCCTAGCAGAGTAGTATTAAAACTAAAGATAGGTGTTGTGTGAACACGTGGGTGTGTGTGTACACATGTGCACGAGTGTGAGCACCCCGCAGAGAGTTGTAACCATTTCAGTAAGTCTGATGCACATAGACATGATAGGTCAAAGAGTCATGGGGTAAGAGTTTTAGCGCTGGAAGTGACCATCTTATTCAACCCATTCATTTTACAGTTAAGGAAAAGAAGCCCCCGGAAATTCAATGATTTGCTCCAGGTCACATGGTAGGGTAAGAGGCAGAATTTGAACTCAGGTTCTTTGACTCTGGAGTTAGTGCTTTTTCCAAAAGGTCAAAATAAAGAATCAAACTTCTCTGTAAAGTGTCTTTTATCTACATAGTTTATTCATAAGATATTCAGTGTGGTATGGTGGAAAGAACCTTGAATTTTGAGTTAGAAGACTGGGGTTTGAATCCTGGCACCAGAGCCATGATTAGCCATTGTCAAGCTCAGGGTAAGCAACATAAACCAGATCAGGGAAAGCAGTCTGAAATCGCCTCTCAAATCAACTATGAAATCCATCAAGTGAAATAAAATAAGAAATAAAACAAATGTAGCCCACTGGGAGAGAAGATCTCTGGAAACTGGTCCCAAGGGGGAAAAGACCTCAGTAGAAGGGCTTTTAATTGGTTGGGAAGGTTGCCATCTGACGGGTGGGGTGGAACCAGGTATGGAATAACTCATCCAGAAGGTGGCTATAGGGAGAAGAAGAGACAGGAACCATGGCATCTGGAAGTTTTTTATGCTTAACTCTTCTTGCTAAGCAGGTGAAAACTTCAATTGTTTCTACCCTGCTACAGGAGTGTCATAAAAAATTGTAAATGTATTAACTTGTAAGGTCTTCTATAGGTCCAAGTTCCATGATCCCTATTCTTATGGATAGACCAAAGAAATCATTAGCTCATGGAATTCTAGGATTGAGAAGAAGTTTACAGAACTAGTTTAACCCCTTCCTTTTGTAAATAAAGAAAGAAGTGAACTTTCAGTTAATATAGCTACAGAAATTATAGTAGAGGATCCCACCTTTCACACAGGTATTCCAGCAATCCTCTAAAAAGAGAACAATACTGAACAATGCTTAAGAAATCCCAAGAGCAACTATAGTCATCACCCTCAACTGTCTTAATACTACACAAAAGGAACCTTTTGGCAATCAGAAAGGGGTCCCAAATAAAAAAAGTTAATGTGAGTGCAGGTAAACAAGCTGGAAGTCTATGAGGACACACTAGAGACACTCCAGGGGCACCTGAAGTCTGTAGTGTTCTGTACCTAGTGACAAGAAGATTCAAGTGCTCAGACAAAAAGCTCCAAGGTGATTAGAAACCTAAGTTCTCTGCCCTAAGATGGTTCAAAGAGCTCTGAATACTGTAATACTATAAATTTGGATGATCCATGGGGGGCCTAAGACATGTTAGCATTCTAAACACAAGCACACTAGGATAAATGAAAGCCATCAGCAGGAACCAAGGAAATAGAGGTTAGGAACAAGGAAGAAATTAAAGTCATCTATAGTCACATGAAAAAAATGCTTTAAATCATTATTGATTAGAGAGATGCAAATCAAAACAACTCTGAGGTACCACATCACACCTATCAGATTGGCTAACATGACAGAACAGGAAGCTGATCAATGTTGGAGAAGAGGTGGGAGAATTGGAACACTAATTCATTGTTGGTGGACCTGTGAGCTGATCCAAGCATTCTGGAGAACAATTTGTAACTATGCCCAAAGGGCTATAAAAGTGTGCATACCCTTTGACCCAGCAATATCACTTGTAGGACTGTATCCTAAAGAGATCATAAAAAAGAGAAAAGGTCCCACATGTACAAAAATATTTATAGCAGCTCTCTTCGTGGTGGCCAAGAATGGGAAATCAAGGGAATACCCACCAACTGGGAAATTGCTGAACAAGTTGCGGTACATGAATGTAATAAAATACTGTTATGCTATAAGAAATGATGAACAGCAGGACTTCGAAGAGGCCTGGAAGGACTTAAATGACTTGATGCTGAGTGGAAGGAGCAGAACCAAGAGAACATTATACACAGTAACAGTCACAATGTGCAAGGACTATTTCTGATAGATAGCCCTTCACAGCAATGCAAGGACCTAAAACATTCCCAAAGGACTCCTAAGGCAAAATGCCATCCACATCCAGAGAAAGAACTATAGAATTGGAACGCAGAATGAAGCAGACTATTTCCTCTTGTGTTATGTTTTGCTTTGTTTTGTTTTGTTTTCTCATGCTTTCTCCCATTTACTTTAATTCTTCTATGCAACATGACTAATGTGAAAACATGTTTAATAAGAATGTATGTGTAGAACTCATATAAGATTTCATGCCATCTCAGGGAGGGAGGGGGGAGGAAGGGGAAGAAAATTTAAGACTTATGGCAGTGACTGTTGAAAACTGAAAACAAATACATTAATATAAAAAATAGAGACCAATTATGTCCAAACCATAATATCTAAATGTGCAGGAGTACATTGGCACACAGCTTCAAATCAGGAACTTATGGATATGGATAAACAGAAGAAGGTATTAAACATTATGAAAAGGTGCTCAAGTGACAAGCCTAGAAGAATAAAATAACTTCATAACAACTCTAAGTAGTTCAGACAAAAATAGTACTTTGAGTATTAGGAATGTAAGAATATCTAGAAGAAATGAAGAGTTAAAAAAATCTGTAAGTGAAATAAAGGGTCTGGAGAAAAGAATTAGGAAAATTAGAACAAAATTTAGAACAGAGGGTGGACGATTCTATTCAAGAAACAGATTCCTGAAAACCTAGAATGGATAAAACATAAATCAATGACTCCATGGGACAGGTACAAAATACTGACAAAAGTAGTAAAAAATTTAAGGTGTCTAGTGTGACTGATTTGGAAAAGAAGCCAAGAAGAGATAATTTGAGTCATATTCTCTGAAAATCATTGCAAAAAATTCTGGATATCACATTTCACAAAATTGTAAATATGGATTGCTATTATCTATTAGAATCCAAGTACAGTGTGAAAATAGAACAAATCCACTAAGCACTCTGTAAAGAAACCTCAAAGTGAAAACTCTCAGGAATGTCATAGCCAAAATCTAGAGTTTTAAAGAAAAAAATATTGCTAGCAACCATTGGTTGAATTCAAATACCAAGGAATTGAAGTCAGGATCATCATACAAGTCTTGTTAGCTAGTATCATAAAAGAGAAGAAATCTTAAAATGTGAAATTCCAAAAGGCAAAAGACAAAGATTTATAATTAAGAATATCAACTGTAAAACTGAGTATGGTACTATTGAGGGGAGGGGTGATTTTTGATGAAATAGAGGTGTTTTGAGCATTTCTGATGAAAAGACCAGAACTAAGTAGAAACTTTGAAATGAAAACACAGGGGTCAAGAGAAGTCTGGAAAGGTAAATACATCTAAGTACTTAGAAAGTACATGATGATGATGATGATGATGATGATGATGATGATGATGATGATGATGATGATGATGTGCTGATATTCTAATGGGGGTATATGTTCCTTCAGAACTCTAATATTTTCAATGGTCAAGAAGGAATTAAATGAGACTAAAGGATTTGGAGTGGATTTTTTATTTTGTTTTGATGGTCTTAAGAGAGAAATGGGAAAGAAAAAGAATACACTGGGGCTAAGGGAGTGAAACTTACTATTTGTCATAACTGAGTTATACAAGAAGAATGGACCAATGTGGAAAAAGGATGAATAGAGTGAAGTATCATGAGCCTCATGAATCTCTTATATGAACCTAATAGGTAATGAACACACACACACACACACACACACACACACACAAACACACACGGAGTGTGGTGTAGAAATACATTAACCTCAATATGGAAACAGGTATGGACAGGGAGGAATAATTCAGAGAGAGTGAAGAGTTCAGCGAGTCACAGTCACAAGATAAACAAACTTAAGAAGGTAAGTAATAGAGGGGGAATTAAAAGGATATAAAGAAAGGCTAAAAACCAATGACTGATGTTTGTGTGAGGGGCAGTGGAATGAAGAAGAGCACTTCAATTAAATATTACTAGTGTTTGTTGCATTCCTTCTCTTTTTAACAGTTTATTCTACGTAAAGAAGGAGATGGGGAGCAAAACAGGAAAAGATCAGCTGATATGATGGAGCAAAATACAAAATTAACAATCATACACCAGAAACATGAATGGAATGAACTCGTCTGTAACAAAAGGAGGATAACACAATAGTTTAGAAAGTAAAATGCAACAACATGTTGTTGATAAGGAACATATTTAAACATAATGGTTGATACAATTAAAATGAAGTGCTAGAGCAGAATTTATTATACTTTAGGTATAAAAGTGGGGTAGCAATCATAACCTTAGACAGCACGAAGAATAGACATGGTTAAAACAGAAAAACAGAGAAATGGGATACTTACAGGTACCACAGGCACAACATCAATACTTAACGTATATAGACTGAGTGGCATAGAAAATAGATATTTAAAGGAAAATTAATGAAGGGATAAATAAAAGAGAATTGACAGAAACTATAATAATTAGGGACTTAATGACTTTCTTTCAGACCTAGATAAATCTAAAAAAGTAAACAAGATATTAAGATTCTGAATAGAATTTTAGAAAAGTTAGGTGATGATAGATAGGTCTGTCATGATTCCTGAATGGGAACAGAAAGGAGTGAAAATGTACATTTCCTAGCTGTTTGTAGCACCTTTACAAAAACTGACCATGTACATAGAAACTTAAAAAAAAAACATGCAACAAAACAGAAATTTAAATATAGGTGAGGAAAGGTAGCACCAGAGAGAAAAAGTGACACCCAAAGTCACATAACTAGATAGTGATAGAGCAGATACTCTGACTACAGGATCAATTCAATTTAAATTCATCTCAATAAACATTTAGAAATTAATAAGTGCAAAGTACAGTGCTAGAAGGGATTTAAAACTAGAAAAGAATCTTAAACATAATTTAGTCTGACTCTCAAATTTTCCAAATGAGAAAACTGAGATTCATTAAGTGACTTGCCCAAGGTCAAAAAGGAAGTAATAGATCAGGGATTCAGATTCTGGTCTTCTGATTCTAAATTCATGTCCACAAATAACTAAGACAGGAGAGAATGACAGAAGTATACAAAAGTACAGGCAAAGTTCTCTGAGAATTTTGAGGAAGAAAAGATTACTTTATTCACTGGAGGGATGAAAAAAGGGTTTCCTTATGGAATTCATACTTGAGTTGAGTTTTGAAGAAAGGTAAAGATTTCTGAGGAAGTCCAGTGAAGACATGGTTATCAGTGGAAGCAAAGGCTTAGAGACCTGAGAAGGCAGAATAAGAACAGGAAAAGAGAGTTTAAGACTATTTCTATTACACTAGGCATAAATTCATAATCTCCCTTCCAAGGGACTTATGTGTAATGGAACTTATTCCTTTCCATAATAAAGTAAAATATTATATAAATACAAATAAGAGAACTTGGGTTCGGGCCCTAGACTCAGAGTCAGAAGAACTGAGTTCAGGTCCCAGGCCTGATCTTTCTTAGTGTTATATAAATCTGTGTGTAAGTCATTTGCCCCTTCCAAGGACCACCTTCTTCATCTGTAAAAAGGGTATGACAATACTTCTGCTTCCTTCCTCACAGAGTTGCTGTGAGGAAGGAGCAAAGTACTTTGTAAACCTTAAAGAACTATAAAAATGTGAGAGATTGACTGTGGTTATTATTGTTATTACTATTACTATCAACATTTTCATCTTGCACTCTGATCACTTTATATCTCCTATGCCTTCACAGACTGGGCATTTGGTTACAAGCACAGGGATCAACAAGCATTACTTGGTTTTCATATGACCAAATATACTGCACAGTTAGTACTGCCCTGGACTTTGCCCAAATACCCAAAGATGAACGTTTTGCTGCTGGATCACACCATCATTACTAATAGTCTATGAAGCAAATCCAGATTGAGCAGATAATAAAACAAGATATATGTCACCAAGAGGAGAGAGCTGTTTTGCAAAGGCAAACACTTGGAAATAGTTTCCTTTTTCTAGTCAGTTCTAGGTCTAAGCACTGAAGCTGAAATGGGACTTCTGGAAGGTTCTTGGACAAACAGAAAATAGAGACATTGCAGAGGCAGGGAAGTGAGAGGAGAAACTCAGCCAAGAGGTAGGTGAGCTGAGTTTGATTCCCAGCTCTGCCACTTAACTAGCTTTTTTTTTTTTTTTGACAATAGTCAAATCCTTTCCTCTTTCTAAGTCTCTGTTTTTTCATACGTAAACTAGAAACAGTAATGCTTGGGTTTCAGATCAGTGGATATAAGCTGTTCTCTCCTTCCTTCCTCTTCCAAACTCCTTGAAAAAATTGTTTATGATTAAAGCCTCCAATAACTTCCTGAAACTGCCTTCTCAAGAGTCAATGATAACCTCCCAATGGTTAATGGTCTTTTTTTAGGTCTTCATTCTCCTTGATATCTCTGAAGCATCTGACACTGTTGAAAATACCTCTTGTTATGTATATTTTTCCTTCCTTTTGATTCTGAGACCACACACTTTACCTCTCTGTTCTTTTTCTGTCTTCTTTCCCCAGTAACCAAATTACAGAGTTCTCTAAAGTTCTTTTCTTGACCCTCTTCTATTTATTCTCTATTCTTTCCTCTTGATGTCCTTCTACTCCCATAGCTTTTACAAACACTTCTATGCAGATAATCTATATTTTTATCCTCTAGTATCTTTTCATGGTTCTAGTTCTGTATTTCAACTGCCTTATGAGTATCAATACCTGTACACCCCATCAACGCCTCATCTTCAATGTATCAAAAAATAAAATTGCTTTTCCCCTGAAACATGCTCTTCCTTCTGATTTTCGTGACCCATGTTTGAAGTCTTGGTGTAAGAGTTGGCTTTTCCCCTTACTTATCCTTTCATATCTAATTAGTTATCAAATCCATTTGATTAACTATGCCCTGATATTGCCATATGCTTATTTTAGTTGAAAATGGCATAGGCTTAATTCTTCTTTCACAATGGGACTAATGTGGAAATATGTTGATTATGATTATACATGTATAGCCTAGATCAGATTGCATGCCCTTTTAGGGAGGAGGGAGGGAAGAGAAGGGAGGAAAATTTAGAACTCAAAAATCTTATAAAAGTAAATGTTTAAAGCAAAAAAAAAATCAATTAATTAGTTTTAAAGATGAGATAAGTCTTGGGCATTCATTCTGGGGGGATGAAACAGAAGCTTCATTCTTGATGAGCTCCTTAAGTTGACTCAGTGTGGAAACAGAAAGTATGATTAGATTTATTGACAAGGCATGAGACAGGGGACTAAAGAGAACTGACAAAAAATCACAAAGAACAAAAGAGAGACTTTGAATGAAAGGAGATGCTTGGCAGGAGGCTGAAGAAGAGGAAAGAATCAGAGACTGGAAACAGCATGCCAGAAAGCTTTGGTTGTGCACTTAATAAGTTCAAGTCACCAATTCCAGACAAACAACATCCCAGGATGTCATTACATCCCAAGCTGACGTAACTGGTGAGCTGTTGGCAATGACCTTTGAAAACTGAGGAGAACAAGAAAAGTGTCACAAAACTGGAGATGGGCAAATATTCTAATTCTTAAAAGATGTCAAAAACTAGAAGCTATAAACTCTAGACTGGTAGGTAAGCTTGGCTGTTTTCTGGCAGAATGTGAGTTTAGTTTGTGAGCATTTACAAATGAAAGTAATGAATGCCAAGAGCCAGCTTGGCTTTTTCAGGAACAGGTCATGTCAGTCTAGTTTCCTTTCCATTTCTGACAGGGTTACTAGACTGGCAGCTTAAAATAATTGTAGACAAAGCATACCTGAATTGAACAAGGCATGTGACAGCCATGTTTTCTTGCTCCTTGTGGATAAGATATGGGTTAGATAGCAGTATAGTTAAACACTTTTTATTTCCTTGGATGAGGAGAAATACAGGTGCTCATGAGGACACTTTTAGTTCCTTACCCTTGTTAACTTGATTCATTAGGAGAAAGAAAATTTATGTCTTTTTAAAAAATCCTGAAGAATTTTTATACTTTGTGAAGCAATGTGGGGTGCTGGGAAGAGATTGAATGTTAAGTTTCCAGAACTGATTCTGAGATTTACAGTCATCTAACCTTGAGAATGTCACTTGGGTATAAGGAAAATTACTCAGGCAGTATATGAAGGATGTACTTGAGAGGGGAGAGACTGATAAAGCTAGAGAGCAAGTACTGCTCCTTTATATCCTCCAAAGTACCTAGCACAAAACTGCAACTTAGTAAAGTCCTGACCAGTAGAAAATCAATAGCTGCCTTCTGCACATCTCCACCCAGAAATCCCACAGGTATCTCAAGTAGGTTACGTTTTAAGTCTCTGCAGGCTTCTATATGTCCCAAATGAATCTCATCATGTTTTCCCTTCAAACTCATTTATCTGACAAACTTCCCTCTGTTGAATCAATTAAACAATCATGTTTCCAAATACACTGGTTTTCAACCTTGGAGTCATCCTTTTCCATAGCTCTCAAAAAAATTCAGGTGCCAAGTCTTGTCAATTCTATCTCCACAAAATCTTTGTGTCTTCTGTATTCCTTCTCTCCTCTCACAAAGCTTCTTCTCTAAAAAAGCCCTCATCACTTCTCACCTGAATTATCATAATAGTTTCCTAACTGCTTTCCCCATTTGCAACCTTCCTCCTTTCCACTTCATTCTCTACATATCTGCCAAACTGATATTTCTTTTTTTTAATTAATTAACTTATTTCTAGTTTTCAACACTGATTTCCACAAGATTTTGAGTTGCAAATTTTCTCCCCATCTCTCCGCTCCCCCACCCCAAGGCACTGTACATTCTGATTATCCCTTCCCCCAATCTGCCCTCCCTTCTACCATAGCCCTCTCTTCCCTTGTTCCCATCTTCTCTCTTGTCCTATAGGGCAAGATAAATTTCTATACCATTTTACCTGTATTTCTTATTACCCAGTGGCATGCAAAAACAATTCTCAACATTCGTTCCTAGAAATTTGAGTTTCAATTTCTCTTCTTTCTTCCCTACCCAACCATCCCCACTGAGAAGGTAAGCAGTCCAATACAGGCCATACATGTGTAGTCATGCAAAAGATTTCCATATTAGTCATGTTGTGAAAGACTAACTATATTTTCCTCCATCCTATCCTGCCCCCCATTTATTCTGTTCTCTCTTTTGACTTTGTCCCTTCCCAAGTGTTTACTTCTAATGACTCCCTCCTCCCATTTGCCCTCCCTATCATCCCCCCACACCCCACTTATCCCCTTCTCCCCTACTTTCCTGTAGTGTATAATAGATTTTCATACCAAATTGAGTGTGCATGTTATTCCCTCCTTAAGCCAAATGTGATGAAAGTAAGATTCACTTTTTTCCTCCATTGAAAAAGCTTTTTCTTGCCTCTTTTATGAGAGATAATTTGCCTCATTCCATTTCTCCATTTCTCCTCCCAATATATTCCTCTCTCACCCCTTAATTTTATTTTTTTAGATATCATCCCTTCCTGTTCAACTCACCCTGTGTCCTCTGCCTATAGGTATATAATCCCTCCAAATATCCAAATACTGAGAAAAGTCTCAAGAGTTCCAAATATTATCTTTCCATGTAGGAATGTAAACAGTTCAACCTTAGGAAGTCCCTTAAGATTTCTCTTTCCTGCTTACCTTTTCATGCTTCTCTTGATTCTTGAGTTTGAAAGTCAAATTTTCTATTCAGCTCTAGTCTTTTCATCAAAAATACTTAAAAGTCTTCTATTTCATTGAATGATCATTTTTTCCCCTGAAGTATTATATTCAGTTTTGCTGGGTAGGTGACTCTTTGTTTTAATCCCAGTTTCCTTTGACTTATGGAATATTATATTCCAAGTCCTTCCATCTCTTAACGTAGAAGTTGCTAGATCTTGTGTTATCCTGATTGTGTTTCCACAATACCTGAATTGCTTCTTTTTGGCTGCTTGCAATATTTTCTCCTTGACCTGAGAACTCTGGAATTTGGCTACCATATTTGTAGGAATTTTTCTTTTCAGATATCTTTCAGGAGATGATCAGTGGATTCTTTCAATATTTATTTTATCCTCTTGTTCTAGAATATCAGGGACAGCTTTCCTTGATAATTTCATGAAAGATGATGGTCTAGGTCCTTTTTTTGATCATGGCTTTCAAGTAGTTCCATAATTTTAAAATTTCTTCTCCTGGATCTATTTTTCCAGGTCAGTTGTTTTTCCAGTGAGATATTTCACACTATCTTCTATTTTTTCATTCTTTTGGTTTTGTTTTGTAATTTCTTGGTTTCTCATAAAGTCACTGGCTTCCATCTGCTCCATTCTAATTTTTAAAGAACTATTTTCTTCAGTGAGCTTTTGAATCTCCTTTTCTATTTGGCTAATTCTGCTTTTTAGAGCATTCTTTTCCTCATTGGCTTTTTGGACCTCTTTTGTCATTTGGGTTAGTCTATTTTAAAGGTATTATTTTCTTCAGCATTTTTTTGGGTGTCCCTTAGCAAGCTGTTGACTTGCTTTTCATGATTTTCTTGCATTGCTCTCATTTCTCTTCCCAATTTTTCCTCCACCTCTCTTACTTGATTTTCAAAATCCTTTTTGAGTTCTTCCATGGTCTGAGACCATTGCATATTTTTTGGAGGTTTTGGATGTAGAAACCTTGAATTTTATGTCTTCTCCTGATGGTATGCATTGTTCTTCCTCATCCAAAAGGAAGTAACCTTCTGTAGTCTTACTTTTTCCCCTTTTTTGGGCATTTTCCCAACCAGTTACTTGACTTTTGAGTCCTTTGTCAAGTGGAGGGTATATCCTAAGGACCTGTAAGTTCTCAGTTCCTCCAAGGTGGTACAAAATCAAGGGAGAGGAGTTTACTTCTCTTCAGGTTTGCACTCTGGTCTGGGAGCAACCACAAGCTTTTCTGTCCAGGATCTGAGAGGAGGGTTCCCTCTCCATAGCTGCCTCCAGCTCCACTAAGCCAATGCTCCTCCTCACCTCAAGATCGGCATTCCAAACTGAGACCCAGATCAGCTGCTTGATTCCCCCAGGGTCTTTAGGCTGAGGGCTCAAAAAAGGGACTCTGTTGCAGTAACTTCCACAGCCTTGGGGGCAGGGTTAGGGCTGGATCCTGCTCCCTTCTCACCCAGATGAAAGAGCTTTTTCACTGACCTTTGAATCTGTCTTTGGCATTTGAGGGTTGAGTAATCTGGGAACCACAGCTGCTACCCATGATTCCTTGCCTGAAGCCTGCTCCAGTCCTGTCCCTGCAGTGTGACGAGACCAAGGTTGGGCTATGCTCGGTTACAAGGTGGTGTAGTAGACCTTTCCTGTCAGTCTTCCAGGCTGTCCTGGCCTAGAAATCTCTTTCACTCTGTTGTTTTGTGGTTTCTGCTGCTCTAGAATTTGTTTAGAGCCATTTTTTATAGGTGTTTTATGGGCTATGGAGGTAGAGCTATAGTAGGTCTGTTCTTCTATTCCACCATTTATGGGCTATGGAGGTAGAGCTATAGTAGGTCTGTTCTTCTATTCCACCATTTGGGGGCTTCACCCCCAAACTGATATTTCTAAAACACAGATCTGGTCATATCATCCATGACTCAAAAACATCTTCAATGACATTGTTGCCTTTAGGTTAAAATCTAAATTCTTTGTCTGGACTTTAAAACCCTTCACAATATTGCTTCTCTGTTTTTCCACTCATTTCAAATTACTCCCCTTTATACATTCTGATCCAGTCAAACTGTCCCACCATCTGTTTTCCATGTACATGACATTCTGTCTCCTGCCTCTGAGGACTTTTCATAAATACTTCCTCCATCCCAAAGTCTGAAATTCACTCCCTCCTCACACCCATATCACAGAATCCCAAGCTTCCTTAAAAAAACTACATTTCAGTGATCACTTCCTACACAATCCCCCTGGGAATTTTGATTCCCTTGGGAATTAGCATGCTTTCCCTCTGGAAATTTTTTGTTATTATTTTGCCTGTAGTTTGAATTTACTCACTGTCCACAGATAATATTCCCCTTGTGGTAGAATGTAAGCTTTTTGCCAGCAGGAATGATTTAATTTTTGTCTCCATGTCTCCAGTTGAGCCAGAACAATGCCTTGTATATAGTAAGTACTTAATATGTGTGTTGAGTTGAAATCGTTGAAAATTACTGTAAGGACAGGGATGACCAAGAGAGAAGACACACTAAGTTGATCTGGGTGGGTGGGGGAGACAGACAAACAGAGACAGAAAGATAGAGAGACACAGAGAGATGGAGAGAGGAAGAGAGACAGACGGAGAGACACACACACAGAGACATACAGAGAGAGACAGAGAGAGGGAGATGGAGGGAGGGAGGGAAGGAGGGAGGAAGGAAGAGAGAAAGAGAGAGAGAGAGAGAGAGAGAGAGAGAGAGAGCGCAAAGTAAAAGAACCAAGAACAGACCATCATACCATTGCAACCAAGCCTTCTTCTATTCTAACATGACTGAACCCATCACCCATCCTGGCCAGTCCTGATTGCACAAGAGTAGATCTAATGGAAAATCTATGGCTTTGATATAATGATGTTCTTGTAACTCTTTTCAATTTGGTGCTATCTCCCCACAAACCTCATCTAAAAGTGGCCTTTCTTTACTCAAGGCAGGCTGGCTACCTCTTCACTGTCTTATGGTATGGTGAGGAAAAGTCGAGTTAGGAGTTAGAGGATTTGGGTTTGAACTTTGCTCAGCTGCTTTATTTCTTGAACAAGTAATTCCACTACTCTGTACTGCTGTTTTCTTATCTTTAAAATGAGGAGTCTGGATTAAATGTTCTCTAAGTTCTCTTACTACTTTCCCTTTTTGTTCTATCATTCCATTACATTCTAAGTGCTGTTGAATGATCTCGTTGTATGTCTATGAAACCTGGACAGCATACTAGCGCAATGCCAGGAAACCGAATTGTTTCCAGTTGAATTGTTTTAGAAAGATTCTGAAAATCAGCTGGCAAGATAAGGTACCTGTGTCTGGTACTTTCTCAAGTTGAAATTGTCAAGTATTCAAGCTCTACTGCAGAGAGTGTAACTCCAATGGGCTGGCCATGTTGTTCAAATGTCAAATGTACCTTTGCCTAAAAGACTATTTTATAAAGAACTCAAGAATTCAGCTGTTACATGGAAGTCTGAATTGATACAAGGACACTCTCAAGGTCTCTCTAAAAAACTCTGCAATTGATTGTGAGACGTAGGAGACACTGGCACAGGACCATCCAGCATGGAATGCTCACATCAAAGAAGGTGCTGTGCTCTGTGAGCAAAGCAGAATTGTTGTAGCTCAAAAAGAAATGTGAGATCTGCAGATTTAGAGCTATCTCCACAATTTTTCATATGGACTATTTGTGTCCTACCTGTGTGTGGTAGAGCATTCCAGGCTCATATTGATCTGATCAGCCACAATCAGACACAGTATATCTTGACCCCAACATAGTGATATAATTGGGAATGAAGGATAACAACCATGATATCTGATATGTAACCTAATATTAAAGTGTCAAACACACTGGGGCACAACTTTTTCATGGGGCCAAACCAGATTATAATGTACTTGGAAAATAACAAAATAAATAAAAATGTAACAGAACATGGATAATGTTACTATATGATTTTCTAAGTCAATATACTGCCCATAGGGATCTTTATGTCTGGTTTCATGGCCTGTTTCTTTTCAAGTTTGTCACCATTGATCTAATACATTCCACTTCTAAAGCTCTTTAAACTTCTCAAGAGCATTCTCTTCCCCACAGCACCATGACGTAGTTAATACAAGGATTAGAATATCTGATTTACAGGTGAAGAAACTGAGACTCAAAATGTTGAAGTAAGTTGCCCAGAGTCACAGGGATGATATATTGTAGAGCTGAGATTTGAACTCAAGTTTCCTGACTTGAAGGTTTATGTCATTTGCATTATATTCTGTCACCTCTACCATTTCAGGATTCAAACTATGTACAAACAGGTACACAGTAGGGTTACACAGTTCCTCTTTGTCTATTTCAGAGATAAGCCTCTCTAGGGATTTCCTTGGCACTGGATTCATTCTGTCCTTTGAACTCATCCATTCTAAGTACAGCTTATTCTCTCTCCTGGCTCCTTGAAAAGCCTGATTCCTCTTATTAGTTCAGTTCTACTTAAGATAACCAAGTCTCTCTCTAGAGTGTTCCACCCCTGGTCCCACCATCCCTGAGGAAGGCATGAGTTTTTCATTTACTTTCTTCCAGGTTTTACCTTACCTTCAAGTTCTCTCTGGATTATATTCACAGCTCCATCTGATACTGTCCTCCTGCCTCCAACGAATTTCCTTGAGCTTGTTCTCATCTGGATTCCATCCTTTAAAAGAAGTCTCAACTTCCACACTGGCCTCCCCTAGCTCCTGGCCCAAACTCACCCATATCTGGTTTCTCTCCCTTTTTTCCTGACTCATCCCTTCCGTTTCCACTGAGGTACACCTTGTCTTTCATTTATTCTATTTCCTGTTCTTTCATCTCTGGGCTGATGATTCAATCATTGCAGATTCATATTCATACACACACATTTGTAGCTAGGATCAGGACATAAGGAAGGCCTTTCCTGTGATCCAGGATGCATAAATAACCAGATTGTGAACTCCCTGAGGGCAGGCTGCCTGTCAGCTACTCTCCTTTCCTCACAGCAGAGCCAGGCAGAGACTAGGTATGGGGGAGGGGATTCAGTACAGGTTTATGGATAGACAGATAGGAAGGTTCTTCCTATACTGTGCCCCTAATTTTCTTAGTGACACAAAAATGTACCCATTTTCTTTTACAGAAATATATACTGTCCCTCAGGTTAGAGTCTGTGGACATAGTTTATTGGATGTTGACATTGTCGAGGCATCATCTTGAATTCTGAATTAACTAGAGTTCTCTTTTCTCCTTCTCATGTCGCTCTCCTGGTTGCTGCTGCCATCATGGAAGTTGGCGAGTTGAACTGTGGGAATATTAAGGCAGCAGCTGCTATCAATAGATCTGATGAAGGCTCTAACCAAGGAGTTCTTAGCTGGGGGTTCACAAACCCCCAAGGGAGCTATGGATAAATTTCAGGGGAGCCCATGAACTTGGAAGGGAAAAGTGATATCATTATTTTCACTAATCTCTAATTGAAATTGAGCATCTCCTTCAATTGCTTAAATACATGATTCTGAGAATGGTCCCCAGGTTTCAAGAGACTGTCAAAGGAGCCTATAAGATGGAAAGAGGTTACATTAACTTGTCTACTACCTGAAGACTGCCTGTGGACAGCCTCTAGAAGCTGGGAGAGCCCAGGTATCTGGGCTATAGTTATTAAACTGGCTGTTCTTCAACTGTAGCTACAAAGCTGATTGTGCCAAAGTGAGACTAAGAGAGTCAGATAAAAGTTCTTTATGTCAAAGCAGTATTGCTCTGAGGTGGATGTTTGGTTTTGGGGTATATGCCTATAATGGGGTTCCCTTGGGTGGTATGCTTCACTAGGATAGTCTTGTGCATTTGGGTGTCTCAAGTCTCCATTATACAAAAAGGGGTGGACAATATAACAGCTACATGGTTGAAAACATCTTAGCCTTTGTCTCTAGGTTCTCAAGCATGCTGGCATGAGAGAGCCTAGAGAGAACCTTTGCAGTCACTGGATGCGGAAGCCTTGCCTTAGGTACTCTCTTCAGTTCCAGGGGAACAGAGATCATCTTTGTTTGGTGCATGATAGCTATGCTTCCCTTTCTATTCATAGCCTATATAAATGGATTTCTCCAGCTGCCTGTGATCACATGAGGGTAACTGCCTGACACTGTAAAGATCATAGGATAGCCCTTAGTCTATTTCATTCTTTGAATATCTGCTATAATAATCTAATGGACTGACTGGTCTCCCCAGATTACTCCCCTGCTCATCAACCTTTAGTGATTCTCTGTTCCCTAAAGTAATGCTTCCCAACCTTTTAAACATCAACAGACAACTTTCACTCTTTTAGTTGCATGATTAAAACCTATTGACTTAAAAAACAAAAGTTGACAAAAAAGTACTATTCTTTTTGTTTTGTATTATTATTATTATATATAATACATATTATATATAATATAAGGATTCAGTAACATTTTTAATGGACTTGCATTTTGTTAATCACAATAGCCTTGGACATACTCAACATCTCCCCTCATCTCCCCTCTGATTGGTGTGCTTTACCAGAGGGTAAAGCACAGAAGACCATCCAAAGCTTTCCTTTATAGAGGTCAGAATCAGATGCCCTCTCAACACCTACTCCCTGGTGCTCCCTTCACCCTCTGCCTTCCAGCTTGCTTTGGTGGGTTGCCTTCTTCCCTCATTTGACTGTAAGCTCCTTGAGGGGAGGAATTGCCATTTTCTTATTTGTACCTTCAGGAGTTTAGTGCAGGGCCTGGAGCACAGCAGATGTTTAATAAATATTTATTGAATTGAAACTGAATTGATTCTATGGTCAAAGGTTAGTAATCACTAACAAAACATGCACTCCTTGGCCTGGCATTTAAAAACTGCTACAATCTGAATCCAGCCTACTTTTCCTTTCCTATTTCATGTACTTTTACTTTTAACACGAATCTGGCTTACTCCTCTACTCCAGGCCTTACCCTACCTGTCCCACCTCTGTTCATTCATATAGGCTTTTTCCCATGTCTGCAGTACCCTCTCTCCACATCCTTAACTACTGAACTCCTTCTCTTCCTTTAAGAGCCAATTCAGGTACTACCTCTTCCATGAAACCTCTGATTCAACTCCCAGAACCCTAGCTGAAAGCTAGTCCATTCTTCATACAATATTAAAGCTCTCTGAACTTAAAATGAAAAGATCTAGATTTGTGTCTTAGCCCTGATGTTCACTATCAGTATGACTTAAGAGTCGTTTCACCTTGTCCTCCTCAGCTGTTATTCTAGGATTCTGATTTTGAGTTGGTGATTCTCAAAGGAGTGGCTGGTCCTCTGCTTTACCCATATCCTCTATATCTGGGCACATTCTTTATTGCAATCCTCCTCCTCCTTCAGATCATAAGCACCAGGAGTTCAGGGACTCTGTCAATTTTCATCTTTGTAGACTGGCTTCCATCAGTCAAAAGTGGATAACATTTCTATGGCACTCTGGGATTTACAGAATGCTTTCCTCACAATAAGTCCCTTTCATTCATTCCTTCACTCAATAAACATTTATTAAGCATCTACTATGTACTAAACTTAGGGGATACAGAAAGAGGTAAAAGAAAATTCCTACTCTCAAGGAGCTTACAATCTAATGAATAGAAAGCATCCACAAAATTATTCTGATTTTTATGCCTGAAAAAACTGAGGCCCTGGAAGGCAGCAGGGACTTGGCCAAGTATATCTAGTCAGTCTCAGGCTGAACTTGAACTCAGGTTGCTCCAAGTCTAGCCTGCTGCTTCTCAACAAGATACAAAGGTGGTAGAAAAGAAATGCTGAATGCATAATACAAAATGATAAGAGAGTTAAAAATGAGAGAGCATTTTGCCCTCAGTTTCCTCATCTGTAAAATGAAGGTGTTGTGCTACATGACTTTTGAGGTCTATTGCATTTCTTAACTTATAAAACTTCCATCTTGGGAATGGAGGGTGCTTTAATAACATCTCCCAAGAAAATACTGAAGAAATATTGACAAATACTTGCTTACCAACTGTCCTTTTTCTCAACACCAAGTTGATCACAACTCCTTATTTCCAAATTTTCTTATTTCTGTCTCATTTTCACTTTTCATTTCATGGTTATAATACGAACATCTTATTTAGGGGCAGAATCATGATGTCCTTAATGGTAACCAAAAAACATGTATGTTCAAGAGAGGGTTGAGTCCTGGACATGTGACTGTAGGCAGGTGATTTAATTGTTCTAGGCCTCAGTTTTCTCATTTGTTCAATGGATACTTGCACTCATTTCCTCAAAGAACTGTTGCGATGAAAGTGCTCTGTAAATCTTGAAGAAATGGGAGTTGTTATGATGACTTCACTTGAAATGGTCTGATCCAACTCTCCTACAGCCTTTAGTCCTATGACTGCAGCTAATGTTTGGTCTTGGGGGGATAGTTTTATTTATTTCTGACTCACATTCACACATGTTTCTTTGACTTTCAGTTGTAAATTGTATAGAGACAGGACTCTGAGAAGTACCTGGCATGAAATTGTTGTGGAATGTTCATTAAATATCACTGCCAGACCTCAGGAAGCCAACAGCTTGGATCCCACAGCATGTGACCAGCCTGTTGCTCTTTGGATCTGTGGATCCAAACTGGTTTAATTCCAAATCCATTTTTTCTCATACTTTGTAATTTAAGTTAATGAGGTTTTACCGTCACTCAAATATTGCTTAAAAACAAAACAAATATTTTTCACCCTTGGGTCTCAGAATAAAGAGAGAATAAGAGGCAGTGTGGTTTTGTGAAAAGAAAGCTGGGCTAAGAAGAAGGAAAATTGGATTCCAGTCCTGGCTTTGACATTCACCAGCTATATGACTACAAAAAGGTCATTTTATTTCTCTGAGTTTCAGTTTCCTCATCCATAAAATGAGAATAACATTTGTACTGCCTCCCTCAGATGGGAAGAAGGAAAATGCTTTGCAAATTGTAGAACATTCTATCAATATAATTCATCATTACCAGTTGTATGTTTTCTGTGTTCCCCAAAGTTGTACTCTAATGCCTCATGGTAGCATGGAGAGTGCATACTCTGGTAGGTCCTATCATGTTGGAAAAGTTTCTAGTAGGGTTCCCAAAACAGAATGGGGCAGCTTTTAATGGAACAAAGAAAAATAAGAAATGGACTCCAGTTCTCTATTTATCTTTGTTCCTGCCCCCAAACACTGCACAATGATGGTGACAAAGAGTGGTAGAAAGGGAGGGAGAAGGAAGGAGAAGAGTCCTACAGTTTTTCGACTGTTTATAAACTTTAACTGAGCTGCTAGTACTCAGTCCAATGTACCGAATGACCAATGTATTGAAGGAAATAATTTATATTAATCTTCACATTTTTTCTGTAAATAAAACCAGAAAACAGAAGAAAGCTGTGGCTAAATGGAAGGATGGTTCATACACTCCTCCTTGGAGGAACAAATGAAATTGTTGGGGTAATTGGTTGTATCATGCTTCCAAAGGAAAATAGTTTTATGAGATATCTGGTCATCTTGTATCGCTTTCCATCTGTTAATTATTTCCTAATTATCCTGTATATAACTTGCTTTGTATATAGTTCTCTGCATGTTGTCTCCGCTGTTAGGTTGTAAGCTCCTTGAGGGCAGGGATTGTCTTATGTCTCTTTTTGTATCCCCAACATTTAGCTGAGCACATAGTGCTTGGCACATGGCAGGCACTTAATAAATGTTTATTGATTGAATGATTAATTGTGCTAGGTATTTTCAAAGAGCACACTTTGAAAATAAATGAAGCTTATGCACCTGCACTTGTTACAAAGGATGAAGAAGTAGAAAAATTATCTAAAGAACTCAATGAGAACTTCAAAATTAAAACAACATATATTTTCAAAGTCAGTGACTTCAAGGCAAAGATAAAGATGGTGAGAACTAAATTGGAAACTATATAGGAATAAAGAAGGCAATAACTTGTAGTCTGTGTAGAAGTCTTTGACCTACATATCTTGAAACCTTTCTTTGAGAAAATAATTAGAAAGGTGAGAGAGAAAATTAGAGAAAAGGGTGTGAGCAAGAACTAGAGAGCAAGATGGCAAGAAAGTGAGGCAGAGAGAGAAACAGAGACAGAGAGAAAGATAAAGACAGAGACAGAGACACTCACAGAGAGATACACAGAGAGAGACAGAGAAAAACACAGAGAAAGACAGAGACAGAGAGAGAGAGAAGGAGAAAGAGAGAGAGAGACAGAGAGAGAGACAGAGAGAGAGAGAGAGAGAGAGAGAGAGAGAGAGAGAGAGAGAGAGAGAGAGACAGCAACAGAGTGCATTTCTTAAGTGTTTCCTATGTTCCAAGAGCATTAGTGCTGGGGATACATATAGACAAGGAAGACAATCCCTGCCCCCTGCAAGGACCTTACATTCTGATGGAGGAAGACAATGGATAAAGGGGAGCTGAAAAGAAGGAACTGGGAAGGACATACAATGCAAAGTGAAATGGAGATCCAGGCAAGATAAGATGAGATATTATCTCCCATTATCCATAGCAACTATTGAATAATATCAGAAACAATGAAATTGATTATATTTTAATAGACAGGAAATGACTAGTTACACATATATAGGTCATTTCTGAATCAGCTATCTTATGTACAATTGGATCTATGACTTATTAGAGCAAAAAATAACATTATGCAAATCTAAAAAGAGAGAATAAAAATGAAAAAAAGATATGACATACGACGAAAACAACCACAACCTTATCTACTGAAAAATGGGATATGTATAGAAAAAAGACTATAATATGCAGTTTAATTAATATAAGTTCACTGTCATACCAAGGAGACAAAATAATAACAAACCCTTGACACTTGCTCAATGAAGAGATATTGAAGCCAACAACAACACTGGTTTAGAGTATGAATTTGTTTGTAAGATCTTGTTATATAGAAATATAAAACATCTGTTATTATACAATAATTATTAGAGTGACATCTAAAGAGACAGAGCTGGAATAGCAGAGCTGGATTTAGAATCCAGGTCTTCTGACTTCAATCTCTGTAATTCCACTACCACATTTCACTCTAATATTCAGAATATAGGTAGAGTACAAATTTCTGAAGTGATCTGGAGATTTTACACCTTCGTTGAGATGGACTGGATTCACAAGTAGAGAAACTGCCAAAAGTCCTTTAAGTGAGAGTACCTTTGAGAGTTGGCTTCCTAGGTCTAAGTGACAGTATACTCCTGCTGTCTAGTCCCACTGTCTTGTGCTTCAAAGCATAAAGTTATCCCTGGGGAGATAGGATTGAGTCTTTGGAGAAAAACAGAAATGCCAACCTCACTTTCTGGGTTATAAGATCACTAATTTAGAGTTGGAAGGGACCTTAGAAATCCTGAAGCCTAGCTTCCCATTTAATGGATGAGGCATTGAAGCTCAGAGGGACAGTAAGTAACAGAGATAGGATTTGAACCAGGTCCTCTGACTTCAAATCCAGTGCACTTTATAGAATTCAGAGAGATCCATGGTTTATTAGCCCTGGGAAGCAAATTTACACAATGCTCAGAGAGTAACAACTGAAGTGCAATTCTATATTCCAGCTTTAACTCAAACCATATTACAACTTTGGTTTGGTTTTATATGAGAACTTAGTGTTTCACATGACTCTGATGAAGGATGGATGTGTTGACTTGAAGGTATCTCAGCCTCTGCATGCTCTGGACATGTCACAGGTGGGTTAATCTCCTATAGGTCATACACATCTTTGACTCGCCTCTTATCCACTAGATTACCACTCATTTTCACAGAGAGGCATAGTTGGTGTATTGAAGAGATATCAATGGGAAGTGCTGGGCTGACAGGCCACTTTGAGGTTACAAGCTGTCTCCTTCACTCCTTGGTCCCACAAACCCCTCTAGAATTAACCCCTGGCCAGGGACATTGGCGTAAACAGTGATCTCCAAACATTTTCAATTATGCCACCATCAATAAAAGATTTTTGAACATATAACCTTAAAGTATGAATAATTATTTATTTATAAATAATATATAGCTACTACTGTGATACTGTCCATCCCAAAACAAAATAATGAGAGAGGGAGAGAGGGCAAAACTCTTATTCATTGGTCATTGCCCTCCAATGCCACCACAAAGCCCTCCGTACAAGATATACTGGGAATAATGTGAAGATTTTCCCAATGGCAGCTGCTATTCTGGGAGCCCAGGTGGTTATTGGGTTACAAACTGTTCTGAGTGGTCAATGAGAAGGCAGAAAGTGGATGGTTAGGAGAGTGGGAGAGTGTTGAGAAACATTGGGTGAAGAACATTAGGTACAGCTGTAAGGAAGACAAGCACCCAACTGACTGTTGCAGGTAGGGTAGAGTTAGAGCTATGATCCCACCTTTGGGTTGGTTGGTCACACACTTCCTGGGGAAAAATCTCGGTCCCTACTTTAAAAAGTACTGACCTAAAGAACAGAATATTTAATACTCCAAGTTTATCAGATAAGAACTTAGAAAAAGAAATAGGTTCTCTGGCTGGGTCCTCTCCCTTATCATGAGAGAATAAGAAAGTTGAAGATACAAGAAACCCTAATAAAATTCAGCTCTCAAGATCCAGCTTGTTCTGAGTTTTTTGAAATGCAGCATCATCACAGATGCAATAGTCCTAAATAATGGAACTCTCACTTCAGAAATTAAGACTAGCAGGACCACCAGCCACATAGAGGACAGGCTTCCTGGGGAAAGGAGAAAAGGGTGCTCAGATCTGTTCAATTCTGATGAAAGCCAGAGTCATCCAGGAAATACAATTAAAAAATTAACACACTTTGGAAAACGTTGAGAATCCAAAAAGATCTCAATAGGCTAAGCCAAATCAATTAAGATGAAAGTTATCATAGTGTTTAAAGCCAAAAGGGGACTTAGAGATGACCTAGTTCAACTTCTTCATTTCACAGATGAGGAGACTGTGTTAACTGACAGGAGGTGACTTGCTCAAAGTCACGCAGAAAGTAATAACAGAGACAGAATGAAAAGCCACAACCTCTGCTCCAAATCACCTCCTTTTTTTCAGGATGTAGAATCTCAGAACTAAAAAGGAATCAGAGAAGAACTGTAAGCAGAGCAGGGTAAATGGGACCTTTACCAGGAGGCTGTAATTGAAAGGAGGCTGAAAGCACTTCTATTTCTTTATCAAGTAGAAATAACTTACGGATAGGATGGAGAATTGATACCTAGCAAACGTTCTTCCTTCTTTCTGGTGATCCTATAGCTCACCACTCCTATACTCTATATTTCTTTGCCAGCCCTGTGCATGGCCATTGCATCTATGGTATGACTATCCCAATCCTTCTCGCGGGTCCTGGGCCACCATTCTTTACAATTCCATTATTGGTATGCCATTCTTTCAGGGCCCAGTGGCCCATCTACTACTAGCACATTCTTGCCACTTCCTGAGTCAAGAGAAATTATGCCACCCCACCTTCAACCCACTATCTCCATCTCTTCCCACCTTATTCTTTAACTTCCTATTCATTGAGTAATGGTGAGACCAGTCTCCTTGGGGAATGGGTCATCCCTCCTCTAGTAAAACTGTACCTAAGGTAGACAATGCTCATTGTACCCCAATTATGTCATACTGTCAGGTCTATGGACCTGACTCAGAATACCTTCCCTGGAGAGCAAGGTGCACAGGTCAGAGACTATCTTGGTTGGCTACTCACCTGACATCTTGGAACACCAAACAACAGCTCGACCAAAGAGTCGAGCATGGGCTGACTTCACACAAAAGCTACCCCTGACTCAATGAAGGTGAAGACTGGTACCATTTAACTGAGATGCGATTCTGTAACTTTCCTACACTATGTGTGAGTTCCTTCCCAGCCCAAAAGCTGCCTTGAAACAACAACTTGGGGTCCCTCTCTCCCAGTCACTAAGCAATGTTCCAGAGTCTTTTGCCCAATGGGGACTCATGTCCCAAGGTCTGAGGTCTCTTTCTTCCCACAGGCTTTTGTCTTAAAAAGCTGTTCTGAGGGTACCTTTCCTGCTTGCAGAGTTAAAGCTCTGCCTCATTCCATACTGTTCCTGACTATAACTGTTCTCTATAACATGCCCTTCAAACCATCACATTGCTTGAACACTCTGGAGTTGGGGGATGGGGGAAAGAGACCCATCCACTCCCAAGGCAGCTTTAAATGTTAGCTTTAAATGTTGACATTTTTCCCCTTAAATCAAGATTAAATTTGCTTCTCTGCAACTTCCACTTACTGGTCCAAGTTCTTTCAGTTAGGGCCAAGAATGATCTAACATGTCAAACTTTCAGATCCTTGAAGACGGCTCCCTAAGCCTTTTCTTCTCCACGCTAAACATCCATGTTTCCTTCAACCAATCCTCACATAAAAGAGCCAGAGACATTTGCCACCATGGTCACCCTCCTCTTGACAATTTATCAATGCTCTTCTATCTAATACCAGTGAAATTCTATCACTATGTCTCATTTTAAATGCAAAGTTCAGCACTTGGATTAAAAAAATAAATTGCACAAGTACAGGAAGGATGAGAAACAACTAGACAAACTATTCATGTGGAAAAGAACAAGAAATTTTTAATGGATTACCAGATGACTATGAGTCAGTATAGTGTCATGGTAGCCAACAAAGCCAATGTCATTTTGAGCTGTACAAATAGAGGCACAGTGTTCAGAAAATGAAGCTGCTAATGACACTATGTGGAGTACTGCATTCAGTTTTGAGTGTCCCCTTTTAGGAAGAGAGTAGATAAGCTACACTGGGTCAGTAGCAGGATGATCATCATGATAAGGTTGGACCAATGGCTGCTAATAGCTTTTTGGAGCAAGATACTGAGAAACTTACTTTAATAACAACAAAATGTTGGATAACAGAAAAGGAAAATGTCATATAGTATGTAAACTGCTTCCTGGAAAGCTTCCTTTGACGTTTAGAACTAATCAGTCCCAAATGTGAGTCAGAAACAGGTGACTCGGAACAGCTTTTTGCCAGCTAGATGACCAGTGGAAATAAAATGTATCTTCTGCACTGCAAAATAAGCATGTGTCGCCATGGAGCTCCCCACGTGAATCTGTTGCTGAAGTTCTATTACTATAAGTACACAGATCCTGACCATGCCAGATTGAAAGCCACAGAAGGTCTATCCCATCTAGGAGGAAGAATGGTACTTCAGTGGATCTGTGATATTACTAATGTGAGTACGTCCTTTCACCAGTGCACATTGCAACCCCTCCATGCCCTCTCGTCCTATGTGCTTTTCTTGTCTGTGTTTTTCCAAAAATCCTCAATAAAGGATAAGCTGAGGGCAGCCAAATGGCATAGTGGACATAGCACCTAGCCTGAAGACAGGAAGATTCTTCTTCCTGAGTTCAAATTCAACCTCAGACACTTAACTGTGTGACCCTTGGCAAGTCACTTTAACCCTGCTTGTCTAAGTTTCCTGATCTGTAAAATTAACTGGAGATGAAAATAGCAAACCATTCCAGTATCTCTGCCAAGAAAACTCCAAATGGGGTCATGGGCAGTCAGTCACAACTGAAACTTCTAAACGAGGGGTGGGGAACCTGTAGCCTCAGGGCCACATGTGACCCTTGTAGGTCTGCAAGTATGACTCTTTGATTGAATTCAAACTTCACAGAACAGATTCCCTTAATAAAAGGATTTGTTCCGTAAAACTTGGACTTAGTCAAAAAGCTGCACTCGACGACCTAGAGGGTCACATGTGGAACTCGAGGCTGTGGATTCCCTACCCCTGATCTGAACAACAACAAAGGATCCTTCCAATCCAACCAAAATGCTGGAGGTCGTTCTCTGTTTTTTGTTTTTGCTTTTAAGTTGATATGTGTACAACAGAGAGGCAGTCTGGTATAGTGGAGAATGTGAGACCTGGAGTCAAGAATACCTGGCTTCAAACTCTGTCTCTGATTCTTATCAGCTGTCACAACTAATACGATCCTCTGGCAACACTCTACGAAATGACTGACTATGACCTGCAGTTGGTAAAGTAGGAGGTGAAGGCACAGAAGATAGTTCTGTTTTGGGGTGGTTACAATGGCAGCCCAGGGATCATTCTATCATAGGTCCTAATGCATACGTAAAGTGGAGACCTGACCTTACAAGAATAAGTTGGGGAACTGGTAAGCTTGATGGCACAGAAGACAGTCCCATGTTGGGGGATCATTTGACCACAGTTGCTATCGCATGAAGAAAGTGGGGATGTCAGTGCCCTGGGGTAAAGTCTTGGTGGATTGGACCAGTGGTGCTTTTAGAGACCTGAATGTCAAGTTCAGTACTCTTTACCTCAAGTGTGGGGAACCTGCAGCCTAAAGGCCACTTGTGGTGCAGCCTTTCGACTGAATCCAGGTTTTACAGAACAAATCCTTTTATTAAGGGGATTTGTTCTGTGAAGTTTGGATTCGGTCAAAGGGTTGCACTTGAGGACGTAGAGGTCCACATGAAGCCTCAAGGCTATAGGTTCCCCACCCCTGCTTTACACTGTTATCATGTTATTTTTGAATAAATGATTCTTGAATGAATGGACACACATGGGATCCAATCAGTATTATGTCCAAGAGAGAAGATGGCATCTGGCAGTTGTTCATTAATTTTAGGCAAGGATATGGAATGCTTTATGATACAATCAGCAGGGACCTTTCAAGTTGTTCTGGCTGCTGAAACAACTGTCTTCTCCTTTTTATGGTTTCCACAGAAAACTAAGCTCTCCTAACCCTCTGGCTTTGTTTGGATCCTTGGTGACCAACTGTAGTCACTAACATTGGTCTTTGGTCCCAGATTCTTTAGCGGCTGAAGCCAATCAAGTCTGTCATACATCAAACACAGAATCAGGCAGAGTAGTGACAGGAATGCATTCCCATCTTGGGCAGAAGCTATCCAATCTATTTTGCTCACAGCCTTCAGGCTAGAGCTCAAGGGAAACTCATTCCAGGGAACTAAGCCACACACTAAAGTCACTTGCATAAGAAAATCAAAAGGAAGGCATTCAAATATTAAAAGAACAAAGTGCTCAAAAGTGTGTCTAGTAAGGGGGGAAGCACTGAATTTGGAGTCAAAGGACCTAGGTTTGAATCCCTGCTTTGCTTGTAATTATGTTAGACAATCATTTTGGCTTCTTGGAGCCCTCAATAAAATGGAGTGGAACTAGATAAAGAATAAATGAACGAAAAAATATTTGTTGAGTACTTACTATGTTTCAAGCATTGCGTTAAGTGCTAGGGATTCACAAAACAAAAGTGATAACAGTACCTGCTCTCGCAGAGCTTACATGTTACTGAGGGGAAACAATATTTATATTTATCCAGCTCAGTATTAAACACACAGATATGTATATATATATGTATGTGTACATATGCACACATGCATGTATATGTGTATACCTATGTGTGCATGTATGCATGTATACACACACAATACATATATGTGTAGTGTGTGTATGTATACATACACACATATGTATACATACAGACAGACATACACACACAAGGGAAATCATTGTAATTTTTGGTGGGGCTGGAATGGAGAACACTAACAATGGAGAATTTGGAAAAGTTTATACAAGAGGTGAGACCTATATTGAGCTTTGAAGGGAGTGAGTGATTCCAAAGGGCAGAGATGAAGAGGCAGAGCATCCTCAGGGAATAGCCTTTGCAAAAGCAGAGAGGCCGGAGATGACATGTTGGATTTGGAGAGCAGCAAGCACTGCAATTTGTCTGAAATATAAAACATGTTAAGGAGAGTAAAATGAAATTAGTCTGGAAAGATAGGGTGGAGACACACTATGAGAAACTTGAAATGGCAGCATTTCTATTTTATTCTAGAGGCAATAGGGAGCTACTGTAATCATAGCTAATCCAACAATCTGAGTTTGGAGCGCATCTAGTCCTACCTGTTCCTGAACAGGAATCTCTTCCATGACATCTCAGGGTTTATCTAGAAACTTCCAATATGGAGGATTTTTTTGAGACAAGACAATGAATTAAGATATTCAGCCTCCACAGTGGATTACCTTTTCAGGCAACTGACTCCAGTCTTAGCCCAACATTTTTCCCCTCTTAAGTTTTAATGAAACTGCTTACTTCTAGTTCATTTCCTACTTATCTGATCATTTCTTTTCTGTCTCCTTTGTAAGATCATTATCTACACTCCACCCCCTACCTGCAGAGGTAACATAGGGTTCTGACCTGGGTCTTCCTTCCTTCCTTCCTTCCTTCCTTCCTTCCTTCCTTCCTTCCTTCCTTCCTTCCTTCCTTCCTTCCTTCCTTCCTTTCTTCCTTCCTTCCTTCCTTCCTCTTTCTCTCTCTCTCTCTACCCCTGATCTCATTAGTTCCCATGTAGACAACTTTCATTTCTACGGATATAAATATTTTGATCATTTATAGACTGATGTAGCAAACACATTCACTAATTATCTTAGCATCCTAGAATATAGACAAGATCACGTGACCAAAATTCTTCAAGAGTAGCTGTTAGTCAGTCAATATTCATTTATTAAAAACTTACTATGTGCCAGGCTCTGTACTAAGTGTTGGGAATACAAATCCACAGAAAGACAGCCTCTTTCCTCAAGGAACCTAAATTTTAGTGGAAGAAGATGACTCAAGGAAAAAAAAGGATGAAAAGGAGAGAACTATTGGCATGAAGCATGGTAGAGAAAATCTGGAGTGCAGTCTGGAGAAGAACGAGATTTGGCTGGCTTCGATACACTCCTTAAATAGAGGTTCTCAAAGGAATCATTCAATTTAGAGGGAGAGGTCCTGGGAGCAGAGCGTCATTCCAGTGTGTGAATTCCAGAGCTGGAGTGAGCTTCAGGAGGAAGAGGCTCCTGGGGCATGATGGAGGAAGGCTGCTGAGTAGTCAGGACCTCTCTTACCATGCCCCTACTTAACTTAGTTTCAATTCTCCATTAACCATCTATACTGTTACACTGGCTGTCCCCCATGCCTGGAATGCACTACTTCCTTACCTCTGACTCTCAGAATCTCCACTTTCCTTTAAAACTCTGGTCAACTGACACCTTTTATGGGAAGCCTTTCCTGATTCCACAAGCTATCAGTGACCACCCACCAAAATTTTACTACCCACTTATTTTATATAACTTCTGTGTGTACATGTTATCTCCTCAGATAGAAATGCAAGTTTCTTGAGGATGAAGATTGCTTCATTTTTGTCTGCAGCCCAAGATCCTAGCAGAGTTCCTGGCACATAATAGACACTTAATAAATCCTTATTGTCATTTCTAGTTGAAAGAGAGGTCTTCTTGGCAGAAAAACAAGTAAAATGTGAATTGAGTGATTCTGCCTTCTCTCTGTTGTTCATTATTTTTGTCCCCTACAGCCTGAGCAGTGGGACTTCTTCCCCAACATACAATTAAAATCCTCTTTTGGGGAGGCATTAACTTCCTTTCAGCCTCAGCTCAAGCTTTAGACTTCATGACTTTTTAAAAAAGTATTTGATTTTTATCTTTATCCTCCATTACCAGCCCTTCCTTTCATCTTCTGTATGTGTCTCTTGAAAATGGAATCCCCTCTCCAACCCTTCATCCTCAAAGCTGCCAATGTAAAATTGCTAAAGCACAGGTATGACAATGTGACTCCACTATTCAATCAAGTCCAGTAGCTCCTTATTACATCTAGGGTCACATTTCTCTGTTTGCCATTTAATGTACTTTACAAAGGACCTTGACCTCTCCTTTCCAGACTTATCATGTTTCACTTCCGTTCATGTACCCTACTGTCTAATCACATTGGATTTTTGCTGTCTCTCATACATGACTCTTCATTGACTACCATTGTGTCCTTGAAGTGGTTGTCTTTCTTGTCTGGAATATACTCTCTCTCCTCACCACCACCGTTTAAAATCCCCTTTATTTCCTCAAAAACTCTAGTCAAACAATACTCTCTGCATGAAGCTCTTCCTAGTCCCAACCAAATGCTACTGACCTCTTCCTCTCTCAAAAATTTCTCTCATTTATTTTTTATAGATCATACTTATATATAACATAATATATACAAGTAATATATAATGTAAAGTATATTATAATACAATCTTATATACAACTATAGGTATATATGCATATTTATAAAACATATAAATATATTTGTATAAACACATATATACATTTTGTCTCCCCCTATTGCCTGCTCTGTTTCATTTTTTATCTTTGTATTCTGCTATCTAGTACAATACCTGACCTATAGTAGGTTTGACACATTGTAGAGTAGCAAGGTGGCCCAGCAGATAGAACAGCAGGCCTGGAGTTAAGAAGACCTAAGTTCAAATCCAACCTCAGATGCTTACTAGCTGCACAACTCCCGGCAAGTCTTTTAACCTCTCTTGGTCTCAGTTTGCTTATCTGTAAAATGGAATGATAATAGCAACTACCTCCCAGGGTTGTTGTGAACATCAAAGGAGATAATAAATGTAAAGCACCTAGTATAGGTCTTAGAACATAATAAGGGCTATATAAAGTTAGTTATTATTATTCTTATACACTTAATAAATGTTTACTAAGGGCTAAATTCCCTCTGCAGCCACACAATTCTCAGCAGAAGGAATTTCCTATCCATGAAATAATAGGATTGCTCTAAACTAGCAAAGCAAAAGACTGTAACCTCCTTTAGGGCATAAACTACACAGAGTGTCTGTAGCCCCACAACACCTGGTAGTAGAAAGAGCGCTAGACTCAGAATGAGAAGATTAGCTATGTGACCATGGGTCAGCCATTTCATCTCTCTGAGCCTCAGTTTTACCGTTTGTAAAATATGGATATTAATACATAAGCTATCTCCCTGGGTCCTTATGAGGAAAGGGTTGTAAAAATATAAATAGTTATGGAATCTCAGAACGATGGACTCTTGGAGTGGCCTTGAAAAGTGAAAACAAAGAGATTCTTTGTAACGGCATTATGGCAGGGGATCCTGCCAGAGAATTATGGCTGAGGCCGGAAATGAGTTACTTTTCCTCCTCCTAAGTCACTTTACACTACAACCATATCTCCTGTTTCTTTCTATTTGATATTTTTTTTTCAGTGACAGGATTTTTTGTTGGATTCAACTCAATAAACATTTATTAAATATCTACTGTGTGCAAAAGCACTATAGTATTCAGTGGCTCCCTCTTGCCCCTGGGATAAAATACAAACACTTCTGTTTGCCTGGAAAGGACCTTCAAAAGCTAGGTTCTCCTTTGATCTCTAAAATACTCTCTACTCTTGCTCTATCCTATTATTCCTTCATTTTCACATATAAGAATAATTTCTTGATAAACAACATTACTCTGTCTCATTCACCTTCCTACTGTGGATCTTTGGAATGCCATGCATCTACCCCTAGCCATATTTCAGTCTGATCCCTGTTCGAGGAATGGCAGATCTTTTGAATAGCATATATGCTCCCTCTAATTATTCTCTTTCTCAAGCTAAACATTCCCATTTCCTTGAACCAATCCTCATAAAATTTTTAGTAACGTCATGGTTCTGGCCTGCCTCTTTAGTTAGAAATGCTCTGTGTGGTTAATGCCCTACTCAGAATTCAGCATTTATTATTAGACATGTGGTATTCAAGTAATATTGCTGAAAAAATGGAAATGACAATGAGGTAGAATGATTTGTTATCTTAATTCACATTCAAAGCTTCAGTTTTCTAGAAGTCTTCCACCTCATTCTGCTACTCTTATTGTAGAAACAAGGAAAAAATATTAAGTGTGGGCCCAAATATTTTCTACCCAATCAGGCACGATTTCAAATAACATCATTCCACCAGATGAAGGGGAGGGCATCTAAAGGACCAGCTATGGGTTTCCTACCCACCAACGTAGAGACATAGCTAGCAATACTAACAGGACCCAGGTTAGGGAACAGGAGATCTGTATTCTAAAATGAACTGTCACTACTATCTTTGTGACCTTAAGCAGGTTATTAATTCCCTTAGTCAACATTTATTAATCACCAACTATGTGTAAAGCACTGTGTTAGGCACAAGGTGAGACATAAATTTTAAGTAACACAAAATCCTAAGCTTATCGTCTAGTTGAGGGATAAGATAGATTTGTGGGTAATGATAATAACAATATATAACAAAAAATTGATACGGTCTTGTAAGGTTGGTAGTGTGCTTTATATAGATTATCTCATTTGCTCTTTACAATAACCCTGTGAAGTAGAACTTATTGTTATCCATATTTTACAGATGAGGAAACCAAGGCTATACAGTCACATACCTAGTAAGTATGAGTTGGGATCTGGACTCAGGTTTTCTTGACTTCAATTCCATAGCTTTATCTAAATATACAATATGTATATATTATATATATTTGAGAGGTTCAAATAAAGCCTGATGTAAGGTTTAGGGGTAAGGCAAAAGTCATTGTTAACTGGGGGATGAGGAATGGCTGGCTTTCTGGAGGAAGTAGCATGTAAGTTGGTCTTTAAAGGTTGGATAGAAATTCAATAGTCCTTGAGGGAATGGAAAGGATTTCCAGGCATGGCACAGAGACTGGAGAGCATGGGTTGTACTCAATGGATAGAGAGAAAAATCGTGCAGTTTGACTAAAACATAGAGTATAGAGGAGAACAATATGAGATATGATTAGCAAGGTGGGCCAATGGCAGATTAGGGAGAGTTCTAAACGCCGAACAAAAGAGGTTACATTTTACTTGACAGGTATTAGGAAGCAGTGGAAAACTGTTGAGTATAAGAATGACTTAAGCAATCTAACATAGATATATTGGAGTGGGAGAGAGTAAAAGTGTGAAACACCTAGTAGGATGCAATTCTGATAGTTCATTTAAGTCCATGTAACCACCCAAGGTTACAAATATTTGAGAAAAACAACGTTGGTACCACAGATAACAGCAGTAATGTCAGAAAGGGCATCAAGTTTCTGGGAAGAGATGACGGTTTTTGTTTTGGACATGCTGATTTTAAGGAGGAGAGGAGGACGGAGGGAAATTGAAGGGAAAGGATGGCAGGAGAAGGAAAGGAAGATGAAGAAAGGGGAAAGGAGGGAAGAAGAGGAAAGGGAAGAAGAGGAAAGGGAAGGGTAGGAGAGGAAGAGGGCCAAGAACACAGCCTTAAAAGAAGTCTGTGTTAAAGTATCAGGTGAAGAAGCTGTTTTCTTCCTCATAGGAAAGTATGCTCCTCGAGGGCAAAGATGGTTTTTGCCTTCCTTTCATCACCAATGCTTAGCATAATACCTGGCAGAAATAAAGCACTTAATAAATACTCTTTGACAGACTGATCTCTGAGTTCTCTTCTATCTCTGTAACCTATGATATTCAGTTCCTTTGGTGAGAGACTTTCTTTCCCTCAGTAGGATCCCCATCCCAAATCCTCCTTCAGATGCCAATATTTTACTGCATTCAAAGCCTCTCCATACTGTCAGAATAGGAAAGGACCTGACATGATCATTTACATTTTTATAAAAATTCATTCAAACTAATCAATGTTGCTTCTCCCAATTCGTATTTTAAGCATTTTACAGTTCCCATTTTGTGAGAATAATTAATCCCCTGAAGTACTGTATTCATGTATGTATTCAAATTTACATTATTCAAAGTACAATTAGGTAAAATCTGGTAATTGGTTCTGGTTTAATACCATATGGATTCCAATAATACAACTCCTTCACAGGATTTCATTATTTGCATTAATCAGGACCTCACTGCATCTCCAAATATGGGGTGAAACTCCAAGAGATTCAATATTTCTGTGTTTCATCAGTGCAGGTATTCCACAATGATGCAAATCACAACCCATCTGTGCTGGCTTATCCTGTGCCACTCTTGTTCATTCCTTCTCACAGATTCATGACAGTGGGCATTTAAGGGGCTTGAAGTGTAGAGGTGACAAACACCTTCAAGTAAGATGTAAGCAACAATGACGATGAAGATGATTGTCTTTATATGTCACATGGCAAGAGGATAATACTTTCTCCTTGACCCCCCAGAGAACAATGCATCTCTGCATTAAGGAAGGTACTGTTTCAGTGGGTAGAAATTAAGGCAGAGACAGACTTTTGTTCAGTGCAAGGAGAAAATTCCTAATAACTAACACTTCATACATGGAATGGGCTGCCTCAGAAGATAGTAGGTTCCCCCTCACTGGAAATCTTGATGCAGAAACTGAACAACTACTTGTTGTGAGGCTTCAGAGAGGATATTTAGTCAGGTAAGTAGGTGTGCAGCTGGCTGCCAAAGGAAGGAAGTGTGTTAAACTCCATTGTTTCTACATTGCTGAAGGACTGCAAATGCCTTAAGTGCCTTTTAAAATTCAACCCACTGGCAAAAGCTCTAGTTGCCCCACCCTAGTTATGGCTCTGATCCCAGCCTTACCACTGATTATCTGTGTGACCCTGAGCAAGTCACTTCCCTTCTGTGGAACTTCAGTTTCCTCCTCTAAATGATGAGGGGGTTGGGCAAGATGGACTCTAGGGTTCTATGCATTGCTAACATTCTACTTTTCTAAGGTTCCTTGTAGCCCTAACATTCTGTGTTCTCTGGGTTTAAGTTCAGTGCCAATTTGTAGTGACTTGGCAGCTGGGAGAATTCTGTGCTAAGAAGAAAGCTGTCATGTTCTGGTGGCAAATTCACTCAATCTCTATCTACCAATATCAGGATGTAAAGAGTCTTGAGCTACTTACTTCTCTTGGTGTTTTGGTCAGAATGGGCTAGGAGGCTTAACCACCTCATCACTTTCCAGTGGGGGAGGAGGGAGGTGTGAACAAATTACATGCTTAGTGGCAGCCCCATTGTTCACAGCCTTCGAGGAGACTTTGCCAAACTGAGGTAAGTGTGACCAGTGTTGGCCTGGAAAGCATTTCTGTGTTGCACATGAGAGCTCCATCACTTGTTTGAGGTGAAGTAAAGTTAAATGTGGATTCTAGGAAAAATGCACAAGGCAAAAATACAGTGGAGAAAGGGAGAACTAACTGACTAGGTTAGCTGACTTGGGAGAAAGCTGAGCTGGACCCTAAGATTATAAAATTGCTTTGAAATTCAAATAAAACCATTGATAATGATAAAAAATAATCACAGCTCATAATAACAATAACTTACTCTAGCCCCAGGACTAGAAATATTTTATTTTTAAATCACTTTCTCAATTTTTTTTTGTTTTACAGATGTGATTTACAGATGAAGACTAACTGTGGAGTGAGACAAGGGTTTCTGATCTGTTTGTCTGGTTAACTTCATCCCAAACTTTTGTGAGGGTTAGCTTTGGTTTCCAAACTTGGCTCAGCCTATTACTCTCCAGATCACTTCCCAACCTCTCAGCAGCCTTGTCATGCTGGTAATGACTCCAGCTCTTCTGAGTAACGGCATCACCATTTAGGGAAGTACCCATGGCAGTCATGCTCATTCTAAATCTGGCTTAGCCTGGACCTTCCTGGACAACTTCCTACTTCCCCTCTCCCCACTCCAAATGCCTCCTCTTCCTCACTTATCAGCTCTGTTTCATGCACTACCTTTCCCTATTTAAATCTAAGCCCCTTGAACATAGAGGCTGTCTTTCCTTTGGTTTGAATTTGTATTCCAAGCCCTCAGCACATTGCCTGTCACAGAGTAAGCACTTGATAAATGCTTTATCAATTTATCTATCTAGGTAGCTATTTGGCATAGTGAATGGAGCTCCATCCTTGGAGTCAGAAATATCTAAATTCAAATATGACTTAAGACACTTATGAGTTGTGTGACTCAAGGGAAGTCATTTAAACTCGTTGCCTCAGTTTCCTCATCTGTAAAATGGGGATAATAACCCCCACTTCATAGGGCTGCAGTTAGGATGAAATGTGATAATATTTATACAGCGCTTAGCACAGTGCTAGGCATATAGCAAATACTTAATATTTTGTTTCCTTCCTTTCTTGCTTCCTACCTCCCTCCATCCCTTCTTCCTTCCCTCCTTCCTTATTTTCCTCTCTCCTTCCTTCCTTCCCTCCTTTCTTCCCTCCCTCCCTTTCTCCCTTTCTTCTTTTCTTCCTTAACCTCTTTCTTGGTGTTCAGAGGTCTATGTCATCTCTTTCAATCTCTTTGTTCATCTATATGGGAAAGAAGGTAAAAGAGGTCATGTTGCACCATGGAGGGCAAACAAAACAAACGCTAGGCTTGAAGTTACAGGGCCTTGGTTTGTATGCTGGCTTTTCTAACTATGACCTATGTGATGCTGGTCAAGTCTTTCCCCCTCCCTGAGTCTCAGCATCAGAGATTTAAAGCTGGAAGGACCTTGGAGGTCACTGAATCCATTTTACAGATGAAGAAAGTGAAGGACAGTGAGATTAAGGGATTTCTCCAGAATCAGTCACTTGGTTAGAAAGTAAGACTGGTGCCAGAATGTGCAACGAGAGCCATGTGGTTAGTAAATGGCAGAACTGGGATTTGAACCCAGGTCCTCTGACTTCAGATACAGCCATCCTACTGCTCCACCAGACTTCACTCTCCTTATCTATAAAATGAGAGAGCTGGAAAGAAGGCTTTCAGCACTTCCAAGGTCCCACAATACCTTAGTGTGATGTGAAGTACAATGTTTTTCAGTATGATAGGCACTGAATAAATGTTTTGTTGAATTGAATTAAATGTCCCTTCTGGCTCTCATTCCAACAGAGATAGAAAGCTACTTGAGCCTTGGGTAGAAAAATAATTCCATTCAGGCCAAAAAGAATTCCTGACTCCAAGAGATTTTCCATTTTGATCCTTGCAACAGAAAGCCCCTGGGGCAGCTAAGTGGTACAGTGGATAGAGCACTGGTCCTGGAGTCAGGATGACCTGAATTCATGTCCAGCCTCAGGCACTTGACATTTAATAGCTGTGTGACCCTGGGCAAGTCTAACCCCAATTGCCTTACAGATAAACAAAAACAGAAAGCCCCAAAACAAAATAAAAGAGGGCTTTCAAGCACTTCTATGGCAATAGTTCCATGTGGTTGGAAGTGCAAAGATTATTCTCTCCATTTTGAAGATGAAGAAACAAACTCAGAGAGACTGACTTGTTTGGTCACAGCCACACAGCTAGTAAGGGTAGAGATTAGATTAGAATCCTGGTATGGATTCTAATCGGGGTTGAGTGACTTGCCCAAGGTCACACAGTTAGTAAGTGTGTTGAGTGTCTGAGGCTGGATTTGAATTCAGGTCCTCTGGACTCCAGGGCAGGTGATCTACTCACTACACTCCCTAGCTGCCCCTGGTATGGATTATTTTTAACATTACTAATCTGCTCTTAAAATTTCAAACAACATGTAGCCTAATATTATTCCAAAGGAACTCCCCCAAAAAACCATGCAGATACATGTCTGACCATGTGACCCTTCTACTCAGAAACCTTCAAAGCTTCCCACTTCCATCTAAGATGAAACAACAAATTCCTGAATTTGCTATTCTCTCTCCTACCTCCTCTATGAATTCATGAAGGCTCTGCCCCATGCCTGGGTGTGTGGGGATTTGTTTTGTTTGACTGTATATATTTATTACCAGAACTTTGGGTAGGGATTGCTAACCGAAGGTTTACAAATTATTGGGTTTTTTTTACCTTTTTTAACCTTTTATTTTTAATATCTTGATAGCTGTATGTCAATATAATTGATTTCCTTGTTAATACTGTGTATTTTATGTACTTAAATACATTATTCTGAGAAGAGGTCAACAGACTGCCAAAGGGTCCACGATACAAAAAATGTTAAGAAACTTGATCTCCAAGGAAATGGAGTAGGTGACGATTTGCCCTGCTGGCTTTGTGGCAGCAGGAGTACCTATGCCAATTAAATTATAAGGGGCAAACCATGCTCCTTCTCTGCCTCTCAGTCCTTGTCTTCCTGCAAGGTTCAGTCAAATGCAACCTTCTCTGTGAAACCTTCCCTCATCCTCTCTGCTGAAAATGTTGCCTCTCTCTCACTGCAAATTTCCTGGACATTTTATGGGGTCTCTCCTTTGCTCCATCATAAAGCTGCCCTTATACTTCCCTGTGTAATTATCCTTAACCTTCCACATAGAATGTAAGCTCCTTGAGAGCAGGGCCTGGGTCTTTTATTGTATTTTTCTTTTTTTTATTATTATTTATTTTTTTTATTTTTAGAACAGTTTATAACAGATAAAGTAATTCAAACTTTTGGTCAGGTGATACTTCTTTTTAAAGCATTTACAATATGGACCACAAAAGAAAAAAATTTTTTTTAAACATTAACCAGCTGAGACACAAATAATATTTATGTTGCTAACTTCACAAGCTCTTGACCTAATTTTCTCCATAGTATTACTAAGAATTAAAGGACCCTAACTTATTGTTGTTGGTCTAAAGTCCTATGCCTAATAGCTTAATTTTAGACAACCTCGGATGTTCCCCTACCTATAATCTATAATTGAATAGATCTGGTATTAAGCTTACAAACCTTTTGACCTTAGGAAATTGCCACCAATAGTAAGGACATTGTAGGGATACAATATCTCCCAACTTCATGTCAACCTCAGGCAGGATTAGACTATCCACTTGCATTCAGTCGGGCTTAAAGTCTGCCAGATGTCAGTGGGGAAATTGAGTCAAGAGAATCCCACCTCAGCCCAGGCTGAACAGCTGCTCTCCCACCCTTCCCTTGAGATCACCTATGCAGTTCATGCCAGCATCTCATCAGCTTACTGGCATCATGTATTGGAGGCTCAGATCACCTTTCTTGCTATCCATACCTGGAGTTAGACTCAGAAGGTCACTTAATAGTCCCAGTATCTAAAAATGGCAAGTTCCAATAACTAGGTTTCAAATATGATTATAGTTTCACTTTGGCTAAAGAACATCTTTTGAGGCAAGTCTTAAGTGGCTTACATGCCTTTCTATACATGTTCTAGTTCCTGATTAAATGGCAATCATAAAATCTAATTTACCATTAAAACTTTGACTTTTCCATCAATGCCAAATTTTACCTGAGGATACCTTCCTCTGGGAAATTTAGACTGAAATTCTTTTCTCCAAACTAAAGATGTCATTGATTTATTCACAGTAATTAATTCAGTCTATTGTTTTAATACTAATTGCTTTTACCTCACTTTGTAACATGTCCAATTTTTCTCCCCATCACTCCCCTCCCCCTGCTTCCTAATACCTTGCATTCTGATTAGTCCTTCCCTCAATGTACCTTCCCCTCCATCACACCCCACCCCTCTGCTATCCCCATCTTCTCTCTTTTCTTGCAAGGCAAGATAAATTTCCATACCCCTATCCCTGTAGTTCTTATTTCTTGATTATATGCAGTAAAAATTCTCAACATTCACTTCTAATAGTTTGAATTCCAACTTCTCTCCCTCCCCCCTCCCTCCCCAGCCCTACTGAGAAGGCAAGCAATTCAATACAGACTAAATATGTGTTGTTTTGCAAAAGACTTCCATAGTAATCATGTTGTGTAATACTCATTATATTGCCCTCTGACCTACCCTATCCCTCTTATTTTTCCCCCCTACAATTGACCTTGTCCCTTTTCGAAAGTTTTTATTTCTAGAGGCTCCGTTCTCCCATTTGACCTCCCTTCTAACATTCCCCTCACTCCACTTGTGGCCTCTTCTCCTACTTTCCTGTAGTGTATATAAATTTTCATATCAAATTTAGTGAGCATGTTATTTCCTCCTTCAGCCACATGTGGGGAGAGTAGCTTTATTTTTCCCCCTCTCCCCTTCTCCCTTATCTCCTCCATTGAAAAACATTTTTCTTATCTCTTTTATGAGTTATAGCCTGCCCCATTCCATTACTCCCTTTCTCTTCCTGGAATTTTCCTCCTTCACCCCTTAATTTTTACTTTATTTTATTTTATTTTATTTTATTTTTGTGTGTGGATATCATATCTTCTGATATAACACATCCTGTTCTCTCTATCTATGTGTATGTGTGTGTGTATATATATGTACAATCTCTCCAACTACCCAAATACTGAGAAAAGATTCAAGAGTTAAAAATATTTTCTTTCCATGTAGTAATGTAAACAGTTCAGCTTCAGAGAGTCTTTTATGATTTTTCTTTTCTGTTTACCTTTTCATGCTTCTCTTGATTCTTGTCTTGGGAAGTCAAATTTTTAAATACAGATCTGGTCTTTTCCTCAATATGAAATCTTGAAATTCATCTATATCTCTGAATGACCATTTTTTCCCTTGAAGTATTATGTTCAGATTTGCTGGGTAGGTTATTCTTGATTTCAATCCCTGTTCCTTTGACTTCTGAAATATCCCACTCCAAGCCCTTCGATCCCTTAAGGTTGAAGCTGTCAGATCCTGTGTTATCCTGATTGTATTTCCACAATACTCAAATTGTTTCTTTCAAGCTGCTTGCAGTATTTTCTCCTTGATCTGGGAACTCTGAAATTTGGCCACAATATTCCTAAGAGTTTCTCTGTTTGGGTTTCTTTCAGGAGGTGATCAATGAATTCCTTCAATATCCATTTTTGCCCTCTGATTCCATAACATCAGGGCAGTTTTCCTTGATAATTTCATGGAAGATAATGTCTAGGCTCTTTTTTTGATCATGGCTTTCAGGTAGTCCAATAATTTTTAAATTATTTCTCCTGGATCTATTTTCTAGGTCAGTTGTTTTTCCAATGAGTTGTTGCATCTTATCTTCTATTTTTTCATATTTTTGGTTTTGTTTACTAACTTCTTGGTTTAACTCATAGTCATTTGTTTCCCTGAACTCAATTCTCTCTTTCAACGAATTATTTTGTTCAGAGAACTTTTGAACCTTCTCCTCCATTTGGCTAATTCTGCTTTTTAAAACTTCCTTCTCCTGGTTGGCTTTTTGGACCTCTTTTTCCAGTTGAGTTAGCCTCTTTTTAAAGCTGTTATTTTCCTTAGCATTTTTTTAGTTCTCCTTTAATAAGCTGCTAACTTGTTTTTTAAGGTCTTCTATTGCCTGAGCCCATTTTAAGTTCCCTTTGGAGGCAGAGGCCTTGACTTCCTCTGACAGTATGCCTTGTTCTTCCTCATCTGAAAGGATAGGGGGAGACACCTGTTCCCCAAGAAAGTAACCTTTTATGGTCTTATTTTTTTCCCCTTTTTTGGGCATTTTCCTAGCCAGTTACTTGACTTCTGAGTTTCCTCTCCACAATCACCTCACCTCCAGTTCCACCAAGACAGCACTTGGGGGCTGAGATTCAAATGAGCTGCTCCCAAGCCTTAGAGGTTTTCAGCAGGGGCAGGGCTGCTATTCAGTGTGAGATTAAGTTCAGCTGCTCAGGTCCGGGCAGGGCCACCCCACATGGCTCAGTTTCTTCAGGGAGTTTAAGATGAGACCTTCAACAATGGATGCAGGCTACTGCCGGCTTTGGGAGCCCCTGTCTGCTGCTGCCTCTACTGCTGCCTCCTGAGATGGCCTGAGTTATGGGGACACTCCGCTCCCCTCTCAGCCAGCCGAAAAGACCCTCTCACTGACCTTTGGTGCCTGTGGGTTGAGGGATCTGTGTTGCTGCTGGAGATTCTGTCCCTGAAGCCTGCTCAGATCTGCTCCTTTAGGTGCTTCTCGGCCAAGGCAGGGCTGGGCTCTGTTCCATGTCCAGTGTGCACCAGACCTTTCCTGTCAGTTTTTCAGGTCTCTCTGGAACAGAAATCTCCTCCACTCCATTGTTCTGTGACTTCTGCTACTCTAGAATTTGTTGAGAGTTCTTCTTTACAGGTATTTTGTGGGCTGTGAGGTAAGAGCTAAGCATATGTGCATCTTTCTATTCCACCATCTTGGCTTCTCCCCCCTCCTTTTATTATATTTTTAAATCTCTCCATGTCCAGTGATTAGCACAGTTTCTTGCACATAGTTGATGCTTAATAAACATTTACTGTTGCATGCAGTTTGCTTGCTTTTCATCTACAATGGTGAAGAGATGTGGCTGTACTGCAAATATACTGTCACTTATTAATGTTGTTACATGTTTTTGTGGTTTTGCTTTCTTTTTAACCTCAAAGTATACCACAGTGCCTGGGAAATAATATATGCTTGGAAAGTGCTTGCCAATTGATTGATGATTGTCTCTGATTGGGGGTAACAACTGGAGGTTTTATTCTCTTATTATTTCTAATGCCACATCCCATCCTCTGTCCCCTTCATGTTCATTCACAGGTCTTGAGATAATACAGGGAGCACAGGGAGCAGAGATCATTCCCTGCTGTTCTCCAGGGTGTTTGTATAGTCCCCCTTTGGTTCTTTTGTGGAGGGGGCACCACTAAACCCCAAGTTCTTGAAGTTTGTGCAGGGGAACCATATGCTTACGTAGGTTTCTTCTGGAAAAGCTTAGAAGATGGCTTGATGATTCACGTGTCTGTTGACTGAGGACCAGAAAAGGATGGAGAAGCTCATCCCTAGAAGGTGTGTTACCTGGGTATTATTATTTTTTTTTGCTCTGTTAACTCATGAACTTTATATTATCCTATTTTCTGGGCATTCAACATAGAAAAGTGGGAAACTCTCAAACTGAAATTGGGGAAAAATGTTTTCTTGAGGACCCAACAGCGATGCCCTACTTCTAACTTGTAAACTCATAAGGTCATAGGATTTTTTAAATTAAAAGGTTTTTCCAGTTAACAAGTATTTATTGTCTCATTCTTCAATTTTTTCTCCTCACTGAGAAAAAAGAAATAAAAACAAAACTCTTGTAACAAATACATATAGTCAAACAAAACAAATCACCACACTAGCTACGCTGAAAAATATGAAACTCATAGGAATCACAGCTGGAAGACACTTCAGAGGCCATCTAGTCCAATCCCCCTGATTTTGCAGATGAGGAAGTTGAAGCCCAGAGAGATTAGGTGATTTTCCTAAGGTCACATAGGTAGGAAGTGACAGAGTCAGGATCTGAACACAGATTGTACAACTCCAAATCCATTGACCACACGTTACTATTGTACCACGCTGCCTTACTTGCTAACTTTCTCAGAACTATAGAGCAGTACTGACCAGCTCTGGCAATTGCTACTACCCAGGCCCTATTCCCTTCCTATGCCTAAGGGTTCTCCGCTGGTTTCCAGTTTCTTCATCCTGGGTTACACCAAGGTAGGACGTATGGCTTGCCCCTAATCCCTTTCCTAGCTACTGGGGCTACCAGTTCCCAACTTTACTGTTCATGCCACCTAATATTGTATTTGTGTCCATGATTTTTCTCCTCCAGATAATTTTGGGTCCTTGAAACTCTAATTGGTCCAACTAAGCTAGAGAAACTTGGAACATGGCCCAGGGATGGCCAGAATGTTTGTCTTTCAAGCACCAGTCTGGGTAAGTATGGGCAGAAAGCTGGTCAGCACGGGTTGAACTCTTTTGACCACAGCAAACCATGGAATCATCTAGGATAGTGATTGCTAATCCAGGGTCTATGAATTATTTTTGTTTACCTTTTATTTTTAACATCTTGATAGCTGTATTTCAATATAACTTATTTCCTTGATAATTCTATGCATTTTATGTATTTAAATACATTATTCTGAGAAGGGGTCAACAGGCTTCACCATATTCCCAAAGGGGTCCAAAATACAAAAAAAGTTAAGAATCTTGATCTCCAGGGACATGGAGGAGGTGATGATTTGCCTTGGTGGCTTTGCTGGCAACAGCAGTACCAATGCCAATCAAATCATAAAACACTGAAGTCTCCGGATGATGGGGTCCTAAGGCATCCACCCCTACCACCTAATCTATCTCAGGAGTGACTTGTGTCTACTCCTCTGAGTCATAGTTGTATGATATTAACACTTTCTCCATAACTCTGGAAAGTTGTTTGACAGAAAGTATTACCACCCTCATTTTTTAGGAGAGGGAACTGAGGCCTAGAGAGGTGAAATGATTTGCCCACAGTCATATGGATGGTAAGTGAACTGGGAACCTGATTTCCTTACTTCCTCCTGTGCCAGGTCTTACTCTCTGCACCATTCTGAGCTGGATGACAAAGAACTAATGCTTGCAAAGGTGTTATTACTAAGGATCAGCTCAGACCCAGTCTCAGATTTCCAGCTCACTCTCAAAAAGGAGAGCACTCTGGCCCAAAGTACCATTAATACAGAACCGTTGCAAAAACAGCTGGAGAAAAATGTAGCAAAATCCAAACATATTACATAAGCCAAAGGGTAAACCTCCCCCCTCCTGCCCTCTACTGAACCGAGTTTATTATGAGCTAGTTGGTGAGAGCTTTGTGAGCTATTTGTCCCTTTGCTATCCAGGAGAGAGTGTTGCTAAAGCTGCTGCCAATGATGGGGGCTGGGCTGGAGAAGGAGGGGGACACGAGGCCGGGTGCGGTGTAATGCTGTCTGCCAAGAAGCTGGGGGAAGGCAGGAAAGGGAGAGGGGGGAGCAGCTGGGAGCTTTAGGGGAAAGGAGGGGAGGAGGGGGAAAGAAGGGAGAGGGAGGGGAGCAAGCTAGGGGGCTAGCAGAAGATGAGGAGTGGGGGAAGTGATGGCTGGGATAGTGCTTTCAGTCCCAGCCGGGCCAGGAGGCGGTCTCCTGCAGGCCAGAGGCGTTGAGAAAGCTTGTAGGGAGCTGTGACATCACCCAGTTAAACTTCTGCCCAAGCCGGCAGGCTCCAGGTCTGTGGCTAAGGGGACGCCCTCAGCCCCACTCTCTGGCTCCTCTTTCTTGCATGGGTGGGTGGAGAAATGTGACTTGAACCAACCAGGAGCGTCCTGCTTGCCGCATGCTTTACCAAACGTTTTTTTTTTTTTTTTCCTCTCCTCCGGCATGTAAATCCTCCACAAAGGAGCTGAAGTTCAAATGAGGCTGCTTTAGCCTTGCTCCAAGGATGGATTCAAAGCCTTAGTGCAGAAGTGCTGAGTCTGGCCCCAGGGCAGCCCCACCACCACCCCCCAGGCCCAGGGCATGGGGCTGAAGGCTTCCACTCCAGTGCAACACAGGACACTTCTGGGATAAAGGACGTCCACCTGACCAAAGAGACTCCAGGTTTTGGTTTTTAAAAATCCTTTCTCGGACCCTCCCTGCCCTGCCTCTAACTCCGGGATCCCTGAGTGATTGCAAAGCACTCTCTCCTGGGGCACCAGTCTGATCCAGCATTCCAGGGAGGTCCCAGGGACCATGGGGGAAGCCCTCCCATAAGGAAACCCTTGGAGAAAAAGCATGTGAAAAGTTTGAGGTGGCATAAGGCAGTCAAGCAGGAGGAAAGTAGGTAAGTGGCAGCAAGGGTGGCCAGAGGGACTTGGGGCTTCTAGAATGCTAACTGACTGAGGCAGGGTGGAGGACCCTGGGGATGATTTTGCTCCACTCCCCATTTGGGACCATAGCTAGGCGAGAATGACTTCAGTCAACATTCTGGGGAGGGAAAAACGGAGGGAAGGAGAAGGAGGGAAACATGAAACTCTTACCAGGTACAAGGAGAAGTGGTGTAGTGCAACCTTAGGTGCAAAGGACTTAGAACCAGAAATCCTGAGTTCAATCTCAAATTCCCCTACCCCGCCCCCAGCTCTGATACTGACTTATTATATTCAAACTACTTCTCTCAGGACCTCAGTTTCCTCTTATGTAAAGGAGGGGGTAGGATCTCATGAAGTCTAAGGTCCCTTCCAGTCCTAACATTCCATGACTCTGTGAAGGCACTTTAGCAAACTGAGAAAGTTTGCCCAAAGGGGCAATCATTTGTCCTGAAACAAAGTAGAGAAGGTGATGCATCTCCTTTACAATGTTGGGGTGTAGGTGTGCAAAGGAAATGCTCAGAGGGTGATGGAGATAATTTCTAAAGCCTTTCTGAACCCGCACATGAAAAAACATTATGTTCAGAATCAAGCATGGGGCCTTGCACACAGCAGGTGCTTAATAATTGCTCTTAGAGCTTAAAATGTGAATTGACACCTGTGAGTGATTTCTAGTGTTTCCCAATAAAGCTTCAACTCTGCTTTGTCTGTTAGATAATACTCTGGTGCAAACTTCAATTCCAGGTACAGAACTGGCTATTGTGGAGATGTTGGGATGTGTGTGGGGTGGGGGTACAGAAAGGGGGAGGGAGAGGCAAGGGTAAGGTGAGAGTGAGACACAAGACAAGACAAAGGCTGGAAGGAGAGCTCTGCTTGTCCTCAATATCAAACTTATTATTTTGAAAGTGAATCCCCAGACAAGCTCTGAATTCTTGCAAACAAAACCCACTTGGGAAAGCTGAACAAACTCTTTCCACATTCTCTTCCAAGGTGATTGACTTCAAAGAAGGGGCCATTAGTAAGGGCTTCCCTAGAATGGAGTATTCGGAAAAAACATGGGGTTTTTGCCCATTGACTCACTGGTTAAATTCTGTTGATAAATATCTCAAGAAAGCCCAGCCTAAAGATGCTATCTGGGAAATGTCCTTGTGTCCCCATCTAGAAGCTACTGTATGTGAGCAGTAAACAGGGGAGGTCCCATCCTCTGCTCAACATGCCTGAAAATGAGACAACAGATCACACTGGAGCCAGAGAAGCTTTTGAAATCTCCTAGCACCAGATACTATTTCAAAACAGAACATCTCCAAAGAGCTCTTCACTTTCTCCCGCCATAAGATGAGAGGGCTAGATGTTTTCTAGGGAGGGTTAGATGTTTTCAAAAGATCCTTCAAACTCTCAATCCTAGGATCAATGATTGCTAAGGCCTCTTCACCTCAAACAGTCTATGTGGTCTGGTGAAAAGTGGTGGTGGAATGGAAGCTCAGTGGTCTTAGTGCCACAAAGGTCCCACTTCAAGCCAGCTCTGTCACTAACTGACTGACATCTTGGATAAGTCATTTCCCTTTTCTGGAGTGCAGTTTGTCATCTATAGACTAGGGAGTTAGACTAAATGATGTCCCTAATATCCATTTCAGTTCTGATATGGTATAAGTCTATGATACTGTAAGGTCACCTTTCTGTTCGAATATTTTGTGATTCTGCCCTTTCCTCTGTTTCTCTCGTTCTCTTCTTTCTTTTGTCCACCATACATTAACCTATCTCCTCTGCAAGGGATTAACCTTACCCCTAAGTGCAAGAAAGGAGATGGGATTTGAATATTTCCCAAAGACTAAGAAGAGCTTCCTCCCTCCCCTACCTCCTGCCAATTCAGCTATTGAGGGGGGAGAGGAAGGGACCCACTTTTATAAGGACTCTCAATATATTCTGTCACTTTGTTTTGGGAAGCAGCCCAATCAACAGTCACCCCCACAGAATTCTGGTTAACAAATCACAGCCAGCACACTGATTCATAGAAGGAAGTGCTAGGTATAATTCTAAGCTCTTTTCCATCCCAAACACATCTTCTCAATGTGAGCAGTACTTCCACCCAGTGATTAGCCAACAGGGCAGATAACAACCATGTGGCATCTACTTTCCAGTACAAAGTCTCCTCCAGAAGTTTCCCTCTAGAGGACAATTTCATGCCTGTGGTTCACTTCAACAAATGTTAAATATTTAATCTACAGAAGGCACATAACATTCAACTACTCAGTACACTTTGCATCACAGGATGTTGAATCGTTAGGGACTTCAGAACACAGAACTTAGGACTGAAAAGGATCTTAGAAGACAGAATGTTAGAAGAGATAACATCAGAGTCTGACATGACCTTACAATGTTGGAGATGCAGTGGACCCCAGAGATCCAGTTCAGTCCTCTCATTTTGCAGGTGAAGAAACTGAGTCTCTAAGGGGGAAGGAAGTTGCTTAGCGTCACATAGGGGATAAGTGATTGATCTTGTATTTGAACCTCAGGTCACCTAACTAGTTTTATATCAAGTTTCAAAATAAGAAAGGGCTAAAACATTTCTTAGGGGATCAGTTGTTGAATATATTCACCAAGTTCATCCAAGGAAAAATCCCCAGCATACTATAGCAATAGACTTCTTTGGGCATGGGCAGCTATCGTGCCTGTCTTTCTTCTCATAATTAATGATTTTCAAGAAATAAACTGCTTTAGTAGCAGCTAATTAAGAAAAAAATTAGAAACTGCAAGAAGGACATGGGGAGAGCCAGAGACTGTCATCTGGGGTTATTCTGGGAAGGGCAGTTTCAGAAAGTCTCATTACCACATTAAAGTGGTGCTGTGGAAAGAGCCCTGGATTTTTAGTCAGTTAGTGGACCTGGGCTTGAATTCCAGCTCAGCTGTTTATTAGTTGCACGATGTAGGGCAAATACCTTTCTAAAGCTAACCCTCAGTTTCCTTTTCTGTAGAATGGGAGTAATAACTTGTGTATTACCTGTCTCGTAGAGAATATGGTAGGAAAGTGCTTTATAAAGACCTATAGAAATGTGAGTTGTTAATTAGTTTTAAAAAGGGGAAAAAGAAGCAAGGGGCTGGTAGGGAAAGCTGCTTGGTGTGATAGGAAGAGCACTAGATATGCAGTCAAAGGACTTGGCTTCAACTCTCCAGGGTGCTACTTATTTACTGAGAGATTCACTTTATCTACCATGGCCAGAGTTTCTCCTCTATAAAAGGAGGGTTTAGCCTAGGTGATCTCTAATGTTCCTCCCAGCTCTAAAGTTTCTGACCCTAATTTGCTAATACTGGATGAACCCAACAAAGCCAGAGATCATTGGATCATAGGATTAGAAGCTGGAAGGAATCCTAAAGACCATCTAGTTTAAGACTTTCCTTTTACAGCCGAGGGAACTGGGGCATAGAGAAGGTAGAACTTGCTAAGGTCACACAGGTGTCACATATGAAGCATTTAGCTACAGGGAGGTCTATAATGATACTTGTAAAATGGCCTGACAGAATGTGTGTGTAAGTGTACGAGGATATAGAGAACTGTTCCTGTTGGAAACCCCCTTCACTGATACAGATCACCAACTCATCTCTTATTTCTAGATTTAGAGAGTTGTCTGTGGGTAATGAAAGATTAAATAATTTGCCTATAGTCACACAGGTAGCATATGTCAGAGGCAAGACCTAAGTCTGAGTTTTCTGAATTCCAAGGCTGACCCTCTCTGGACCATACCACTCTGCCTTTCAAGAAAGAATAATTATAGGACTTAAAGGGAATTTTTTGCTTAATTATTTTAATTAAAAGATATAAACACTTAATTTTAAAACTCTACTTTAAATTAACATTTTACAGCCCCACAAACACAGTACAGTGTCTTTGTTTCTCTAATAGAAATTTCTGCCTGGGGGCTCCTTCCTATTTTGTACTGGGTGGACTAGGTTCCCCCCAAAAGACTGTGAGCTCCATGTAAACAGCTTCCCTCATTTTGTATCTCCCTCAGGACCTTGCACAGAGTTCTCAACACACACAATAGGGGCTTAATAAACAAATGCTTTTAGGAGAAACGAATGAATCAGTCAATCAATCAGAGCTGTCCAAAAGTATAATAAACTGCTCCATGAGGAAGTGAGCTCCCCATCAAGCAGAACCACTTGTTAGAATGTTTCAGAAGGAATTCTTGGTCAGGTACAGGTTGGACTAAGGGGCAATTTTTGAGTTTCTTTCCAACTCTGTGGTTCTATGAAAGAATGTTTAGTAGAACCACCTTGTATCTCTTCCTTAAGCAATGGAAACCTGGTTTTCTGAAAGGACATTATGGAGACCTTAGCATCTTGGAAGAAAGAGAGCTTTTATATATACTCAGCAAAGAAAAAATAAGGTATCTTTTCCAGAGAAAGACAATTCTGTCAGAGCAAAATTCTTTCATTTATATTCATTCATTTATTCCCTATGCACTAAAGACCACATTTTGTCTGTAAGATTTGTAAACAAAGCCTCATATCATGACCTGCTTGAACAACAGAAAACCCGTCAGAGGCATAATTAGTGACAAAATCAGACCAAATGTAACAGAAAACCAGAAATCAGACACTACACCATAAATTTTATTCAGCTGAAAACTATGTCTTCACTTCCTTCATAGGATTTGGAGCTGGTGGAAACTTCAGAGATTATTTTGTCTAAAACCTTTATTGTAATGATGTGGAAACTGAGGTTCATAGTGGGTAAAGGAATTGCTCTTATAAGTGATGCCCAAATGATTCCAGTCACTCCATTATCTGCTTCAGTTTTGCTGCAGAGTGGCACATTTTATCAGGAACACTAATTATTTCTGGTTGACCACCTTTGGGCCACAAACAAATGTTCTTCCCTAGTGAAATCAGACTTGAATTTCTGCCAAAGAGATTTATTCTTTTGCATCTTGAAGACTTCATTCTTTCATACTTCAAAAGGTCTGTTATTTCCTTGGGGTGGGCACTCTACTAGTACAGATCAAAGCCTCTCCATCCCTCATTAAATTGACTATGGCCAAAATTTCACCCCCTGGTGACCAGCCCTCTGGAGATGAGCCCCTGTCCTTATATCCTGTTCCTCAGCTGATAGGCACACAGGCTCTAACTGGGCTTATACTCAAAGTCTGCCCATTCGAGTGGGACTTGACAGTTCTAGGAGCCAAGGGTCCCTCCACCCCCTACCATCTGCAAAGAAACATGAGAAGGGGAGATAAGTAGAAACTGGTAGTTCCCTATTGATATGTAGGTACCCCCTAGGAGGGGGAAAAATTTTAAATTAAAAGTTTTATTAAAAATATATAACATCAATAGAAATAATTATACATGGTTAATAACCATGCACATTTATATTCTCTTTTTTTAGTCCTTTAATCCCCACCCCCCCCCCCCCACCTCATTTATCCTCATTCACTTTTCTTCCACAATTATAGTTAGGGTATGCTCAATTTTTCTGATTTTCTCTTTTTCACTTGGCATTATTTCACAAAGGTCTTTCCAGATTTCTTTGTTGCAGTCACACGCGAACATCTTCATGGTTTTATAATATCCCATTACATGAATGTCCCTCAGTTTATTTGCAAGAGGGGGATATCTTAAGCTTTATCATTTAACACTTTTCACGGGGATGCTTCAGTTAACTAAGCAAGACCCATCCTGGGTTCACAATGGGCACATGGAGAAAGGAAACTCAGATTGGCTGAAGCTCTTTCCTTCCCACTTACAACAAAACCATTGGCATAAACTCGGAGAGACTAAATACTCTTAGATGACATCACCAAACAACACTATTAAAACAGTAGCCTCAAACCACTCCTTAGTCACTAGTTATTACATGAGTACTCAGCTGCTGCCAAGTGGGGACTGTTGGGACAAAATAGGAAAGTGTATCCCTCCGTGTCTCATGCTAGGACCTTTGGGCCTGTTCATAACACAGAGCCCCAAACAGTGCTCACAGTGTAGACAGAGGGAATGCTCTCTTTCCCTATTTCTAGAATGTCCTCCTTTCTCCTCTCTGCTTATTCAATACCTTATTCAGTTCCATTCAAATCCATTTTTAAAAGTGTGACACAAAGTTTATTCATTTCTTGAAGCTTTCTGCCATCTTCTCATTCAGACCTCCTTTGACTTCTTACGACACTCTGTTAACACTTCCCTACAACACTTATGGTGTATTGTTATACAGAACCATGTTTGTCTCCTGTACCTCTATTAAATTATAAGCTCGTTGAGTGCACAGACCACATGCTACCTATAACCTGTGCCTCCCTCAGTACTCTGTACATAGCAAAGATTTAACAAATGCCTTTGATTAAATGAATGAATAAATGACCTTCTATGGTAATGTGTGCATTAACCAAGTTGGTTATTATTCACAGCATCCCCAAACAGAAATGTGTATATGTCTGTGGTAAAGCAAATAGTACAGAATACATGTGTGTACATGCATAAATCTATATGTATGTCAATACCATATGCATATATCATAATATCATATGTATAGTAGAATTATATATACAAATATATACACATATAGAAAGTAAAAGAGCCAGAATTTGAACCTAGGTCCTTCATCCAGTGATCTTTCCACTACACAACTTCAAGCCAAGCAAAATAATTGTTGAATTATATCTTTAAAATACATGGAGAAGAAAATGGCAAGCCACTCCATTATCTCTGCCAAGAAAATCCCTAGTGGGGTCACGAAGAATTGGACATGATTGAAGTGACTGAATAGCAATCTTAAAAGTACATGGAATATACATGTCAAGCGCACCTCCCCTTTTTGCACATGGGGACCCAAAGCCATATCTTATTTACTACTTTTCCTGCAACAGCCTATGAAGTGGGTAGTATGAGAACTGGTGTGCCCATTTTAAAGAAGAGCAAAATGAAGCTCAGAAAAGGGAAATCAATTAATTGATAAACATTACTTATCTATTGTATACTAGGTGCTGCACTAAAGATTCAAAACTAGGCAAAATTCAATCCTCTGCCCTCAACCCTCAAGGAGTTTACAATTTAATGAGAAGACAACATGCAAACAAATATATACAAAACAAGACATATACAGGATAAAATAGGAAAAAATTAACAGGGAAGTCCTTAGAATTAAGAAGGGTTGGGGAAGGCTTCCTGTAGAAGGTGGGATTTTAATTAGGACTTAAAGGAAGCCAGAGAAGGCAGTAAGCAGAGTAGAGGAAATGACTTGCCCAAGATCATACAGCGAACAGGTGATAATACTAGGACCACAACTTTTGTGTTTTTATTCTCTCGCTACCCCATTCTGCCAATACCTTGGAGCAAATACTAACCAGGATCCTCTTTTCTCTCTGATAAGCCAATGCTAAGCCTTTCCACATGTTCTTACAAGTATGGGATCATAGGATCAAAAATCTGGAGTTGGAAATGACATTAGAAGTCATTTTATAGATGAGGAAATTGAGGCCCAGAGAGGGGAAATGATTTGTCCAGGGTATCACAAAACTGGCAAACCTCTGAGTCAAGATTTGAACCTAGGCCTCCCTGGCTCCCAAGTTCATCACTCTGCTCACTCTACCACACTGCCAACTGTTGCTGTCCTGTTGCTGTGACAGTTTAGATTAGAGACGGTAAAGAAACAAGACATTTATATTCATCTAACAGTTAACAAAAAGGGACTTGCTCAGCCATAGCATAGGAGGAAGGCTATTCAACAATGATAGTAAGGGCACCATGTTGATTAAGCAAAATGCAACTCCCCTGAGTTTGCCATAGCGATCCACTGATTAAACATCATAGAGTTGGAAGTCAGAGTGACTTTGGGGACTGGCCAGTTTCTTGGAGGCTGACTATGACAGCTCCAGGGGCAAGGCTGCAGTCTGGACTAAGAAAATTCTGCCCCAGTTTTCAAGGACACCAAAAACAGAGAGGGTTTGAAAACCTTGAACATCAAGGAAGTTCTTTCCTTTGTCTGGCCTAAATTCTCTGTGCTTTCCTATCACTATTTGGACACAGGTTTTGGTGCTTTTGGCTTTTGGAAATTACTTTGTCCTTTGTTATGCTTTGGTATGAGGACTGAATTAAGACAGGGTTCAACATTTCTAGTTCCGAGGATTTAAAGGTCTAAATGAGGTCCAGATTCCTCATTTGGACTCTCCTTAGCCTGGTGTGTGAGTTTCTTCTTCCCACCTCAGCTCCAACATGGCCTTTTTCCTCCCAAATTATTAAAGTCCTTTCACACAGTGTTGCCTGCAACATGATCCTTCAAGGGAACGTAGAGACCCACAAAATATGGCAACATCTCCCTGCAGTGAGGTCATGCCACAGGCCCACTCCATGAGCTCAGAGACATTCCATTTGGGGCAGTATGATGCCTCAGACCTATGGAAATCTCATTTAAATGTTTAAACATAGTCATGAGAATTTGTCAAAATGTACTTGATTTTGAGGAAGCAAACAAAGTAAGTTTGTACAGAATGGAAACTTCTAACAGCACGATGTGGAAAAGCAATTTAAGACTCTATTGCTTCAATATTAAGAGCCAAGGAAAATATTTTGATTTGTTTTTATTTATTTAACTTTGGGGGGGGGTAGAAATCAGAAAAAAGTCTTTTCTATGAAAGTTGACTTTCTCTCCACTCACAGGATAATAGGGATATTATTGAATTACTTCCCTTGAGACACAATTCACCAAATAAATATTAAGAGGATAAAAGTAAACATACTCATTACTGGACATTGAGAATAGCCAGCCTTGTAAGACAAGAATCAACTAGGATGATTAATTTGGCAGAATATCCTTAGTATTAATTTCACTTAGTTATTGAATAATAACCAGGACTCTTCAATATATGTACTTGGAATCTCAACCAATATTAAAATATCCTTTGAAATACACCCACCTGATGTCTCCTATCAATTCTTCATTGAGTCAGGGAATGATTCTGGGATCCAGAACTCTTTATCCATGGAAGGCAAATTCTGGCAGGTTCTAGCAAGTGGAAGAGCCTTTGAGAGTGGATTTGACTAGAGATCATGTTCCTGCTGCCTGAGGATTGGCTGGGCTAGCATGGCTTTAGTGCAGAGAGAGTGCTTATGCCCAGAGAATTGACCAGAGTGCTGATATTTTCTGGCCAGAGTAACTCATTAGATCAGCCACTGAGGCAAGGAGGGGTTGCCAATTTCATTAGTAGAAGGAGTACCAGCAGAAATCAAGGATCTTGAAGTATCGAGGCAATTAAACACAAATCCCCACTGTATGTATCTGCTTCAGGAGACCTTCTGTACAGCAATAAAAGGAATACTGGTAATGTCATAGATGATTCTCTATCAAGTGAAGTCCCCTAGTACCAAAACAAGGCTATTTCTTAACAATAATTCAAACAGATTTGGGGAAATAACTCACCTAGATTTCCCACGGAGTGCTCACTGGACAAAGCATTTGGTTCATTTCAACCACTAAGAGAAGGACCTCAAGGAAGCCTGGAATCACTATGGGAGCAGGCAGATGAGTAAGTCAAAGGCCGAGCAGCAGCTGACTCTGCTGCCAAAGTCTTGAAACACTGCCCAGCTTCAACTTTCAGGGATGGTAAGAAATCGCACCAGGTGAAGACTGGCTTTGTGCCCAGGTGAACAATCAAGAGAATTGCTCTTCAAACAGAACCACTTTGGGAGAAGAGAAGCACAGGCCTCAGGGGGTGAAGAAGAAATTCCCCCATCAGATTCAGAAGGGGCTGGCATGTTTCAGCCTATTTTATTTCAACTATCATGCTAAAATGTGCAATGAGCAAAAGTCAATTGTAATTTCCAATACTATAAGCATGGAAATATTTGATCTACTTGGCCCTGTGGTGGTGATATAAGACCAGTGGGTAAAAGTTTATAGACAGGTTGACTTTGGCTCAGGGTACAGGAAAACTTTCTAATATTCAGAAGTCATCGGATTATAAGTTTAGAGCTGGAATGGGCTATAGGGACTATGTAGTTCAACTCTCATATTTTAGAAATCAGGAACTGAGGCCAAGAGGATAAGTGACTTGTCTAGAGTCATACAGTCTGAGGCAGAATTTGAACGTAGGGCTTTCTGACTCTAAGTCTAGAACTCTATCCACTTGGCCATACTGCTTTCCCAAAATAGAATGGGCTACCTCAAGAGGTTGTGAGTTTCCCAGCACTGGAAAGCTTTAGGCAGAGGCTAGAGGGTGACATTTCAGGGAAGTTGTAAGAGGTTTTTTATTAGGCAGGTGTTGGGCTAGATAGATTTAGAGCTAGAAAAGAACTCTAGTGCCATCCAGTCTAAGGCCTTTATTTTACAGAAGAGGAAACTGAGGCCCAAGCAAGCCCAAGGTTACACAGGTAGTGTAAGAAGCAGGGTTTGAATCCAGGTCCCCTGACTCCAAAGCCTGGACTCTTTTTGCAGTATGCTACTATCTCCCACATTCTGTAGTTTTATTAAATTAAATGTAAGATCAGATAATGAGATAAAAAGTTAGGTGTTAGACAAGGTGGATCTATTTATGAAGGTAAAATCTTGCAGAAGTCATTTCATCAGGCACCAGAAGCTATGTAAAGATGTGTGAAGAAGAGTAATGACCCCCTAAGGATGGATGGTGAGTTAGGAAAGCAGAGAAAGAAGGATGTAACTGAACAGTATACTTCAGAAGAGCTTCTGGGAGGGCATGGTGGCACACACCCATAATCTTGGTTCTGAGGGAAGGCTGAGGAGGATGGATCTCTTAAGCTCAGGAGTTCTGAGCTCCAGCAGGACTAAAAGCCAATTGGTTATCCTCATTGGATCTGGTACTAATGTGGTAAAACCTTGGGAGCAGAATCCTACCAGGCTAAGGAGGGTCATCATGGCCCAAGCCGGAAACAGAGCAGACAAAACCTTCTATGTGTAACACAGCAGTGGGATAGGGCCAGTAAATGGCAGCTGAACTTTCAGTGTGGGTGTGAAGGGAGACCCAGTTTAAAAAAAAAATCAATAGTGAATCATTAGCAGCTCAATTTGCAAATTGCCAGAGGATGATTAAATAGATGTCAATATAGACTTGTTAGAAAACACAGAAGCAATCCCTCTGGAACTAGACCAAGCTAGGTTTGTATTGGGCGTGGGTAGGGATGTGAGGAAGAGCTCATCCTGGTGAAAACAGTTTCTCGTTGGTAAGTGTCAGATAAATTTCAATATAGGAAAATCTCAAAGTTGGAAGGGATGTTGGTGGCATTTAGTCCAACTCAACACCTATGCAGGACATCCCTATGATATCCTCAACAAGTGATTATCCAGGCTCCTATGAAGGAACCTCCATGGAAACGCTGGCGTATGCTTTCTCCCGAGGTAGCCCATTCCATTTTGGGGAACATCTGAGTCTTAGGAAGTTTTTCCTTATCTTGAGCCAAAGTCTGCCTCTCCGAAATTTCCACATGAGACTATTAGCCCTCTGGGGCTAAGCAAAACAATTCTAATCCTTTTTCTAAATGACACCCCTTCAAACACTTGAGAATAGTTATCATGCCCCCCCAAGTCTTCTCTACTCCAAATAAAATATTCTCAGGTTCTTCAACGGATTTTCATATGATGTGGTCTAGACAAGATAAAGGTCATCAATATCGTTGCTAAAATGCGGCATCTAGAATTACGTTTCCTTCTTTGTTAAAACCTCCAACTTTGTAGAAAATTAGCAGGAGACACAGTTATCCTGACTTAACTAAGTCTTTTTATCCTGTCTCAGAAAAGATCATTGGAAAGAACTGGAAAACACAGAAGATATTGTGGAGGACAGGAACTCAGAATTTAATTATTTGAAGAACTATCTTGTGAAAGAGGCATTAGGCTTATTCTGCTTGACCTCAAAGGGCAAAACTAGAAACAATGTAAAAAGGCAGATTTGGGCTTAGTGGTAAGGAAAATTTCATATCAATTATAGATGGTTTAAATTGGAAGGAGTCATCTAAGGTATCAGTGAGTTCTCCATTTGAGCAGACCTTAAAGGAGAGGACGGATGTTGATGTGCAAAGAATGTTTCTTATACAATTGGAATTTCATCCTTTCTGAGGACGTATAGTCTAACTGCTACTTGGTTAGTTATCAAATAAGATATTTGTAAAAATACTTACAATGTTGACCTAGAGAATTTCGTGATTTTGTGTAGTGATAAATTCAGCTATACTCACACCAAATTGTGGTCTCATCAGTGTAAGTACTCCCTGCACAGGTGCAGACTGCAGCCCTTTTTTGACTTTACATCCTCCGTGATTCTTTTCCATGTCTTTCTATAACCTTCCATAGAGGATCGGCCAGCCCAATCTAGTGAAGGCCTTCCTTGCCTCCTTTTAATATAAATCTCTGGACAACCGCTACAGCAAATGGGGCTTCCCATTCATTGCCTCTCCTTTAAAAGGAGCATCATGGCCTAGTATAGAGGTGTAAAACCCAGCCTTTAGCACTTCTTAGTACAACTGGACAAGATTAAAATACAGTTGGGAAATATTTAATAAAATAAATAAAAATACAATGGAACAGAGATATTGTAAATATCTGCTTTTCTACGTTGACATGTTGCTCATTTAGTGGCCCCAATCCTATTACTTTGCCACCACTGGTCTAGTGGATAGAGCAGGAGCCTCAATCTCACTTCAGACACTTAACAGCTATGTGATCACAGGCAAGTCACTTCACCCCTGAGTCTCAATTTTCTAATCTAGAAAAATGGGAAAGTACCTTTATTACCTATCTCCCAAGCTTATTGTCTAATGCAATCTTAGGCTCAGTGACAGAAGTTCAATGTCTATAATGAGGAGGGAGAGAATACTGCTATTTTCTGCACTGGTCAAAGTACAGTTGGACTATTGTGTTTTGTTCTAGCCAACATAATTAAGAAACTACTTTGATAAGCCATAGTGCATCTACAGGGGGACAACCAGGATGGGGAGAGAACTGGAAACTGTGCCATATCAGAATCAGCTGAAAGAACTGAGAAGAAGAAAAGAGTTGGATAGGACCTAAGTGTCTAAAGGGTAGTCATATGGAAAGGGTGTTGCAATTTTCCTGCCTGTCTGTATTGCACAAATCACCCTATTCTTCTTCTATGTTCACAGTCCTCCATTCTTCCTTTAATATTAATACTTATTCTTACTACACCACCTCCTAGATTGTTTTCTTGTCTGCTAGTTGAGGGTCTTCACATATTAGCACATTCTTATAAATGTGGGATATTTCCCAGGAATACCTTCAGCTCTTTGGGACTGCCATGAATGGTGGAAGCATGCTAGGTGACTGCATGGTACTTCTAACAATGTATTTGGGGGAGTCAGAAAATGAGAAGGGATTTTGTGTAACAGACACTGGGGGAGAGACCCAGAGAGTGAACTACCTTATTCATGGTAGTGAAATGAAATGGCATATAAAGAGTTGGCGCAGAATCTAATATGCTTCATCTGAAGTAAAAAAGGAAGGGGTAGTAATCACGATCTCAGACAAAGCAAAAGCAAAAATAAATCTAATTAAAAGAGATAATCAGGGAAACAATTATCAAAAAAGATATCACAGACAATGAAATAATATCAACAATTTTTATAGCAAGTTTTTCTGACAAAGGCATCATTTTTCAAACATAGAATGAACATGGAATTTATAAAAGTAAGAACCATTCCCTAACTGATAAATGGTCAAAGGATATAAACAGGCAGTTTTCAGAAGAAATCAAAACTATTTGTAGTCATATGAAAAATGTTCTAAATCACTACTGATTAGAGAAAGGCAAATTAAAACAATTCTGAGATACCACCTAACACCTACTAAAAATGATAAATGCTGGAGGAGATGAGGGGAAAATAAGTACTCTAATGAATTGCTGGTGGAATAGTGAACTGGGCCAACTATGCTGGAGAACAATTTGGAACTAGGCTCACTGGGCTTTAAAATTGTGCATACTCTTTAACCAAGCAATACCACTCCTAGGTTTATATTCCAAAGTGATCAAGAAAAGGAAAAGGATCCATAGGCACAAAAATATTTATAGCAGCTCTTTTTTTTGGTGGCAAAGAATTGGAAATTAAGATGATGCTCCTCAGCTAGGGAATGACTAAATAAGTTGTAGCTTATGATTGTGATGGGATACTGTTATGTTATCAGTAATGACGAGGAAGTAGTTTCAGAAAAACATGGCAAGGCCTATATGAACTGATGCAAAGTGAAATGAGAAGAATCAGGAGATTTTAGTATTTAGTAATAACAATGCTGTAATGATGATCAACCATAAAACAATTGGTTAGTCTAATCAGTATAATGATTCAAGGCAATTTCAAAGGAATCATACCCACCTTCAAAGACAGAATTGATGAACTCAGAGTACAAACAAGTATATTTTTCTCACATTCTTTATTTTTTTTTTGCTTTCTAAAACAATGGCTAATATGGAAATATATTTTGCATAATTTCGCATGTATAATTGATATATTGTTTGCCTTCTCAGTGGGTGTGGAATGGAGAAAATTTGGAACTTCAAAATTTAAAAAGAAAAAAATATTTTAAACACATAATAAATTAAAATTTTTTTAAAAAAGCAGAATTAGTTGAGGTTGGAAGGAATGGTTCAGCTCAGATGTTACTCCTGGGTATTTGACTACCTGCACCATCTTTATGGTACGTGCAGATGATCACAGGAATCTCTGCTGCTCAAGAACTATGACTTATGCAGCAGAATTAGAAGAGGGAGAGATGAGGAAAACTTTGGTCATATCTACCTGGAGCTCTGAATAGCACTCCAAACTATCCTAGGTGAACTTACCCCAAATTTCCTGTCCCTAGAGGAGATACTGGTGGCCAGAACTGTCCATCAGCAACAATACACTGAGAATGGAGGTACAGTAGGAAAGCAATCAACTAGCATCATTGAAAATAAAAAAGGCCAATGTCATTGGAGATGGATCAATAAGAAGATCCTATGCAGTGTCCCAAGAGCCTTAGTGCAGTTTCAAGTTCTAATAGTTTAGGACACACTAATCCTAGTCCTAGAGTGAATAGGGAAAAAGAAAAACAAAGGGTATTTTTAAATTGCGGATTGTCCCTTGGGGGGGGAAACACTTAGATATTCAGGAAATATGCATAAGGAGAGTTGAAAAAATAATTGTTTTAAACTCTTCTGAACTTCAAAACCAAAGTGTCTTAGGAGACATGAGTAAGAGCTCAGGATATGGGTGCAAACTCCAGCTCTGCCATTTTGAAGCTGTGTGACTCTGGGAAAACTTACTTTTCCCTCTGAGCTCCAGTTTTTTTTCTCATTGGATAAAACAAGAGAAAGTTTGGAATCAGCCCTTCCCTTAAGTAAATGATGACTACCAGTGGGTGAGGCAGAGAGGGAGATAGGGTGGAAGGGTTTCCAGAGCTCAGTTGCCCTGTTTAATGAGCTGTGTGTCACTCTCTGCCTGGGGGTAAGTTCTCAAAATGAGCACCAGGTATGAGATCTCTTGGCCACTGCCTGAGATTGACTCTGAGTTCTGATTATTTTTGTGAGACAGCATGAGGTAGTGGAAAGAATTGGATTTGGGGTCAGGATTCACCTGTGTTCAAATCCTATTCCTGACATTTCCTGGAGGTTCTTAACTTCTCTGAGTCTCAGTTTTCTCATCTGTAAAATGGAAAATAATAGTACATGTGGTACCTACTTCATAGGGTGATTGTGAGGAACAAATGACATAATGAACGTAAAGTGCTTTGTAAAGCCTCCAACAATATACAAATTTCAGCTATTACTATTAATGAAGGAACAGAAATGAAAGCAGTTATTCAAAAACATTTTGCACTTTACTATTTCCCCACTGACATTAATAACACTGAATATGTTAGGGCTGTTGTTCTTTTGCAGGAAATTCACATGGATGAAATTTTCTCTAACAATGTAGACAAGCATCTCGCAGCTTAGAGAGTCACCCAGGCACTGAAGAACTGTATAAAAAACAATGATAATCACTAACAGTATTTGGCACCTACTCTGTGCCAAGCACTTTGCTAAGTAATTTATAAATGTTATTTTATTTGATCTTTGCAACAACCCTGGGAAGTGGGTACTATAAGTATCTCCATTTTGCAGTTAAGGAAACTGAGGCAAACAGAAGTTAAGTGAGTTGCCCAGGGTCCCACAGCTAGTATGTATCTGAGGCTACATTTGAACTCAGGTCTTCCTACTTCAGGCACAGAGTTCTATCCACTGTGTCACCTACCTATCTTTAAAGCCCATTATCTCTCCAGTAAATCACACTATATTATTAAGAGGAAAGCATTTCATATATTTTAATGTGCTATATAATGTGCTATGGAAAGAGAACTGAACTTGGGAATCAGGAGACGTGGGGATCAATCGCCCCTCTCCTTACTAGCTGCATGACCTTGGGCAAGATAAAAAATTTCCCCGAGACTCAGCTGCCTCATCTGTAGAAAGGGAAACAAGAACCCTTGTACTGCAGATCTCAGGGGGTGGTTCTGAGGAAAGTGCCTTAGAAATGGGAATCGCTGCTATTTGCATTTAGGCCTAAGACGACTTTTGCAAAAAAGTTCTAAATGTGGGAAAAGATAGTTTTGTTTTAGAATTTGAACTCTTTAAAATGTGAAAATAGATAGCTCCAAAGAACCATTTCTTTAATTCTTTTTTTTCCTGAGGCAATCAGGATTAAGTGATTTGCCCAGGGTCACACAGCTAGTAAGTGGGAGGCCAAATTCGAACTCGGGTCCTCTTAACTCCAGGGTCAATGCTCTATCTACTGCCTTCCTTTCTTTTACTCTTTAAGCACAGAGGTGCCAGTGAGGGGCTCTCTCCAGCCTCAGAATCTTCCTTCCCTCTAGCAAGATGGAGATGATAGATTAAAATACCACATATCAAGACTGTATTAAAAAAGTCAGAGAATACATAACAGTCTTTTCTCTCTTCCTTCACACAGACTTCCATTTTGACCCTCTTTGAGGCCTTTATCATGTAATATTGTATATTATAACTAACTGTGTTTGTGGTTTATCCCCCTGTGAGATGGTATACCACATTAGGGCAGAGATTAGGGCTTGTCTAAACTGTCTATTTCTTCTCATAGCATAGTGTTGCTTACTGTGATAGGATGGTGGAAATAGTTCTGGATTAAGAGTCAAAAACCTGGGTTTGAACCCTAACTCTTATCCATATTATGTGTGTAAACTTGGACAAATCATTTAACCTCTTTGGGCCCCTCCATAAAATAGAGAGAAAAATAGTATCCCCATTTTATAGTTATCCCTGTTTTACAGTTGAAAAAACTGAGGCAAAGGAAGCTATCTCAAAGGATATAATATAACAAACTATAAATTCTTTGTAAACATAAAATATTTGCATTTTAAATTTAGTTATTGTTAGTTATTATTATTAATAACTCTTTTCACTTTGGTGTGTTTTAAGATTTATGATGCACTTTCTTTATATCCTTGTGTAGTGGGTAGTGCAACTATTTATTACTGTACCGTTTTACAGATGAGGAAACTGAAAGTTGCAGAAAGATCTAATAAGTGTCATATGATAAGGTACTAATACAAACTGTTATGCTATTAATTTAAGATTTTTTTTAAAGATAAGTGGACTTGAACCCAGGTCTCCTGGTTCTAGGTCCAACATGCTTTCTACTACCACAATTAAAGAGTGCTTTCCACTCTAGAGAAAGAAAGCAATCCCTATATAATCTTTCATCTCTGCTCACTTCCAGATTTTTCTCAGATTTCACTGACAGGAGATTAAATACTTCTAAAGGACCATGAACACAATGAGACTGGCTTGCCTGGTCCTGGCTGCTTTAGTAGGAGCTGCTGCTGGCAAAGCAGATGACTTAGGAAGCAGTGAAGAGAGAAGGGAGCAAGAATTCGTTTATCTGAACAGGTATAAAAGAGCCAGTGACTCTCAGGACAAATGCACCTACACCTTCATTGTGCCACAGCAGAGAGTCACTGGGGCCATCTGTGTCAATTCCAAGGAACCTGAGATTCAGCTTGAAAACCGTGTGCACAAGCAAGAGCTAGAGCTACTGAACAACGAGCTGCTAAAGCAGAAGAGACAGATCGAGAGCTTGCAGCAGCTGGTGGAAGTGGATGGTGGGATAGTCAACGAAGTCAAGCTCTTACGGAAGGAGAGCCGCAACATGAACTCTCGCGTCACGCAGCTCTACATGCAGCTCTTGCATGAAATCATTCGCAAACGGGACAATGCATTAGAGCTGTCCCAGCTTGAGAATAAGATACTCAACCAAACAGCTGACATGCTGCAGCTCGCCAACAAATATAAGGACCTGGAGCACAAATATCAGCATTTAGCTACTCTGGCCAACAACCAGTCCACCATCATCGCTCAGCTAGAAGAACACTGTCAGAGGATGCCAGCCGTCAGGCCCATCCCACAGCCGCCGCCTCTACCACCACCAAACCGGGTCTATCAGCCTCCCACTTACAATCGGATCATCAACCAAATTTCCACCAATGAGATTCAGAGTGATCAGAATTTGAAGGTGCTTCCTCCAGCTCTTCCCACAATGCCTACAGTCACTGGCATCCCAACCTCAACTGATAAACCATCTGGTAAGTCACTCTATCTTCATAGTCAAACGCAAAGATTTCTTTAGGAACATCTACTCTAAAAACAGAAGGATCAGTAAACTTTTATGTTTTCATCGGCAATCATTTAACATGGTAAAATACAGTATAGGCAGCACTGAATTTGGAGTAAGAAAACCTAGGTATAATTTCTGCCCTCCTCCCTCCTATTTTTTTCACTTGGGTCACCTTGGGAAAGTCATACAGCTGTTCTGGGTTTCAATTTACTCATTTGTAAGATGAAAGGATGAGATTAGATCAGCAGCTCTCAAAGTTTTTGATATAAGGACCTCTTTACATTCTCAAAAATCATTGAGGATCCCAAAGAGCTTTTGTTTATGTGGGTTATGTCTACTGATACTGTATTAGAAATCAAAACTAAGTGTTTAAGATGATCATTTATTCATTTAAAACAATAATAAACCCATTACATATTAAAGTAAATAACATTTTATTTTTTTAAAAAACCTATATTTTCCAGAACAACAGAAATTTAGTGAGAAGAGTGGCATTGCTTTACATATTTTTGCAAATCTCTTTAATATTCAGTTTAATAGAAGATATCTCATTTGTCATATCTGCTTCTGCATTCAATTTTTTGTGATATGCTGTTTGGTTCAAATATATGAAGAAAACCTGGCCTCAGATAAAGGCAGAAGTACTTTAATAGGCAAGAACATCTTAGTATTATTATGAAAATAGTTTTGACCTTGTAGACCCTCGAAAGGATCTTGGAGAAACTGAGAGATCAATTGGTTACACTTTGAAACCAGGTGATCCCCAAGGTTGACTCTAATTCTAAATTCTGTAATTTGATACAAAAAGATAAATAGTAATTCATATTTCCATGGAATTTAAAGTTTGCCAGGTGTTTTTCCCATATGTTATGTGAAGTAAACAGTCAAGCATCATTATCCTGATTTTCCATAGAATCTCAGAGGGGTTAAATGATTTACTCAAGGTTCCATCACTAGTAAGTGGGAGAATAGAGCTACAAACCCAGTTCTTTTAATTCTATATCTCATAATCTTTCTACTATACCATTCTGTCACATAAAATTCATGAGAAAGGAAACATATTTTTGGAAAAGCATTGAAAATGTAAAACCAGTGAAGAGAACCATTTTCAAAAGACAAACATGATTTTGATCTACAGGTTTATAATGTCTATTTTGAACAAGTATGCTAAAGGAAGAGAAAATTGCACTTTAAGACTATGACAAACTCATTTCTTCTGGGCATCTTAAAATGCCAATACATTTTTGGTGATGATGATTCTTCAGTATTCAACTTTGAAATATATATTTTTTTCTGGAAACAGAAATTCCATCCAATGTCATTCAAGTTCCATAAAAAACACTGGGTGAAACAATGATTCAGGGGCAGTGAGTTTCATTGGAGCAATATGAGAAGGGAGGGTAAGGAAAGGGAAAGCAGGGAAGCTGAAAGGTGGTGATAAGGAGAGGAGAAGGTAGGGAAGCATAGAAGAAAAAAGGAGAAGGAAGAGGAATGGATATGAAGGATAAGGAAAAAAAAGTGAAAGGAGGGGAAAGAGGAAAGAAGAAGAAAGAGGAAGAAAAAGTGAAGCCTGTCCTCTTTTCCTTTCCTTCTGATGGTGCTAATATAAAAAGTTAGACTCGAAGAATATCAGAGAGACTGGATTAGTTTCCGGTAGCCTGTTATCTTGGTAAGAAAGTAAAACAGCAAAAAAGGTTTTCCCCCCAGTATTTATAGTTAGAAGACACCTCAGAAAAAAAATATTAGAATTGAAAGGGAACTTAAAAACACAGGATGGACCTTGAAATATAGAACATTAACACAGAGAATCTCAAAAAAATTCCCAATACAAACTGTTAAGGTTGAAAGGGAAGTAGACCATAGGATGTTAGAAAATAGAACATGAGTTATTAAAACTAGAAGGGGCATTAGAGACCATCTAATATAATTTGATACTCCCTGTTACCACTCTGCCCCCTCCTCCCCCAAACCCTGGCATGACTCAGAGGAATTGACTTTACCAGCTACCCATGGAGTTAGTCGAAAAATTAGGAATGTTCTGCACCCTGATCCAGTCTCATTTACCTTCACTATTTTGCCTTTTTGTGCAAGTTTTAAATACTTTGCTTTGAGAAAACTCATGACACAATACTGATCTTGTAAATCAGATAATCTAAGTGGTTTCTCACATCAGAAAACACCATAAAATAGTAATGGAACTCACCTGGATTTCAAATATATTTTGATGTGTATATTACTTTTTATGCACAGATCTATGATCTAAATCAAGCAATAAACATGTGGGAAACTTGGACTATGTAGATTTTTTTCTGATTTTTTTTTTTTAATTTTTAAGAAGAAAGCGCAAAGATGCTAGTTTACTACTAGGGCTTAACCTGAACAGAGTAGTAGTGGGATCGATGGAGAAAAGGAGAAAAGTAACAGGGGAAAGGTACCACTGAAGACAACAGGAACTATGTTTGAGTGCACAATTGCCTCACTGGCAATAGACTGTCTTTGTGCTGGGAAACAGTTCCCTCTTAGTCATTCCACACAGGAAGTCTATAGGCTGGCGGTGGGGTGGACTGGGCTTTGAGGGTGGGAACATTCCGGGCTCAGTTTGATCTTGCAGACCAGGTTTTCCCCCACATCTCTGGATTATGTCACCTTTCTTAAGATATACATTTTTGTCTTTGTTTCAAAGTGGCCACAATGAAATGTCAATTCAAATATGTACAAGCATATGGAACAATAACAACTCACATGTCTACATATTAAGGCTTACAGAGTGCTTTCCTGACATCAACCCTGTCCGGGAGTACAGGTATTTTATTACCATCTTATAGATCAATAAACTGAAGATCTGAGATTTTAAGTGACTTGTCCAGGGTCATGCAGCTAGTAAGTATCTGAGCTGGGATTCTAACCCAGTTCTCCTGACTGAAAGGTCAGCATACATTCACCTTTGCCAGTGAATTTCAGGTTTGAACTGAAATGACCAGGGTCATTGAGCACAAAACTGATCTCCCTGCTTCTAGGCTTTCTTGACTCTTTACAACCATCAAGATAATCTTCCTAATATAGAGCTCTGATCATACTACTCCCCTCCTCAAGACCCTTCAAGGGCTCCTCATTGTCTAATGGATAAAATACAGCCTCCTTAATCTTGCATGAACAAAAAGTCCTTATAGATGGATTATAGACCACTGAGTTCATCAATTACAACTGATTCATTTTACATATGAGAAAATTCAAGACTAGAGAGGTTAAGTGACTGACCCAATGTCACACAGAGAGGGAGGGGTAGAACTAGAATTTGAATCCAGTTCTTCTGATTCCAAGTCCAGCACTATTATTTCAGGCCCTCTACAACCCACCTCCATCCAACTTTTCCAATTTGATTTCATTCTGCTTCCCTTCCCACACTCTGTATTCCAATCAACCTGGACAGCTATCACAAAGTAGTCTGCCATCTTGAGTTGGCCTGCTCTCTCTGACTTTTCTATATTTGCACAAATCATCCTTTGTGCCTGCGTCACTTCTCCTTCTTCAGTTCCCAGCTCATCGATCACACCTTCCATTCATTTCACTAACCTCTGCATCCTAAAGTTCTCTCCCTCCCCAAATTTTCCTAGAGCACTTAGTCTGAGTTTCTCCTCTGCCTTGTCACACAATACCTTGTTTTATAGTTATGTCCATGTAGTTCCTCCCACCCTAGGAAAATGTAAACTTCTTAAGGGAGCTTCCCACTTGGCACAGGGCAAGTAAAATGGGGACAATAGTAGTATCTATATCCCAGGCTGTGGAGATAAAATGAGAATATTTGTAAAGTGCTCTGCAAATCTTAAAGCATTATATAAGTGCTAGCTTTTATCAACATAGTAGTTGTAGTAGTAGTGGTGGGGTGGAGGTGTTGGGAGTGGTGGAAGTAGCAGTAGTAGTAATAGCAGTAGCAGTAGCGGTGGTGGTGGTGGTGGTGATAGGTGTTTAATAAATATTTGCTAGACTGAATTGAACTGAATGGAATTAAAAGGCAGTGTGCAGAGCAGATAGGGGCACAGGGTTCAAACACTTCCTAGCAGCGTGACTCTGGGTAAGTTATTTATCTTCTCTGTATCTCAATTTCCTCATCTCCTTGATGGCCAATAAGGTCCTTTCCAGTTCTAAATCTATAATCCTATGATCCCTTCAGTAAAAGGAACTAACATATGGAGAATAAAAGAGAATTGAAGGCTACAAGGAACACCATTTCCAGGTGAGGATGGAGGATGTTGACTAATACATACATAGCCTAACACAAGGACCCATTTTTCTTAGATCCAACTAGACCAAGCCAAGTACTACAGCAGCCTCACAGAGACAGTCCAAAACACTGCTGTATGAAAATTCTCCTGTTCACTTTACTGATACTGAAGTGTGAGCTTCCCCACTCCTTTATTCAGCATGTGGTTAGACATCTCTTAGTCATTCTTAAAATGTTAGAGCTAGAAGAGATGAATCTAATTGAGGGTTTCTATACCTGGGGTTCCAAAAGAGCAGTCTGTGAATAGATTTAGGGGGAATTTGTGAGCTTGGATAGAAAAAAAAATAATTTTCACTATCCCCTAGCTAAAAATTTAGCATTTCCTTTAATTATTTAAAAATATGCTTCTGAGAAGGGGCTGGTCCATAAGCCTCCCTAGGCTACCAAAGGGGTTGTGGTCACAGAAAAAGTTAAGACCACCTAATCTAGTCTGAACCCCTCATTTTACAGAGAAAAAATGGAAAGTGAGTTGTCCAAAGTCTCACAGCTAGGGACTTGAATCTGGGTCTCCATCCTTCAAATCAAGCTCTTTTTCTATTCACAACCAGAGAGTTTTAAGTTCTAGTTACTGGGCCATATTCTCCCCCTCCCCTCAGTCCCCCAACCTTCACCCCGCTGGCTGCCTGGAAGTGAGGGCACAGCAGCTCTGTCAACTCTATGGTCCTTCAAAACTGCTACTATGGTCTTCCTCTTTCTTTTCCTCCTCCCTCAGCATTATTTGATCCCTCTGTTTCTCTTCCATTGCCTTATAAACAGCTCAGAGCCATAGAAACACAACAGACAAAAGACAAGAAAGCTCTCATGCCTGAGGAACGCAGCAGCAGACAAAGGCTGACTTTCCTTTGGTGGTATCAGGATTAGCCAACAGGAACGAGGGGATCATCTTTCAGTCGGAGGCAGCAACTGCCCCTGGAGGCACAAGATCCACTGTTTCTCTCCCCAGCTGAGAATACACAAAACTCTTATCGAACTTGTTTCTGATAACTCTCAGTTGGCGCTTGCCTCTCTTTGTCTGAGTCTGCTCCCAAGCCAGAATCATGATCATGCTTTCCATTCTCTCCCAGACCTTCTTTTCTCCTAACATGTGCAAGTCAGAATCTTCTGTGTATATGGAGTTCATTCACTTTCACCAGAGTAAAACTATAGCCCTAAGCAAGAGGTTCTCAGCCATTTGTTTTTATTTACAAACCTCAATGAGACCCTGGAATGGGAACCAGTAGGCCTCAGTTTTGAATCCCACTTCTTGTCATTTATTGACTGTGTGACCTCAGTTGAGTCCCTTAACTTCATTTTCAAATGAAGAATTTGGATGAAAAAACTCATAAAATTCCCACCCAGCTCTTATAACTGTCATTCTATGCTCTTAGTCGGTGGATTTGTCATATTTCTTCCCTAGCTAGACAAATATTTCTTAAGTACCTGCTATATACACTATGATAGGTTCTAGGGGCATTGGGGAGGTGATTCAAAAGTAAGCATTCATTTGGAGCCCAATTCTGCTACTTACCACCTATGTGGTCTTAAGCAAGTTATTTTTCTTCTCAGGGCTTCAGTTTTCTCATTTGTAAAATCAGGGAATTATTTTAGATGTAGATAAGATAGGGTGTCCCAAAAGTCTTAGTACAGATTTTTAGTTTATAAACTGCACTAAGACTTTTGGGACACTATATTTACGCTGTCTCCCAGTCCAAACTCTCTAAATACCTGTCCCTGTGTAACCTACAATCTGTTGTATCACTTGCTCAGTTACCATAGTAGCACATCCACTCAAGTAGTGAAAAAGCCTCTTCGAAGAAACAAAAAGAACAATCCTATCCTACTTCTAAGAGATGTTCACAGAACCTCTGAGTTAGAAGAGATATTGGAGGATACCCTGCTCAATCCCCTAGTCAGAGCTGGGATTTCCTTTATAGAATTCCTAACAACTTCAAGCAATGAGGAACTTGCCACCTTATGGGGTATTCCATTCCATTTTGGGCAACTTTTTCTAGCTCTCATACAAGTACATTCACTTTTAAAGACAACGCTCAAGATAGTCTTAATGTGACCACTATTTGAGAAGATGAAGAAATATTACAACAGAGAGGCTGTGAGGCTTAACAGAAAGTCCAAGTACCTGAACTTAGAGTCAGAAGGCCTGCATTTGAGTTCCTATTCTACCACTCATTAGCAGCCATCAGTAATTCTTCAGCCTCAGTTTCCATATCTGTAAAATGAGGTTGAATTAGAATGATTTTGAAAGGTTTCTTCCAGCTTTAAAATCCTAAAATACTATGAGCTTCTCGGTAAAGACACAAGATTTGTAACACTGACCCTCTAAAGATCAAACCCCCTCAGTGTAGTCAAAGGGGAGGAGGAAAGGGGTAAAATAGAATTGCATGCCAGCAAGGGCTGCTGCTAGGACTAAGCAAGATGAGCAAACACACAAATATGCCATTGGCAGACAATCATGACCAGTGGCAATCATTCCAAACGGAACCAGAAGGTAGAAAAGAGTAAAAAAAACCAAAAACAAAAGGATACTTTTCCTTTTACTATCTTTGAAAATTAGGGAAAGTAATTTCCTCTCATTAGACCACAGTTTCCCCATTATAAATTGGGGGGGGTGGGCTGCAAAATCCTTTCCCTATCTAACACTCTGATCTTAAATCATTGATATCACAGACATAAAGCAGTCAACCAAACTTGGCTGCTGCTAAAATAAAGTTAGGCAGGTTAATTAAAATCAAAATGAATTGGTTAACTTTGAGTAGAGGCCAAATCTGTGAGTAAGGGCTGCTGGTTCCCTACAGGAAGAGAATCTAGCCAATACAACCTGGGGAAAATTAGAAAAAAAAAGATTTAGTGTTGCTGCTAGGTTACACTGTGTTCCTAATTTCATTTTAATAGGCAGAATTAATGCCTTTCTCATCATGAAGCCCATGAGTTCTGATGGAACTTTATGTTTAATGCCAGACACAGGAATCACTTTCTGTTCCTGTCCTTTTCCATAACTGAGGTGGAGAGTATGGGCTGGGAAGCCACTAACTGGTGGACAGAATGGCCACAAGGCCAACAGAGACCCTCCTGCTACCAATGGGGAAATAAGGAAAAATATTCAGGGGCACTTTTTCTATTTCTGTAAACTATGTCCTTGTTTTCTCAATGCACGTTAGCTCCTATCGCATCACTTGCCTCACCCTCACCAATCCCTACCTCAGGACATATGTTACCCAATTTCTTTGTAAGTCAACTAGCTGACATATAAACAAGTTGCTTACTAATTCAGGTGGTCCCTGACTTATGAACATCTGCCACCCTCTCCCCCAGAGGAGAAAACATAGACTCTCATTAATAGAATGTTGGGGAGTAGGATCTTTAGAGAGCATAGAATCCAATGGTCCCCTCATTTTACCGATAAGGACACTGAGGTCTGGGGAAGGGAAGAATCATTTATTATGCACCTGCTATGGGCCAGGCAGCATGGTACGTGTTTTACAAAGGTTATCTCATTTGATCTTCACAATAACTCTGGGAGATAGGTGCCCATTTTATACTTGGGAAAACTGAGGCAGACAGAATTTAAGCTACTTGCCCAGGATTATATAGCTAGGCAATGTCTGAGACTGGATTTGAATTCAGGCTTTCCAGGCCCAGTCCTCTAACTGCTGTACCACCTAGATGCCTACCATGGAGAGGAAGAGGATCATCAAAGAACATCCAGCTAACAGAAGAGATTCAAATTTGGCTCTTTTGACTAAATTCAGCTTTCTTTCAATTTTAGTGTCATTGAGCAGGTGAGAAGGAATGTTGTCCTTTATTCCTCAACAAGAGAATTTAGACCATCGAAATTTAGACTATCTTATGATATGATGGAAATGACATTATACTTGGAGTCAAGATACTTGGGTATCACTGTGCATTCATTAGCCTCTCTGGACCTGAGTTGGTTTCTCTGTAAAATGGAGAGATTAGCAAAAGTACTTCCAACCCCACAGGGGATGGTGACTTAAAAAAAAAAATTCTTTGTACATCTTAAAACACCATAAAAATGTCAATCATGATCATTCTGTGAGATGAATGTAGAGAGGTGACTTCCCTTACATAGATGTAAAGAATATTAATACATCATAAAATGTTAATTAAGATCTCTAAGATAAATGTAGAGTTGTCTTCTCTTATACAGGTGTAGAGAATTAACAAGGGACTGATGCTTGAATCACTTCTCTGAGATAGCTGGGATACAAACTGGAATATAAGACATTCCAAATTGGAACACAAAATTTCTTTTCCAATAAAAAGAGGCTTATATATTATGAAGAAGTATAATTGAAGAAAGGCTATTAAGACTCCCAGGTTATGAGTTATGTTGTCTTTTGGGGCCTGGCCTGGGCATTGAGTCATCCATCTCTAGAACCACATGTCTATAGAAAATACATTCCAAGTACCAAACAAAGGACTTGGAACCCAACTCTAATAAGTTGGTCTAGACTTCAATGATAAGGAAATAATTGCTATAAAAGAAAATGTTTGATGTTGCAGAAGGTCATCATTGGAACTCTGGAACATAGAATGTCAAGACCAAAATGGACATTAGAGAACTATATTAGGGCTGGAAGGGACATTTGAACATAAATGAATAAATGTCAAAACTAGAAGGGACCACAGAAAAAAAAATTATTGGAGATGGAAGGGAGGCAACAGAACATGGAATATTACGGTAGACCTGAGAGGGATTACAGAACATAAAATATCAGAGCTGAAAGGATTCTGAAGATGTATTTTACCAATATGGAAACTGGGGTCCAAAAAGGTGACTTTTTCCAATATTACACAGTTTGCTAACATCAGGCCTGAGATTTGAACACAGGGTTTTTCATTCCAAGGTTATTACTTTTTCCTACTATAACATGCTGATACTGCCTTATAGGCAAAAAGATTTTTAAGTAGGGTGCTATAAATAATGGAGAGCTAGCTAGCTAGCTGGCTCTAGGTAAGTCATTTAACCTCTTAGTATTTTAGGTAAATCTACAAAACTGTAAACTGAAGAGAAGATGACAGTCTATATTGGTAGAATTAAGTTTCTCCATGGTAGTTCTTCACGTCAATAAAATCATAGGTTCACTACATACACGTACAACACAGAGGGAGGGAGGGAGAGAAAGAGGGAGGGGGAGAGGGAGAGAGAGAGAGACAGAGAGAGGGAGAGACAGAGAGAGAGGGAGAGAGAGAAAGAAAGAGAGAGAGACAGAGAGAGAGGGGGAGAGAGAGGGAGAGAAAGACAGAGAGAGACAGACAGGGAGAGAGGGAGATACAGAGAGATAGAGGGAGAGAGAGAGGGAGAGAAAGACAGAGAGAGAGACAGATAGGGAGAGAGGGGGAGAGAGAGAGAGAGAGAGAGAGAGAGAGAGAGAGAGAGAGAGAGAGAGAGAGAGAGAGAGAGAGAGACTAACCTAGTCTTCCTGCAATTCCACTGGTCTAACCAACTTACAAAGGAATGTGCAATATTAGATACCCTGGTACAGAGGAAAAATCCATTAATGGTCCACAGGAAAGATAGAAAATAGAAGGTTCAAAGTTTACAAACCCCCCCATTTTGTAGAAAGTCCAGGAAAATATTTTAGATGATTCGTGTAATATATTTCCATTGGAAAACAATACCTCCAAACCCCAATGTAAAAAGCATGTCTCTATCCAGGCTACAGGTGTGTGAAAACTGCCAGGCCTGAAGCAAAGGCTCATTTCAAGCTCTTTCATGTAGGCTGAAGGCCCACACTCTATGCCAAGATTTTCCTAAAGATTTTCTCATAGCCAGGAGAGCAAAACCATACTATTGGTATTCCTTGTGACAATGAAATTAGATATTTTTCTTTTATGAGATACAGCCTGACAAAGAACATAAAAGGTAATCTAAAAGCCAGGAAGATCTGGATTCCAATCCTTGATAATACGGTGAGATCCTGGGCACATCCTTTAACAGTCCTCAGTTTCTCTAGTGGTTCTGTAAGACTATACATTACAGATGAATTTCCAGTCTGCTCAGTGGAAAAAGTTTCCACTTTCAGAGTTTTCCCAGATTGATAAAATAATAATAACAAGGGCAATGAATGAATGAATATTATACTTTAAACTTTACAAAATACTTCACATGTTGTCTCATTTGACCTGGTAGCTTAGGTGCTGCAGGTATTATCACTACTCTGCCCCCCACCCATTTCACAGGTAAGAGCCCAATGAGTCTCAGAGCAGTTAAATGACGTGCATAAAGTCACATAGTAAATGCCAGAGGATGGGATTTTAATATAGTTTTTCCTGACTCTCAAGCACAGGTCTGGGCTAAAATTAAAAAAAAAAAAAATACAGTAAAACAGTAAGATTGATTTCTGCATGGGTGTGGCCCATGAGTCACTCTCACTCTTTTGAAATCACATTTGCCATGTTTCCTTTATACTTTTTTCCCCTATAAGACTATCACTCCCAGAACTGCTACTTGTACAGCACCCAAGAACTACAGGATAGGGGGAGGAAAGGAAACTCAAAGATCAACTGGTTCTGACCCCTTTGTGCTAGAGATAAAAAAGCTGAGTGAGGCATAAAGAGGGGTGAGGATGTACTTGAATATCATACAGATGCTGGATTGCTTAATTGCTCTGAAAATAAGTATTTATTAAGCATCTACTCCGTGGCAGGCACAATTCTGGGAATACAAAGAAACACAAAAAACAATCCCTTCTCTCAAGAAGCTCACTGCTTAATGGAGGAGACAATACGTAAACAACTATGTACCAGGAAACAAATGACACACATTGGATGAATTAGAGCTAAGCTACGGAGTGAAGGTGCTATTGTTAAAGGTGGTGGCGGCGGGACCAAAATTTGGGTCGCCAGGCTCCCAGGGCTCTTTCTGTAATACCAGGCTGCTTCTCGAATATGTAACACTCAGAAGTATTCACTTACTTTTGACTATGACTCTACGCTCAAATCCCCAACAATGACAGCAGGAGTCATACAGCTGTGTATATAACTTTAAAAAAAAGACTCAAACAAAACAAAACAAAACAAGAAACCACCCAGTGGAATAAAGATAGTTTCTTTTCCTTTCTTTCTTTTTTTTTAAGAAATAAGTCCAGCTGCTTCAGGCAAAGGCAGGAAGCCAAATGTTATCTCATATATTTATTTTGCTACTCAGTTACATAAAAAGCAAATTCAGTTCCTTCATCATTCTTACATTGGTCTGCCTGCCAAAGGGCTTGGAGTTCAAGGTGCTAACCTAAGGTTACATGGTCCTGTCATACTCCTGCCAACAAGAGTTGTCATGAGGAAACCACTGGGTCACTGCACGAATTACATTCTTGCAGAAAATTTTAAAATATGTAAATCGAATGCTTTCTCTACTGAGTGTAAATAAGAAAGGAACAAGAAAGAAGAGCAGTTTTGTCACACAAAAACTTCTCATTGCTTTGTCTCAAAGAGCTGAAAGTCATATACTGCATACATTTATTCCAATCCTTGAAGGAGCTGGGCTTTAATTGGGAGTGATCTCTCTCTCTCTCTCTCTCTCTGTCTCTCTCTCTGTCTCTCTCTCTCTCTCTCTCTCTCTGTCTCTCTCTCTGTCTCTCTCTCTCTGTCTCTCTCTCTGTCTCTCTCTCTGTCTCTCTCTCTCTGTCTCTCCCTCTCTCTCTCTCTACCCCTCTCTCTCTTCCTCCCTCCCTCCCTCTCTTTCTCTCTCTCTGTCTCTCTGTCTCTCTCGCCCCCCCCCTCCGTCTCTCTCCTCTCTCCCTCCCCTGAACCCTCAACACAAAGAGCAACCCTTCACATTTGGAAAATTAGAAGGGTGCAATGGGATGAGCACTTGATTTTCAGTCAGAAAACCTGGTTTCAAATCCCACTGTGACCTTTGGCAAATCAATTTACCTTTCTGAGCCTCAGTTTCCTCATATTTTTATTATTTAGTACCAATTTATTATATAGTACTAATTATTTAGTACCAATAATACCAATTTTCTAGGTCCCTCACAATTCTAATATCTAATGATACTATCACTCACTCTAATTCACCAAATATAAGCATAGATACGCAAAGTGAGTTGGACAGAGAGCCAGGCTTGAAGTCAAAAGGAACTGGATTTAAACCCAACCTGACACATACTGGTTCTGTGCCCCTGGGCAAGTTACTTAACCTCTCAATGCTCTCTACAATTGTCTAAGTAGCAGAGAAGGTGGCAAGCTATATTATTGGTAGAGGGAGTTTCCTCACCCAGGAGTTCCCTTTACCAGTGAAATCAAAGCTCTGGTCCCCTGGTGCCTGCTGAGTAAAATTTATATTCTAGCTGCTCCAGACAGATGACGGTCTTCATGAACTGCTGTAACCAAAAGAATTTGTAGCCTAGCAGTCAACCTTCTAGCAATGAACCACTGTATTGACCTAGGCTGATTCTCAAATGCAAGACACAAAGTGCATCTCTGTCCCCATCTCAAAGTCTTTTCAGTTTGGTAGGTCCTGCCAGCCCTGCCAGGCTTTGAGAACCTAAAGTCACCTCCATGGCAAGGCAGCAGAAGAGGATGTCAGAGGAAGCCACAAACTCTACTTTCTGGGGAAAATGTTTGCCTAGGTGGATCAACAGAATTGATGGGAGCCTATTACTGAATTTATTCAGCCGTGAAATAAGCACCATGATACCCAGCAAAAGAGAGGGCAGACCTGTAGGAGGAAGAGACTCTAATGTGGATTACAGAGGTTCCATCAGGCTAGGTTCCCACTGACATGTGGAAACAGTCCCAGTTGCAGATCACCTTGCCTTCTAACCATAAGCAACCTCTTAAGAAATTTCTTTCTATGCTGGAACACTCAATTCTCTCAAGTAAATGTTCTAGGGGCAGCTAGGTGGCACAGAGGCTAGAGTGCCAAACCTGAAGTCAGGAACGACCTTCTTCCTGAGTTCAAATCTGGGCTCAGACATTTACTAGCTGTGTGACCCTGGGCAAATCACTTAACCTTGTTTGCCTTGGTTCCTCATCTATAAAATGAGCCAGAAAAGAAAATGTCAAACCACTCCAGAATCTTTGCCAATAAAACCCCAAATAGGGTCACAAAGAGTTAGACATGACTGAAAAAACTAAAAAACAAATACTGTAGTACAAGATAGGAAGATGAGAGGTCCCACGTGGGGTCAGGCTTCCTACTGAATGGTGCTCTCTTTCAAGATGCTTACTACTAGATTTTTTTCCCCAGTGTTGGGAGATTAAGGTTACTTATGGAAAATTAGATCCATGCCTCTTCAGAAGAATCTTCAGAACACAGTGTTATTAACTCAGATCCCTCAGATGTGTTCTGAGCCCAGATTCCAGGACAGAAAGCGACTTCATCACAGATTCCCACGCAGACACTCAAGCAAACACAGAAAAGAGACAGAAAAGCCCTGATTACGTTCCCCAAGCACTCAGGGCCACAAAATAAAAACAGAGGGAAATGGGAGAAAAACTCCAAACCAACAGAGATGAATTGCTGCAAACAGTGTCATTTGGAAATCTGATAAACACCTCTGCCTTCACAAAATTACAAGATCATAGATTTAGAACTGTAAAGTCTTAGACGTGATTCAATCTCATCCCCTACTTTTACCTCAGATGAAGAAACCAAGGCCCAGAGAGGCCCAATGGAATGTATGCTTTTTGAGGACAAGCACTTTAATATTTTTTTTCTGAGGGATCAACAATCACTTTAATCAAGTACATATATCATTTACTTAGTCAGGAGAAAAAGTCAGCACCCTGAACTTCAGAGAAAATACAGAGAAATCTAAATCAACAGACAGTGTTTCCAAACTACATGACAGTAAGCAATATATACATCACAATTCAACAGACAGATGCAACTGCCTGACTATATATACATAGCTACAAGAGAGGGAAGCACCAATATCTGGGTTTTCAAAGCTGGAGGGCTGCTTAGCAGTTTCCCAGAGTCTCATCTGGCATACAAAGTTTCTTCCTAAAACCTCACCTCAGAGTCTTTATACACTTTTTAGAGCCAGAGGGCATCACAACCCTTGAGAACCAGTGCCTCATTAGAAAATTAGCAAAAGGTATAGGCCTTCCTACAAATCTTCCCTAATCAAATTCCCCTTAATGGGTAGGCCCATTAATGGATGGGGAAGATCTTCCCCTTAAGAAGCAAAATTATATTAACAATAACCAAAAAGGCATTATCAATACATTTGGCCCCAAGATCTTTCACAGCCTTTACATGGGCAACTTGTAACTAAATAGGCATTAACATCTAACATAATTCCCACAAAATAAAAACATCATGAACTTTATATTTGCAGAATACATAACATCATTTTTGGGGGGTCAGTCTTTGAGGAGTGAGCAACCAGCCCCTCCTTCCTCAATCCAAAGCAAAATGTCCAAGCAAAGTCCTCTTAGGGGTGTGTCCTTCTCACACTGCCCTTGTAGGCACTCTCAGATGTAGGCTCTAATGAGCCAAGTCCCAGTCTTAACATGTTCTGGTCCCTGCTTCTAAATCCCGAGGGGGACCGCTGGGCAACAAAGTTATTAGGGTGGAGTCCTTGGGGGTACAAGACACTTCCCCCCACCCACCATAGGCAACTCCACCCCCTGGGTTCCAAACTGAACAGGCACTATTTTTTAAAAAATATGCTCAATGTCTGGAACATAGTAGGCACTTAATGTTTGTTTCTGTTCAGTGCTGTGACTTGTCCAAGGTCACAAAGGTAGAAAATTGGGTTATGATTCAAAAAATGCCTGAGAATTTAACCAAAGTCCTCTGATTCCAAATCTAGCATCTTTCCACTGCACTGTACTGTCTCAAAGTCACTGATAAATATACTAAATAGCATAGGGTCACATACAACTTCCTGGTGTGCTCTACTATAAAGTGCAGTCCAGGCTGACAAAGAGTAATTAAAGATGACTCTTTGGGTCCAAATCTCACAGTGTTATACTCAGAATGCTAAACAGAAATAATACATAGGGCATTTGGATCTCTACAGATTAATAAACCATGAACATAGAAACCATAAACATCCTAGAAACTCAACCTCAAATTAAGAGAATAACAATTTAAACAGGTCTCCTGCCTCTGCTTTCTTCTCCTTCTAATCCATCTTTTACATGCTGCCAGACTAATCTTTATTTCTGCAACTTTCCGGCTCTGTGCTTTTGAACAAGTCTTTTGCCATCCAAAGCACACTATCTTTCCACTACATCTCACTGACCACTACTATGACTTTATCTGATAATTAAAAAAAAAAACAACTGGTGGAAGGGTTGGAAATATTGGGAGCCTTGGAAGAAAGGGACCTCTCTATCTTAAGAGTTTGTGATAGAAGAAACAAAAGCAAGAATAGCCTGACATGTGTCCTAGATTTTTGGAAAGCACATTTCACAAGGGTCAGAGAAAGGATTCAAATTACACAGGAAAAGTCAATCCAAGAGGGACAGGAAGCTCACGAGAATGAAATTCTGAGGATATGTTGATATGTTAATGATGTAGGTAATCTCTCCAATGCTGAAGGTCTCAAATCATCCATGTCTTCTTCTCTGGTGCAAGCAGTGACACATTCTCTTTTTTGAATCTCCTAAAAAAACATCTTTTTGTTGTTCTTGGCAGTCTTGGTTTACTCTGAGATTTGGACCTACTGGCAAAATTCTTACGGGATCATGACATGCTTTTTGCATTCATCCTCTGTTAACTCTCATTGCTTTCCTCTTCTGGATATTTCTTTTGAAAATTAAAATTGGTCAGGGAGTTCTATGTGCATATATATTAATCTTTTTAAAAAAACTCCTTGTTTTTCTCCCCAAGGGAATTGTTTCTCTTTTTATATGTGGAATTTCATTCTTGGGAACCTTCTGTTTAATGTGGGTGAACTTCCTTTGTAGAATTTTAGTCTCTGGGATTCTACCTATCCTTTTCTAGAATTCTCTGAAAAAAAAAATACACTCCAAAAGTCTGTTCTCCATATCAGACTAGGACCAGCTTTCTACTTATGTTCTAGCACAAGTTATAAGATGCAGTGGTCATTTTCCCCACGTGGTTCACATCATTTACAGCTCAGCAACAAATTCTTCCTTGTTGATGAGAATCAGATCCAAAAAAGAAGTTTGCTTCAGTGCTTCCTCTACCTTTTGAAAGATGAAAGTGTTATTAAGACAAGTCAAGGAATTATTAGCTTTTTGGCAAAGTGAGAGAGCTCCAACAGTCACCTACATTGTCGAAGTCCCCCATAACTATTATATTATACCTCTGTGTAGGACCTGTAATCTCTTTCCCAAACTCACCTGTTTCCTCTTTCTGTCCAAGAGATCTGAAATATATTCCAATGAAAATATTGCTTATTTTTGCCTCCATTGATCTTCACCAAATACTCACAACTATCCTTCCCTCTTTCTGGTTCTTAGATTTCCTCATATATCTTTTTAATATTCAGTGCTACTCTGTATCACTACACACACACACACACACACACACACACACACTTCTTTGTTTTACTTATACTGTCTATTTTGAATATGTCGTCTTTTTTATTTAAGCTACAGCTTTCATACTATCAAATTCCAGTGATAACTAGGTTAATTTTCTTTCTTTCACTAGGGTTCATTTCCTTGTTATCTATTCATGAATAAACATTTGATATTTCGGACTTTTCTTGTGCTACTTCCTTTTATGCATTTTGTGTCCTCTGACTTTCTGGGCATTACTATTAATTTTCTTTTTACTCCCATTTGACTCCTTTCTATGGTATCTAACTTGGTGGGTATGTATTGACAAGTTTTCTTCTTCATTTTTCAGTTTAAAGAACATCTAATCCTCATTTTTAAGTCTTCAGCCAAAAACTTCTTGCCAGCCCCTTTGAGCTATATTCCATTCCTAGATGGAAATAACAAAGAGAGGGGTTTGCACTTAATTCTAGAGGAATCACTATAAGTACTGGAGCTTTCTGAGCATAGTCATGTGGTGCTTCAGGAATATCATTCAACAGCAATATCGAGACTGGAGAGGATTGGGGAGAGATGAAGCAGGGAGGTCAATTAGGAGGATATTGCATTAATTCCTACAAAAGGTGATAAACACCTGAACTAGGATAGTGGCTACCTGAGTAGAAAGAAAATAGGTCCAAGAAATGTTGTGGAGGTAGAATAATTTAGACTTGATGACTGGATTTTTGGGAATGAGGAAGAATGATGAGTCAGGAATGAATCTAAGAACCGAAAGGATGGTGGTACCCTAACAGAGAGAGAGAATTTAGAAAGAAGTGGATCTGTGATGGGGGCAGAGAGATAGTTTGTTCCATTTTAGAGAACATCATCTGCACCTGTGGTTTTTTGAGTATTACTTCTAGATTCTTTTGAGACAGTATTTCTCATATCCTTATAAAACCTCCAAAGTGATACTAATCATCATCATTTGACAAAAGTCCTGGCTGATTCTTTTCCATAAATTGGATACATGTTCTTGGAAGATAGCAAACCATTTACTTTCTCTTTTGTTATCAGGTTGACAAATAGCTGTTTTGGTACCCTTGAGCAGAGACTCACCAATGGCTACTATTCATCCTTTCTTCCTCTGGCTTTGGTGGTGGGGGGGTTGGGGGGGAGGTTTAAGTCTCACCTCACAGCACCTGTGTATCCACATCATCATTCCTTGGAGAACAAGCATTTGATTTTTCCTCAGTAAGTCCATCTCCCTCCTTTTGGGGAAGAACCTTATGTCTATTATTTCCAGGTGTTAAGTGGTTCTTTACCCATTTCTCATCTATTACATTCTTCTACCCTCTAACCTCCTGGCAAATGTCAAGATTCCCCTTTCAGATTTCTTTTATTCTTTATTTTCATGTTGAAGAACAATCATTTTTGAAAGGAACACCTCATCCTACCTTATAACCTGGAGAGTGGACAGACCTTCTCCAAAAGGGAATACTTTCTGTGCTCACACTGTAAAACTTTTCCAGTAATAGAGAACTGACTAGTTGCCGAAACTGGACCTGGAATTTCCTACTGAAATACATCTGGTGCTTCTGTGATTCATAACTTTAAGTGTTTTCTTTCACATTGGCCATGATTTTCAAGGGAAATGGTAGAGAGCTGGGGGTGGAGGGACAGCGGAGGTCATTTGAAAATAAAAAAGAAAACACAGTATGAAGTAGGAGGGGTCATTTCTAAGTGTCACACTTTAGAAAGAACAATTACAACCTTAAGCACATTTGGATAAGGGTAACCAGGATGGTGGGGAAATTTGAGACTGGGCCATTTAACAAATGGTTGAACACACTGGAACTATTTAGCCTGAAGAAGAAAATAAAGAGAAGCTGGGGGAGGAGGAGAAAGGAGAGGAAAGGGAGAAAGGTACAATTATCATTGTTTTTGAGTAGCAGTTAAAATACTACTGTCAAGTGGAAAAAAGATTAGAAGATTTTCTCCTTAGTCCTAAAGGCCAGAACCAGGAGCAAAGACTGAAAGATGAAAACATGTAGATTTCAGCTAAATATAAGGGAAAGAACATAATCCCTAACAGTTATAATTGGCTAAGAGTGGGATGGGCTTCATCAAGAAATAAAAAACTTCATCATCACTGGAACTTCATGTATTGGGGCAGGATGAACATTTGTCAGAGACCTTTTTGAGGGAACTCTCATTCAAATGTGGGTCATGCTAAGTCAGGTCCTCTTTAATTCTGAGATTTTGTGATTCGCTGAAGTTGAAGCTTTTGCTTTGACACTTGGAGCCACATGTGATTTCATCAGTGTGGATGTGTGTGTTCATCCTTCATTGCCAAAAAAGACCAAGCCATCACAGAAATGATGATGTGACTTGCACTTGACTGTTTTGAGTGAGGGAAGGCTGTGCAGGTCACCAGCCTCACTTCTCCTCCAGAGCCATCTGAATCCAGTGACCAGATATTCATCAGGATGACTGGCGATGACCCAGGATGAGGCAATTAGGGTTAAGTGACTTGCCCAAGGTCGCACAGCTAGTGAGTGTCAAGTGTCTGAGGTGAGATTTGAACTCAGGTCCTCCTGACTCCTGCACTGGTATTCTATCCATTGCATCACATAGCTGCCCCTCATCATGTGGATACTCTCTTTGTGGACCCATGAATGCACACATCCAAACTAGCCACTCATCATTCTATGCCATCCTTATAAAGTTTCCCTCTGAGGCCCTTCATTTATCCTTTTTGTTTTTAAATTCTGGAAGGCACCAGTCTTACCACTTGTACTGATTCTACATCTTCATCATGTGACCAGTTAGCCTTTTCTTCTGCTCAGATGCTGATAGCTTTCAACCTAGTTCTTACCCATCAAGCCACCCCCAATTTGGTGATGAGCTGGAATGTGACTGCATTCCCTCACAGCCTTATATTGTGACATCACTGTATTTTAAGTTTAAACATGACAAAAGGGCAATAAGTTTGACTTTAACATTGAATATGCAATTTATTTTTATGATTCCATATTTGTTTTCCAGTTTTTTGGCCTGAAATTTCTCTTATTTTTAATTTGAAAATGCCTTTCACTACAGCTGAAATTAAAACATCTTGCTCTAGTAGAGAGATAGTACTGGAGTCCAAGTATCTACCTACAAGCCTCACTCTACCACTTACAGTCTTGATCTCATCACTTTCCCTTTCTACAACTCAGTTACTTCCACTGTAAAATATCACTTTCTCTTTCTACAACTCAATTACTTCTACTGTAAAATAAGGGAGCTGAATTAGATGACATTGAGTGCCCAAGCTCTAAATCCCACAATCCTGAGATTCAGAGAGTTTGTTACTATTTTGGTTGATTGGACATATGCCCTACCAAGAGCTGTCAGGTTCCCAAGAAAACACGGAGAACTAATGAATCTGTTAAGCAAAAGCACACATCTAAAGATCTAAAAAAACAAACAAACAAAAAAACCTTAGTTTTTCAAAAAATGTAATATGGATGCCAGCAACCAAAGAATTTACCTATGTACATGAAATTTTATATATATAGTATACTATATGTGTGTATGTATATATTTATATATATATATACATGCTATATAAAGAACTTGTGATTTCATTGGTATAAGGCGCTTCTAATGAAGAAACCTTCTCTACCAATGTAATTTGGCATCTTATAATCATAGAAGGCTTCCTAGATCACCAAGAAGTTAAGTAATTTGCCCAGAGGCACATAGCCAGTATGTGTCAAAAGGAGACTCAAAGCAATACTCCTGACCTGGAGTCCAACTCTCTATCCACTATTCCCTGCTGCCCCCCCACTACATACATGCACACGTATTTGCACACAGACACATATTAGTGAAGAGCAACTGTACTATGAGGATCTGTGACTTATTTAATATAAATGCTCCCTTCACTGATGCTGATCACATCCATTATCTATCTCAGAATTGGAAGCGACCTTAAGAATTATCTAGCCCAGGGGGTCTGTGGATAGATTACAGGGGGGATGCTGTGAACTTAGATGGAAAAAAATTATCTTTATTTCAGTAGGTTGATTTCCTTTATAATGCTACATATTTTTTTCTGCATTGAAAAACATCATCCTGAGAAGGAATTCATAGGTTCACCAGGCTGCCAAAGGAGTACATGACACAAAGAAGGAGAAGAGCCCCTGCATGAGTCCAGCCTCATCCCATAAATGGGGAAACTGAGGCCTAAAGAGGGAATATGATTTGTGCAAGACCACCAGCCAGGAAGTGAAAGAGCTGAGAGACTTGAATCCAAGTTTTCTAACTTCAGACCCAGTTTGTTTTCTCCTATACAGTTCTCCCTCCTGCCTCCTCTATATTGCAGTAGACCTAGATTCTTCTTTAGTTTTTGTAGCCAAAATGTATCTTATCATCCACAAACTAACATAAACTCTGAGACTCCAGATCATAGATTTAGAGCTGAAAGGAACTCCAAAGGACATCTAGTTTAACTGTCTTATTTTACAGATGAGGAATCTGAGGTTCAGAAAGACTAAATAACTTCTTCAGGGTCACCCAATTAGTATGCGTCAAAGACAGGATTTGAACCCAAGTTGTTCCGACTATAAGTTCATCACTCCATCCACCATACTACACTGTCTTGCTTCATCAATACCAACTTAGAAGGCATGAGTTTCTGTGGTCAAAGATATTAATTAACCCCTGGCAAATCTGTTAGTGGTGTGTCTCTCCACATAGAGGATGGTCTTCAGATGACACACATGCAGTCATTAGGCTCATACTTTCACCCTGGTGGAAACTGTAAAGGCCTAGACTCATTTAGCCTGGCCCTTGAGAGCCCAGGGCACCCACTATACTATGCTGAAGCATTAAGGGAAGCCAGTATTAGAGGGAGCAGTAATTGCCATAATAAAATAAAATCCATAAGCAACAGAAATCCTCTCAACGCCAATATGCTAAAGCTGTAGAAGGCTCTATCAAAAGCCTGTGGATGTCTAGACCATTAACATTTTTATGTTGGTCATCCACATTTACATTTTTACACGGTTGTAAAAATCCCACAGGGCTAGAGCAGGGATCAGAAAGACCAAAGGAGGCTTGTTTAGCAAATTTTTTCACTTACTTTCCTACCCTTCAGAAGCCCAAATAAAAACCAAGTTTCACTGAAGAACTCAAAGCACATCTTGTGGTTGGAGCAGTAACAGTAAGAGGGAGCTGAGAACTCAGAAGGGACATGCTTTTCTTTCCCCTAGTCCTGGCAGTATTTTTCCTGAAGCAAAGTAAATATATGATTGAATTGAGAGTGCTGAGGGGATCAGAAAAGAGGAAGAGGCCAGCTGTCTCTGCGCATAACACAGTAAAATAAATGGAAAAGAAAGAGAGCTCTATTATCAGCATATGGGCAGGACAAGTCCCTGGGCTGGTCAGAGAAGGGCAAACTGGCCTCTTTGGGAACCAGGACTCACTCACAGTCTAACTGATGCAGGGACAGAAACAAGCAAGCTCACTTTTCCTCCCCCTCTGCACTGAAGAAATGGTGGAAAATTAGAATGTGGAAATTCAGGGCCAGAAAGATACAGATTTTAAACTGCCTTTCAGGTACCTAAGGTACTATGCATTTTCAACAAACAGGCAGGCACCTCCCCTCCCCTGCCTCATCTCTAAATGCTATTCTCCCTCCAGACTAGAGGTAGGGAACCTGTGACTTTGAAGCTACATGTAGCCCTCTAGGTCCTCAAGTGTGGCCCTTTGACTGAATCCAAACTTCACAGAACAAATTCCCTTAATAAAAGGATCTGTTCTATAAAACAGACTTGGTCAAAAGGCCATACTCAATGACCTAGAAGGCCACATGTGTGGCCTCAAGGCCACAGGTTCCCCATCCCTGCTCTAGACTAAGGATTCTTAACTTGGGGTCCACAGATAGATTTCAGAGAGTCTGTTAACTTCAGTGGGAAAAAATGTCTTTATTTTTACTAACTTCTTACTGAAATTTAGTATTTCCTATAATTATTTAAAAGCATTATTCTGAGAAGATGTCCATAGGTTTTACCAGACTGCCAAAGGAGTTCATGACCCAAAAGAGGGTAAAACTCTTGCTCTAGAAACCCCAAACACCATTTCTACATCTGGAACTTCCTAGAACACTAAGGATATGACCCCCCCAGAGACCTGTGACCAATTCCCATGAACTCTGTTCTGAAGAGTTGTTCTTTTTTTTCCCTCTAGATCCCACACTGGATATCTCATAAAGAAGTCTAGAAGGGTCAGTAAGTCTCTGAGACTCTGCCTACCAAATCTATCATCACAGGAATGAGGGATCTGAGTTAAGAAAAACAGATTTACATTATGTTAGTACTAGACAGGATCTCAAGAACAGTGCTATCAGAGGGGGAAAAAAAATTCCAGATATGGATTTAGGAGATCTGAGTTTGACATCAGTATCTGACACTTAATTGGCTATTTGACCACAGATAAATCACTTTATGCCTCTGGGCCTTAACTTCCTCATCAGTGAAATGGACATAATAATACTTGCACTGCTTGTACTTCCCCAAGTTCCTGAGATCACAGATTTAGAGCTGGAAACCATCTAGTTCCACACCCTCATTTTCCAGATAATGAAATTGAGTTATTCTGAAGAAAGTGTTTGTGTGACCCTTAAACACTAAATACATGTGAGCAATTTCAGTTATGTAGTCAAACCCATTCCATTTACAGATTACGAGACTAAGACCTACAGAGGTGAAGTCATTTGACAAACAGTGGGCAAACACATTCCCTCATTCATCTCTTTTAGAAAGATGAAACAGTATTTTATTTATGAGGATTGAATTCTTGCCCATCCTTTAAGGCCTAGCTAAAATACCACATCCTCCAGGAATTCTTCCCTGATCCCTCTCTAACCACTAGCTAGGAATGACCTTTCCCCTTTGGAGCTCATAAATTACTTTATTTTTCCCTTGACTTATTCTTAAAAACAAAACAAAACAATCCAAAGCAAAACAAACAAAATCAACCATATCAATGATTTTATCTATGTAGGAAACTTGTTGGGAGGAACTTATTCTACCAATGTAGATATGTAACTGTTCAAACTAGAATCATAGAGAGCTGCTTAGGAGCATTGAGGGATTAGATATCCTGCCCAGATCTCACAACCAGTACATGTAAGAGGTGGTAAGAGGTGGGCCTGAGAACCCCACCTCTTCATATCCCCAATGCCATTTCTTTATCTCCTACTCCATACTGCTTTTTAGGTCTAATGGTCTGGATGAGTATCTCGAGATATGAGTCACTTGTTTAGATAAGTCTAATACACTTATATAATTGGTATACCATAGTATAAAATATCTATAGATTTATAATATAGTATACAATGGCTGCAAGAATAAAGAAGATGTTGGGTTTGTTTTGTGGAAACAATGAGAGATAACTGATAGCCAGTAAGCTAGGTTGGTGGTATCCTTATGAGGTCAGGACAAGAGATGAAGACCTTTAGTACACTAGGTGGTTCTTCTTTGGCAAACTAATAGGAGGTCACGAGTAAGAGCTGCATGGTTGAGTGGAGCAGAACAGAAAGGAGGGAGTACCATTACTGAGGAGATCATAGATCTGTTGGAGTATTGAATATAAGTTGTATGTCCTTGTGGTCAAAATATATCAATTTTTTAAAATCTCCCTTTTAAACTATAACCTTTGTGAGGGCAAGAATTGCATCTGATAAAACCTTTGTATCTCCCTGGTGTCCAGTCAAAGAGCCTTGTGAGCTACAAATATTTAATTAATATGAATTCCTTATTTTACCCACCCCTCCAAAAGTCCCAAATTAACTATAAAGAACATATGAAGAAAGATGCTATCTGTAACCAGAGGAAGTACTGATAAATAGAATAGAATAGAATATATGTATAGAATAATTTTATATAGATATATACATATACCTATTTGAGTCTAATAACAGCCATCTCTAGGGTAGAGGCTGGGGAAAAAGGAAGAAAAAAAGAAATATTCATAATAATTTTGTTGTATATCTGAAAGAAATAGCAAGTTGAGCATAGTAGATTTGCAGTTTCATGTGGAAGCATCTTTTTATTGGATGTGTCATGAAAATGTTTTATTCCACAAATTAAAAAAAATAATTAATATTAGGGAAGAGGAAAGGGTTATGAATGATTAAGGGCACTTTCAGAATTGCAAACAGGAACTCAACTAATTTGTTAACTACTAGCATCACCTTTAATAAACCCCACTATACAAAAATATTTTACCCAAGATTGTGGCTGGAAAATGTAACTGTCTTCTTTCAAAGCCCCCATAATGGCAGGGAAGGTTCAATTACATTCAGAGTCAAGCTTATATCCCACCTAGCAATGGTGAGTACACTTCCTTTCACTTGGGCCAGGTTATACCATAAGTTGTCCACAGAGTCTAAATATAGTCTTAATATAGCCAGTCTTCAAATATTCAAATATCCGTGTGAAAAAGCAAATGTCTGGGCTGTCGACTTAGGCTTCTCCTTCCATTATCATTCTGTATGCCAGTATTATTGTTGGCAAAGGGCTCAGTTCTAAATTACCCTCTAGAAGGCAAGCCAAAGTCAGCATTGGTGGGGCTGTTTGGAGTTTTCCAAAGGAAAAGGTTTGCCTACTGCACCTTTTGAATTATGCTTCATTAACAAAAATTTATTGTAGTTTTAAAAATTATTTCAATATTTTTTCATGGCCTTAAAAATTCTACTAAGCCTCAGTTCAATTAATATTCTTTCAAACCAAACACCTCTTATTAATCTTAGCATGCTGCCTGGCAGAAATTGCATGGCAAATATTCCAGCAACTTCAAATATGTTAAATCCTTTCTTTAAAGAAATGTGCTTCTTCACAGAATCACAGAAACTCATAGTCATCTAGGCTCATGTGCCTCAAAGCAGGAATCCTCTCCAGAGCATCCCTGACAAGGGGCCATCCAACCTTTGTCTGAAGATCTCTAGAGATAAGAGTTTAGAATCTTCTGGGGTAGTTCACTCCCCTTTGGGACAGCTGTCACTGTTAGGAATCTTCATCATATATCCAATCAATAGCTATGTTGCTGCGGCTTCCAAACATTGTTCCGAGTTCTGACCTTGGGAGCCAACCAAATTATGTCTAATTTGTCTTCTATATGACAACCCTCCAGACACTTAAAAATAATTACCATTTTCTCCCTAAATTTTCTTTCCTCCAAGCTAAATGTAACAACAACTACTGTTTATAAAGCATTAAAGTTTGCAAAGCACCTTGTGAATAAATATGTTATTTTCTCTTCAGAACAACTCAGGGAAGTAGGTGTTATTAATAGACAATTAATATTAATAGACAATTATTCATAGACCACTTTACAGATGGAGAAAATGAGGTTAACAGAGGTTAAGTGACTTTCCCAGGGCTAGTAAGTGTCTGAAGCCAGATCTGAACTCAAATCTTTCTGAGTCCAGGTCAAGCACTCTCACCAGTGGAACACCTAGATGCCAGTTCCTCCAGTCCTCACAGGGCAAGTTTGCAGTTTTCTCTCCACTTTGGTTACCTTTTTCAAAATATGCTTTAGTTTGTCAATGTCCTTCATAAAATATGGTACTCAAACCAAATATAATACTCCAGATAAGGTCTTACACAAGCAGAGTACAGTGGAACTATCATGTCCCTTGTACCAGACATTTCTATTAATGTAACCTAACAGATCATGATATCTCTTGTTGGTTATCATGAACTGGAAATGTATTATTAGTAGAATCAAATAATTCAATTCAATAACACTGAACTAGGCACTGGGGAAGATGAAGTTTAGGTAACAGACAGTCCTTACCCACAAGGAACAAGTTTAGTAGTGGTGAATAAGACATCAACATTAACAAATTCATAGTAGGTCTTATATAAATGTTTATTTTCTTCCCTTTCCTAATACCCAAATACATCATAGGGCTGCAAAACAAAGCACTATGTGAGTGTTAGGTGAGGTCCAATGGAAAGGTGGCAGCACCATTTTAGCTTCAATGTACTCTATAAATGGAAGCTATTATTATTCATGGGAGTAATGCTCAGGAAGGGCTCTCTAAAGGAGGTCTTTAAAAGATGAACAGGAATTCAACAAGGAAAGAGGGGGAGGGTGGACATTGCATGCCTAAGGAATAATGTGAGCAAAGGCAGGAAGGTAGAAACACACAGGAAATGTTTGGAGATCAGAAAGTAGTCCAGCAGGCTTAGAGGGGAGTAATATGAGATAAGGCTGGAGAGGTGTGTGTATGGGGTGGAGAGGGTCAGCCTTGTGCAGGGGTTTGAAAGTTAAGCAAGGAAGTCTAAACTTTACTCAGTAGTAAATAGTCATTGAAGTTTTTGAGCTAAGAAGAAGCATTACCAAATCTATATGAAAGGAAGATTATTGTAGCAAAATGAATTGGAATAGGAGTAGAGAATAGATGAAGCTATTTTAAGATTCTATTAAAATAGCTCAGGTATTTAGTAATGATAACCTGTACCTGGGCAACAGCAACAGTTGTGAGTTGGGGGTAGAGATACAATGGGGCAGACAACAGGATGGGTTGAAAGGAGAAGGGAGTGGCACATAAAGAAAACAACCAGGGAAGAGGAAATGAATGGGAAGCAATAGTGTGTGAACAGTTTGTGCAGTTGTGACTAGAGAGGAGGAAGCCTGTTGCCACTCCATCTTCCCCTGTCTTCTCTCAACTTAGGACCTCACTCTTCTCACCAACAGTCCCTATAGGGGTATGGATCCAGTGAACCACAAAGCTCAGAGATGGTGGACTCTGGCATGCCATCAGAAGGAAGTGCTTAACCCCCTTCACACTGGCACATAGGGAGGGTCTAGATGCCTGGCCTGAGTTACAGTTTGGGGTGTTAGCAGTGGGAGCTGAGAGAAGGGGATGGATATAAGAGATATTGTGGAGATAGAATTAACATGACTTGGTGACAGATTAGATAGGAGAAGGGTGGAAAAATGAAGAGTCAAAAATAACTGCCAGGTAGAGAACATGAGGAACTGAGTGAATAATGATGCCATGGACAGAAAAACAAAATGACATCATAAGGAAGAGAGCAGAGTTGGTTTTATTTTTTGTCTTTATAAAACATCTGGCACATAGTAGGTACTTACTGAATTGAGCTGGGTGAATAAAAATAATAAACTTAGTTTTGGACAAATCAAGATAATCTTTATAATAATTTGTTTGCTGGGGGAAAAGCACAAATCTTTTCATTAAAAAATTGCTCCAATACAAAACTAACTAGATGGGGATGATTTTTTTAATTTTAGGAGAGCTTTTAAAGTAGTTTTCTTCACAGTTTTTGACATTTTCATATCACTAACATATTCTATCACATATACCTGTAATACCCAGTTTCACCTGTCTCTAGTGCCATAAAACGGCAATGCAGTCATCCCATAACACATTCTAAACTTATGCCACACCCTTACCCACTGACTACCTTATGGAAGATCACTGGGTTCTCTCCCACCATGGACACAGAATAGGAAGGTTCTTCTCTGCCAGTAACATGTTTAAGATAGCTTCCACCACCCATTTCTTAGAATTTATTATGAAGAGTACAGCAAACAAGAATTGGGATCATGGGACAGAAACATCAATACTGTCTGCTGACATTTTGTGAGCAAATGGTAGCCTCATTGCCATGTCTCCTGTTCCATCAGGAACCTGGGAAGGCAGCCAGAGTCAGCCAATGAATGAGCAGAGTGCATAAAAGTACATGCCATGTTAAGTGCCAAATAAGTAAACAGATGAGGAACTTGAGGGTATGAAATGAGGCTAAAGCCAAAGGAAGTTCCGTTCTGGACAGAATTTTACTAGGAATAACAATAGTGAGAACAACACACATTTATAGAGTTCTTTAAGGTTTATAAAATGTTTCTATGTGTATTATGAAAGGTAGAAAAACTAATAAATGAGTGAAAATGAATTGAAAAAGTATTTATTAACGGCTTATTAAGTGCCAGGCACTGTGTTAAGCACTAGGGATACAAATATAAAAATGAGATAGTACCTGCCTTTAATAAACTTGCATTCTTGGGTGGAGGGATAACATACATAATAGTTAACAAAGGAGTGTCTAGAGAAGCACAAGGATGGTAGGTTGACCAACAGGGTGGTCAATTGACCTACCCTTTTCAAGAACAATGTTAATATGGTAGTATTGATTTGATTTTCAAGACCGCAGCAAAAGGTGGACAGCAAGGAAGAGGGTACATTCATGGTGGCAAGATGGATGATGGGATGGAATATAAAGTATGTTCTCTTCTGGTGGTCTGAGGTCAGATAGATATAGTAAGCTGGTTGAGTTTGCACTCATTCACCGAACAATCAAGACAGTTTGATCAGGGTAAGAGTTCCAGGACAGAATTAACTCAAATGACTTAAGGCATTTTTTCAGATGGTTGAGTCTACAGGTATTGTTCTAGGTGGGATAAAAATATCTGTTTTCTCCGAAGCTACACTTTCTGGTCTTTTTTGTAGTTCAGCACAAACCAGGGTAGCTCCAGAGAGAGTTTCTGTTGGGGTTGGAGATTAGAGAGGTAGTCACAGGTGAGTGACATTTATGATCATCCTTGGTTACTCTATGATAGACCAGTATGTTTTTATCCATACAGGCCCATGGAGAGACTGTCTTCAGGCACTGGAGGATGGCCATGACACCAGTTCCATCTACCTCGTGAAACCTGAAAATACTAATCGACTTATGCAGGTTTGGTGTGATCAGAGACATGACCCGGGTGGCTGGACTGTTATACAGAGACGACTTGATGGATCTGTCAACTTTTTCCGGAACTGGGAGACTTATAAAGTAAGAGCCAGTGATATTTGCCTTTTTTGTCTCATTTAATAAACTTTAGGGGTTCCCTATCCCTCCCAAGATCGAATATGAAATCTAAAAAGTCTTTCATAACTTGGTCCCTTTGTACTTTACCAGTTTTACTACAATTTCCATGATATTGTATCTTTTGATTGTGCCTTTTCATTGGCTGTCCTTTGTATTTGGAATGCTTGCTCTCTATCTATCCCTTCCAGCTTCCCTGACTTCCTTTAAGATTCAGCTCAAATCCCACCTGCTGCAAGAGACCTGCCCTGTTCTCTTCCCCAAACACATACACAAAATAGTTCCTTCCCTCTAAACTTACTTTCCATTTAACCTGGATATGGTGTGTATATACCTAGTCATTTACATGTTTTTCTCCATTATAAGTGAGCTCCTTGGAAAGAAGGATGATTTCTGCCTTTCCTTGTATCCTTAGCACTTTGCACAGTGTCTGACACATAGTAAGTGCTTCATAAATGCCTTTGACTTGTTAACTTGACAACGACCCCATGAACTCTACAGATTTTGAAGGAAGAAGTTTTCATTGAAAGAAGGTTTCTCTGTTGAGAAAAAAAACAACAACCAAAACTTGCTTCATTAGATGATATTATTTTCAGCATGAAGGTCGGGAATGACAAAGCAGCTGAGATATAAATCGAATGAGGAGGTTCATGACAACACTGTTTCTAAAATCATCTCCACTAGGAACCATCTTATTCTTGTTGAACCTCTTTGAATCACTAATGGAAGCCCAGAATCACTCAATTTTTTTCCCTACAAGTCTCATGTGGTGAAATTGGAATTTATTTCTAGTTTATAGGAAACACCTTTACCTCTAATACTGGATGTGAAAAAAAACTTTTACTGCCAGCCCTAGGTGTGGAAAATCCTCTCACCCCTATCTTGGGTGTGGAAAATACCCTTGATTCTATCCCTGGATATGAAAAAATCTTTATTTCCATCCCTGGTGTGAGACATATCCTCCTTTCTATCCCTAGATGTGAAAAAATATCTTTACTACCAACCCAGGGCATGGGAAATACCCATTTTCTCAGTCCTGGGCAGGGCAAAAATCCTTGCTCTCAGCCCTGTGTGTGTGAAATACCTGTACTTCCATCTCTGAGTTCTAGCCCTAGAAAATCATTTCACGTCCAACATAGGTGCTGGGAAACCTCTTGCTCCTTCCCTGAGTATGTGAAAGTTCTCCATTCTAAGGTCTAGGTGAAGACTCAGTTGCCTCTACTAGATAAGAAGCCCATACTTTTACTAGACCAAGGGCATCTATTCCAATTATCGAGATTTCCAGGCTGCTCCTTCACATAGCAGGTTAGTCAGAAGCTGCTGAGAGGTTGGTTATACGCTGGAGGCTTCTCTCCTCTCTTTCATCTCTCTACCTTCTGAGATTCACCTTAAACACTTCTTCCCTCATCTTCCTCCCTTCTTACTGGAAAATAGCTCAGGGACTGATTATAGATGACTACATTCTGTTGTCATGATTGTTATAACTTAGTATTTCTTTGCTTTAACATAATATTTCTTTACTTCTGCATAGTATATTAGCTGAGAGGTCTCCCCTTCTTGGAAAAAAAAAAACTTTCATTTAATCATGCAACTTCCCTTCCCCTACCTCCTAGCCACCATCCTATTTTTTTTCTTTTCCTCACCAAAATTCTCAAACCAGTGCACATTCCTATTGCTTCTAAAGCACTCTGTCCCTTACTAATTCCCTTCAATCTGGCTTCCAGAAATTGCTTTCTTGAAGGCTGGCAATGATCCTTGCCAAATCCGATGGTCATGCTGCTCTCTTTCTTCTCAATCTCTTTCCAGGTTTTGGCAGTTGATCATACCCTCCTGCTTGAAATTCTCTCTCCCCTTGGCTTCCCTTTTATTACACTGGACTGGTTCTCTTTCAACCTCTTTCACTGCTTCTTCTCTTTTTTTCTTTGCTGGCTCCTCTTCTTTCCATCTAACTCTAGGCATCCCCTAAGGCTTACTCATAGGCCCCCTGATCTTACTTCTGTCTCCTACATATTTCTTGCTATCATCTCAAACTCAGTTTATCTAAAACTAGACTAGTCATCCTTTCCCACAATGCAGCTTCCCTCTCAAATTCCCTATCTCACAGAATCATAGGAGTTCTCATAGAGTTAGAGGCATAGGGGACCTTAGAGGTGCTCAAGTCCAACTCCTTCATTCTACAGATGAAAAAGCTGAGGCAATAAGTGTTCTAAAGATGGAATTTGAATCCATATCTTCCTGCCTCCAGTGCCCCTATCCACTATACTATGATGTCTGTTATCTCTGTTAGTAAGTACCTTCCTTCCAGTTTCCCAGGGGTAAAATCAAAATCACAGCATTTTAACATAGAGGGAACTTTGAAGACCATCAATTTTAATCTTCTTTTTTTACAGAGGAAGAAAATGACAGCATTAAAAGAATTTTACCAGGGTCACATGAGTAGTAAGTTGCAGAGCCAGCTCTTGGCCTCACTTGATGACAAATCCAGTGTTCCTCAAACCATGACACACCTCTTTAGAGTCATACTTTTCTCTTCCTTCATGCCTAGTACTCAGTCCTATCAAATTTTCCATTGAAACATTATATCTCATATCTATCCTTTCTTCTAGGTCTTTACTGCCATCACCCTAATCTCTAGATTGCTAGCATAACCATCTTGCTACTGGTGTCTTTCCTCCTGAAGCAACTCTTGGCAGATTCAACTCCCACCCCTCATACCACCTGAGTGACTTTGGACAAGTTACTTAATCTCTCTGGGCCTCAGTTTTCTTATCTGTAAAATGAAGATGTTAGACTTAGATATTCTGAGGTCTCTTCCTGCTCTAGAAATAGGAGCTAGTCAGTCAGCAGTCAGGAAGCATTTAAACACTTATTATCTATCACACTCTGAACTAGGCACAGGGGAGAGATGCAGAAAGAGACAAAAGATAAATCTCCTCCCTCTTTCCTCTCCACAAGGAGCTCACACTCAAAGAAAGGAAGACTACATGTAAATAACTGGGTCTATACAAGATATAGAGGGAACAAATAGAAGGTAATTTCACAGAAGAAGCCATTAGTAATTTGGGAAACTGGGAAAGGCCTCCTGTAGAAGGTAGTATTTGAGCTGAGTGTTGAAGGAATCAAGAGAAACTAGGAGACAGAAGTGAGGGTACTGAGCCTTGAGAGTACATGGAGAGGAGGAAAGCATAAGAAGGCCATAGGAAGAGACTACATAATGCCCAACAGACGTTTATATTTGATCTTTGAGGTAATAGGGAGCCATGGAGGCTGGCTGAACAGGGATGATTACATGACCAGATCTACAATTAAAAAAAAAATTATCTTGGCAGCTGAGTGGAAGATAAATTGTTGTGGAAAGAGACTTGAGGCAAAGAAAAGAGTTAAAAGGCTATCACAACAGTACAGGCAAGAGGTGATAAATCTCTGATCTAGGGTTGTGGTTATGTGGGTAGGGAGAAGGGAACACAAATGTTGAGAAGGCATAAATGATAATATCTGGCAACAGACTAACTACGTGGGGTGAGTGAAAGTGAGGAATCAGGGATGAATTGGTGACTGGGAGGATGGCAATGGCAACAATTTTCTGAAGAAGTATGGAGGGGATGGAATCCAGAGGGTGAATAAAGGAATTGGCCTAAGCAAGAAGAAAAGTCACCCCTCCATCTGCATCTATCAGATGCATCCATGCCCTGTCTTCATTATTTGATTCTCCTGCTTACAAACCCCATCTTAACTAACTCAAAAGTTCTCTGCCCACCTCTCAAAGTCCTACAGGCAGAAGAGCACTAGTCTTAGAGTAAAAAGAGCTGAATTCATATACTGGCTCCTACAATTGTAAGCTGTGGGGTTATGAGCAAGCAATTTTCCCATTCAAGATCTCATTTACTCCATCTGTGAAATGGGGACAACAATCTTGATGCTATCTATCTCACAGGGTTGTTGAAGGGAAAATAAAAATGTCCCCAGTATCTTAGCGCTGTTTTAAGCTAATAAGCTTAAACACTTAAACTTAAATACATGTAAGCTTTTTAGTCTTGGGCATCAGTCCTTTGTAGTTTGGGTTTTCTGTTGCATTTCCTATTTTGTTTAGTTCTGCTGAGTGAAATAAGGTCTCTTCTACAGTCCAAAAACAATTTAAAATGTAAGTTTAAATGCTGATCCTTAAATAGCTTAAAACAGCATGAAGACTTTTGGGACATCCTGTATTTTGTAAACCTTAAAGTGCTACAGAAATAGAATGTTATTCATTATTACCTGTCTCATCTTATTACCTACCTCAAACTTTTGACTAGAATTCTACTTCCCCAATCAAACTCCTTCAGAGCTCAGCTCAAATCAAACCTCTTCCATTAACTTTTTTATTATTAACTCCAGCCCACAGTGAGCTCCCTCCTTCACTGAATTCCAACTGTTCTCAAAGTTGGTCCCACACAATTTCAAATTTAAACAATGTCTTCTTTTTAGTGATGAATCTGACCTCCCCTAATAACTAACAATTATATAACAGTTTATGGTACATAAAGCACTTTATATACATTATTCGATTTGATCCTCAAGGTAATCCTTTAAGGTAGGTGCTGTCATTATCCCCATTTTAAAGATGAGGAAAACCACACAGTTATTAAGAGTCTGATACTGAATTTGAACTCAGGGCTTCCTAGTTCCAGAAAAACCAATAAAACCCAAAGTGGGATCACGAAGAGTTGGACAGGACTGAAACAACTGAACAACAACAACAAAGAAGGTTATCAGACCTGGGAGTATGAAGGCTGAATCTGCAAAATTCCATTGGACACCATCTACTCTAAAAGTTAAAATGACAGTAAAAAAGGCTGGGGGCAGGCAGAGTCAAGATGGCAGACAGAGTAAAAGCAGAGACTTGCTAGAGCTCTCCTCTAAAACCCAGCCAAATACCTGTAAAAAACGACTCTAAAACAAATTCTGGAGCTGCAGAACACACAGAATGATGGAGTGAAGCAAATATCCAGCCCAAGACAGGCTGGAATGTCAATGGGAGGTGTCTATCATGCCAGGCTGAGAGCAGAGCACAGTCCAGCATGGGCCATGCCAGCACAGCAGAGCAAGCCTTGGCAAGACTGAATCACTCACACCTATGGCGTTTTCCAGACTTCTCAAGCCCAAAAAGCTGAGGACAAATTGAGAGGTCAGTGGACAAAACCTGTCAGACCGGTGAGTGGGTAGAGTGGTCTAGTCCTAGACCCAGGGTGGCAGAGGGGTCAGGGGAGCCCACAGTAGCAGCAGGGGCAGCAGCAGTGACTGTTTCTAGAGCTCTAGGCTAACAGATTGTACAGGCATCAAGCTGTTGATAGTACACTGACCCCAACCCCACTGGAAGCAGAGAACTACCTTGACAAAGAGCTCAAAAATCAAGTAACTGGCTGAGGAAATGAGCAAAAACAGGAACAATCAGACTATAGAATTCTACTTTGGTGACAAGGAAGAACAAAACATACAACCAGAAGAAGACAACAAAGTCAAAGTTCCTACATCCAAAGCCTCCAAGAAAAATATGAATTTGTCTCAGTCCATGGAAGAGCTCAAAAAGGATTTTGAAAATCAAGTGAAAGAGGGAAAGGAAAAACTGGGAAGAGAAATGAGAGTGATGCAAGAAAATCATGAAAAATGAGCCAGCTGCTTGCTATAGGAGACTCAAAAAAATGCTGAAAAAAATAATATCTTAAAAAATAGAGAGGCAGAGCCAAGATGGTGGAGTAGAAAGACGCACATACACATAGCTCCGAACCCACAACCCACAGAACGGCTAGAGGGGACCAGCTCACGGTGAATTCTGCACCCAGAGGCCACGGAATATTGGAGCGAGGGAGATTTCTGTTCCAGAGAGACCTGCAAACCTCTCGCGGGGGGTCCTTCGCGCTGTGGACTGGGCGCCGGCACTGGGAGCAGAGGGCAGCCCTGCAGCGGCCGCGACACCGTGAGGAAAAGATCCGAGCGGGCTACGGAGACGGGATCTCCAGCGGCCACGCGGGTCCCTCCACCCACAGAGGGACCTGCAAACCTCTCGCAAAAGGTCTGTCGCGCTGCAGACGCGGAGCCCAGTCCAGACCTGCAGCAGCCGGGGCTCCGAGAGGTACAGATCCGAGCAGGCTTCAGGGACGGGATATCCAGCGGCGGCACAAGCCCCCCCACCCACAGGTGACGAGGGTCGGTGAGAGAGTCTCTTTGGCGGGTCGAGAGGGGAGTGGGGTGTCCCCATAGCTCGGGCCCCCCTGGGAGATAGAAGCTGAGAGGTGGCTGCAGACAGGGGCTCCCCAAGCGGGCGGGAGCCTGGATCCATTGTGAAAGGTCTGTGCATAAACCCCCTGAGGGAACTGTGCCTGAGAGGCGGCCCTGCCCTGACCTGACCATCTGAACTTAATTCTCACACTGAATAGCAGCCCTGCCCCCGCCAAAAGCCCTAAGGCTGGAAGCAGCATTTGAATCTCAGTCCCCAAACGCTGGCTGGGAGGATAAGGAGGTGAGGTGGGTGTGAGGAGAATATTCAGAGGTCAAGCCACTGGCTGGGGAGAATGCCCAGAAAAGGGAAAAGAAATAAAACTATTGAAGGGTACTTTCTCAGAGAAAAGACACTTCCTCACTTCCTTTCTGATGAGGAAGAACAATGCTTACCATCAGGCAAAGACACAGAAATCAAGGATTCTGTGTCCCAGCCCACCCAATGGGCTCAGGCCATGGAAGAGCTCAAAAAGAATTTTGAAAATCAAGTTAGAGAGGTGGAAGAAAAACTGGGAAGAGAAATGAGAGGGATGAAAGAGAAGCATGAAAAGCAGATCAGCTCCCTGCTAAAGGAGAACCAAAAAAATGTTGAAGAAATTAACACCTTGAAAACTAGCCTAACTCAATTGGCAAAAGAGGTTCCAAAAGCCAATGAGGAGAAGAATGCTTTCAAAAGCAGAATTAGCCAAATGGAAAAGGAGATTCAAAAGCTCACTGAAGAAAATAGATCTTTCAAAACTGGAATGGTACAGATGGACGCTAAGGACTTTATGAGAAAGACAGGTATCACAGAACATAGTGAGAAGATTCGAAAAATGGAAGATAATGTGAAATATCTTATTGGAAAAACAACTGACCTGGAAAATAGAATCAGGAGAGACAATGTAAAAATTCTGGGACTATCTGAAAACCATGATAAAAAGAAGAGCCTAGACATCATCTTCCATGAAATTATCAAGGAAAACTGCCCTGAGATTCTAGAACCAGAGGGCAAAATAAATATTCAAGGAATCCACAGAACACCGCATGAAAGAGAGCCAAAAAGAGAAACTCCTAGGAACATTGTGGCCAAATTCCAGAACTTCCAGGTGAAAGAGAAAATATTGCAAGCAGCTAGAAAGAAACAATTCAAGTATTGTGGAAATACCAATCAGGATAACACAAGATCTAGCACCCTCTACATTAAGGGATCAAAGGGCATGGAATAGGATATTCCAGAAGTCAAAGGAACTAGGACTGAAACCAAGAATCACCTACCCAGCAAAACTGAGTATAATACTTCAGGAGAAAAAATGGTCTTTCAATGAAATAGAGGATTTTCAAATTTTCTTGATGAAAAGACCAGAGCTGGAAAGAAAATTTGACTTTCTAACACAAGAATGAAGAGAACCATGAAAAGGTGAACAGCAAAGAGAAGTCATAAGGGACTTACTAAAGTTGAACTGTTTACATTCCTACATGGAAAGACAATATTTGTAACTCTTGAAACATTTCAGTATCCGGGTACTGGGTGGGAGTACACACACACACACAGGCACACACGCACACATACATAGAGACAGAGTGCACAGAGTGAATTGAAGAGGATGGGATCATATCTTTAAAAAAAATGAAATCAAGCAGTGAGAGAGAAATATTGGGAGGAGAAAGGGAGAAGTTGAATGGGGCAAATTATCTCTCATAAAAGAGGCAAGCAAAAGACTTATTAGTGGAGGGATAAAGAGGGGAGACAAGAGAAAAACATGAGGTCTACTCTCATCACATTCCACGAAAGGAAAGAATAAAATGCACACTCATTTTGATAGGAAAACCTATCTCATAATACAGGAGAGTGGGGGACAAGGGCACAAGCAGGGTGGGGGGGAGGATAGAGGGGAGGGCATGGGGAGGAGAATGCAATCCGAGGTCGACACTCACGGGGAGGGAAAGGATCTTAAGAGAATAGAAGTAATGGGGGACAGGATAGGATGGAGGGAAATATAGTTAGTCCTATACAACACAACTAGTATGGAAATCATTTGCAAAACTACACAGATTTGGCCTATATTGAATTGCTTGTCTTCCAAGGGGAAGGGGTGGAGAGGGAGGGAGCTAAAGAAGTTGGAACTCAAAGTGTTAGGATCAAATGCAATGTTCTTACCACTGGGAAATAAGAAATACAGGTTAAGGGGTTAAGAAAGCTATCTGGCCCTACAGGACAAAAGAGAAGATGGAGACAAGGGCAGGGAGGGAGGATAGAGGAGAGAACAGATTGGTCACAGGGGCAACTAGAATGCTTGGGTTTGGGGGGGGGGAGGGGATAAAAGGGGAGAAAATTTGTAACCCAAAATTTTGTGAAAATAAATGTTAAAAGTTAAATAAAAAAAAAAAATAGACTAACTCAGATGGCAAAGGAGATCCAAAAAGCCAATGAGGAGAAGACTGCCTTAAAAAGCTGAATTGGCCAAATGGAAAAGGAAGTCCAAAAGCTCACTGAAGAAAATAGTTCCTTAAAAATTAGAATGGAGAAGATGAAAGTTAATGACTTTATGAAAATCTAGAAATTATAAAACAAAAGAATGAAAAAATAGAAGATAATGTGAAATATCTCATTGGAAAAACAACTGAGCTGGAAAATAGATCCAGGAGAGACAATTTAAAAATTATTGGACTACCTGAAAGCCATGATCAAAAAAAGAGCCTAGATATATCATCTTCCAAGAAATTATCAAGGAAAACTGCCCTGATATTCTAGAACCAGAGGGTAAAATAGATATTGAAAGAACTCATTGATTGCCTCCTGAAAGAGATCTGAAAAGAAAAATTCCTACAAATATTATAGCCAAATTCCAGAGCTCCCAGGTCAAGAAGAAAATATTGCAAGCAGCCAGAAAGAAATAATTCAAGTATTGTGGAAACACAATCAGGAGAACACAAGATCTAGCAACTTCTACATTAAGGGATCACAGGGCTTGGAATATGATATTCCAAAGATCAAAGGAACTAGTATCAAAACCAAGAATCACCTACTCAGCAAAACTGAGTATAATACTTCAGGGGGAAAAATGGTCATTCAGTGAAATAGAGGACTTTCAAGCATTTTTGATGAAAAGACCAGAGCTGAATAGAAAATTTCACTTTCAAACACAAGAATCGAGAGAAGCATGAAAAGATAAGCAGGAAAAGAGAAATAATAAGGGACTCCCTAAAGTTGAATTGTTTACATTCCTGCATGGAAAGATAACATTTGTAACTCTTGAGACTTTTCTCAGCATTAGGCTAGCTGGAGGGATTATATATATATAGACAGAGGGAACAGAGTGAGCTGAGTATGAAGGGATAATATTTTTGTTATTTTTCTTTGCCTCATTAAAGCAGCCATCCCCTGACTACTTCTGAAACAGGGCTTTTCACTGAATGGGCATTACCTAACCCTAAGTGAGTACTGAATAGGCCTTGGCTTAAAGGGGCCAAGGTCTCGATTGCATCCTGGGACACCTCCAGTCTTCCTGATGAATATCTGGTCACTGGAACCACATGGCTCCAGAGGAGAAGTGAGACTGGTGACCTTGTACAGCCCTCCCTCACTCAAAACAAAGTCAAGTGCAAGTCATATCATCATTTCTCTGATGGCATGGTATTCTTCTGCAACACAATCTAAAAAAATAAAATTAAGAGATGAGAGAGGAATATATTGGAAGAAGGCTAAAGAGAGAAATAAATGGGGTAAATTATCTCTCACATAAAAAAGGCAAGAAAAAGCTTTTTCAATGGAAGGGAAGGGGAGGGGTGAGAGGGAAAGAGGGAACCTTACTCTCATTGGATTTGGCTTAATGAAGGAATGACATGCACTCTCAATTTGGTATGAAAATCTATCTTACCCTACAGGAAAGTAGGGGGAAAGAGGATATGTGGGAGGATGGATGATAAAAGGGAGGGCAAATAGGAGGAAGGGGTAATTAGAAGTAAACACTTTTGAAGAAGGACAGGGTCAAAAGAGAGAACAGAATAAATGGGGGACAGGATAGGATGGAGGGAAATATGGTCTTTCATAGCATTATTGATATGAAAGTTCTTGCCTTCTCAATGAGGGTGAGTAGGGAGGGAGGAAGGGAGAAAAGTTGGAACTCAAAGTTCTAAATACGAATGTTAAAAATTGTTTTTATATGCAACTGGGAAATAGGACATACAGGCAATAGGGTATAGAAATCTATTTTGCTCTATAGGAAAATAGAGGAGAAAGGAATAAGAGAAGGGAGGGGTGTGATAGAAGGGAAGGGTAGATTGGGGGAAGGGGTAATCAGAATGCAAGTTGTCTTGGCCAGTGGAGGAGAGAGCTTGGGAGAGAATTTGGAAGGCAAAATCTTATGGAAGTCAATGATGAAAACTAAAAATAATTAATTAATTAAAAAAAAAAACAAGACTGAGGGTGGGGGAAAAGGGGAAGGGTGAGACTATGTGAGAAAGGACAGCATATTCCATATTCCATTAGTCTTCTTAGCTAACCCTTCTTGGGGCTGCCTTTATGAACTTAACCTGTGGTGACAGCTTCTGGGAATTACCTTCAAAAGCAGGAAATCTGCTAATTTTTCAAAGAGGAAATAAGTCCAAAGCATAAGCATATTTTTTTTTTACAACAAGCATTGCCAAAGAGTGGATCAGTCATTTTACCAGATGTGACAAGTTCCCGTGATTACATATGGTAACACTGTCTCTTTCTTTACAGCAAGGATTTGGTAACATTGATGGAGAGTATTGGCTGGGTCTGGAGAACATTTATTGGCTCACAAACCAAGGCAATTACAAATTGCTTGTAACAATGGAAGACTGGTCTGGCCGAAAAGTCTTTGCAGAATATGCAAGCTTCCGCCTGGAGCCAGAGAGTGAATATTACAAGTTGAGACTGGGGCGGTATAATGGCAACGCTGGTGACTCCTTCACCTGGCACAATGGGAAGCAGTTCACCACCCTGGATAGAGACCATGATGTCTACGCAGGTATGAGGGCCCACAAATAGTACTTTACAATAGTGTTTGGTAGAACCATCTATTTCCATACACAGCTGGACTGCCAATTCAGTTTCCTCCTCCACAAAATGAGGGGGTTGGGCCAGGTGACCTCTAAAATTCCTTCCAGCTCTACATTTGGTGGTCCCATGATCCTGACAGGGATCATTTCTAGGTGCCAGAGCTAGAGAGAGCTAGAGGAGCCAGTGAAAGACTATACTCAAGCAGACACATATTGGTGGTGGGGTGGGAAGAGGTACCTTTCCTCTCCTTGAAGTAGGGAAACCATTGCAATACATCTTCATAGACAAGGGTGAATAAGGCTATGGTAGCAATGGGAAGAAGAAAATTTGAAATTAGTTACTTATTTCATATAACATATGGCCTAGAGAGTTGAGAAGAAAAGATTTAGGACAATGGGGGAGGGGTGCAAATATAATCCATGACTTCAAACAGCAGAAAGACTGACATATGAAATAACTATGTAGCCTCAGAAAGGAGAGCTAGGACTAATGGGTAGAAGTTACATGAAGATAGATATTAGCTTAGTATAAGGAAACACTTTCTAATAATTAGAGCTTTAGTACCATAGAATGGGCTACCTCATGAAGTAGTGAGCCCCACACAATGGAAGCATTCACAGGCTGAAAGAACATTTCTCAGGAATACTGTAGAATAAAGGGGTCAAACTCACTTCCAGCTATCTGCAGAACTCCCCAGTGTAGTTTGAATCCGATTAAAATGTAATTGGGAAATGTTTGACAAGATAAATTTAAACCAAACTGTTCTTTTTTTGATTTGGCTATTTCCATTAAAAGCACCATTTCCCTGATCTTCCAAGTTTGTGATTTCAGGGCTACTTTCAGCTTTTATCTTTTCCTTACCCTTTTCATCCAATCAGTTAACAAGTCCTGTTGATTCCAATTATGCAACATCTGTCCCGTTTATCTCCTTCTTTCTATTCCCACTGACATTTCCCTGATACATGGCCCTTTTTTAGTATTTGCTTAGTCTACTGCTATAACCTCCTACTAGGTCATTCTGCATTCACTTTTTCCCTACTCCAATCCATTCATCATACCAGTGCCAAAATGATCTTTTTATGTATAGAATTGGTCATACCAGGCCTGATTCAAAAATCTTCAGTGACTCATTGCCTACTGAGTGAAGCTCAAACTCCTCTGTGTGACATTCAAGAATGCTTTCCCTGTCTCTTGTCTCCCTACCTTTCCCTACCTTATCTCATATTATTTCCCTCCTGTACTCTACACCAACGGTGTAAAATTCATACAGAAATAGATCCCTGTGGGATGCATATTGACTTAGAAAACCACATAAAATTATTTATGTTCTCTGGCCACACTTGGGAGATTTTGTGTGACACTTGAGTGATACTTCCACTCTATACTACAGCTAAACTGGACTGCTTTCTTCCTTTTATACTCCGAAATTTCCTACCTCCACATCTTTTCCTTCTCCCTCTACTGAATTCCTGCCAATTCATTAAAACCTGATTCAAATGCTACTTCCTCCACAAAACCTCTCCCGATCCCCTCTTATTGACCTGAAGAAAATCCTTCCCCCTTAGAACTTCTCTCAACAGTACATTGCTTTGTAAATTTCAAATGCATTTATGTATTATAGTTATCTGTATTGATGTGTCTTGTCCCTTGGTTAACCTCTATGAGGTCAGGATCCGCATTTGATCTAAATTTTGTACTTTCCCTAAAAACCAACTCCACATAAAGCACACACTCAAAAAATGCTTGTTAAATAATAGACATCATTTGATTACTCCCCTTTACATATTCCATATCAACTAGTGAATCAATAATAATTTATTAAGTGCCTACCACATGCCAGGAATTGTGCAAAGCACCAGTGATACAAAATACAAAAGCTTCTACCTATGAAGGAGTTTATAGCCTTTTGATTCTAGCTGAAATAGACTATTAATTTTCCCCATTCTTGAGCAGCCCTCTCATACCTGCATTCACCCAAGCTCTTCCCCAAGCCAGGACCAGCAGCATGGGATAGTGAAAATAGAAATAAATTTTGAGTCAGAGGAACCAGTTCTGCCACTTAATATCTGTATAATCTTGGATAAGGTATTAAAACTGTCTGAGCATCAATTCCTCATCTGTAAAATGAAGGAGCTGGACTAGAAGGTTTCCAAGGCCTCACTGGGTTCTAAGTCTATGATTTTATGTTCTATGAACACACTCCCTCCTCATCCCTGCCTGTTCAAGTCCTTGCCCCATTTTCTGTAAACACTCACCCGACTCTCTCCAGCTAGTACCTTCACTGACTCTCTTGGATCACTCTGTTTAGAGTTCTCTTTTGTCTCATCACATTCTCCTTCATACTTCACTTCTTTGTGTACCTATCATATCCTGCTATTGAACTATAAACTCCCTGCAATACTATTCACCTTTGTGTTCCTAGCACTCCTCCTCAAGAAAAAATAAAAACCCCTTTCCTGAATCATTCCAGGGGGCCTTCTCATGTCGCTGTGAAGCTGGGAAGACTGTCTTATGTTTATGTTAGGATAGGAGAATTTGCCTTTTTTTCTTTCTGCCAGGAATACTCTTTGCTAATTTAATACAAGACTGTGCCTCATTACACATAGAAGAGGGCAGCTGGGCTAAATATACTCCTCTTTGTGGGTAAACTTCACCTATTTTTCTGCTTTTCCTTCAGGAAATTGTGCTCACTACCAGAAAGGAGGCTGGTGGTACAATGCCTGTGCTCACTCCAATCTCAATGGGGTTTGGTACCGAGGAGGTCATTATCGCAGTCGCTATCAGGATGGAGTCTATTGGGCCGAATTCCGAGGAGGGTCTTATTCTCTTAAGAAAGTAGTGATGATGATTAGACCAAATCCCAACACGTTCCACTAAAAGAAGTTTCTCTCTTCCAACCTTGGACTCCCATCTGCTACCACCCAGTCTGAGCAAAAGCTGAGCAAACTCTCCAGAAATCATCTCTTCTGTAGCCTGGAATACCAGGTCTTTAAGGTTTGTTACAAGGAAGCAAGGACTTGCTGCTGCATCCAATTTTCATAAACCATTGCCACAGATAACTGAATTCAAATGATGCAGTACTCTCTGCCTGTGAGACCTTTCTTCATGCCAGGAAGCAACTAATGTAGCCCGTTGTTATAGACAGAAGAGGAAAAGGGTAAGACTGCAGATGACTTTTCTAAGGAATTAGCTCTCAATACTGGGAACACATAAGAGCAGAATATTTTTACTTTCCACAAGTGTATGTAATGTATATGTATACATACATATGCACACATGGTTTCAGTTCTCACGCGTTTGAGCTACTACAAACTGGTCAATTATCCTCATCATAGGAAACTATCTCCTTTGAAACAACGTACAGCATTTGACAAACCAACAATCGGCTACCAGTGAGATTAGACTCAATTTATGCTTCATTATCTCAAATTGAGAAAGGATGCACTTGAATAGTCCAACGAGTGAATGTGTGTCCACCATTCAAAGACACTCATTGCACTAGATGACCTCTGAAGTCCCTTCCAACTCTGAGATGCTATGATTCATTGATTCTTGGAATTGTCCTTAGTATTAATGTCTCAGATACAGCAGGTTCACAGCTTTCTCTGTCCAAGCATTCTGTTGGTATTCAACCAAGTTTCAGGGACTTTCTTTCCATTTCTACACTTTCATTTCACCTTCCATTTTCCTTATCACATCCTTAGTATCTTTCTGTTCTTTCAGCATGATAAGGCACAGATCTTTTCAATAACTATTACTGTCCTTAATTACTTTTCCGTATTCTTTATAACCATACAGGCTTCATCCTTCTCTTAGCAGTACCTTCTGGTCAAGGAATTCTTTCAGAATGAGGTCGTAGGACTCCTAAGCCCCTGAGCAGGAAGTGGGCTGGGGCTCAGACTTCTGGTCAGGAAAGGAGTCAGTCAGTGTTATAATCTTAACCACCTACTCTATAGCGCAAGAGTGAATATTCATTCATAGGTTAGCCAATACATCATTTCAATCTTCACACAAATAATAGCCTTCATCTTCCACCATGTGCTGTATCTAGGTTCAGTCAGTATCTAGACATTTAAATCAGAAAATGGCTCCAGATCAAAAACCAACCCACCAGTTCTTGAATCAATGGACAATGCCAACAGAACATTGAAGCCTGATCTCTAGATACAAGATCACTTTACTCGGAGAAAGCTATGTCATCAGGAACAAGACCATTCAATTAATTTGCCTGCCCTACCCAATATGGAATTTTCCAGTTTGTTTGTGAAGAGTACAACTACCTTACAGAACCTTGACCCTATCAATCTTGCCAGCTGATGTAATTTTCAAGCTTAATGTTATCATAGGACATGTTGCAAAACAAAATAATATGATGGGCTAACAATTAGGGAAGCTCTTGGCAGTTCACCATATCACACAATAAATCTGTGAGATCCCCATGCCTTATTATATACTGTACATACATGTGTGTGTGCCTGTTCCCCTTATTACCTCAGTATTTCTCAAAAAAATTGTATGATGTGTATTAAAGTGATGTCTGATGTAGCATGTGTTGTATATATATATAAAGTAGGGTTTTTAATATATTCCCAAATTATCCTTGTAATGACACAAATCTGCAATAAAAATCCACAAATGCTATTTTGATGTATTCATATGGTGCTTTATTATTTTTCAAGTCCTTCTAAATGCTTAACCTATGAGATCCTCTTCAAATAAAAACAGGAAATGAGGGAGTAATGCAAAGGAAATCTACTGGCATTAATTCAGATGAAATGTGGCCATTAAAAGAAGCAAGATGTGTGTGAATTTTTCAATAAAATGATCTGAAAAGTTTCCCTAGGTATGCAGTATCATGGCACCTTTACTCTGGTCCAGGTTCCCCAGTATTCTACATTCTTCTTCACAGAATCTCAGCACCTCGGAGTGGAAAGGAACTAGAGATCTCCCAGTCTAATCCTTACCTGAACAAGAATTTCTACTGTAACATACCCAATAAGTGAAGCTTCATGTGGAGACCTCTATCAAGGGGGAGGTCATTTCCTCCCAAGGTAACCCTCTCTATTCTGGAGACATTTAAATTGCTATGAAATGTTTCCTTACATCACACCAATATGTAACTCTCTTCATCTTCCCATTGCACTGAGTTCTGCCTATTCTAGCTCTTTAAGTAATTGAAAGCTATTATGCTGATCCCCTGCCTCCAAATTCTGTCTTCTCAAGACTAAATATCCCCATTTCCTTCCACTTATCCTTTTAGGCCAAAGTTTCCCATCCGCTTACCATCACAATCACTTTCCTCTTAACATTCTCCAGATTATTACTGTCCTTCTTAAGATGTGATGTCCACTTCTAAACATAGTACTCTAGATAATGTCTTGATAAGGACTATAATGAACCATTATTTCCCTTTACTGGACACTATGTTATTACAAATGGAGTCCAAGACCAAATTCACTTTTGTAGTTGATATTTCCCTTTTAGCTCATATTAAGCTTGTAGTCTGCTCAGACTACTCCCTCTCCCCCCACTCCCCAGCCAGGTCATATGAAAATACAAATAGATATCCTGCCAAAATGGAAGTAAGAAGGACTTTTTTGGAATTGTTAACCCTAGAGGCCCTTTAGCTCCAGCTCAAACATGTACATGTACCCAATGATATGACCTAAGAATGAGATCTACTAGATAGCTGTACAGATAACATGGATAGTGGGTTTTAATTCATGGAAATCTATGCAGTTTGTCAGTAAAAAGCCCCTTTAATCTGGAGATGCTGGAATGGGGCTACACTGGACGAACACTATTACTCTAAGTAGACTTCTAATTCGGCCCCTCACCCAAGAACATGCCTACAGATAGTAGGAAAGGGAGGCCCCCTGTTCTACAACTGGAAGAGGACGTAGCCCTGATTCAAGAGAATAGAAAAGTCATGAAAGTGGAGGAATAGAATTCTAAGGATCTTCCAAATTCAGGGTCTGGATGTCCTCTTGTTATAAACATTCTTGTGGCAAAAAGGATCCTTTTTGACATCTTAAATGATATGATTGCCCTTGTCTTGTACAAAGATGTTTTAGCCCTAGAAACACAAGCACCAATAAAATTGCCAGAGGTCTCTAAATCTATTCTAGCCATGGCAAACATCCCACAAATACAGCATAAGAAAGTGACCTACACAATGGCAAAACTTCTAAACACATGTATTCATAAGCCATACGTCATAACACAGTAGTGCAATAACTGTTCACCTGCCAACAGGTGAACTCAAATGTCAGTTCCTCCATGAAGTATGTGCAGCACAGTACACTGAGAAAAGTGCTAAAGTAGGAGTTAGGACTTGGTTCCCAGCCAGGCTCCAATACTTACAGTAATCATGTGTCATTTATCTTCTCTCAGTTTCATTTTCCTAACCTGTAAAATGGGGAGCTCACATTACCTATTTCAAAGGACTGCTGTGAAGAAATTGTTCTACAAACCTGAAAGTGTTAAATCAGCATAAGTTGCTATAATGTTACCTAAATTGTATATTTCCCCTAAATCTAAGCACAGGGCTTTTAAAACAATAGGTCCATAATAAGTGTTTATTCAATTAAATTCTCTATGTGGCATAAACCTGCATTACACTGTAAACTTCAGGGAGGATTATGCCTTATGAAAATGTTGTAAATTCTCCAGCACCTAATACAGTGTAAATGCTTAATGTCTTACATCAGGAATGAGAACCACATTTCTTTTCCCAGAACTACAGTAAGGAGTCAGTCATCATCATAAGATCTCAAGAAACTCTTACTATTAGGGTATCTAATTTCAGGTCATCAGTTCAATGCCTTTTTTGTGCTATCCATTTCATTTTTAAAAATAAATTTATTTATTTTTCATTTTCAACATTCACTTCCACAAGATTTTGAGTTCCAAATTTTCTCTCCATCTCTCCCTTCCACAATGTAGGACAGCTTACATTTTGATTACCTCTTTCCCCAATCTGTCCTCCCTTCTATCACATCTCTCCCTTCTCTCTCCCCTTCCTCTCTATTTTCTTGTAGGGCAATATAGATTTCTAAACCTCACTGCCTGTATGTCTTATTTCTTAGTTGCATGTAAAAACAAATTTTAACAATTGGTTTTGAAATGTTAAGTTCCAACTTTCTCCCTTCCTCCCTCCCCCATCCTTATTGAGAAAGCAAGCAATTCAATATAGGTTATACATGTATAGTCACATAAAACACTTTCATGTCAGTCATGTTGTGAAAGACTAAATATATTTCCCTCCGTCCTATCCTGCCTCTCATTTATTCTATTCTCTCTTTTGACCCTGTCCCTCCTCAAAAGTGTTTACTTCTAATTACTCCTCCTCCCATATGCCCTCCCTTCTATCATCCCCCACCCACCCCACTTATCCCTTTCTCCTCCTGGTTGCCTGTAGGGTAAGATAGATTTTCATACCAAATTGAGTGTGCATGTTATTCCCTCCTTAACCCAAATGTGATGAGAGTAAGGTTCACTTTTTCCCTCTCACCTCCCTCCTCTTCTCTATTGAAAAAGCTTTTTCTTGCCTCTTTTGTGTGAGAGATAATTTACCCCCATTCTATTTCTCCCTTTCTCCTTCTCCCAATATATTCCTCTTTTACCTCTTAATTTTATTTTTAAGATATCATCCTTTCGTATTCAACTCACCCTGTGTCCTCTGTCTATATGTATATAGTCCCTCCAACTATCCTAATACTGAAAAAAACCTCAAGTTACAAATATTATCTTTCCACGTAGGAATGTAAACAATTTAACTTTAGTAAGTCCCTTATTATTCCTCTTTCCAGCTTATCTTTTCATGCTTCTCTCGATTCTTGTGTTTGAAAGTCAAATTTTCTATTCAGCTCTGGTCTTTTCATCAAAAATGCTTGAAAGTCCTCTATTTCATTGAATGACCATTTTTCCCCCTGAAGTATTATACTCAGTTTTGCTGAGTAGGTGATTCTTGGTTTTGATTCTAGCTCCTTTGATCTTTGGAATATCATATTCCAAGCCCTGTGATCCCTTAATGTAGAAGTTGCTAGATCTTGTGTTATCCTGATTGTGTTTCCACAATACTTGAATTGTTTCTTTCTGGCTGCTTGCAATATTTTCTCCTTGACCTGGGAGCTCTGGAATTTGGCTACAATATCTGTAGGAATTTTTCTTTTCAGATCTCTTTCAGGAGGCAATCAATGAGTTCTTTCAATATCTATTTTACTCTCTGGTTCTAGAATATCAGGGCAATTTTCCTTGATAATTTCTTGGAAGATGATATAACTAGGCTCTTTTTTTGATCATGGCTTTCAGGTAGGCCCATAATTTTTAAATTGTCTCTCCTGGATCTATTTTCCAGGTCAGTTGTTTTTCCAATGAAGTATTTCACATTGTCTTCTATTTGTTCATTCTTTTAGTTTTGTTTTATAATTTCTTGATTTTTCATAAAGTAATTAGCTTCCATCTTCTCCATTCCAATTTTAAGGAATTATTTTTTATTGTTATTTCATTTATTTTTAAATTGAATTATTTTATTTGTTTTCAGTGTTCGACAATCACTTTCATATATCTTAGATTTTTTTCCACTCCCTCTCCCTCATTCCCTCTTCCCTCCCTTCTCCCTCCCTGAGACAGTGTATAATCTTATATAGGTTTTACACGTATATTCCTATTAAATGCATGTTGCATAGAAGAATTCAAATGAATGAGAGAAACCATAAACCAGAACAAAACATAATACAAAATAAAATGGTCTGTTTCTGTCTGAGATCCAATCCCATACTTCTTTCTCTGGGTGTAGAAGGTATATTACCTCAAGAGTCTATTGGAAATTTTTTAAGTCCATGCATTTCAATGAAGTACTAAGTCTACCAGAAAAGTAAGGAATGTTTTTCTTTAGTGAGCTTTTGGACCTCCTTTTCCATTCAGTCAATTCTGTTTTTTAAGGAATTCTTCTCCCAATTGACTTTTTGAATTTCTTTTGACATTTGGGTTAGTCTTTTTTGAGGTGTTATTTTCTTCAGCATTTTTGGATCCCCTTTAGCAAGCTGCTAACTCAGTTTTCATGATTTCCTTACTTCACTCTTGTTTCTCTCCCCAATTTTTGCTCTACTTCTCTTACTTGATTTTCAAAATCCTTTTTGAGCTCCTCCATGGCCTGAGACCAATTCATATTTTCCTTGGAGGCTTTGGATATAGGAGTTTTGACTTTGTTGTCTCCTTCTGGTTTTATGTCTTGATCTTCCTTTCCACCAAAGTTAAGATTCTATAGTCTGATTTTTTTTCCTGTTTTTGCTCATTTCCTCAGCCAATTACCTGACTTTTGAGCTCTTTGTCAAGGTAGCTCTCTGCTTTCAGTGGGAGCGATGGGGGGTGTACTGTCAATAGCTCAATCCCCCCACAATCTGTGGGCCTAGAGTTCCAGGAACAGCCTCTGCTGCTGCTCCTGCTCCTGCTGCTGTGGCTGCTACAGGCTCCTCTGCCCTCTTCACTGCCCTGGGGCTGCGGCTGGACTACTCTACTCTTTCACACAAGTCAGACAGGTTTTTTTCCACGGATCTTCCAATTTGTCCTTAGCTTTTTGGGATTGTGAAGTTTGGAAACTGCCACAGGTGCCAGAGATTCAGTCCCCCTGAAGCCTGCTAAGGTCCCATGTGTGCCAGCACAACCCATGCTAGACTGTGCTGCTTGCAGTGCATGTGATAGATACTTCTCATGGACCTTTCAGGCTGATTTGGGCTGGGGATTTGCTTCACTATGTCATTCTATGGGTTCTGCAGCTCCAGAATTTATTTAAAGTCATTTTTACAAGTATTTGGCTGGGCTTGGGGGTAGATATCTAGCAAGCCTCTGCTTCTACTCCACCATCTTGGCTCTGCCCAGTTCAATTCCATTTTAAAGAGGTAGAAAGAGGCCCAGAGAGTGCAAGGCCCCTGCTCATGGTTACAGAGTCTGCGATTGTGAATAACCAGAATTCGAAAGCAGTTCCTCAGTCAGTCAGTCAATAAACATTTATTGAGTGCCTTCTATATGCCAAGCACTATACTAAGCACTGGAGATAGGAATACAAGTAAAAATAAAAAGATAGACCTTGCCTTTAAGGGGTTTACAGTCTGATGGAGGAAGATAAAGGGAAATGGAAAAGTGGGAGTGGGAAGGAGCTAAGGTGTTCAGGGCGGAGGGAAGGTGATAGAGATGTCCAAAAAAGTCCAAAAACATTGTAGCTGGTAGGAAATGGGGCAGGGGAGACTGTGCTGTGCCCATTTCTGAAACAGAAGCCCTGAAGCCATGGTCCTGTCTTCTAGCCATAGGATTCAATCAGACAGGTGGAGGCTACTGATGAAATGTGATTACCAGGCAGATTTAATCTTACTGGGAAACGAGTTTTCCAAATAGCAAGATTCCTGGGGAAGAAAAGCATGATGGAGAAGTCCAAAGATGTCCAAAAGCAGTGTAGCTCATGGGAAATGCAGAGAAGACTATTCTAAGTGCTTAAAAGAAAAGTTCTCCCATTCTAGATCCTGGGGAAGTTCAGGGAAGAGTGAAGGACTAAGATGAGGCTCATCTTACATGTTTTAGATGGATTGTGGAGATAGGTGAGGAAGAATGGATGGCATTTGTTTAAAAATGGTGTACAGTTCTTATGAGTTTTCATCAACTATCTCAGGTAAGGCTTGATGCCCTAGTGAGCCTGGGACCTAAGGCGAGTGAGTACAAATCTCCTGGGAGACAAATAGGTCTGCCCACAGAGTGTAAAGAAACATTTCAGTCTGGAGTAATGATAAATATGAATGCAGGGCAGGGGTTTTGGTCTTTACTATCAATCCTTACAATAAATTTCAGCCAGGTCATAATGAGATCCAGGAATTTATAAAGAAAACAAAGCCTAGAGTGTTGTGGCTACAATGCAGCATATTCAGATCTATGGAGTTTCTCTCACTCCTAGGCAGAGTGTAAGGGAATGCTGCAAAGGCAAGAGTGCCCTGCCTTAGCTGGCAGAGAACAGATAAGATCTAGAACCTGTAGATTCCATCTTGAAATCTTTCTCTTCCTTCATGGCCCAGTTGAAGTGTAACCTCCACAATTAGGCCTTCTTTGATCTTTTCAGAACAAGTTCCCAAATTGTGGTATGGGGATCCTTGGGGCTCCTCAAGACCCTTTCAGGGGTCTGTGAGATAAAAACTATTTTCATAATAATACAAAGATATTTTTATTTCTAATAACAATAAATAATGATAGATATTACATACATAAATGAAAGCCCTTTGAAGGGGAAGAGGGGTATCCTCCATAATCTTTTAAGAGTGCAAAGGAGTCTTGAGACCAAAAAGTTTCACAAACGTTGTTTCAGAAGAGACTGAGCTCTTTCTCTTCAATTTTTTCTGAAGCCCTTTGTCTGGATCTCTCTTTTGTCCCTATTACAGTCTATGTCTATGATACCTAGAGGTGCATATTGCTACATTCCCTTGTTAGACTGTAATCTCCCTGGGAGAAAAGGATGTGTATTTTCATCTTTTTATTCCTAGTTGCTTAATAAAGAATTTTTAAAATTTAATTGGCCAGAAGTCTTGCTGAACATCTGGGATCTAGATCCTGACCAGACTCTTTACTGGCAACAGGTCATTCCCTATTCTAATTATGTCCCTATCACACCATGAGTCATGGCCCTGGGGGTGAGAAGATGGACCCTGAAGACTGTATATTTTTGCCACAATTGCAAATAAAAAATCTTTACAGAATATGTCCCACCTCCCCTTTCAGTAACTGAGCAGGGATCATTTCACCACATTTTTCAATTTTATCAATGGCATCATCATATTCTCCTCCTCTTAGTGACCAAGAATCTCACCTCAGAGTCATCCTTCTCCTTTTCCCTTGTCTCACACCTAATCTGTTGTAGTAACTCCTATATCTGACCCTTTGTCTCTATTCTTCTATACCCTCATCTTCTTTCACAAACCCATTATGTCTTGCTTAGAACTATTGCAATAACTTTCTAATAGGTCCCCTTGCCTTCAGTCTCAACCACTTGATCTCATTCTAAAATATTGCCAGACTAATCTTCCAATTCATAGTTCTGATCATATCATTCCTTTACTCAAAAACACTCAATGGCTCCTCATCATTTCTTGAATAAAGTCCAAACTCTGGAGCCTGGACTTTATGGCCTTCCATATTGTGCTTCTGTTCTCACCTCAATAATTAGCCTTCCCTCTGAACAAGCTGTGATATATGAATGTAATGGTACACTAGTGTGCTATAAGAAATGATGAACAGGAGGACTTCAGAGAAGCCTGGAAGGATTTATATGAACTGATGTTGAATGAAATGAGCAGAACCAGAACACTGTACATAGTAACAGCCACAGTGTGTGAGGACTATTTCTGATAGACTTAGCCCTTCACAACAATGCAAGGATCTAAAATATTCCTAACAGACTCTTGAGGCAAAATGCCATCCATATCCAGAGAAAGAACTATGGAATCAGAATGCAGAATAAAGTAGACTATTTTCTCTTGTGTTGTTTTGGTTTTTCTCATGGTTTCTCCCATTCATTTTAACTCTTCTATGCAACAGGACCAAGGTGAAAATGTATTTAGTAGGAATGTGGGTGTAAAACCCATATAAGATTGCAAGCTGTCTCAGGAGGGAGGGGGAAGAGAGGGAGAGAAAATTTAAGACTTATGGAAGGGATTGTTGAAAATTGAAAACAAATTAATTTTAAAAATTAGCTTTCCATGACTGTAGACTCTAGTCAAATGTTTTTGTTATCTACCCCCTTGTCCATTGGATTTTGAATCATAGAAGCTGGGTCTGAATCCCAGCTCTTCTGTTTATAACCTTTGTGATCTTAAGCAAGTTAATTAGCATCTCTGGATCTCAATTTTCTTATCTATAAAATGAAGTGTTCTCCCATTGGTTCCAATTATTCTTTATAACATGACTAATGTGAAAAAATTGTTTAATATGAATGTATATATATATAGCCTATATCAGTTGACACACTTTCTTGGGGAGAGGGAAGGGAAAGAGGGGGAGAAAATTTAGAACTCAAAATCTTATGAAAGTGAATGCTGAAAACTAAAAGTCAATTAATTAATTAACTGATTTAAAAATGAAGGGGTCAGACTATATGTTAATAAGGCTCCTATTACTCTGAATTCTGTGAGTTTCTAATAATTTTCCTTTTGCTGGGACCTCTCTTTCAAGACCTAGCTCAGGCTCTTCTTCTACAAACCCTTCTTTGATACCTGCAGGTGGAAGGAAGTGAGCATTCTATCACAGGCTCTGATAGCACTTTTTACTCCTCTGTTACACTTAAGAAACTCTAATTTGCATTCTATTTGTTCTCATCAGCTCCCCTAAAAAACTAAAAGCTTCTTGAAGAATGAAATTGTTTCTTCTTCATATTTTCATTCCCCATGGTGCCTTGTATACAGGAAGTACTAAATGCACCTTTGTTGAATGAATGAGGAAACTAGGCATTACTGATCAAAATAGTCTTTTTCAGGGACTCTAGTGCTTTGAAGCAACTTGGAAGATACCTCAATTACAAAGGGAGTCTGTTTTTTAAAAAATATGCCTGCACTCCCATGTTTTTCAAACTGTGTTGCAAGAGGACTGTGAGCACGTGGCCTGCACACAGGAACGTGGAGCCAACAGGCTCTGGAGCATGTGGAAAAATGAACCAAGCCTCTTGCTTCCTGGGCTAGGAACACCCTCCTAACTGCACAACATGGGAAAGCTTCCTTACAGGCAAGAAAAGACACATTCCCTTTGGAAAGTCTGCTATTCAGGCACTTTCCATGGAAGTTTTTTTTTTTTTTTAATTGTGACCAAAACACAAGCTCTAGAAATATACAGCTCAAGCAGCTTTTGAACTCTGCTGGTGAGGCTGACCAACCCAGCATGAAAAATCTAAGTGAGGCCAGTTGCTGCTCCCCAAGTATAATTTAAGAGAAAATGAAGAGCGGCAGAGGGAACTCTGCCAAGGGAAAAAGGAATGGTCAAGTTTCAGGCATTTTTTCCTATAATGTGCTTTTCCAGGAATTATGTAACTTCTCCTCTTTAGATAAACACATCCTTTCAAGGGAGGTGGGGTGGGAGGGAAAAACATTCTTTCAAGAGGAAAAGTTTATTGAAACCACTCTCCCAAGTTGGACAGGTTGTCCATGCAGAGGAAGTCCCAGCAGTGTACCAAGAGGTACTATACTAAGAATGTTCCTCCCTATCTACATCATTTTACCTAACTTTTAAGCACTGACCAGGAAGAGAGATTTGAGTTATCACGCTTGGACCCACAGGGCATTAGGAGCAATGGGTAGAAGCTGAAGAAAGACAGATTTTTGGCTCAATGTTGAGGAAAAACTTCCTAACAACAAGAGCTGTCCAAAAGTGGAATAGGCTGCCATGGGAGGTGGTGACTTCTCCCCCTCTAGGGTTTCTCAGACAAAGAACAGTTGATCATTTATGTCAGGAAGACTACAGAGGGAGAGGATTCCTTTGTAAGTATGAGGCTGGCAAGATGAGCTCTAAATTCAGGTCCAACTCTAAAATTCTGTGATTCAAGAGAGTGCTGATATGGTAGGATCATCAGCTCATAGCTCTAGAGCTGGAAGAAGCTTCTGAGTCTATTTGCCCCTATCTTCACCCCATTTCACAGATAAGGAAACTGAGGCCTGAGGTTATGAGTTGCCAAAGGTCACACAAGTAGCATTAAAGGTGAGGTTTGAGCCCAGGTCTTCTGACTAAATGGGCCACAGTTCTTTCCATTCACTGTACCACAAGGATCTCCCATACCCCCACAATATTAAAAGAGACAGAGGATGATCATCTATCATGTTAAGTGGATTCTCTTTCAATGAAGGCTATGTGGAAAGACACAGACAAGAATAGCATAGGACAGGAACGTAAGTAAGGGCTTTAATCTGAACTGTTTGAGGAAGCATTTATTCTTAATGGGTTTCTGGAGCCATTAAAGCATCTACCCCAAGGGTATCCCAGAAGGAGAAAACATAAAAATATTGTCATATCACAGTCCTTGTTTGTCTTGCTCTCATTTTTTCTTATCTGTTGTATTACTTCACTAGTAAGTGTGAAGCTGAACAATTGTCCCTTATACAAACTAATGGGAAGCTTGGCCTTACCTCCTGATGAAACCACAGAGAGAATGACTTTACCTTTGGTCACTAGACCCTGTTGCTTCCACCAATATAACTAAAATTTCTGAAAACAGGAGAAGACAGAAACTAAAGAGGCCTTTCAGCTGTAAGCACATTAGCAGATGGGACAGTGCAGATGCCAAGGAATGTCTTCTAGGCCAAAGGAGATGTTACTGTTTGTTATTCCAGGCTATTAAGATTTAGGGATATTTAATTTTCTCAAAATCTACAAAATGAAATTATTGAAAAAGAAGTCACTTTAAGGAAAGACAAATCATGGGATTTTAGAACTGTGAGTCTCTTTAGAAATGCTACCTCCCAGAGCTGTAAAGGAAGGTCTTTGCTTTAAATTGCTCTATTATAAAAAATATTGTTATAGGAATGAGATCCACATTGTTATGGGAATATGAAATGATATTATTGATAAAAGTGGTAATGATGGTGTTAGAGCTAGAAAGGACGTTAGAAACTGCTTAGTCCAATAATAAGAATGATGGTGGTGATAGTTAGCATTTATATGGCACTTTAAAGTTTGCAAAGTCCTTCACATATAGTATCTCATTTGATCCTTGAAACAACCTTGTGAAGTCAGTGCTACTATTATCCCTTAGAAAGATTAAATGACTTGCCTAGGGATGCGCAACTAGTAAGTGTCTTTGGCAGGATCTGAACAAGTCTAAGGCCAGCACTCTATCAATTGTACTGCCTCAGTTTACAGAGAAGGAAACTGAGCCCCAGAGTAACTTGTTTAAAGTTACATAGATGTTAAAACACAGAACCTGAATTGGAACTCAGATCTTGTGACCCTAAGTTCAATGCTCTTTCTTTACATCACACCACTTCTTAGTTGCTTTTTTTTTTTTTTTTTTTTTTTGGCAATTGGAAACTGTGTGCTTTGGCCTTTTCCCCTGAAGCTGTGTTCAGGCAACTCCCTGTTCTGTCCCTCATTCTCTGCCCAGAAGCCCTGGCAATAACAGCCTTAGAAAGTACAGATGAGAAAGACCTAGTTGAGTTCTGCAGCTATAAACAAAGGTACAAAAAGAAAGTGTGGGTATCCCTCAAGGATATGTTCTAGGCTCCCTCCTCTTCTCTTCACACTCTATTGATGATCTCATAGCTTCAACAATTATCCCTGTGTGGAAGACTCTCAAATCCATCCCTAGTCTTTCTACTGAAATTCATCTCATGTTGCCAAGTGCTCACTGGACATCTATTTCTGGGTGTCCTGGAAGAATCCCAAATCAACAGATTCAAGGCAGAAGTCATTATATTTCTTCCCAAATTCTACTCAAAACTTCCTCATTTCTGTTGACAGCACCACCACTCTTCCAGTCACCCAAATTCACAGCTTTGGAGTCATCCTTTACAATTCCCTATCCCCTGATTCTCGTCCCACCCCTGCCATTTTGCTAGTCAATCAGCTGCAAGTTCTTACTGATCCTGCCTTCATGACATCTATGGCAACTGTCTTTTTCTCTCCACTCACCAACCCCTACCCTAATTCAAACCTCATCACTTTCCATCAGGATTATTACAATGGTTTCTTAATAGATTTCTCTGCCTCCAGCCCCTTCCATCTTTAATTCATTATCCAATTGCCAAATTCATCATCCTAAAACACTGATTATGACCATATCTCCCACCTACTCAGAAATCTGCTCTAGCTTTCTTTCTTCTAGGATAAAACACAAAATCCTTATTTCTGACATTTAAAACCCTTTACACTCTTGCTCCCACTAACATTTCCAGTCACTTTCATATTGCTCCCCTGCACACATTTTCTGTTTCAATCAGAAAGTCCTAATAGCTTCTTCCTTGTCCATGACATTCCATCTCCATCTCTGGGCCTTTGTACAAGAGTTCTGTTTCCCCCCTCCATACCTGGAAAACATTCCTTCCTTCCTCTGACTTCTAGCTCCCTTCAAAGCACAGTTCAAATATCAGCTTCTACAAGAGACCTTTCCTGATCCTCAAAATCATTAGCATTTTCCCCTTGAAATACTTTATATTAACTTATTTGTGTGCATATTATATATCCTCAGTAGACTACAAGTTCCCTTAGGGTAAGGACTGTTTCATTTTTGTCTCAGTATCCAGATATGTATCTATTTACATACACACATATTATACCTATATACACATATATATGTATGTGCATATGTGTGTATATTTGTGTGTGTGTGTGTATATATATATATATATCCAGATATTAGCATGGTATTTTGCATACAGTAGACATTTGATAATTATTTGCTGAATTAATTTGAACAACAAGGCTTCTTCTTCTAAGTGATGATGAAAAGTCTTCACTTCCCAGGAGCTCTAGGAGCAGGCATGGAAAGAAAGAGAGTCCATATTATAGAATGACAGAATGTAAACACGAGAAAGGACTTGAGAGATTATGAGCTCAACCCCATCACTTTATAGCTGAAAAAACCCTGGTGGGTAAGGTGACTTGTTCAGAGTTGCACAGCTTGTATATGACAAAGCCATAATTCAAACCCAGGTCATCTTTTCCTGTTGTACTTCATTACACAGAATGACATTTTATTTTCAAGCCCAATACAGAGAAAAGACCTCCCCAAAATTTACTCCCAGAAGGACTATCATTTGAACCAATTCAGCAGCTTCACTTCTCCTGAGGAAGAGGTTCAGCTAGTCCATGGTCTTATTCGCCTTGCACATTCATGGGAGAGCACTTGACAATTTGAGAATCAGAAGCTACAAGACATTTCATAGAAATCTGAACATGCTTCTTTAAGCAAGAAGAGTCTATTCCTAGCCACCTACCTAAATAGGGAATACTGGGGACCATCTTCAGGCTTCGGATGTACTCCCGAGTCCTCTTGTAATTATCTTCCTTAGACATCAAGTAATCCAGCTTCTCAAAAGTAGTCTTGTCTTTTCGATTCAAAAGCTGGAGCACAGAGAGAGAGAGAGAGAGAGAGAGAGAGAGAGAGAGAGAGAGAGAGAGAGAGAGAGAGAGAGGCAGATAGACAGAGACAGAGAGACAGAAACAGAGAGACAGACACAGAGAGAGAGAGAGAGAGAGAGAGAGAGAGAGAGAGAGAGAGAGAGAGAGAGAGAGAGAGAGAGAGCAATTCAACATTGTGAAAAGAGCAAAACCATGGCCAGTAGGCAAAAGGAAGCAAAAGTTGTCACACAGCATACAAAGGAAATATTTTCTATGGCAATTCCCCCCTCCCCCCCCCCAAAAAACCTAACAAACAAACAAATAACTGAATACTATTAAGAAGTTTTTTTCTTTATAAAATGATACTTCACACAGAAACGGGACACTTGGAAGCCTGACGTGCATTTCCTCTTCCTTGGATGCAGCTAGATCCCAACTAGTGAGAACAGTGAATCCCATGAAGGGATTGCATTATTGAAATTTGCATGGCATATTTCCATCAAGTTGGAACAAATGACCATATTTTACAAAATTATAACTTTGAGTATCAATGTGAATTCCAATATATGTGACTGTTGTAGAGGATTCATTATTCACACTAATTGGGACTGAGCTAGACTGTGACACAGAAATGGACTTTGATTCAGAAGATTTGGGTTTGGCTCCTACTTGGGCTATGTGACCTTCAGAAAGTCACCTCACCCCTCTGAGGTGCTCAATAATAAATGAATGAATGCATGAATTAATATTTCCTCTCAATGAAATGAGGACATCAGACTAAATTATCTCTAAGGTCCCTCCCAGTTCTCAAAGGTTACAAACCACCTATCCATTCTTGAATAGCTTCACTTATTTTAAATCATTTTTATTATAAAATAAACCTCAACACCAAAAAAATGAGAAAAATAAAAAAAATTCATACATGGAATCATAAACCTCAAACTATTTTCAATTTGCTGAAAGGAAAAATAAACGAATTTGTGATGTGTGAGGTGATGAATACAGAGAAGTATAGAACAATCTACATTAATTGATGTATAGTAGAGTAAATAAAGCAATATAACCATATATATTATAATTACAAACATGTAAATGAAAAATACAACCATAAAAAATTAACAAGGAAAAATTATAGTCACTGAGAATCTATATGACTCAGAAGAAAAGATGTGGAAGACACCCACATTCCTACCCCTTTGCAGAAGTAAAATATCCACAAGTGTGGTACATAGCATATTTTCTAGACTTTTTCAATGTATTAATCAATTATGCTGATTTTAACCTCTTTATGTCTCATTTATGTTATTATAGCCCCCTTTATTTTTGGACCATTTTGTATATATTCTCTTTTATTTCTAACATTTTTATATACTATCTTATTTTCCCCCAATTACATGTTAAAACTATTCATCATATTTGTCATTTCTTATATCACAATAATATTCCATTACATCTATGTATGACACTTTGTTTAGCCATGCCACAAGTGATGAGTATTTACTATATTCCTAGTTCATTCCTGTTGGCAGCTAGGTGGTGCAGTGGATAGAGCACCAGTGAAGGAGTCAGGAGCACCTGAGTTCAAATCTCACTTCAGACACTTGACACTCACTACTTGTGTGACCTTGGGCAAGTCACTTAACCCCAGCTGCCTCATCCTAGGTCATCTCCAGTCATCCTGATGAATATCTGGTCACTGGATTCAGATGGCTCTGGAGGAGAAGTGAGGCTGGTGACCTGCACAGCCCTCCCTCACTCAAAACAAAGTCAAGTGCAAGTCATGTCATTATTTCTCTGATGGCATGGTCTTCTTCAGCAACGAAGGATGAACACACACGAACACACACACACACACACACACACACACAGAGTTCATTCCGGTAAAAAAAATGCCGCTATTCCAAAATATTAATTAGTGTATATGAGGACTTCCTTTTTATCAAGGGTTTCCTTGGGTATAAGCCTAGTAAATGGAATCTCTGGAGCAGATTAAGTAACCGAAACATTCAGAGGACCAGAGAGAAGAAGCATCTTGCCCAAGGTCACACAGCTGCTAAGTAGCAGAACCGAAACTTGAACCTATGTCTTTTCACTCCACATATAGGTCACTACGGCACTTAAGTAAAGGCAACTGAAGTCGCTGATTACATGGATAAAAAAGATCAGAGGACACACAGAAACAAACAATATATTATTGTTATTATTTTGCTTATATTTAGATGTTTATTTATTTAACCAAATTGTTTTCCAAAATGGCTGTACTTCTTCACAGCTGCACCAACAATGCACGAGTATGCCTACCTTCCCATAGGCCCTCCAACAACAACCACTGCCATTTCTTCTCATCTCTACCAATTAGCAGGGTGTGAGGTGAAACCTCAGGGCAATTCTCTTAATAGTGATTTGGAATATTCTTCAATATGTTCACTAAGTTTGTCATTCTTCTTTTGAGAAATTGTGTGTATGTGTACATACATATACTTATATACATATATCTACATACACATACATATACACATATACATATGTATATATGTTAAGTATTTCTTTATCTTTCAACCTAGAACTTTACTAGAGAAATGTGATACAAATAGTTTTCCTATTTGACTGCTTCTCTTCTTAACCTACATACATTAATTTGGTTTGTATAGAAGTTTTTCAGTTTTATATAACCAAAAGTTACTGATTTTATCTTTTATAATTGCTTCTATTTCTTGTTTGGATAAAGATACATCTTCCCCCCATAGCTGTGAAAGGTCTATGATCTGCTCTTCTAATTTTTTTACTAGTATGATCTTTAATATTAAGATCGTGTATTCATTTGGAATATATCATGGAATGTGGTATAATGTGTTGATCTGAACCTAATTTCTTCCACTCTGCTTTCCAGTTTTTAAAGAAGTTTTTATGAATGAGTATTTTTCCTTCTCCTTCTATAAATACAGTCCTTTGTCTCTTCAGTTATTCTAGATTAACTTACTTTAAGTCACACCTATTCCCCCCTGCTCTCTTCCCTTCACCTTCAAGCCTCTCACTCATGTTTGTTATCCCAAAACTTATCAAAGGAATATATTTTCCTTTTTCTTTCTTTCTTTTATAAAGTTATCTAATTCTTCCACTCTTTTTTCTTAAGTAATCAAGTAAAAATCCTTTTCTTGTCATCCTATTCAATTTGATTTGTTTATTTTTAAATTTTATTTTCAGGCCCTTTAAAAAAAGAATTTGCCCCTTATTCTCTTTATAATTTATTTTTCTTTTCTATATATTCTAGACTTTGATTCTTTAGCTTATGGTCCTCATGCTTACTGCTTCTTTGATCTCTGTATTCCTCATGGAATTAAAATTTCTAAGGTATCCATCATAGGTTCCTTCTTCTAAATAGTTTCTATGCTATTGCTATGTATTTTTTAAAATATGGGACTGAAACAAATGTCTTTTGTAGGAAGTAGGGAAGGAGCAAGTAGATAGGAAATATTGAAGATGAGAGAGTAGGAATGGTGATGTCAGTCTTCTATAAAAGCTGGAGGCAATGGGATCAAGGGTACATGTAGAAGGGTTGGCTGTGGCAAGGAGAAGGACCACCTCCCCTTGCAGACATTAGAATGAAGGATTAGCTAGAGGGGGGAGATAAATGAATGACATACTTTGAAGAAGGGGAAAAGGATAGCTCTCAACAAATGGTCTTAATTTTAGTGAAGTAAGAGAAAAAGCCTTTGGCTGAGAGGTGAGGGAAGGGGCATTATGAGAGATTTAAGAAGAGACAAGATAGTTTAGAGCAGCTATTGTGGGAAATAGGATATTTATCTTGAGTCAGGGAGAGTCTGATTGAAATTAGATACCACACATAAGTTTGTAGTAGACCCAATCATCATGGTTTCTCGATCTTCTTTGACTCTGTTCAGCAGTATGTGAATAGTGATGCAGATAGCAGGTTGGGGTCATCTAGGAGTGGGGTTTGGAATTAAATACTCATTTGAGCCTACCTTCCTTGATAGCAATCATCCTATGTTTCTTCTCACTTTTGTGTCTAAATTACTTAAGAAAACTATTTTTACTAGGTATGACCATTTCCTCTTTTCACAATCTCTTCTAAATATCCTGTAGTCTAGTTTCCCACCTCCTTATTTAAGGGAAAGGACTCTCTCCAAAATTACTAATGATCTCCTAATGGATCAATTTGATGACCTTTTCTCAGTCATCATCCTTAATCTCTGGCCAGGATTTGATGCTGTTGGTCATCTTCTGGATCATTTCTCCTCTCTAGGTTTTTGTGTCACTGCTCTATTCTGATTCTCTTCCTATCTGTCTGACTCCTCCTTCTCAAGCTTCTTTGTTAGCTCATTATCCATGTCATGTCATGTCCTCTAACCATGAATGTCCCTGAAGAATGTGTCCTGGGCCTCCTTTTTTTGTCTTATATTATTTCATTTGTGATTTTACCAATTCCTATGAGTTCAATTATCATCTCTATCTAGATGATTTCCAGGTCTAAATATCCAAGCTTATAGGAGAAATTTAGTATTGGGGTTTGACAAGGTGTGATCAGCATAGGAAAGGGGGGCAAGAGATTCCAGAATGGAGTACAGTATAGAATTGAGTTGGTTCACCAAGAGGTCAAAATATGGAAGGGAAGAGAATACAGTCAATGCAAGATTTATGGCTCCACTTAGGGATAGAGCAGCAGGTACCACAATGCAGATAAAGAGTAGGGTTACAGGTCATAAGATATAAGGAATGATAAAAAATTATCAGCCAGTAAAGGAATTTCAGAGTTTGTGAACAAAGACATGGAACATTTTAGGGTGATGGAAAGATCAAAGATGTGACCCTTTCTATGTGTAATTGAAGTAGAATGGAGGAGTAAATTATGGGAATTAAAGAGATTGAGGAACTAGGAATTTGAGGGAGCAACAATTGTATGTTGCTATGCGATGATCAACTATGACAGACTTAGCTCTTCTCAGCAATACAATTATTCAAGACAATTTCAAAAGACTTGTGACAGAAAATATCACCCACATCCAGAGAAAGAACTACGGAGTTGAATGCAGATCGAAGCATAATATTTTCACTTTTGTTGTTGCTTTTTTTCTGTCTCATGGTTTTTCCCTTTTGTTTGATTCTTCTTTCACAACATGACTAATGTGGAAATATGTTTAACATGACTACATATATAATCTATATCAGATTGCTTGCTGTCTTGGGGAAGAAAGAGGGAAGGGAGGGAGAAAAATCTGGAACTCAAAATCTTACAAAAATGAATGCTGAAAACTTATCTTTATATGTAATTGGAAAAAAACAAAATACAGTAAAGTGCAAAAAAAAAAAAACCCTAACAACATGTATGTTGAAGTCCCTTAGTTGTTTGTACTTGGTTCTCAAAGAGGTCCAATGACATCAGGAAGGTTATGTCTTGACTGGCAAGTGAATTGGATTTAAGTGAGGCATAACTGTGCCAAGTCATCAGCCTCACTCTCTACTCCAGGGTCATGTGAGTCTAGTGGCAAGACACAGATCAGGACAACTGGAGATGACCCCAGATGCCGTGGGAGACCTTGACCTTTTTAAGCTAAGTTCTTCCCCAGGTCTCACTTTGTCTGAGGCAACATCCATTTAGTGATTTAAGGATAGGTAAGAAATAAGGCAAAAGATGGCCTAGTTTGACTCCTCAAAAAAAAACCTTGCTACTTACACTCACTCTGAGCCATCAAAACCCAAACAATGACCAAGTGAGGCTTGGGCTGGGACCTATTATTGATTAATCAGTAAGAGCCAGAGTGATTTGGGTTTAAGGCATGGTCAAGTAGCTCTATTTGAATCCCAATGGGCTTTATCAAAGCTTGGTTTTCCAGTGCTCTATTTCAAGAAATCATAAAAGAAACTATAGTCTCTCAGTATAAAGAAAGGAGATGGTGGAGAAACATTGTGCTATAGGCACTGAACTTATTTACTGAGGGAGGAAAGTGAATGTTTTGTAAGGAAAGAGGAAGATTCCTGCTTTCTCCCTCAGGGAAGAGCCATGAGGAGTTGGTTAGGGTGATGAATTTGGATGACACAAACTTCAAAGGAAGAGACATTGTTTAAGAAGGTAGAGGAGTTACAATGAAGAGTAAATGGTATTCCTTACTGTCACCAATAAAAATATATAAAAGAATAGCCAGTACTCAGAGGGGATGATGAGGGAAATGGTGAGATCAAAGGCTGCAATATATATGGAGATAGAAAATAAGAGTTTTAAGATGAAAGGAAATTTGTTCATCATGGAATTTGCCAAATGGCATAATAGAAGGAGCAATTTCGAGCAGGAACTTGGCAGAGGGATGGGGTGATTGAGGTGGATAGGTGAAGGAAGTGAATTGGAATTGGGGAACAGGTTTGTACATTAGTATCCAGAGGCTAAGAATCACTGTGATGGGAGTATAATAACCATTGAGGAGGAAATACAGAGTATCAGAGATTAGATTGCTTATGTCTATCCTTGGGGTTCAACTTGATGGCAGGTAGCAATGTTTTGTTCTATAAGTACCCAAGAGGCTTGTCTCAGAGCATGCAGGAGGAAAAAATGACATGAAAGCCTGATCTGGAGGCTAGCATGCCTTGCTTACGTTGGAGAAGACCCAGGTCTGGAGTTGTCGGGGGCGAATGGAATGGAGGGGGACAGAGTTGCAGGAAATAGAATGGATCTAGTTCCCAGAGGTCATTATGGCATTGGAGATTGTCTTGGGGTAGGAACCCAGTGAAGTTGGAGGTGAACAGCAACTCCTGTTGCCTGTTCTGGGGGGTGGGGGACAAGACTGGAATCTAGTTGACATGTAAGTGATAAGGGTTTTATGTTCCCTCACAAGCTAAAGAGAAGGGTGTGATGAGAAATATGGGATAGGAGGAAGGGTAGAGAGTGTTCATCCTTCGTTGCCAAAGAAGACCATGCCCTCGGAGAAATAATGACATGACTTGCACTTGACTTTGTTTTGAGTAAGGGAGGGCTGTGCAGGTCACCAGCTTCACTTCTCCTCCAGGGACATCTGAATCCAGTGACCAGATATTCATCAGGATGACTGGAGATGACCCAGGATGAAGCAACTGGGGATAAGTGTCTTGCCCAAGTTCACACAGCTAGTGAGTATCGAGTGTCTGAGGTGAGATTTGAACTCAGGTCCTCCTGACTCCTGCACTGGTGCTCTATCCACTGCACCACCTAGCTGCCCCAAGAAGGGTAGAGCATGTGGGTAGTGGATGACTATATGGTGAAGAAAAGCTTCTTTATTGGCGGCAGAGCTAGAACTGAATATGCATTTAAAAAAAGATTCTCACAGGGGTTCCTCAGTCTCTTTTCTTCCCTGGTGGTGATCAAGGCAAGGTCTGCTCTTGGCCTCTGAGTGAGGTAGTAGTAGTACCAATAGCCTACTGTTCCCATATAGACTTAGATATGATCATGAATCCATCCATAGCAACTTTGTTCTTTACTGCTCACAGGTAAAGAGGTATTGGTGAATGAGTTCATACCAGAGTTGGCCAGCAGGTCAGCTGGATCCTGCTTAGGGCAAGAACACATAAGGTCAAACAACACCAAGAAACTCGTTGAGTGTTTATGCAACATACAGAAGCAAACTTGGCAGGAAGAAAGTTTTATTGCAACCTTTAAGTCTGAGCCCATTCTTCTCAAGGACTGAAGTGGTAGAGGGGAAGAATGTGGCATAACTCTTATGCTTATTACATCTTCTAAGTAAATATCACATTGTAAATACGAATTGATATTAATTGGTCAAATGATACCAGAGTGCTAATCACTGGGTCAGTAAGTAAAATTTAATTGCATGCAAAATATTTTGTTTATTTGTGGATGAAATGTAGAAAGGGATTAGATGAGGAAAATGTTTTACTGAGCTATGTACAAATAGTAATAACATATAATAAAGGTAAAAATAGTAGAAAAGAAAAGAATCAGGAGAAGGCTCCCAGAATCTTGATTGAATACTTTATTGAAGATGTATGGAGGAGACATGAATGTGACCCACAGAGGATGAGAAGCCATGGATAGGTTTTCGTCCTTACTACAGGAAAAAAAGTACCTATACCAATGAGATTATGGTTCATTGAAATACGGTACAATTTAGTACCTTCCTCACTGAACTTCAACTATTATCAAGCATTGTTTAATTTGTTATTTTATTTCTGAGATTGAATCCAACTCACTCAGAAACTTTCCCTATCCTAAATAGGGCTTTCAGTCTTACCTCTAGCTCGCTGATTATCTAAAGTTCAAAGGCTGACATAATTCTCTGGCTGCTTAATCTTACAATGTGCCACTGTAAACTTTCCTTCTGTTGCCAGCACTAATTACCCTAGACAAAGAAACCTATCTATAAATGTTTCTCTGCTAATCCCAGGAAATGCCATAAGAGGTTCAGGAGAACCCTGGTTTCTTCTCTTTTTATCTTTTCTTTCCTTGTACGTGAAAGTGAACTGGGTTTTTTTTCCTATCCACAAGAGTTTCTTTGAGCAAGAAGTGAGAGTAACTACCAATCCATGCATATTATACAATTCCTCAACTAAGATAGAGGCAGATCTCCACAGTCAGTCAACAGATATTTGTTAAACATTTGCTATGTACTAGGTACTGTAACAAACCCTGGGGCATACAAAGAAAGACACAAAAAAAAGAGTCCTTGTCCTCAAGAAGCTCATATTTCAATAGAAGAGACAACACAAAAACAACTATGCACATGAAAAATATAGACAGTGTATGTGGGAAATAACTTTAGAAGTTCGTCTTAGGAATAGATGGGTAGGTACTGGAAAAAGCAGAAGGGAGGATTAGCACTGAGTCTTTTTTCCCCACTTAAAAGTATTTTATTTTTTCCAATTACAGGTAAAGATAGTTTTCAACATTTACTTTTATAAGATTTTTTAATACAGACCTAGTAGCAATATTGCTATATCAAAGGGTATGCACAGCTCTATAGCCCTTTGGGCATAGTTCCAAATTGTTCTTCAGAATGGTTGGATCAGTTCACAACTCCATCAACAATGCAATAGTGTTTCAATTTTCCTATTTCTCCAACATTTTTCATTTTCCTTTTTGTCATATTAGCCAATCAAACAGGTGTGAAGTGATACCTCAGAGTTGTTTAAATTTGAATTTTTGCATTCAATTTCTATTTCTCTAATCAATAATGACACAGAGCATTGTACATGACTATACATAGTTTTAATTTATTCCTCTGAAAACTGTCTGTTCATATCCTTTGATCACTTATCAATTGGGGAAAATACTGTCTTGAGGAAGCACAAGTAAGGTGGAGGTGAAAAAGAAGAACATTCTCCTTATGCAGGTGAGAAAGAAGAACATTCTAAGTATAGGAGACAGCCAGTCAAAATAGAGGGAGTCAAGGTCTGTATCCCAAAGAGATAATAAAAAAAGGGAAAGAATCCACATGTACAAAAGTACTTACAGCAGCTCCTTTTGTGGTAACAAAGAATTGGAAATTGAAGGGATGCTCATCAATTGGGGAATGGTTGAACAAGTTGTGGTATATGAATGTAATGGAATACTATTGTGCTGTAGGAAGTGATGAGCAGCAGATTTCAGAAAAACCTGGAAAGAATTACATGAAAATCATGATGCAAAGTGAAGTGAGCAGAACCAGGAGAACACTGTACACAGTTACAGCAACATTGTACAATGATCAGCTATGACAGACTTAGCTCTTCTCAGCAATACAATGAACCAAGACCATACCAAAAGATCCATGATGGAAAATGCTATCTCCATCAGAGAAAGAACAATGAGTCTGAATGTGGATTGAAGTATACTATTTTCACTTGTTTTTGTTTTTGCTTTTGTTTTCTCATGCTTTTTCTCTTTTCTTTCACAATATGACTAATGTGGAAATATGTCTAACATGATTGTACATGTATAGCCTATATCAGATTGCTTGCTGTCTTAGGGAGGGAAGAAAGAAGGGAGGTAGAGAGAAAAGTTCGGAACTCAAAATCTTACAAAAATGAATGCTGACAACTATCTGTACATGTAATTGGAAAGAAATAAAATACTATTAAGTGAAAAAAAAGAACGTACGGGGAGTCAGCAAGGGGGATGTCAAATGTGAAACTGCAAGAAGGTCGATGCCACTGGAAAGGTGGGAAGAGGACAGGTAGTGAAGGGTTAGGTTTCTTCAAGAACATGACAATTGTCTTCTATAATTTAAAAAGCTGCCTCATGAAAGAAAAATTTGACCTGAACTGAGTGGTGTCATGTGGAAGAACTAGGACCAGTGAGTGGAAGCTGGCAGAGTTGCAGCTAGGAATTCCTGTTCCTGAGGCATGTTCAGTTGAGGAGGAAGGGAGGGGTCCCTGGCAGTGGCAAGGCAGAGGACAAAGGACAGTTTAGCAACTAGTGCATTATACTATGGACATAGCCCATTTGACATAATGAAAGAGCTCTGGATTTGGAGTCAGAAGACCTGGTTTCAAATCTCAACTCTGTCACTCATGATCCAGAATGATCTATGACTTTTTATATTAATTTTTTGGGGCCTCAGCTTCCTCATCTATGAAATGAGAGGGCAGGAATAGAATAGTGATATCAAACTAAAATAGAAACAGAAAGCTACTAACTTGTACATAAGGGGGCCCCATATTGATTTAGAAAACCATGTGTTAAGATTATCCATGTTCTACTGCATTTTTATTTACCCAATTACATTTTAATCTGATTCCTGCAAACCCAGGAATGTTGCTGGGGCATGTTTGACCTTTCTGTACTAGATAACCTCCAAAGTCTCTTCCAGATCGAAATCTATGATCTTATAATTCCCCAAAGAGTCTAGCTTAAATCCCTATGGGGTCTTGGGAGAAAGTTGCCTGACAATGGATCCATGAGGATGGTAGGCTGGTAGAGATTTTCAGGAGAAGCACAAGGAGAGTGATCAACATGGGAAGGAATTTTAGTCCTTTGTGTAGACAGTCTGAGGAAAAATATCAGTTGCCTTGTGCTAGCTGAGGCTATGGAAATGTTTGAGAGGCAGATTTAAGCTCAATGTAGGGAAGGCTATTTTAACAACCAGAGTAGTTGGAAAGTGGTCAAGGCCAAGAGTTGATCCTGGGCAGTCACAGGAATGTGAGTGGAGCCAACAGTTTTGACACATTCTTTCCAGGAATGGTCATGTTGATTTATTGATTTGATTACCCTTTAAAGAATTATCGAGCTGGAGGGGTATGAAGGGTAGGGGAAGGGGGTGGGAACACAGGAAGGGCTCTTCATCTTTAAAGTGAAGTGGGCTGCCTGAAGGAGTGAACTCTTCCTTCTTGAGTTCTTCAGCAAATGCTGGATAAGCAGAAGGGTATAGGGGGTGTTGAAGGATGACCCAATTTAGATAACGGTGGAACTACCTGCCATCTGCCTTAGTTCCATTACATCTCTGAGATTCTATGAACATTCCTGGGTTCAGTCAAATTCCTGTGAGAAGGTGCCTGGACACACATACTTTCTCCATAGAGGGGAAGCAAGATGAGGACTATAATGCCCCAAAAGTGATGTTTGGAGATTTATAGCTGCCTAAGAGTAGATTCCTGCTGTCCAAGTCAGTACTATTTGTGCTTAAGGACCTTTTTAGGGAGAGTGCTAGCAAATTAGTAGGAGATACCCATAGCATAATGCAAAGAACACTCTACATGTACAGTCAGAAATCTGGGGTTCAAATGCTGAATCTTCTACTTACTAGCTAACTCTATGACTGAATGGTGAATAACTTCAATCAATCAATCAACTGGCATTAATTAAGTGCCTACTATGTGCAAGACACTTTGTTAAGCATCTGGCGCCCCAGTTTCCTGATCCATATAATGGATAATATTTTCATTAGATGCCTTCCAGGCTTGGTGGGAGGAAAACAGCTTATAAACCTTAAACAACTACAGAAATGTTTTATCACTATGACAGGACAGAGAACAATATATATATTGGACAAGTTTTGAACATAATAATTTTTCTCGGACAAAACAGCAGGTATATTATAAGTGTTTATCATGCAATATAAAGTATCCCGAAAGTCTCAATGAAGTGTTATAATACATACCTTGTATTGTGTATTATAACAGTGTTGCATCCTCCCGATTTATTTTTAAGCTTCATGAGGGTAGAGACTCTGCCTCACATAACTTTTACATAACTCTTAGTATAAAGTACCTTCTTATTCAATTTGCTGAACTAAATGAAATAATAACGATTAGTTCAATATCCCCTTCTAACTGATCATGCCTTTTTATACTTGAAAAGTATTGGGATTTTGTTGTCTGTTATTTGTTTTTGTTTTTATTCCACATGTGAAGCCATAAAGGAATTCATTAGTGAGAGGTCTGTCCAAAAAAGGAAGTGGACAAATATTGTAGTGAAAGTGAGGGATGACAGATGGCTAGCCCACATGTTCCATCTGGTACACATGAAACATGAAGAGACTTATCATTAGGAAGCCTTTAGTATTCCCATCCTTGCACCCTCTACTATTGTACTCCCTCCCACCCCCCAGGATGTAGGGTGGAGCTTTTGTGTAAGATTTCCAGGAGAACTTGGATGAGAGCTGTACAGGCTGAGAAGGCATAGATAGTAATATTCTGTACTGCTGTAATTTCAAAGTATCCAAATCAGTGAGGTGACACATCCTTCAAAATATCAATTTATTTGTAAATAGTCTGTCCTGTGTGAATTGTTCTTAAGTAATGAACTTTCTTTGCTCTTCATCACTTCATGAGTTTTTCTATATGTATGAGAGATAGTATCTGAAAACCAGGATCCATTCATAAGTTAGCCAATTAGGAGATGTTAAGCTAATTGCAAAAAAATGGAACTAGCTCAACTCTTTATGAAATGTGAACAAATTCCTTGATTGATTTAGAAAGAAGTGACTAGTCACACCTCTGGGTGGCCCAAAAAAGATAGAGCAGTTAGGGTGGGTCCAAGCAGTGAGTAGAATTGAGAAAGAGTTCCTATGGAGAAGGGAAGGCTATGAGGAGCTCTGCCAATGAAGCCAGGCAAGCAGAAGCATGGGCAGAAGCAGTTGCCACAAGGGGAGGAGGAATGAAGTTGTTTACATCCTTCATGTTTCTGAACTATTCCTGGAGAACACAGATTCTGTGTTGCTGGAACCCCACTACATTGCAGAGTCCAAGGCAGGGATTCTGAATTTCTGTTTTCTCTTTGGGCTCTCCTCTTAGGAACCTTACTCACTAGGCAAGAGGGTTGGGATGGGGAGGGTAGCAAGAGCAGTGAAGAGGGCTATCTGTTTACCTCTCTTGGTTTTAAATGTTTTTTTTCTTATAAGTAGTGTTAACCACAGGCAAATACAATGGAGGAAATGATTGTGGAGAAAGCATCCCAGGAGAAAAGGGAGAGAGATTTAACAGAGGTATTTTGTCAGAGCATTCTCTTTGCCCATGGGTTTAGGCTTAAAAAGGGAATTATAGATTCTTTTCTTACAGCTTCCCAGAGGAGAGAGAAAATGTTTATGCAAGGGATCTTATTTAGACAATGAATAAGGGTGTGTGTGTGTGTGTGTGTGTGTAGAGGATGGAGTATGTGGTATATATGAGTAGCTAAATAACTGCTCACTCACCACTCTATCCCATCACTTTTACATACATTATATTCTTTCACTGATATCTATCATTTGGGAATGATTTCCATTATTCAGATTATTGGACCCTAGATTGCTGTAAACAAGACACTAGGACAGGACTTTGGCTTCCAGGTAAAGAAACTTTGGGATGGCAAAAGGAATATGGGAATAGTCAACTGTTACAAGCAAATGTGTCTTTGACATCAGAGTGATCTGGTATAAAGTGGCAATAATCCAACCTTATAGACCAGGCCTCAGACTAGAATAGGCCTGTTTCCTTTACACCTCACATAGCACCTCTAATGCACTTAGCATGTATTTTTTCCTTAACTATAAATGTGGCATGTTCCTCTACTTGACTAAAAGTTCTAAGAGGGAAGAGATTTTTCTTCTTTTCCATAATGCCCAGTATAGGTCTTTGTACACAGTAGGTGTTTATTAAATTTTGGCTGAACTGAATTAGGGAAAGCAGAACTTTGGTTATGGAAGAAATGAGGTGACAAAGAACCAAGACAGAGACTCAAGAACAGACAGACAGGTCCAAGACATGTAGACTTATAAGACCAAAAGCAATTTCCCAATAGATAATTGCTAAAGAATAGGAATAAACAGTTCTCAAAAGAATTAACAATTATATGAAAAATGCTGCAAATCACCAATAAGAAAAATGAAAATTAGAACAACCTAAAGGTTTCAACACACACCCTGCAAACTGATAAAGATGATAAAAGATTAGAATAATCCACAATGGAGAGGTTGAAAAAACAGGCACAGTAACGCATTTTTTGGTGGAGCTGTACATTAATCAAATAACAAACATTTATTAGATGTCTCTTATGTGTCAAGTACTATGCTGAGTACTAGGAACAGAAAGAAATTCAAAAGACAGTCCTTGCCCCCAAGTCTAACGGGGGCAACAACATGCAAACAACTATACATAAAAAGATATATATGAGATAAATTGGAGTTAATCTTGGCGGGAAGACACTAATGTTAAGAAGCACCAGTAAAATCTTCTTGAAAACAGTCAGATTTTAGCTGAGATTTGAAGGAAGTCAGGGAATCCAGGAGATTGAGATGAAGAAGGTGCATATTTCTTCATGGGGAACAGACAATACAAATACCCAGAGTCTGGGGATGGATTACTTTATGTGAGGAATGGCAAGGAAACTGGAGGACATGAGTGAGGGGCTGGGATGGTGGGGTTAGGGAACAAGGTCTAGGCCTGGAAAGGCAGGAGGGGGTCAGGTTGTAAAGGCCTTGGAATGTCAAAAAGAGGAGTTGACGTTTGATCCTGGAGGTGATAGGGAGCTGCTGGAGTTTAGTGAATAGAGGGGTGATATAGTCGAATATACACTTTAGGAAGACTAGTTTGACCGATGAGTGGTCGTAGTTTGTGCTCTGCTGGCACAGACTCTGAGAGCACAGGGTCCCCTCCAGACCAGGAAGAAGTATTAGAACTCACCGTTCACTCCCTGATTATCAATAAAAATGTATGTGGTTAGCACCACAAATTTCTGATCATGTGGCCTACTTGTGGGAAAAACTTAGATGTTAGACAATGACTAGCTAGGTAAAACCAAGGTCTCAGGACACCAAATTCACCCTCTTCATCCACAGCAACCACCACCATATCTTTTCCTGGGGCACCTAGACAGTGGAAGGAAGGAAGAAGAGATTGGCTCACCAGATGACCCAAACCAAGTCCTGTACCATGGACTGGATGCCCATGTACCTGAGCCTCAGAAGCCAGGAAGTATAAGTATGCTCACAGGTAAGCACAATCAGAGATTTGGAGCTGCAATCTAGTCTAAGTCTCTCATTTTCCAAATGAGAAAGCTGAGGTTGAGACTTACATAAGGTCACTTAGGTGGTCAAATCCAGGGCCTCTAGTTCTAACTTGCTTCTTCTAAATATGTTGACATTCTTGGTTAGTATAGAAAAATCAGGTTGGTAGATAGCACAGTTAGCTATTCTGCTTGATGGAAGGCTACAGAAGATATCCTTTGAGACAATTTCTAATTCCATGATTTTTTTGCTTCCGGGAAACAATATGAGATGTACTGCCCAGTGTTCCGCCAATGTTTCTCATTGAATCACCAAATATCAGAGTCAAAATTTCTCTCAGAATTCTCCCAGTCCAATCCATACCTGTACTGGAATCCTCTCTATGACATCCCCCATCAAGAGGTCACCCAGCATTTGTAGAGGGGAACTCACTACTTCTCCAGGAAACCCATTCTACTTTGGGACTGTTGGAATTCATAGAAAATGATAGAAACTTTTTTCTTATGAGTTGAAATCTGCTGCTCTGTAACTCCCATCCATTGTTCCTAATGTTGAACTTCAGAGTCAAGCAAAACAAATCTAATCCTGCTACTAGCCCATGCCCCTTCAAACCCTTGAAGGAAGGTGGGGGGGATGATAGAAGGGAGAGAAAATGGGAAGAGGGAGTAATTAGAAGTAAAAACTTTTGGGGAGGGACAAGGTCAAAAGAGAGAACAGAATAAATGGGGAGCAGAATAAAGGTAAATATAGTTAGTCTTACACAACATAACAATTATGAAAGACTTTTGCAAAACTACACATATATAGCCTATATTGAATTGCTTGACTTCTCAGTGGGGATGGGTGGGAAGGGAGGAAGGGAGATAAGTTGAGAACTGTTTTTGCATACAACTGGGAAATAAGTAATACAGATAATGGGGTATAGCAATCAATCTTGCCCTACAAGAAAAGAGAGAAGATGGGGATAAGAGAAGGGAGGGGTGTGATAGAAGGGAGGGCATATTGAGGGAAGGGGTAATCAGAATGCAAGGAGTTATGGGGTGGGGGGAGAGGAGAGATGGGGAGAAAATTTGGAACTCAAAATTTTGTGGAAATGAATGTTGAAAATTAAAAATCCTTGAAGAAATCTATTATATGTGTAAGTAATATTTGCTACTATGGTCTTTTGTTCTAAATGAGGAAGCCTTGCTTTATATATATCTCTTCTTAGTCTTCCCTTCTTTAGGCTAAATATGCCTGGTTTCTTCTACTGATACTTATATAACTTGGTTTCTATCCTCTCCCTCCACCCCCACCATCCTGGTCACCCTCTAGCTTGTCAGTGTCCTTATTTAAAAATATGGCACCTAGAACTAAACAAAGTACTCCAGATGTGGTCCAATCAGGGCCCCCAAAACAGTAGGACTGTCTATCACTTCCATTGATCTAGTCTGGATTTCTTAACTCAGAGGCCATGGAAAGATTTAAAGGAGTCTATGAACTTGGATGAAAATAAAATATATCCTTATTTCCACTAATCTGTAATTGAAATTAAGCATTTCCTTCAATTTTTAAAAAATGTTATTCTGAGAAACTGGGGAAGAATTTTTACAACCAGTGTCTCTGATAAAGACCTCATTTCTAAAATATATAGACAACTGAATCAAATTTCTAAGAATACAAGTCATTCCCCAATTGATAAATGGTCAAAGGATACAAATAGGCAGTTTTCAGAGGAAGAAATTAAAGATACCTACAGTAATATGAAAAATACTCTAAATCACTACTGATTAGAGAAATGTAAATCAAAACAACTCTTGGGTTCCACATCATACCTGTCAGATTGGCTAACATGACCAAATAGAAAAACCTATACAAGCTAGAGAAGATGTGAGGAAATTGGAACACTAATGCATTGCTGATGGAGTTGTGAACTTATCTAACCATTTTGGAGAGCAATTTGGAGCTATACCCAAAGGGCTATAAAAATGTGCATATCCTTTGACCCAGCAATACCACTCCTAGGGCTGTATCCCAAAGAGATGGGAAAAGTACCTACATGTGCAAAATATTTGTAGCAGTTCTTTTTGTTGTGGCAAAGAATTGGAAGTTGAGGGGATGTCCATCAATTGAGGAATGGCTGAACAAATTGTAGTATATGAATATAATGGACTACTATTGTGCTATAAGAAATGATGAGCAGGCAGACTTCAGAAAAACTTGGACTCATATGAACTGATGCTGAGTGAGGGGAGTATACTGTACATAGTTACAGCCACACTGTGTGATGACTAACTTTGATAGACTTGACTCTTCTCAGTAATGTAAGCTTCTAAGACAACACCAAAAGTCTCATGATGGAAAATGCCATCCACATCGAGAGAAAGAATTGTGGAGTCTGAATGCAGATCTAAGGATACTATTTGCTCTCTTTCTTTTTTGTTTTGTTTCTTCTTTCTCATTGTTCATTCCATTGGTTATAATCCTTCTTTGCAACATGACTAATGTGAAAATATGTTTAATGTGAATGTATATGTAGAGCCTGTATTGGATTGCCTCCTGTCTTGGGAGGGTGGGAGGAGGAGGGAGAGGAAAAAGGAGGAGAAAATTTGGAACTCAAAAGCTTGTGGAACTAAATGTTGTAAACTAAAAATAAACAAATATTTTTTTTTAAAAACTTAGAAAAAGGAACGGTCCATAAGTTTCAGCAGACTGCTAAGGTAGTCCATATCCCAAAAAAGAGCCCCTCTTCTGGACTCTTCATCTATTGAGAAAGAGGAACACCTATCAGAAAATTGAAAATGTATACTTTTAAATGCTAGAATGTACTCCTTTATTTTTTCTCACAACAGCATCATTATAACATCATGAGGTGAAAAGGGTTATATTATTAACCCACATTTTACAGAGGAGAAAACTAAAGTAGAGAAGCTTAAAGAATTAGAATAATAAAATGTAAAAAAAATGTTCTCCTGAGCATCCTAGGATATGGATTCTATTCCTGGTTCTATGACTGTATGGCCTTAAACAAATCCCTTCACTCCTGCCCTGAGCTTTAGTTTGCTCATCTGTAGAACAGGGGCAGGAGGTGGGCTGGAGTGGATCTTACGACATCATCTGGAAGAGTCATTTGAATGGTAGTGGTTCATTTGTATAAGGTCTAAGAGAGCAAATCTCTTGACTTCCATTCTATATTCTCATGTTGCTTAGCCTTGCCTTTTTTGTGGTGCATGGTCCCTCAGTGCCCCAGTGCTTAGGACAATCTCTGACACATAGTAAATACTTAATAAATGCTTGTTCACTTCCGGCATCATCACTGAATAGACAGAACACTTTTGAACAAAAGAGACCCCAGTTTGGTTTCCCTTCTGATTACTTTGAGTAACTTTCCACTGCCACCAACCAAGGAAAGAAGATAGGATGGGAGGGGAGGAGAAAGAGGTTATACTTCTCCAAGGACCTAGCCTTTTCCTCCTTTCTTTCTCCTTGGCAATCTTCCTGACATGCCATAGCAGGGTACACGGGAGTGTTGGGGCCCAGCTGATTTAGGGTTGAAGAAAACTCTGAGCCCATAGGTTCACTTTATTCAGTGAACTTGGCACAGGCTTGATAGCTGAAACAGACCCTTTTAGCTAGCCTCCTATCATACCCTTTCTAGTCTGCAGACCCTTTCCTCCATGAGACCATCATGCAAGTTCCCGTACTCAGGTATATTTTGATAACAAGGTCTTAACAGTTAAAATCCACAGCAAACTGGACATGCTTTATGGCTCTCATTCCATGTCTTGAAAGAAGTCTTAGCTCAGCACTGGGAGATCCAGTTACCTTCAAACTAGACGCCACTGAATGAATTGAGTTCAGAAGCCACAACCACAAAACAGCAGCCGCTGATGAGCCGCCAAGTCTTGCCTGACTCTGATTTGAGTTTTCTAAGTAGGATATTTAGATCAAATGATTGCATTGAGTCTTCAAAGGGTTAACAAGAACGTGTGTCAAAAGTACATGCCAAGTGTACTCAGTGAGGCATCAGCCTTAACCAAAGACCCTGGTGCATGTGCAGTGAAGACTTTTTCCAGGAGAAATCCAGAGACACTCAGAATGGGCTCCTCTCATTTTAGTTAGAGACCCTCCCAGATGGGCTGATTCCAACTGCTGAACTCTGCTACTTTCTTGCCAAAAGTTTTTCCATAGAGAAAGCACAATGTCAATGGGTTTGCTATATGTTCATTCAAATGAGGAAATGGAATTAGACCCATGTCTATTTTAAGAAAATCTGTATCAATATTCCACAAATAAAAATATTTGCATAGCTCAGCTAGCAGATGATAAATCACCTTGAAATGTTCACTCAGAGGACAGCAGAGGGATTTCTGTGGTGGCTTGTCAGTCAGAGACCACTAGCCACTCACTGAGCAGGCACAGCAAAAATGCTACAAATATGAGAATGTGGATTGATCTTCAGTGATTGCAATTCACTGGATTTCTGGGTCTTGTTTTGCTCATTTGTAAAAATGGTTTTCATTGCTATGAAAAAAAACCTCACCAAAATAAAATAAAACCACACTGCATAAATCCAAAAAATGTTACATTCTGTTCAAATGTGTTTTTTTTATTTTTTTATTTTATTTTTTAATGTTTAACAATCACTGCCATACAATTGAGATTTTATCCCCCCCCACCTGCCCCCCACTACCCCCCTCCCTCCCCACGACTGCATACAATTCTGTATAGATTCTACATATACTTTCCTATTGAGTATATTTTCACTATAGTCATGCTATGTAGTCAGACTAAAATAAATGAAAGAAATCATATAACAAATCAGAACATGATACACAAACACATACACATACACAAACATGATCTGCTACATTTTGTGAGTGACTTCCATATTTCTTTCTCTGAGAGTGGAAGGCATTTTGCCTTGAGAACCACCTTTGGGATTTTTTTTTTTTATAAGAAGTTTTTGCGTTATTACAAAAATCCAAGTCTACCAGAAAAAACTCTCACACAATGTGGTCATTGCTGTGCACAAAGTTCTCCTGGTTCTGCTCCTTTCACTCACCATCAGGTCATATAAGTCCTTCCAGGCCTCTCTGAAGTCTTCTTGTTCATCATTTTTTTTGGCACAATAGTACTCCATTACATTCATATACCATAATTTATTCAGCCATTCCCCAATTGATGGACATCCCCTTGACTTCCAGTTTTTGGCAACTACATAGAGTGCTGCTATAAATATTTTTGTACATGTGGGACCCTTTCCCATTTTTATGATCTCTTGGGGATATGGTCCTAGTAGCGATATTGCTGGGTCAAAGGGTATGCACATTTTTGTAGCCCTTTGGGCATAGTTCCAAATTGCTCTCCAAAATGGTTGGATGCGCTCGCAGCTCCACCAACAATGAATTAGTGTTCCAACTCTCCCACATCCTCTCCAGCATTTATCATTTTCTTGTTCTGTCATGTTTGCCAATCTTATAGGTGTGATGTGGTACCTCAGAGTTGTTTTGATTTGCATCTCTCTAATCAATAGTGATTTAGAGCATTTTTTCATATGATTATAGATAGCTTTAATTTCTTCCTCTGAAAATTGCCTGTTCATATCCTTTGACCATTTATCAATTGGAGAATGATTTGTATGATTATACATTTGGGTCAGTTCTCTATATATTCTAGAAATGAGGCCTTTATCCCCGAGCTTAGCTGTAAAAATTCTTTCCCAATTTACTACATCCCTCTGGATTTTGGTTGCATTGGGTTTGGTTGTGCAAAAACTTCTCAGTTTAATGTAATCAAAGTTATCCATTTTGCATTTCATAATGCTTTCTATCTCTCCTTTAGTAAAGAATTCTTCCCTTCTCCATAGATCTGATAAATACACTATTCCTTGCTTCTCCAGTTTATTCATGGTATCAATCTTTATACCTAAATCATGTACCCATTTGGACTTTATTCTTGTGTACGGTGTCAGGTATGGGTCTATGCCTAATTTCTGCCACACTGTTATCCAGTTTTCCCAGCAATTTTTGTCAAACAATGAGTTCTTATCCCAGAAGCTGGGGTCCTTGGGTTTATCAAACAGAATGTTGCTATATTCCTTGCCTACTGCATCTTGAGTGCTAAGTCTATTCCACTTGTCTACCTCTCTGTTTCTTAGCCAATACCAAGTGGTTTTGATAATTGCTGCTTTATAGTACAGTTTGAGGTCTGGTAGCGCTAGGCCACCTTCCCAAGCATTTCTTTTCATTAGTCCCTGTGATATTCTGGACCTTTTGTTTTTCCAAATGAATTTTGATATTATTTTATCCAGCTCTAGAAAGTAATTGTCTGATAGTTTAATTGGTATGGCACTAAATAAGTATATTAATTTAGGTAGAATTGTCATTTTTGTTATATTAGCACGGCCTACCCATGAGCAACTAATGTTTTTCCACTTACTTAAATCTGACTTTATTTGTGCAAAAAGTGTCTTGTAATTGTGTTCATATAATCCCTGGGTTTGTTTTGGCAGGTAGACTCCTAAGTATTTTATACTGTCTACCCTAGCTTTAAATGGGATTTCTCTTTCTATCTCTTGCTGTTGGACTTTGTTGCTAATATATAGGAACGCAGAAGTTTTGTGTGGGTTTATTTTGTAACCTGCAACTTTGCCAAAGTTGTTTATTAATTCAAGTAATTTTTTACTTGAATCTCTGGGATTCTCTAGGTAAATCATCATATCATCTGCAAAGAGGGATAACTTAGTTTCTTCTTTGGCTATTCTTATTCCTTGAATATCTTTATCTTGTCTAATTGCTACAGCTAACATTTCTAGTACCATATTGAATAATAGTGGTGATAATGGACAACCTTGTTTCACCCCTGATCTTATTGGGAATGCATCTAGCTTATCCCCATTGCATATAATGCTTGCTGAAGGTTTTAGATAGATACTGCTTATTATTTTATGGAAAGTTCCCTTTATTCCTACGTTCTCCAGTGTTTTTAGTAGGAATGGGTGTTGTATTTTGTCAAAAGCTTTTTCTGCATCTATTGAGATAATCATGTGGTTTTTGTTAGCTTTGTTGTTGATGTGATCGATAATGCTAATAGTTTTCCTAATATTGAACCAGCCCTGTAGTCCTGGTATGAATCCTACCTGATCATAATGTATTAATCTCGTGATAAGATGCTGTATTCGTTTTGCTAAAATCTCATTTAAAATTTTTGCATCTATATTCATTAGGGAAATTGGTCTATAATTTTCTTTCTCTGTTTTGTCTCTTCCTTGTTTGGGTATCAAAACCATATTTGTATCATAGAAAGAATTTGGGAGGACTCCTTCTTCCCCAATTTTCAAAAATAGTGTATGTAGAATTGGAATTAACTGTTCTTTAAATGTTTGATAGAATTCACTTGTGAATCCATCTGGCCCTAGAGATTTTTTCCTAGGGAGTTCATTGATGGCTTGTTCAATTTCTTTTTCTGAGATGGGGTTGTTTAAGTATTCAACTTCTTCTTCTGTTAATCTGGGCAATTTGTATTTTTTAAAATATTCATCCATCTCATTTAGATTATCGAATTTGTGGGTATAAAGTTGGGCAAAGTAGTTTCTAATTATTGTTTTAATTTCCTCCTCATTGGAGGTGAGTTCACCCCTTTCATTTTTAATATTAGTAATTTGATTTTCTTCTTTCTTTTTTTTAATCAGATTGACCAAAGGTTTATCAATTTTATTAGTTTTTTCATAAAACCAACTATTGGTTTTATTTATTAATTCAATAGTTTTCTTAATTTCAATTTTATTAATCTCTCCTTTGGTTTTCAGTATTTCTAATTTGGTATTTACTTGGGGATTTTCAATTTGTTCTTTTTTTAGCTTTTTCAACTGCAAGCCTAAGTCATTGATCTCCTCTTTCTCTATTTTATTTATGTAAGCATTCAAAGATATAAAACTTCCCCTAATAACTGCTTTTGCAGTATCCCATAAGTTTTCGTATGTTGTCTCACTATTGTCATTCTCTTGAATGAAATTGTTGATTGTTTATATGATTTCTTCTTTAACCCAACCCTTCTTTAGAATTAGATTATTTAGTTTCCAATTGATCTTTGGTTTCTCTTTCCATGGCCTTTTATTACATGTAATTTTTAATGCATTATGATCTGAAAAGGATGCATTGATTATCTCTACCTTTCTGCACTGGATTGTGAGATTTTTATGTCCTAGTACATGGTCAATTTTTGTAAATGTTCCATGTACCGCTGAGAAAAAGGTATATTCCTTTCTATTCCCATTTAATTTTCTCCAAAGATCTATCATATCTACCTTATCCAGAGTTTTATTTACCTCCTCAACCTCTTTCTTGTTTATTTTCAGGTTGGATTTATCGAGTTCAGAGAGGGGGAGGTTGAGGTCCCCCACTAGTATAGTTTTGCTATCAATTTCTTCCTTCAACTCCCCCAACCTCTCCTCTAAGAATCTGGATGCTATACCACTTGGAGCATACATGTTTAGTAATGATATTGCTTCATTGTCTATGGTGCCTTTTAGCAGGATATAGTTTCCATCCTTATCCCTTTTGATTAGATCTATTTCTGCTTTCGCTTTGTCTGAGATTAGGATTGCTACTCCTGCTTTTCTTACATGAGCTGAAGCACAATATATTCTGCTCCATCCTTTGACCTTTATCCTATGTGTATCCCCCCGTTTCAAATGTGTTTCTTGTACGCAGCATATTGTTGGATTATGGCTTTTAATCCATTCTGCTATCCGTCTCCGTTTTATGGGAGAGTTCATTCCATTCACATTCACAGTTATGATTACAATCTGTGTATTTCCCTCCAACCTCTTTCCCACCATTTGTGCTTTTAGCTCTCCCGTCTCCCTTCCCCTCCTCAATAGTATTCACTTTTCTCCCCCTCCTCCTGCAGCCTTCCCCTCCTTCTTTTAGCCCCCCTCCATTTTAGTCCCCTTTACTCTTATTGCTTCTTTCCTCTCTTTTAGCCACCCTCCCCTTTCTTCCCCCTTCCCCTCCTACTACCTATAGAGCTAGTTAGGATTATCTACTTAAGATTATTGTTCCCTCCTTTGAACAAATCAGATGAGAGTACCTCTCAAACAATGCTCATCTCCCTCCCCTCCTTCCCTCTATTATAGTTTTGTACTTCTTCCTGTGATATAATTTGCCATTTTCTGCTTCCCCCTTTTCACACCTCCTATTACAATCCCTTCTCATACTTAAATCATATTTTTGACATGACATCATTTACTTTATGCCCGTTCCCTCTACATATATCCCTTTTATCATAATAGCTGCACAGTTCTCAAGATTAACAGGTATCATCTTCCCTTATAGGGAGGTAAACAGTTTGCCCTAATTGAGTAGCAAGTTTTTGTTTTTGTTTTTTCCCCTCTGTTTACCTTTTTATGATTCTCTGGAGACCTGCATTTGAAGATCAGATTGTCTATTGAGTTCTGGTGTTTTGGTCAGGAAGCTCTGGAAATCCCTGATTTCGTTGAATGACTTTCTCCTTGTCTGAAATGTTATGCTGAACTTTGCTGGGTAGTTGATCCTTGGTTGAAGTCCCAACTCCTTTGCCTTACGGAATATTGGGTTCCAATTCTTTCGATCTTTTAATGTAGAAGCTGCAAGGTCCTGTGTGATCCTGACTGTGTGTCCTTGATAATTGAATTGTTTCCTTCTAGCTGCTTGTAGTATTTTCTCCTTCACTTGATAGCTCTGGAATTTGGCAACGATATTTCTTGGGGTTTTGAGTTTGGGATCCCTTTCGGGAGGGGAACGGTGGATTCTTTCGATGACTATTTTGCCCTCTGAGTCTAGTACTTCTGGGCAGTTTTCCTTGATGATTTCCTGGAAGATATTGTCCAGACTCTTTTCTTCATCATGGGCTTCTGGCAGGCCAATAATTCTTAAATTTTCTCTCCTGGATCTATTTTCCAGGTCAGTTGTTTTTCCAATTAGATATTTTACATTTTCTTCTATCTTTTCATTCTTTAGATTTTGTTTGACTGATTCTTGTTGCCTCATTGAGTCATTAGTTTCTACTTGCCCAATTCTAATCTTCATCGTATTGTTTTCTTCAGTTAGCTTTTGCATCTCCTTTTCCATCTGACCAATTTTTCCCTTTAAGGAGCTATTTTCTCCATTTAATTTTTGTACTTCTTTTTCCATTCGACCAATTTTCCCAGTTAGGTTTTGGGGTTCCTTTTCCATTTGATCAATTTTCCCAATTAGGTTTTGGGTTTCCTTTTCTGTTTGATTAACTCTTCCTTTTAGGGAATTATTCTCTCCAGTTAATTTTTGAACTTCCTTTTCCATTTGTTCAATTTTCCTTTTCAGAGTGATGTTCTCATCAGTGAATTCTTTTTTTATAATTTTAAAATCATTGGCCAGTTTTTCTTTTATATCCTTCTTCAGATGTTCCAGGTAATCTAGTTGTGCTTGCGAGAAATTCATAGTCCCATCTGAGGTTTCAGATGGAAGTACAGTCTCAGCTCTGACCTCTTTGGTGTTTGTGTTTTGGTCCTTATCCCCATAGAAAGATTCTATGGTTTTTTCACTTTTTGTCTGCTTTTTCCGATTCATGATGTTGGCTGAGTGTTGTAGCTTCTGGTTCTTTCAGTCAGAAGGTACAGATCTTTAAGTTGAGCTGATGTGTGTCTAGGCTAAAAGCAGGCTTTTTTTTTTGTTTCCCAGATCAACCCTGGGGTTAGCTTGTTAGGTGTGTGGGAGGGGTGGTCTGGTCTCAGGAGATCTCCTCAGCTGACCTGAGGCAAAGGCAAGGTCAGGGGATGGTGATCCCAGCTTCCCTATTGTCTTCCCTTTTCCCCTGGAGGGCTGGGGCATGTCTAGAAGCTAATGCGTGTTCCCACCTCTCCTGGGGCTTGTCTCCCGGCTCTGAGGCTTGCCTGGGTCTCAGTGCGAATTTTCTCTGCCCTGGGTCATCTGTCCTTCCAGATCGCCTTTGCCACAGTAGGAAGAATCCCCCTTTGCTATTTTTCTAGCCTCTGGTGTTATGAGACTATTTGCCCACTTCTGCTGTTCCCGCTGATCCAGGATTTATCTGGGGAAGAATTTTATGGTTCTTTCACGGTCATCAGGGGGGAGGAGAGAGCATTTACTGATCACTCCGCCATCCTAGCTCCTGGAAGTTCAAGTAGGTGACTTACCGAAGTTTAGTCTTCAGGCTGAAGGTTTCAAGGGCTGCTGCGCTGATATCTGGCGCTCAGCGGCTCTCACCGGCTCGGTTTGGCCTGTCTCCTGCTCCACTGGTTTCGCCCGCCACTCTCGGGCTTCTCAGGTCCCTTCCGCCCTGCTGCGCTGACCGCGCTGCACTGTGCGCTGGGGGCTTACCCCCACGGAACAGATCCTTCCCGTGGACCTTCCAGTCCAACCTGGGCTCCGAATCTGTCAAAGTCTGTCACCCACTGGATTCTACACCTCCAAAGTCTGGTCAGATTCTCCTTTCAGAGATATCCAGAGGAGTTTGTCCAGGAGCTTAGGTGAGTTGTTGCTTTCACTCCGCCATCTTGGCTCCGCCCCTCAAATGTGTTTTGTTAAGAACAATATGGGGGCTCAGACCTCTAAGAAAGATGTAATTTCTGCCAGGGACATGTGACTGGCTATAAAAACATCTAGAATCTTGCTTTAGAAAAGAGAGTCGTTTTTTATGGTGTGGAGTGTATATGGGATATATGTGATGGAAAACACAATGCATTTGGAGGCAAAAGGTCTGAGTTTGAATCTTCATTCTTCCATTTACTACCTGTGTAACCTTTTTCAAGTCTTTTCCATTCTCTGGGCCTTGGTTTCTTCATGTGTAAAATAAGAGGTTTGTACTTGAACAGAATCGTCAAGCACACTGTGTGTGGCCTGAACAAGATATAGTTCCTATCTGATTCTGACAGGTTGATGTATTCATTAAAAAGGAAATAATAAATATGTATGGTCTTCTAAGGTGATATGCAATCTTCAGGGATCTTTATGCAAGGTTTAATGATCCCCATTTCTATTTGAGTTTGACACCACTGGACTAGAAGACTTTCAAGAGCCAAGCCCTGAATCCTACGTGGGCCCCTTTCTGCTTCTGTAGCAATGTGGACAAATTAGTGGAAAAGAGACCTGAGAGTGTCAAGGACCACAGGTTTGAAGACTGTCTAAGCAGCAACTTAACTTTTGGTCCTCTAAATTCAAGACCTTGTCCAATGACCAGTGAGTCAACATATTACTGGAGTAAGTAAATCATATCTTGCTAGAAATGAAAACAGAAGATATAAATAAGGAAGTCATAATTAAAGGGAAGAATGACTCATTGATTCTCCTTAGAGAGGCAACTAAAAGAGTCAGTGGAGTTGCTTTTATTGTTTGTCCAAAGACAACAAGAAACATCCTTTCATGGGATGTGTGATCATCCCACGACCACTACTTAAGCTGCAGTGCGTAAGATGAGCACAAGCAAAAAAAAAAAAAAAAAAAAAAAAAAGACCACCCTGAAAATAACATTTGTGCCAATATCTATTGCAGAGAATGAGAATACAGGGAAATTCTAGTAAGAATTCGATAAGACCCTCCAAATTAAATTCTTAGGCATCATTCCCCTATTTGCACTCTATAAACTGGTCATGCTGGACTACACTCATTCCTCACATCCACTTCTCCAAATACCTGATTTCCTTCAGACTGAGATATTGTCACCTTCAAATTGAAGCTTTGTCTCCTCATCTCCCTCCCCACAGCAACTTGTGCCTTCTCTCCTTAACTCCCTTGTGTATTGTCTTAGTTGTTTTAGTCGTATCTGACTCTGTGAACCCATTTGGGGTTTCCTTGGCAGAGATTCTGGAATAGTTTGCCATTTCCTTCTACAGTTCATTTTACAGACAAGAAAACTGAGGCAAACAGGGCTAAGTGATTTACCCAGGGTCACACAGCTGGGAAGTTTCTGAGGCCAGATTTGAACTCAGGAAGATGAATCTTTCTGACTTCAGGCCTGGTGTTTTATCTGCTGTGCCACCTAGCTGCTCTAATTCCATTGTATATATTATGTATGTACTATGTAAGTATATAATTGGATAAACTCCCTGAGGACAGAGACTATTTCTTTTGTTTTCTTTGCATCCCCAAAACTTAGCACAATACCTTGAACAAAGAAAGCTACTGATAAATCTGTATCAACTGATGGATCAATTGGTTACATCAATCTATGTTTTAATATTTGGTGACTTTAGTCATCTCATTTTCAACATGGCTGTACTCATTTTGGATTTCTTTGACTTCTCTATCATGACACCAGCAAACTTCCCATTGGGAAATCTTGTCATTTGTAAGATCCAATCAATCTTGTAATTCACACCTCATCAGTCCCTTCTGCCCCTGCAACTGAAGGGCAGAGCCATAAATTCCATTTAAGGAAAAGGGACAGGACAGATAGCACCTTAGAGATCTCATTTCTCATGTTACTGTATTCATTTTGGACTTCTTTGCCTTCTTGATGGATTCCTAGTCTCTCCCCCCTTCCCACTACTTTCCATTTTTTTCTGTGAATTATCTTTTCACATTTGATGATAAGTTTTTTGAGGGCAGAGAGTGTCTTTCTTTTTTCTATTTGTATCTCCAGTGCTGGCACATAGCAATCACTTAATAAATCTCTGTTGGCTTCAATGCAAAGGTATGCATAGGGAAAGACAACATGATGGAAGATATGGTTCAGGATCAAGAATCATAGGATCATAGATTTGAAGTTGAAAGGAAACTTAAAAGTCATTGAGTAAGATCCTTCCTCAGGCTTACTCAGGGTCATACACCTAGTAAGTGACAAAGACAGGATTTGATCCAGGTTCTGACCCTCACCACTCCGAGTCCTGTGCTCTATTTATTATACAATCTTGCTTCTTATAATCAAAAGAAGCCAAAGCTTTCAGTCAATAAACATTTTGTTGTAATTTTTCAATTGTGTCTGATTCTTCATGACTACTTTTTGGGGTTTTTTTGGCAAAGATACTGGGGAGGTTTGCCATTTCATTCTCTAGCTTATTTTACAGATGAGAAAACTGAGGCATACAGGGTTAAGTGACTTGCCCAAGGTCACACAGCAAATATCTGAGGGTGGATTTGAACTCAGTTCTTCTTGACTCTGGGTTTGGCTCTCTATCCACTGTGCCACCTAGCTGCCCAATAAATACTTATTAAGCACCTATTATGTGCCAGGCACTTTGCAACATGCTGGCTTTTAGAGTTCACAGAAGCCTTATACCTATGTATCATTAATACTTTTCTTCAGGAGGAAAAGTTAGGAGCTATTGGACATGGTAAGTGAAAAATAACATCATTAAAAAATGAAAACAGATAGGAAGCATCTAGTTACTAAGTCATTTCTGAATCAGGTATGTGTGACAGCTGGACCACTGGAATACCAACTTATTAAAGATCAAAAGCAGAACCAAATTAGGAAAGAATAAAAATGGAAAGAAGATATAGCACAGAATTAAAACAGCTTTCACCTAAACTATGTAAATGACCTATCAATACAGAGCAGAGGGAAATGGACTTAAAAAAATCAGATATCTGTATTAATTAGCACCATTTCCTACAAAATTTTAACCCATGCAAAGCAACTGCCACAATCAGGAGACCAAAAGGGACTAGAAATTGTTTAAGCAAACTACTGATTACCTCACTAAGCTGAGAGATATGACAATTAAGGGAAACATCAGTTTAGAATCTGAACCAACACAAAATGTTATAGATTATAAGCAGTATTGACCAATCAAACAGTGAAGAGTGGTAGAAGAAAAAAAGCAAGCTTATAGAAATCTTGGCATGGGTCCCAATTGAGCCAGTTCATTCCCAAAGTATTTGTGGATGAAATCTAATTAAGTCACATTACCCTGATAGCACAAAGAATGAAACTGAAAGGAGAATAAAATGGCTGAAAAATGGAAACTATTTGTGAAAATTTTTACCAAAAAAATATAGTTTTGCTATGATGATAGTAGAACCAACCATATCCAGACTCTTAAGACCACAGTCCCTATTTTGCTATATGAAGAAGTAGAAATAACACTTGGAAAAGATGGAAAGAGTGGTTGAACCAAACAACATATTCATAGAAGAGGTCTATGCAAAAGTGACACAATTTTGAAGGCATCAAATAATTAATTCTCATAATATCTGAAAGAGAGAAAGACATAATAACTGGAAAAAATTACAGGTGTTATTACCAAAAAAGAGTCAATCAAGAGGATATCAGTCACTATTGATCCATGTGCCTACTTTCTCATCTCTAAGGATATGAGGATAAATTATTCTTGCATTAAAAGGGAACAGGTAGGCTTTTGCTAATAATTGTCTGCAGTACACATCTCTATATTCATACAATTGGCTGAAAGGTGCAGAGAATACAAAATCACACTACAAGTATTTTTTATTGACTATAGAAAGCACTTGATTAAAAAGAAGACTTAAAGGTTTTCTTCTAACAAGGAATCTCCAAGGCATATGTTAAGGTCATGTAAGGCCCCTTGATATAGAAAAGGCCATGGTCCCCCACTGCATCCTGGACCATCTCCAGCCATCCTGATGAATATCTGGTCACTGGATCCAGATGTCTCAGGAGGAGAACGTGAGGCTAGTGACATTGCACAGCCCTCCCTCACTCAAAACAAAATTCAGTGCAAGTCATGTCATCATTTCTCTGATGTCATGGTCTTCTTTGAAAATGAAGGACAAACATAACAACACCAGAGATAACTCTGATAATTAATGCCTTACTTGATTCTTAATATCAAATAAGGCATAAAAACAAAAAGATGATTATGCTGGGACACAGGTATCTATTAATGTCACTGGAAGATGTTTAATACAGAAGGGAATTTCCTATAGATAATCAAGTCCTTCAAATTGCTTCTTGTGAATGAAATTATGTTAACTACATAAAACCTTAGAACATTTCAAAGCCTCCTAAATAAGACTCAAAATCACTTGAGAGTTCAGCCTAACTAATTCATACAGGGGGAAAAGTGGATGAAGAATATCTATTTTCCAGATCATCATATGTAGTGATGTATATGCAGTATATGCAGATAGAGTTGATTTATCATACATATATCTGGGCTCAGGTACTTACTGAATAAGAAGATCACATCATCAATAGGGCAATCATATTACTGATCTAAAGTTAGAAGGGTCCTCAGAGGTTATCTAGGATCAACCCTCTCATTTTAGAGATAAGCAAACTGAGACCCAGCAAGGCTAAAAAACTTATTCAAGGCAACAGAATGAAGAAAATGATTCAACTTCATCTAGGAAATTGCATAGCATTTTTAATGTTTCCAACCCTCTCCCTGAAACAAAATTCCATCTTTTTAAACATTAGTGTTCTTAAAGTGATACAACATGGTTGCAAATCATAGAATACCCTAATCTCTAAGGAATCACAACTATAGGCCACCCATAAGAGCAAAGGAGAAACAAGTTAGGAGTAAATGTGCTGAAGACTATTACGGGTCATAATGAATTGTACTCATGAAGTAGGACAAAAAAAGTCATTAAAGAAATGTATGTCCAGCAAAGGAAATGGACCAGCCATGAAGAGAGAGAAGAAAAGATAAGAGAAAGCCCACCTGCTGCAACAATGCCCAAATAACACTGAGAGACCAAAAGGAAGGCCCCTAGGATATTGGCTGAATACCTATGGAGACTTTACATGTCATGAATAAGAGTTTAAACAAGATGAAAAGATATGACTTCTTTGTGATTTATACCACTGGAAAGTATATATATATGGGTGGCTTCATAGGTTCAGTGAAACATTAAGTAATAATATATTTATGATGGTTATTATTATAGAGATATGTTAGTCACTGTTGTGTGTGTGAAAGGATTGTGAAGGGATTCAGTATGAAACAGACTAGAAAGGCAGTTGAAACCATATTATAGAGGCCAGAAATGCCAAACAAAACCTGGATTTAATTCAATAGTCAACATGAGTAAAGCTGTATATAATAGGTGATGTTTATACAGCACACTTTATACAGTTTTTCAAAGACCCTTTGCACTTATGTGATTGTATAATCTCAGAAGTTCTATGAACAATTCTATGAAACAAATCAGCTGAACTGGAAATATTATTTCTATTTTACAAATGAGTTCTTAGGAAGGGGAAGTGAATTATCTAAGGTCATATAATGACTAAAAGGCAGGCTTGGGACTCAAATTCAAGTTCTGCAACAGTAGAAAGAATATGGGTTCCGGAGTCAGAGTCCCTGGATTAAAAGGTCCTCTGACACCTATGTTATGACCTTGGAAAAGTCTGGGCCTCAGTTTCCTTATCTACAAAACAAGGGGGTTGGAATAAAGGGCTTCTGAGGTTCTTTCCAGTTCTGTGATCCTCTGGTTTCAATTTTAACACTCTTCCTACCCCATCTCACTGATTCACAGACTTAGGAGAAATTATGTAACTTAATCCTTCCCCTTTCTTTACTGTTTCTTATTTGGACAGGAAAATATGCATAGACTTTTGATTGGAAAAAGGTGATTGATTTTAAGGTTTATGCTGAGATTAGAAAAAAAGTCATTGGGAATCAAAAGTCAAATATCCCCTCATAAAAAGGAATTGGGTAGTTAAAACATTCCAGAAGCTAATTAGGAGTATTAAGAAGGCAAATTAATACCTTTTTTTGGAGCAGCTACAAGCTGCCAGAAATAGGGGATAGGCCAAGACTCCTTCTGAAAAGGGTAGGCAAGAGAAAGGAAATGACTCAAAAGAACAAGCCTTTGCTGACCTTATGACAGTAATTCGTCACAGCCAAGTCCCTTTAGTATATTCCTTGTTCCCAACATTTCAGGCAGCTGGGACCTAAAGCCCAGCACGCAAATCCTCCTAGGCCAGAGTCCTCCAAACTGTGGGACACAGCACTTCACAGGAGGAAGAACAAGGAGCAATGGCCAAAATGATGGAATATTTTGGATGTAACTCCCAGATAAATAAATCTACTTTTTTCCCCTAGATGAAAACAAAGTTCAAATCAAAGTCAACAAAAGTGAGACTAACACTGCAAATTTACTTCAACTCAGTGAATAAAGCACAGCAATTGTTTAATACAGTTTTTGCCAACAAAGTTAAATCCGAGTCAGTGTTTGCTGGATCTCAATAAGGCACCATCTGCCACTGTCACCAAAAGGTGCAGGATCATGACACACAGATGAAGGGTGTTGTTGCACTGCTTACTGCATTTGAATGTAAAGTGAGTAAACCAGAAGTTAAAGACTCTTTGTGCGGAAATCAACATACTATGATATTTGATACATTTACAACAACATTTTGGTAAGTACAATATAATAATCTGATTGCTAAAAACAATTACATATTGTTAAGAATAAGTAATCCAAGAATAGTTATAAATAATTATTTGACATTTTTAGCAGTTAAATTTAATTTTCATTGTCTTAAATTATTTGTCATCTCTAATTTTAAAAAGTAAAGTAATATCCTTCTGGGATAAATATGTGTATAACTGTTTTGAATAGAAAACCTACCTGAAGAGTTCAAATTAGAACAGATTAATGTAACAAAGGCTGTTTATGCTGTTTGTTGTTTGTTTACCTTTTGTTTCCAAAGAGGATCAATGACAAGGAAGGGTGATAATCTTGACTTGTGTGTGAATTGGACATAAGTGAGGCAGTTTCACAAAGTAGTCAGCCTCACTCTCTCCTTCAGTCATTGAAGTCCAGTGGCAAGACAAAGGTCAAGAAAATTGACAATGGTCCAGGATGCAGTAGATGACCCTGGCCTTTCTGCCATGAATTACTTTAATCAAAAACACATAATAAGAAGCCCAAATTGAGAGTCCATATTTATCAATGGGATTCACAATTACTGTTTCTGATGAAGAGGAAATGCTGTTGTGTTTGTTTTATAAGAATATTTACCTGTAGAGTAAGAAACCTGACAAATGGAAACATCTTTAAAGTGTTCATGCTGAATATATTGGCAAGGCAAGAGAAGATGCTATTAATAAATAAAAAGAAACTTTTAAAAGTCTGTTCCATTATAGGATTGCTTGCATGGTATATAAGATTGCTTTTAAAATTACTAGGCAAAAAAAGGGTCACTCAAAAATGTTGGTGCTATCTGAAGCTGAAATAAGTTTAAAACAATGACTAGCGAATTACAGGCAAATCAGCTTTGAATTGTTCTACTTGCAAGTTATATGGTGAGAAATGGAATTACCCACATGTCTGAAGACCTTTGTTATCAACTAGCTGGGAAACTAAAATCTACTTGTTTTATTGTGCAAGTGAATGGAGCGATAGATGAAAGTAAACATGCTCATCTGATCAAATATGCAATATATGGTGGAAACAGTCATTAGGGAAGATTTGCTACTTTGAAAATCTACTTACAGCAATGCCATGTCAAGAGAAATTTTCAATGAAATTGATGACTTTTTCAATGAAAATAACATAATGTGGTGGAACCACTGGACTCTACTTTGACAAAGTTTAATTTATGTCGGAATGAAATGCAGGCTTATTCATTAAAAGAGAGGACTGCTATTTGGCAGGCATTTCGAGGGATGGCTTGGGTAGCAATACTGATGGGAAAAGGAAGAAAAAACATCAAAGAAACATTGGCAATGTCCAGAAAAATTAAGAAGGAAGTTCAGAAAGAAACGTATCTAGCAGGGCAGCTTTGTTACTCTCACGTTAATTTAACGTACACTTAAAAAACAAACTATGTAATAGAAGTTCACAGTTTCACATACAATTGCTTTTTTTGTTCTTTGTATATTGAGTATATTAAGTACAGTAAAAAAAAAAAAACAACTTGATACTCTAAATAAACCAATTCAAAATCCTCAAAGTCGTACTGCAATTTGGAAAGATAAGATGACTGAATTTATGAAAATGTTAGAGCTATAAATAATAAAGTTTAAAAATGTTTTTCTTAATTTAAGAATTATCCATATTTCAAATGAAATAGAAAAAAATGAAAGCTTATTTATTGCTTGAGTGACCTAAAGGACTTTATTTTAGAGTCCTATATATTTCTAAATAGGAATAGATATGAACACCATTTGCTATGGAAAACAGAACACATTTGATCATACTCCATTGGAACAAGAATGATTAATGGATATGAGATAACAGATTAAAACAAGCATTTAAACATTTCATTATATTTTGGCCTCAGATGAGTAGTAGTAATAATAATAATGTTGACAATAATAGTAATAGCCAGCATTCATATATCATTTTAAGGTTTACAAAGCACTTTACAAATCAGTCCTTGCAATAACTCTGGCAGGTAGGTGTTATTATTATCCTTATTATACAGATGAAGAAACTGAGGCAGTCAAAGGTTAAATGACTCACCCAAGATCACACAGCTGGGAAATATTTGAGGCTAGATTTGAACTTGTCTTCCTGACTTCAGGACTATCATTCTATCAAAATTTTATAGCCATTTATAACCTGTAGTGAGAATGGGTGTTTCTGTTCCATTATAATGATATCTGTTAAGCTATTATAAAAGATATTTCACTTGGAAGTTGAAAAAAGAATTATAAGTAGCAATGTAATCAATATCCACCATTTAGAGAAACTACTTCAAAAGAGAAACTTTCAAACTGACCTATAACAATAGTATTAATAGTTATTATTTACAAGTTGTAAAAATGAAGATTATAAAGAGTTTATCAATCAATAAGCTACCTATGACTTGTTATTTTTACAGTAAGCTTCACAATCACTATTGTTACAAATGCAGCAGGGAGTAGATTGACATATTTTTCATGGAACTCAGCATATATACTTTGACTCCATGAGGAGGTGCTCTAATTTAGCTCTCTTCTACATAAAATAAGGGCCAAGAAAATTATTTTCATAGACAGTTTTATGAAAATGGGGTGGCAATAATTTTTTTAATATAAAGAAGTGAGGCACTGCTACTTAAAGTCTGGCAATCATTGCCTTAGTGAAATACTCAAAGCATAGGGAAAAAGGCAGAAAATGAAATAAACTTAGGGAAATTTAGATTCCTCAGCTCCACTGCATCCTCTCTCTCTCCTCTTTCTGTCCTCCTAAGACTATTAAAGCTCAACAAGGACAATTTGATCAAGACACCTCCAAACACTAGCAGTGAAAGCCTTGCCCCTCCTTACTTAAATGGCAGTTTCATGGAAGAAATGCAGGTGTTCTCCTTGGGGCTATTGGTTGTAGGTGATGAGTTGCCTCCTAAGCTCAAATTCACTGCTTTACTACTGTATTATCTCCACCAGTCATGTCCTTTAAGGCAAGGTGTCAACTATGCAACCCATGGAACATGTGCAGCCTGCAACATTCCCAAGTGTAGCCTGAATGGGACTAAAATGTACTTCCCATCTGATTTTAATGTGTTGATGTGTTAATAAAAAAATAAAGAAATGTATAAATGTGTGTGGTTTTCTAAGTTAATACACAGCCTGCAGAGATTCTTATGTATGGTTTAACGGCTCCCATTTCCATTTGTGTTTGACATCAATGCTGTAAGGCACAGTAAATTCCATGAATGTTAATGACCAGAACAGCTATGAAATGTGGAAGGTGATGTTTCACACTTGAGTTATTTCAGCTGTCTTCCAATAAACAGGTCTGAAGACTCAGGTTCTGTTTGACTTCATATAAGTTAATTCCTATCTCTGGAACTCAGTTTTCTCTTTGCTAAATGAAAAAAAAAATGAACTTGGTGATTTCTGTTGTCCCATTCAACTCAGTGACTCAATGTTTTAAGGTCCCCTACAACCCTAACATTTTATGATTTGATTATTTCCCTACTTATAATCTTTTTCTTTCTCCATGTTCCCAACTTCCAAACCACTACGGACATGACCACCAAATTAATCTTCTTAAAGCACTGCTCTGATAGTATACCCTATCTGTTCAAAACCTTTCAACTATTCTCCAATGACTCATGAACTCTTCAGTTTGTCATTAAGGTCCCTCTATTCCCATCAAGCAAGCTCACACTGATCCCTTCCTTCTCTGACCTCCTACAGCTCTTATTGTCTGTCCTTTGTTGAGAGAATATGTTGTAGAAGAAATAGAAGTAGCTTTGGAGTCATAGGGCATGGGTTACTCCTTGTGGAATCTTAGGCATGTTACAGAATCACAGAATTTAAGAGATAGAAGGGACCTCAGTGGCTACCTAGTCCAACTCATATTCCAAAAATATCCCCATGATTTCCCCCAACAAATGGTTATTTAGCTTCTCTTTAGAGACTTCCAAAGAGAGGAAACTCATCACTTCTCAAGACATCCCATTCCATTTTTGGACAACTCTAAATGTTAGAATGTTTTTCCTTATACCAAGCCTAAATTTGCCTTTCTGAAGCTTAGCTCTTACTTCTGTCTTCTAGATTCAGAGAGAACAAGTGTAACTGCTTCCCCACATCATGTCCTTTCAAATCACTGAAAGCACCCTGTCTCCATCTCCCACCATCTTCTCTTCTCCAGGTTAAATATGATAGTTGCTTCAGTTGATTCTTATGTTTTGGTCTCAAGGCCCTTTGCCATTATGGTTGTCCTCTTCTGGACAATCTCTAGCCCAGTGATGTCAAGTTCAAATAGAAATGGATCCCTACCTCCCATAGATTGATTTAGAAAACTACAAATTAGCATTATTTGTGTTGTACTATATTTTATTTACTTTGTTCAGTGTGTCCCAATTGTGTTCTAATCTGGTTATGGCTGTATTTGGGTCACAAGTTTTACACCTTTATTCTAACCTATCAATGTCCTTCTTAAACTGTGACTCCCAGAACTGAACACAATTCTCCAAATGAGGCCTGATAAGTACAATGGGGCTATCACCTCCCTCTTTCTAAAAGCTATGTTCTTAAAACAGCCCAAGATTGCATAATATTTTTTAGGCTAGATTTTGCAAATTAATTTTGTGGCCCTCTACAAATTTCAGATCTTTTTCAGGACAGTTGCTCTCTATCCATGCCTCCTTCATCCTTTTTCTACCCAAGTGCAAGACTATTTGCATTTACCTCTATTGAATTTAATCTTATTAGATTCAGCCTAGCTTATCAAGAACATCTTGGATCCTCATTCCATGCCTTTGGCCAAGTCATGGGCAAAAATGTCAAACAGCACAGGGTTAAGGTACTTCATCTCTCTGGGCCTCAATACACTCACCTATAAAATAAGGGGTTTAGAGTTAATAGTTTCTAACGTTCTTTTATGTATGTTAGTCTTACCACTTCAATGAGACTGTGAACTCTTAGAGTGCAGGCATTTGTGTTTTCCTTTATAAACTTCAGAAAGCTAGCATATAAGAAGTGTTCAATAAATACACATTTACCCACCAGGGGAAAGTCTGTGAGACTTAATTTCCTCATATCCATAATAAGAGAGGCTTAGACCAGAAGATGTATAAAAAATGTTTAGCTCTGAATTTTAAAATCATAAATTAGCTACTGAATGTTGCAGATAAAACTATGTTCTTGTGCCTGAAGGCAGCGAGCTACTTAAATGAATTCTCTCTTCTTGTCCTGATTATAGGATTTTTTAAATTCAGCCTAACAACAACAATAATAGGTAACATAAATATAATACCTTAAGGTTTGAGAAACACTTTGCTGGTTATCTCATTAAATTTTTGTGACTCCTCTGCTATTCTCATTTTATAGATGAGAAAACTGAAACTGAGAGAGGCTATATGACTTGGAAGTGTCTAAGACAGGATTTGAAATCATTCTTCATCACTTGATACAAAATAGTCTATGCATTTTACAATTGAGCTCCTTATACTTCAGAGCTGGAAGAAGCCACAAGACCATGCTAGTAATTCTTCTCATTTTACACATGAGGAAATTGAGGGTCATGGAGGTTAAGTTACACAGCATAAAAGTCGGAGTCAGCAACCTAGGATTCCCAAAGCTAGCCCTCTTTCCTGATGGGTGTCAAGCACATTATTGTTCATTTGTTCAGTCATGTCTGACTTTTCATGACTCCATGGGCCATAGCATGCCAGGCCCTTCTATTTTCTACTATCTCCCGAAGTTGACCCAAGCTCATGTTCATTGCTTCCTTGACACTATCTCTCCATCTCATCCTCTGCCATCCTCTTCTCCTTTTGCCTTCAATTTTTCCCAACATTAGGATCTTTTCCAATGAGTCCCATTTCTTATTATGTGGCCAAACTCATCTTCCGTTTTAGTATTTGTCCTTTCAATGGGTAATCTGGGACAGAGTAGGTGCTTAATAACAAACATTTGTTGATGTATTGTTTGATTTGAAACAGGACATCCAGGTAGAGATGTCTACCATGCAAGAGAACTGTAGGAGAAATCAGAATTAGAGATACTGATTTGTGAGTCATCTGCAAATAAAGAGGATAATTGAAGTAATGGAAATGGATGGCATCACCAAGAAGGAGAATGTAGGAAGGGAAGAAAAGGTAAAGGACAAAGCCTTGAAGGACAACTATGCTTAGGACAGGAGGAAGAAAATGAATCAGTGAAAGAGAGCAAGAAGGAAGGGTTAGACATGTAGGAAAATCAGGAAAGAGCAAGAAAGTATCAGAGGTTCAGTTCCAACTAATTAAATAATGCTTTATTAAGCTTCTAATAGAGAGAAGACGAAAAGGAAGAGGAAGAAGAAGAAGAAGATACATAGTAATTTCAGAAGGGAGAGAATATAATCAATCCTCAACTTTCATGGAAGTAACATTCCTAGAAAACAAGATGAAAGTCAAAAACACAAATGTTGATACACTGAACCTATGAGAAATAGAGGGTTAGGTTCCCACATCCACCCAAAACTGTAATCTTTCACTAGAGAGCCCTGAAAATACACTTTTCTGTACAAAATTATTTGTAATAAAATATTAATTCTGATAATGTGTACTTTTTCTAACATGATAACCATGAAATAATCCATAAAATGCAGCACATAAAATAAAATTGGTAACATGCAAAACATTTTTTTCTCATTAGTTATTCCCTAGAATTCTATAACCTTTTGTGTTAATATCTCAATTTAAAAAATTGTTTCCAGACAATGTTTACTTTTCATAACACATGAAATCTATAATACCATAAATACTGTACAGCAAATACAATTCTTAAAATTAAAACTTTTTTAATGTGAATTTTACCTTCCACTGGGTTAGATGGTAGTGTGAGGGCACTGTACTGTATACTATGCTAAACCTCTCTACCTTGGTTGCCTTCTGAAAACCAAGGAGAGATTGTTGGGACATTAGACACTTCCATTAGAAAATGCCAAGAGTGTGGCAAGGTTCCAACATCACCTCCAACATTCTGTCCTTCGTGGCTAGTGGATGGCATTGGAAATCATGACACACCAGTTTGAAATAGTCCATCTGCTTCATGTGCCATTTGAGATCTTTAAGGGTCTCTGAGTGTGGGAGCACAACATAGGTGAGTTGACATTTAACCTCAAGGTTACTTTAAAAAAATGGGCTCAACAGACTTGATGTTTCAAGCCAGCTGGTCAATTATGCCAAGCCACGCTAGGAGAATACCAGTAGCTCCACAAACTTGTACACATCAAGTCTCTCATTTTTTTTCTCTGCTGTACATAATTTCAAGTGTGTATGGTTGCCAACACAAAAATGAAAATGAGGTTACTAAAAAAAAATCATGCCAATACTTGAAGTCATGAATCTTAAACAGGTGAATGCTAAGGATTGACTGTATTAGCAATTGGTGGTGGTGGTAGGTGGGGTTAGGAAGAGCTTCAGAGTATCCAGGAATAAAGATTGGTCAACTATCAAATGCTACAGAGAAGGTCAAGGAGGATGAAGACTGAGAAAAAGTCACTGGATATGTATATGTATACATATATGCATATATGTATATTTAAATATGTACATTTAGATGGTTCATTGGTAACTTTGGGAAGGACAATCTCAGTAGTAGCCAGAGTAGTAATCAGATTAGGCTGGTGAGGGGATCAAGGATGAGGAGTGAATCGGTATTTAGAAAATGGAGAGGGGTTATCACTTAAGATTATAAGAAAAAAGATGAGATGATTTCTTGAGGAGATAACACGGTCAAGGGAAGGATTTTTAGGACTGGGAATACCTACATACGTTTTGTATGCAACTACAACAAAAAAGGAGCCAGAAGAGACAGAAAGGATAGATAAAGCAAGATGCCAGAGAAGGTGGCAACAGATGATACAAAGAACAAAAGGTGGATGGCAGGTAGCCTTAGCAAAGAAGAACCCTGAAGGATCGTCCTCTGAGACTAGAGGGAAATAAGAGAGGAGTAGCTGTGAGGTGAAGAGATTTAGAAAATCACATTTCCATATAGTAAAGGGCTTAGAGATGGCATTTGGGACTTAAAATGGAAGGAAATGCTTAAGAACAGCTGCTGTGAGGAGTGTGAAAGCAAGTCAGAAAAAATTAAAAAGACTTATGCAGTTTTGAGGAGTATGTTGAAGACAGAGAATAAATTTGTAGTGATCCCAGTGAAAGTAATGTTATCACTTCCTTCACCATCACTTGGAAATCATATGTAAGGCTGGGACAGTCATCAGAAAAGAAACTTAATTAATTTCTGAAATTATATGTTCTTTTAGGAAAATTTGTATAATTTAACCATCTAAAACATTTTACATTAATACTTCTAAGCAAAGAAAACTATTTCCACTGGTATATAAACATATCGTATTTAATGGGCAGAGGAATGTTCCAATATTCTCTCCAAACACTGTAATAGCTGGACAAAAATCAACTATGTAAATAAAGATATACTTCCACAATAATATTTCTATAGCCCATTTTAGTTATTTTCTACATTAGGTCTCCTTTGATGATATTTCTGTATTTTCAGAATGGTGCAGAATGAGAAGTGGAAGGGGAAAGGGGGGTAGGGCATACCAAGAGATCCAGGTTCAAACTCAACTGTACCACAAAATTATGGGAACTTGAGGAAGTTGTTTCATTTTTCCAACCTTCAGGCTTCAAAAATTGTAAAATGTGGTTAACGATACATACAGAATGGATGGGAAAGCACTTTGCCAAAGAAAAGGATAGTAGTAGTTAGGTGGTGCAGTTAAAGAATTGGCCCTGAAATCTGGGAAGACGAATTCAAATCCCGACTCAGACACTATGGGACCCTGTGTAAGTTACCTGGCCATGTCTGCCACAGTTTCTTCTTTTGTTAAAATGCAGATAATAAATAGCACCTACTTTCCAAGGCTATTGTCAGGGGTGGGGGAATGAGATAATTTTTGTACAGTGTTTTTCAAACCTCTAAGAATTATTGAATTTCATTCTGGGTGCCATATTTTAGGGAATATATTGACAAACTGGAGCATATCCTGATGAGGGTGACTAGCCTGGAGAAGGAACTTGAAATCATGACATAGGCAGATCAGTTGAAAGGACTCAGGAGTCAATAGCCTGGGGAAGGGAGGACATGAAGACTGTCTTCAAGTATCTGAAAGTCTGTCTTGTGGAAGAAGAATCAGACTTTTTTGGTCCTAGATAGCAAAACTAAGAGCCATGGAAGAAAATTACAGAAATAATTTTATGGGTCAAAAAAATCTTCACAATTAGAACTATCCAAATGTGTTCTGGGTTGCATGAAAAGACAGCATGCTCCTGATTATCAGAAGCAGAGTTAGATAATGTTAAAGGTTATTGTTTAGTCATTTCAATCATGTCCGATTCTCCCTGATCCTATTTGGAGTTTTCTTGGCAAAGATGCTGGAATGGTTTATCCTTCTCCAGCTCATTTTGCAGATAAGGAAACTGAGGCAAACAAGGTTAAATGACTTCCCCAGGGTCACACAGCTAGTAAGTGTCTGGGACTGGATATGAACCCAGGACTTCCTGATTCCAGGCTGGGTATTCTATACACCAAGCTACTTACCTGTCCTTATAATGTAGAAGGGATCCCTGTTTCACACAGGAGTTGTATTAAGTGACCTCTGACATCCTTTACAAATCTAGGATTCCAGGATTGTGCAACAGTAATAATAATATCTAAATTTCAAGTCAGTCATAAGATCTAGAGCTGGCAGGGACTTGAGGTCAAATGCAAACCTCACATTTTACAGATAAGGAAACAGAGGTTCGGAAAGGGTATGACAAGCCCAGCATCACATAGCTGATAACATTATTAATAATACTGTTAATATATAAATATATAATATAATAAATCTGTATATAATATCCATATTATACATATATAATCCATATATAATAAATCCATGTTTTCCCTTCATAATAAATATAGTAGCTCTTTTGTGTTTTAAATCTGTTGTCTTATATGCTCCTCATGACCATCTTAGGAGGCAGGTACAGCAAGTATGATTGTATCCATTTTACAGATAATGAAAGTGAGGTCCTGAGAGGTCAAGTGTGATCAGCAAAACTAGGGCTTCGATCCAGGTTTTCTGACTTCAAGTCCAGTTTCAAAAACATTATGGCTTCATTAAACAGTAACAGATTTCAGAAACATGTGTGGTAGAAATTGTATCCAGAACTCAGTTTGTAGTTTGAGGCTGACAGCTAGAGACTTGGGGTTGGGATGCCTCGCCTTAACCCCTAAACTATTCCCAGTCAACTATTAGTCATTAATCAGTCAGCAATATATACATCTGCCAGCTGTGAGGCCCAATGGAAAAAAAGAATAGACTTCACTGTTAAGTAGGTGAGGCTACATGTGTAAGTTAGATTCCAGAAGTAGTCATGGAATTTGGGAGGGAGAAGATTTAAGTCGTCACTCCCTAAAGTTATTAAATAGATATGCACAGAAAAGGAACAGGCTCTAGGGCACACTGAAGAAACTTTGTTATATATACATTGGGCCCTTGGGGTGATACAATGTTTGGTCAAGGAAGGGAGAAAGCCAGTCATCACTCAGTCAACAAAAATTTAACAGCTTACTATGTGCCAGGCTCTGTGTTACACACCATAGCCCATAATGGAAGACACCTCTGTGTCAGGATTGGGAAGAGTATCCAAACAGAAGCCTTTGGAAGCATCATCTTTGACACTTTCGTCTCCCTCACTGCTTCCTCCCCATTCAATTAGCTGACATCTCCTGGCCATCTACCTCCATAATATCATTCATATTATTCCCTTTTCTCCACTCTCATTGTCACCACTCAGTAAAGGTCTCTTGCCTTCCTTCTTGCTTGGACCAGTCACCTAAGCCCCCTCTGGCATTTCCTCCCTGCAATCTATTCGGCAAATGCTGCCAGAACAATCTTCCTATCATATATCACTTCTTTGCTCAGAAACCTTTAGCATACAGGATCAAACAGAATTCCCCCACTGGAATTCAAGGCTCTGCCATTTCTGGTTTTGTGTCACATTCCCCTTCACATGCTCCATATTCCAGCCAATCTAAATTACTAGTTATTCCCCAAAGTCAATGTTGCTGCCGTTCTCTGATGAACTGTCTCACTTCCTCCCCAGCTTCTATCCAGACTCAGTTTAGGTACCACCTCCATGATGCCTCACCTCCTCCAACTTACCAACTAGAGGAGATATTCCTCCAGTTCTTTGGGACTCTTTTCCCAACTAACCTATGACAACAATAACAACTAGGACATGTGTGTAGTGTTTTAAGGTTTGCAAAGTGATTTACAAATGTTGTCTCATCTAATCATCAAAACAACCACAGAAGGCAGATACTATTAATATCTCCCTTTTACAGCTGAAGAACCTAGAGTTCAGAGCTTCAATGACTTTCTCACTGTCACACAGCTAGTAGGCACCTGAAACAAGATTCAGACTCAGGTCTTTCTGATTCCAAGTCCAGTGCTCTATCTATATTGCCAAGTTGTCTCTTTTAACATAAAGAAATGTTCAAGTGAAATTTATTTGAATCCTAAAGAAGAGATAGGAGAAGATACTTTTACCCAGGGATATACTGGAACCATCTCTAACCAAACTGAGAGCCTATTGTTAAATTTTCACTGTGGTATTTACATCTTAGAAATCTGCAAATGTTATAAAACAGGACTGGATTTATTATTTGGTTGATTGTCCAGACTTTAAAAAGTGAAGCAGAAATGTGAGTTATGTAGATGAAACTTGAAAGTATATTGTGGGTACATTTTTTTAGAGAGTTAGTTATTAAATATTTACCAGCACATCATTGCTCCACTCCCCTTCTCTGCAGAGGTGGGAGGTCTATGTGTACAAAGCATTGCATATATTTTCAGACTTTTTTAATATATTGGTTTGTTTTGTTGATTATTTTTCCTTTTTTCTTTAAAAATATTGTTTCTTATATGGGATGGCTCTCAGGGAAAAGGTGAGATAACCAGGAGAAATTTTGATAATATAAAGACAAAAGAAAACAATAAAATTTATTTTAAATAAATAAATTAATGTAAGAAAAGAAACTGAAGTGAAATATAGAGTCATGCTTCTAAACCATAGCCCCCAACCTAGACTGCAACCTTTTGCTTAATCTCAGATCCTTCTGCCTACCTGTTATGATCTCTCCCTGCTCCTTAGGTCCCCTTATCACTCTACCTGTCCCTGTTGTTCTCTTTGGAGCCAGGCCTGGTCAGTTATGACAATCACCTACTAACTTTTTATACTGTCATGGAGCTAACTTTTGGCTAGAAAACAGTAGATTCTTTCCTATCATTTAAGGTATCACACAAGTTCTTTGGAACTTCAGAATGGGAAGAATCTCAGAGGTCACTAGGTGAATCCATATGGTAAAAGAAAAAGACCACTGGTCTTGAAGGCAGAAGATCTGGGGTTTCTATCCCAACTTTGCCACTTATTAACTGTATAAATTCAGGCAAGTCATTTCTTCTCCTTTATTCTCAGTTTCATTAGTTGTAAAATCTACTAAATTCTTTTTGGATGACTCTTAAACATCATTTTCTTCATCTGTAAAATGGTGACAAGATAAAATAAGATCATATAAGCAAAAAATGCTTTTTAAAATCTAAAGTGTATCAAAAACATCAGGAAAGCAGAAGCTGAGATGGAAGAATCATAAACTGAGGTTGAACCAGAGCCCAAGGTGTAAGATATTAGCCCAGGGAAGGGAAGAAGTCTCAAACTTCTTGCAATTTCTGTTGTAAAGTCTAAATCTCTTTCCAACTCCAAAAGTCTTGCTAACAATTATCTTTGAAATCATGTACTCAGATCAACTTTTCCATCTGAAATTGGTTTAAAATTAACCAAAGAGGGAAGAAATAACTTTGTTTCTTCTTTTGTTTTTAGCCAGGAATGGATGTTAATTTTAGCACATCACTCTTACTTCTGGTATTTCATTTTAATTTGTAGTTTAAAAAAATTCTATCCATATTAATTTAAGAAAATATTCTAATTTTTAACAAGTTCTTTTGCCACCTACTAAACCACACTAACTTTGAAGAGGATCTTATTTCAGAGTTGTAAAAATAGACCGCTAGTTTCCTTATGGCAACGCATCTCCTAACTGATTTCTCTCCCTCAAATCACAGCATTTCGGAAGCAGAACAATACTCAGAAATCCTTGAGTCCATTGCTTACCTGGTAGGGATCCCAACCTCAGCAACCTCTGACAAGAGGTCATCAGCCTTGACCTGAAAGCCTCCAATGACAGAGAACTCTCACTTAACTTTGGTTTTGCTCTTGTAGCCAGAAAGCCTTTCTTTACTTCAAGCAGAAATCCTCCTGTCTGCGATATTCCCTTCTCCTAGTTCTATGCTCTACAGTCAGGCAGAATGAGCCTAATCTCTCTCTCCCACCATAGCTCTTCAAGTACTAGAAAATGCAAAGCCTTTCATAATCTGGTCCCATCCTACCTTTCCAGTCTTCTTATACATTACTCCCCTCCAAGTACTTTGTGACAGAGTGGCACTGACCTCCTTGCTGCTCCTCAAACAAGACATTTTATCTCACAATTCTGAACATTTATGCTGGTTTTCCCCCATACTTGGAATTTTCCTACAACTCATCTTTGCCTCCTGGGTTCCCTGGCTTCCTTCCAGTAAAGCTTACAGGCCTTGGCACTGGATTGGATACAAGGGTATATGAGAGAGTAGTAGGCTGAGAATGACACCTAGATTGTGAGCTTGGGGGACAGAGACAATAGTGGTACCTCGACAGTACAGAAAAGTTAGGAAAGAAAAATGGTTTGGGGAAAAGATAATGAGTTCAGTTTGGGACATGATGAATTTAAAATGTCCATAAGATATCTCATTTAAGATGTCCAATAGGTTGTTGTTGTTGTTGTGTCCATCCACTATTGTGTTCATACTTTGTTTTTGAAGACCATGATATCAGAGAAATGATGATGTGCTTGACTTTGTTTTGAGTGAAGGAAGGTTGTTCAAGGTCACCAGCCTCCCTTTCTCTTCCTGAGCCATCTGGATCTGGTGACCAGATATTCATCTGGATGACTGCAGATGGCCTAGGATGTGTAGGATGGCCTAGGATAGGTAGCTGGAGATTGGAGACTCAAAGTCAGGAGAGAGGTTACGGCTAGATAAATCTATCTGAGAAATTATCAGTAGAAAGAAAAAAGTATTTGAAAGAAAGCTCATTGTTTCTGAAATATGTTCACTGTGATTCTAATTCCCTTTCTCAATGGTGTGTCAATCCTAACGTTTTCAGAGGCGGGATAATATAAACCAATGGAGTACATGAGGAGAGGGAAATGACAGGAGGAGAAAAAAGAGGGATCCACTGAATAAATGAGTTTGAAACACACTGGTTTCAAATGCATGAAAGTGTATATGACCTAAGTTTGCCTGCTTACGTTAATGAATGATGCAGAAGGCACTCAATAGCTGCATTCATTTCTATATAAGTAATGATTCCCTGAACTCCAGAGGGTAATAAACACTCCACCTTCTAACATGCAGAGGCTGAATCTTGCCCGGCATGCACATTCCAGAAGCAGGATGCATCTGATGGGCTCATGCAGCTGTGGGGCTCTTAGCCATACTTTTGTCCTTGCTAGAAAATATGAATTTGGATTCCTTCCAAAGACTTTATATTTCAGTTTTTTGCAAATAATTCAGATTGACTGGGGACTTATCATAGAGACAATAGCAATTCAACATTAGTATGGATGTTTTATAGGGGAATGTCATGGAGACTTGGTTCTAGAATGACTCAATATGCTGAAGTCAGGGTGGTCACTTTCTTCACCTAAGTTGATCAAAGAAGCATGATGTACTGTAAAGGAAACTGATTTTCCCAAACTACAAAGCAACATGTTACAGGCCCATTTAGTCACAAAGACACTAGAATTTTCAGACATAACTGCTAGGTTGGGTTTCATGGTTTCTGCTGATCTCAATATCCTCACTTCTTTATGTCTGCCGTAAGTAATTACAGCCCATACTGTGGCTGTGACCACTTCATAGTATCTCAGAGTTGGAAGAGATTTCTGGAATCAATCCATACCTGAGCAGTAATCTCCACAGCATGTCTGACAAATGGTCCTCCCCTTGGAGACCTTTATGGACAGGGAGCTCACTATTTCCCAAGCCCAGTCCAATTATAGACATTTCTGATTCTTAGGCAATTTTTCCTTATGTTGAGTTTAAATCTCTCTCCCCATATAGTTCACATATCACTCCTAGTTTTCCATGCTAAGATCAAGAAGAATAAAAATTTAATCCTTCTTCCCTGGATAGCCTTTCAAATACCTGAAGGAAAGATAGCAATCTTTCCTTCTCATCCTTAAGTTGACTATAATATTGACTGCAATTCTCTTATTAACCTGTTCAGTCTTCTAGACATGATTCAGTTTGTCAGTGTCCCTCCTAACTTTTTCTTTCTACATTTACTTGCTTAACCAACACAATAACTTAACTCAATCCAATGCCCATTTTCTAAGCACCTTCTATGTCCATAGCCTCTACTGGATAGAGAGGGCAATACAATATTTAGATAAAATATTATTCCTGCCTTCTCAGAGCTTTCAATATTTGTACTCCTTCCTTAATTCCCCTCAGAAAGTCCGTCTCTTCCTTAAAAATTCAGCTCAAGGGTCATTTTATACATAAAGCTGTTCCTCAGCTGCTAGTGCTATCCTTCTGAAACTACCCTATATTTTACTTAACACATATAAATATATATGTGAAGTATTATATATACCTATATATAGATATATAGACATGAAGTATACACACATATACACATATATACTTATATGTATTATCTTTATATTTATACTATATATTTTTCATTTCTTCCCTATTAGAATATAAGCTACTTTCCTGTAAAAATTGCTTCATTCTTTGTACTTGTATTCCCAGTACCAAAGTATCTGATACACAGAAGGCACTTCATAAATGCCTGTGAACTGACTGACACATGCAGCAATACAATTCAAATTAATATATGATAGGCGCACATGAAAGAGTTGAAAACAAACTGCTATGTGAGAAAATCCACCTTTAACATTGTATTCTAAGGTTTATTCCAACATTGAGACTTAGCACTTATTTCATACAAGTAATACATTTAAAAATAAAGACATAAACTTCTTTTTTAAATGAGAGAGGTATGTAGAACTCTCCTGCAACTGTTGTATTACTACTGTCTACGTCGTCTTGTAGTTCAGTTAATTTATCCTTTATGATTTTGGATGCTAAGGAATTTGAAGGACTCAAGTTTAATATTGATATTGGTTTGTCCTTTGGTTTATATTGGTTTATCCTTTCAGCATAATATGGTTTCCTTACTTATCTCTTCTTTATGTTGTGGATGTTTGTTTTTGCTTTGTATGACAGAATGATTTCAACTCCTACTTTTTTTGGATTTCCATGATGTATACAGAGTAAGGCTGACAACTTTGTGCAACTGGCAAGTCACCCGGGTGATGTCATTTGTTGTCTTCAGAAACAAAGTGGAACAACAATCTAATGATTGTAATTTTGCCTCTATTTGTATCTCCAGAACTTACAACAATGACTGACACAGAGTAGGCACTCAATAAATATTTATTGATTGCTTCTAAAATCCTTTCAAGTCTACAATTCTATGCCTTAAAGGCCCTTTTAAATTCTAACATTCTGTATTCTAGAGTCCCTTCTACAGTTATTATAGTATTCTGTGATTCTAGAATTCTGTGGTCACTGAAAATATCAAAGTGATTTCAGCAAAGGGAAACGATGAATTTGTCCTGTCCAAGATAATCTGCTGGCTTCCCCTTTAAAGAATTTGGCAGTGAATGGATTCACCAATCATTCCAGTCCAAGAGTGAGCAAGACAAAGATTTCACTGAAGAATTTAATTCTTCTTTATGATTTTCTTTTTTTTGAAACATTAATTTATTTTTAGTTTTCAACATTCATTTCCACAAGATTTTAGTTTCAAATTTTCTCCCCATCTCTCCCCTCTCTCCACCCAAGACATCATGCATTCTGATTATCCCTTCCCCCAATCTACCCTCCCTTCTATCACACCCCTCCCTTTCCCTTATCCTCATTTTTTTTCTTTTCTTGTAGGGCAAGATAGAGTTCTATACCCCATTATCTGTATTTCTTATTTCTCAGCTTCAAGCAAAAACAATTCTCAACATTCATTCCTAAAACTTTGAGTTTCAACTTCTCTCTCTTCCTCCCTCCCCACCCAGCCCCACGGAGAAGGCAAGCAATTCAATATAGGCCATACATCTGTAGTCATGCAAAAGATTTCCATAATAGTCATGTTCTGAAGGGCTAACTATGTTTCCCTCCATCATATCCTGTCCCCCCATTTATTCTATTCTCTCTTTTGACTTTGTCCCTCCCCAAAAGTGTTTACTTCTAATTACTCCCTCCTCCCATTTGCCCTCCCTTCTATCATCCTCCCCACACCTCACTTATCTCCTTCTCCCTTACTTTCCTGTAGTATAAGATAGAATTTCATGCCAAATTGAGTGTTCATGTTATTCCCTCCTTAAGCAAAATGCGATGAGAGCAAGCTTCTTTTTCTCCCCTCTCCCCTTTCCCCCTTCCCACTCCATTGAAAAAGCTTTTTCTTGCCTCTTTTATGAGAGATAATTTGCCCCATCCCATTTCTCCCTTTCTCTTTCCAATATATTCCTCTCTCACCCCTTACTTTTATTGTTTAGATATCATCCCTTTCTATTCAACTTACCCTGTGTCCTCTCTCCCTCTCTCTCTCTATATATACAGATATAGATACACACACATATGTATGTATGTATGTATGTATGTATGTATATAATACCTCCAACTACCCAAATACTGAGAGAAGTTCAAGAGTTACAAATATTATCTTTCTACGTAGGAATGTAAGCAGTTCAACTTTAGTAAGTCCCTTATGATTTCTCTTTCCTGTTTACCTTTTTAAGTTTCTCTTGATTCTCCCGTTTGAAAGTCAAATTTTCTATTCAGCTCTGGTCTTTTCATCATGAATGCTTTAAAGTTCTCCATTTCATTGAATGACCATTTTTCCCCTGAAGTATTACACTCAGTTTTTCTGGGTAGGTGATGCTTGGCTTTAATCCTAGTTCTTTTGACTTCTGGAATATCATATTCCAAGTCCTTCAGTCCCTTAATGCAGAACCTGTTAGATCTTGTGTTATCCTGATTGTATTTCCACAAAACTCGAATTATTTCTTTCTGGCTGTTTGCAATATTTTCTCCTTGACCTGGGAACTCTGGAATTTGGCTACAATATTCCTAGGTGTTTTCCTTTTGGGATCTCTTTCAGGAGGTGATTGGTGGGTTTTTTTCAATATTTATTTTACCCTGTGGTTCTGGAATATCAGGGCAGTTTTCCTTGATAATTTCTTGAAAGAGGATGTCTAGGCTCTTTTTTTGATCATGGCTTTCAGGTAGCACCAAAATTTTTAAATTATCTCTCCTGGATCTGTTTTCCAGGTCAGTTGTTTTTCCAATGAGATATTTCACATTCTCTTCTATTTTTTCATTCTTTTGGTTCCATTTTGTAATTTCTTGGTTTCTCAGAAAGTCATTAGCTTCTATCTGCTCCATTCTAATTTTTAAAGAACTATTTTCTTCAGTGAGCTTTTGAACCTCCTTCTCCATTTGGCTAATTCTGCTTTTGAAAGCATTCTTCTCCTCATTGGCTTTTTGAACCTCTTTTGTCAGTTGAGTTAGCCTATTTTTAAAGGTATTATTTTCTTCAGCATTTTTTTGGGTCTCCTTTAGCAAGCTATTGACTTGCTTTTCATGACTTTCTTGCATCACTCTTATTTCTCTTCCCAATTTTTCCTTCACCTCTCTTACTTGATTTTCAAAATTCTTTTTGAGCTTTTCCATGTCCTGAGTCCCTTGCATATTTTTTTAGAGGTTTTGGATACAGAAGCCTTTACTTTTATGTCTTCCTCTGATGGTATGCATTATTCTTCCTCATTCAAAAGGATGGAATAAAATCCCTTGCCACCAAGAACATAACCTTCTACAGTTTTATTTTTTCCCTTTTTTGACCATTTCCCCAGACAGTTACTTGACTTTTGAGTCCTTTTTCAAGTGGAGGGTATACTCTGGGGACCTCTAAGTTCTCAGTTCCTCCAAGGTGACACAATCAAAGGAGAGGGGTTTACTCCTCTTCTGGCCTACACTCTGGTCTGGGAGCAAACACAAGCACTCTTCTGTCTAGCATCTGTGAGGAGGATTCCCTTTCCAGAGCCTCCACCAGCTCCACCACCCCAGCAATCCTCCACACCCCAGAACCACCACTCAAGACTGAGACCCAGATCAGCTGCTTCATTCCTCCAGGGTCTGTAGGACAAGGGCTCCAAAATGGATGCTGCCACTGCCTGGGGCCAGGGCTAAGGCAGGACCTTACTCTCTTCTCACCCAGGTGAAAGAGCTTTCTCTCTGACCTTTGAAGCAGCCTTTGATGTTTCTGGGTTGAGAAATCTGGGAACTGCAGCTGCTGCCTGGGATTCCACATGCCCTGAAGCTTGCTCCAATCCTGTCCCTGCCACACTGCATGGCCAAGGTTGGGCTCTGCTCTGTGGACTGGAGACCAGTGTAATAGACCTTTCTTGTCAGCCTTCCAGGCTGTCTTGGACTTGAAATCTCTTTCACTCTGTCGTTTTCTGGCTTCTGCTGCTCTAGAGTTTGTGCAGAGTCATTTTTTTTTCATATATTTTATGGGCTATGGGAGGAGAGCTATAGCAGGTCCATCTTTCTAACTCTGCCATCTTGGCCCTGCACCCTTCTTCATGGTTTTCAATGAAATTGCGTCACATATTATACTCAATATTATACTCCAGTGCATCTGTGTATGCATCAATGTGGGTCCTCTCTACAGTGATGGCAAATCAAAGAATTAGAATTTTAAAGCTAGAAAGGTTTTTCTCAGTGGTCATCTAGTTCAATCAACACTTGAATGAAAAGCCCATTTTTATATTTTCAACAAAGATACATGCAGACTCTGCTTGAAAACCTTCGTTGAGGAGGAGTCCTCCACCTCTCAAACCAGCCCATTCCACTTTCAGATAGCTCCAATTATTAGAAAGCTTTTTCCATCCATCAAGCTTTGTCTTTCTTTTGTAAAATTGCCTTGGTAGTATACTTTCCAGAGATGTACACATTGATAATGAGTTTGATGTATGCATTGTCAAAACTAGCTCAGTGTTTGGGCAGCTCCAAAGGAAAGTATGGGAGAGAAGAGGTATTAGACTGACTACCAAACTGAAGGTCTACAGAGTCTTTGTGCTGACCTCATTGTTGTATGCCTGTGGAATCTGGACAGCATTCCACATCGTGCCAGGAAAATGAAGCATTTCCATTTGAATTGTCTTAGGAAGATTGTAAAAATCACCTGGCAGAACAAGGTACTAGAAACTGAGGTCCTTACTCGAACTAAACTGCCAAGCATTCAAACTCTGCTTAAGACATTACAATTCTGATGGGCTGGCCATGTTGTTCAAATACAAAACATATGCCTACCAAGAAGACTATTTTATGGAGAACTCACACAGGGCAAGTGTTCCTGTGGTAGTCAGAAGAAGCAAGAACACTCTCTAGGTATCTCTTAAGAACTTTGGAGGTGATTGTATGGCATGGGGGACGCTGGCACAGGACTACTCACAGTATGGCATGCCCATATAAGAGAAGGTGCTGTGCTCTAAGAGCAAAGCAGAATTAAAACAGCTCAGAGGAAACAGAGGATGCACAAATTTGGAGATTCCACTCCAAATGATGACACTGCCTATTTGTGCCTGACCTGTGGAAGAGCATTCCAAGCTCATATTGGTCTGATCAGTCACAGTTGGACACACTGAAACTTGGCTCTAGTATAGTGATGTCATTTTGGTCCTCTTCAAGAATGAAGGACAACCAGCCAACCAACCAACCCATTGCTATGGTTCATTCCTTTAAGAAACAGATAATTTAATCCATCTTCCACATGACAGCACTTCAGTACTTGAAAATAGCTACCTTGAGTTTTGTCCTCTCCAAGCTAAGTATCTCCAGTACCTTTAAATGATCCAGCTATGGCACAGACTCAGGGTCCTTCACCTGCTTGGTTGCCCTCTTCTGGTGGCCCTCCAGTTAATCAGTATAACTCCTAAATGTAGCCAGGGTTTGTATAGTGCATTTAGAGGTTTTGTGCCTCCTCAATCTGATACGTTGAGGAAAATAAAGCCCTGACTGCTTCTAGCTGGCCATGGTAGCTTAGTGCTAAAGGCCATTTGGGGGTTAATGGTTTGGGTGACCTTACTGGCCACCAGGAGGAAATTCAGATGACTCAATGAGACTTTAAAAGGGAATGATTTGTTCTGAGTATATTCTTCTTTCTAGCTGACGAGTACATGAGTACCCTTTGACCCTCTCATAAGAAGCATGGGGTAGAGGACTGGCCATCATTCCTCCGTCTTAGCGATTACAGAAAGACTCAACAGGGCCAGTATGCGCCTGAATATGTGGCTGGCCCTTTTATTTTGTATTTCTTTGCTGAGAATAGATAACCAAACAGCAGTGTCAAAATGGGCATGTCTTGGCTTGTAGGTGACCTTGTGACTTAGTACGGTCCAGAGGTCCTGGGTCCATTGGCTGGAATTGACTGGTAGTAGGGCAAGTCTCTGTATCAGAGAAGATGACCGCAAACAAGAGAAAGAACTCAAGTCCTGGCCTACCTGGCCAGTGCAAAGATACTTTGAGGAGGCAATATAGAAGCACGGTGAAATGCAATAATTTCTATTCAGCAGGCTCAGTAAACTGCTACATTTTCTGTTGAGGTATTCTCCTCCTGGAGAATATAACAGTAATTTTAAGTTACTGAATCATGTTGTAAGACTTTCATAGAAAGAGCCTGTGAGAGCCTTTTGTGTTTAGCGTTTCTTTTGTGTGTATAGGAAATAAAAACCTGTTCTACACCTGATTCGCAATATAGATAGAGACACTTAACATGAACCAAAGCTAAGCTTTAAGTATTTTTTCCCCTAGAGAAAAATAGGAGGGTGTAAGAGTCTGAAGAGTTTGAGAAAAGGAATCTAACTTCTCTTATTAGAAGCTAGGCTTCTCCAGGATTGAAATCAGACTAAATGCAGTTTTGAAGAAAAGTCCCTTGGTAGAAAGGGAGATGGCACAGTACCCCAGTCACTGGGCCAAACAATAGTTATAACTGTCACCGTGGCATGTACAACTGGATATAATATCACAGATGTAGTCTGATCAACTTACAGTTCAAACGGACTATTATTTCCTTATTCCTGGGACATTTTTGTTGTTGTTTAGTTTTCAGTTGTGTCCGACTCTTCGTGGAGTTTTCTTGGCAAAGATACTGAAGTGATTTGCCATTTTCTTCTTCAGTTCATTTTACAGATGAGGAAACTGAGGCAAATAGTATCAAGTAACTTGATCAGGATCACACAGCTAGGATGTGTCTGAGGCCAGATATGAATTCAGGTCTTCTTGACTTCAGTCTCAATATTCTATCCACTGTGCCATATAGCTGCCCCTCCTGGAATATATACCACCTTTAATGCAGCCCAAGATCACACTAGCATCTTTGCCCAACATATTACATGGTTGACTCATATTTAGCCTTTAATCTATTAAAATTCCCAAGTCTTTTTCAGACCAATAGCTATCTAAAGATGACTCCCCTATATTGTACTTATAAAGGTTATTTTAACCCATGTGTATAAATTTCTATTTATACCTATTTATATATATTTATATGACTATAAAATTATATTTTATTATTTGTACCCTAATGTTCTAGCTTGTGAAAAGCTTTTTGCATCTTGATTCTGTCTTCCAGTGTGTTAACTACTCCTCTCAGTTTTATGTCCTCCATAAACTTGATAAACATGACACCTCTGCCTTTATCTAAGCAACTGATTTTTTAAAGTGTTAAACAACACAGGGCTAAGCACGGATCTATGGGGGAGTAGGATGAAGACTTCTTTCTAAGTTGATGTCAAATTCCTGTTGAATTCTCCTTAAGTCTAGTCTGTTAATTAGTTCTGAATTCACCTAATTCCTCTGTCATCCGGATCATATCTCCATATTTTCCACAAGAACAGCATGAGATACTTTGTAACTTTCATAGATATTAAAATTGAAAGGACCTCAGAGGCTACCTGGTCTAATCTCATTTTAGAAATAAAGAAAGAGAGACCCAGGAAGTTTAAGTGACTTTCTTTTTTTAATGTAACTTTCATTTTGTTTTACTTTTTTTCAACTAACGAGCATTTATCTTCTCTTCTTCCCACTTTTCCCCCATTGAAAAAAAGAAGAAAAAACTCTTAAAAAAAACAAAAACATGGATAGCCAAACAAAACAAATCCCCACACTAATCATGTCCAATGGAACAGTATTACATTCATATACCATAACTTATTCAATCATTCCCCAAAGATGATGAACACTCTAGTTCTTTGCCATAACAAAAAGAGCTGTTATAAGTATTTTATATGTAGTTTTGGGGCTTTTTTTAAGACTAAAAGAATTTTTTAAATCTGATTGGGATATAGGCCTAGTACTGTTATAGCTAGGTCAAAGGGTATGCACAGTGTAATGATATGCAAAATTCCAAATTCATTTTCCAGAACAACTGGACCAATTCACAGCTCCACCAACAGTGCATTATTTAATGTGCCTGTTTTAAATGCACTCCCTCCAACATTCGTCATTTTCCTTTCTTGTCAACTTTTCCAATCTGGTAGAGTTATGAGGTGGAACTTTAGAACTGCTTTAATTTGCACTTTTTTATTAATGATTTGGATTATTTTTTTCACATCACTGTTGATAGCTTGGATTCCTTCCTTAGAAAACTGTCTATATACTTTGACTACTTATCAAATGGGGAATGGCTTTTTTCCCTATAAATTTGAATAAATTCTTTATTTGTCTTAGAAAGTTGGACTTTTATCAAAGGAACTTGCTACAAAGATTTTTTTGCCAGTTAACCATTTTGTTTCTGATTTTAGCTGCATTTGGTTTTGTTGGCACAAAAACTTTTAAATTGTATGTAATCAAAATGAACCATTTTGGATTTTGCTACCATTTTAGAATCCAGGCTTTCTTAGCTTCGTTTGGGCTCTGAAGATATACAGAGAAAACAGGCCATAGCTCCATGAGGATACGGTCTGTTGTTCCCAGACCTCATGATCATGGTATGTGGGGTCCAGAAAAGTAATCTGTTCAATGCTTGAAGAGATGTTAAGCACCACAAAGTCAAGCCCAGTCCAGAAGATGATCTTCATCACTAGTGTAGTCCATGTTGGGGGGTGGGGAGGGAAGCCTATTGCACAGTAAACATCAGCCTTGCAGCCCATGAGGACATCTCCTACCTGTACAACTTCAAATATAACCATAATGGAATGATGCCTCTGATCTGAAAGCACCACTTTATCAGGACACATGCCTCTGTTCTGGATGAGCCCAAACCAGGTCATTGTGATTACTGCTTCCCATTCTATGTGTTCACATATGTATCTCTTTAATAATTTATTCTAGAAATATCCCTAGAATTGAAATCAAGCATTCTGGCCTATAACTTGCAGGCATTATTCTCTTCCCTTTAATGGAACTGGGACAACATTTGCCTTTCTCCAGTCCTGCAAACCTCTCTCCCATTCCCCATAATCCTTCAGATTATGCTGATTATGGTTACATGGCTCAGCAATCTCATCTGCCAATTTTTCCATTTCCCCAGGGATATATTTCATCAAGGCCAGGTGACCTGGAATCCATCAAGGACAGCTAAGTGTTCTCTTACTATCTCCTTATTTCTACTGGGTATTGGCCTCTATTAGCCACTTTTGTTCTGTCCTTTCTAGTCCAAAGGTCAATCTCCTTGAAATAGAAAACAAAAATAAAATAATAATTGACCAGCTGTGCTTTTTCTCTCATCAATTATCATTCACTCTAAACAGCAGTCCTGTTCCTTTTTGATCTCTGTCTTTCACTAGTGAAGGTTAAAAAGCGAACCAACAACTTTTTGTTATCCTTCACTTGCTATGCCAGCCTGAGCTCATCCTGGGCTTTAGCACTTGTGATGTTATTCTTACAGAACCATGCCACAGCTTGGTCTTCATCTTTTGTTACTTGTCCTGCCTTCCTCCTTAGGTATATATATTTTAAAAATAATTAGTCAGCTAATGAATTATCTGTACATCTACATTAGAGGACTTCCTTTTTGTTTTTCATTGGAAATGCTTCCTTTGGTGTTTTCAAAATTTCATTTTTGAAATTTTGAAATCCCTCTGGGCCTGAGCTGACTTCTCCTATAGAATTTAGGCCCATGGAATCATATCTATTCTTCCTCTGAACGCTTTGAAATCTGTTGTCTTCAATTTAAGATTTATGTCAAACTATGCTCGTCTTCTCTCAGTTCTCTCACAAACTGTAAGTGGTAGTATTCACTTCCCTCCCAAAGTTCCCATCATTTCTTCCCCACCAACCAGATCCTCCCTTTCAGTGACAAACTTATTACTGCTGGTGCAGCTGCTGACCTTGACAATAATAGCTAGCATTTCTATGACACTATATGGTTTACAAATCACTTTATATAAAATTTCTCACTTGATTGTCAAATGGAAACTGACTAAGGTGACATAACTTGTCCGGGAGTCACACTGTAGCCAACCAGCATTTAAGTACCTACTATGTGCCAGCCATTGTAATAAGCACTGTGATAAATAAGTGTCTGAGGCACAGTGTGAACTTAGGTCTTCTTGAGTTCTCTTTCACTCCTCTACTGATGGTGTCTCCTCTTATCTATTACTCTACCTTTTGAAGGATGAAACAAACTATCTTTAAGGAAATCCTTAATGTTTCTGTTTTTGGCAGTGCAAGCCCGAGCAGATGTCTAGATAAGTGAAATTTTCTATGAGTATGAAATCATGCCTCATCAGTAATATAGAGAATGCCAGGTTGATTATCCAACTCAGAACTACTCAACTATTTCCTCTTTCTTTCCAGGTGGTCTGTAATAATCTGATGCCAGACTCACTTCTCCCTCCATTGATCTTCATCCAGATTTTCTTTACCATGCTTCTTCCTTCTGGTTCCTGAATTTCTACACATGACTATATCTTCTTAATATACAATGCTGCCCCATCCTCTCTCTTTATGTATCAAGTTTCTTTTAAATAACTTATACCCTTTCAGAACCATATTTGAGTCATGGGTTTCCTTCCATTCAGTCTCAATTATATTTATGAGATCAAATTTTCCCCCTTGTATCATTAAGAATTATTGTTCATCTTGCTTGTTGATTATACTTTGTGCATTTGAGTATGGACATTTGAAGTCATGAGTCTTACTGCTGGCTTCTTTCCTGGATATTATCTCCTGTGAATCAATCAATCATTAAATATTTATTAAGTACCTACTATGTGCCAGGCACTAGGAGAGACTCAATAGCTATTATTTTTTTTCCTTTTTGTAGCTACTCTGTCCATCATCATTTCTGATTTAAAGTGCTTTTAATTAATTTTGCAGGTGATCAGGTAAATATATTCTTAAGATCCTTTGTTAGGCCCACTGTCTAGGATCTTGTCATTCCCATAGATCAGAAGTTGACAAACTATAGCCTAAAGGCCCAATTCTACCTCTTTTTGTACATCTTGTGAACTAAGATAGTTTTTACATCTTAAAATACAACTTTATTTGAGAACAACTTTATTTGAAGATGTAAAAACCAGTTTTTTTAGCTCATAGGCCATATAAAAACAGACAGAAGGCTGGATATGGCCAGTGGGTTATAGTTTGCAGACCCTTACTGAAGGTTAAGATATCATTCAGAAATCCAGATCCTATTGTCAGACACCATACTCTTAAGTACCTCTTTGTTTGTCATGTAGATCACAATCTATCCATGACTCTTAGCCCTGTGTAACTCTTATCTGTATCTTTCCATAAATTTCCCAGAAGAGATCTACCTGACATGCTGGGGACCTTCTTATAGTTCTTCTGATATTGTGTGTATGCCAATAGTGGATATGGACCATACTTTGGATACCCTGCTAACTCCACTGCAACCAGCTTCACACCTCACAACTCAACTGAAACCATTCTCTTCAAAGTTATCAATTATTTCTTCATTTCAAAATCCAATGGCATTTTCTTCACCCTCATGCTTCTTTATTTTCCTGTAACATTTGACACTTTCTTCTCTGGATTTTTGTGACACTGCTCCTTCTTGGTTCTCCTCCTACCTATCTGACCTCTCCTCAGTCTCCAACACTAGATCTTCATGCATCTTCATGAGTGTTCCCCAAATTTCTTTTCAGGGCCCTCACCCCTTTTCCCTCTCTTTTTTTCATTCTACAATCCTGTATCACCAAATGTCTACAAAGCATCTAAAACTATCTCTCACCTCTGGGCCTTTAGACATATTGAGTTTGACATGTCTATGGGGCATTTAGTTGTAGATGTCCAGTTCCTCTCTCCTAAGCAAAGTCCTTTTTGATGATCCTTCAGTCATTAAGTACTTTCCCCATCATATAACTTATTTTTATAAACTTTGCATTTACTTAGCTATGTACTTATCAGTGCACATGCTCTATTTCCCCCTCTAAGAGCTCCTCAAGGGCAGAAACTATATTATTTTTATCTTTTTTATCCCTAGACCTTATACAAGAGTCCCTTACACAAAACCAGGTGTGAATTAGAGGTAGTAGATCTCGCAATGGATAGAACACTAGCCCTGCACTCAGGAAGGCATGACTTCAAATTCAGTTTCATTTACTCACTAGGAGTGTCAGTCTGGGCAAGTTACTTAACCTTTGTCTGCATTAGATCCTAAATCTATAAAATGGGGTTATGATAGCCCCTACATCTCAGGGGTATCATGAGGATAAAATGAGATAATGCTGTAATATGCTTTGTAAACCTTAAAGTGGTATATATAAATGCTAGCAATCATCATCATCATCATCATCATCATCATATTTTTATCTAATTTAATTTAGTTGAAATAACATAGAAATATTTGGTTCACTGGATCTACTGTGAAGAGGATAAGGGCTCAAATCACAGTTCTACTACTTCCTACCTACGGGACCACAAGCAAATCACCTTCCCTCTCTAGTTTACTTTAAGGAAACTGTAAACTAAGAGGTTTAGACTAGATGATCTTTAATGTTCCTTCTAAATCTAAAATCTTATGAACCTATGAATACATAAAGGTTTCACATGGTCAGAAACATAAGCTCACTTAGACTGGCTGTGAAGACTTTGAAGCTATGCTCAACAAGTCATTCCACTGTTCATGCCCTTTGACCTTGTTATACCATAACTAGATCTACATCCTAATGAGATAAAAGAAATAAAGGACCCACATGTAGAAAAACACAGCAGCTTCTTTTGTGATGCCAAAGAATTGGAATCTAAGGTGGTGCCTGTCGATTAAGGATTGGTTGAAAAAAATTAGTGTATGAATATAATGGAATATTATACCATAAGAAATTATGAAAAGGATAGTTTCAGAGAAGACTGGGAAGACTTATATGAACTGCTATAGGTGGAATAAGCAGAACCAGGACAATTTATATAATACCAACAACATTTCAGGAGAAAAACAACACTGAAGGTCAAGCAGAACTGGTGAACTACCTCTTTGTTGTCAGTTCTGCTACTTACTAGCTGTGTGATCACAAGCAAACCACTTTCCCTCTCTGGTTGTCAGTTTGGAGGAAACCATAAAATAAGAAGCTTAGACTAGATGAGGGAACCTGCGGCCTTGAGATCACACGTGACCCTGTAGGTCTTCAAGGGTAGCCCTTTGACTGAATCCAAACTTCGTAGAACAAATTCTCTAGTAAAAGAATTTGTTCTGTAAAACTTACACTTAGTCATAAGGCTGCACTTGAGGACTTGGAGGGCCACAATCCACCTCTGGACTAGATGATCTTTAATGTTCCTTCCAAATTTGACATCCTCTAATACTATGAATACATGCCCAACAATAGTTCCAAAGGATCACATGTTACCCACCTCCTGACAACAGAGAGATGGTAGGCTCCAGGTGTGGAACAAGACGTACACTTTTAGATATGTCCACTATATGCATTTATTCTGCTTGACTATGCATATTTATTACGAGTTTTTTTCTTCTTTTTTAGTTGGGTAGGGGATAGTGATAGGAGTGTTCACCTTTCTACCCTCCTCAAAAAAAGAGAGAAAAGACAGTCACTAAATCATTACTGCCACAGAAAAGAACAGAAGGAAGACTAGAAGGAAACACAAACAAGACAGTTTTGAGAGTCATATGTTGAATTTATCATATCTTTAAAAGGAAAAGCAAGTTGTACATAATAGAAATTTATAGTTTCAGGTACAACGGTCTTTTTCTGTTTTGCTTCATATATGGAAATACTAATTTTAATTCGTGTTGTTTAAGTTCAGAATTAAAACAAAGTAAGGCTTCAGTGCTGTGTGGCAAGGTTACAGCTTGGATGATGAGACTGACCATTAAAGTGATAAAAATAATCTTTTTCTATTCCTAGTGTTATGCTAAATTATGTGGGAGAAAGATTTTAAATACTTTCAAATCTGTTCATAACAGAACACTAACTGCAGTTTCAATTATATAACCATGAGACTCCAACTGCAAGTTCTTGTCCTTCTACCATCACATCATCCCTCTCAAACCTGGTCTTTGCCCTCATTAATACCTGGTCTTGGAATAACCTTTGATTCTCCTCTTTCCCTTTGTTTACCCCACCCCCTCCAACAATTTGCAAAGTCCTATGAATTCTCCATTGGCAGAATTCCACTTGTGGACATCCTCTTCCCTACTAATATATCCTAGGTCAGGCATTCACTTCTCCCCTGGACTGTTTTAACAACCTTTTATCTACTCTCTCTTTTCCCATTCTTGTCCATCTACAATCCATTCTTCATAGAGCTGCTACAGTAAAAAGCCTAATGCAGATATCTGAGTATGATAACCCCCTTCACCAAGACAATCAATAGCTCTCTGTTGTCTGTACCATAACATGAAACATTCTGGTCATGTCACATTCTGGCTCTATTTTACCTTTTCCCAGCACTCTCTGTTCTTGCCAAATCAGGCTACTCATTTTTCCTTAACCTCACTGTGCCCTCTCACCTCTAAGAATTCACATAGTCCATCTGCTATGACAGGAACATACTTCATCTTCATTTCTTTCTTTGACATCTATCTTTTACTTCAAGGTCATGGTTAGCTGTCATCTCCTTTCTAAAGCCTTCTCAGATGTCTCCACCCCTGCCTATTCCCTATAGGTTTCACAACCACATTCCTAGACTCTAAAATTCACATTTGCCTTTCCTTCTATCTCTTCTTTGACAATCTGTCCCTACCTCTTAGCATTCTGCCTCATATCATACTGAACTGTGTATGACACTCCTCTCTGCCCTTTAAACGATAAGCTTCCTGAAGGCATGGAACATGTTGCTTTTCATCTTTGTAGCCCATTCTCAGTCATTACTATAGTACATAGGAAGCACTGAATAAATGCGAGTGGAATTAAATTATCCATTTGAAGTTGACATATTTTGTGCCACATACAATATTTAACCACTGCACTTCCTGCTCAAAAGTCCCTACTCCTCTTTGTTAATATCATAGATTTCTTCTAAAAGACTCTTGAAAACAAACACAGGGACCTCATAAAATTTCTGATCATCAGCATTTCAGATTTTATAAAAATAACTCAGTCCTCTGAGCTCCTTGACTTACATAAATCATGGTGGGGGGTGGGAATGGCACCCCTGTTAACAGGGAAGTAATCAATAATAAGTTTTTGACTTCCAGTAAAATCACAGAACACAGAATGCTAAAGCCAAAAAGTACTTAACTCATAATCTGAAGGGTTCTTAAAATATTGAATTCTAAAACAAGAAGAAAACAAGATAGGATCCTAGTACAGAGACTGTTAGAGTTGGAAAGAACCTTAGAACATAAAATGTCAGAGCTTAAAGGCTTAGAGAGGTTGAGTGACTTGGCCAAGGTCACAAAGAAAGCTATTTCTCATTTTGTGATTATTAAGCAAAAAGTAGTCACTTATTTCCCTTCCTCCCCCAAGAAAGAAATGGAAATGAGAATTAACTTACAGCCCATGTTTTTGTCAGTCTGAAGATGGGAGCACTCTGTAATGCTGATACCACAGACATCAGAGAATGAAGATTGTTGAGCTCCAGAAGTTTCTGAAAAAACAACATAAAATAGTTTACTTCATTTCTGCCAAAACAACGTAGCTAAAAACATTACTCATGAAATACTGCCAAATGTCCTTTTTCTAAAATTCAATTAAAATGAACAAAAACTCACAGACAGATTACTTTTCTAGGAAATCTATAGGAAACATCACTGCCCCCAAATTACTGCAAAATAAGCTTCTATTTCCATATTTTTAGGATGTCATGAGCTAATGATTCAAAGTACTGGATAGAGGTCTTTTTTTCCTATGAAGACTGCAGCTAGATTCTTACAATGCTATTGTTTTCCTTTTAAACAAGTTTGAACAGTATGATACCAGAATTTTAAAAACAAATATTCTCATTATGCCAAAAATACCAACATGAGCTATCTCTGGTTACCAAAACATTCAGTAAATGATAGGAATGCCTAAGGAAATATTTTATTAAAATGTAGTAATATGTTTCAGCTAACAATACAACACCCCATTTCACTAATCATTTTGTCCTGTTCCTTTATGATGTCCCAGACTACAGAGAATATTTTGGATTCATTTCAATGTTAGATAAATTTCTTGACCTGATGTGCAAATTGGGTTGATGGGGGAAGAGCAGGAGGGAGGGAAGGGGTAGTCAAACTTAGCATAACATCCATACTGAAAAATTCAGAGGTAGGGCAGAACCTTTCTAGTTATCAAAATCTTTAAGCTAAATTAATTACAGTATTTCAAGGATATATGCTTTTATGCCTGTGGATTTTCTTTTCACGCCCATGGACTGAAATTCAGTCTTAGAGAATTGCTGTTGTCAAAAAATAAAAATCCTTCCTTAGTTGACTATCCTCCCAGTAATCAGCCTCTATGCCCTTAGCTGGGCTGGGATACTATAAAGCAGAAATGGAGAGAGAATATATTTCAGATATAGGGGGTGGCCTGTGGAAAGAAAAAAAAAGGGAAGTGGGAAAGACAATGCTAATTTGGGAGCAAATACGTCAGTTTAACAGAAATACAGAGTCTATGACAAAGACTAATAATGTTCAATAACCCCAGAAACTTGGGCTGGAACCAGATTGTGAAGGGCTTTAAATGAGAAGCTGATAAGTATGTGCCTTGTCCAGGGAGCAATAGGGAACCATTACAGTTTCTTGTTCATAGAATTGACGTGGTTATACTAGCGCTTTCGGAAGATAATTCTGGCAGCTAGATGGAAGATGAGTTAAAGAGTGTGGAGATTTTTTGTTTACCCTTACCAAGTTTCATATTTGAGGATGATACACCCAGCAATTCCTTGGAATGATTCAGTGTTAATAAACTAGAATTAGTTATGGTTGCCTACAACAAGTCAGTATCTATGTTGGTCTAGGGCCAGCATTGTCTACAGAATCCCACTAATGCTTCTGGATATAACACATGGGTGCTTTCCTCACTCTTCTCTACTAATCCACATCCTTATTCATAGTTTGGGGCCCAACTCAAGTCCTGACTGCTCAGCTCACATTGATCTCTCACATTTCTGAATTCCTGAAGTACTTAACCAATTATGTACATTTTTTTTCAGTCATATCCTACTCTCTGTGACCCAATTTGAGATTTTCGTGGCAGAGACATTGGACTGGTTCTACATTTTCTTCTCCAGCTAATTTTACAGATGAGGAACTGAAGCAAAGAGGGTTAAGTAACTTGCTCAGGATCACACAGCTGGTAAGTGTCTGAGACCAGATTTAAACTCATGAAAACAAGTCTTCCTGATTCCAGGCCTAGTGCTCTACCCATTGCAAAGTTGCCCCAAAGTACTTAACTATACCACACAATAAACTATTTCTTTGTATCCTGGTATTTTATTTTTCTCTAATTATTTCTTCAACATAAGCCTTAACAAATGTTTGCTAAATGAATGAGTTTTGGGTGACAAACTGAATACCTGTAGGATGTATCTGAACTTTTAAAAAATATATTTCGATAATTGCATTTCAATATAATTGGTTCCCTTTGTAATCCTATTCATTCTATTGTGTCCTTGGACCTCTTCTCTTCCTCCTCTACTCAATCTTGCTTGGTGATCTCCTAAGTTCCCATGGGTTTCAATTATCCTTGTTATATAAATGATCTGTTTATCCAGCCCTAACCTTCTTTCTGACCTCTAATTGCACATGACCAACTGCCTCCTGGACAACTCAAACTGCATGTTCGGTTGATATCTTAAACTCAATATATATAAAACCAAATCACTATCTTTCTCTTTCCCTTATTCCTAACTTTCCCATCCTCTCAGTCATCCAGGCTCAAAACCTAGGTCTCATCTTGTACTCCTCACACATCACACAAGTCAACCTGTTGCTAAGCTCTGTTATTTCTATCATATTAACATCTCCAATATACATCCCCTTTTCTACATACAACATACACACACACACACACACACACACACACACACACACACACACACATCAAATCTCTTCTCATTCTAGTCCCTTTTCCGTTCAATTGCCAAAGTAATTTTCCTATAGTACAAGTCTAACTATGACACTCATCCACCCCCTCAATAAAATCTAGAAACTCACTACCACTTTCAGAATCAAATAAATATAAAATTGTCTCTTTGGCTTTTAAAGTCATTCATAACTTGGCCACTTCCTATCTTTCCAGTCTTCTTAAACTTTACCTTGTTTCACATATTCTATGACACAGCAATACTTTTGGCCTCCTACTCTTTCTACCCTAGAATACTCCATTTTCTGACTCCATACCTTTCCATTATCTCCATGCCAAGAAGTCTTTCTTCTCACCTCTGCCTCCTGACTTCCCTGGCTTCCTTCAAAACTCAGCTCAAATTTCACCTTTTGCAAAAGGTCTTTCTTGATCCCCACAATTGTTAGTGTCTTTCCTCTCATTTACCCTGTATAAATATGACACACACACATATATGTGTGTGTATGTGTGTATGTGTATATAGCTGTTCTCTACTAAATGTGAGCTCACTGAGGCACAGGTTGTGGTTTTGCCCTAAGCACAACACTTAGTACTTAGTCAATACTTAATAAATGTTAATTGCTTTAAACACATGCTTTTCCTCTTGAGATTTGATTTCAAGATGCCAGCAAGTTTCTTACCATATAGCCACAGCTTTTTCCATGTTACCTTTATGCTAGATGTGTCTTATCTAGAGGAGATGCAGATATCTGTATATATTGCCGGTATTCATTGGTTCAAATTGACTTTTCTAGAAGCCCAACACCTTTACTGTCTATCTTATATTCAGCAATTGAGGTGCCTGACACATTCAAAATTACATACTTGTCAGGTCCAAATGATATTTTTATATTATTAGAGAAAGATTACATAAGATGAACATGTTTCAAATGTTCTTCTGTGAATCCACCTAAATCAATTACATCCATAAAAATAAAGCAACTTATAAAATGTTTTGATTCAACTACGTCTCTAACTTGGAAGCCACACTTTGGTTTTTTGGAAAGATGGTAATTGGTTTAAAGTTACACAGAACAATAATGCATCTCTCTGAGAAATAACACATCTTATATCAATTGCTCTAGATTTTTTTTATTGGTGGTGTTTTTTTAAATAAGGATGGTTTCCATGTGGAGATAGATACCCTAGTATTTTTGCTACATTTGGGTCTGTTGGTTAGATGTAATATCACTGAGTTGTAAGAAATGGCAGACATAATGAATGCACAGAAGCACAGAAAAGAGTTACCTGAGGGAGTGAAGCCAAGATGGTGGAGTAAAAGTATGGACTTCCTAGAGCTCTCCCTGTAAGCCCAACCGAATATCTGTAAATAATGAGTCTGAACAAATTCTGGAGCTATAAAACCCACAGAATGATGGAGTGAAGCAAATATCCAGTCCAAGACAGCATGGAAAGTCAATAGGAATCATCTATCGCACCCCAAGTGCAGTCCAGACTGGGCTGCGCCAGCACAGACAGGACCTGACCAGGCTTGGGGAGGAAGGATTGAATCACTAGCCCCTGTGGTAGTTTCCAGACTTCACAACCCCAAAATTGTAAGGTCAGTGGAAAAATGTGTCAGGCCTGTGTGAGAGAGAAGAGTGTTCTGACCCCAGTCCCAGGGTGGTGAAGGGGGTAGAGAAGCAGTCCCAGCAGGGGTAGAGGCAGTATCTGTTTCTAGAGCTCTAGGCCCACAGATTGTGGGAGGATCAAGTGGAAATACACCCTCCCACTCCCGCTGGAAGAAGAGAACTACCTTGACAAAGAGCTCAAAAATCAAGTAATGATTGGGGAAATGAGCAAAAACTGGAAAAGGAATCAGATTAAAGAATCTTACTTTGGTGACAAGGAAGACCAAAATACACAAACAGAAAAAGATGACAAAGTCAAAGCTCCCACATCCAAAGCCTCCAAGAAAAATATGAATTGGTCTCATGACATGGAAGAGTTTAAAAAGAATTTTGAAAATCAAGTGAGAGAAGTAGAGCAAAAATTGGGAAGTGAAATGAGAGTGATGCAAGAAAATAATGAAAAACGAGTCAACTGCTTGCTAAAGGTGATCCAGAAAAAGGCTGAAGAAAATACAATTTTAAAAAATAGACTAACCCAAATGGCAAAGGAGATCCAAAAAGCCAATGAGAAGAATGCCTTAAAAAGCAGAATTGGCCAGATGGAAAAGGAAGTCCAAAGTCTAATTCTTAAAGATTAGAATGGAGAAGATGGTAGCTAATGACTTTATGAAAAATCAAGAAATTATAAAACAGAACCAAAGGAATGAAAAAATAGCAAACAATGTGAAATAACTCATTGGAAAAATGACAGATCTGGAAAACAGATCCAGGAGAGACAATTAAAAAATTATTGGACTACGTAAAAGCCATGATCAAAAAAAGAGACTAGACATCCTCTTTCAAGAAATTATCAAGGAAAACTGCCCTGATATTCTAGAACCAGAGGGTAAAGTAAAGGGTAAAGAATCCACCAATGCCTCCTGAAAGAGATTCCAAAAGGAAAACTCTTAGGAATATTGTAGCCAAATCCAGAGCTCACAGGTCAAGGAGAAAATATTGTAAGCAGCCAGAAAGAAACAATTTGAGTATTGTGGAAACACAATCAGGATAACACAAGATTTAGCCATTTCTACACTAAGGGATCATATGTCTTGGAATATGATATTCCAGAGGTCAGAGGACCTAGGATTAAAACCAAAAATGCAGCAAAACTGAGTATAATACTTCAGGGGGAAAAAATTGTCATTCACTGAAATTGCCATTCAGTGAAATAGAGGAGTTGCAAGCAGAACTGAATAGAAAATTTGACTTTCAAACACAAGAATCAAGAGAAACATGAAAAGGTAAACAGGAAAGAAAAATCATAAGGGACTTACTAAAGTTGCACTGTTTACATTCCTACATGGAAAGATAATATTTGTAACTCTTGAGACTTTTCTCAGCATTAAGGTAGTTGGAGGGATTATATACATATAGACAAAGGGCACAGGGTGAGTTGAATAGGAAGGGGTGACATCTAAAAAAATAAAATCAAGGGGTGAGAGAGGAATATATTGGGAGAAGGAGAAAGGGAGAAATATAATGAGGTAAATTATCTCTCACATAAAAGAGGCAAGAAAAGGTTTTTTTCAATGGAGGGGAAGAGGTGGGAGGTGAGAGAGAAAGAGTGAACCTTACTCTCACTGGATCTGGCTAAAGGAGGGAATAACATACACACTCAATTTGATATGAAAATCTATCATACAATACAGGAAAGTAGGGGGGAAGCAGATGAGCAGGGTGGAGTTGGGGGGGATGATAGAAGGGAGGGCAAATGGGAGGAGGGGGTAATTAGAAGTAAATACTTTTGAGGAGGGACAGGGTCAAAAGAGAGAACAGAATAAATGTGGGCAGGATAGGATGTATGAAAATATAGTCTTTCACATTATGACTGCTATGAAAGTGTTTTACATGACTATACATTTATGACTTAGACATTATTGCATGCCTTCTCAGTGGGGATGGGTGAGGAGGGAGTAAGGGAGAGAAGTCGGAACTCAAAGTTTTAAAAATGAAAGTTAAAAATTGTTTTTACACGCAACTGGAAAATAAGACATACAGGCAATGGGGTATAGAAATCTATCTTGCCCAACAAGAAAATAGAGGGAAAGGGGATGAGGGAATGGAGAGGTGTGATAGAAGGGAGGGCAGATTGGGGGAAGGGGTAACCAGAATGCATAATCTCTTAGGGTGGGTGAAGGAGAGAGAAGGGAAGAAAATTTGGAACTCAAAATCTTGTGGAAGTGAAGTTGGAAACTAAAAATAAATTAATTGATTGTAAAAAAAGAGTTACATGAATAGATGCAAAGTGAAGTAAGCAGAACCAGGAAAACAATTATATATGACTACATTATATACTATATAATTATATTATATACAATTATGTAATGACTATGTTAATGTAAAGAAAAAGAATAACAATCACAAAATATCAACACTGAATGATATAAGATTATAATTATAAGGAATGAACTTAAATCCAAAGAAGAGAGATGAGAAAGTAACTCTCTTCATTCCTTTGCAAATATTAGAGGCCACAGCTATGGAACATATCATTTAATATCTGATCTTTCTTTTTCCATTTGTTGATTTGTTTTGCTGATTTTTTTCTCTTCTTCCTTTCATAAAAATAATTTGCTCTAAGTATATCCAGATCATATAAAAAGAAGAGATAATTAAAATCTATTTAAAATAAACTTTTTAAAAGTTTACATTTTATGAAATGGAGTCCAAAGCTTTATGATAGTCAATAAAAAGCAGAATAAATGTCATATTGCTTTCATGTGACTTGTTCAATAATTGTTGAATTAATAATAAATTTCTCCTTACACCTCTAGGAATTTTTGGCACACACATTTTTTCTTCTTGGCCAATATATTGCTTTCTTGTAAGTGTTTATGGATTTTTTAAAAAGTGATACAAGCAGTGAATGCCTTGTATAAAAGACATAAATACTAGGTTGACTTATATTAGAAGGGGTCACTGGTGTTCTCATCATTTGGTAATAGATGCAATGCGATGAGGTAAGAAAGATGAGACAGGTTTGCCTCATAAAGGAAACTGGTGCAGTTGTAGCAATTTCCTAGCAATTCTTGCACCTCTGTGAAGTATTAAGCCAATAATAATTCACCTAATCCAACTCCAATACTTCACAGTTGCAGAAAAGCCAGAAATTCAGTCATCTGCATTGCTGAAAGTGCTCCACAGTTCATTATATTCATTGTATTCAAGCTGTCTCTTTCCCACTTGATCCTTCTGGCTTTTCCATTGTGTTGGACTCCTTGCCACCATACATTTTGTGCTTTGCACAGTTCTGACTCCTTGCATTGCCTTAGCCTCTTAACTTTGCTTTCAATGACTAATTAAAGGAATCTAGAATTGTTGATATCTTTCATTTTCTGGATTCTGTTCCACAAGTTACATCTGTGTTGCCTTTAGTTGAATGATATGTCCAAGTTTCTGAGTGTACCAGCTAGATATAGATGTTAGCTTCAAATGACTTTCTTTAGATCTTTAATAGGTGTCTAAAGTGACTTCTGCCAAAGTGAAGGATGCCTGTCATTCCTACAGAGTATTCACTGACAATTCCACCTGTCCTCCTGTGACTTTTGCCATGGAAAGAACTTTTACATATGCTCTTGTGCACCGGTCCTGAAATGTTTTTATACTCTCCTTCAAATATTGTAGGAGAATGAATTAATTCATGATAGTTACAGCAAATGCCAGTTTTGTGAAATGCTCTGTTTTGGCATAGTCGATATGCTAACTGATGTCATGCTATTAAACTCAAAAATGGCTTTTCAAAATTCCAGTGAAAGTTTGTCCATCTCATTGTCAAAAATCCTTTAAGACACTGGTATTTTTTTATCATTTGTTTCATTATTAGGCATAACTTCTACAATTTACATTAAGTGAATATCTCAGTTGACTCAGCTTCTTCAGATTGTAATAGTTCCTCAATATCATTTCCTATTTCATCTAATATAGGACTTGGAATAGAGTCTTTCTTATCATTGCCTTGCACTGGTCAGTAATACATTATTGTATAGCTTAACATAGAAACAGGTAAAAATTAGTATGAAGCCCTTGCCCATAACTGGTAGATCTGTTTCCAGCCTTGGTAGGAAAATAGTCTTGGTGCATAATAAAAGTACAATATAATCAGTCCATTTCATATGTACTTGTGGTTTGTCCGCTGCAGAGGACAGTACCATCCACCCTGCACTATTTGCAGCAGGGAGAGTATTGTCATATTATATTTCTGATGTGTTCCAGTACATCTTGATACCTTATGTACCAGAATATGAATAAGCACCACTCCCATAATTACTGTTATGTTCTCAGAGTATATTCTCTTTTGACTCAGAATCTTGGTTAGCCTTCCTCTACTGTGCAGTTCACTGCTAACCTCTCCCACAATGGATTATGGGTTTGACTCTGGTTGTTATTATTAATTATAACATCATTGTTATTACTATCGTTACAGGACACTTCTCTCACAACAACCCTATGAGGTAGTAGAACTGTTAGTATACACATTTTACAAAGGAGAAAATTAAGACCTCAGAGAGATAAAGTGTCTTGCCTGGAGTCACAGAGCCTGCAAGAGACAGGGCCAGAACTCAGTTCAGTTCTTCTCAGTTCAAAATCCTACCCCTTCTATTACATCCCATGGTCATTAATGAATATTTCTTGAGTTTACTTAAGTAGAAGAGAGACAGAGGAGGATAGAGGCAGAGGAAGAAAAAAAAACACCAGAGATAAAAGGAATATTATAAGGGTTATTAGGGAACCAATCAGGAGATCATGCTGAACACAAACAGTCCTTGTGAATGAGCATGACAGAATTCCTTTGTATGTGAGTTGCTGGAGCAGTGTCTGTTTTTCATGGCTCCATGCACAAACAACAGACTCAGCTATGCAATCCGAGGCTTAGTCATGAAAGACTGCAGCGCACAGCAGACACTTCTAGAAGCCAGAAACCAAAGAAATTCAAAGTGATAAGCCACAGAAGTCAGCAAAATGAAAGCCATTCATCAAAGTAAAAACCAGTGCAAACTGAACCCAAACTCTCTTGAGTCTGGATGAAGAGATGACAATAATGCATCAGGAAATGATAACTTACCTTTGCTATCTTCACGAAATGGCTCAGGATTTCCGCCCTTATTTTTAAAGTCTGTGCTGTCAGAATCTCCCGCACAACCCAAAAACTGACCTGGAGAGTCAAAGACAAACAGCAAAGCATTCCATTAGGCTTCACAGTATGGAGGTCATCACAGAAGACTCATAGGATGAATATCCAGAGGGACATTATGAATGGTTGGGCTGAGAATGCCCTGCCCTCCATTTCGTTTCCCCTCATTGCAAAGAAAATTTCTGCTTGAGGTAGAAGTAGAACTACTAACCCCACTGGCCCCTTTCAACTCTGAGATCATATGTTTCCACTGAGTAGGGTTAAAAGACATCAAAGAATGTAGAATGTTAGAGCTGAAACAGATACTAGAATGCAGACTGTGAAACCTAAAGGGGACCTTAGAATCTAGATTATTCTATATAGAAAGAACCTTAGAACAGAGAATGTTAGAACAAAGAGCAGAGAAGGTTAGAATTGGAAGGGTTCTTAGAGAACAGAATGTTAGGGAAGAGAGAGAGAGATTGGGGTAATATCTAGATAGTAAAAAAAAAAAAAAGATAGAAATAAAAATGTATTTTTAAAAAAGAAAAAAAAAACATGTTAAAATTGTAAAGGAGCCTAGAGATTATGTAGAGCAGCTTTCTCATTCTACAGATAAGGAAACCAGGTAGGCTAAATCACATATTCATGGTCACAAAGCTAATAAGCTAATAAGGGATAGAGTTCAAAACAAAGGCTTATTGAAAGAAAAGAACAAATCATGTTCTTTTCTCCCAGAGATTTTCTTTATATTGAGCTTAAAATTTCTCCCTGGAACTTATTCACATTGTTCCGGTCCTGGTTCTGCCCTCTGAGGCCTAACAGAACAGGTCCGATCTGTCTTCCACATGACAAATGGTAAATACTCTAAGACAGAGACCATGCCTCTAATCTCTTCCCCCCTCTAATCTATTCCCCATGCTGCCATAGTAATGATCTTCCTAATTCACTGCTCTGATCACATCACTCTCCTGCTCAGAAATCCTCAGAGGCTCCCCACTGCCTAAAGAATAAAATATAATTCTCTCAGCCAAACATTTTAAGCCTTCTACAATTTAACTGTAGCCTACTTTTCCAACCTTATCTTATCACTACAAATCCAGGCTAGAAAAGGGACATAAACAGGAACCACCCCCTGAACCCCAGTCCATAAAAAATCATACCATTTTAAAACATAGAACACAAAACTAGAATTATAGAGTAATAAGAAATTCCTGAACCTGAGGAGGGTAAAGTGGGGAGGGACATTAATTCATTCAACTCTAGTAAATTGCCCTGGGGCTCAGCTATTAGTGGAGGAATAAATAAAAACTTACCCAAGCTACTGGGGAAAGAGGAAGGGAAAAAGCATTCATATGGCACCTACTACTCCCTCTTCTCCTTACCAAGAAGAGTCACCTTCTGGCCCCAGATCTCAAGAAACCAACTCCCACAACCCCTACCCTGGAGTTGTTAATTCCAACTCAGCTTTGGCACTAACTATCCTGATTGGTATAAGTGAATGGGTGAAAACTAACTTAGTCCATTATATCTAGTAGACACCAGACCATACTTCGCATTCTATCCAGTCATCCCTGAAGGAAGCAGGGCCTCCTCACTGTAGGCATCTTGCCAGTTGCCCTTCCACCACAAACCTCAACCATTATTATTGTGAAAGAATGTGACAATGCTCTGACCTAAGACTAAATGCCTATTGCCTGTGATTACCCAGATCAAAACTCCTTTCTCTGGCCTTCACTTTCCCTCCCATGTGTGGTATTCCCTCTACTAGATTGCAAAGTATAAACTCCTTGAGGGTAGAGATTGTTTCACTTTTATGAATATGTACAAACCTCACACAAGACCTTGTATGTAGTAACTGCTTGATAAATGTTTGTTCATTCATCAATACTTTTATTCATAGATTGCTAGAATACAGAAGGTTAGAGTTAGGTTGAACCTTAGAATTTAGAATATTAGAAAATAGAACACAGTACTGGAGCTGAAAGAGACTTTGTAGGTCTTTCTATCAAGGACAACTCTTTAAAAATGAAATGGGTTGTTTGAGTAGGTAGTGAGTTGCCTGTCACTGAAGTCTTCTTTTAGTATATTAGATATTCATTTGCCAAAAAAAAAAAAATCAAACTGGGAGGGGAAGACCCTCAGGGTTCCTAGCCAAAAGAGAAACAGTTACTATTTAGTATTTATATTCACTCTGTGCTAGGAAGGCAGGGTCCTATTGTCCAATCTACGAGTTACAGAGTGAATTGGGTTTTAAAACTTGGTCTTTGAGAAAGAAATCTAGCCAGTAAATCCGAAGGAAAAAAGGTAGCTTTTGGCCATCGAAATGTACCATCTGTTGGGCAGAGCACCCTCAGGTAAGGAAGACGAGAAAAGGAATTGTTACTCACTCACAGGTTATGTTTGTCCTTCGTTCTGGAAGAGGACCATGATATCAGGGAGATGATGACAAGACTTGCAATTTACTTTTATTTGAGTAAGGGAGGGCTGTGCAAGGTCACCAGTCTCACTTTCTCCTCTAAAGCCAGCTAGGTTCAGTGGCCTGATACTCATCAGAATGACTGAAAATGGCCCAGAATGCAATGAGAGACCCTGGCTAAATAGTAACTATTTCTCTTTTGGCCAGGAACCTTGAGGGTCTTTCCCTCCCAGTTGAATTTTGTTCTGGATTAGAGGGGCCATCCCTTGTGCTACTTAAAGGGGCCTATTCACTGAATGGGCATTAATTCATCTAAGTGAGAACCTGAAAAGATCTTAGCATAAAAGGTCCAGGATCCTGGGCCATGTTCAGTCCTCCCAATGAATATCTGGCCCCTGGACCCAGATGACTCTGGAGGAAAAAGTGACTTACCTAAAGTAAGAGTTCACATTTCTATAATGGCTTTAGGATTCAAAAGAAGAACCCTGTGAAGAAGTTTGTACAAGTGCCACTATCTCCATCTTACAAATAGGGAAACAAAGACACATAGAGGGGGAGTGATGCACCTAAGTTTATACAAGCAGTTAACTGAAAGAACTTGAATGGACTCAAAATCTCTCAGTTCCAAGGCTAACCTGAACTACCACAAGCTTTCTAACTCTGACAACTGGCCATATGGATCCTGGATCGCTCCTTCCAACTCTAAGAGCTTATGACCTTTGAGTTCCACCATTCAATTCAGACCCAGAAGCTTTAAATAAAGGTTGAAAAATGTGCTAATCTATACCACAACTCTGGGAACACAATGAAAGCCAGCTAACAGCAAGAAATGGTAGAAAAATTATTAGCCTTAGGTTCAGAAAAACTAGGTTTAACAACCAGTTCCTCCATTTATTAAATGTGTGACCTTGGACAACTTCTTCACCTCCCTTAGCCTTAGTTTACCCCTCTGTAAAATGGAGATGGTATTATGGCCATGCCTACCTTATGTGTGTGTTCATCCTTCGTTGCCAAAGAAGACCATGCCATCAGAGAAATAATGACATGACTTGCACTTGACTTTGTTTTGAGTGAGGGAGGGCTGTGCAGGTCACCAGCCTCACTTCTCCTCCACAGCCATCTGAACCCAGTGACCAGATATTCATCAGGATGACTGGAGATGACCCAGGATGAGGCGACTGGGGTTAAGTGACTTGCCCAAGGTCACACAGCTAGTGAATGTCAAGTGTCTGAGGTGAGATTTCAACTCAGGTCCTCCTGACTCCTTCACTGGTGCTCTATCCACTGCACCATCTAGCTTCCCCTTGCCTACCTTATATTATTACTGTGAAGCCCAAGTAAAATAATATTGTGTGAAATGCACTATAACCACAAAACAGTTCTATTAGTGTGAGTTGTTGCTGTTAATATGACTGAGGATGAGGTTCAGGCTCAGCTGTCACTTTAGTGTAAACGGGGTAAAGGGGGAGAAATGTGATTTCTCCTCAGCTTAGCTAATGTAATCAGTGTAAGGTCTTGATGAAGTTTTAAATGTGTGAATAAGATGGTCTGCACCCTGAGGGATCTCTTTATGAGGTGTGAACTCCTCTTTAATTAAATCAAGAAGGGAATGGTATGATTGGCTAACCAAGCAAGCTAACCTATCCCCTGGGAACTTTAATAGGAGAAGAATTTCAGCAGTTGATTCTGTCCAGCAGCAAACTGGTCAAATGGTGGAGGATTCCTGACAACTGTTTCAGATGTCAGCAGCAGGAGGGGAGAAAATGAGGCGAAAGTGAGTGCCATACTCCTCCTGCCTCCATTGATCATAATATTAGAGAGACTGGATCAGTAACATAAAACACGTCCAGCTCTAAGCAGAGAAAGAGAGACCACAAACAGTCACAGATTCAAAAAGATAACAACCCAAAGACGGAAAAAGCTTCAAGGAATGTGATTCCTTGTGGTAAAGAGAAATCCAGATATGGACTCTAGAAAGACACTGATTCTTGGAGCTAATCATAGAGTTACCCTGAAGATAAGCATCATGAGGGCTCTACAAGGGGAGAAAGATCTCCCAGAACCAGGAGTTTGGAGGCATTCTTCTGTCATAACACATTTTCTACATGTGTACCTCACTACCATTGTATTTTAAGTTTGAGTCCATATGAGGAGTACATCATATGAAATACTAGGCTGGATGAATCAAAAGCTAGAATTAAGGTTGCTTAAGGTTGCATCATGGAGATGATACTATTCTGATAGCAGAAAAGTGAAGAGGAATTATGAAGCCTCTTGATGAGGGTGAAAGAGCAATGTAAAAGCTGGCTCAAAGTTTAACATCAAAAAACCTAAGATCTTGGCAAATGATCCCATTACTTCCTGGCAAATAAAAGGAGAAGAAATGGAAACCTTGTCAGATTTTATATTCTTGGGCTCAAAGATCACTGAAGAGGGTGAAAGATGCTTGCTCCTTGGAATGAAAGCAATCACAAATCTGGTCAGCATACTAAAAAACTAGAGACATTATCTTGCCAACAAAAGTCCATACGTCCAAGCTATGGCTTTTCCAGTTGTAATGTATAGCTATGAGAAATTGACCTGTAAGAAAATTTGAATGCTAAACAATTGATGCTTTTTAGTTTTGGGGTTGAAAAAGACTTTTGAGAATCCCTTTTCTAGTAACAAAATCAAATTAATCAAAACTTAAAGAAAATAATTCAGATTATTCACTGGAAGGTCAAATACTGAAGCTGAACCTTAAATACTTTGGCTCCATAATGAGAAGATGGGACTCATTGGAAGGGACTCTGATGTTGGGAAAGATTGAAGGCAAAAGGAGAAGGGGAGGGCAGAAAATGAGACAGATAGACAGTCATGGAAACAATGAACATGAACTTCCACAAACTTCAAAAAAACAGTGAAGGAAAGAAAAGCCTGGTGTGTTGTGGTCCATGGGGTCAAGAAGAGTTGGACAAAGCTGATAAACTGAACAACAAAACCAACTTTCTCCAAGGACCTCATGCATGTAGGGGGAAGAATTTGCTCTGGCTTACTGTTTTTATTATACCACTATACCACCTAAGTACAATACCTTTTGAAAAAGATAGTTTAAGTCTAGCTGACTGGTAATGGAATGGAGGCTTTTGAATGAGACTATTGGAAACACAGTCCATCAGGGTTACCCCTAGAATCTTGAAGAGGAATAATAAGTTGTTATCTGGAAATGTCCTATATGAATGGATATAAGCACCCATTTGGGTGACTAGACTTACACAGGATAGTACTACATGAGTTTTGTTTAAAAAGTTGGTCCCTCTCCATTGGCCATGATGACTAAGGGAGGAACAACTAAGATGAGCAAAGCATTTATTTATGAATGAACGAATAAGACATTTATTAAGTACCTACTATGTGCAAGACACTATTCTAAGCACTAGACATACAAAGAGAAAAGACAGTCCCTGCTTTCAAAGAGCTCACATTCTACTGGGGAGATGACATATGTGGAAGGTTACAGCTATAGGTGAGATGGAAAGGTCCTATGGTCTTTAGGGTGCAGTGTCAGAAAATATGACAATGTCTTTCATTATGTCATTTTCACCGATAAAGTCATCAGTGCTCTTGCTCCACTTGTCACATTTTCCTCTGATTCACTACATACAGTTGTTATGGAGTTATTTTCCTCTTATATTTTTTATATATTCTCTTTTTAAAACAGATTTCCTTATAGGTTGAATTGAGGAAGTATCTTTGGATCTATTATAATCCTTTATAGTGTATCTGATTCTGTTTGTTCAACCCTCTAGTTTTAGCCTATGAATTGGGGCTTGGAGCCAGGGCCAACCTTTGCCCCTGCGGCATTTTAGGGTGGGGTGGTTGGCCTCCACCTGAGTCACCAGTGCTCCTCCCTAGATCTTTGAGTTTTAGAGCACTTGAGTTTTGGGGCCCTCTATGATATAAAAGGACAAGGTGTCAAAGACTTGTTCCAGGGGTGCTCTGATCTGAGCACTGCTGTTTGGTCATTCCTTGCTCCCATTCTTACTGGTTTCCAACTCCTTGCTGTAGGTTTTGATCATGCTGGGGATTTTTTAGAGGAGCCCTCTGCCCCTTTTGCTGCTAGATGCAGAGCCTCAAAGACTACAGGTATCTGCCTCTGGCCCTATTGGGAAACTGCAGTTTGTTTGCTTGTGGTGCTGTTGGCTTTACTGGCCACTCTGGGCTTCTGGATGACTTTTTATGTAGCTCTGGGGAGGATAGAGTTATTCACTATAGTTTCTCACTACATTTCTTGAACTATATGTGTGTGTGTGTATACATTTATATATATGTGTGTGTATATGTACATGTATATGTGTATATATGTGTGTATAAGTATATTTATACATATAGACACACAGACATATAATTACAAAAGCAGGTTCCAAGCAGAAAACATAGACCAATCAATAATTACATAAATGTCATGGTTTGGGGGCAACTAGGTGGTGTAGTGGATAGAGTCAGGAAGCCTCATCTTCCTGAGTTCAAAGTTGGCCTCAAACACTTACTAGCTGTGTGACCCTGGGCAAATCTCTTAATCCTGGTTGCCTCCATTTCCTCATCTATAAAATGATTTGCAGAAGGAAATGGCAAACTAAGCAAGTATGTTTGTCAATAAAACCCCAAACAGGGTCACAAAAAGTAGGACATGACTGAAATGATGAAGCAACAATTACAACATGGTTTTAGACTGCTTAGATTTTGTTGTTCTATGAAACTGATACCCAAAAAATTAAAAAAATTGATGTCTTTTGTTTTTATATTACCTAAATTTCTTATTGTATTTCTTCTCCCAGAAAGTCATCTTTTATAACAATGCATAAAAAGTAGGGAAAAAAAAGAGTAAAACTAAACATATCAGTCTGATTATCTTTGGTGTCATACCCATAGTCACAGTCTCTGAAAAGTAGAGAAGAGGTAGGTGTTATCTTACATTTCTTCTTAGGACCCACATTTTTTTAATATAATTTCACAATATTCAGTTTCAGACATTTAGTGTGTATTATTTTTCCATTTCCATTGTTGTAAAAACTGAATATTGTTTTCTTGGTTCAGATTACTTTACTTTGAATCAGTTCACGTAAGTTTTCCCATACTTCTCTACATTCATTGTTTCATATGAAGCATTAATATTCCATTATAGTATTGTATTACAATGTGTTTAGCCATTCTCTGACCAACGGACTTCTATTTTGTTTCAAATTCTTTGCTGTTTAAAAAGATGCTACATACAAATATACAAAGTTTGTCTTATTTCTTTAGTATATATGTTGAGCACTAGTACATCTGGGTCAACAGGTATGGACATTTAAATCACTTTCCTCACATAATTTAAATTTTTCTCCAGGACAGGTGGATCAATGCATCTCTCCACAATCACTGCATTATTGTTCATACCTTTTCACAAGCTTTCCCCATTGACTACTTCCATCTTTGCTCATCTTTGCTAATTTGCTGGATACAAGGTGAAAACTCAAGAGAAAGTCTGATTTGCATTTTTCTTATGATCAGTAATTTGGAGTTTTCTGTCATCTGATTGTAATAATTTACTATTCTCCTTTGACCATATATTTGTTGGAGGTTGGCTATACCCAGCATTAAAAGGCTAAATTGGGCCTCTCTCAGAAGCTTTAAGTTTGAGATTTTGCTCTGTGATTCATGATCTGTGTGATTAGACAAGTCATTGAACCTCTTTGGGTCTCAGTTTCCTCTTGTGTAAAATAAAGAAATCATAATGTAAATGAAAAAAGCAATCAAATGAAAATGTATTATGAATAATTCTAATGACCAGCCTTGGCCCTGGAGAAGAGATGAGGCACAATGCATCCTCTGCTTGTTTTAGAGGTGGGTGCACTATGAGTCCAGAATGTTATATACACTGTCACATGAAGCTGATGCTTGAGCGACTCATGCTTTGGTCTTCTTAGATTTACATTACCCTGCTCCATGACCCTGTTCAAATCACTTAAATTTCAAGGCCTCTGTCTTCTTATCTATAAAATAAAGAGGCTGGAGATGATTCAAGTAACATTTGTTAAATGCCCTCCGTGCTTAAGATGCTATGCTAGCTCCTACAGATATACAGATACTTCTCTTTTCCTCTTCTTCCTTCACATATTCTCCTAGACCAGGGCATCTTAAACTGAGGTTAGTCTACAGATCCTTAAGAATTTAGATATATTTCAAGGTATCTGTGAACTTGGATGGGAAAAAAATTACATCTTTATTTTCACTAATCTCTATTAAGGAGGTTTAACATCTCCTTCAATTATGAATGCAAGGCAACAAAACATGATTCTGGGAAGGGTTTCTAGGCTTCACTGGATTGTTAAAGGGGCCCAGGACACAAAAGAGGTTCAAAATCTCTGGACTAAGTTAATTCTAAGTACCCTGACAATGCTGACATTCTAGGATTCTAGGCCATTCTAGCTACTATATAATGCAATTTTATTGCTTTCACGATTAAAATGGTGTCATTTTCCAACAAGAACCACCAAATAGAATCTCAGAGCTGAAGGATGGCTACCTCAAAAGTTATCCACATATACCTGAATTGGGATCACCTATACAGCAACCTTGACAAGTTGTAATGTAGTCTCTGCTAGACTACCTCCAGTGATACATCAGTTAAGGGATATAGTGGAAGAATGGTGGGCCCTGAGAGATCTGAGTTCAGATGTGACCTCAGATATTTCCTATCTGTGACACAACGGGCAAATCATTTACCTCTGTCTGCTTCAGTTTCCTCCCTTGTAAAATGGAGATAATAGTAGCATCTACCAAACAGGGTTGTTATAAGGGTTAAATGTTTCTATAGCACTTAGCACAGTGACTGGTACATGGGCGCCTAATAAATGCTTATTTAAATATATATGTATATATACGTATACGTGTGTATGTGTATATATGTAAATGTGTGTATATACACACATACACACATACATATATTATGTGGTTATCCTTGGGGGTAAGTGCATCTCACATACACACATAAATACAAATACATACACATACATATATACACATGTACATAATATAGGTATGTAGGTATGTGTGTGTATGTGTGTGGGTGTGGGTGTATGTGTATGAAACTCATTACCTCCCAAGGATAGCCATTAGATTCTGGACAGTTCCAACTGTTAACTTTTCCTTATCTTGAGCTAAGTGTGGCCTCTACAAATGTCTATTCGTTGTTTTTAATTCTGCTCTCAAGAAAGAGAAGTCAAATAATCTTAATCCATCTTCTGCATGAAACAGAGTTCAATCAGATCTTTTCTTCTACAGTGTAAATATCACAGGTACTCCAACCTGTCTTTGGATGGCATGGCCTCCAATCCTATCAATATCCCGGTGTTCCTTCTCCAGTCTCCTTGGTTGCCTTACTCTTCGCTTAATATTTATTCAACATACACTTCTATCCATACTTGTCTTCCCTGTTAGGATATAAGCTCCAGGAGAGCAAGGCTCATTTCATTCTTTGCACTGGAATCCTCAGCACCATGTAATTGGGGCTCACTAAATGCTTACTGGTTGATTCAGGTTGTCAATATTTGAAGGACCCACATATGATATTTCAGGGACTCTCTGCTGCAGTATGGCCAAGATGGTGCCCCTTATTCTGTCAGCACTGCCTCTTTCGATGCAGCCCTAGAACCAATTAGTGATACGCAATGTCACTCCTGAGGTATACTGAGCTTGTAGTACACTGGTCCTTCTCTCAAAGGTTTTTTCCACATAAACTACTTCTAGCCATGCCTTCCTCACCCTACACTTGTACAGATGACTTTTTTGAATCCTTGTGTAGGGCTTCACACTTATGCCTACTAAATTTCACCTTATTAGAGTCATCTCATTGGTCTAGCCTGTTAAAATCTTTTGGAATTTCATTTCTGTCCTCAGACATGTCAGCTATTCCTCCAAGATTTGATTCAGATTTACCATGAATTAAATCAAATGAATATTTCATTCTTTCAAAGAAATAAACATGTCAGAATTGGATGGAATTCTAATATGTTTTATAGGCAGTTTCTAAAACAAAGATATTGTTGATGCTATAAAGCAAGGAGAGGTCATGACTAGCATGCTACCATCATGGTATCCTAAATAAAGGCAAAGCTATTATCCTGCAAATGCCACCATTCTCAGTTATACTGTGCCATCCCTGGCTTTCAATGCTAAGAACTCCTGTTTCTACCTCTTGTCTGGTCTTTGGATTGGGTTATCCTGTGAACTCTGGTCTGACTCAGCATGGCATCCTGTTGATTCTCTCAGGTCACACTTGAACCACAGTTACTCTCCTCCAAAGTCCTGTTGATTGGAACCTAATTGCTAGCTTCTATCTGGCCCAACTACCTCCTCAAGCACCAGGGATTCTATATCCTAATATGCCATCCATGCTAGCTTATAGAATGAATACTGATGGTAATACTGTGCACTTGTACAAAAAATAAACTCTTGTTGACTTTACCAAACAAAGCTGACATTTGGTGCAATGATGACCACAGTACAATCTGTGCCTGCTCTTCCCATACAGAGCTGTGCAGCTGGCCAGAGATGGTGAATGGCTTGGCATTGAGTCAAATCTATTTCTTAAAAATAATGCAAATCCCCCTAGAATTTGTAGCAATTTTGCACGTCTGTTTGTTGCTTTTAAAGTCAAACTTGGTTGAAAGGGAAGAAAAGCATGTCAGTTGCAGGACAAAAGACATCTGAGCCACTCTAGGTGGATTTCTTTGATAATAGGTCTAACTGTAGTCATTTGAAACTAACCTGGCCCTTTTCTCTCCATCACATTGAGGACAGAGAGCAGCTTTAATCTCTAGAGTACCAGCCCATGACAATCAATTGGTTACATGGATCTTGTACAGTGTCTTTAAGAATGGAGAGCATTAAAAAAGGCACTGAGCAAGAACGATCTCCAGGGTTGGGCATCTCCTACTACTAACGAGCAGCTGGAGAGGCTGAGGGCCCCAGGAGAAGCCAAAACTTACGAACTCAGCTCCTTGGTTATATGGAATGTCTAATGGTAAGGTCATCACCCTTGTTATAAACTGTAAAAATTAAAGGAAAGAAATGCAATAGTAATAACAATATCTAACATTCACATTCAAAGTACCTTACATATATTAACGCATTTGAGCCTCATGACCTAGGAGGTAAGTGTCATTGTTACCCTCATTTTACAGACGAAACAACTAAAGCTCCAAGAGTCCATCCAGGGTCAGACAGCTAGTAAGAGACTAAGGTAGGATTTGAACTCACATTTTCCAGGTTCAACGTCCACCACTCTCTATCTACCATACCTTGCTGACAAAATTCCTAAAAAACAGCAGCATGGGTAAGCATTACTAAGTTTACACGGTGTCAGGTTTAGGCTATTATACTATAGAGTTGCCTCCCAGAAGTTGACTTAGTTCAAAGATTCATTGTTTTTATCCATCCCTTTTGTTAACATCAAATGCAGCCTCAGTAGATAGTTTCATAAGTTGCTATGACTAACAAAATATATCTCCAGAGGACTAACCTTCTTGTGATGACTCTCTCCAAATAGCTAATCTGATCCTCAGATGCCAGTCAAATAGTCTGTTTTTATTCCACACTTGAAACCTTTCCACCTGGAGAGGTCTTGCCAAACCTTTTGTTCTCATAGGCAGAGCCTCCAGGATCACTTCTGTGCCATCAGGAGGCATCAGAGTGGGATATTAATGGAAGTTCTTCACAGGTAAAGATGAAGAAATGCCTATATCACCTTAAGAAATCACTAAACCCCTAAGCTTCAATTTCTTCATCTTGAAAATAAGGACATTAGATTAGCTTTTTAAGGTCCCTTCTAGCACTAACTCCTATAATCTTAAGAAACCAGTAGGCTATTTCCCATGAGGCCAAGGTCAGAATCTACTTTTTTCTAGAAGCACTGGAACAAAGCAGCAGATACCAAAAGGAAGCCACTGATGAGTACAGATCTGAGCCAGCAGAAAATCCCATTCTTTTTCTTACCTGATTAAACCTCCTGGTAAAGGCCACAATATTAGGGGCGAGGCTATGTTTCTCTTTCTTGCTCCATCCACAGCTGGCTAATTCCTAGAAAACAAAGAGATATATTCACTAACTAAATTCATTCATATAAATTCAAAACTTCCAAGAAGCATTTAACCTTTAATCCAGGCTTAGTTGCTAAGTGTCTCAGTCAATGATTTCATACATGGGATGGAAACCTTTCTGAAGAAGACTACATCGTGATAATTGCTAAGTCTTTTAAATTGACCAAGAAAAGAATGATCTCTTTTATTTGGAGGACAAATTGGGTTACATCATCACAGGTCACCCTTTTCAGAAGCCATTTGCAATTCATCTAACATTTATTTGATGATTAATATGTGCTGGGTCCTATGCCTTGCATTGAGGATAATGTAATGAGATCTGCAATGAAGATCTCAATCCAATGCCTATTTATCCTGTGGAAGTCACAGTTCCTTCTAAAACAAAAACAGGAGAGGTAGGGCTATTACTCACTGGTCACTACTCCAGAGTTCCAACCTCTGAAGCGATTCTGCCCCAGCTTTGAGGTGATCAGAGCACCAGAGGCCGGTGGAGGTGTTTTCCCAGAGGAACCTGCACAGTTATTGCTGTGAATGTCCAAGCAGCAATTAAATTATTAAGGCTCTTACTGGTCAACACCCTTCTCTTAAGGGAGAAGACTGAGAATTCGCACAGTGGATGAAAGGAGAGGAGGGGGAGCATATCTGCAGTGACAGAGGTAAAAGTATGTGAAAATATACTGGAGCTAAGCCATACTATTGGCACTTGTGTGGAGGGGAGGGTATAACTCATCTTCTCATCATTCAGTCAATCACATACACCTTAGAATCAGGCCATGCTCTTCTCTTTGGAAACTATTGTTCCATGCTATCAAACTTGGGAGAGTTATGTTGGCAACTTCCTTTTTCTTCTTTTCAGGTTAAATTTCTTTTGATCAGATTTGCAAGATTTTGGGCAAACATATTTTTATTTGCTTTGGGAATATGATTTTGGAAAGATGCTTCATTCAAAATGACAAGAGGATAGTTACAGGGTATGGGGGAAGCACTGTATATTAAGAAGACATATTTATATGAAGAAATCTAAGAACCCAATAGGGGAAACACCATGGAGAGTGCTCAGATAAAGAGCAACAGAAGCAGAAACAGCAGGAGTATTGTCAACAGCGTGCAGTGTAGGTCATGTGGGCAGAAAGAAGAAATAAATGAGGACTTCAGGGGACAGACCCTAAAGCCTCATATGTAAGCATGGTATATTCGTAATGGGGAACTTCAAATTATCCCAGACACCAGCTGGAACTCACTTTCTGTCCAAAATAAAGCCCCTAAAAATTTATTGTCTTGCCTAAATAATAGTTTCGTTATTTAAACGTTGTAGGAACCATTAAAGGGGAGCTACTTTTCAGGATCTGATTCTCACCAAAAGGGAAGAACTCTCTTCTGAAATAAAAATGATGGGAACCTTGGCAGCAAGTGACCACTCCATTTTAGACTAGTGATAGTGAAGATGTAGATAGTAAAGATGGCCATAATCTGGTAGGTATCCTAAATTTTTTGAAAGATTTCAAGCAGTTCAGAGAAAGGATAGGCAGAGATTCCACGCACTAAAATTCTAGAGGGGATGGCAAGCTCTCAAGAATGAAATGCTAATAACCAAAAGAAAACAATTCCAACTAAGAGGAAAGGGGTGGAGAGTTGTTTAAAAAGATCAGTGTGGATGCAAAAGTGACTCATTGATTAGATTTTTAACATACATATGTTATCAATCACAATCACACTATTAGATAACTTGGCTTAACTGCACTCAAAGAATGAATTTTATAGTGATTTTATTTGAATGTTTCCTGGTAACTGGTTGATGTGCCAAAAACAAAATTACCAATAAATCAAAAAGAAATAAAAATAAAGATAGCAAGGAAAGAAAGACAAAGGAAGGAAGGGAGAGAAAGTGGAAGCAAGGCTAACAAAAAGAATGATTATAAAAAAATACTGTAGCATAATCTTGAAAGATTAATTACATATACTCAAGAATAAAATTGTACAAGAATAATGTAAAAAAAAACATTATTCAGAATGAGAATGCTAAGGACACTAACTCCATCCCCCCCAAAAAAAGTTTAAGCTACATTAGGGAACAGAGGCAGATCAGAAAAGGAAAAGGACATAACAATAATTTCACAGAGGGAAGGTGTAGCCGCTCAATTTGGCTTATTTGGCTTTTTCCGCCTCTGCCAAAGAGAATCACATTTGAATCAGAAAGCCAAAACAAAACTGTATAAAAGGCAGCTGAAATTCAAGAGTGGCATGGAGATATTAAGATGGCATTTAGTTGCCCTTGATGAGTTCATGTCACCAGGCATAGAAAAATTATATTCCAGAGCATTGAAATAATTGATGTACATGACTGCTGAACATTGTCAGTGGTCTTTGAAAGATCACAGGGAACAAATGAGATGCTGTAGAGAAAATCTGAATTCACCAAGGGTAGGTCATGCCAGGTAATCCTCAGTTTCTTTTTGGACAAGGTAATTAAGCTGGTAGGTCAGGAAGCAAAATCTATAGTTCGCCTGAATTTTATTTTATTTTACTTTTTTAAGGTCCTTCTTTTAAAAATTTATTTATTTTTAGTTTTCAACAGACATTTCCACAAGATTTTGAGTTCCAAATTTTTTCCTCATCTCTTCGCTCCACATACCCCAAGACAGCGTGTATTCTGATTACCACTTCCCCCAATCAGCCCTCCCTTCTGTCATATCCCTCCCTTCTCTTATCCCTATTCCCTCTATTTTCTTGTAGGGAAAGATAGATTTCTATACCCTATTGCCTCTATATATCTTATTTTCCAGATGCATGTAAATACAACTTTTAACATTCATTTTTAAAACTTGGAGTTCCAGCTACTCTCCCTTCCTCCCTCCCCACCCATCCCCACTAAGAAGGCAAGCAATTCAATACAGGTTATACATGTGTAGTTATGCAAAACACTTCCAATACAGTCATATTGTGAAAGAATAACAAGATTTCCCTCCATCCTATCCTGCTTTCCATTTATTCTCTTCTCTCTTTTGACCCTATCCCTCCTCAAAAGTGTTTACTTCTAATTAACTCTTCCTCTCATTTGCCCTCCTTTCTATTATCCCCTCACCACTCGCTTATCCCCTTTACCCCCTATTTTCCTGCAGTGTAAGATAGATTTTCATACCAAATTGAGTGTGCATGTTATTCCCTCCTTAAGCCAAATGCAATGAGAGTAAGGTTCACTCTTTCTCACTCACCTCCCCCTTTTGCCCCTCCCTTTGAAAACTTTTTCTTGCCTCTTTTATGTGAAATAATTTGCCCCATTCTATTTCACCCTATATCCTCCCAATGTATTTCTCTTTTACCCCTTAGTTTTATTTTTTTTTAATATCAGCCCTACCAATTCAACTCTCTCTGTGCCCTCCAACTACCCAAATACTGAGAAAAGTCTCAAGAGTTACAAATGTGATCTTTCCATAGAGGAATGTAAGCAGCTCAACCTTACTAAGTCCCTTGTGATTTCTGTTTCCTGTTTACCTTTTCATGCTTCTCTTGATTCTTGTGTTTAAAAGTCAAGTTTTCTATTCAGCTCTGAATTTTTCAACAAAAATGCTTGAAAGTCCTCTATTTCATTGAATGGCCATTTTTGCCCCTGATATATTATACTCAGCTTTGCTGAGTAGGTGATTCTTGGTTTTAATCCTAGTTCCTTTGATCTCTGGAATATCATATCTGTAGTCCCTTAATGTAGAAGCTGCTAGATCTTGTGTTGTTCTGATTATATTTCCACAATACTCAAATTGTTTCTTTCTGGCTGCTTGCAATATTTTCTCCTTGATCTGGAAGTTCTGGAATTTGGCTACAATATTCCTAGGAATTTTCCTTTGGGGATTTCTTTCAGGAGGTGATCAGTGGATTCTTTCAATATCTATTTTACCCTCTGGTTCTAGAATATCAAGGCAGTTTTCCTTGATAATTTCTTGAAAAAGATGTCTAGGCTCTTTTATTTTTGATCATGGCTTTTAGACAGTTCAATAATTTTTAAATTGTCTGTCCTGGATCAAAATTATTTTCTAGGTTAGTTGTTTTTCCAATGAGATTTTTTTCATTCCTTTGGTTTTGGTTTATAATTTCTTGATTTTTCATAAAGTCATTAGCTTCCATCTGCTCCATTCTAATCTTTAAGGAATTATTTTCTTCACTGAGCTTTTGGACCTCTTTTTCCATCTGGCCAAGTCTACTTTTTAAGGCATTCTTCTCCTCATTGGCTTTTGGATCTCTTTTGCCATTTGGGTTAATCTATTTTTTAAAGTATTATTTTCTTCAGCATTTTTGAGTCTCCTTTAGCAATCAGTTGACCTGTTTGTCATGATTTTCTTGCATCATTTTCATTTCTCTTCCTAATCTTTGCTCTACTTCTCTTACTTGATTTTCAAAATCCTTTGTGAGATCTTCCATGGCCTGAGGCCAATTCATATTTTTTTTTGCAGTCTTTGGATGTAGAAGCTCTGACTTTGTTGTCTTCTGTTTGTATACATTGGTCTTCCTAGTCACCAAAGTAAGATTCTATAGTCTGATTTTTTGTGTGGTTTTTGCTCCTTTCCCCAGCTATTTACTTAATTTTTGAGCTCTTTGTCAAGGTACTTCTCTGCTTCCAGTGGGGGTGGGGGAGTATACTGTAAGCCACTCAATTTCCCCACAATCTGTGAGCCTAGAGCTTCAGAAACAGTTGCTGCTGCTGCCCTTGCTGCTGCTATGGCTGCCACGGGTTCCTCTGCCCACTTTCCCCTCTGCTGCTAGGTTGGACCACTCCACACTGGTCCCACAAGTTTTTTTTTACTGACCTTTCAATTTGTCCTCAGAATTTTGGGGTTGTGAAGTTTGGAAACCGCCACAAGCGCAAGAGATTCAGTCCCCCTGAGGCCTACTCTGGTCCTGTCTGTGCCAGCCCAGTCCATGCTGTACTGTGCTCTGCCCCCAGCATTGCCTGATAGATACTTCCTGGCCATCTTCCGAGCTCTGAGGCTGGAGATTTGTTTCACTCTGTTATTCTGTGGGTTCTGCAGCTCCAGAATTTGTTTATGACCAATTTTTACAGATATTTGGCTAGGCTTGAGGGGGAAGTTCTAGAAAGTCTGTGCTGTTACTCCACCATCTTTGTTCTACTTAGTTTATCTGGATTTTATAAAGACATTTGACAGTCTCTCATGTACTTTTTACAGGTAAGAAAGATTTGGACTAGGCAATAGAACAGTTAAAGGGACTCTATGTGGGTTTAATAATTAGATCCAAAGAACAGTCATTAATGGTTCAGTGTCAGCTTGGAAGGTAGTCTCTAGTGGAGTGCCCCAGAGATCTACACTTGGCCCTCTGTTGTTTAACATTTTTATCAATAAATCTGAATAAAGACATAAATGGGAAGTTTATAAAATTTGCAGATAACAGAGAGACAACTAACACATTGGATGGCAGACTCATGATTCAAAAAGATCTCAACAGGCTAAAATATTTGGCCAAATACTAACTGCAAGATGAAATTTAATAGGGATAAATATGAAATCTTGAACTTGAATTCAATAAGCCAACTCCACAAGTACAAGATGAGTGCCGTATGGTTTGACAACAGATCATCTAAAAACAATCTGGGAGATTCAGTGGAGTATTAACCCAAAATTAGTAGACACCATGATACAGCAACTGAAAAGCTAATGTTATCTTGTTCAGTCATTTTTCAACTCATATGTCCAATTCTTCATGACCCCATTTGGGGCTTTCTTGGGGAAGACACTGGTTAGTTATGTCCTTCTTCAGCTTGTTTTACAAATGAGGAATTTGAGGCAAACAGTGACTTGCCCAGCATCACACAGCTAGTATATGTATGAGGCTACATTTTAAGTTAAGTTTTTCTGATTCCAGGTCCAGATTCTACCCATGGCACCACCTAGCTGCCCAATGTTATCTTGGGCTTTATTAATATATGGAAGACTAGGAAGGTGATAGCCCCACTGAGTTTACTGCTCTGGTCAAATCACATGTATAATCTTGTGTTCAGTTCTGGGTCTCACATTTTAGGAAGGACATTAAGGAGCTAAAATCTGTCTAGAAGGCAACCAGAATTGATAAGGGCCAAGTTCATGGTATATGAAAATCAGTTGAAGAAGATGTTTTGCCTTAGCTTATAGAAGAGAAGACTTATGGTTAATAACATAGCTGTCTTCAATTATTTGATGAGACATCATATGGAAGAAGGATGAGTCTTACTCTGCTTGGCCCTAGGGATCAGAACTAGTAGTAGTGGATGGAAACCACAGAGAAAAGATTTAGGCTTGAAATATGGAAAAGCTTCCAAAGAAAGCTGTCTACATATAAAATGGGCAGCCTTGTAAGGAAATGGGTGCCCCTTCTTTAGAAACATTTTTTAGAGATGCTGAAAGGCCCCTGATTGGCAATATTGTAGGTGATATTTTTGGTATGGTATGTGCTGGATTAAATGGCTTCTTAAGACCCTCTCAACAATGTGATTATTTGATTCTGATGTTGGGTTTTGGTTTATCATAGAAGCAGCTTTAAATCAATGTCTTCCTTTGTCCAAATCACTAAAATGAGAGAGATGCCAGCCAGAAGTCCTTTATACAAGACTTCATAGGCTAAAGAAATAAAATGGTGCTCAGCTAACAGCCTCTCACAAAGAGGAACCTAAGAAATACAGTCCAGCAACCTGGAACTTAGAATTTTGGATTATACTATTTATTTATATATTTTAAAATAGTTTATTGATTTTTCTTGTTTTTATATCCATCATTTCTAGATATTCCACAAATATCTCAATGAGCTCAATTTCATAATTAAATAAACATGGTTAAACAAAACCAACCAATACCATGTCCACATCTGAAAATGTAGGCAAAATTCCCACCTACAGTCCCCTGTCTCTCTAATGAGAGAGAAGATATCTACTTGTTTAGCCCTAATTTCTCTCCTAAGATTCAGTCTTGTTTCTCCAACTGCCCATTAGACATCTTAAACTCAATATGCCCCAAGTTGAACTAAATATCTTCCACCCCCCAACTTTTTTCTCTTCCTGATTTGCCTATTGCTGTCAAGGGTAGTACCATCCTCCCAGTTAGCCAGGTTCACAACCTAGACATCATTCTTGATGAATCTCCTTTATTCAATATTTTGTCAAGTCTTGTCATTTCTACTCTCATAACTCCTCTCACATTCCAGTCTTATTACAATTCACTCCCCTCCATGTACTCTTTGATTCAATGACATTGGCCTCCTTACTCTTCCTTGTACATGATGCTCTATCTCCCAATTCCAAACATTTTCTATGGCTGTCCTCGATATATGGAATGCTCTCTCTCCTGCTCTGCCGCCTAGCTTTCTTGGATTCCTGTAGGTCTCAGCTTAAGTCTCACCTTCTGCAAGAAGCCTTTTCCAGAGTTCTTTCATCTTAGCAGAGATGGGGAACCTGTAGCCTGGAGCTCACAAGTGGCCTTCTAGGTCCTTGGGTGTGACCTTTTGACTGAGTACAAGTTTTACAGAACAAATCCTTTTATTAAAGGGATTTGTTCTGTGAAGTTTGTATTCAGTCAAAGAGTTGTACTTGAGGACCTAGAGGGCCACATGTGGCCTTGAGGCCACAGGTTCCCTCCCCATCCCTGCTTAGTGATTTCTCTCTAGGACTACCCATAGTTATCCTATGTGTGTATACGTACATACACACATATATATATATGTAATTTGTACAGAGTTGATTTCACATTGTCTCTCCCATTAGACTGTAAGATTCTTGAGAGCAGGGATGGTTTTTTGCCTCAAACCCTTAAATCAGTGTCTGGAATATTGTAGGTGCTTAATAAATGCTAGGTGGATGATTGATTGTTCCCCTGGACCAAGACTTTTTATTACAATTACATACAACTTAGCTTCCTTTCAGTCTGTCACAGAACAATCTGCCACCTCAAAATCATTTATCTGGCCAGAATAATTCATAGTAAAACCAAAGAATACTAATTTCTTTGTTCCACCTCTTTTCCTATTTTTCTCTCTTTTAGCCTTGAATTTAATTTAATTCAATTCAATTTAATTAAATTCACATTTAATTTTCCTGTAGCAACCCCTGAGAAGCAGACAGTACAAGAATTATTCCCATTTTACAGATGAGGAAACTGAGCATCAGGTAGGAGAAGTGATATTCCATTGGCCACACAGCTTGTAAGAAAGTCAGAGTCAGGACTTGAAACCAGATTTTCCAATTCTAAATCTGATGCCCTCACTACTATCATGATGATTACATAAAGACAGAAAGTGAGGCTAAATGCAAGGAGCTGTTTCTCTGAGCTCATTTCTCTGAGAAATGGCAGCAGAGAAAGGAAACAAGTAAGGAAAGAGGTGGATGTGCTCTTGGAATGAAGAATGTTAGGGCACACAACACAGAATGTCAGCATTGGAAAGCACCTTTAATAGAGGACATAGAATGTCAGCCCTGTGAGAAAAAACACAAGGTGTTTTAGTAGAACAGTGTGATATGACAACTGAAAAAGCTAATTCCATCTTAAACTACATTAATACAAGCACACCACCCACAATAAAGATGGTAGAAGTGCTGCTGTCCTCTGCCTTGGTCAGTTCAATAACCACATCTGGGTTACTGAGTCCAATTGTGGGCAGCGTCATGTAAGGAGGTCACCAATAAGCCAGAAAACATCTGAGAAGTCATCCCACAAGGACTGGTTGAAAGAACTAGGGATGGCTTATTCAGTTTAAAAATCAACAAACACTGATTATAAACAATCAACAAACATTTAATAAAATGAAGTGCCTACTATGTGACAGGTCCTGTGCAAAACACTGGAAAACTAAAGATGCAAAAGTCAGTCTCTTCCTACGGGGAGTTTACAATTTAATGTTGTTTTAATATTTAATCTGGAGAAGGGCAGTTAAGTGGCACAGTATATTGAGCCCTTGGTCTTGGAATTAGGAAGACTCATCTTCTTGAGTTCAAAACTGGCCTCACACAATTACTAGTTGTGTGACCCTGTAAAAGTCACTTAACCCTGGTTTCCTCAGTTTCCTTATTTGTAAAATGAGCTGAAGAAGGGAATGGTAAACAATCCAGTATCTTTGCCAAGAAAACTCCAAAATGGGATCATGAAGAGTTGGACATGACTGCAATGACTGAACATCTGGAGAAGAGAAGAATTAGAGATGATGACTGTTGTCTACAAATATTTGAAAAGCAGACGTTAGACATGTTTTACTTAGTTGTAGGGGGACAGGATGAAAAGCACTGCATAGAAGGTCCAGAGAGGCAGATTATGGCTCAGTATAAAGGGAAAAGTCCATTAGAGCTGTCAGAAAGTAGAATGAGCTACTCTGAAAGGAAGTCATTCCCTTATCACCGAAAGTATTAAAGCAATGTTCACTAGTCAGGGACATTGTAGCGAAGAGTCTCATTCAGGCAAGGATTGAACTAGATGATATCTGAGGTTCTTTTAAACACTGACAGTCTGTAAACATAAAATGTGATCAGACAGAATATAGAACATATATAATAGCTACGTGGTGTGTTGAATAGGGTGCTAGACTTGTTAGGAAGATCTGAATTCAAATATTGCCTCAGATACTTAGTAGCTATATGACTCTAGGGAAGTCACTTTAACTTCTTTTAGCCTCAGTTTCCTTTCCTGCAAAACGGAGGTGATGATAGCATCTAACTCCCAGGGTTGTTGTGAGATAGTTTATGTAAAGCACTTTACAAATCTGAAACCATGATGGTTACTGTGAGAATATTAGAGGTGAAAAGGGACTTTTGACATCACCTAGTTCAACCCACAACTTTCTTCTATTGGCTATTAAAAATAGGCAGATTGTGAGCTCCTTCTAATCATGGTTTTCATGACATCTATCTAACAAAGTGCCTTCCATATACTAGATGCCTGATAAATGTTTGTTGAATTGAATTGACTCTCCAGGTTGTGCCATTCACTGAAAATCTTCCTAATTGTAAGAGAAACAGACAGGAAATGGTTATAGAATAAAATGACAGAGAATAAATGGAACCCAATGCTGGCTTCAAACATAAACCTCGAGTAGGAACATTTCCCTGCCTTCATTCTATTACAAAGAATTACTTTGGTTCCCAACTTTCATGGCCACCCCAGTGCCTGAGAAGGGCCATTCCTGGGGTAACTAGCTCAATTCCAGCAGGATGTCCTCAAGAATGCTGCTCTAATTTTTCCCAGTGAGTGGGAAGAAAAGAGCACCCAGGAGACTTCCCATCTGGAAAGGAAATATTTTTCAATGTGTTCTTTGCTGAGAGTTTTCCCTGATGAACAATACATGGAAGGAATAGGTGGACTGAAGACTTATATGGGGAAGTTATATAAATGCCCCAGGAAGTGAATAGGCGGTGGTGTTAGGTATGAATCTCGCCACTATTCTACTAAGTAAGGCAAACTATGAATAGACTTTATATGGGTCTTGAAGGGTGGGTGGGCAGTACTCTAATGAATGGTAAAAGGGAGGATGTTGGGGGCCCAAATCTCTTATATGCCAGAGGAAAGAACTTACATAGGGGAAGACCAACAGATGGACATGATTACATGGCAGTGGGAGAGAAATGAGAGTAGTTGAAAGTAAAGGATGTTCTGGTGGCCCTGTTGAGGAAGTTATGGATCATGGGATCACAGAATTTAGATTTGAAAGTGATTAAGAGATCATTTATTCCAGCATCTCACATATGAGGAAACTGAGGCCCAAAGAACTGATTTAGGACCTTAAGATTTAGAACTGAAAGTGACTTAGAAATCACCTAGTCAATCTCTCTTGTTTTATATTTGAAGAGATTGAAATTCACAGGGGTAAAGCCCAGAGTAACACAGGTGCTAAGTGAGTCAGGAGTCAGGGCCCGTGACTCCAAACATCTTATTGTGCTGTTAAAAGGCTATATGGAGGAGGATGAACATCCATCAGTTTTGAGGCTTTGAGGAAGAAAGGAGTCACCACAGATGATGAGGAAGGTGACTTTGATAAAGATACTTAGAAAAGGATTCTTAACTCATGTTATGTCATGGACCCATTTGACAGGCTGATTAAAATGATATCCCCTTTTTAGAATAATGTTTTTAAGTGGACAAAATGAAATACATAGGATTACAAAGAAAAGTAGTTACACAGAAACAGCTATAGAAATCTATTTTAAAAACAAATCGACAGACCTTGGGTTAAAAACCTCTGGAATAGACAAAAGGAAGAAACAGAGGAAGGGAAGATGAAAGAAGCTAGAAACAACCAGCATCCAGTGAAGAAAATAAACAACAGGGATGGAATATCAAATAGAGAGCCAATACTTCATTCCTCAGTCCACTTAGTAATGTTTACTGAGCCTCTCCTAGGACTGTGTAACCATTAAATGACTCCCATTTTCATAGTATACTTATAATAGTAGATAGCATTCACATAGTACTTTAAGTTTTTTGAAAAGCACTTTACAAATGTCATTTCATTTGATCCTCAAAACAACTCTGGCAGATAGGTTGCATTATTAACCTCATTTTACACATGAGGAAACTGTGGCAAAGGTTTAATGACTTTCCCAGGATCACACAGCTAGTAAATATCTGATGTCATATTTGAACTCAGGTCTTCCTCACCATAATCCTGTAAGAGAAGTGGCTTGACAGCAATCATCAAAACCACTTGGTACTGGCTAAGAAATAGAGGGGTAGACCAGTGGAGTAAGTTAGGTACAGAAGACACAGTGGTCAACGAATATAGCAATCTACTGTTTGATAAACCCAAGGACATCAACTTCTGGGATAAGAACTCACTGTTTGACAAAAACTGATGGGAAAACTGGATAACAGTGTGACAGAAACTGGGCATAGACCAATGCCTGACACTGTACACAAGAACAAAGTCCAAATGGATACACAATTGAGGTATAAAGACTGATACTATAAACAAATTAGGGGAGCAAGGAATAGTGTATTTGTCAGATTTATGGAGAATGGAGAAATTTATGACCAAACAAGAGAGAGAGAGCATTATGAAGTACAAAACAGATGACCTTGATTACATTAAATCGAAAAGTTTTTGCACAAACAAACCCAATGCAACCAAGATTAGGAGGGAAGCAAAAAACTGGGAAAGAACTTTTGCAATTAGTATCTGTAATAGAGGTCTCATTTCTAAAATATATAGAGAACTGAGTCAAATATACAAGAATACAAGTCATTCCCCAGTTGATAAATGGTTAAAGGATATGAGCAGGCAGTTTTTAGAGGAAGAAATTAAAGCTATCTATAGTCATATGAAAAAATGCTCTAAATCACTATTGATTAGAGAGATGCAAATCAAAACAACTCTGAAGTACCACATCACACCTACCAGATTGGCTAACATGACAAAATAGGAAGATGATAAATGTTGGAGAAGATGTGGTAGAGTTGGAATACTAATTCATTATTGGTGGAGCTGTGAGCTCATCCAACCATTCTGGAGAGCAATTTGAAACTATGCCCAAAGGGTTACAAAAATGTTGCACACCCTTTGACCCAGCAATATCACTTCTAAGACTGTATCCCAAAGAGATCATAAAAATGGGAAAGGGTCCCATGTGTACAAAAATATTTATAGCAGCTCTCTATGTGGTGGCCAAAAACTGGAAATTGAGGGGATGCCCATCAATTGGGGATTGATTGAACAAGTTGTAGTATACAAATGTAATGGAATACTATCATGCTGTAAGAAATGATGAACAGGAAGACTTCAGAGAGGCCTGAAAGAACTTATATGAACTGATGCTGAGTGAAAGGAGCAGAACCAGAACATTGTACACAGTAACAGCTACAGCGTGCAAGGAATTTTACTGGTAGATTTAGCCCTGTACAGCAATGCAAGGACCTAAAAAATTCCCAAAGGACTCTTGAAACAAAAAACCATCCACATCCAGAGAAAAAACTATGCAAATGGAATGCAGAATCTAGCAGAATATTCTCTCTTGTGTTATGTTTTGTTTTGGTTTGGTTTTTCTCATGGTTTCTCCCATTCATTTTAATTCTTCTATGCAACATGACTAAGGTGAAAATGTGTTTAATAAGAACGTATGTGTAGAACCCATATAAGATTGTATGCCGTCTTGGGGAGGGAGGAGGAGAAAATCTAAGACTTATGGAAGTGATTGTACAAAACTGAAAAAAGAATTAATAATTAAAAAAGAGAAGTGGCTTGATTACTGTTAATCAGTCAACAAATATCAGAGCTGCAGTGGGAACCTAAAGTTAGAATAAAGCTCTGGACTCTATGTCAAGAATACCTAGGTGCAAAACCTATCTCATACCCCTGCTAGCCTTGGAGCCTTGATTAAGGTGTTTCACATCCCTGAGGATAACACACCTTCCTCACAGGTCTGTTATGAGGATCAATGAGACAATGCATGAAAAGTACCTTGCAAATCTTATAGCTTTCATGAACATGAGTGATGATGATGATGATGATGATGATGATGATGATGATGATGATGATGCCACTGCCAATGATGACAGTTACGAGTCCTTTCTTCACAGTTTTCTCACTTATAAATTGTAGGGATTGGACTAGATCGGTGGTTCTGAGATTTCTTTGTTCCCTTTACAGTCATAAAAATTGTTACAATCATACCAATTGTTAATTGTTTGTTTTTATAGATCATTTCTATGAGGTTCTCTTTTTTGAATAAGTATATCAAATGAAATACATAAGATTACAAAAATAAATAGCTGCATCGAAATAGTTATAAAAATATTAAAAAAAAAAAAGTTCACAGACCTAACAGATACTTACCCTATCGGAAATTAAAACATATCAGCATTATCACGGAAACAATTTTGACCTTGTGGACTCCCTGAAAAGGCTTCGGGACCAATCAGGAGTCCTGGTCGACTCTTTGAGAACCCGTATACTGAATGGTTGCTAAGAGGCTCTCCAGAGCTAAATCTTAAGGTTTTATTGAGTACTGTCTGACAATGTCTATTGGGTAGTAAGGAGGATTTCTGCTCAGGTATGGGTTAATGAAGAAGACCTTTCATCTCTGAGATTCCATGAGTCTAGTACTAGCTGTAGGGAGTTTATAGGGTACTAGGAGTAGACATCCTGACAGAAAGTGATGAGGCCTGATGCTAGAGGAATCTGGGGAGCGAAACTTCAATGGCCTGGAGAAGTCAGGCAAGGCCTCATGAAGTTGCCATGTTGAACTGATGCTGAGTGAAGTGAGCAGAACCAGGAGAACACTATACATAGTAACAGCAACATTGTTTGATGACCAACTTTGATACACTTAGCTCTTCTCAGCAATGCAAGGATAGAAGACAATTCCAAAAGACTTATGATAAAAAATGCTATCCACATCCAGAGAAAGAACTATGGAGTCTGAATGCAGATTGAAGTATACGATTATCTTTTTTTCTTTTCCATGTCTTTTCCCGTTTGTTTTGATTCTTCTTTCACAACATAACTAGTGTGGAAATATGTTTAATATGATTATACATGTATAGCTTATATCAAATTGCTTACCATCTTAAGGAGGTGCAACGAGAGGGAGCAACAGAGAAAAAAAATTTGGAACTCAAAATCTTATAAAAGTGAATGTTGAAAACTACCTTTGCAAATAAGTAGAAAAAACAAAGTACTATTAAATAGGAAAAAAAAGTTGCCATGTTGGCAACTCGGGCCTTTAGGGGGTTGGGAAGGGTAGGAGTCAAACTTGGCCTTGAAGTAGAGAAACCCAATATGTTTAGCAAACAAGCATTCCAGGGTGGGGGAAACAGTGTGAGAAAAGATTTTGAGCAGCAAACAATAATGATGATGATAATAACGACTGAAATGTATAGCACCTTAAGGTTACAAATCATTTAATATCTATCCTTGCCTTAGGATCACACAACAATCCTATGAAGTAATTACTACAGGTAGATGTGGCATCTAAGTGTCACAGTAGAGAGAGCACTGACTCTGGAGTTTGGAAGATCTGAATTCATATGTGGCGTCAGACACTCACTAACTGTGTGACCCTAGGCAAGTCACTTGATCCCATGGCCTCTAAAAACCCAAAACAAACAACAATAAAAATCAACAAAACTACTACAGGTGTACTCAGCCCTTCCTGATTCTCCCAAATGCAAGTGCCCTCCCTCTCAAATGTTCTTGTATTTTACCACTTAGCATTTATTTGTATTTTGTTCTCTGTGTACTTGTGCTCTGTATACTTAAGTGTTTTTCTTGTCTTTCCATTTAGAAGGTAAGCACCTTGCCTGTAGGAATTGTTTTATTCTTGTCCTTGTATGTACAAATCATTTAATATCTATCCTTGCATATTTGGCAGCTGGCATATTTGTTGGCAACACTTGTTGGATGATTATTTTCCCCGTTTCACAAATGAGGAAATGGAAACCATAGTCACACAGCCAATGCATGTTGGAGGCAGGATTCAAACCTGGCTCAGTCTTGACTACAATTTCAGAATTCTTTTAAGAACATCTTTATGCTATGGGAGGAAGTGGAGAGCCACTGACCATTAATCTGGTAGTAAAAGATTGAGGAAGGAGAGGCTGAAGGTGGGAGCTGCTACAGTAGTACAAGAATATGTGATAGAAGTTTGTGACACTGAAAATAGGAAGAAAAAGACAAAGGCGAGGAAGAGATATTTTGAAAGAAGGATGCTTAGGAGATGGTGTCAGGCAATGGCGGGTGGGAAGGAGGGAACCACAATGTGTGACTGAAGAAACGGAATTAAGTCTTTAACAAACTAAAGCATCCATCTAAATCATGTTTTCCAGTTCAAAGTAGTCTCCTTTTGGAGGTCATACAGTCAATAAGCATTTATTAAGCAACCTAATATGTGCCAGGGCCTGTGCTAAGTGCATGGTATACAAAGAAAGACCAAAAAAAAAAAATCTTGCTCTCAAGGAGCTCACAGTGTAAGTGGAGACAGCATGCAAGCTACCACGTTCGAAAAAGTTGTAACAGGATAAAGTGGAAGAAAATTAAAGGGGTATGTACTAACCAGAATTAAGAAGGATTAAGAAAGACTTCTCAAAGGCTTGTTCCCAAAACCTTATTCACCTCCCAGCCCCAGTAACAACACATTTGGAAATCTTTTAGCAACAATCACTCCCATTTCTCTAGAATTTTAAAGGAGAAAAAGCACTTTCCTCACCACAGCCCTGCAAGGTAAGTAGCACAAAGATGATGATTCCCATTTTGCATATGAAGAAACTGAGTCTTAATGAGGGTTGAGTGACTCGAACAGGGCCACACAACTCCTTATTAAAGGGTTTAAGCCAATGTCTCCTGTTTCCAAACCCAGAACTCTTGTTTGTGGCCCCATACTGATTCTTCTGTAATTGCTAATAAATCCTGCAATACTTTCTTTGAAAGACTCTCCATGTCAGCAATTCTGTTCCTTTTTGAAGTAGAGTGGAGGGTCATATGATTCTTGGAATTAATTTTTTAGAAGTCATTTGGATCCAAATCTGGGGAATCAGGAGGATAGTCAGGATGGATCACATTTTTGGAAGGCCTGAAGTCTGAGAGAGTAAGGAGGCAGCTAAAATGAGTAGTGGATATTCTGCTGGGCCAGAGCCAGGAAGGCCTACATACAAATCTAGCTTCATATGTTTACTAGCTATATGATCCTAAGCAATTCATTTAATCAGTCGGCCTCTGTTTTCTCATCTGTAAAATGGCAATAATAGGAGCACTCATTTCCCAGAATTGCTGTGAAAATCAAATGAGATATAATTATAAAGTACTTAGCATAGTACCTGGTACATAGTTTGCTTAATAAATGCTTGTTCCTTTCCCCTTCCCTAATGAGAATGATTTTCTTGTTTGGCTTATTCATGGGCTCTGAGGCAGTTTCCAAAAATATATCTAAAGCAGCAGCTGTAGTGCAATATCACTGGCTTTGGCTCCGAGTCCCAGTTCTTCACTATAATAGCTATATTATACATATATATACATATATGTAGCTACCTATGTTATATATAACACATATATTACATAGCTATATTATAATGGCTATATTCACTATAATAAAGTCAGACATACATGACTCTCCTTCTTGGATCCTCAGTCTTCTCTGTACAATGGGGATGATAATCCTTGTACTTCCTACCTCTAATAATCCCTAAGATTCTTGTGAGACTCAAAGAAGATAATTTATGTTGGATGCTTTTTAAGCTCTAAAGTTTAATGCATATGGAAATTATTATTCAAGAACTATTTCTCAAACCTGGAAAGACTTACATAAACTGATGCAAAGTGCAAAACCAGGAGAACACTGTATATGGTAGCAGCAATAATGTATGTTGAAAAACTCTGGATGACTTAGCTATTCTTGGAAATGCAACGATCCAAGACAATCGCAAAGGATTCATGATGAGATACGTTCTCTGCCTCCAGAGAAAGAACTGATACTGTCTACATACAGACTGAAACATACTGTTTTTCTTTATTTCTCTTTCCTTCTTTCTTACATTTTTTTGTCCAAGTCTTTCTTTACAAAATTACTAATATGGAAATATTCTACATGATTGCACATGTATAACCTTTACTGGACTGCTTACTGTCTCAGGGAGGGAGAGGGAAGAGATGAAAGAGAGAGGGATAGAATTTGGAACTCAAAACTTTAAAAAATGTAAAATTTATTTTAATGTAATTGGAGGAAAAAATAAAATATTTTTAAAAAGAACTATTTCTCATGTATTTGTTTCCAAAATTAGTCTTGTTGCTTTATATAATGACGTTATACAGATATTGTTTGGCTTTCAGTATTCATACTGTCTTCCCTCTCTCCAGTCTGAGAAAAGACAGCAGTCACCCTACTTTCCAAAGTTAACCCCCATTCTTGTCCCAGATCCTATCTGTTGTCAATTCCTGAAGATCCTTGTTAATACATTTATACCTTTCTTCTGCATACCATTTTGCCTTAGATCTCCTTCTCTTGAGAAAACCTCTAGCTACCATTCTATTTCTCTCTTTCCTTCCATAGCCAGAATTCTCTGACAACACACTTCCTCTGCCTCTGTTCTTTCATCACAGAATTTAGAAGTAGAAACAGACCTTAATGATCCTCTAGTCCAATCTCATCATTTTTTTTAGAAGAGGAAACTGAGACTCGGAAACTTAGTTAATAGGCACAAGGTTACACAAAATCTAGTGATTTTCCATTACACCCCAGATCTGACAAAGTCAGAATTTGAACTTAGTCCTCTGAATCCAAAGTTAGTGTCCTTTATTTAAATACTACTACATTTCTCACTCATTAATAACCCTTTGTTATCTGATTTTTTCCCCACCCTCTCTATTAAAACTGTATTTTCAAAGGTGACAAAGATCTACTTTGAATTGTAGAATCCAGTTACTTCATTCTCCCCAACCTCTCTACACCCCCTGCCAGTGATGATTACCTCCCTCTTTGAACTCTCCTCTTCTCTCTTCCTTATTTTCCACACATTTCTGATTTATCTCCTACTTTTTGAACCTCTCCACTATCCCCTTCACTTCATTTCTCTACTTAACCACAGGCATACCCCCAAGGCTCATATACGCTAAATCAAAAATATGCAAGAAGACAAACATGGCAGGCTTATCAAATCTGTAGATGACATGCAGCTCAGAGGGATAATTTAAATGATATATGACAGAATCTGGGGCAGCTAGATGGTACAGTGGATAAAGTGCTGGTCTGGAGTCAGGAATACTGAGTTCAAAATCCAGCTTCAGCACTTTCTAGCTGTGTGATCCTGGGCAAATTACTTAACCTTACTTGCCTCAGTTTCCTAATCTGTAAAATGAGCTACAGAAGGAAATGACAAAACACTTGAGTTTCTTTGAGAAAATTCCAAATAGAGTCATGAAGAGCTGGACATGACTGAACCGTCTGGATAACAGAGAAGTGATTAACATCAAGACATTCTTAGTTCAGGGTTGATGTTAGGATGAAATGAGGCACTTGGAAGCTACTGAACTTTAACATAAGAGGTTTACTTTGCCCTAACAGCAAGGATATGCAACAAGGAAACAATAGTAGTTTACTCCTCTGGTCCTTAGATGACCACAAAAATGGATCCGGGAAGCCAGGGACAATTAGGTCCTGGGGGCAGTGTTGTCTTCTCTTTGTTAAAGCCTCCTCATGTTGTGGGAAAGAAATGTCAATCCTATCACACTACCATTGTGAGGAGGATTTCAGTAAAGGAAGGTGATCTTGGGCTATTAATAGCAATAAATTATCCAGAAGGAGGGAGATGACAGAACACTATAATCTATTCACTGAATCTACATCTGGAGTATTATGTTCAGTTATAGAACTGAAGTGTTACTTTGTAAGGGATAAACAAAGAGGAGCAACCAGGATTTTGAGGAAATAAGAAATTGTCATATAAATAACAGCTAAAGGAACTACGGATATTCAGATTGGAGAAGACTCAACTGAAACATGGAAGTTGTCTTCAGATATGTACAGGGCTAAACTGGCTAGTTCAAATAGGTAAAGAAATAGGAGTAGATGATCCCTAAGGTCCCTTTATGTAGTAATGAACCATGACATGGAGGTTGATTTTGGCTTAACATAAGGAATAACTTCCAAACAACTAGTGGGATCAGCTGCTGAATTATTGTCCTATATCTCAAATTCAGAAAGCTCAAAGCAGGAATTCTGAAGTGGCAAAGCCAATAAGAGGTTAGGGTGAGATATTTTTCCAGCCCAAGGTAACTTGGGCGATCAGTAGGTGAGGTCTGTGACACAAAGTGGGGTCTGCCCTGGAGCCCAGGCAGAGACAGCACCAGCTGTGGGTCTTGGAGGTGGTTGTGACAGCAGCAGCATCAGTAGTTTTGGGAGCTCTCAGCTCAGAGAAGGGAAGGTGGTAAGAAAACTTATCAGAAAGAGACTGGATACAGGACTAAGAGGTTTTTTGGCAAATCCACTACCCATATGTAGTTCTGGGTCACAGTTCCAGGATAGAGAGTATGGCTTGTGATCAGTCACAAGGGAACAGGGGACCTGATCAAAGGCCAAAAGGAGCACTAAAATTTATGGCTGTAGGGAAGCAGGGGCTCTTCCTGGGTAAAGGCCACAGTATAGACAAGGAGAACAGTGACTATACTTCTCCCTGGATCACACCATCCTGGAAGCACTAAAAGCCTGTAGACTAGTTCTAAAAACAGCAGCATGAGAAAACCTAACACTTAGGACAGTGCTTCTCCAAACCCAGATGGACAAAGTCCAACTGTAACATAAAGTTTAAAGTCAAAAAATAGCCTGGGAAAATTAGCAAACAACAACAACAACAACAACAACAACCACAACAAAATTTGACCATAAAAATCCACCATGGTAGGCAGGGAAGACCAAGACACAATCTCAGAAGAAGACAATCACATGAAAACAGCTATAAGCAAAGCCTCAAAGAAAAAGTGCCTATTGGACACAAGCCCAACAAGAATTCCTGGAAGGGTTAAAAAGATAAGAGAATGTGCAAGAAAATTATGAAAGGAAAATTAAGAGCTTGGTAAAAGAGGCACAAAAATTGAAGAAATTAACAACTTAAAAATAGATGTGCCAAATGATAAAATAGGCACAGAAATTCACAAAATTTCTTTGATAAAGGCCTCATTTCTCAACTATATAGAGAACTGGGTCAAACTTACAAGGGCCATTCCCTAACTGATAAATGATCAAAGCATATGAACAAGCAGTTTTCAGAAGTAAAAGCTATTTATAGTCATGTGAAAAAAAATGCTCTAAGTTCCTATGGATAAGAGAAATGCAAATTAAAACTCTGAAATACCATCTCACATCTATCAGAAATTCCAAATGCTGGAGGGGATCTGGGAAAATAGATACACTAATGAACTATTAGTAGAGTTTCAAACTGGTCCAACCATTCTGGAGAACAATTTGAAACTATGCTCACAGAGCTATAAAACGGTGCATATCCTTTGACCCAGCAATACCATTGCTAAGACAGTATTCCAGAGATCAAAGGAAAAGGATCAATACGGACAAAAATATTTATAGTAGATCTCTGGTGGTAGTAAAGAATTAGACAACAAAGGGATGTCCATCAATTGAGGGATGGATAAACAATTTGTGGTATATGATTATGATGGAATACTATTTTGTGTTATAGGAAATGATAAGGGGAATAGTTTTTTAAAAACCTGGAAAGATCTATGCAAACTGATCCAAAGTGAAGTGAGCAGAACCAGGAGATCATGGTGCACAATAACAACAATATTGTAATGATGCTCAACTGTGAAAGACTACTCTGATCGATACAGTGATCCAAGACAATTTCCGATTCATGATGAAAATGCTATCCACTTCCAGAGATAGGATTTGAACTCAGGTCACTGGAATCCAAAATCAGCAGTCTTTTCCCTGTACCATACTTCTGACAAAGTTCTTTTAATCAGTAATGGCAAAAACTTGGTCTTTAGGATAGAACAACATCAGAGAAATCTTTCTATTCAAAAACTGAGATTTACTTCCCAGCAGCATCACTCTTCTCCTACTCCTCAATTCCTTTCCTCAGATATTAGTAAAAAGCAGCAAAGCAATAGAAAGCAAAAGAGGACTTCAAGAATCAAATTTTTAAAATAAAAACGGCCTTTGGAATTTCCATAATGGCCACACGCGCGCACACATGAAAAAGATAAGAATCTCATTCCTAAGCCAAATTGTAAATTGGATAAAAAGAGATTATAGCAACAAAGAACATTTCTCTAGGCTTTTCTACAGCAAAATCAAGAACTAATGGAAGAGAAAAATAAACATCAAAACTACATTTCTCGCTAAAGCTACTGAAGAATGATCTAGAAGTAATCAGGCAGAAAGTTTTTGTGGTAGCAAAGAAGTGGAACAAATTGGGTGCCCATTGATGGGAGTATGACTAAACAAAGTCATATATGAATACTTCATGAGAAACAACAAAGGGAGAAATTCAGAAAAATATAAGAAGACTTATATGAACTGATATAAAGTGAAGCTGAACCAGAAAAATACATGCAATCCCAATGCTGGAAATAAAAAGAACAATAAAATAAAACTGAATTCTAATTATAATGGTCCAGGGAATGTATCTATTTTTTTGTTGGGGATGGAGGGAATGCTATTAGTGTGGAATTGCATGCACTGTCAGATGTACTTAATGTGTGCGGTTTTGTTGAGCTACTTCTTGTTTTTCTTACAGGGATATGAGGAAGAAAGAATATATTCAGAAATGATGGTGATGTCAAAAAGGAAAGAACCATAGTCTCTAAAGAGTGACGTGCTCTGTTTGTGGAACACGAACATTGGTTGATATGATGCAGCAAGTCCTGATTGGTCTCCCGCAGCAGGAGATGTACAAAAGGTGATTGGCTACAGGGTCAGAAGGAGCATCCCACTGAATGGGCAAGAAAAAAAGAATTAAGGAGAATCTTTCTCTTTGGGGACTTTTCTAGTGTTTCCTTTCCCTGGGACTCTCAAGAAGGGGTGAGGAGGGGATTTGTTTCTCACCCCCAGAGGCCATGGCAGCCAGAACACATGGGAGTATATGTCTTTGAACGTCTTCTCTGGCCTTTGATTTTCTCCCTGAGTATAGAGCAGCAATTGGCAACACTGAGAAATAGATACTTCCTGCCCTGGCAGTAATCTCTTGAATTCAAGAGGCTGAAAGTTTCTGAGTTGGGCACTGTCTGCCCAAAGGGAGATAATTCCCAAAAAGTAGGGAGGGAAGAAGAGCTCCCACCAGGAAGGTGACGAAGCTGAGGCTGAAAGGACTGAGAAAGCCTGAGTTCCGCCCTTGCTGGCCACAAGACCTAGACTTGCATTGCTGCTCAAATAGATATTTCCCTTCCATTTCAGACCTGTACTATTTCAGCAGTCCCACAAAATCTCAGAGAGTAGAATATATGTGATGGGTTATGTGTGCTTATGATACTTTTGTGCTTTCAGTATTTTCGTTTGGGGGGATAAATAAAAGTAGAGTTGTGAACACATTCAACCACTCTGGAGAACAATTTGGAACTATGCCCATTGGGTTATAAAACTATACATAGTCTTTGACCCAGCAATACCACTACCAAGTTTGTATCCTAGAGATCAAAAAAGGAAAAGGACCTATATAGACAATAAATATTTCTAGCAGCACTTTTTGTGGTAGCAAAGAATTGGACAATGAGGGGATGTCCATCAAATTGGTGAATGACTAAACAAGTTGTAGCATATGATGCCAATACTTTTTCCTATAAGAAAGCCTGTTACCTAATTTGGGGGAAGAGGCTAGACATGAGCATTCTTAAACTTTGTTTTAAATGATTTTCCTGGGCCTACTCTAGGGTGAAGGTAATGAGCCTAATTTTCCTTCTGCCCTCCACCCCTGTTTTGACCCCCTCAGGATATCTTTGCTCCATTGGGCCTCAGAGCCAAAGCCTTTTGTGAGAGGGGGCTCTCTGAGTCATGGGTAACATCTTAGGGGTTGTTCTGGGATCTGAACCCGGGACTTCTCATGTTGAGCAGGATTACTGGGGCAACATCCAAATTAAAAGCATCAAAAAAAATTTTTTTTAAATAATTCAGGAGGAAACCATGACACTACGATGGATCCAAGAGTGACAGGCTTTAAGTGACATGGTATCAAATTCTGACATTAGACACTGAAGGAAGTGAAGTAAGCTGAACCAGGAAAACATATTGTTATGCACAATGATTCCAACAGTGTAAGTGAAAAAACTTTAACAAAAACAAAACTGTCCACTAAAAAGTGTACTACAAAAGCTTGGCTCTGAAGGAGACACAGGAGAAGGCACTTCCCTTTCTTTGTTACAGAGATGGGGACTCTAGGTGTGGAAGATAGTATAGCATGATATAATCTTTTGATATGTTGGTTACTTTTGATGAATTGCTTTTTTTTTTCCTTTTATGTTACAAGGGATTGCTTTTTGGGAAGGGGTAAGAAGAGGTTTCATTGCAACATGTAGGTTCTATAAAAAAATATATATAAATAAAAGTACTAAATAGGAAAAAGAAACTGAAGGAACCACTGATCAGGCTCAGAAATGACTTGATAAAAGGAGGAACCAAACCTGGATCCTCCATGGAAGAAAGAGATCCAAGACTACCCCAGGAAGCACCTCTTCACTGTCATCCAGTAAAATGAGCTCTGAAACTGGAGGCCAAGAAGCCAGAGGCATCAGAACTTAGAAGGTAAAGCTGTTGAGGAGAGTCTGGAACTGGAAGTCCAGGTGGGAAAGTTGCTGCAGCAACAAGAAGAGGAAAGAAAACAAACAGCACTTTGGAAGGGGGTGCTTGAGCCTTCTGGGCATAGCAGCATTCCAGAAATGGAAACAAAAGAAAACAACATTCATGAACAAGCTGTTGCCCAACCCACGGAGAGGACCAAGGTAAACATGCACACAACAGAACCCGTCTGAGACAAGGCAGAAGACATCAATGGGGAGAAACTGATGTAAGTAAAATTTCAGATCATCTTGCCACGTGAAGTTCCCCTGCTTGTCTGCTCCAGCCTACGGGAAGTACCAAGGCATAGAATTGATTTCTGTCATCTGGATTCAATTCACCCTTATTAAACACCAAATACAAAGGCAGAAATGAAATAGACCCTGTCCTCAGGGAACTTACCCTCTATCAAAAAGGGGGCCCAACATGTACACAAATAAATGTGAAGCAATTTCAAGTGGAAGAATTTCCACTTGAAATTATTAATAAAATTGTAATTGAGGGAATCAGGAAAGACCTCAGGTAAGAGACAGTACCTGAACTGTGATCTGAAGGAAGCTAGGGATTCTTCTCAGATTAAGATCTAAGTTCAGATCCAGCCTCAGATATTTATTAACTGTGTGACCCTGGGCAAGTCACTTAACCCCTATTTGTCTCAGTTTCTCATCCGTAAAATGAGAGTACACAGGAGAAGGAAATGGTGAACCATTCCAGCATCTTTGTCAAGAAAACTCCATGGAATAAAATTAGACTGTAGAGTCAGACACAAATGAATGACTGAACTATAACAACATAAAGGATTCTATAAGGTGGATATGAGAAAGGAGAGCAGACCAGACAAGGGGAGGGGTCACTTAAGGGCAGAGAGTTAGGAAATGGAATGCTGCATGTGACTAACATCAGGCCAGCTTGCCATAACAATATGTGAAAAAGAAAGTATGAAATATAACTGGAAAGGTGAGAGCCAGATTGTGGAGGGATTTAAATACCAGCCCAAGAAAAGTGCCTAGAAGCAATAGGGAGCGATGGAAGATTTTTGAGCATGGAGGAGATTGGCATTGCACTCTTAATCTCCCACAGTTCACAGTTCTGTCAAAACCTTCTTCACCACCTTCATTTTATTGTAAATTTCCACTTATAAACTGCCAAGTGGTAATAATAATTGTGTTTTTCTTTTGTAACCATTTATTTCTTCACAATTTATTTCATCATACCAGCTCTGGAAAAAGTTCTGCACTGAGTTTAATCAATCTCCTTCACATCTTGCTACAGGAAACTGGCTTGAAGAATGGGAGAAAAACATCATCACAACTTGAGTTTTCCTTTTTTCCTTTTCTGTCTTCAAAATAGGTTTTTTGATACTCATTTGAAGTAGAATACAAATAATGCTTGGTGCTCTGCTTTACCTGAACAATATTAAATTCTACCGGGAGATGTCAGACTTTGCTCTTCGTTGAAAGGGACTTTTGCTCATTTGGGAGTTGAGGATGGGTTCTATTAACAAAGCGCCTTTCTTCCTTCACTGTGACATAAGATAATAGGGAACACTGCTGAATCCTGTAGCTGAACTATAACAGTCTTATTTAAAAAACGTTTCGAGGTACATGAACTGAGGCAGACAACATAATGAGCTACACTACTGTCAACTTAGACTTATCTATTTTTAAAATCACAGACTATTACATGAGGTTTGGAGATTCAGTTTCTTCCATATCCCCTATTCTGTGACTCTTTGAACACATACTATATTTAATACATTATTAATGTATTCCTTTTGCTTTGGTCAGTGCTGTTTATCCAAATTCAGAAGAAGACAATGTCTGAAGCGAAAGAAAAATTATATCTATAACAAATATTACGGAATAATTCTTCTAACAGCTTATTGTTTCTGACACCCCCCCTCCAAAAATACGGATTTTTTTCCCTTACATTTCATATATTTGGGAAGAACATTAACTTATATGATGAAAGAACTATTTTAATTGCTATTTTTTTTACTCTATTATATACCTCCGAGATGCTGGAAAGATTCAAGGGTTATTAAATCCCTGCCATAATGTACTTCATAATCTAGTGGGGGGATAAGATATGAACTCAGTAATTAGTACGTATTACATGAGAAATAAACTAGAATGGCAAAACAAACAGCCACATGGGGTCTAAGAGTGAAATTCATTACCAACCAGATAAATTCAGAAAAGCTTCCTGGAGGTGACACTCCTTTGTGAGGTTTGCTGACATCTTGTATATTTGGATTCCCAAGGCTAGGATAGATGAAGTCATTTATTTCAAGTTACCAGACATGGAATTTGATGATCAGCCATCTGGTAAATAGCACGTCCTGAGCTATGGTAATATAATAATGACAACACTGATAGCTTACTTTTCTGCAGCATTGTAAGGTTTAGAAAGTTCTTTCCTCCCAGTTCTGAGGAAAGTAGCCCAAGTAACATCATCCCATTTTCACAGATGAAAAAGTGATTCTCAAAGAAGTTAAGAATTTGCCCATGGCAATACAGCTTATAAGCTTCAGAATTCAGATCTTCTGACTCCACCTACTCTCCCTTTGCTTAATCTTATTTCTGCAGCTCCTTACGTGGCCAGAAACTCTTGGGTATTCCTGCTACTTCTTTCCACTCTAATTTCTGGGGCTGTACACATTCCTCCTTTCCTTAGAGGCCACAGAATTCCCTGATGTATATGGATCCCAAAGAACATGGTACCTGATGGGACCTCATGGCTGTGTAGCCTCTACCCCTCCCCGCTAGAGCTCTTGTTGGGTCTTTATATATGCTTTATATGTGCTACTGTGAGTATCTGATTTTCCAGCTGTTGCTTTGTCTCTCTCTATCCCTTTTTGATACAATTCCCCCTATTAAAGGCCAAATCTAAGGCAAATGGGCTGCCTATGAGTCATTCAATCATCCTTGATGTGGTGGTATCACTGGGGCAGCCCTGGACAAGATAAGGAATTTGTACCTTATCAAGTAGATATCACTAATGCCTGAACTAAATCTTCATCAGGCAAAGGCAATAAGACTTTAATGCTTTTTAGGAAAGTACCACTAATGCTTGAACAATGTCCTGATTGGGAGGAGGGGAGGATGGGGCAGTAAAGAATAATAACCATGGTAAATGCACTCAGCACATTCTAAAAACCAGTATTAGTATAAAGAACAGTACAAGTTTTTTTTTAACGTGTTGATCGATTTTTATTAATTTTTCTCTTTTAAAAATTATTTATCATCAGGGCCATCTCTGGGAAGGGGGACAGAAAAAGATACATTGGGATATCTATGTGATGAAAAAAGAAAAACAAAATCTATTTTTAAAAAAGTACCATTTGAATTAATATTTTAAAAGCTATACATATCATATACACAATAAGACTTTATTTAGCCCTTTGGGGAGAGTAGATGTTTTAAATAAGTGGATTTCCCCTAGCCCACTGGTAACCTCTGCAATCCATTCCATCTAGCAGAAACAGGGCCTAGAAAACCCTAAGGACACCATGTCCTTAAGAATCCCAGAAAGATTTTCAAGGAAGCTGCTCCTTTACCCCATTTTCTATTGCCAGGGAAAGACAGGGGTTGGCATACTCTTTGTTTCCCCTTGCCACTTTTAGACCATTGACTAACTTTTTCTCCTTTGAAGTTGATTCCAAGAGATCAAAACAATTTCTCCATATCTTCGTCCCAACATCTGCTAAGCTCCAGGCCACTCTCCCTCCCTCCTCAATGAATTCAACACTTGGCTCACAGTCTAGCCACCATCCACAGCCTTAACAATAATAATGCCCACTCAAAGTCTTTCTAATTCCCTATCCCCATAATTGTTCTTCCTCCTCAACTTCAATGATTTCCATACTCACTGAAATTCAGCCACTCAAGAGCATATCTCAGATCTCACTCCCCCTCAGAAGGATATTGTTTTATCCCTAAATGACAGTGAAAAAAAAGACTGGATTTTTTTAGTGGTATGAAAATGTAATACAATTTAATGATTTAATATGGCAGCCAAAACAAACAAAATAAGAAATTTAGTTTGACTTTCTTAATAGAAGAACAAGAGAGAGGGTGATAGTCCTGCTGTACTCTTCCCTGGTAACATCAAATTTAGAGGCTTGTTTTCAGTTCTACAAGCCCCTGACATAACATACAAAAATTAGTAGAAGAAACTGGGGATACTTAGCATGGAGAAGACTTAAGAGATATAATTATCTTCAATATTTTAAGGACTATAATGTGGAAAAGATATTACCCTTATTTTTTCTTAGTCCCAGAAGGCAATGAGTAAAAAATACAGAGGGATATATTTTGTCATAAAAGAAAAATAACTTATTAGCAATGACAGCAGTCCAAAAGTAGTTTGTCTTTATAGGCTGTGAGTTCCTCACCATATGAGACCTTCAAACAGAAGTCTGGTGACCAGCTGTCAAAGATGTTGTAGAAGAGATTCCCACTCAGTGAAGTCAAGATGACTTTTCAGATCAGCTCCACCTCAAGATTCTGTAATCCTATGACATCAAGTCTGAAATTCTTTCTATTCACATTCTCTAGTTCTTGCACCTATCCACTGCCTCACTCTTCTGGAGTCTTTTATTAATCATTATTATGATTTTTAGTCCCTTCACTCTCTCCCTACTTTTCCAATCCAACCACTCTTCTCTGATTTCTCTTATATCCCAACACCATCTTGACTCCAGGGATAGCTATTTCAAACTGTTCATCAAAGCCCTGGAATCCCTCATTCCCTTGACCTTCTTCAATTGCTCCCACCTGGGTAATCCAATCTTTTGAACCTAGAATTATCAAAGGATCATAGATGGAGCTAGATCCTGATTAGTATGAATAATGAATCCATTGATATGGTAACACTATTCAGGTTTGTATTGCATATTTCCACTGAAATGGAACCAATTATGACTTTAACAGTGCAAATTTGAATGTATGACTATTTCATGGAATCAATTATTCACACCAATCAGGACCTGTTTGTAGAGTTGGAAGGAACCTCAGAGATCTCAGAGATCAAGTTCAACCCCCTCTCCCATTATGTAGATGAGGAAACTGAGACACAAAGAGATTCTACTCAAAGGCTGCTAGAAAATGTTGCAAAAAGTTACAAAACCACACTAATTTTTGGTCTTTATCAATCTACTTAATTATTAATCCAATTATTAACTTCAGCTGGCTCTCATCCATGATCATCTGCATATCTCATTTCCAAAAGCATCAGAGTTGCAGTTATTAGAAATCAGGATTCAAATCCTGGTTCAGATACACACTTATTAGCTGTGTAACCCTGGGCAATTTACCCCTTCTAGTCCTAGTTTCTTCAGCTATAAAATGAGGGTAATACCTGCATTACCTATTCCTCAGGCTAGTTGTGAAACAGGTGCTTCATAAACCTTAAAATACCACAAAAATGTAAGTTATCAGTAGCAGTACTACTCCTCTGGTGACTCCTTGTGGTGCAAGAGTGACTTTGGGCAATGCTGGTAAACCTCAAGCCCTAATGGGTCCTTCCAAACTGGAAAGGCATAGGCCATAGATCTGTTGTATAGACTTGTCTTCAATAGGTTATACACAAGATAATGAATTTTCTAACAACAGCAACTCTTGAAGACTACTAAATTACAGAAGGATTGACCTCTGTATCAGTGTGGGAGGAAAGACAGAAATCCACACACAGAGGTTTAAAGAATTCTTATTAGAGCCTTTTTTAACTTTCTTCTCTATCCCTTCCCCCAACCTCCCCCTCCCATCCCTTATACTGTGATAAAATAACTTCACTTCCTTCAAAGATTAAGGCCCAAGATAAATTCCTGCAGTTACTTATCTTTATACCTCAAAACTTCTCTGACTCTAGTCATCCTCTCCTCCCAAAGGAAGAAATGGATTTCATTGGCTGTCTCTACTTTTATCTTTGGTACCATCTCTACTAATGTTCTTCTGGAACTAGCTGCAACAATCATCTCTCTTATATTTTCAATTTCTTCTTCTCCATGAACACCTTCCCATCATCTACATACATAACAATGCTTCCCATGACCCTGGTATTCCCTCTACCTACCATCCTATCCTTTTCCCCTTTCCATTGGCCAATTTCTTCAAAGAGCAGTTTGGACCATCCTCTCACTCTTCCAATCCTAGCAATTCAGCTTCTTCCCCACTAATCTCAAAGCAGTAGCATCCTTTATTACTAAATCTGCAGCAGCTAAATGGCAAAGTGATAGACTGATGAGACTGGAGTCATGAGTTCAAATCTATCCTCAGACACTAAGTGTGTGACCTTGGACAAGGCACTTAACTTCTGACATATGTGAAGTACATTTTGGTTCATTGCGTGAGGGACAAGTAGGTCATTTTGGTTAGACTGTACTGTACATGAAAGAGAAGAATTTATATAAGTCTAAAAAGGTAAGAGGGAGCCATATAATGAGAGGCTTTAATGCTCAGCAGAGAAGTTTGTATCTATTTTAGATTTTCCACTTTTACTAGAAATTCTAAAATCCAGAAACAACCTAGAAATTCTAATTTTATTCTCTTATTACAGGGATCCACTTAAGTACGAGTGACATGGACAGACAACAGATGCTGCAAACATCAACTAGGGCAGTGGCCATCTAAGTGAAGAATACAGGGGATGTATGTAAGAGACACTGAAGAGATAAAATGGAAAGGATTTATCACCTGATTAGGTACAGAAAAGAAAAAGGAAGGGGAAGAAGTTAAAACTGTCTCTGAAGTTCTAACTCTTTATGATTAAGGAAATGGGGTGCTATTAACAGAGATCAGGAAGTTGAGTAGAGGGATTGGGACTTTTTTGAGAGTGAAGCTGATGATGAGTTTGGTTCCAGATCCTTTGAATTTGAGGTGCTGGCAGGAAATCCAAGGTAAAACTTTCTGTTCTTGTATAATTTATTTTTTTAACTTAAGTATAAACCTTAATGTTTATCACTGTTAGATCTGGTCTACTGTTTTGGCTTACTGAAATCTTTTTGGATTGTCAGTCTATTATTCAATATATCAGCTGGCTCTCCCAAATGCATGTCATCTGCTACCTGGTCATGTGATCTTGACCAAATCATTTCCCCTCTCTGAGCCTTAGTTTCCTTATCTGAAAGCCTCAATATAATCATCTAGAGTCAAAAAATGCAATACAATCCATATAATTCAGAGTCAGAAGACCCTCATGAACATCTAGTCCAACCCATACACAAAGGAATCTCCACTTTAGCATATTTAACAAGTGGCTATCTGGCAAAATTCAATAAATATTTATTAAAACAAAAGAGTTATACTAGATTTATTATATTATTTCTAAAGTCCCTTCCAGCTCTAAAGCCTCTGGTCCTTGGAAGTCTCCTATGATTTGTAAACCTAGCTCGGTGATGCCTCAGTCTGTCTCCAATTTTCTTTTGGGATGTTGTGAAATTTTTTAAACACAATTAATTCTAATTCACTTTAACTTTTAAAATAAATGTACAGCATGGCCTTATAGAGATGGAGCAAGGATAGGGCAATGAATTTGTCACAATGGTGAGTTACAACTCCACAAAGTCTGTGAATCACTTGGCCAGACAGAGAGCAATGTTTCAGAGCAACTGTTTTGAGTCAAATGTCTGGAAATACTCACCTCCTATGAAGTCAGCCCTAATGTGAGCCTCATGAAAGATAAAGCCCAGTGCATCAATGCAATTCATCTTCCATTGCTATTAGTCAAATTAGTTCCTATAGAAAAACAAGCCATTTGAAGCCGCTACTGTTTCAACAAATCCTCTAATTATCAGCTGCTCTCAGAAGTTATAGATTTAGAGTTCTTGCAGATGATGCAATTCTCCCTGAGTATTACTCCCCCGATCCCAAATGTTTTTTCAACTATGCGCATATTAGAAACAGCTGTCACCATGCAACAAAAGCCAATTGAAAAAAAAAACCTGCTAGTGGCCGGCGGTGCCCCTGTGTGAAGTAATCCTTCTCTATTACAGAGAAGCGTGATACCTCAAAGAGGGCTAAGAGTAAAAAAAGGCATGGCCAGCCCTGTTTCCCAAAGAAATGAGCTTCCCACACAGGAAATGCAAGGTTACATCATGCACACCCTCACTCAGGATCTGAAGCTGGAATAGAAACCTTAGAGATCCTCTAGTCTAACCCCCTTATTTTACAGAGGAGGAAACTGAGACCCAGAGAGGGGAATTAACATGCCCAAGGTCACAGGAGCAACAAATAATTGCAGAGAAGGGATCTGAACCTAGGGTTTTTTATTATGCTAGGCTATTTCCCACTCTGGGGTAGGGGAAAGAAATTTTAAAATGTTTCTGTAGCATATGGTCTAATATGCAAAGACACCTTGTGTATTAGTGGCAAACATGCTGGCCCTGGAGTCAGGCACCCTGTATCTGAGTCCTGGTTTGGCCATTTACTAGCTGTTCAACCTTAAGCAAATGAGTTTAATAAAATTATAGGATTAAGAGTTGGAAGGTTCCTTTGAGATAATCTAGACCAGGTATTCTTAACCTAAGGTCTATGGATGGATTAAAGACGGTCCATGAATTTTTTTTTTTAACATTTTGATAAATATTTTTCAACATAGTTGGTTTCCTTTTGCATCTTATCATATAAAAACAAAAGACATTAAGCCTTTTTTAAGTGTCTGTTGTACTGTTTAGTGACATCTTCGGCTTCCTAGTCAAAGCTTTCAAATCGAAATGCTGAATGAAGTACTTTCAACAAACAATACAAATGCCTATAGTGGGGAAAGCATTGTTTTTGGTACATACACAGATAAGACAGAGACACCCTTGTCAAGAAGTTTGCCAATCAAAAACCAGATAAAACAGATAACAAATAACTACTAGTTTATATTGAATATTGACCACATTCCACTTCCCCTATCCCAAGTCTATCTTATATAAAAAACTGTGTATAATCTATAATTTTGGATTTACATGGCTCAGATTCAGTCCTAGGGGCTTTTTACAAATCACTCTTTTGCCCCTGCCCCTATCAGTATTACAGGAAACTCAACATTTATCTTGTTTTACTCCCACCTCCAATCTCAACTAGACCTCCAAAGACGTGAATAAAAAAAGTTCCCATGCAAGCACTTGAGTTAATAATACATATCAGAAATAGGACAGCCTTCATTTCACCCCACAGAAAATGCAACTGTCCCACAAAGGACTCACAAAGGATTATGAAGAGTCAAGATAACTCTTCTTTCTCTCTAATGAGTTCTACTTTCCCCTTAAGAACTAAAGCGGTCTCTAGATACCTAAAACCACCCTGTGGTTGAAATTAAAAGGAAATGTGCTATGAGGCTGATAAAGATATGACTCTTCAACCTTCAGTGAACCCCACCTCCTCTAGGGACCTATATAGTCCTCCAGACTTTACCTTAAGGTCTGCAGTTCCCCTGAAAGGGACTCTTTTACTTAGGATTGCTAGTGAGCCAATGCCCCTTTTCATCAGACCTGTAAACTCTTGTCAGTAGTGAAATACAAGGTCCAGGTTTGCTTCTCCACAACATGAGTAATTCCTTTGCTGCTTGTCCAGTTTAAGGGCCATGAACTTGGTTCCTTAATTTTATTTTCTTCTGTCCAGAAGACTGGGACCAAGAACTCAGTGTTGTCTGGAGCAAATTCCTCATCCTATCTCTAGGAGTTTGGACCCAGGAACTCAGTGTTCTCCCACGACCTCTAGTCACTGCCATGTCTAATACAGAGCAATTCCATGGAGGATAAATGTTTGGATAAGCAGGCTTCCACTCTCTCATGGATCCATCTCTACTCTGCTCTGTATTCAGCTCTCTTTGGATCTTAAATATTTGGAAGACCTCTCTTCTCCCTTTTACAGGTCCTAGTCCAGTGGCTCAGATCTATCACAGCCCTGGTTCAAGCAAATAATTGTCAGTGAAATGAGAACAGGTCAAAAAGAACCTAGGCCAAGACTACCCCCAATACTACATCAAAGAGAGGTTTCCAATCATCTTAATGAAGTGATATGTATACTTTCACAGGTAGATCAAAGACCTCCTCCCTTAAGCTCATTAATTCCAACAAGGCATTACCTGATCACATCTTCTACATACATACATATATACATATGTGTATATGTATGTGTATATATGCATATATATGTATGTATATATATAACATATATACATATATACACGTAAGTTCTTCCTTTCAAAAAGGTCACATTTCAGAGTTTGCAACCGCTATTCAGACCAATACAACAAAGGGCAAAAATTAAGAAGGAAGAGTCAAAAAGTGCTACAAGAAACTTGAGAAAAGGAGAAAGCATTTCCAAATGGGAAAACCAAGGATGGTTTCATGGAAGAGATGGCACCTCAGCTGGGCCTTGAAGAGAGAGCTTTCAACACTGGTAGGGGAGAACAGGGGAGAGTAATAGTTCATTTTAGGCAAAGTGTACCGTGTTGTGGGGGAGAGAGAAAAAGGAGGGTAAGGCAGATGGCCCTCAGGATTGGAGGCTTTACCCTTGTTTTACACAGAGAAGATGTCAATGAAAAACCTGGAGAACCCTGGGGAGAGTCATAAAGAATGTTAAGAGACAGAAGGGAAGACAGGCAACCCCAATCCCTACCTCAACAGGAATACCAGGCTAAAACAGAATTTAGGTTTCAAGGAGAGAAGAGGCCTCCACTAGAAGAGTCCTCACACACAAAACTGAAAATAACTTAACTTATAGAGGTCTTTGGGGCTGATTGCTGCTCATTCAACAATTTCTAGTTCTCCCACCCCCATCCTTTGCCCTTTCATTTAAATAAAATTTTATTTTATAATATTGTGAACTGATGACTGTCTCAGCATACTAGGAGTGGGGAGAGGCATTAGGCATCACAACGATATTTCCCCAGATTCCTGTGTAGGAACTACAAACCAAAAGTGAGAAAATTTCCCTAAAGTGTACCAGGACCCTTGATACCATGAGAATTTCTGGTATAAGGGCTACATTTGCTATATGCAGCACATATTGAGCATGGAAAAATTGGCTTACTTTTTCCTCTGTTTTTGTTCTAAAATGTCTCTGGTCCCCATTCATTCCAAAACCTCCTCCTCCCACCCCCACCCACCAAGAGTAACACTGATGAGTTCCTTCAATATATTTTCAAAACACAAAGTGTTCTCTGGTTAAATTAATTCAGTAAATGCTAACCTGGACACACTGTCCATGGGTCCAGTTCAAAATAAAAAGAAACCAAAGGAGTGCAAGGCACAGTACTAGACCTGACCTCCAACACTCCCCTCCCTTTTTTTAAACTGAAACAGAGCAGGACTTTACTGGTATTTCCTAGGATGATAGTATTTGGGGGAGGGGACATTTTCCTTGCAATTAAATTTTTTCTTTGGTGGTTTAGTCTTTTCTTGAGAAATTGTGGCATTTAATTCCCTGAGAAAGATCTAAATAAATCCTAGGACCACAGCTTCTGGGATAAGAACTCACTGTTCAACAAAAATTGCTGGGAAAACTGGATAACGGTGTGGCGGAAAGTAGACATAGACCAATGCCTGACACTGTACACAAGAATAAAGTCCAAATGGGTACACGATCTAGGTATAAAGAATGATACCATGGACAAATTGGAGGAGCAAGGAATAATATGTTTATCAGATTTATGGAGAAGAGAAGAAGTTTTGACTAAAGAAGAGATAGAAAGCATTATGAAGTGCAAGATGGATAATTTTGATGACATTAAACTGAAAAGTTTTTGCACAACCAAACCCAATGCAACCAAAATTCAGAGGGAAGTAGTATATTGAGAAAGAATTTTTACAGCTAATCTTTGGGATAAAGGCCTCATTTCTAGAATATGCAGAGAACTGAGTCAAAAGTACAATACAAGTCATTCCCCAATTGATAAATGGTCAAAGGACATGAACAGGCAATTTTCAGAGGAAGAAATTAAAGATATTTATAATCATATGAAAAAATGCTCTAAATCACTTATGATTAGAGAGATGCAAATCAAAACAACTCTGAGGTACCACATCACCCCTATCAGATTGGCAAACATGACAGAGCAGGAAGATAATAAATGTTGGACAGGATGTGGGAGAGTTGGAACACTAATTCATTGTTGGTGGAGCTGTGAGCTCATCCAATCATTCTGGAGAGTGGTTGGGAACTATGCCCAAAGGGCTACAAAAATGTGCATACCCTTTGACCCAGCAATACTGCTTCTAGGATTGCATCCCCAAGAGATCATAAAAATGGGAAAGGGTCCCACATATACAAAAATAGTTAGAGCAGCATTCTTTGTGGTGGCCAAAAACTGGAAATCAAGGGGATGCCCACCAATTGGGGAATGGCTGAATAAACTGTGATATAAGAATGTAATGAAATACTATTGTGCTATAAGAAATGATGAACAGGAAGACTTCAGAGAGGCCTGGAAGGACTTATATGATCTGATGCTGAGCGAAAGGAGCAGAACCAGGAGAACTTTGCGCACAGCAACAACCACAGTGTGCAAGTTTTTTTCTGGTAGACTTGGAACTTCATAGCAATGCAAGAACTTAAAAAAAAAATTCCCAATGGTCTTCTAAGGCAAAATGCCTTCCACATCCAGAGAAAGAACTATGCAATTCAATAGCAGAATGTAGCAGATAATTTTTGTGTGTGTATGTATTATGTTTTGGTTTGTTATATGATTTCTCCCATTCATTTTAGTTTATCTACACAGCATGACTATAGTGAAAATGTATTTAATAGGAATGTATGTGTAGATCCTATACAGAATTGTATGCCGTCTTGGGGAGGGAGCAGGGAGATGGGGGGTAGGTAGGGGGGAAAAAATCTAAGTTATATGGTAGTAATTGTAGAACACTAAAAATAAATAAAATTAATATATATAAAAAAATAAAATCCCAATTCCACTTGGATTCACCAAATACTTCAGAAACCCCAAACACTTAAACACAGATTAGTGAACTCTTAGTATTGAATGTATTCTTTCTGAGAACACTATGGGACTTTATTACCTTGTTACCGACGTGAGCCATTTATATTGGACAATTAACTCTACTAAACCATGAGCTCCATGACGGCAGGGGCTGCAATTTAACTAAACATTTTCCCCAGCTTTGCACACAGCAGGTGTTGGATATTTTTGATTTATCGAATTGAATTTATAATTGAGAACCTCCTCATTAATATAGCGCATTTGGGGCTTTAACTGCCAGCACACTCCTCCCTGCTTTCTAACTTTCCTTTCCCATGCACCTTACGTTCAATCCTACAATTAATTGTGAATCCAAGCAAGTGACTGCAATTCTTCTATATATCTTCATGGATGCTGTTCTACTCAGAATAGTAAACCCCTACGGAATCGAAGACTCTAAGAACTGAGAGGTCATCAAACTAACCCAACCTTTCTACTATATCCCTGAGAAGTCATCTCCCATTGACTAACTATCCTGACCATTTATTCTTTCTTTATATAGCTCTAATTGTTGTGATTTTTCTTTATATTGATCAGGTTTTACCACATCACAAAGCCCCCTCCCTATTCAAAATTTGATTGCTTCCTATACCTGCCATAATTAAATATAAAACCCTCTGTTTGGTATTCAAGGCTCCTCATTACTTACTTGGTTCCTACCTATCTTATCCTTCCAGTCTTTTTACACCTTACTCTATACCACGCACTCTTCGATCCAGCAACACTGGCTTCTTTGCTGCTCCACAAACAAGACACTTCATTCATTCCAGGCATTTTCTCTGGCTGTCCCCCAAGTCTGGAATGTTCTCCCTCCTCATCTCTGCCTGCTTACTGGCTTCCCTAACTTACTCTTAAGTCCCACTAAAATCCCATCTTCTAAAGGAAGCCTTTCCCAACTCCGGTTAATTCTAGTGCCCTCCCTCTTTTTAATTATTGCCTCTCTAGCATGCATAGAACTTGTTTGTACGTATTTGTTTACTTGTTGTCTCCCCATTAGGTTGTGAGCCCCTTGAGGTAAGGGACTCTCTTTTGACTCTTTTTGCATTCCCAGCACTTAGCACAGAACCTAGCATATATTAGACATAACTTCCTACGTATATAATTCTGGGCAAGTAAATTTTAACCTCTGTTAACCTCAGTTTACTCATATGTAAAACAGAGGTAATAATAGCATCTACCTGAAAAGGTTCTTGTTAGGATTAAATAAGGTAACACACAAAACTTTGTCAGGCTTAAAGCACTATATAAGTCTCAGTAATTATTATCATGAAAACTATTTCTTTTAATACAGTTTAATATCACAGTAGCTTGGGATATAGCTGCCATATGTCACTGCTTGGAGTGTGCAGTTCACTAAAAGCCCCATGCTTCTTTGTTATGAAATGTTGTCTTTATATCTCTACTCCTATATTGGTGCATTTTTCATTTTTCAAGGCATCAGTCTTTACATTCATCCCCATGAGATGTCATCTTATCTCATCATTCTGCCCTCTGGTGCTACAAACCAACCTTGGGTGAGGCTTCCCAAATGACCCAGGGGAAGGGAGGCTATTTCTGGCAGAAAGTCTCTGCAGGGCCTACCTCAGAGCCCTCAGCCACATGGCTACTGAAAAAGCTCCTCTAAGGTGTTCTATAACTACCCTTTCTGTTTGCATGCATACCCCCCACTTTCACTACCCCCAGCAGAAAACTTATCTTGAATGATTTGAAGGGGTTGGGGACAGAAGGTCAGTTCTGCTCAGCTCCTCTCCCTTCTCACAGACTATTTCTCAGGATGTCTTTGAGGGTTGAAAGGTGGAAGGCTGCGAATAAAAAAACCCTTTGCCCATGGGCAAGGCTTACCCTGGCCCTGTTCTTGCCAAGTATATGGAACTACATGCGGTTTTTCTTTCTGGAAGAGTTTTATCAATAAAAGTAAAAATCTCTCTCAGGCAGAGAGCTGGACAGCTCTTTTTCTTTTCTTAAGCCAATGTTAAAGTCCTCCTGAAATGAATCACTCACTTGAAAACTTGCAGAAATGTTTTTTTTAAAAAAAATTGGATTATATTGTATTTCTTCTTTACAAGAAGTATCCTTGCCCTAACTCCCACCTCCCCCACCCCTGTCAAATGATGTTTCCTGATTGAAGACTCGGTCTTTTCACTCAAAATATTTTCAGCCACAGTTCTGGGAGTCAGAACCTTGTGCAATCATTCTAGTAGCTCCAGGATTATCTGCACATCTGTGCTTCATCCTCATGACCTTCCAGGGGCCAAGTGCACACCCTCACAGGACCCAGACACATGACCTAAGGGTGTGCAAGACAGTCTTCAATGTCATTTCAGAGTTATAGGTCTACGCTTCATGTTCTAAGGTTCCTTCCAAGTCATATGTACTATATTCTTTGTCCTAATACTTTCACTCTGACATTCTGCTAAGATGCTCTCCATTTAGACTTTATTTTTTAAGATTTCATTTTCTAATCACCCTTCTAGCTCTAATTTTTATTCTACACCTGTGTTAGTGAATCAATAAGCATTTATTAAATGCTTACTATGTGCCAAGTCTTGTGCCAGGGACAAAAAAGAAAAAAGTGAATGATTCCTTTTTCTCTAGGAGTGTACACATTATTGTAATATTGTGATATTCCTTGTTTTGAGGTGCCTCCCAGCTTTATTACTAAGATTCTAGGATGCCATGCCTAATAGTCCTTGCTCTTTCTGTGGCAGAGAAGGACAGGGATTCTTGGAGAAAAAAGGTCTAAGACTGCTTGGCCTATTCTTTGGCCAATGTAACATGGATATAGGCAGGACCACAAGAGAGAATTGGTCTTGCTTCCACTACTGATGATGAATGAATGAATGAATACAAAAGTGCTTATTATATGCCAAGCACTGATGACATAAATAGAGGGGAGAAAAGATGGTCCCTGTGCTCAAGGAACTCACACTCTAATTGGGAGAGACAATACAAGATGTCCCAAAAATGAGTGCAGTTTTAAGTTTTTTGCTTTAAATATATTAAAGAGATAGATAGATGTATGTGTGCATACATGTACATATATACATACACACATATGTGTGTATATGAGTTTCAAGATAGATGTAAAGACCCAGAAATTCTAAGGGTTCAGCAGTAGATGGACTCCAAAACCCAAGAGTCCATTCCTCATATTGCAATGACTGACTTGGTTGTCTGTGTCCCCACCTCTGCCCCATTCTTCCCACAGACTTAGCACTGTAGCAGGCTCTAGACTCAATCTGGCCCCTAGGGAGGAATGATATAAGAACTATGGACTCCTCATACCTAAGAAGGCTCAACATTAAGTCAATTCTATTGATTGCTAATTATGCTATTATTTTGCATCCTGTTTTATGGTCATTAAATCCCCTACCCACCTCAAACCACTAACTAGTCCATAACACACACACACACACACACACACACACACACACACACACACACTCTCCTGCGACTCTAGTACTCTATCACTCCAACGTCAGGTATTGCTTTATTTCTGACAAATCTCCTTTGGGACTAGGATCTGGGGTCCCCAGTACCTGTTATCTAAGGTCAACTGACAGTTTACTTGCCTATAGCATGTTATTAGACTTTCTTATTGCTATATTAATAAATCCCATTTCTATAGTGCTTTAAGTTCAACAAAATGCTTTCCTCTGAACAAATCTGAGAGGTAGGGAATGTAAGGATTTTTGTCCCCATTTGACAGGTTGGGAAACTGAGGTTCAAGAAAAGTATGCACAGTCGCATTGTTAGAATTTGTGTAAGCTGAGATTTGAACCCACATCTCCTAGCTTCAGGTCCAGCAGTCTTTCTATAGCACTGTGATGTTCTAGCCATGTGACTCTGGGACAGTTGATTAGCCTCTAAGCCTGATCTTCTTCATCAGAGGAATCACAGAATTTAACATTTTAAAAGCCCTTAGAAATTATCTGATCCAAACTCACATCCAACTGGATCACCAAGAAAACACGAAAAAGAACCATAAAAGAGGCAAAAGAAAAAGGAATTGTATTTCTCTTAACTTTGGAGAGGAGATGCATTTGTATCTATTGAAGAAATTATAGGAGACCAGGTGGAATAGATTACATAAAAGTAAAAATAAATGTGTAGAACATATACATATATTTACATATACATAGATATATTTAGTTGAGAAAAATTAACAGGCTGCAAAAACATTTATAAAAAATATAGCCAACAAAAACTTGGCATCTAAAACATAAAATATAGCCATTCTCCAAAAGAGAAGCAGTCAAAGGATACGAACAGTTTTCTAAAGAATTATAAGCTTGGAAGGGAGGGAGAGTGGTTGTTCAGCCTGGGCTGAGGTAGGATTCTCCTGACTCAATTTCCCCACTGACACCTGGCAGACTTTAAGCCTGGCTGAATGCAAGTGGACAATCTACTCCTGCCTGGAATAGACATGAAGTTCGGGAGATATTGTTTCCCTTCAATGTCCCTACGCTTAGTGGCAATTTCTTGTAGTCAAAAGGTTTGTAACCTTAATACCAGATCTATTAAATTATAGATTGTTGATAGGGGAACATCCAGGGTTAAGTCTAAAATTAAGGTATTAGGCTTAGGACTTTAGACCAACAACAATAAACTAGGGTCCTTTAATTCTTAGTAATATTGTGGAGACAATCAGGTCAAGGGCTTATGAAGTTAGCATACATAGTTATTATTTGTGTCTCAGCTGATTAATGTTAAAAAAAAATTCGTTTGTGGTCTAAATTGTAAATGCTTTAAAAGAAGTATCACCTGACCAAAAGTTGGAATTGCTTTATGTGATATGAACTGTGTTAAAAATGAAAAATAAAAAACAAGAATTATAAGCTCTCTATGGCCACATGAAAGATTGCACTGAATCACTAATAATAAGAAAAATGCAAATTAAAACAAATATGAGTTTTTACTTTATATCCATCAAATTTACAAACATCATAAAAAAAGACAGAAATAGTTGATGTTGAAGGAAAGTATCAAGGAAATGCAAATTAGAATTCTGAAGAATTATTTCATACCCAATAGGGCAAAAAATAAATAAAAATGAAAAACAAATCAATGCTGGAAGGGTTGTGGAAAAATAGCTTAACATATACATTATTAGTAGAATTGTAAATTGGTATAATCAGGGTTTTTGGAGAAAAATATGGTAGTACATTCAAGAGTTATAAAAATAATCATATTCCAATAATCCCTTCATAGTCAAAGAACATTATCAAGTAAAAAACAAAAAATTACCTTTTCTAAGATGTTCATACCAGCATTATATTTTCATTGGAAGAAAAAAGTTGTAAAAATCTTAATATCTAAGAATCAGGGAATGGCTGAACAAATTTATGGTACTGCAATGCAATGGAATCCTGGAGGACAGCAAATACATGGAATAAAAGAAATCTGTAAATATTTTTATGAAGCAATGTGAAGCAAAGAAAGCAGAATCAGAAAAACAGCAAACACATTGAATAGTGTTTTATACAATGAAAAAGATATATACACAAACATAAGAGAAGAACAAAAATAATGAATGGGACACACAGGCAGCCAGTTGGTACAGTAGATAGAGCCCTGTGCCTGGAATCAGGAAAACTTCAGATCAAACATTTGCTAGCTTTATGTCCTTGAGTAACTTATTTTAATCTATTTGCCTCACCTTCCCCATCTGTAAAATAGGGATAATAATAGCACCTACCTCCCAGTGTTATTATAAGGATTAAATGAGACACTTATAAAGCACTTAGTACACAGTGCTTGGCACATAGCAAGGGCTAGATAAGCGCACAGTAAGTGCTATATAAATGTTACCTATTATGATCATTGTTATTACATAAAGAAAAGTAACCAAATAGTGTTGGAGGTATATGTATGCTAAAGTTCAATTATTAAAGGGTCCATTGTTATTAATGAAAGTTTAATTGAATGGTTTAACTAAGAATCAAGAGGAGGGGAGATTAGGTTAGGGAAGAAGTAGAAGAACTTTGCCTAGGACATCAAAGCTTAGAGAGGGAAAAATTAAATACAGATTTTTAAAGGTTGTAAAACTTAAAAAGTTATTAGATTTGTGAGTTGGCAGCCAGAGCATTCTTTTGACAGTGTGGAAACAACTTTGCTTAGCACCTAGTTAACAAGAACAATTAGTTAAAATGGGAAGCTCCCAGATGGTACATATTGTTAACAGCCATCTGTACACCACCATAGCAACTAATTCTCCTTCAACCAAAGCTGTCTTCATCACTTCTTGCATTATTTTCTTTTTTTCTTCTTCATGAATTACAAAGCTGATTTTAAGGAAACATTTCATTCTTTTGCCCTGGGGACAAAATTTCCTATTAAGGCTCTGGTATAGTAGAAAGAACATGCAATATGCAATCAGAAGACCTGAGCTAGAACGCCACTTCTGTAGTTTATTAATCATATGGTCTTGGAAAAAATCACAGAACTGCTCAGGATGTCAGTCTCCCCTTCTTCAAAATTAAAGGTTTTCTGTGCTCGCATTCTATGTTATTTTTTTCTCACATTTCAATGTATTACAATTCTGACACCCTAGTGTTCTGCATTTTAAGGTCCCTTCTAGTTCAGACAAACTGCGTTCTTTGTCCTAACAGTCTATGTTCTTCTACTCCTAACGTTCATTGATTTCACAACTCTGTTACTATTTAATTTTATAATAAACAATTTTAAAATAACAAGAGAAAATTAGAATTTTCAACTTTATAGTAATATTCAATATCATCACTCTAAGGAAACAACAACCTGTGGATCCATCCCCATTTTGTTAGACTAACTCAAGGAAAAATTCACTCCAAGCCAAGCTTCTAAGAAGTCTATAACGAGTCCATACCAGAAAGAAAACAAATGGGAAAATGCATTGTAGACTTACTCTAAGCATTTTGAGGGTATGGGATTACCAATGGAATGTTACGTCAGGAACACCAAGATCTCAATATGACTATGCACTACTCCAGCTTTCATTCATCACATACTCAAGACATGTCTCTGTCTTCTACACTGACTCCTTTTCTTCCTTCTATCACTTAAATGTGCCATAAGAAGAGAAGACTAGAGAGAAAGGTATATGAAAGCTATCTTCAAATTTTTAACACAACTCTCAAAATGTAGCACCCAGGGCTCAACACAGCATTCTAAATATGGTCTAAGGTCAAAGATACAAGGACCTCCCTCATTCTGTACAATATTTCTATTAATTCAGTTTAAAATTATGTTCACTTTTGGGTGAGCCATATCCCACTGAACACATTTACTATTTTCTCATCTACACTGGGTTTCCATATCCTCTTCACATTAATTGTTCTGATCTTTCAAATTTCATGACTATTCTGTGTTATAGAAATAGAAATTTTGTTATTTTGTTCTGTGTTATAGAAAACAGAAATTAAGTAGTTAGTTCTACCTGCACCCTCTCATCGTTCACAAGACATTCTCTTTCCTGAGCAATGACCCTACTCCTTTTTTGCTCTTCTTGTTCCAAACATAGCTTGAAAAGTCCTTTTATTTTTTAATGTCTCAGCTCATTCTGGACTTTACCCTTCCACGTGGTCTTTTTGAATACATAATTAATTTATTGGGAACTTAACTTGAATTACAGAGTAAAAATTATGTTTACAACTAATGCAGCTTTTTAAAAAAACTTTTAGCTTATATCCATAATAACTTTTACATTATTCACTCCCTTCTTCAATTCAACAAGTATTTCCTAAGTTTGTAATATATGCAAAATATTTGGGATAAAATGGCTAAATGAAAAACAATCTCTGCTTTCAAGAACTTTAAATGCTACTGGGGTGATGCAATATGTACTCAAACAAGTAAATAAAAGATAATTTGAGAAATGAGAGTACTAACCACAAGGGGAATCAATAAAGACTTCCCAGAAGAAGTAGGACATACCTAGGACTTCATGGAAACAAGGGATTCTAAGAGGCAGGAGTGAGAAGGCAGTGAATTCTACACATGGAGGTAGGGGGACTCTGTGAAGAGATGTAGGAAATAGGATTCTGAGTTTGGGGAATAGTAAACAGGGCAAAAGTCAATTAGACAAGAGGACATGAAAGAAATATGGAGAGTTTTAATTGCTAAATCAAGGAATCCAAAGGATAAGAGCATACGAGAAATTACCCAGTTTGCAAATAGCATCCAAGATCCCAGGTACCAATTAAATCGTGGTAGAGCAGAAGAAGAAGAGGGAACTGGATGGGCAGGTCTTTGGTATTTGGGAATCTACGTAAGAGTAATTAGAGCAGCAGCCACTAGGGAAATAGTAAAAGGCAAGAAACTCTGTCAATGGTCAAAGAAGGACCAATGAAATGAAAAGTAAGAGTTGGAGTCAAAAGACCTGCTGTTAAACCCTAGATATTGATAACAGCTATTGATAAGGCCTCAGACCTTTCCTACTGTATACAATATGGGAACTATAGTAAATGATCTCTAAAGCACCTTGCAACTCTAACATTCTACATATGAACTACTGATAGAGGGATTATTTTATCCATATCACCCCTCCCTGACTAAAGTGCCCATCCCCTCCATCTGACTAAGAAGAAGATTCTTCCAGGTCTATGGCATGGCTGAGCCCACAGATCATGATTTAGAAGGTCAGGCATCAAGGTTGAAAGGGTATAGGATAAAGAACTACAGCAGTTAATATAGATCAATGGTTCTTAACTTGGGGTCTGTGAATGTGTGGGTGTGTTTTGAAACTGGGTTGGAAGTGCAGTGGCTACTCCAGAACCTAACTCTACTGCTGATGGGCATGGAAGCTTTGATCTGCTCCATTTCCAGCCTCTCCTTCCTTAGGCAGCCTTCAGCAGTCAGGCTCACCATATTGGTACAAGACTTAGTGCAGACATCCAGTCGGCTTTAGTGCTACAACAGTTCAGAACTCCCAGGGTAAAGGGAGTCACAAGCCTCAGCCTCCCCTAGCAGCAGAGATAATAAATATATGTCATCACACCTAACGTGTTTTGTTTTATTCCATGTTTTTATAACTGTATTTCAACATAATTGGTTTCCTTTATAATCCTAAATATTTTCTTTTATGCACTTAAAAGCATTATTCTGAGAAGAGGTCCATAGAGTCCCTTAGACTGCCAAAGGGATTATACAAAAGAGGTTAAGAACCTCTGTTACAGATAGAGTGAAATTCCAAAGAAATCCAGAGGCAAACACACTGTGGCTCTGACTTGTACAGGAGTTGCTTTGTAGGCTTTCATACCAAAGGCGATGGAAATAGAACACAAACATCTGACTCTCTATAAAAGTTCTATTAAGTAAGACTTTCCCCTTCAGCTTTTCAGCCACTTTAACAGTTTTCCTTCTCAAGGTGTTTTGGCAGGACATAAAGAAAGGTGGAGTTGGGCTAAGGAAGACTGAAAGATGTAAGAAAACCTATTAGAAGTCTTCCAGATGTTCATGACAGAATGCTCTCTTGCCACAGAATCCTGGAGTTCATCTAGTTCATATCATACCTAAGGCATGAGCCCCTACAATATTTTCAACAACTGGCCATCAAGCCTCCACATAAATACCTTTATGAAGAAAGATCTCATTACCTCTTGAGGAAACTCATTCCGCTTTCATACAACTTTAATTGTGAGAAATATAATGTTATTATATATTATATATGCATGTATACATATATATTATAATAATCGAAAATTTGTCTGCAGTTTCAACTCATTATTCCTAGGTCCACCATCTTGAGTCAAGTAGAACAAGTCTAGCCTCCTCTTCCAAGTGTGAGCCCTTAAAATATTTGAAGATCATTTTGCTTTGTTTTGTTTCATGGTTTCTTCCATTCATTTTAATTCTTCTATGTAACATGACTAAGGTGAAAATGTATTTAATAGGAATGTACGTGTAGAACCTATATAAGATTGCACACCATCTTGGGGAGGGAGTGGGGAAGGAGGGGGAAAGAGGAGGGAGGGGAAAAAACCCTAAAATATATGGAAGTGATTGTAGAAAACTGAAAACAAATAAAATAATTAAAAATTATATTTGAAGGTCCCTCAAGTCTTCTTTTCTTCAGGTCAAATATTTCACAATTCAATCCTGCAGACTTCTATTAAGTGCCTTTTACTTTCTGGCATTGTACTGGACACTAGGGATATAAAGTCAAAAACATAACAATCTCTCTTGAAAAGTTTACCTTCTATGGGATAAGAGGGGGTGGGGGGTGGGGGTGGTGGCAAGGAAGTAGAACAAGTCAGCTGGGTCTCCAACTCATGTCCCTTCTCTAGTTAGAGTTCTTTCCACTACACCATACTGCCTCTCAGTATACCTAACATTACCTCTGCCCATGAAAGATACTTGGAGCAGTGGGAAGGGAAGAAGTTTATTCTATGACTCTGCATTCCATAAAGATTTATAGCAAGTTTACTAGAGGTACAAAGTAGCTTAGAACACAGAACATTAGAGCAAGAAATAACCTTAGAACACTGAATATTGTAGGAGAAAGGAATCATAGAAATTATCTAGTCCTACTGGCTTATTTTATAATGAATCTGAAACTCAGAAATTTAAGAAAATTTCCTAATTTCCCCATAACTAGTAAATACCAAGGCATATACTAGACAAGTGAAATTCAATAGTGATAAATATAAAGTCTTACATCTTGATTCCAAAAACTAATTTCCAAAGAGCAAAATAGAGGAGGGAACAAACAAACAAGCAGTTTGTTTGAAAGGGGGAAGTACAGTATAAGTCAAGAGAATCATAGTGGATCACAAATCCAATATGAGTCAACAGCATTATATGGCAGCTAAAAATAAATAAACAAAACTAATACAATCTTGAATTGTAATCCTATTATATTCTACCCTAGTTAGACCACATCTAGAATACTGGTTTACAGAGGGATTTTTTTTTTTTTTTTACTTAATCTCCCTATCTCCCCCAGGCTAGAAGCAAAGAGGCTACTAATGGACTCATTCCCACAACATATTGGCAACGACATTTTGACCTACTTCATTTCTAATCTGGGCTGGGTCTCCTCCTTGTTCCCTCCTCCTTTCCCTTTCCCACTCCAGGGCCTCACCATATTAATGCTAAACTTAGTGTGTATATTGGCATGGCCCACTGCAGCTGAAAACTCCCAAGTTCAAGAGATCAGTCAGCCTCAATGTCTCCAGGATGTAGCTGACCTGGCTGGAATATTGTTCTCTGGTCTGGATGGCCCAAAGAATAGCTAATGATAAATATTGTGGGAGAGGGACTAGACTTTGTCTTTGTGTCCCTAGAAAGCATAATGAGTTCCAAAGTGGTAAATGTAGGTTCAACATAAAGAAAAAAAGTCTTAATTAGAGTTCTCTGATACTAGGATGGACTGCTTAGATAAGTAATGGATTCCCTCTCATTTAAGGTCCTCAGGCAAAGATTGGAAGAGACCTTGGGTATATTGCAGAGAAGTCTTCTTCATGTACAGGTAGGATTGTGGCCCCTGAGGTCTCTCCCCACTAGGAAATCCTGTGATTCTGTCTCTTAACACTTTGTCTAGGGCTCTTTCCACTGTACCAGTTGCTTCCTAAATGCAATAACATCAATGAATAACCAATTAGTCAATAAGTATTTATTATGTGCCCACTGTCTTCTAGGCACTGTGCTAAGCACTGTAAATTTACTGTTACCTTGAAATTTCCTCTAACTGTCCTCCTACCTAAAAATGAAGGAGCTGACAGTGTTCTTATCCGTGCGTGTGTGTGTGTCTTGCACACAAGTATGTATTTAGGGAAAGGTAGTAGGTAATGTGCATAGAGAGCTGACCTTGAGCAGGAAGACATAGGTTCAAGGCCACCTCTGACACATGGACGGTATTTTTGATTTGGATCAGTGTAGGGTAGGGTGCAGGGTACAGTCAATAAGTAAGCAGTTATTAAGTAATTACTGTGTATCAGGCATTGCCTAGGCATTCAAAGAAAAGCAAGCACATGGTAACTACCCTCAAGGAATTCATGCTCTAACTGGGGGGAGAAAATTGGACAAACAAGATCATGGAAGTAGAAATTCATATTCAAGGGAAGGCACTGGCTTAGTGGTGAAGGTGTCTAGCTGTCTTTCTCTCAATATACTTAAAGACCACATTAGCATTTTTGGCTGTCATATCATGCTGTTCACTCCTATTCAGCTTCAGAATGAGAAAATGCTTGTGATTTCATTAGTACAAGGAACTGCTAGCTGAAGAAAAGCCCTCTGCCAAAGCAAGTTGGCATTTTTCTGCAACTTATAGCTTTAGAGAGCTGCCCGGAACAGTGAGAGCTGCCTGGGGTCACACAGTCAATGTGTGCCAGAGATGGAAGTTGAACCAGGTGTCCTGGCTTTGAGGCTCACTCTCCACCCAATATAATGTACTGCCTCCAGCCACACTGCTTTTGGGCTGCTCTATCATGCTAGTAACTCATACAGAGTTACTAAAACCTCTAGGCCTTTTTCAGACAACCTATTCCTCACTCCACTTCTGCTTTGGATAACTGCTGTCTAACTATACCTCTCCCATGTTTTACTTGGTGAAAGGAAGGAAAAAAAGAAGGAAGGAAGGAAGGAAGGAAGGAAGGAAGGAAGGAAGGAAGGAAGGAAGGAAGGAAGGAAGGAAGGAAGGAATTATTAACAGCCTACTGTACAGCAGCTGCTGTGCCAAACACTTTACAAAGATTATCTCATTTGATCCTCATAACAACCTGGGAAAGTAGGTGCTATTATTATCTCTATTTTATATCTGAGGAAATTGTTAAGTGACTCTCCCATGATCACACAGTGAATAAGAGTCTGAGACCAGGATCACTAATGTACTTGTTGATTTTTCAGCTAGTCCTTTCAACTACACGCCGTGTAACACTAGTGATTGTGGGGAAGGGCCCAAGCCCTACAACCTCAGCTGGCATGCCTTTTTTGGTTTAAAGTAATTTTGCTTAGATGTACAAGCCTACATACAAATACACTCTTACCAGCCCTTGTTAGGCACATCACATTTCTGGTCAATCAGTCCATCAATGAGAATTGATTAAATACTTACTATATGCCAGATACTGCCCTAAGAACTCAGGATGAGTCAAAAATAGCCCCTGACCTCAAGAAGTTTACTTTCTAAAAGCCAGACGCACATCATTCTTGTACTTGAAACCTTGGTCCAAAAATCAAAATCCCATTCTCAGGAACCATTTATCTCCTTAAATTAATAACTTTAAGCTACTCATTTCCTCAATCTTCCTTTCTTTTCTGAAGCCTTTGCCTCCAGTTAGCCACAGTGAGAAAAATATCACCTGTCCTCAAGATTTATTGCTCAATATTTCATCATCTATAGCATCCCTATCTAATTCTTTCTGATACTATCGTATGTGACTATCCAAATCATGAAAAGCAGATAGAAGTCATTTGGTCTGGCAGATCTTGGTAAGATTTCTCTCATATCCCACATATATGCCCTGGGCAAACCTTTCCATTGTTTTCAGTTCAGTAAATGGCTGTCTCAGTAGCCTTCATTTAGGAGTCAGTAACTACCTCTACCCTTGAGTTTCCCTCTGACCCTTACTGCATGATCTCTCTTGACTACACAAACTCATTCCCAGGAAGACAAGCAACTGCTTCACCTTCAGAGGGTTGTCCCGGCCTCTTCAGGAAGAGCCTGTTGCTTAGCTCCGAGTGTGTATTCTTTCTCCTCTGTGTCATATCCTTCCAGTCTCTGCCTCCTGTCAAAGACCAAGATTTCCTTCTGCGTCTTCAGATCATCACACACACACACACACACACACACACACACACACACACACACACACACACACTCTTTAATTTTTTTAAAGGAATACCACATTCTTCCTGATAACCAAGACAGTGGAAGGGCATTCCTCTATCTCCTTAGCTTTCTCTTCTAAGAAAGAGATACACTGAAAGCATCATGACAGGTACCAAGTGGTTGTGTGGACTGTACTTGTGGATTGAATATATGATTCATCATATGAAATCAAAGATTTCATATTATTTCATATTATCACCCCTCCTATCAGTTTGTTCCACTACCCTTAGACAATATCAGATTTGGGGCGAATTTGTGAAGGGGATGCTGAGAACCAGAGTCCATGATTCTCTTTTTTATATCAAGGAAGCCCACGGAATCTGTAATAAAAGGATCACTAAACCCTTAAATAAACTAAACTAGACTATAAGCTCCTAGAAAGAAGAGACAATGTCTTAAATTTGCTCTGCATCCTGCCATAATGCTCTAACAATACTTGTTGAATTGAGTCATTCACCAGGATATTATTATTCAACATTTTACATTGAAAATAATCCTCCTCTCCCCTGTTCCTCCTAGTAATTTGCTTTCTGATAACAAGCTGCTAGTCCCTAGAGATACTAAATGCTTTCAAAAGTGAAGCCAATTTTTTGATACATTCCAGGGATTATTGCACAGTGGAACAGATGACATGAGTTGTTTTTACATTCTGACCATCTGATAATAGTTGCAGATGTCCTGTGGGAAAGTAAGCTATCACAAATGCATTTTTCAAATACATTCTCCCTTGTTCTATACGGGAAAACTTAACTTTAGCAAATCTGGTTTGATCAGTATGTATAGGGCCGTTCTAAATGAAAGAAATTACTCTAAGACAGAGTAAGGAGTTGGGTTAATAACTGTTGTTGTTCTGTTTTGTTTTGATGGTATCAAAATTACCATTTGAAGATAAATATTTTAAATGCCAACTGAGTGCAGGGCTTATTTCCAAGGTCTGGGGAACATAACAAGTTTAGATAAGCCTGGGCCTTTATGGAACTTTATAGTTTAGTAGTGGGGAATAAGATCCAAACATAGATAACTATAATACATAGCTTTTCATGGTTAAGTGTATGAAAGAGACACAAACAAAAGTCTGCTCTATGAGGCAATAATTGTGACTACTATGATGATAAGACAAGGAGACAGCGATGAGAGTAAGAAGAACTGGAACTGTAGGCAGCCAGACTGGGTTGGGGTTCCAAGAGGCTACCTACCCTGGCAAGTTCCCAAGTAGGTCAAAGATACGTCAGAATGATTTCATAATAATAGCTCTTGTTATTAAGTTGCTGTTCAGACATCTTCAGTTATGTCTGACTCTCTGTAACCCCATATGGGGTTTCCTTGGCAAAAATATTAAAGTAATTTACTATTTGTTCTCTAGCTCATTTTACAGATGGGGAAACTGAAGCAAAGTGGGTTAAGTGGCTTACCTAGAGTCACACAGCTAGTAAGGGAGGCCATTTTTGAACCCAGAAAGATGAGTCTTTCTGATTCCAGGTCCAGAACTCTATCCATCCTGTTATTATAACACTTTCTTAAAGAATTCTCCTCCCAACAGTTATGTTAGGTAAGCATTAGTCCCATTTCACAGAAGAGGAAATAGAAGAAATAAATTAAGTGACTTGCTCATGGTCACATGACTAGTAAGATGTAGATCCTAGATTCCAGCCCAGGGCTTCTCACCTCATTCCACCAAATAAGCTGCTTCTTTTGCGAACATAGGTTGCAAAGATGATTACTTACAAACTATGATGCAAGGATCATTTTGAAGATGTTTTTCTTATCGTTGAAAAAAATTAAAAATTACTTAGGGGATATCATATATCTGATTAATTTAAATATAACATTATTCATGTGACCAAATTATCCCTGCTAATGGCCTACTGGCTAAACCACTTTGTATAATGGAATAATCTCTAGACTTGAAGTCAAAAGTCCTCAGAAGACTGAAGTTTGAGTCCTGAAACATCCAATAAATAATAAACTATGTTGCCTTGGACAAGTCATTTACTACTCTCAGGCCTATTATACCACTATGTGATATAATTCAGTTAGCAATGTCCAGTGAGAACTGTGTCAACCACACAAAATGAAATGGATTTTCATGCTCTTGATCTCAACAGCAACCAGGACAGGTCTGAGGCTCCAGGCAAGGCATAGCTAAATATACTATAAAGTTATCTTGCTTTATTAACTGGACAATGCATGTCTATGATAGAACTAAGAAGAGGTTAGATGAGAAGGTAGGCATTTCTTCTAAAGGTGGGGGCTTTATCACAGTCAGAGGACAGGAAAACTGAGTTAAGGGAGCAGGAAAGCAGTGCTTGCCGTCAACAGCTCTGAGAGGAGCTTCAATCTCTCTTCTTGCTGTAATTGCCTACAGGTAGCAGATAATAGCAAGGAGAAATAGACCCTCTGGTGTGGTCTTCCAAAACCTGCTCTTACGACAGGTGCAGAAATAATTGTTTTGACAAGATGAATAACAAGAAAGTCAATTACATGGGGCCCAATGTTCCTGGGGAGGGGAGGGGGGCTTGTGCTGTATATTCATCATATTTGTGCTCCCCTGTATTAAATGTATCCCCTCAAAATCTTGTTTGTGTTACAATTTTACCTGGAGTAAGATGCCAAAGGGTTGGCCAATGATGACTATGCAACAAGATCATTAATTGTTAAAACTTTGAGATTCTGGGGTCATAATCTGATCCTTAACTATCAGTCTCTGAGGTAACTTTTCACACTACTTGCCTTCGTAAACTTTTCCCATTTGCATACTGACCTCTTATAGGGGTGTGTTTGTAAAAGTTTTAACAATTGGGTTCTTGAAGGGAAAAAACTACTACATATGACACAATTTTAAGTTTAACCTATATTATTAACATTTTCCTCCTAATAATCTTAAGTTTAGACAATCAACAAAATAATAAAACCTGCCCTGATTTTGTAGCATTTGCTGATTTCCGAGGTGTAAAAGCTCAAACTGAAAGTTGAACCATCACTCTTACAAGCTGGTTTGGGGAGGCTCCAGCACACTCCTGGTCCTCTATCACCTCAGTACATTCATTCAGGGGGTCCTCCATGCCAGGAATGAATTCCTGCTTCATCTCTGTCTGTCTTTTCCTCTAAGGACTAGTGCAAGTCCCATTTCATCAACAAAAACTTTCCTGATTCTCCCCAGTTTAAAATGTTCTCCTCTTCTCAAATTTTCTTGGAACATGAATGGAACTTGGAACTTTCTTGAAACTTGAATGTCTCCTTTGTCTCCATTTCATTCTACTGTGTAGCATACTAATTTGTGACATACAAGCCTTTTGAGAGCAGGGACAGAATTGTATCTATTTTTGTACCCCCAACAAAGCATGGGGGCATGCCCAATTAAAATGGAGGTTGAACTGAGTTGACAACACCTCCTAAGTTTTAGTAACCCTGATAGAGGAAGATCATGGGACAGAGAAAAATGAAATGAGTCCAAAGTCTATATGGTTTATATTTCTCTCCCAAACTGTCACAAAACAATGCTAAACAACTGACATAAAAGTAAAAGATCTTGTTGTTCTTTTGTCAGTTTTATCCAAGAAACCATTTTTTCCAAGAGAAAGAACTGTTCCACATACGAAAATTCAAATGTTTATCACCAATACATGAGGAATGCACACATGATCTCCAGCAATAAATGGCAAGTTTATTTTGAACTGCTATTTACAGAATTCTTTAGGATTTCCAAGTCCACATGACTCAAATTTGTCATTGAATTTCTAATACCTTGCAGTATTTTAGTCTAGTCAGAAGGCAAACAAATGGGAACATTTGTAATTACAAGAGAACATGAGCGAATTTCTGACCACATTGGTGCTTATATTGCATGAATCATAAAACTATCTGGTTTTTCCTTATATTTGGATCTAATACTTTGATCAAGCAAACCAAAGTATTTACACAAAAGAGGTGTTTGCCAATGCCCCTCTGAGGTACACAGAGGACTGTGAACCTTTCCATTACATAAAACAAATTTTTATAACCAGACATTCAGTCTAAATCTTGGCATAGAAAATCTCATAAAAAATAAAACTATTTATTTTTCAAACATTTGGGGTGGGGGAAATCTGTTCAACTGTCAAGTTACAAAGAGGCATGAAAATAAGTTAGGAGCTACAAGCCTGACTGTAAATACCAATAAGATATATGAATTTACTTAAATACTTCAAGGATTTACATTCTTCCTCCATTAATGCATAATGCAGGACCCTCCACATCTTAGTAAATGATTTAATGAATTACTACAGTTGAAAGAACTTCATCCTACTGGTCAACCCTCTGGTAATGAATCTCAGTAGACTTAGTCAAATGGCTAAGCTAAATATGCCTGTAGACTAGGCACATAGTCCATCGCTGAATTTGTTCTTGGAAGTCTTTCTACTTGGTAGACTTGCTTGTTGGTCAAGTCAACAAGCATTTATGGAGTACTTACTATATTCCGGGTACCACGTGAAATGCTGAGGATATAAAGTAACACCCCACCCCCAAGGGAGCTCACAGTCTAATGAAGGAGATAAAATACAAATAGTATCATCATATGAAATGTAGAAAGAATAGGAAAACGTTTGAAGATGATGGGTTTTAGCTGAAAAATGAAAGAAATCAAAGGAAGCCAGGAGATAGTGAAGAGAGATAATTCTAGGCAAAGGGACAGTCAGTGAAAATACACAGAGTTGGGAAATGAAGAACAGAAAGGAAGTCCATATCACTGGATTACAGAGTAGATGGAGGAGGTGACGATGCAAGAAAACTAAAGAAGGAAGAGAGAGCCAGGTAATGAAGAATTCAAAAAGCCAACTAGAGGACTCTAGAGTTGATCTTGGAGATAACAGAGAGCCATTCACTCCACTGGCAGAACCTTTGAGAACCCAGGGTCACTTTTATACCCTAGCGAAGTATCCATTGTAGGAAAATAGACAGAAATTATTAAGCATTTAATTCTAATAAACTTTTAAAAATATCCTAAATCTAAGAGAAGAAGGCTTTTATAGGGAAAAGTATCCAATTCTAGCCACAGAAAACTGTCCTTGAATGAAAAGGAATGTAGTAGCAAGAAATATTTAACATTCTGGACCTCTAGAGTAATTGTTTTTACCTTCAACAGAGCACAAGCTACCTGTTGTTACATGTAGGGTCTTCACAAGTAAAGTTCTCGTATCCCAGAATGTTCATAGAACATCAGAACCAAAAGAGATGTCAGAGTTCCTCTAGCAAAAATCCCCTTAATTTACATTTGTGAAACCAGTCTAGAAAGGGGAAGTTACTTGACCAAGGTCATATGATAACTTAGCAGCAGAGACTAGGCCCCCTGACTGCAATACGGTATTCTTTGTACTACATCATAGAAAGAATAAAGCTCAATAATATCTTTAAAATCTTATAATAACTGACATTTATATATAGCATTTTAAAGTTGGCAGAGTATGTCACAAGTATCTCATTTACTCCTCATTACAACCCTGTAAATCAAGTACTACAGGTTTTATCATCCCCATTTTATTGATGGGGAAACAGGCCTCGGGGAGAGTAAATGCTTGTTCCATAGTTACAGATCAAGAAGTATTAGACATGGAATCTGAACCCAGGGCTTTCTGATTCCATGTCTAGCTCTCTAACCACTATATCATAAGGTTTCTCTATGGAAGACAGGCAAGATGAGATTTTTTTGCAAGTCAGTATTGGAAAAGAAAGAACATAGACTCAGAGTGTTAGAGCTAGAAGAGATTTTAGAGATCATCACTTCCAGATTCTTCTTTTTAGTGATAAGAAAACTAAATGCCAAAGTCACAAAGGATAGTAGTAGCGCATAACAGAGCTGAGACTGGCACCCAACTCCAAATCCAATACTGGATCCCCTACAACATATTGCCTCTTGATGGTCATTTAGAAAGGCCTTTACTGGCTGTCTCCCATGAGTCTTCCCTCACCTCCACCCACTTAGATACCCTTACTCTCTTCAAGACTCAGCTCGGGCACCACCTTCTCCATGAAACCTTTCCTGATTCCTTCCATCTGCTAGTGCCCTCCTCCCTAAATATTCCTGTGTTTATTTTGTATTTATTTTGTACAGACTTATATGTATGCATGTTGTCTCATTCCCAATAGATTATAAACTCCTTAAAAGCAGAGACTGTGCCATTATCTTTGTATCTTTGGTGCCCTGTACAATGCCTGGCACATAGAAGGTGCTTAATAAAAGCTTATTGAACAATTGATTTGTTCTTGGGTGCAAGTCCTCCAAATGTGCCCCTTATAAAAGGTACTGGAAATAGTTAGCTATGGAGTATCTTGAGCATAGACAGTGGTGAAGTGATTGGCCTGTGAAAAAGATTAGGCATCCTGCTTACTCCTGAAAAGGCTTACCTCATTTATAGGTCTCATAATCTTCCTAGTTTTAGGCACCCACCTAGAAAACCCCAGAGTTCATCACAAACTCCAATTGAAAAGAATGATAAAATGATGATTATGACAAATATTATCTTATTTTATCCTCAAAACAGCCCTCGAAGGTAGGTCTTATTATCCCCATTTTGCAGATGAGTAACTTGCCCAGGATCACACAACTGGTAAGTGCCTAAGACTGGATTTGAACTCAGGTCTTCCTGACTCCAGGTCCAGCATTCTATCCACTACAACACCTAGCCGTCCAATAATTTTATAGTTACCTTTTATCATCTTTTATATCATCACTTTTTATAGGCTTCTACGCCATGAAGTAGTTCTGCACTGGCTGGCTATCCTGCATTACTGGGGAAAGAGATATTCTAGATAAGTGATATTAATACCTGATTAATAACTGAAGCTTAGGACTTTGAACCAAAATGCTTTACTTTAAATTTTTAAATACATATTAAGTTTTCTTTCCATGATTACTTACTTCCCTGCATTCTTAAAACTTTCTTTCAAAAAGCAGGAGTCTCACTGTTCTCTGCCTGGCTAGATTACTTTAATGGTCTTTGTTTAGCTCTACTAATACATTTTTAGGAATCCTAAAGAGTTCTGTAAATGGTTCAAAGTAAAGTTATCATTTATTGCTGGGAATCATTTGTGCATTCCTCATATGATGGTGATGGACACTTGAATTTTCATATGTGGAATTGGTTCTTCCTTTAGTGGAAAAAAAATGATTTCTTGGATAACACTAACAAAAGAAGAGTAAAATTTTTTACTTTTATATCAATTGTTCAGCATTGCTTTGCAACAGTTTGAAGGAGAAATACTAACCAAATAGACTTTGGACCCATTTCGTTTTTCTCTGCCCCAGACAAAGTGTCCTGCTTCTCCTTCATCAGGGTCACTAGAACTCAGGAGGTGTTGACAATTCAGTTTGACAACCATTTTAAATGGGCATGCCCCCCCCCCCATGCTTTGTGTTGGGAATATTTTTCAGAATGACATTAACAAGTTATGGAATGTCTGCAGGAAGGTGATCAGGATGCTGAGTGGACTGGAAGCCATATTGTATGAGGTTCAGTGGAAGGAAGTAGGGGATGTTCAGCCTGGAAAAGAAAAGACATAGGAGATTTTGTGATCACTGTCTTTGTATACCTGAAGGGTTGCCATGTAGAACAGGTAACAGACTTATTCAATTTGTTCTCATGGGATAAAACTAAGAGAAATGGACAGAAATTATAGGGAGGCGAATTTCAGCTCAGCATAATGAAAACAATCAGAACTGTCCAAAAGTAGACTAGGCTTTGGGAGGTAATATGTTTTCTGCAACTGGAAATCTTCAACAGATGACAGATGTCCACTTGCTGGAGACCTTGTAGAGGGAATTCCATTCAGGTATGGGTTAGATTAGATAGCTCTATCTGTGGTTCTATAGTTTGACCTTTTATTGATGACTGAAGCACCTTATTGTAAAATGCTATGTGTGTGTCTGGTTTGGTATTACATATTTTATATATATATATACACATATATATATGTGTATATATATATATATACACACATATATATATATATGTATAAAATGTTTTTTCTAGCCTTGTCCCTTTTTTCATCAGCCTGTCTACTAAAGGAACAGACTATCACATATCTCTCTTCCTACCCAAAGAACGTCAAGCTCAAATCTCTGTGACGACATCGCTGGTTAGATATCTTCCCTGCCCTTTCTCAGTTCCACTTTGAAGGAACTGGGACATCCCTGGCCCAGATGGAAAGAGGTTAGTGGGCTACCCTACTTTGGAACCACTGGTCCCAGTTTCTGGACTTATTTTCATGCCTCTACGAATAGAGAGCAAACATTGATGAAGCACTTATTGTTTACTGTGCACTGTGTTGGGTACTAAAAGAGATACAAACTTTCTTGATCTTTTTGTGTATATGCATCTTTAAAACAAACTATGCATAGTAGAAACAATTTCTTATGCAAACCCCTCTCTTTTTTGTTGCTGTATAATGAAATGTTTATATGTGTGGAAGATTAAGGTCACAATAAAAATAAAACCATACATACTACATACACCATACATTGTAGACTACAGCCCCTGAATACCTTTCTGTTTCCTAATCACAGGGACCTGGTCTCCTTATATATTGGAATGTCCACTACTGCTATCCCCATCACCTTATCACTACTTGACAGCAATAAATCTATTCATCTCTAAAGCCATTTCTACCACCTGACACTCTATGTTTCCCAGTTTTTTCTTCTTTTTTTTCTGTCTCCTTTCTCTGTCCTTTTCCCTACAATTTTTGCCTTCTTGGTGAGTGATTCAGCTTTAACACCACTGCCAACTAGTAAGTGCACATATTCCTTCAGGTTAATAAACCAACCAATCACTGTGCATCGAGTATAATCTTTATCCAATTAACCAGTTACAGTGTACCAGGTGCGATCTTTGGCAAACTGACTATTCCTAAGAGTAATATGTAATCCTTGGATCTTTAGCTCTTCAGGGTGATTTTTTTATTGTATCTTTATGTCAAAAAGCTGTTTCTTGATCATAAGCAGTGGTATGCTGGTAAATGTTTAATAGTTGGTTCTTAGGGCAAGAAAAGTTATGCAGGACACATTTTTAAATTTAATATGCATTGTTAATCTATTCTCCATCACTTTTTTAAGTATGGAAAAAAAACCCACAATAAATCAAGCTCTGATTTGTGGTATTTGCCAATTTTTCAGGTATAGATAGATGCTCACATTAAAATTTAATAATCAGCTCTCCTGAGTTGGTTTGAGCTAACAAATGGGGATAATAACACTTGTATTTCCTACCTCACATTACTTTTGAAAGAACATTTTATAAATGCTAAAACATTATAAGAACGGGAAACAAAAAGTGAAGAGGACATAAATATAGCACTTTCGTTACCACCTTACAAAAGGTGTGTGTGTGTGCACATGCTACATACAGGCAGCTAGGTGGCACAGTGGATAGAATGCTGGGCCTGGAGTCAGGAAGACTCACCTTCCTGAGCTCAGATCTGGCCTTGGATATTTACTAACTGTGTGACTCTAGACAAGTCACTTAACACTGCATGCTTCAGTTTCCTCATCACTAAAATGAGCTGGAGAAAGAAATGGCACCTCCAGTATCTGCAAAGAAAACCCCAACTGGGGTCACAAAGAGTCAGACATGACTGAGAAATGGCTGAACAACGACAGGATATATTACTTGTTATATTATAAATATATATATATATATATAAACACACACCTATAAATAATGTATACATATGTATTTTGTGCATATGCTTCTCTAAAACAAACTACATATATCAAAAGTTCACAATTTCTTTTGCAAACCCCTCTCATTTTGAATATATTTGTATATTTATGTTTGTTGAAGATTAAGTTCACAATAAATAAGAAATAACTTTTAAATGGGAACTGTTGTTGCCAGAATTCTGACCTGTATAATGTTAATAAATCATATTTCAACACTCTTTTAAGGTAATTACAAAGTACTTTGCTCACAAAATCACCTGTAATACATTCCCATTTTACAGAGCGAAGTTAAGAGATTTATAATGTCACATAAGGCTCTTGGCACCAAGGCCACTCTCCCTTCTTCCTTGCATAACCACTTAGATACATGAGGTGTTAATAGCCTATTGTCATCACTAGCCATTTCTGTTCTTCTCATGACTCTGGCCCTTACTTTCATAAAAGTCAGACATTGTGATTACATGAAAAATCTGCAGCCAAAGCTGTTCTCAAAGCCCAGAATATCTACAGATTAAAATACCTGCTGATAAAATTTTCCCTTAATTCATTAATAGGAAATTCCATCAGTCAGTTATTTCTGATTTGGCTTGCACAATGGGCTGTAGACAGAGGGAAAAACAAATCTATCTTTACGTGTAAAGTATAAGTTTCAGAGTCCCATTACAAAACGTAGATAGTGGCAATTCCCTTACTAAGAGGAAGGAAGGGCCGAGGTGGGAGAATGGGGCATGGCTCCAGGGCCCCTCCGACAAGCCTGATTCACCCTGGGCTTTGCAGCTGGTCTCCAGAGAGTAAAGAAAGGCTAAGAGCTTTTATGGCCCTCTTCTAAGAACACGATTCACTGTTATATGTTATGTTAAGAAAAAAAAAGGTTTTCATATCATTAAAAGTATAATCTCCTAAAGTGTAATCATTTAACCCAATCTCTTATTCAGTATTAAGGGGAAAGGAGTTTGAATCTTGACTGACAATTGTTTGCTGTACGATCATGGGCAAATCACTTAACCACTGGTGTTCAGTTTCCTTATCTGTAAACGGTCTAGAATACAACTTGTAGTACCTACCTTATCAAGCCTGACTGAGGTAAGAAAGCAATTTGTAGGGGAGGAGCCAAGATGGCGGAGTAGAGAGACATACATATGCTAGCTCCAAACCCACAGCCCATAAAATTCCTGTAAGGAAGAGCTCCCAACAAATTCTGGAGCAGCGGAGGCCACAGAACAACAGAGTGGAGGAGATTTCTGTTCCAGAGAGCCCTGGAGAACTGATGCAGTGTGTCTGTCGCACACTGGACCTGGAGCAGAGCCCAGCCCTGCCTTGGCCATGTGGCACTGAGAGGAGCAGATCTGAGCAGGCTTCAGGGATGGAATCTTCAGCGGCCACACAGGTCCCTCTACTTGCGGGCACAGAGGTCAGTGAGAGAGTCTTTTTGGCTTGCTGAGAGGGGAGTGGGATGCCCCGTAGCTCAGGCCCCCTCGGGAGGCAGCAGCAGAGGCAGCAGCTGACAGGGGCCCCCAGGGCGGGTGGGGGCCAGGATCCATTGTTGAAGGTCTCCACATAAACCCCTGTGGGAACTGAGCCCTGTGTGGTGGCCCTGCCCCCACCTGAGCACCTGAACTTAATCTCACACTGAATAGCAGCCCCACCCCTGCGGAAGCCATGAGGCTGGGAAGCAGCATTTGAATCTCAGACCCCAAGTGCTGGCTGGGCAGATCTGGAGGTGAGGTGGGAGTGGAGAGGACACTCAGAAGTCAAGTCACAGGCTGGGAAAATGCCCAGAAAAGGGGAAAAAAAATAAGACCATAGAAGGTTACTTTCTTGGTGAACAAATATCTCCTCCCATCCTTTCAGATGAGGAAGAACAAGGCTTATCATCAGGAAAGACACAGAAGTCAAGGCTTCTGTATCCCCAACACCCAGAATAAATATTCAATGGGCTCGGGCCATGGAAGAGCTCAAAAAGAATTTTGAAAATCAAGTTAGAGAGGTGGAGGAAAAATTGGGAAGAGAAATGAGAGAGATGAAAGAAAAGCATGAAAAGAGCGCCAACACCTTGCTAAAGGAGATCCCAAAAAAATGCTGAAGAAAATAACACCTTGAAAAATAGACTAACTCAACTGGCAAAAGAGGTTCAAAAAGCCAATGAGGAAAAGAATGCTTTAAAAAACAGAATTAGCCAAATGCAAAAGGAGGTTCAAAAGCTCACTGAAGAAAATAGTTCTTTCAAAATTAGGATGCAACAGATGGAGGCTAATGACTTTATGAGAAACCAAGAAATCACAAAACAAAACCAAAAGAATGAAAAAATGGAAGATAATGTGAAATATCTCATTGGAAAAACAACTGACCTGGAAAATAGAACCAGGAGAGACAATTTAAAAATTATGGAACTACCTGAAAGCCATGATCAAAAAAAGAGCCTAGACATCATCTTTCATGAAATTATCAAGGAAAACTGCCCTGAGATTCTAGAACAAGAGGGCAAAATAAGTATTCAAGGAATCCACAGATCACCTCCTGAAAGAGATCCAAAAAGAGAAACTCCTAGGAACATTGTGGCCAAATTCCAGAGTTCCCTGATCAAGGAGAAAATATTGCAAGCAGCTAGAAAGAAACTATTCAAGTATTGTGGAAATACAATCAGGATAACACAAGATGTACCAGCTTCTACATTAAGGGATCAAAGGGCATGGAATAGGATATTCCAGAAGTCAAAGGAACTAGGACTAAAACCAAAAATCACCTATCCAGCCAAACTGAGTATAATACTTCAGGGGAAAAATTGGTATTTCAGTGAAATAGAGGACCTTCAAGCATTCTTGATGAAAAGACCAGAGCTGAAAAGAAAATTTGACTTTCAAACACAAGAATGAAGAGAAGCATGAAAAGGTAAACAGCAAAGAGAAGTCATAAGGGACTTTACTAAAGTTGAACTGTTTGCATTCCTACATGGAAAGACAATATTTGTAACTCTTGAAACTTTTCAATATCTGGGTAGTTGGTGGGATTACATACACACATACACACACACACACACAGAGCACAGAGTGAATGGAATAGGATGGGATCATATCATTAAAAAATGAAATTAAGAGGTGAGAGAGAAATATATTGGGAGGAGAAAGGGAGAAATGGAATGGGGCACATTATCTCTCATAAAAGAGACAGGCAAAAGACTTTTTAGTGGAGGGAAAAAGAGGGGAGGTGAGAGAAAAATATGAAGTTTATTCTCATCACACTTGACTCAAGGAAGGAATAAAATACACACTCATTTTGGTATGAAAACCTATCTTACAATACAGGAAAGTGGGGGAGAAGGGGATAAGCAGGGTGGGGGGGATGATGGAAGGGAGGGCAGTGGGAGGAGGGAGCAATTTGAAGTCAACACTCCTGGGGAGGGACAGGAGAGAATAGAAGCAATGGGGGGCAGGATAGGATGGAGGGAAATATAGTTAGTCTTACTCAACACGACTATCATGGAAGTCATTTGCAAAATTACACATATATGGCCTATATTGAATTGCTTGCCTTCCCAAAGGGAATGGGTGGGGAGGGAGGGATGAAGAGAAGTTGGAACTCAAAGTTTTAGGAACAACTGTCGAGTACCATTCTTGCTACTAGGAAATAAGAAATACAGGTAATAGGGTACAGAAAGTTATCTGGCCCTACAGGACAAAAGAGAAGATGGGGACAAGGGAAGGGAGGGATGATAGAAGAGAGGGCAGATTGGTGATAGGGGCAATCAGAATGCTCAGTGTTTGGGGTGGGGGGAGGGGACAAATGGGGAGAAAATTTGGAACCCAAAATTTTGTGAAAATGAATGTTAAAAGTTAAATAAATAAATTTTTAAAAAAGAGAGAAAAAATAAAGCAATTTGTAGACTTTAAGGAACTATAGAAACAAGTTAAAAGTAATTCTAGGTCTAACTTACTGTCCATCAGTTCCTATATAATACACATGTATGAATCCCTTCTCCTCCCTCCCCACACCCAGCTGGACTAATTCAATGACTGAACATCATCCAGAGCTCAATATATTCTTATATATTCTTTCACTGCTTTTAAACCTCTTTTTGAAATCCATCCTCCTTAGAGTTTGTTTGGCTTAAGATTAATAATCCCTTCCTTAAATCTATCCTTCCTCTTAGCCTCTTCTTTCCTTCCTCCTTCCTATTTTCCTGTTGAGTGAAATACATCTCTATACCCAACTACGTGTGTTTTCTTCCTTCCTTTGACCAGTTCAGATGAAAACGAAATTAAAATGTTGCCTCCTCCTCCATGTCTTCTCCATATTTGTATAGACCTTGATATATATGCCAATCATGTTAAATAATTTTCCCCCGTCTTCCTTTTTCACTTTGTATTCTTTTTCCTTCTATTCTTCTTTTATGATTATGATTATTATTTTATTTTTCTTTCTTTTTTCAAATCATAACAAAACTACTCCTAAATCCTCTGCCTAATTAGACACTCTCTATGATCTGATAATGATAGAGTACTGAGGAGATGCAGCAATTTCCCATATTAGAATGTAAACAATTCATGTTTTTAGACTCTTGTGATTGCTCACTTGGATTTATACATCTCCCCTAGTTCTGTGCTTGCACTTCAAATTTTCTACTCAACTGGTATTTCCATCAGGAATGCTTGGAAGTCCTCTATTTCAAAAATGGTCCATTTCTCCCCTGTAGGATTATTCTCAGCTTTGCTGGATATAAAAAATAAGTTAGTTTTGGTTGTAAGCTGACATCTTTTGTCTTCTACAATACTGTATTACAAGCTTTCCACTTCTTTATACTAGTGGCTTCTAAATCCTGTGCATCTACCCTGTGGTTCTGTGGTTCTTTGAACTCTTTTTTTGTCCCCCGAGATTCTAGCAGTATTTTTTCCTTTGATCTAGAAGCTCTGGATTTTGGCTACAACACTCCTGGGAGTTTTACTTTATGAATTTCTTTCAAGAGATAACTAGTAGATTCTTTCTATTTTTACTTTCCCCTTTGGTTCTGAGAGATATTGGCAGTTTTCTTCTATAATTTATTGAAATATAATGTCTAGGCTCTTTTTTAGTCTTAGATTTCAGATAATCCAATAATTCTTAAATTAATGTCTCCCCTATATGTTTCAGATCAGATATTTTTGCAATAATACAACTTATACTTTTTTCAGTTTTTTGACTGTTATAATATTTCTTTTTCTCTCATAGAATTATTAGATTCTATTCAGTCCATTCTAATTTTCAAGGAGTTTGTTTGTTGCTTAAGATTTTGTGCCTCTTGTTCCAAGCTGTTAATTCTTTTTTCAAATTTTTCTTCCATAGCTCTTATTTCTTTTCCCATTTCTTTCCTTTAGTACTTTTATTTATCAGTGGTTAATATATAGTGCACACTATGTGCCAGGCATTACACTAAGCCCTTTACAAAAATTATCTAATTTTATCCTCACAATTATTCTGGGAGATAGGTGCTATTATTATCCTCATTTTATAATCAAAGAAATTGAGGCAAACAAAGGTTAAATGACATGCCTAGGGTCATACAGCTAGCAAGTATCTGAGGTCAGATTTGAACCCAGGTCTTCCTGCTTCCTGGTCCAGTCTTCTGTCCACTGGGTCACCCAACTACCCTAATTCAATACAGTAAAGGATGGTGTGTATATATCCACATGTACACACATGCATGTGTACATGTACATGTATGTATTTATACACATGTGCATCTGCATATACATACATATAAAAATATACTTATGAATTTTCATATATATTTATTTATATGCTCATTTTTAAGGTAAACCATTAAAGAAGTTTTTATTCTTTGATATACATTAGAGAGTTTAATTTTCATCTTCTGTTTGAATGTAGAATGTTAGGAGTCTTTTGTATGTCCAGGTACAGGAAGCAGAAATCACATCCTGAACTGCTACCTACGTTTACCTGCTAGAAGTAAAAGTTAGTTAAGTGGAGATGACTGACAAATATATACTTTTCCCTCTTGCTCTGAATGTACACAATGTAACAAGAGTGACAGATAACGACATTATAATATGCTAAAAAAAAACCCAAGAGAGTTGTTCACTTTCATTGGCAAATACAGCACAGAGGATATTGTCTGTGAAATAGGATGTCATCCAAGAGGAAGTGGTAAAGGTTCATTTCCTTTAAAATTTAGGATTTCTAAAGCAACATCTAAAGGCATAATATCCACACAGCCTAAAGCACCAAACTTTGCGATCTCCTCACCACTTCACCACAGTCATCCTCATCTGAAAAGGAACTTTCTTCATACATCAAAGTGGACAACAGAAGCTTAGACAAAAAAAAGGTCATGTTCTCTGCCTGCTCACTTTCTGCTGACTGATGTTTCATTTCTGATACCTTGGGATCCTTAACCTCGTAGGAAGAAATCAAGAATTCTGAATAGTTTGCTGTTTTCTGTATTTGACATTGACTATTGCCACTGCTGGTGTAATTGTAGAGGTGTTGCTGGTTGTATTTGTGCACCTGCTTACATTGTGGACTGTATCCATTTGTCACCGTTTTGCCTGTGTATATTTTCATTCTCGCTGTAGCTGCAGCTGTCGTAACTGAGAAACTGAGGGGTCAGAAGAATTGAAATACAATGTTCCTACGGAACATCTCACTCCTGACAACCAAGAGAAAAGCTCATCTATAGGATCCAGGGCTTCTTATTGCCTGGAGAAAATCAACTCTGTCAGAAGAAATCCTGTCACTAGAACTAGAACGCATGTTTGATCTACAGGCACAAAGAATTCCTAATTCTCAGCCAGGCTGAAACATGCTACGTAGAAAACAAACTGTATTTGATTCAGCTCAATCTCTATGACTGGCTCTGTGTTCAAGTGTATAATGACTTTGTTGTCAAATATGATTAGGATCTCCACCAGGTAGTGCTGTACAGATTAGACAAATCACTTCTGCTAATGTTTTTGCATATTCAAAAGCAATGTGTTCTTGAAGAGATGTTTCTGTAAAGTCCATTTTTTCATGATGAGGCAAGTAAAAGACTTTGGCTACTTTACTGAGAAAAGCTTCTCCTAAGGTCGAAATGGGTACATAATTTAGACGTAAGGAATTATACCATAAGCAAATTAGGAGATCAAAGAGTAGCTTACCTCTCAGATCTATGGAGAAGGAAAGAATTCATGACCAAACAAGAGATAGAGAACATTATGAAATGTAAAATGGATAATTTTGATTATATTAAATTTAAAAGTTTTTCACAAATGAAACCAAGGCAGCCAAGATAAGAAGGAAAGCAGAACGCTAGGAAACAGTTTCCTACCAGTGTCTCTGATGAAGGTCTTATTTCTAAATTATATAAAGAACTGAGTCAAATTTATAAGAATACAAGCCATTCCCCAATTGATAAATGGTCAAAGAATATGAACAGGCAGTTTTCAGATGAAGAAATTAAAACTATCTATAATTATATGAAAAAAATGCTCTAAATCATTATTGATAAGAGAAATGCAAATTCAAACAACTCTGAGATACCACCTTACAACTATCAGAATGGCTAATGTGACAGAAAAGAAAAAATGATAAATGTTGGAGAAGATATGAGAAAATTGGAAAGTTAACGCATTATTGGTAGAGTTTCAAACTGATCCAACCATTCTGGAGAGCAATTTGGAACTATGTTCAAAAAACTATAAAACTGTGCATATCCTTTGATCCACTACCAGGTCTGTATTCCAGAGAGATCATAAAAATGGAAAAGAACCTATATGTACCAAAATATTTATAGCAGCTCTTTTTGTGGTGGCAAAGAATTGGAAACTGAGGGGATGCCCATCAATTGGGGAATGGCTGAACAAGTTGTGGTAAATGAATGCAACGGAATACTTTTGTTCTATAATGAGCAGGTGGATTTCAGCAAAACCTGGAATGACTTACATGAACTGATGCTAAGTGATGCTTACATGAAGTGATGCTGAGAACATTGTACACTGCAGCAACAACATTGTGTGATGATTAATGATGCACTTAGTTCTTCCCAGCAATACAATGTTCTAAGACAATTCTAAATATTCATGATGGAAAATGCTATCCACATCCAGAAAAAGCACGATGAAGTCTGAATGCAGATTGAAACATACTATTTTCACTTTGGGTATTTTTTTCCTTTTTCATGGTTTTTCCCTTTTGCTCTGATTCTTCTTTTACAACATGACTAATGAGGAAATACGTTTCACATGATTGCACATGTATAACCTGTTTCAGATTGATTGCCATCTTGGAGAAGGGGGGGAAGGGAAGGAGGAAAAGAGAAAAATTTAGAACTCAAAATTTTACAGAAATGAATGCTGAAAAACTATCTTTACATGTAAGTGGAGAAAAATAAAATACTATTAAGATTTTTGAAAAAAATCTACCCTCATTAGCATACACTGCATACTGTCAGTTGCATGCCTTGTTGCCTCATCACTCTTATAACAAGAAACACACAGACCACAACTGTAGCAAATTAAGCACTTGCATTGTCAACCACAAAAATTTCTTTTTAAACATGTGTCACAGCTGATACCTTCATGTCAAAACATCTCAGATAGTGGTGTCACAGCCCCTCCTGGGCTCTAGCAGCATGCAGAGTTCCTGCGGGGGCCCCTGTACTGCCCATATTGACTGAACAGCCTGGCAGAGAGCAATTCTTCTTGTAAGCATTTGGGAGTCATTCTCTTCTTCTGGGTTGGTGACCCTTGAGTCTTGAGTGACCCTGTCACTGTAATAGCTCTTTCTGGTGAGATTCTGTTTTCATTTGCTCATTTTTCTAGCCTGTTTCCTGATTTCAGATATTTTGTTAGGGTTGTGCTTTTGGCCCTTCTTGGGAGAATGTCTGAGATCAGCTTTTGTCCTCTTGGGGCCTTCTGTGGATTAACAGGGTGGAGGTGAGGATGGGGAGGATTGAGTTTTTCATTATTCTAGATTCTCAGGGTCAGGAACCTGCAAGCTTATAGTGCAAGTGGTTTCATTCAGGGAAAGTATCTGATCCCTGACCTCCTCCTCTATCCTCTGCAAGTTCCATTCCTGGTCTATTAGAACTCCTAACTATGGGCAAGTCTACATAAATGTTACACAGACCCAGTTCTAACTTTTCTCCCTCCCTCCCCTCCCATCTCCCTATAGCAGGCAATTTTACAAAGATTATGTATGCACAATCAAATAAAACATTTTTCCACATTATTCATGTTGTGAAAGAAAAAACAGACCAAAAGGGAAAAAACCATGGAAAAAAATGAAGTGAAAATAGTATGCTTCAATCTGCATTCAGAGTCCATCAGTTTTTTTTTCCCCTGGACACAGTTAGCATTTTCCATCATGAGGCTTTTGTAATTGTCTTGGATCATTGTTTGCCGAGAGGAACTGATTGACAAAAGACAGAGCTTTCATTTGGTCCCTATTCTTATACCCTACAATAGACTTTGCCCCCCCATATTGCACTTAGGCCCAGCCTTGGTCCTCTTTTAGTGCCCATGCACTGGAATGCTCTACACACTGTACCCTGACAAAGACCCCCATCTTCAGTATCCATAGACTTTCTTGTCTGTCTTCCTGTGATGAAATGGTCTGGAAATATGATTCACTGTGAGTTTTCTCTTGGATATTCCAAACAGGATATTCTCTTGGATATTCCAAAAGGAGTTATGCTGGAGAGGTCTTAGTTGTATTCCCTCCTGGTACTCTTGGCTCTGCCTAATCCAAATATTTTTAATTATCTCTTCTTGATCTGCTTATCAGGTCAGCTTTTTTAATATGGGATATATATTTTCTTCTCCTTTTTTTCAGTCTTTTGAATTTAATATTTCTTGTCTTGTGGAGTCACTAACTTCCATTTGGTCCACTTTGTACCTCTTGTATTACTCAGTTAATTCTCTTTCCAAGTTTTTCTTCCATACCTCTCATTTCTTTCCTCTGATGCCCTCAATTCACTTCCAAAATTATGTTTTCATATTAAAAAAAAAAACTTCCTCCTTGATTTTTCCCATGAATTCTAATTGACTTTGTGTCCAGACTGTGAATTGTTGGGGTTTTTTGTTTTGTTTTGTTTACTTTGCTTACAGATGCTTTGGAGACTTACTTCTAACAGCTCTTCATGGTGTGGGTCTTGGTGTCATTGCTGTATGTTTTTATTTTTGTTTATTCATTCTTCATACTTCCTGACATCAAGCCTTACTTCCCAACCTGGGACTTTATGTTAGGGCTTGACTCTGTGTACTTATGGAGGAAATGTCTAGACCTTTAGGGGTATAGACTAGCATTTTCTGGGGTTCAGTTACTGCTTTCTCTGGGTGTTGAGTATAATATTCTTTAAGGATCAAAGGAATGGCCCAGACTAGGGACCTGTAAAGTTTCATTGCACTCAAAGAGGTATGATCTAGAGTAAAGTCTGATGACTTTCCTTCTAGTTTCAGTTTTGGCAACTTTTGATACAGGTTTAGGTTTGTGTAACCCAAAGACAGGCTTGTCTCTGACTGAAGGTCCAGCAGACTCATGTTGTCCCTAGTCCCTGCCAGTTGGCTGGAAAGTTCTTCAGGGTCAGTGGCAGAATGGCAGGCCCCCCTTGGTCTGAGTTCTCTGCCAAGGTCAGTTAGCTGCAGGCCTCAGATTGGGTCGCAGGCTAAATCTAAGACCCTACCCTGTGTTAAAAGTCACATGGCTGATACTTGCTTCTGTTCCTGTTTCCTACCCAGTATATAGTATCAGGCCTCTAGTCTGAAACCACTGCTGCTAAGGGCAGACCTCTTAAACTTAGGCAGCTAGGTGTGCAGTGGATAGAGCTTTGGGCCTGCAGCCAGGAAGAGCTGAATTCAGCCCATACTGATAGACTGATCTCTATTGAATGACTATAGATCTTTCATGAGACCTTGGAGTTCTCAGAGCAAGATGCACTCAGTACAGTCATCTGCAAACAAGAGCATTTAGAGAGCTTTCCCACTGATAGGAAATTAAACTGATTATAGTAATAAGGTGGTATGCCTGTGCCACTCCCATATCAACTGATCTTGCTAACAACGATAACAAGAGCAGTAATAGAAAGTACCCTCCCTGTTTCACCCTCCAAAGAAAGTTCTTTTTAAAAGAAGCACCCTAGGAAACAAGGAAATCGACCATTCTCCTCCACCTCCATTGTCTTCCTGGGCCTTATGTTCTGGAGTATGTATTGAGGGCTCACATCCCCTTCCTAACCCTGCTGATCCTAATACCAATGCTCTTCTATCCTTACCCTCAGTTTCCCTGTCTAGCTGCACATGTAAAATAAAAACTCAGTATGCATGACTGATGTGGTGAATCTGGATCCCAAAACAAGGAATCAACCAGTTGGTGCTCAGCCAGTTCAAATACCAGGCAGATCATAATCAGATATTTTGATTTGGAAGAGACCTTAGTGGTGATCAAGTCCAACACCCTCATTTTGCAAAGGGGGACACTAAGGCCCACAGATTTTAAGTGACTGACCCAGGGTCACACAAACAGTAAATGTCCGAGGTAGGTTTCAAACTGAGGGAATTGAAGAGATTAGCATACCAAGTGGTTAATTTTAGGAATTAAGTGAACCACACTGACTCCATCTTGTGACTCAATTCTGGAGCCAGCTTAGTTTTCACTCAGTTATGGGTCTAGTCCAATTTCTGTCTCATGAGAAAATCTTATTACATTGTTTGAAGTCAGCCTGCATGACTGGGAAACAGGGCCACCTCTCCATTCTGCTTAGAGACCCTTAACTAAGAATCTAGGTTATTCTGACCAGGATTTGATCCAAAGATTGATGCAAGGGGTGTTCTCACAATTGTATCTCAAGCAACCCATATATCTTATCTGAAAACTGGTTCCATACTGATCAGTCAGTTATTGTTTCCATGTTCCTTTGATTATTTACAGACACTTGGGAGAAGTGGGACACTTCTTTTTCTGAAATCAGGGAATTGTACCTATTAAGTCTTCCCCTCCAAACTTGGAAAAGTTCTTAATCTTTCCTCCAATCAGAAATCAGATTGCCTAATGTTGTATTGTTTCCTTTTAATTGATTGGCCTTATTTGATTTATTGTTTTAATGTATAAATGTCTGTCTGCCCCTGTATTCAAAGTCCAGGCCTAAACTGTGGAGGTCTGGTCCTGGTTTGTTGGATAATTACCATGTATTGCTTAATAAATCCATATGTTCAGAAGATCAAACCTTTTCTTGCTCAGTCATTCACCTTTCACTTGCCACAAAATCCAGGTCTTTCTGACTCAAGTTCAGCATTCTGTACACTGTGCCATGTTTCCCTCTCTTCCACTCTTGAGAAGTTACTGCTTTGGTTTTCATGCTACCATCTCTTCCCCTTGCCCCCACCCATAAAAGAGTAAATGCTCTGCTGAGAGAGAGACAAAAAGAGAGAGAGAGAGAGAGAGAGAGAGAGAGAGAGAGAGAGAGAGAGAGAGAGAGAGAGAGAGAGAGAGAAACCCAAAATAACACTAGGAAAATACTTAACGTACCCATTGGCTAATCTGCTTCTGCACAGAGGCACACTGTACCATGTCCCATCTCATACATACTAATCCAAAAATAGGAAAAAAATTTTTAGTTTCAGCTGAAATAAAGTTGGAATTTTTTAGAAGGAGCTTTTACTAGGAAACTAAGGAAGAAAATATGAAAGTTCAGAAGCATATACATTTTTATCAGGCACAGGTTTCTGATTCTATGTAAAACTTGGGTTCAGATAGAGTTGGCTCACCTAGAATTTCAGTCCCCTAGGTGTATCTGTGGGTTCCTTTTCCCCTGTTCAACCATGCCTGAAAAGGTCTATCCCCAAACGTACCTCTCTCAGACTTTGGGGTCCCTGTAAATAGTTTTTACCCACTTATGCCCTTATTTCCAACCCTCTAGGGAAGGAACTGGGGTTGGAACACAATTCCTGTTCTAGTTCCTGGCAGGGACCACAACACAGGGTCTTTTGTTGCAAAGTAAAGATCATTCTAGGTTGTTTACATGACTCACATATGAGAGTTGTAAAAACGATAATAATAATAATAGCAACATTTCTATATGCTGTAAGATTTACTATGTGTTCCCTTCATAATGTCACTACCTGATTTAGGAAATGAAAATGGTATCTTAGCTTTATAAATTAAAAAAAAAAGAGTTGAAGGGACTTGCCTATAGACATACAACTAGCAAGGCCTGAAGGTGGGCTTTAGATTCAAGTACGTCCTAAAGCCAAGTCCTTGGAACGTTGGCTATTGTCACATGGATTTTCTTGTCCCTCCTTTGGAGAACAGAGGCCATTTCTCAACATTCTCCTCCTCCAAAAAACAGAAAAAGAAGGATGCTGAAACCAGGGAGCCTGGATTTGGAACCCTCAGTCTAATATTTATTGACCATAGACCAGATCCTTATGTCACTTTTCCTCTCTGGGTCTCTGTTTCCTCAGGATAGATTAGTTTTTCTCCAAAGTTCTTTCCAGCCCTAAATTCTTATGATCTTTCACTTAACCTCTCTGAACCTCAGTTGCCTTTCCTATGAGGTAGGTAAAATAATATTCACATAATCTACCTCACGGAGTTTTTGTAAAGATAATCCCCTATAAGTATTAAAATTCTGGGGAAATGGGCATTACTGGGTAACTGGTCAAATACCAGAGAAGTAGCATGAGCCTAATGGAAAGAGGCTGGAGGTGGAAAGACAACCTACATTAAGGTCTGGTCTCTGCCTCTTGCTAGGTATACAACCTTAAGTAAGTCATTATGCTCCTTTCGATCAAAGTTTCATCAACTAGAAAATGAAGTTGCTAAGTTGATAATACCCTTCCTACAGAGATACATGAATATCCAGTGGGATAAGAGAAATGAAGGCTAGATGACTGTGTAAGGCAGGGGAGGGGATTAAAAGGGGGCTGAACAAAGGATTGTGCTAGACGTTGAGAATACAATGAGAGAGATGACAAAGACCTTTTTCTCAAGGTGCTTATGTTTCAATGGGGAGAGGGACAAATTTACAGACAACTATGATGGAAGGGTGGACAGGAGTAGGGGAGATTTAGACAAAGTTCAGAGGTCTAAAAATATGAAGAGATAAAAATCACTTTTAGCTGGGGAGACAGGAAAGGCTTTACGGAGACAGTGAACTATAATTTGGGCCACATAAGAATGGAGGGACATCAACAGATGGATACAGGAGTGGTAGGAATTATAAGGGAGTTCATTCCAGAAACTGCAGGTAACAAAAAGCAAAGGAAAAGAGAAAAGAGAGGTTAGGAAGTGAATGGGGAATGGAGAATAATTCAGTTTGGCAAGAATATAACAGTACATGGAGGGGAATAGTATGACAGAAGGCTGGACAGGTATTTTGGAGCCAAGAACTTGGAATACCAGAGTCAAGAGTTTATAGTTTATTTAGCAGGTAACTTGAAGGAATTCACTGGAGGTTTTTGAGTAAGGGAATGATGTCACCAGAACAGTGTTGGGGAAACTGGTAAAGTATTCAGAGAGGGGAATTTAAGAGGGAATATATGGGGTAGGGGAGAGGAGGGAGGAAAAGGCCAATTGAAAAACTATGAAAATATTCTAGCAGTGAGCTGAACTAAGGTAGTGGCAAAAGAGGGGTTTATACCTAAGATTAAAATGAACAAATGGCTGGTTGAATTTTTCTTTATTTTGTAAATAAGAAGTCATCTCTCATCCATGATTTTTAGTCCTTTTGCATTTCACATGTTCAGTTGACAACTATAAGGAAGAAGAACCGGTTTGTGGTTTGTTTTTCAAACACTGAGTTATACTATAAACAGAGGGCCTTTCAACTGATTGAGTTAAAAATCCTAGAACATTAGAAGGCACTTTAGGAAATCATTTAATAAAATTTCCTCATTTACACATGGAGAAACTGAGGCCTAGTGAGGAAGAAAAACTTGCCCAAGGTCACACAACAAATTATTGACAAAACCAAAATTGGAATTAAGATCTTCTAACTTCAAGGTCAGGTTGTTTCCCATTCACCATGCTATGCCTAATTTCATGCCTTCATTCCAGAAGGCCTCAAATGCCACACCTGGGACCATGTATATATGTACCACATGACTAAACATCCTGCAAACTGCAGAGATGCCTAGAGTAAATTGCAAGCCTACATTCTTAGATGATGAAGGATGAGTCTGTCTTCCTGAGGTAGTGTCTAGCTAAACATCCAGAGCTGGTCCAAACCTGAGCCAGACAGAGCTCTTTTAAGAGAGTCACCTATCTACTATCTTTTACATCTATTAATAATACCTCATACACACCATATATACTCACCATCACAGATTTATCCCAATATCAAAGAGTACATCCTGGGGGCTCCTACATGGCCCCATACACTGAGTTTGCACAAGCAACTCTAGGTTCCTGATACATTCCCTCCCCTGGGCACATTCCCAAGTTGAACAGTGATAAATACCCACCACATTACTGTAAGGTCCTCAGTAGCCTCCCTACTCAGCTAAATGAAGAAACTGAGTAAAACCAAAATGCCCTTAGTTACCCTGCCAAAGAAAATCCTACAGGCTGAGAGTCCCTTCTTTTCACTGAAGGGGTTTGAGTAGCAATCAATTACCAATACCCCTCCACCTACCTCCCTTTCCCCTACCCCTCCAATCCCATACCTAAAAAGCCAAATCTCACTCAAGCTTTATTAAGACAATCAGTTACCCCTCAAGAATTCCAGTTTCCATGGCTGGTAAGTCCAGGGAAATTAAGGCCAGGGACAAAAAGAATGAAAAAACCCTGGCTTTAGAGCCCAGAGACCTGGGTTTGAGTCTCAGCTCTGATTGATGAACTGTGTGATCCAGAGCTTTGAACTTTCCCCTCTCTGAGTCTCAATTTCCTTCTAAATAAAACAGAGTTAATAATAATTATGCTGCTCAGTTGCTGTGAGAAAATTATTTTGTATCTCTTAATGAACTATATAAATGTGGATCATTTATTACTTTTGCTGTTGTTAACATTCTTAAAACAAAAGACCAAGCAAACAAAACAAGTAAGTGCCTAGGAAGATAGTGTATTTTTTTTTAAAATAATGTCACAGAAACTAACATTTTCTTTGCAAATTAATTCCTGCAGGCAAATTTTTCCCTGCTTCTCCCAGGGCCAAGCACTTCTCCTGGGAGAATCAGAGATAAACAGGGTCTGTGAAGCATCTCCAGAACTGATCTCCGCTCTCGGGAATGCCTGCTCTGTCAGCAGTTACACAACATCTATACAAAAGGTCAAAGGGGCAGGGTACTTGACAATATCAGAACCAGAAGAGACCTTAAAACAGAGTATTAGAATTGGAAGGGCTATTAGAGAATGTGTAGACCAGCACCCTTCTTTTACAGAAGTAGAAACTGAGGTCTGGGGAACACAGCTTACTTTGTAAAATTCACTTAACTCCAAAGCGTGGGGTGTCCATTGAACAAGGTGAACCTCTGGGTGGGTGGGTGGGGTAGGTATCTTCAGAGTCTTATAGTACAGAGATTGGCTATAGAAAATTAAAAGTGAGAACTGTGCTGAACACACCAGATTGTAAAACTGAGACAGGAATGGAGGCTTTTATTTTTAAGCCAAATGTCTTAGAGAAGACTTTAAAAAGTGAGCATTGAAACAACTTTGAGATGGCTCCAGAGAAGAAGTGAGGCTGGTGACCTGCACAGCCCTCCCTCACTCAAAACTAAGTCAAGTGTAAGTCATGTCATCATTTCTCTGATGGCATGGTCTTCTTCAGCAACGAAGGATGAACACAACAACAAAGCAAAAAACATGCTAGATTTGGAGACAGAAGACTAAGCTTTCTCGCTATGTAGCCTCTGGGTAAGTCTCTTCTTTCCTCTTAGCTATAAAAATGAAGGGGTTGGACATGACGATCTCTTAAAGACCCTTCTAAATAGAAATGCTAAGAGCCTAACATGAACTAAACACATGAATTACTATTGAACCCCTATCAACTAGAAGGGCAAAAAGGAAAGGAAGCAAGATTTTAACTAAAAGAAATCAAGGAAGAGATTCCTACCAAGAAGAAAGACTATGGTCCAAGCTATCATCAATCAACCAACAAATATTTATTAAGCATTTTCTATGTGTCTGATACATGCCTGCGATGAATATCTGGCCACTGGACCTAGACAGCTCTGGAGGAGAAAGTGAGACTGATGACCTTGCACAGCCCTCCCTCACTCAAATCAAAGTCAGCTGTAAGTCATGTCATCATCGCCTTGATGTCATTCATTTAAGAATGAAGAACAAACACCACAACCGCACATGTCACCCTCTATGTGGCAATAGACATAAAGACATAAATGAAACTGTCCCCATCCACAAGAAGTGTACATTCTGTCAAGGGAGACAACATGCACACATATATACCTAAAACAAATACTCTGATACAAGGTAATTGGGGCCACTAGTAGCTAGAATGATTAGAAAAATCCTCCAGTAGAATATTGCCCTCTGGCTGAGATTTAAAGGAAACTAGTGATTCTTAAAGGAGGTGGTGAGGAAGGAGGGCATTTCAGGCATGGAGAGCAGGCAGGGAGACTTTGGAGTGTTATATGTGAGAAATATCAAGGCCCATTTGGCTATGAGTCTCCTGATGTGGGAACCTGAGGCCTGTTGTACTGAGAACAGGTCATTAACACAGTAAGCATTACCTACAAAAAATGACAGTCAAAATTTCCATTCTTTTAACTCATCAGTCTAAGCTCAACACCCAAAACATTCAAACAAAGGCCAACTGTCCTTGGGTCAGAGCTATAATGAAGGATTAAAATAGAAATTCCTCAGAAGCTTTTGGGAAACTCTTGTTTTATTGCCAAACATTTTTTCAACTAAGTCTTTTTCTCTAAACATAGATCCTCCCCCCTTGCCTGCCTATCCTGCAGAGCTTGGCAGGGTTCGTGGACAGATGGGACAACTGCCATTCAAGAGGAATACTTCCTGTCCTTACAGGGACTCCTCTCCACCCCAGTGCCCCACCCCACCCCCATCCCAATGTCATTAATTGGTCTTTTGTAAGTGTAATATTAGGCAAAATGATGTTACTGAGGGCTGCAAGTACCACAGGAACATTCTGATAAATTAAAACATATATTTCTAGGGCAGGGGGTAGTGCCAGAGTTGATGTACGTTGAATGGGGTGGAGTCATCTCAAGGGAGAAATGAATGCTGGGGAGAGCCTAGCTGGTTTCAGTCACATGGTCCAAATGATGTTACTGTGGAGTGTTTGTTTTTTGTTTTCAATGTTAAGGGAAGGTTGGGTAATGATCTGAAACAATGTAATTGTGAAATGACCAGTCTGGGAAATGGTATATGGAGTAAACATATTGAACCAGACTATCAAAGCTGGAAGGCATCTTTGGGTCATATCATTTAATCCCTACCTAAGCAAGGATCGTTTCTACAAGACCCATGACAAATAGCCATCTAGCTTTGCTTGAAGGCCTTCAGTGACTGGGAACTCACCACTACCCAAAGAAGTCCATTCCACTGTTGAACAGCTGTTGTTATAAGGGATTTTTCCCTTGTAACCCCTTCTCTGAAACATCTCTCCATTGCTCCTTCCTCTTTCCTTCACAGCCAATTAGAATGAATCTAGTCCTTCTTTCATATGAAAGCCCTTCAGATACTTCAAGCCAACAATCATGGCTCCCTCATCTTCTCTCTTCATGAATAAGAAGGTCTCCTTACTTCAAAAGATCCTCATTGATAGGTTCAGTCTCCTTCTACATTCTGGTCCACCCTCTACTGGACACACTTCGGTTTGTCACAGTCCTCCCTAAAATGTGGCTCTCAGAATGGTACAGTGCACTCTGGATTTATTAGTGAAGGCATCCTTTATCATCATATCAGGACAACCAAAGGGACAGCATGGACTTTCATTCTGCATGTACTGGAGGGCAATAAAAGCTAGAATATCTCATAAAAACAGCAACTTTTAAAAGCAAAATCAACCATTCCCTCCTCCTAGATACTCTCTTGGCCTCAACGACACCACTCTCTCGGTTCTTCTCCTACTAGTCTAACCAGTCCTTCTTTTTATCCTTTGGTTTCCTTACATAACAGACAGTGGTGATTCATGCAAAATGGTTTCTGGGTTGGGAGACTCAGAAAAGAAGTTCTTGCCACCTAAGTATATAGCAATACCAAGTAATTCAACGCAAGGAACAAATATGGCCTTATTAATAGGGGACTCCAACGATGGAAGGTCTTCTTCTCTTCCCCTTGTAATGTTTCTTTCACATGATGCCATGCTAGTCTTTCTTATGCAGAGATCTGGTTATATCTCTCCTCTACTCAAAAATATCTAGCAGTTCCCTATTACCTTCTGAATAAAAGTCAGACTCTGTTGCCTGCTATTCAAAACCTCCATTCTCACCTTTTCAGCTTTTTCTTCCCCTATGGAGACTCTACATCTCAGATGACTGAACTACTTGCCATTCCCTGTACACCTTCTTTTCTCTATGTTTAGAAAGGTTTTCTTCTCCTTCTCTACATCTATATCCTTTAATGTTCAATTCAAATGCCATCTCTAACATGAAGCTTCCCTGATGATCCTAGTCAGTTACAACTTTTCCCTTCAGAACTCACATAATCATAAGAGTTATGCAATGCTCTCTAGGGCTTTTATTAGGAACTAGTAATTAAAATTAGTGCCATATCTTCTCACTAGGATGTGAGCTCCATGAAGGAATGGACTCTATCTCAGCTATTCTTTTCCCTCGGTACCTAGCACAGTGTTCTTATATTCAGCAGTTGTTTAATAAATGCTTGGTGAATTTGGATCAAGAAATATTTGCTGGATATCTACTATGAATACACCATTGAGTTTTCAATTCAGTAAACATTCTTTAAGTACCTACTACGTGCAAAGCATATAGAAGTAACTTGTTAGTTCATCCTCCCTTTGACCACTGGCTTCCATATCTCTTCTATTTTCTCTCTGAGAATGACAGGCACCATAGGAGGATGAAATCATGTTCTCTTTGTAGAGGTTGGAGGAGTTTGGCTACAGAAGCAGTGGAGGTCAGTATGTTGCTGAGTGCTGTGTATTCATGGATCCCCTGCCAGGAAGTGAGCAGACACTGCTGTCTGACTTTAAACCCATTTTAAGAACAGTTTTCTCTTGAAGTGATTCAACAACCTCAACATAATGATACAAACAGTTCTGACATTTTAAACTCAACTCTGAAACGTGAAGGATTTAGTTCCACACCCTGGGAATTCTATGTAATTGTGAATTCATTTGATGGTTAATGTTCCAGGGAAAGGGAAAGACACGATATCAAATCGGACATATCTTGCTCCCTCCCTAGTACTCCCCCAAAAGACTTCACTATTAAGTTTCCTCTGAACTTCATGAGACTGAAGTCATCACACAGCTCTAGAATAACCAAGAAACATTCAAGCAGCACAGAGGCACAAAAAGAAAAGTGGCCTGGAGTCACAAGACTAGGGTTCAAGTCTTAAAAACTACTAGCTTCATGAGTTGGGCTAATACCCTTCAACCCTCTCAGCCTCAGTTTCCTCTTCTATAAAATGGAGATAGTAATGCTAATACCACTGACTTCTCAGATATGCTGTGAGGAAATCACTTTAGAGACCTTAAATCAAAACAGAAATCTGAATTATTATCATCATTCTCCATGACTTCTCCTGCTACTTATCCTCTCTCTGTGTGTTTCCAAATACCTCCACTTTATTATATCCTCTCATTTTCACCTGCCTGGCCTACTGCAGTCCTAACACATCTTCTCACCTTTGCTCCTTGCTCCCCTCTAGTTCATCCTTCACATGAAGTGAGACCCTGCTATGCTAGGATTGACCAAGGCACTGCAGAACCTATGCCATCAGGAATTTCACACAATGTAGAAATTAAACACAGCTGTGAGTAATTACACTGCCTCTGTATCTGTGTTAACTCGCCAAGTCCCGATAAAATTAGTCACTTGTTTTAGTCACCAGAGAATTGGGCAGCTACACTGTGGTGTTTGCATGCTTGCATTTTCCTTACTCTTTGCCAACCCTGAACTCATCGTCTGCATGGCTTCCTCTAAGTCTTATGTTTTTGCTCTTATAGCTCTTGAAATGGGGAAGGCCCCTGGCACATCAAAATGAGCTGCCGTCATGTCAGACAACATTTCCATTCTCAGGTAGTGATGAGCATCATAAATTTTCATCTTTAAAGGATGGTGCTGACCAGCTGAACCCTAGCTGCTGGCAGGAACATGGCTGAGCGGAAAAACAGACCCTCTCAGTAATTCTCACTCCATCAAAATCACATCCTAGGAACCCTGCTTTAAATATAGTCCATTAACCACCCTTAGTTGTGCTTCCTGCCTGGGGTCATGACCCTCCCAAGCTATGTGGAACACAACCTCCCTAATGTGCTGGTAAGAAATAACTGATAAGTCCACCTCTGTGGTAGGGAAAGGAGGTATTATGCAGAAAAGGAACCAAATAATAGCCCTGGCAGGAATTGGGGCTTAAGAAGTCTCAATTTAGCATTAGTTAAGGATGGTGTCACAATGGAACTGAGGAAGTTGCAAAGGGGAGTCAGATATTGTTCTTTTGAGGAGAAAATGAAGAAAGTGGTTTTAAATATTAAAGCATAAAATATTAAAGCTGGAAGGGACTTCATTGGTTATATATTTATTTTCATTATTAGAGCTTGCAGTGACCTTATAGCTAATGCCAAAGACAGTTGTTTGTTGGGGGGAAAAGACAGAGTAGAGCAGTGTAAAGGGAATGAGATTTGGAGTGAGAGGACCTTACTTCAAGTTCTGGCTTAAATGCAAATTATTTAACCCTTCAGGATCAGTTTCCCTGTCTGTAAAATGAGAATGTTCGAGTAGATGAGAGGTTCTTAATGTGGGGTCCATAAACTTGCTTTTAATATATTCATAACTATTTCAATATAATTTGTTTCCTTTGTGATCCTATGTATTTTATTTATGCATTTAAAAACATTATTCTGAGCAAGGCTTCACAGGCATCACTGGACTGCCAATAGGGGTCCATGACACACAAAAAAGGTAAAGAACCTCTGGACCAGATAACCTCCAAGATCACTTCTAGATACAAATCTATGATCTTGCAATTACCTAATTCAACACTTTCAACTGGTGGTTGAAGAAGAAAGGGCATATGACTGAACCAAGGTCATACACTAATAGGATGGTGGGATTTAGAGCTAGAAGGAACTTCACAGATCATCTAGTTCAAAACCCTCTTTTACAGAAGGAAAAAAAAAACTGAGAACTCATTTGTAAATTTATGTGCCTAGGGTCACACAGATTGCAGAGGTGAGGTTCAATCATGGGTTTTCTGTGAATCTTTCCATCTGTAATGTTAATAGAACAGGAAGATCTTCCTCACCCATTAATAGGCCTAATACGAGGAGCCTGTGGTCATATGGAGCCTGGGTCATATGGAGGTCAGACTAGGAGAAACTTGCCCAAGGAGGAGAGGGAGCACAAGCAGAGAGTAAGAGCAGGCAGAGAAGAGAGAGAGAAGCAAGCTGTGAGTGGGTGGAGGTAGGAATTTGTCTAGGGGAACTCGTTTTTGTGGGGAGGCCTGACAGAAAGAAGGTTTAAGATGTTGGTGCTCCCTGGATTAGTGATAAGTACTCTGTTAAATCTTACCTCCTGTTACTCTAATGATATCCCAAATAAATATTTTGGTTTTGCCTTTAAGGAAGAGTTTATTATATTTTGCAAATTTAGCCAGGAAATATGCATGCATATTCATAGTGGTTGCTATGGGCATCTCATTGGCATTACACCACCTAGTCCAATACATATAAGAACTGGAGACACACTATAACAATATCTTTGGAAGCTGGTTAAGATTCGACTGTATAATATTACAGTATCAATTTGTAAACATAAGCTAAGTCAATAAATTTGCTGTCTACTAAGCACTCAATACTAAAACCCAATGGCTTGTTCAGATAAACTAATGGTGGTGAGGGCTATTTAAGTAGCTGTTACAACTCTATCTTTTTAGTTGTGTCTCATATAACTATTGTAGATGTGCCCAGTTATGTCCTAACAGGATCTGTATGCTGCTATACCCTATAAGTTCTGAAACAATGAAAAAGGTTAAAGTCTGCTCCATGAGGAGAGAACTCCTAGAAAGTACCTTCCTTTTCTTCTACCAAATGTTCTCAAGAGAAGAGCTAATAATTAACTATCAGCAAAGGTAACAGCCTGGACACTGCCCACCAAGTATGTAAACTGGGTCAGATTAGCACTCTTAAGACTAAAAAGATGGATGAGAAAACACTGGGGATATTATAAAAAAGATTCTGGAGACTGGAATGAATGACCTGTGAGATACCTTCTATGACCATCTCTGGCAAGGGACAGTTTGGCTACAAACACCCTGGGATCTGCAGTTCTTCCCAGTTGGGGAAGAAAAAAAGACTAATGCAAAACTAACCCTTACATAAAAGGAAAGATATTTTTCATAAATGGGCTAGCCCCATTTAGGGGACTCTGGAGAACGAGGAGAGAAGAGAGAGGGGGCAGCCATCCCATGGCAACAGTACACTGATGGCAACGGCTAGTGTTTGCCTCATCTGCAGTTCCCCTCTTCAAAGCCATGAGAAATGACTTCTCAATAGATAAATTGGGAGCTGTAGGACTGTTGTAATCAGGGGTGCTCACTCCAGTAGCAGGAATGATAAAAGATATAACCTTGGTCCCTACCTCATCCCTGCCTTATTTCCATCTAATTGTGTTTTTATTCTGTTAAAGAATACAGTTACTAGGTTTAATATAATTTCTCATAAACGTCTATTGTTAATCCTGCCTTGTATTGTTTGGTGCCCCTTTGTTTGGTGCATGATGGTACAATAGGAACTACCAAGGAGAGAGAGACCTTCTCCAGGTCAAAGCTGGGCACTTAACTTCAGCCCATTGTTAGAGAATTTTGCTCACTGTGGGTCTAAGAACAAAACATTTCATAATTAACTTTGAATTGTAGAATTACTGCGGACATAAACCATAAAAACAAATCTTCCCCATAGACATGAGCCTAAGAATAACTGGATTTTTTTCTAATTCCAAGAAGTAATCCATGGGAGACTGGACTAGATAAATGCAAAAATACTATCCAAAGGCCCCTTAACCTTTTCAAGCCTCAATTTTCTAATCTGTAAAACAGGGTAATAATCCTTTAATGACCTACCTCCTGGAGTTGTTTAGAGGAAAATGACTTGTATGTATAAATATGTATAATTAATAATTATAAGATGAATAACAGGAAATTTCTTCCTCATTCTGTTTTGGGCTACAGAAGATGGCTGTGTAAAAACATAAATTTAGAACCAGAAGTGATCTTAGAGGTCGTGAGTTTAAACCCTTAATTTTCCAGACAAGGAAATTAAAGTCCAGATATATTAGGGTCCTTTCACTAGATCACATAAGTTATAGTAGTGAAAATGGGATTTGAACCCAGACCCTCTGATTTCAGACCCAGTGCTCTTTCCACTTTTTCAAGATTATTTATTCATATGAAAAACAAATGAAATATAAATCCATGGAAGTCCAAAACACTTAGTCTGGCATCATGTTAAAATATAAGCCTATCTTTCCAAATAGTTTGAGTCATCAGACTATTAAAAAGGAAAATAACCAAAAATGTAAGCCCTCAACTCAAGGATCATTTTTTCTCAATTCCTGGACATTACACAGAATCACAGTCATGGAATCTCAAAGCTAGAAAGGATATCAGAGCTTATCTGACCTACTCCTTTGTGAGCCAGAATCCCCACTACATTTACTCTAACACTTGTTAGAGAACTAATGATCATCCAGATTTTGCCTGAAGACTTCCAAGGACAGTGAGTTCACTATCCCACAAAGGAGACCATTCTGTTGTTGGACACCTAATGATGTCAGGAAATGTCTCCCTATACTAAGCCCCAAATCTACTTCTCTGGGATTTCTAGTTGTTTATCTTGAGTCAAGATAAACGAGCCTAATCCCATTGTAAATACTATAGAATGCTTATTGAAATTAATTAAATTGGAGGCAGCACAACATATTGGGTAAAAGCATTGGATCAGGAGTGAGGATCCATGTTCAACACCTAGCTCTGCTGCCTTTGACAGTTACCTTTGTAACTCTGGGTAAGTTCAGTCACATTTTTTGGTCTCAACTTCCTGAACAAGGAAGGGGCTGAACAAGAGAATAAGGTTCATTCTAGCTCTATTTCTATTATCTTTCCCATAATCTCCCTTTAAATATTCAGAGGAAATGGTTATGTTGGCCTCCTAAGACTTTGCTTTTTTAGGACAAACATCCTATCCTCATCTTACTTGGTCTGCTGTACTCTCCCCCTCCTTGTTGCCCTATTCTGGACACATTTCAGTTTGTCAATGTCCTTTCAAGAATATGGGAGGCAGAGTTGAACACAAACAGACCCTAGAACAGTAGGACTAACACTTCCTGGAGTCTGGACCTTAATCCTTTCTTAATACAGTATGAGATCATAGTAGCTTTTCTGGCTGCGATATCACACATTGACTCATGGATTTTTGAGTCTATGCACATCCCCAGATTTTTCAACACACACACACACACACACACACACACACACACGCATGCACATGCACACCCACACACATATATCTAGTCTCACCACCTGCTCCTTTTATACTTGTGTAGTTGATTTCATTAATTCAAATCTAGAACTGTATATGTATTTCTAGGAAAGTTTTTTTTTTTAAGAGACTCAGAAGAGAAAAAAATGGAAAGAAAATGAGTATTGTCTTTTGAAGAACCTTCATATTTGATGAAGCATCAAGCTTACCATGTATACTTGGGAAATTTTGATGATGGGTAAAACCAAAATTTCCAAAAATAGAACCAAAGAAAACCTTGATATTCTGGACAAATTATGAGAGAACATTTTCTTTTGGGAGAAAGTTCTCCCAAAATATGCCCCACAATTACAATGATTACCTCTACTAAAAAAGAATGAGGAATGATTTTAATAAGTGAAACTATGGAAAGGAGGTGGCAATGTGCAGGTCCCTGGCCAAATACCCCCAATGATGCCAGACTCTTGTATCATCTGCAGCAGACTGCCAGCCCCAGAAAGGTGAGATATCAGACAAGAGTTCTCTTCCCTTATGAGACATATGGGAAATGGGGTATAGAAATCTATTTTGACCTGCAGGAAAATAGAGGGGATGGGGATAAGAAAAGGGAGGTGTGTGATAGAAGGGAGGGCAGATGGGGGGAAATGGTAATCAGAATGCCCGTTGTTTTAGGGTGGGGGAAAGGAGAGATGGGGAGAAAGTTTGGAACTCAAAATCTTGTGGAAGTGAATGTTGAAAACTAAAAATAAATAAGTAATTCCCTGTGGAGTTCAGCACATTTCCTGGGCCACAATTAGTATGTAGCTATGCCTGGCCTCCCTCAGCTACCTCACCCAGTCCAGCCCTACTCTAAAGACATGGCATTATGGAGATGTCAAGGAAGACTCGAAGACCACCCTGGCACACCTTCTATGATTTCCTCTTTTGATATTTCCTTGTGGCAAAGAGGGATGCTGAGTTCTCACAGGCTCAAGATACAACATTCTAGGAGATCTGAGCAAGAGAAAGGATTTAAGCATAGGTTCAGAGATAAACTATTGTGAGATAACTCTCTGAGGCCCAGCCCAGCCAAGTGTAGATAGGTTCAATCACCAGAGCACGGACTGCTTTCAGATATGATGGATCAACAACCATTTATTAAAAACCTAAGGTACGATGTATTAGGAATTGTGCTGGGTGCTAGGGATACAAAGAGAAAACTGAATTACTGCTCTCCAGGTGCTTACAGCCTAGCTGAGGGAAACAACATGTGTGTGTGTGTGGGTGTGTGGGTGTGTGTGTATAAAACATCTATAAAATATATAGGGAGCAATTCATAATGGTCATCTATTAACATTTGAAAGGGATGCAGGTGAATATATCCACACTGTTGAAATTATAGTTTTTTGAAGTACTAAACTTACAGTCAATAATCTTAAGAGCTAACCAAAAACAACATTTCCTCATTAAAAATCTCAAAACATACGAATGTTACTCTGGGAGTGTGAAGAACATACCTCTGGCTGTATAGCTTTGAATACTGGGATATCCATGAGCGTAATCTGGCTCTGTAACAAAATAAATAAATAATTAAAAGAGTCAGGTTAGCAAACCCTCTGTGCTCTAGGGCACTGTACACATCACAGAGATAGTGCCTAGTGCAGAGATTCCCACACTTATTTGGCTTATCATCCCCTTTTCAAAAAAAATATTTACTCAGTGCCTCCCGGAAATCTACTTTCTTTAACCCTTTATTGTACTTCTCGACAATGTGTGACATGCTCGCCTCCCACACTTGCTTGTTAAGGCCTGTCATCAGACTTGACCACTGATTGGTTATAACTTGCATTTTGTGTGTTTACTTTGAAAATAATGTAATCGCCATGACTTTAACTCTGTTACCCAACATATGGAACAAGTATGAACAGTTTTTCAAAATTTTCTTATCTTTTTTATCTTTCCTTATGCATCCACTAGCCCCCTTATTTTTATTCAGTGTTCCCCAGTTGCATCCAAGGCTACCAATGCTTCTCTGGGTCATTGCAATACCCTCCAGGGGATGGAATTGCCCATCTATAGCCTAGTGGATAGACCTGGGAGTCAGGAACACTCATGTTCAAAGCCTGCCTCTGACACTCACTCTCTGGGTGTGACTGTGGACAAATTCCTTAACCTCTATGAGCCTCAGTTTCCTTATCTGTAAAATAGAGATAATACCAATGTTATCAACCTCACAGAGTTACCGTTAGGTTCAAGTAAGTTAATAAATGTAAAGTGCTATTCAGATGTCAGCTGTTATGATTATTATAAAGAGTAATATAAATGTTAGCTATTATTAGTATTGTTATTATGACTGAATGCCAAAGAAAAGCTTTATTCAACAGGAACATGTCACTGACCACCCAGAGTAGAGCTCCCAGACCTTCTTTCATTTTCCAAGCTATGGCTGCCAATACATATATTCCTGCTATCAGATACAAAAGTATCAGAAAATTACATTCTTCAGAGAACTATGAATACAGTTCCATGCAATGGGGTGTCAGTTTCTCTGGGAGCATCCAGCTACCTAAGCACAAGTTTCTTGGAGGAATCCAAAGCGCTAGCATTGGTGCCACACATATATTGCTAAGGACAGAAAAAACAACCTATAGTCGTCAAAGTTTCAGGGTTAGGGGAGAGGGGGAAGGGATAGAAAGAGGAAGAAACAAGGACTTCTCAGATGAGTCACCTCTGAAAGGGGCCAAGGGGGCATGAGAAGTGCTGAAATGGATACCTATGGTAGCAACCATACTAGCACACAGGGTGGGCTGCTAGCACAGGTTCCTTGATCTGCTTTTCTAAAGGAAAGACAGCTTCAAAGGGGTCAACAATCTTACTTTAATTACACATAAGTAGTAAGAAGTGAGTATAGAAAATACAAGCAGAGAAATTAGCACAGAGATTCAACAGACAGGGCTCTGATTGTCTGAATAAAGTATACAGCCACCTATGTATACCACTGGACCAGAAGAGCACCAACATATGAGTAGTCAGGGGGCTTTTAACAAATGGCTACTCAGAGTCCCATCCAGGGAATCAAAAGGTCCTTCTCATGAGTGACTCCCCAAAGCAAAATGCTAACCTTCCAGAATATATAACAAAGACTCAACTCCTGATTGACTCAGAGCCAGAAGGCACAAGACCTATGTGACTCAGCACAGCTGTTAATTATCAGGGTTCAAAGGGGATCAATCCTTTGGGTGTTCACAATTTAGCCTGAGCCTGGGAAACTGAACTCCAAAAAGAAAACCACAAAAATCCCACCTTGCTTGTACTTACAATAGCTCAGGACAATGATGGTCCAGGGAATAGAAAGGAATCAGGAAAATAATATGAGATTAATCTAAAGAAAGGCACTTAGTAAGGTCAGAGGCATTGGAAACTGGCTGTTTTGATGGCTTTGTAAAATCTGACATGCAGGCATGAAGATATAATGGGACCCAGAGCCACAACCTCTGAATCCAAGACCTGAATAAGGAAAGCCATAGCTCTCATTTATATAGTATGGATGAATGCTGGACTGTTAAATTAGAAGACATGGGTTTTGATCCTGGCTCCAATGTTTACTGGCTTTCTAACCTCAGGCAAGTCACTTTCTCTCAGTTTCCATTTCCTAATCTATAACAAAGGAATAATATTATTTGCATTATCTTCTGCTCATTTTGTTGAGAGAAAACAATTTTGTAAATGTTAAAGCACCAAAGAAATGGGAGCTCTCAGTATGTTTTCATAAACCTTTGAGTATAATGGAGGTTCATAACATGCTTAGATCAACAAACATGATGTCATCCATATAAAACTTTCAGAAGACTCAAGGACTGGAGCACCTGTGGACATCCTGTGTTGACCTAATAGTTGGAAGCAGCTTTTTCTATCGGATATGTAGCCAGAATTGCTCGCATCTTTTAAAACAGTCTGACTTATCACCTACAGTGGCTTTTATTACATTAATATCTGAGGGTAAAGGGCTGTTTTACTCAACTTACTAAGGTAAAGGGTCTGAGGGTCAACTCCTTCCCCCCATTCCCTAGGCTATGTGGCCCCCAAAACTAAGCCTGAGTCTTGGGTCTTTTCATTTGTTTATTTCTACTCTAGTTGCAGAGAGTGGAGTCTCCCATCTGACCCAAGAGCCCAAGCCATGAGGATTCATATGTTCAGGAATTCAGGTAGGACAATGCAGCCAACCTGATAGCAATGTTTCAAGGAGTACAGGCCTCCAAGCAAGTAGAAGTTATCATATGACTTTGGACTTGAGGTTGATGAGACTAATGTGCTTTTTTCACAATAACCAGTTGAAGTTGAAAGTACAAAACTGAGCATCAGTGAGCAAACCAAGATTGAGAGAAGAGACATGACTCACCCAAATTCACATAAGCTAGTAAATAGCACAGTTGGGAATCAGAGCCAGATTTTGACTCCAAGACACCACCCTCCCTCTGCAATAAAAAAAAAACAAAAAACAAAAAACAAAAAAACCCTGCACTGTTCTTATCCATCTACAACATCATACAGCCCCATATTAATAATAAGTTGAAATTCCAGAGAATGATCATATTATGATCATTTAATAATAATAGTATTTGCATAGTGCTTTAAGGCTTGCAAAATGCTTTACAAATGTTATCTCATTTGATCCTCACAGCAACCCTGGGAAGTAGGTGCTATTATTATCCTTATCTTGCAAATAAGGAAACTGAGACAAATAGAGGTTAACCAAGATCATATAGCTCAGATGGGTTTGAGGCAGTATTTAAACTCACATCTTCCTGATTCCAAGTCCATCCCAAGCTTCCTGCATTTACATGATGCTTGCTAGAAGAATTCATTTCATAGAATCACATTCTGCTAGAACTGAAAGGGAACTCTGAGATCATCTAGCCCAACCCCCCCTATTTTACATAGGAAGAAACAGAGGCTTAGAGAGATAAAGGGATTTGCTTCAAGATCATACAGCTGACCTGGGGAAACAAATCTGAGTCTCTTAACTTCATTGCCCTCTCCACCACATCACAACCTGATCATCATAATCTGATTTAGGTCATATATGTGTATAAGTATTATTATCTCTACTGTTCAGATGTATAGTAACTCACACTTACATAACACTTTAAGGTTTATCCAACACTTTTCTCATAACACCCTTGGAAAATAGGTAGTACAAGTATTGTTACTCCCATTTTAGAACTGAAAAAAATAAGTCTCAGAGATTTGAACCCAGATCTTCCTAAGACCAAGTCCAGTGTTTTTTCTAATGCACTGTGCCATGCAGATGAAGTAGAATGCAGGACTTCAAATTAGAATAAAGTCATCTCAGAAATACTTTTCATCACTTTTGTCATTATTTCCCCCTCTCTGGATATGGGCATAGGCTGTGTACATATTCTGAGAGGAAATAACTAGTGGTCTTCCAAAGAAAAGCAAGAGACTTTCAATTCTGCCAGGAACACTCACTCTCTCTCTGCTTTGTTCCTCAGTCTCTTCCCAGCGGCCAGCCATATGATGGATTAGCTGGCCCAAGTCCACAGACTGAGAGTTGGCAGAAACTACTATTCATGCCTATCCTTGGAATTCAGGCAGGAAATAAAGCAGGGAGCTGATATTGGAAACACAAAGGAGATCTTTCCTCATATATCTCTCCCCTCACCACCACTACCCCTCAAAAAAGGAATAGATAAAAACAGTGTGGTTGAGCAAAATTCATTAGGGAATTTTTTACCTCAACATTTCACAGTGAAGCCAAAAGATATGGGGTAATGGTTACTGGAAAGAAAGATATGAACTTTAAAAAAAAATCAACAATTTTAATAAAGGCATAAAGGACATGCTTAGCAAAACTGCAGATGGCACAAAGCATGGAGGGATAGCTAATATGTTAAAGTTAGGGTCCAAACAATCTCAGCAGTCTAGAGAATGGGCTGGATCTAATTAGATGAGTTATATCACAAATAATTTAAAAAACCTATAGCTGGGTTAAAAAAAATCAACTGCTCAAGGATAAAATGTCAGCATTATACTTGTCCATTCATCTTCCAGATACATCTGGACTGAGTCAGAAGGTTTCACTCAAAGACTGACAGAGCCAAAATATTTGAGCTAGGCCTCTCGTTTTACAGCAGACATACTGAGACTCAGAGAAGTTAGGTAACCTGTCTATAATCACCCACTGAGTCAAGAATCAGTGTATAAAATCATCAGGTAACTGGCCACTGTGGCACAGAAGTGTAATCCCAGCTATTGTGGGAGGCTAAAGCAGGTGGATCTCTTGAGCTCAAGAGTTCTAAGCTAAAGCTGCTCAGGTATCTACACTATATCAAACATCAATATGGTAAGCAGGACAAACAGAGAAAGGCAAAGCTTCTTTGCTGATCAGCAGTGGGGACAGGTCCATGAGTGGTTATTGCACTTTCAGCTTAATTGAACTATAGGGAGACCCAGTCTCAAAATAAAAAACTGAATAGATAAGTAGATTGAATAATTAATAGATAAATACCAATGAATGAATGAACAGATGAAGAAATACAATTAAATGAAGGTTAATTGGGAGCAACTGCATAAGATGAAGAAAAGAAACATGGGGAACAGGTATGAATACGTGGGGGGTATAAGCTCAGTTCCATGTGGACAGTCTCGGGCAGGTAAAAGTGAGGACTTCTAACCTCAGAGTTCTCATGAGGCCCCCCAGGGAACAGCTGGGAATTGAGGCATGAGATACAGGCTATCTCGTGCATCTCCCCCTCTTCTCCATGGGATACGTGCTGGGGAGAGCATCCCACCCTTGAGATTGGCCCGGGGTCTAAGCTCACCTGTTGTTTACTAGCTAAAGGCTGACAGCACGCCAGGTATTCACGTGCAAACTATGCGGCGGGAGAGCTTAAGTAGGGTCAGGAAAGCCTGAAGGCGCTCTTAGCGCTGAGGGGCCCTTAGAGGACAGAAGGCCCCTCTCCCCTCTCCCCTCTCCCCTCTCCCACTTCCATTCTCTTACTGTAAGATATTTGCCTCCTTGGGAGGAGGACTCCTCCCTCCTGAGGAAGAATTCCCCCTGCACATGTAACCAAGACCCTGAATAAACCCTAACCCTTGTTCGACTCTGGAAAGTCTCTTCTCTCATACGTTTATCTGGTTTGGCCAGCCGAAGACCTGCGACAGGTAAGGAAAGACTCGGGTAGTCCTTAGGCCTCTAGGCCTGACATGAATACCCCTGGGGACCTTGAGTAACTAAAGAGAAAATTCATTTTCTAAACCCAAGGGCAGATTTACTGGCTTTGGGATTACAATCTGCAATTAATCAAACTATCTCCAGGATGAGTACTAGAACAATGCAAAGAGTCAGTATGCTCATATGTAAAAGGAGAATGTTGGACCTCTGATGTTCCTTCCATCTCTAGATCAAAGATTCTATGACAGTCTTTGGTAGGCTGACTTTAGGGTATCTACATATGTACCTAAATGTGTGTATTCATGAAAAGGCAAGAGACTGGCCCCAAGCACAATAAAATTGATTATGGATATATTCAAATAAATGCATTTGCACACATCTACATGTGTCAATAAGGACGTGCACCAAACGGTCTAAACTTGATTCCACAGATCACTGAGACTAGGAGTAGGCTAGAAACAGTTCATACTGCCCCATGATACATAATTGTTAGATTTTCAGTGTGAAAATTTACACTGGCCAATCACCTGCCAATCAGCAAACAGTACAAATCAGAGCTTAATTTGTTGTTTTTGTTTAGTGTCTAGACTTAAGAAAGTGATAGAGAAAATATTAATAATGCAGATTAAACTTAAAACTATGTTGTCCATACTTTTTTTTCCTTGGAGATCTCATTGTTCAATATTTACCAGCACACCGCTGACTGAGTTCATTTTCAAGTTCTGGCCAACAACAGTATGGCCCCAGAGTAAAGTCTGAGTACAGAGTCAAGAGTTGAAGTAGTCCTGGGTTAAGAGGTTTGCTAAGTCTAGCCTACCTAATACTGCTGACATTTGAATCTGTTCTATGAACTGAGAATATTTTTAATGGAGTTTTCAACCTATTACATTTTATGTCTTAGAAGCATCCGTTGAAAGAAATCTAGGAACCAGAAGGATAGTACAGTAGAGAACATTTGGGTGGGGATCCAACGAAGACAAAACCAGAAGAAATATTGTTATAAGAATATATTACAGGACACCTGGACAAATGGTGAAAATAAGAAACAAATCATGAATTTGGCACAAAAGAATAATACCACACTGATGGAAGACGTCAACTAGCCAGACATCTAATGGCGCTTTTTGCCAAAACCCTGACTCGTCTAAATGATAATTTCATTCTTCAAACAGTGCAGGAAATGATGACTGGAATTGCTATTTTGAATATGATTCTGACCAGTAAGAAGGAGTTTGTCACTATAGGAGAAATGATGAAACCTTTCAAGGACAAAGTCACTCTATCTTGGATGACAGAAGAACAGAAAATTAGACATAGGCAGATATATGCCTTAGATCTCAAGACAACGAAAACATTGTATTGAAAACACTTTCCCCCAGGAAAAGGAGAGATAAGAGAATTCTCTGGGCTAAAATCCTACAGGGGAGACAACACAAGAATAATGGAAAGCCCTCAAGAAGTAAATTTTAATGTCATGAACACATATGAAAAAGAAAAGAGGCAACTATCTAAAGGAACCAATGAGGATGCACAGGGAACTCAACAACTAATTTAGATTTTTAAGACATGTATCGAAAATAAATATGGGGGGACAAATATAAGAGAAGCAAAAGATACTATTGCATAGTGGATAAGGAGTCATTCTTGAAGATAAAAAATATGAATTTGAATACCACCTCAAACACTTCCTAGCTGAGTGATTTGGTCATGTCTCAATCTCTCTTAGACTCAATTTATTCATCTGTAAAGTAGTGATAATAATGCCTAGATTACAAGGTTTTTGTGAAGATCAGATCAAATGAGATATATGTAAAATGCTTTGCAAACTTTATATAAATGTTAATTATTGTTATAGAAGAATAGTACAGTCCTATAAGAACAATGTCAGGAAATCAGGCATGGTGGTACACACTTGTCACCCTAGCTGTTGGGGAGGCTGAGGCTGGTAGATCTCATAACTTCAAGGGTTCTGAGTTGCAAAGGACTATACTGATTGGCATCCAAACTAAGTTAGGTATTAATATAGTGAGAGTCAAAGAGCAATGAACCACCAGGTTGCCTAAGGAACTCAGGTCTGAAACAGAGCAGGTAAAAACTTTTGTTCTGATCAGTAGTGGAATGAGATCTGAAAGAAAGAGGAGGATGGAAAGAGAGAGATGGAGAGAGAGATGGAGAGAGAGAGAGAGAGAGAGAGAGAGAGAGAGAGAGAGAGAAGAGAGATGGGGAGAGAGAAGGGAAGGGAAAGGAAGGGGAGGGAAGGGGAGGGGAGGGGAGGGGAGGGGAGGATTGGAAGAAAGGAACTGAGGCTCACCATAAATTCTGAGGACCACGAAAAGGATTTTTTAAAAAATTTCTGTAGAACATAAGAGGATGATTAAAGGAGAGACAGAAATACTACTTAAGGTGGTAGACAAGATGACGCTAATAGATGGTGGAAACAAGGCAAAATTACTCAACTCTTATTTTGCTTCTACTTTTTGTAGGAGAATTCTCCTTTTTCAAGGAGAATGACAGTTGAACTGAGAATTAAACAAAAATGATGACTAGAAAGTTGAAACTGAAGATAAAATGGTAAGACATCACTTAGTTGTCATCAGTGACTTTCAAGACATCAGGCCCAGATGAAAAAATTGATTCATGTGATCACTGAGGCACTGTTAAGTGATCTTTGAAAAACTGTGGAGAATAGGAAAGGTGCCATAAGACCAGAATCAGGAAAACATCATCCCAGTTTTCAAAAAGAGAAAGAAGTTGAGTCTTCTATATGTGGACCAGTGAACTTGACTTCAATTCTTGGCAAAATTCTAGATCCTATTTATTAAAGAGATGATTTAAGAGCATTTGCAGCAAGAGAAGTAGTGTGATCACTAAAAACCAATGTGGCTCCACCAGAAACAGGCCAAAGGATTATAGCCTCATAGACTTAGAGTTCAAAGTAAACTTAAGAGCTCATCCTATTCAACCCCTTCATTTTACATATGAGGAAAATGAGGACCAAGTTAATTAAGTAACTTTGCCATGATCACACAAGTATTAAGTGGCAGACTTGGGATTCAAATGCAAATCTTCTTACCCCAAACACATCATTCTCTTCCTGTAACAAACTGCCAGAATGATCTCATTTCCTTTTTTGACAGAGTTGTTAAACAGGTCAACGAGGTGGATGATGGAGACATCATATACCTAACTTGAGCCACATCTCTGAAGAAGTCTCTCATGCTATCCATGAACAAGATGATAGTAATGGTAGGCAGATCCAAACGAGAAAATAAAGCACATTGAAAAGTTTAAAGCACTATCGAAATGTCAGTTATTATTCTTATTGTGAAAAGGACTAAACACCACATGTCACAGGAGGATCAGGGAAGGAACAGGAACATCCTGGAGAAGAAAAGGCTTGAGAAGGAAGGGAATGATTAGTGTCTTCAAGCATCTGAAGGAATTCTACATACAGAGTGATTTGACATGTTCTGCTTGGCCCCAGAAGGTTGAACTAGGCACAGTGGGTGAAATTGCAGAGAGGCAGATTTGTGCTTGATATAAAAAAAAAAGAAAAGAAAAGCAAAAATTTCTTTACAATTAGAGCTCTTCGAAAGTGTAATTATTAGACTTCCTCTAGATGCCTGGGGTGTCACTGAGGGAATTCCTGTTCAGAAACAGGTTGGATTAGATTCTAGCTCTGAAATTACATGATTTTATGATACTACTGGTACCTTACCTGCAGAAAAAGGGATAACACCATAGTTGCTTTTGTTTTAATTACAGCTTTTAAAAATAGCAAATTAATGTTGTCAAGAAACTGGATAGAGAAACTCACAAACATAAAGAGAGCATAAAGATGGGGGCTCAGAGAGCACTGGGCTTGAAAATTGGGTTATCTAGAATCAAAATCCACATATGTCTGTGGCTAAGTTACATAAGCTCACTGGGTTTTCTACTATGTAAGATGAGAACGGTAATATCAGTGCTATCTACCACACGTGATGGTTGTGAGAAAAGTACTTCATAAACTTTGAAGTTCCATAGAAATATGAGTTCTTCCTAAAATAATATAGCATCACCTAATGATCTGTCCCATATCCACCCCCCTACCCCACCCTCCCCGCCAAATGTCATACATCCTTAGGATGTTACGTTCTACTTACAGCAAACTCCTCAGGAGTTACTTTCAATACATCAAACACAACGGCATCATAGCTCTTACTGGCGTAGTCACAGCTCCGTCCTTCCAGAGAGTCTGAGCTGCTGCTGCCCTGCAGAAGGGAAACAGACATACCTAAAGTTTCTTGATATGGAAGGTAGCCCCAAATCAGCAATTTCTTAGCACTCCTGGACTGGAGCCACTGAGGGAGATGTTGTATTTGATGCCTGCTGTAGTAGAAAGAGATTCAATGCTAATGCTGCTTCAAATGCTAAAGACCTGGGTTTGAATTCCAGCTTTGTCCCTTACTAGATGCATGACTTTGAAGGAGTCACATCATCTAAGTCTCAAATTCCCCATCTTTAAAACAAATTAGGTAGACTAGATACCCTCCAAGGTCCCTTCCAGCTCTGATATCTCATGATCTCAGATCCCTTTCCATTCTAATATTCTATGCTTTAACATTCTATGTTCTAAAAGTCCTATCCAGCTCTGACATGGTATGTTAACATTCACAGGAATTAGAGGATTTGAGAGCTTATCGTCCAGTCCAACACCCTCATTTCACAAACAAAAAAAATGAAGGTCTGCCTTAGGTCACAGAGGTTGAAAAAAGCAGAGCCAAGATTCTCAACTCAGATCCACTATACCATGTTGCATCCTTCTATGCTTAACATCCTTTCCAGTTCCAACATTTTATGATTTTGTGACCCAACTCCCTCCTATTCTCCAAAAGGAGTGAATCTGTCTGGAGACCTTGGAAAAGGATTAGTAACTTTATATCTGTCAAATAGAGCCTGGCTTAATTTTTTTGTGTGCATGTGTTGTATTTAAACTTGAAATCAGTCTGGAAAATGTTACACAAAACACAAGGCAAGTTACTGTTAGAAATAGCATTTATGTGGCGAGCAAAAGCTCTCTCTTGAAATTAAAAGCCTGTTTGTTGGCAAAAGGAGGTGTAGCACATTGGTTAGGGAGCCCTGACTGAAAGCTATCTTTATTAGAATAGTTTAGATTAATAGGAGTACTGTGAATACTGCATTTTAAAAAAGATTCAAATAAACAGTTTCCTATAAAATATTAGGTTGAAATCTCAAATGTTGCCTGCCCAGAACCCACAGTTGTGGGGATCTTGGGGAATTACTCACACCATCCTTGGGAGCAGCTCTTTTTTATCTCTCCTCTCCCAAAGGGAAGGCATCAATTAATAAATGGCTTCATTTCTCCTAACTCAGAGGGTGGCTTTGGTGAGGTTTCCATTAACCTCACCAGTCTGGACTGGAACTTAGGGAATTTGCTTGCATTTATTCCTTCTTGCTTCACTCTTTCCAAAATGGCAGCATTTGGGGAAAAGTGTGCAGGCTTACTGGAGACTACAGTGTATTCAAGCTAGAAAGGAAACCCAATAGTCAACAACTAAGAAATGTGAGGTTAGAGATGTGGACAGCAGCTGAAGCCAGTGAGTTTCAATAGCCTTGTATCTCCAAAAAATGAGTCCATTGTATTAAAAAAAAAAGACACCACTGAGGTAGTAAAGACTTTAATGACTAGGACACTAAGACAAGTAGTTCTTTTTCTATCAATGAAGGGAGTTATTTGTACTGAGGTCCCTTCTATGTTCTAACATTCTATGATCCAAAGTTTCTTTTGTTTCTAATATTCTATGTTTCAAAGTCCTCTTTCCTTTTTAACATTTTTTTGTTCCCTATTCTAACATTCTATGTTCTAACTGTCCCATACAATTCAGAAAATCTATGCTCTGTCTTTTAAAATTCTATGTTCTAAGGTTCTTCAAAGTTCTGATAATCTATAATTTTATCTGTCAAATGGGTATAATAACTTACTACTTATATTCTGTGTTCTAATATTTTGCATTCTAAGGTGTTTCTTACCTCTGATTGTGTTACAAGGAGCCTTCCAACTCCAATGTTTTATGTTAAAAGATCCCTTCTGGTATTAGCACTGTGTTCCATGTATTTTTCCTCAAATCTGTAGTCCTTGTCAAATGTTCTAGCATTAGTCTCACAGACAGCCTTCATGGCTAATGAATTTTCCAAGCAGGTTAATCTTTCAATGTTTCTAGAAGTCCTATTATGTTTTCCGAGTTATTTATCTCTCCTTCAGATCTCCCGTACCCTTCCCCACTCCAACTGCTACCACAGAACAGATTGGCATCTTCCAAGTTCTATCTCTTGCTATTTACTTTCCCCCAGTATCTCAATCATCTGAGTAACAGACCCAGCCTATGGAAATAGTCTCTTCAATGTGTTGTACAAAACACAGTATGAGTTAATACAAAGGTGATATGACCTTGGTTTAAGTTCCAAGTTCCTTCAATAACTAGCTTGTGTCACCTTGGGAAGTCAAATAACTTCCCTGCAGCTCAGTTTTCTCATTTATAAAATGGAGGTGATGGTTGTATTCAATTATCACTAAAATCTCTAAAAGCTCCAATGTTTTATTCTTGGAACCAGACTCACAAAGTGAAGAGATCTCAGAAGTCAGTTAGGTGACTCAGGGAATAGAGCACTGGATCTGGAGCCAGAGATACCTGAATTCAAATCCACCTTCAGAAACTTTCTAGCTGTGTGACCCTGGACAAGTCATTTAACCTGTCTCAGCCTCAGTTTCCTCATCTGTGAAATAGGGATGATAATAACAGTACCCACCTCTGAGACTTGTTGTGAGGGTCAAATAAGATAATATTTGTAAAGTGTTCTGTAAACTTTAAATTGTTACATAAATGCCAGCCATTGTTATTACTGCTATCAATTTTTTTAGAAATCATCTAGTTAGCTCTTTATCTGAAATCACAATCTATTTTGGAATATGCTACTTATTTACAATCAATAGTGTGTTCTGAAATGGCCAGGGCCTTCAAAGAGTTTCTTTGGATAAGTGCCAATCGTTTCTTACCATCTCAATGGAACATGGCATTCGTGACATTGGACAAGTTATGAATATTTATTTTAATTTGAAATGAGTGACTTCAAAAAATACACTGAAAGTCAAGGTTTGATTTATTTAAGACAGTCCCCCAAATATAACAACTGTCAAAAGCCCGGCAGCAGCAGGCTCCCGTGGGGGTGGGGGTGGGGGTGAGAGGAAGCCTGAGCACTTAGAATGACAGCATTCATCAGGGCCTGCAGTCAAACACAACTCTGTTCAGGAGGTAGCAGTGGAGCATGTCCCCTGGCAGCAGGGAGTCCCTCCAAGGCCAAAGTAAGCTGGCACTGCTCAGCAGGTATGGCTGCCCCACTGCCTCCCCCAACCTGCAACGTCCCCCACCCAGCATCCTACCTGGGGAGTCGCGGAGGTGACCAGAACATTGGCCATTAGGCCATTCCGTTTATACATGCTCTCTCTCCAGGCCTCAGGGGGAGTGTCAGGGCCACCTCAGTTGGTGACACAAAATGCAGGGAGAATTCCTGGAAGGCAAACAAGAACATGAAAACTTGCTTTCAAGGCACACGCGCACACACACACACACACACACACACACACACACACACACACACACACCCCTTCCCAAAGTCATAGTGTTGAAGATATTAAGTGCCTTCTGTGTACCAGGCACCCTCAGGCTTGATGCTGGAGATAGAAATACAAATAATGCAACAATCTCCAGTTGCATGGAGCTTAACTTCTAATGAGGGAGACAAGTCCATGCATACATTTATATTGAATACAGGGAATAAATACTAGATAATTAAATACATTGCAGTTTGGAAGGAAGAGAGGCTACAAGCAATTGAGAGGGGGCTTCATATAGAAGGTAGGTCTTGAGCAGCATCTTGAATGAAGGGAGGGACTCTGTGAAACAGAGATGACAACATGAGCATTGAACACAAGGGGAATGGGCAGTGCCATGGTGTGGAGAAGAGCAACAAAGAGCGGCCTAGGAAGGACAGAGAGATCGCCCATTTAGCTGGACCCCAGAGCAGGGTTGGGGGTGGGCAGGTAGAGTAATTTTCAAAGAGGTCAGAAAGGTAGGTTGGGGTCAGGTTGTCAAGGATTTTAAAAACTGAACAAAGGCATTTCTATCTTATCTTAGAGACAACAGAGAACCATTGGAGTTAAAGCAGAAGAGTGGCATCATCAGATCTGTATTAAAGGAAAATTCCTTTGGCAGCTAGGTGTAAGATAAACTGCAATGAGAGGGGTCTTAAGGCATGGAGACCAATCAGGAAGCTGTTGCACTAATCTAGGTGAGAGGTTTATTACTTGAGGAAGTAGAAAGGAGTAAGGTGTGAGAGATGATATGGAAGCAAAAATGGCAAGATCTGCCAAATGATCAGACACATGGGGTGAGAGAAAGTAAAAACCTGAGAATAACACTGAGATTATGAACCTAGGAAACTGGAAGAATACTGGTAACTTTGACAGAAATAAAGAAATTTTGAATGAAGGAGGGTTTGAGGTCCAAAGTTTAACTTTGGAAATATTGAGTTTGAGGTATCGTTAGAACATTCAGTTTGAAATGTCAACAAGCCAAACCATGATGCAGGCCTGAAACTCAAGGGAGATGCTGAAGCTGGATATATAGATTTGGGATAAAACTATATGGCAATGATATTTAAGCTCATTAGAGTTGGGGAAATTTCCAAAAAAGAGTAAAGAGAGAAAAGAAGAGGATATACAGATGACAATCAAAAGAAAGGGAGATGGGGTGGAGCCAAGATGGTGGAGTAGAAAGACAGATCTGCTCTACCTCTCCCTGCATAGCCCATAAAATACCTGTAAGAAATGACTCTAAACAAATTCTAGAGCACCAAAAACCACAAAACAACAGAGTGAAAGAGATTTCCAGCACAAGATAGCCTGGAAGGTGGGTAGGAAGGGTCTATTACACAGGGCTAGGAGTGCAGCACAGCCCAGCTGGGACCATGTGGCAGGGACAGGACTGGAGCAGGCTTCAGGGGAGCAGAATCATGGGTAGCAGCTGTGGTTCCCAGATTTCTCAATTCACAAATGCCAAAGACAGCTTCAAAGGTCAGCAAGAAAGCTCTTTCACTTGGGTGAGAAAGGAGCTTGGTAGGGCCCCAGGGCAGCAGCAGCCACTGCAGCAGAAGCTTCCACTTTTAGAGCCCTCACCCTAAAGATCCTGGGGGAATTGAGCAGCCAATCTGTGTCTCAGTCCTGAGTGGCAGTCCTGGAGTGAGGAGGAGCACTGGTATGGTGGAGCTAGTGAAGGATCTGGAGAGGGAATCCTACTCACAGATTGTTGGCAGAAAAGAGTGCTTGTGGTTGTTCCCAGACCAGAATGCAGGCCAGGAGAGAAGTAAACTCCTCTCCCTTGATTGTGCCACCTTGGAGGAACTGAGAACTTACAGGTCTCTAGGGTATATCCTCCAAGTGACAAAGGATTCAAAAATCAAGTAACTGGCTGAGGAAATGCCCAAAAAGGGAGGGGGGAATAAGACAATAGAAGGTTATTTTCTTGGAGAAAAGGTATTTTCTTCCCTCCTTTTGGATGAGGAAGAATAAAGCACACCATCAGAAGAAAATATAAAAATCAGGGCTTCTACATCCAAAACCTATCAAAAATATATACAATGCTCTCAGGCCATGAAAGAGCTCAAAAAAGATTTTGAAAATTAAGTAAGAGAGGTGGAAGAAAATTTGGGAAGAGAAATGAAAGTGATGCAATAAAATCATGAAAAGCAAGTCAACAACTTGCTAAAGAAGACCTAAAAAATGCTAAAGAAAATAACACCTTTAAAAATAGACTAATCCACATGGCAAAAGAGGTCCAAAAACCCAATGAGGAGAAGAATGTTTTAAAAAGCATAATTTGCCAAATGGAAAAGGAGGTTCAAAAGCTCACTGAAGAAAATAGTTCTTTAAAAATTAGAATGGAGCAGATGGAAGCTAATGACTTTATAAGAAACCAATAAGTTATAAAGCAAAACCAAAAAAAATGAAAAAATAGAAGACAATGTGAAATATCTCCTTGGAAAAACAACTGACTTGGAAAATAGACCCAGGAGAGATAATTTAAAAATTATTGGTCTACCAGAAAACCATGAACAAAAAAAAAGAGCCTAGACTTCATCTTCCAAGAAATTATCAAGAAAAACCAATCACCTCCTGAAAGAGATCCCAAAAGGAAAATTCCTAGGAATATTGTAGCCAAATTCCAGAGTTCTCAAGTCAAGGAGAAAATATTACAAACAGTCAGTAAGAAACAATTCAAGTACTGTGGAAATACAATCAGGAGAACACAGAATTTAGCAGCTTCTACACTAAGGGACAGAAGGGCTTGGAATATGATATTCCAAAAGTCAAAGGAGGTAGGATTAAAATCAAGAATCACTTACCCAGCAAAATTGAGTATAATACTTCAGGGGAAAAAATGGAATTTCAATGAAATAGAGGACTTCCAAGCATTCTTGTTGAAAAGACCAGAGCTGAAAAGAAAATTTGACTTTCAAACACAAGAATGAAGAGAAGCATGAAAAGTTAAACAGGAAAGACAAACCTTAAGAAATTCATTAAAGTTGAACTGTTTACATTCGTACATGGAAAGATGTTATTTGTAACTCATGAGAACTTTTTTAGTATTAGGGTACTTAGAGGAGAGATATATATATATGTATATATATATACATATATATGTAGATGTGTATGGATATGTATGTATGTGTATATTATGTATGTGTAGGTATGTATATGTACATATGTGTATGTGTTCATGTATGTGTATATACACACACGCATGCACACATAGACAGAGGGCACAGGGTGAGTTAAATGTGAATGGAGAATACCTAAAAAAAATAAAATTTACTGTTGAATGGAATGTACTAGGAGTAAGAGAAATGGAGAAGTAGAATGTAGCAAATCATCTCACATACAAGAGGGAAGAAACACCTTCTACAATGGAGGGAAGAGATGGCAGATGAAAAAAAATAAATGGGATTTGGCTTAAGGAAAGAATAACACATACTCAACTGGATCTGGAAATCTATTTTACCCTGCAGGAAGGCAAGGGGGAAGGAGATTGGAAAGGAAAGACAATAGAAGGGACAGCAAATTGGGGAATGGGATAATCAGAAGCAAACACTTTTGTGGGAGGGCAGGTCAAGGGGAGAGCGGAATAAATGAAGGGCAGGATAGGACAGAGGGAAATGTGGTTAGTCTTGTACAACATAACTATTATGGAAGTACTCTGCATTGTTATACATATATGACCTATATTGAATTGCTTGTTTTCTCAATGAGGGTGGGTGGGGAGGGAAGGAGAGAATATGGAACTCAAAGTTTTAGGAATGAATGTTAAAAATTGTTTTAGCATGCAACTGGAAATTAAGATATAGAGACAATGGAGTATAGAGATCTATTTTGTCCTACAGGAAAATAGAAGCGAGGGGGGATGGAAGAAGGGTAGGCAGTAGAAGGGAGGACAGATTGGAGGAAGGGGTGGATGGGGTGCATACTGTCCTGGGGTGGGGGGTTGGGAGATATGGGGAGAAAATTTTGAATTCAAATTCTTGTGGAAGTGAATGTTAAGAACTGAAAAATAAATAAATTATATATTGAACTCAAAAAAAAGGGGAGAAAGAATATTCAGACAAGTAGAAGAACCAGGAGGGAGTATTGTCATGAAAACCCAGAAAGCAGAGAATATCTAAGAGATGAGTCAATAAACTAGTCAAGAAGGTAGAGGATTTACTTAAAAAAGAGTGGGGGGAGTAGAGAATTAAGAAAAGACTATTGAACTTGACAATTAAGACATTGTTGGGAGGTAGAGTCAAGAGGGTGGAGTAGAGGCAGCAACCCAGCTAACCTCTCCCAACATTCCCCTTCAAACAACTTTAAAATAATGGTTCAAATCAAATTTTGGAGCTGCAGGGTCAACAAAAGGTTTGGGTGAGACATTTTTCTATCCTAAGACAACTTAGGCGGCCAACAGGAGAAGTCTGTGACATAGGGGCAGGGGCCATGCCAGAACTCACTTGGTAACAGCAACAGCAGTAGGTCTTGGAAGCAATTGCGGCAGTAGCAACAGCAGCTTCCAGAGCTCTCAGCTCAGAGAGGGAGTGGAGCAACTGATAAGAGATTAGAGGACCTTCTGCTGAAACTGACTGGCATCTCTATTGCCTATATGCAGTTCTGGGTCACAGTCCCAGGGTGAAGAGAAGAGTTAGTGGTCAGTTGCAAGGGACCTGGTCACAGTTCGAGGGTCAAGAGGAGACCTACTGCTTGTAGCTGCAGGGGAGCAGGAACCCTACCAGGGTAAAAACCAGAGCACAGATCAAGAAAGCTGTGCCCCACCTCTCTCCAGATCACCCCACACTGGAAGAACTGAAAACTTGTAGATGACCAGAACTAACTCTAAAAACAAAAGCATGAAAAAGCCTTAAGTTTGGGAAAATGCCTCCCCACTCCCAGAGGAGCAGAGTTCAACTTTAACATAAAACTCAAAGTCAAGAAAGGGACTAGGAAAATGATCAAACAAAAACAACAAAAAAGAACTAGACCATAAAAAGTTACTACAGTGGCAGGGAAGACCAAGTCAGGAACTCACAATAAGATGACAATGCAAAAATAGCTACAAGCAAAATCTCAAAAAGAAAAAATGCTAATTAGATACAAACCCAACAAGAATTCCTGGAAAAGTAAAAGAAAGAGATGAGTGATAAAGGAAAATATGGGAAAAGAAATGAGAGTGATGCAAGAAAATCATAAAAAGAGAATTAACAGCTTGATAAAAGAGGAACGAAAAAAACTGAAGAAAATAACTCCTTAAAAACTAGAATTAGTCAACTGGAAAAAGAGGCACAAAAGTTCACCAACAAAAATAATTCCTTAAAATTTGGAATTCGGGGGCAGAGCCAAGATGGCAGAGTAGAAAGACACACATATGCAGGGTCTCCCCACACAGCCCATAAAATACCTGTAGAGAGGAACTCTCAACAAATTTTGGAGCAGCAGAAGTGGAGAACAACAGAGTGGAGGAGATTTCCAGCCCAGGGTGACCTGAAAGGCCCATGGGAAAAGTCAGTTGCACTGGACGCTGAATGGAGCCCAGCCCAGCCTTGGCCATGTGACTCATGAACAGCCCTTGGGGGCGGAATCTCCAGTCACACTAGCAGCGAATCCCCAGTCCCAGCAGCAGCAGTTCGAAGATCCCTCAACCCATAGGCGCCAAAGGTCAGTGATGGGGCTTTTTTCAGCTGGCCAGGAAGGGAGAAGGGCCTTCCATAGCTCGGGCCTTAGGCAGTGGCCCACAGAGGCCACATCTGGCAGGTGGCAGCAGTTCTCAGCCCCTACATCAGCTGCATACATTGTGGGAGTGTAAAATCCCTGGGGGCATTGAGGAGCTGAGTCTTGCCTCCATCCTGTGTGGAGGCCCTGGTCTTTGTCTCACACTGAATGGTGGCCCTGCCCATCCCGCATTTCTGAAAATCAGCCCCCGGTGCTGACTTGGCGGAACTGGAGGCCAGGTGGCTGTGGAGAGGTAACTGCTAAGATTTTGGGCACAAAAATCCCTCTCTGCGTCAACACCAGTACACACTTGATTGTGCCACCTTGGAGGAGCTAAGATCTTACAGATTCCCAGAGTATACCCTACTCTTGACAAAGGACCCAAAAATCAAATAACTGGTTGGGAAAAATGCCCAATAAAGGGGAAAAAAATAAGACTATAGAAGACTACTTTCTTGATGAACAGATATCTTCTCCCATCCTTTCAGATGAGGAAGAACAATCCTTACCATCAGGGAAAGACATAAAAGTCAAGGCTTCTGTATCCCAAACATCCAAAATAAATATTCAGTAGGCTCAGGCCATAGAAGAGCTCAAAAAGAATTTTGAAAATCAAGTTAGAGAGGTGGAGGAAAAATTGGGAAGAGAAATGAGAGAGATGAAAGAAAAGCATGAAAAAAGCACCAACACCTTGCTAAAAGAGACCCAAAAAAATGCTGAAGAAAATAATACCTTTAAAAATAGGCTAACAACTGACAAAAGAGGTTCAAAAAGCCAATGAAGAGAAGAATGCTTTCAAAAGTAGAATTAGCCAAATGGAAAAGGAGGTTCAAAAGCTCACTGAAGAAAACAGTTCTTTCAAAATTAGAGTGGAACAGATGGAGGCTAATGACTTTATGAGAAACCAAGAAATCACAAAACAAAACCAAAAGAATGAAAAAATGGAAGAGAAGGTGAAATATCTCATTGGAAAAACAACTGACCTGGAAAATAGATCCAGGAGAGACAATTTAAAAATTATGGGACTACCTGAAAGCCATGATCAAAAAAGAATAAATAAATAAATAAAAATAAAAAAATTTTTTAAAAAATTAAAAAATTTAGAATTGGGCAACTGGAAGCTAATGATTCCATGAGACATCAAGAAACAATAAAATAAAGTCAAAACAATGAAAAAATAGAAGAAAATATAATATCTCCTCAGAAAAACTAACCTGGAAAATAAATTGAGGACAGATAGCTTATGGATTATTGGACTGCCTAAAAATTGTGATAAAAAAGAGCCTAGACATCATATTTCAAGAAACTATCCAGAAAAAGTTTCCCAATATCTTAGATCTAGAGGGTAAAAATAGACATTGTAAGAATCCACTAATTACTTCCTAAAAGAGATACCAAAATGAAAATTTCCAGGAATATTATAGCCAAATTCCAGAACTCCCAAGTCAGAGAGAAAATATGGCAAGCAGCCATAAAGGGAAAATTTCAAACACGGTGGAGTCACAGTCAGGATTACTACAAAAGGAGAAAAGGGCTTGGAATATGACATTCTAGAAGGTAAAGGAGCTACAATTACAGTCAAGAATAACCTACCCAGCAAAGCTGAGTATAATCCTTCAGGGGAAAATGAACATTTAATGAAATAGAGGACTTTCAAACATTCCCAATGAAAAGACCAGAGCTGAATAAAAAACCTGACATTCACAAGACTCAAAAGAAATATAAAAAGCTAACCATGAAAGAGAAATAATTAGGAACTCAATAAGACTGAATTATTTGCATCCCCATATAGGAAGATGATACATTTAACTCCTTGGAATTTTATCATTATTATGTCAGTGAGGAGAAGTCTGCATATTCAGAGGGCATGGGTGTGAGTAGATTATGTTGGGATGATCTAAAAAAAGAATTAAGTGGTGAGAAAGCAGGATGCACTGGGAGAAGCAGGAAATGAACAGAATCGGGAAAATTTCTCACATAAAAGAGACACACAAGGAAGGCCCACAAGCTTTTACAGTGAAGGGGGAAATGGAGGGCAGTGCCAGGCAATGTTTGAGTCTCACTCTCATCAGAATTCATTCAAAGAGGGAAGAATACATATACATACTCAGTTGGGTAGAGAGTTCTATCTTACCCAACAGAGAAGTATGTGAAGGAGATAAGAGAAAGGAGGGGATAATAAATGGGAGGGTGTATTAAGGGAAGCAGTGGTCAGAAGCAAAAGACTTTAAGGAGGGATAGGGTAAAAAAAGAGAGATAAGAATAAACAAAAGAAAATGGGATGGAGGGAAATACATACTTAGTAATCATAACTATGCATGTGAAAGGGACAAGCTCACCCATAAAAGGGAAGTAGCTAGCAGAATGGATTAGGGACTAGAATCTAATGATGTGCTGTTTTTATGAGACACACTTGAAACAGAAAGACATAAAGGTATAATATAAGAATTTAAAGACAAATCTATTATATTTTAGCTGAAGTTAAAAAAGGCAGGGGTAGCAATAATATTTCAAGACAAAACAAAACCCAAAATAGATCTAATTAAAAGAAATAATCAGGGAAACTATATGTTGCTAAGAGTTACTACAGACAATAAAGAAATATCAAAAAAATTTATAGCAAGTTTCTCTGATAGAGGTCTCATCTCTCCAATATATAGGGAAATGAGTCAAATTTATAAAATTAAAGCTATCCCTCAACTGATAAATGGTCAAGGGATATGAACAAGCAATTTTTAGAAGAAGAAATCAAAGCAATCACCATATAAAAATGTTCTAAATCACTAATGATTAGAGAAATGCAAATTTAAATAACTCTAATGGATAGAATTCCTAGAGTCAGCATCTAGAGTCAGGAAAACCTGAGTTCAAATCTGATCTCAGACACTTACTAGATGTGTGAGCCTAGGCAAGTTACTTAACCCTGAGTATTGATAATGTGCATTTTTGCTTATTGTTAATGTAATTTTGCTTCTTATGGGAAGATCTTTCCTATCCATTCATAGGCCCATGTGACCTGCTTAAGTCACATGGAAGCCTGAGTCACATGAGTCAAGTCACATGGAACAGGAAGAGGTGGAGCTAGAGCAGAGCTGAGAGGAAATTAGTCAGAAACTAGTCAGAGCTGGGAAGGACAGAGAAAGCGGGCAGCTGGGGTAGCAACTACCAGGAGTGAGAGAACTTGTTTCTGATTCTGTTTAAGGGAGCTGGTTTTTGGGAAGCCTAACAAAGGGAAGGCTTGGGGCTGGTGTTGTTCTCCACATTGTTATTATGTATGGATTTTCTTTGTTGCTGTGATGGATTTGGCTTTCTGGTGTTGGGATTTAGCTTTCTCGTGTATGAATAAATATTTTGGTTCTGTCTTCCACGTGGAAAGTCTATTATATTTTGCGATTCAGGATTGCACTGGCATATTCATGGCTGCCATAGGTGCTGTGAGTATCACATTGGTGTTACACCCTGTTTGCTTCAATATCCTCAAATGTAAAATGAGTCAGAGAAGGAAATGACAAACCACTCCAGTATCTTTGCCAAGAAAACCTCAAATGGGGTCATGAAGACTCAGACACAACTGGAATGACTGAACAACAATAAACCATCTCACACCAATCAGAAATGACAAATGCTGGAGAGGATGAGAGAAAATAGATACACTAATGAACTGTTAGTGGAGCTGGGAAGTGGTCCAGCCATTATGAAGAACAATTTAGAATCATGCCCAAAACGCTATAAAACTATGGCCCTTTGACCAAGCAATACCACTACTAGATCTGTACCCCAAAGAGATCAAAGGAAAAGGACCTAAATGTACAAAAATATTTATAACAGCTCTTTTTGTGGTGGCAAAGAATTGGACATTGAGAAGACGCTCATCAAGTAGAGAATGGCTAAATAAGATGTGGCATATGATTGTGATAGAGTACTATTGTGACATAAGAAATGATAAGTGTGATGGCTTCAGAAAACCATAGAAAGACTTATATGAACCAAGGCAAAGTGAATTGAATAGAATCAAAGTAACAGCAATCCTGTAATGTTGATCAACTGTGAAAGTCTTAGCTGATCTCACTAATATAATGATCTAAGATAACTCCAAAGAACTCATGATGAAAAAATGCTCTACCTCCAGAGAGGGAATTGATGAACTCTGAATGAAAACTGAAGTACAATTTTTCACTTTATTTTCTTGCTTTTTTGTAATATCATTAATATGGAAATATTTTTGCACAATTTCACATGTATAACAGACATATTGCTTCCCTTATCAGTAGGTAGGGGAGGGGCCAAGAGAGGGAGAGAATTTGGAACTCTAATTTTTTAATGTTAAAAATAATGAATTTGAAAACTTTAAAAAACAAAAAACATTGGTAACTTTGGAGAGAGAAGTTTCAGTTGAGTAATGAAGTCAGGAGCCAGATTATAAAGGGCTGAGGATTGAATGAGAGAGGAAGAAGTAACAGCAATGAATGTAAACAGCTTTTTCTGGGAGTTTGCCCAAGAAATAGAAGAAACTTTCCCACATACACTCTTAATTCTAATACCTTCCATCTGTTAATTATCTCCAGTTTATTCTGTATATGTCACATTTGTACATAGTTGTTTGCTTATTGTCTTCCCAATTACACTGTGAGCCCCACTGGAGAACAGAGGCTGTCTTTTACCTTTCTTTACATCTCCAGTGCTTAGCACAATGCCTGATACATAATAGGTATTTAATAAATGTTTACTGACTGGGAGATATAAAATGCTAGCTTGAATAAATCTTTGCACCTATCTGCATGACTGTGTTCATTCGTCTATATGTGTAAGTGTGTATACATGTGTGTATATAAGCACTGATTTGCATAAATGTGTATGAACCTTCCATAAGATTCACCTCGCTCAGTGTGCCCAAAGTCTTTAAAAATAGCTTCAGGCAGACTTCCCTGTTCCCTATCCTAAAGATACCCACTGAAGCCTGAAAGGTCAAACCATCCTAGAGTCTCAACCATGATTCCCTCTTCCCCACTTTTCACACCACATCTATCCATCCAGCCCTTCCCTACAAAATAATGGGGCTGAGGCTATACTAGCTAGCATTTGGTCTCACACCCTTACCAGAGCTCCAGGTGGGTTATACATATTTTCACAATCAATCAACAATCATTCATCAAGCACTGATTCACTATGTTCCAAATACCGTTGAGTGCTAAGGATAGAAAAAAAAATCAAAAACGTCCCTTTTCTCAAGAACCTTCTAATAAAACAGGTAACATTTACATATATAGGTATATACAGAAAGGACACAAAGTAACCTTAGAAGGGGAAAACTAGCAACTAGGAGGACCAAAAAAAAGATCTAAAGAAAGTGTTGTTTATGTGGAGAAATTCTAAGGGGTGAAGGTGAGAAGGTAATGCATCTGGTCATAGGTGAGAGATGGTCTTTGCAAAAGCATGGAGATGGGAGGTGCAATGTCTGGTGTCTAAGAAAAAGCAAGACGGCCAGAATGGCTAGAACACAGAATATGTAGAGTAGAATTAATTACAAGAAGACTGTAAAGACATGAAGAAGCCAGGTCATGATGATCTTTAAATACCAAATAGAAATTTTTATTTGGTCTCAGAGGCTGTAAGGAGTCACTGAAGTTTATGGAGTGGGTGAGGTAGGGGCAGGGAAGTGATATGGTCCATGTTTTAGCACCTCTGACCTTCACCAAGTTCACTCCTCCCTTTGGCTCTTCCTGGCTCCTCACTGGGACCTCTCTGCCCCATCATGCTCTATCCTCCTTCAGTCTCAAACTACACAAAAATGCTTCCACAGACCTTGAAGCTATGACAATATCAAATGTGGGTGACTCATTCTGATCCCTCACTATAATTTGTAGTGGTGACAATACATGGCCTTTGACCATTCTCTAAAATTTTAGAAAGTCAATATAAAACTGACTAGGGAAACTTCTCCACACCAGGACTACTGCTCATCTATGCAATGACCTACTACAAAAGTTGACATACACATCTGCCAATGTCTGCAAACATTCTGGGATTCCTAGGCGCAAGTCAATGTAAGAGGAGAAAAAGCCTACAATTAAAATGATGGCTAAATAAATGACTTTTATTCAACTGTCACAGCAAATCCTGGCACACAAATGCCTGCTAACTTATACCAGCTAAAAAGCCAAACAAAAACCCACTGTTTGGTTAAATCCCACATAATTTCAAGTCACTCCAGGAACAAGAAGAAGAAGGAAGAGAAGGAGGGGGGAAGAGGAGTACCAGCAGTAGTAATAGGTCTCAAAGAGACCTAATTTAAAAAAATTTATAAGACACTATAAAAACATCTATTTCAAAAACTGTAAAATATTCTCCACACTATTGTGTATAGGGAGAAAATGACTTGGTATTAAGGAAAATAGAAAATTTCAATAAAGCATGGCCCTCCTCTCACAGAGCTCACATTCTAATAGTGCAACATGATTGATACATGGAGAGATAACTGAGATACAGCATAATATAGTGTGAAAAGCAGCATGTCACATGAGGATGTACATTCAATTCAATTCAATTCTTTCAATTTTTCAATTCAACATCTTTCTAAATGCCTACTGTGTGCAGAACAGCAAATAAAATTTAGCTATGACACAGTCCTCCTCATAAAGTTTACAGTCCAGGAAGGGAATATGACACAAGCACAGATAACACTACAAACAACAATAGATCAGTCACAGATTTGGATCCAGAAGGGGCCTCAGAAATCATCTAGTGCTGCTACCACATTTTACAGAGGAGATGCCCAGAAAGAAGTGACTTGCTCAATGACACCCAGGTACAAGACAATGGAGAAAAGAAATGGCTCTGGAGTCAGTGGACTTGGGTTCAAATTCTGCCTCTGAGACTACCTATGCGACCTTAGGCAAGTAACTTGGACCTCAGTTTCTTCATCTTAAAAATAAGAGTATTGAACTAGATAGCTTCTGAGGTCATTGTAGCTCTAAGTCTGACTCTGGCAGAGCTCAGATTCAAACTCCAGATCAACAATCCATTGTAGCACCATTCTCCTCCATGATAAGGGGAGATGTGAGAAAAATATTATTCCAGGATCAAGAGCGGAAAGATTACTTAAGAAGGTAGAGAAAGATCTTGTAATTTTTAAGTCCTTGAACTGCAGGAGCACTGGACTGAGAGGCACTCCTGGGCTTGTCTTATCACTGTTGACTATGAAGACCAGATCCCACTATCTGGAAGGATGCCATATGGGGATGCTAACTCAACCCAATTCAATTCATTAACCCCCTGCCGATCAAGGATTTAATGTTTATTGGACCCATTCCTCTAGATTGAAGCTACAAAGGTGAAAAATGAGAGTCTCTGCCCCCAAGGAACTTATAAAATACAAATGAGCAGGTGAAAGCTAATATCAAGATAAAATGATACAAAAAACTAAGAAGGAGAGATAATGCTTAACTGAGAGTATCAATCAACAAGCATTTATTAAATACCTACTATGCACAGGCAAGAAGCAGCTAGATAGTGCAGTGGATAGAGTGTCAGGCCTGCAGTAAGAAAGACCCAAATTCAAATCTGGTCTCAGACATTTAATAGCTCTGTGACCCTGGGCAAGTCATTTAACACTGCTTGCCTCAGTTTCTTCATCTGTAAAATGAGCTGGAGAAGAAAATGGCAAACCACTCCAGTATCTTTGACAAGAAAACCCCAAACAGAGTCACAAAGAGTTGAACACAACTGAAATGACTGAATAAAAACAAGAAGAATGGGCAGGGAAGGTACTAAGCACCAGACATTTCAATATAGAAGTGGCATATCTCCCGCCCTCAAGGAATTTATGTCCCACCATTGGGATACAATATGTAAGCCCATCAGAGAAAGCTTCTTGGAAAAGGTGACCCCTGAGCTGAGTTTTCAAGAATAGAATTGATTCTGACATATGGTTCATGCCTCTGTGTCCTAATCATGGAGGACTCTGCCGTAACAGATCCAGAACAAGGAGAACACAAGAAACAACAGGGAACAGCTAGTAGTGAACTTGGGCTAGAACATGGAACATGCAATTCAAAAGTGGCATGAGAATACTGTGAAAATAGCACAGAGTTCAATTGGGGAGAGGAAAAAGGAATTCGTATTTTATCTTAAGGAAATAAGAAGTGATTGAAGATTTTTAAACAGGGAGGATTATTTTAGCAGCATATTAAAAATGAACTAGCACCAAAAAATAAACATTGACCAAAAAAAAAAAGCCAAAGCTGTGAACCCAAAGCAGGGTTCTAGCAGTTAGGAGGTCAGGAAAAGCTTCATATAGAAAGTGATGCTTGAAAATAGGAAAGTTAGGCTGATACAGGAGGGAGCCCCAATTTGGGCTAAGAGAAATTGAAGGAGACCAGGTAGCTTGAAATGAAACAGAAAAACTACTTTAAGTAGTTGAATTTTTGAAGGGAAGTGGAAGGGAGAGAAGGAGTGGGGAAGAGAGAGGGGGAGGGAGAGGGGAGAGAGAATATGAATATGAATAACCAAGAGATCCCTTCCTAAGATGCTCGAGTGTTCCATTGCCCACAACCAAAATTAACTCCAGACAAAGATAGACAGACAGACAAATGGGTGCTGGAGCGAGGATAAGAAGGATATGAGAAGGGATGAGAGAAGAGGGAAAGGAAAGGGATTCCTCTCTTAGAGAACTCCCATTGTTTCCTTCACCAGATTTCATAAGAGACAGCCCCACCTATAAGTAGAGTATCAGTAGTATCACTTTTGTCTACCGAATTATTAACCTTCCCAGAGCTCCCACTCAGCTTATCTACCATGTCTACCATGGGATTCTCTCTCATATCACCTCGCCCTGTTCCATCTCTGGTGGATCTGAGTTTTCAGATAATTTTAATTATTAACAGCTCCTAGGTCACAGCTATTTACCTCTAGCATGGAGTCCTCCAGTTCTGGAGCTACCAGGTCAACATGGTATGGAGAGAACACAGGAAACAGAATGAAAGGACTTGAATTTGAATACTACTTCTGACATTAGCCATGATCATTTGAGTAAGTCATTTGACCTAAGTTCTAGTATCCTTACTAGTCAAATGATGGAATTGGACTACATTTTGAAGGTCCCATCCCAGTTCTAAATCCTATGAAAGTTTAATATGTGCCACACTCACCTGAAGTCCTTAGTTAAGTCCCTTAAACACTGAGAAACCATTATGTAAACTATCCCTAAGTTGTATATGCATAACCAGAAGAGATCCCTCCCTAAGATGCTTGAATATTCCATTATCCACAACCAAAATTAACTCCATACATCTTATGTTTGTTCATTCTGATTCTGTACCTAGGAAGCCTTCCCCTGGCTGCTGTTCATTTCATCATGGAACTAGCTGAGCAAGGGAAGGGCAGAGAATTTGGGGGTAGGGGGTGTTGATAAGGAAGAGAGGAAATTTCTCAAGGCTAAGCATGGAGCGGGGAAGGGCTTATTTGTACTCCATAAAGTAGGTTCTCTTGGTCAGCTTGAATCTCTCAAAAGAGGGCAGGGCCTCATGTTCTAGGAAGACTTGAATTAAAGATTTTGGTACAGTGGGTAAATCAATGAACTTGAGAGTCAGGAATATTTCAGTTGAAAAACAGTTTCAGGGGTGGAGCCAAGATGGTGGAGTAGAAAGACGCACATACACTACCACTTCCCCCACAGTCTATAAAATACCTGTAAAGAAAGACTCTCAACAAATTCTAGAGCAGCAGAAGCCACAGAACAACAGAGTGGAGGAGATTTCCAGTGCAGGGTGACCTGAAAGGCCAACGGGAAATGTCCACTGCAACAGAGGTGAAGCGGAGCCCAGGCCAGCATTGACGGGGGCACAGCTCTGGGAGGAAGACACGAGCATGCCTCGGGGGCAGAATATCCAGTCTCAGTAGCTAGCAGTGCTTTGCAGATCCCTCAACCCATAGGTGCCAAAGGGCAATGACAGGGTTTTTTCAGCTGGCCAAGAAGGGAGAAGGGCCTTCCCATAGCTCCGGCCTCTGGCAGCAGTCTAAGCTGCATCCATTGTTGGATCCTAAAACCCCTGGGGGCACTGAGCAACTGAGTCTTACCTCAGCCCTGTGCAGTGGCCCTGCCCCCAGCTAATACTCTTGGGGGATTTGAGCAGCTGAACTTTATCTCACACTGAATGACCACCCTGCCCCTGCAGTTTATCTTAATCTCAGCCCTCAGTGCTGGCTTGGCAGAACTGGAGGCTAGGTGGTTGTGAAGAGGAAGCTCTATTACTCAGATTCTGGGCACAAAAATTTCTTCTTGCTCCCAGAGTGTACATGCTTGATTGTACCACCTTGGAGGAACTGAGATCTTACAGACCCCCAGAGTATACATTACTCTTTACAAAGGACCCGAAAGTCAAGTAACTGGTTGGGAAAATGCTCAAAAAAAGGGGGAAAAAACAACTATAGACTATAGAAGGTTACTTTCTTGATGAACAGATATCTTCTCCCATCCTTTCAGATGAGGAAGAACAATGCTTACCATCAGGGGAAGACACAAAAGTCAAGGCTTCTGTATCCCAAACATCCAAAATAAATATTCAATGGGAGCCATAGAAGAGCTCAAAAAGGATTTTGATAATCAAGTAAGAGAGATGGAGGAAAAATTGGGAAGAGAAATGAGAGAGATGCAAGAAAATCATGAAAAGCAGGTCAGCACCTTGCTAAAGGAGACCCCAAAAAATGCTGAAGAAAATAACACCTTTAAAAATAGGCAAACTCAACTGGCAAAAGAGGTTCAAAAAGCCAATGAGGAGAAGAATGCTTTAAAAAGCAGAATTAGCCAAATGGAAAAGGAGGTTCAAAAGCTCACTGAAGAAAATAGTTCTTTCAAAATTAGAATGGAACAGATGACTTTATGAAATGACTAATGACTTTATGAAAAACCAAGAAATCACAAAACAAACCCAAAAGAATAAAAAAAAATGGAAGATAATGTGAAATATCTCATTGGAAAAACAACTGACCTGGAAAATAGATCTAGGAGAGACAATTTAAAAACAATGGGACTACCTGAAAGCTATGACCCAAAAAAAGAGCCTAGACATCATCTTTCATGAAATTATCAAGGAAAACTGCCCTGAGATTCTAGAACCAGGGGGCAAAATAAATATTGAAAGAATCCACAGATCACCGCCTGAAAGAGATCCAAAAAGAGACACTCCTAGGAACGCTGTAGCCAAATTCCAGAGTTACCAGCTCAAGGAGAAAATATTGCAAGCAGCTAGAAAGAAACAATTTGAGTACTGTGGAAATACAATCAGGATAACACAAGATCTAGCAGCTTCTACATTAAGGGATCGAAGGCCATGGCATATGATATTCCAGAAGTAAAAGGAACTAGGATTAAAACCAAGAATCACCTACCCAGCAAAACTGAGTATAATATTTCAGGGGGAAAAACGGTCTTTCAGTGAAATAGAGAATTTTCAAGCATTCTTGATGAAAAGGCCAGAGCTGAAAAGAAAATTTGACTTTCAAACACAAGAATGAAGAGAAGCATGAAAAGGTAAACAGGAAAGAGAAGTCATAAGGGACTAAGGGACTTACTAAAGTTGAACTGTTTACATTCCTA